>NC_138196.1:22691274-23901631 GCF_964194105.1 Spermophilus citellus | reverse complement strand
GAAACAAACCATAGACACAGAACTTGGTACTACTTTATTATGTGAAGTTTCAAAGAGCTAGCACAAACCGTGTGTGATTTAGAGTTCCAACTACATGTATCCATATAGGAGAAAACAGAGTGAAACATAAAATTAAAACTGTTACTGCCAACGAACGGTTCAACCTAGAAGAACAAAAATTGGTAAGCCAAGTGGGATTTTGGTACTGATCATTACCTGAAAGTGTCATCAAGATTGGGTGAAAAAATGTGTGCTGTATTCAGGAAACTCGTAGTTTTTTGGAAGCTTGGCAACCCCCTTCCATGAAAGTGATTTGCGCCAGTCTCTGCCTAGGTCTACATCAATAGGAAACAAACCATAGAGATAGAACTGGGAACTACTTTATTGTGTCAAGTGTCAAAGAGCTAGCACAAACCGTGTTTGATATAGTGTTCCAACTACATGTATCCATATAGGAAAAAACAGAGTGAAACCTAAAAATGAAAATCGTTACTGCCAACGAACGGTTTAACCTAGAAGAACGAAATTTGGTAAGCCAAGTGGGATTGGGGTACTGATCATTACCTGAAAGTGTCATCCGGATTTGGAGAAAAAATGTGTGCTGAGATTTCAGGAAACTCGTAGTTTTTTGGAAGCTTGGCGACCCCCTTCCATGAAAGTAATTTGTGCCAATCTCTGCTTACGGCTACATCAATAGGAAACAAACTATAGAGATAGAACTTGGAACTACATCATTGTGTCAAGATTCAAGAGCTAGCACAAACCGTGTTTGATTTAGATTTCCAACTACATGTATCCATATAGGAGAAAACAGAGTGAAACCTAAAATTAAAATGGTTACTGCCAACGAACGGTTTAACCTAGAAGAACGAAATTTGGTGACCCAAGTGGGATTGGGGTACTGATCATTACCTGAAAGTGTCATCAAGATTGGGTGAAAAAATTGTGCAGAGATTTCAGGAAACTCGTCGTTTTTTGGAAGCTTGGCAACCCCTTTCCATGAAAGTGATTTGCGCCAGTCTCCGCTTTGGGCTACATGAATAGGAAACAAACCATAGAGATAGAACTTGGAACTACTTTATTGTTTCAAGTTTCAAAGAGCTAGCACAAACCATGTGTGATTTAGTGTTCCAACTACATGAATCCATATAGGAGAAAACAGAGTGAAACCTAAAAATTAAAATTGTTACTGGCAAGGAATAGTTTAACCTAGAAGAACGAATTTGGTGAGCCAAGTGGGATTGGGGTACTGATCATTACCTGAAAGTGCCATCAAGATTGGGTGAAAAAATGTGTGCTGAGATGTCAGGAAACTCGTAGTTTTTTGGAAGCTTCGCAACCCCTTTCCATGAAAGTGATTTGCGCCGGTCTCTGCTTAGGGCTATATCAATACGAAACAAACCATAGAGATAGAACTTGGACCTACTTTATTGTGTCAGCTTTCAAACAGCTAGCACAAACCGTGTTTGATTTACAGTTCCAATTACATATATCCATATAGGAGAAAAAAGAGTGAAACCTAAAAATTCAAACTGTTACTGCCAACGAATAGTTTAACGTAGAAGAACGAAATTTGGTGAGCCAAGTGGGATTGGGGTACTGATCATTACCTGAAAGTGCCATCAAGTTTGGGTGAAAAAATGTGTGCTGAGATTTCAGGAAACTCGTAGTTTTTTGGAAGCTTGGAAACCCCTTTCCATGAAACTGATTTGCGCCAGTCTCTGCTTAGGGCTACATCGATAGGAAACAAACCATAGAGATAGAACTTGGAACTTCTTTGTTGTGTCAAGTTTCAAAGAGCTAGCACAAACCGTGTTTGATTTAGAGTTCCAACTACATGTATCCATATAGGAGAAAACAGAGTGAAACCTAAAAATTAAAACTGTTACTGTCTACGAACGGTTTAACCTAGAAGAACGAAATTTGGTGAGCCAAGTGGGATTGGGGTCCTGATCACTACCTGAAAGTGCCATGAAGATTGGATGAA
This sequence comes from Spermophilus citellus, assembly GCF_964194105.1. Taxonomy (NCBI): domain Eukaryota; kingdom Metazoa; phylum Chordata; class Mammalia; order Rodentia; family Sciuridae; genus Spermophilus; species Spermophilus citellus. Next base: position 23,899,644 of record NC_138196.1, on the reverse strand, counting down.
AAAATGTGTGCTGAGATTTCAGGAAACTCGTAGTTTTTTGGAAGCTCGGCAACCCCTTTCCATGAAAGGGATTTGCGCCAGTCTCTGCTTAGGGTTACATCAATAGGAAACAAACCATAGAGATAGAACTTGGAACTACTTTATTGTGTCAAGTTTGAAAGAGCTAGCAGAAACCATGTTTCATTTAGAGTTCCAAATACATGTATCCATATAGGAGAAAACAGAGTGAAACCTAAAAATTAAAACTGTTACTGCGAACGAACGGTTTAAATTAGAAGAACGAAATTTGGTGAGCCAAGTGCAATTGGGGTACTGATCATTACCTGAAACTGTCATCCAGATTGGGTGAAAAAATGTGTGCTGAGATTTCAGGAAACTCGTAGTTTTTTGGAAGCTTGTCAACCCCATTCCATGAAAGTGATTTGCGCCAGTCTCTGCTTAGGGCTACATCAATAGAAAACAAACCATAGAGATAGAACTTGCAACTACTTTATTGTGTCAAGTTTCAAAGAACTAGCACAAACCGTGTTTGATTTAGAGTTCCAACTACATGTATCCATATAGGAATAAACAGAGTGAAACCTAAAAATTAAAAATGTTATGGCCAAAGAACGGTTTAATATAGAAGAACGAAATTTGGTAAGCCAAGTGGGATTGGAGTACTGATCGTTACCTGAAAGTGTCATCAAGATTGGGTGAAAAAATGTGTGTTGATATTTCAGGAAACTCGTAGTTTTTTGGAAGATTGGCAACCCCTTTCCATGAAAGTGATTTCCACAAGTCTCTGCTTAGGGCTACATCAATAGGAAACAAACCATAGAGATAGAACTTGGAACTACTTTATTGTGTCAAGTTTCAAAGAGCTAGCACAAACAATGTTTGATTTAGAGTCCCAACTACATGTATCCATATAGGGGAAAACAGAGTGAAACCTAAAAATTAAAACTATTACTGCCAACGAACGGTTTAACCTAGAAGAACGAAATTTGGTGAGCCAAGTGGGATTGGGGTACTGATCAATACCTGAAAGTGTCATCAAGATTGGGTGAAAAAATGTGTGCTGAGATTTCAGGAAACTCGTAGTTTTTTGGAAGCTTGGCAACCCCTTTCCATGAAAGTGATTTGCGCCAGTTTCTGCTTAGGGCTACATCAATAGGATACAAACCATAGAGACAGAACTTGGAACTACTTTATGGTGTCAAGTTTCAAAGAGCTAGCACAAACCGTGTTTGATTTTGAGTTCCAAGTACATGTATCCGTATAGGAGAAAACAGAGTGAAACCTAAAAATTAAAACTGTTACTGCCAACGAACGGTTTAACCTAGAAGAACGAAATTTGGTGAGCCAAGTGGTATTGGGGTCGTGATCATTACCTTAAAGTGTCATCAAGATTGGGTGAAAAAATGTGTGCTGAGATTTCAGGAAACTCGTAGTATTTTGGAAGCTTGGTAACCCCTTTCCATGAAAGTGATTTGCGCCAATCTCTGCTTAGGACTACATCAATAGGAAACAAACCATAGAGATAGAACGTGGAACTTCTTTATTGTGTCAAGTTTCAAAGAGCTAGCACAAACCGTGTTTGATTTAGAGTTCCAACTACATTTATCCATATAGGAGAAAACAGATTGAAACCTAAAAATTAGAACTGTTACTGCCAACGAATGGTTTAACCTAGAAGAACGAAATTTGGTGAGACAAGTGGGATTGGGGTACTGATCATTACCTGAACGTGTAATCAAGATTGGGTGAAAAAATGTGTGCTGAAATTTCAGGAAACTCGTAGTTTTTTGGAAGCTTGGCAACCCCTTTTCATGAAAGTGATTTGGGCCAGTCTCTGCTAAGGGCTACATCAATAGGAAACAAACCATAGAGATAGAACTTGGAACTACTTTATTGTGTCAAGTTTCAAAGAGCTAGCACAAACCGTCTTTGATTTAGAGTTCCAACTACATGTATCCTTATAGGAGTAAACAGAGTGAAACCTAAAAATTAAAACTGTTACTGCCAATGAACGGTTTAACCTAGAAGAACGAAATTTGGTGAGCCAAGTGGGATTGGGTACTGATCATTACCTGCAAGTGTAATCAAGATTGGGTGAAAAAATATGTGCTGAGATTTCAGGAAACTCGTAGTTTTTTGGAAGCTTCGCAACCCCTTTCCATGAAAGTGATTTGCGCCAGTCTCAGCTTATGGCTACATCAATAGGAAACAAACCATAGAGATAGAACTTGGAACTACTTTATTGTGTCAAGTTTCAAAGAGCTAGCACAAACCATGTTTGATTTAGAGTCCCAACTACATGTATCCATATAGGGGAAAACAGAGTGGAACCTAAAAATTAAAACTGTTACTGCCAACGAATAGTTTAACCTAGAAGAATGAAATGTGGTGAGCCAAGTGGGATTGGGGTACTGATCATTACCTGCAGGAGACATCATGATTGGGTGAAAAAATGTGTGCTGAGATTTCAGGAAATTCGTAGTTTTTTGGAAGCTTGGCAACCCCTTTCCATGTAAATGATTTGCGCCAGTTTCTGCTTAGGGCTACATCATTAGGAAACAAACCATAGAGATAGAACTTGGAACTACTTTATTGTGTCAAGTTTCAAAGAGCTAGCACAAACCGTGTTTGATTTAGAGTTCCAACTACAGGTATCCATATAGGAGAAAACAGATTGAAACCTAAAAATTAAAACTGTTACTGCCAACGAACGGTTTAACCTAGAAGAACATAATTTGGTGAGCCAAGTGGGATTGGGGTACTGATCATGACCTGCAAGTGTAATCAAGATTGGGTGAAAAAATGTGTGCTGAGATTTCAGGAAACTCGTAGTTTTTTGGAAGCTTGGCAACCCCTTTCCATGAACGTGATCTGCGCCTGTCTCTGCTTAAGGCTACACCAATAGGAAACAAAACATAGAGATAGAACTTGGAACTACTTTATTGTGTCAAGTTTCAAAGAGCTAGCACAAACCGTCTTTGATTTAGAGTTCCAACTACATGTATCCATATAGGAGAAAACAGAGTGAAACCTAAAAATTTAAACTGTTACTGCCAACGAATAGTTTAAACTAGGAGAACGAAATTTCGTGAGCCAAGTGTGATAGGGGTACTGATCTTTACCTGAAAGTGTCATCAAGATTGGGTGAAAAAATGTGTGCTGAGATTTCAGAAATTCACAGTTTTTGGAACCTTGGCAACCCCTTTCCATGAAAATGATTTGCGCCAGTCTCTGCTTAGGGCTACATCAATAGGAAACAAACCATAGAGATAGAACTTGGAACTACTTTATTGTGTCAAGTTTCAAAGAGCTAGCACAAACCATGTTTGATTTAGAGTCCCAACTACATGTATCCATATAGGGGAAAACAGAGTGAAACCTAAAAATTAAAACTTTTACTGCCAACGAACGGTTTAACCTAGAAGAACGAAATTTGGTGAGCCAAGTGGGATTGGGGTACTGATCATTACCTGAAGGAGTTATCAAGATTGGGTGAAAAAATGTGTGCTGAGATTTCAGGAAACTCGTAGTTTTTTGGAAGCTTGGCAATCCCTTTCCATGAAAGTGATCTGCGCCTGTCTCTGCTTAAGGCTACACCAATAGGAAACAAAACATAGAGATAGAACTTGGAACTACTTTATTGTGTCAAGTTTCAAAGAGCTAGCAGAAACCGTCTTTGATTTAGAGTTCCAACTACATGTATCCATATAGGAGAAAACAGAGTGAAACCTAAAAATTAAAACTGTTACTGCCAACGAACGGTTTAACCTAGAAGAACGAAATTTGGTGAGCCAAGTGGGATTGGCGTACTGATCATTACCTGAAAGTGTCATCAAGATTGGGTGAAAAAATGTGTGCTGAGATTTCAGGAAACTCGTAGTTTTTTGGAAGCTTCGCAACCACTTTCAATGAACGTGATTTGCGCCAGTCTCTGCTTACGGATATATCAATAGGAAACAAACCATAAAGATAGAACTTGGAACTACTTATTGTGTCAAGTTTCAAAGAGCTAGCATAAACCGTGTTTGATTTAGAGTCCCAACTACATGCATCCATATAGGGGAAAACAGAGTGAAACCTAAAAATTAAAACTATTACTGCCAACGAACGGTTTAACCTAGAAGAACGAATTTTGGTGAGCCAAGTGGGATTGGGGTACTGATTATTACTTGAAGGAGACATCAAGATTGGGTGAAAAAATGTGTGCTGAGATTTCAGGAAACTCGTAGTTTTTTGGAAGCTTGGCAACCCCTTTCCATGAACGTGATCTGCTCCTGTCTCTGCTTAAGGCTACACCAATAGGAAACAAAACATAGAGATAGAACTTGGAACTACTTTATTGTGTCAAGCTTCAAAGAGCTAGCAGAAACCGTCTTTGATTTAGAGTTCCAACTACATGTATCCATATAGGAGAAAACAGAGTGAAACCTAAATATTAAAACTGTTACAGCCAACGAACGGTTTAACCTAGAAGAACGAAATTTGGTGAGCCAAGTGGGATTGGGGTACTGATCATTACCTGAAAGTGTCATCAAGATTGGGTGAAAAAATGTGTGCTGAGATTTCAGAAAACTCGTAGTTTTTTGGAAGCTTGGCAACCCCTTTCCATGAAAGTGATTTGCGCCAGTTTCTGCTTAGGGCTACATCAATAGGAAACAAACCATAGAGATAGAACTTGGAACTACTTTATTGTGTCAAGTTTCAAAGAGCTAGCACAAACCGTGTTTGATTTTGAGTTCCAACTACATGTATACATATAGGAGAAAACAGTGAAACCTAAAAATTAAAACTGTTACTGCCAAAGAACGGTTCAATCTAGAAGAACAAAATTTGGTGAGCCCAGTGGGATTGGGGTACTGATCATTACCTGAAAGTGTCATCAAGATTGGGTGAAAAAATGTGTGCTGAGATTTCAGGAAACTCGTAGTTTTTTGGAAGCTTGGTAACCCCTTTCCATGAAAGTGATTTGCGCCAGTCTCTGCTTAGGACTACATCAATAGGAAACAAATCATAGAGATAGAACTTGGAACTACTTTATTGTGTCAAGTTTCAAAGAGCTAGCACAAACCGTGTTTGATTTAGAGTTCCAACTACATGTATCCATATAGGAGAAAACAGAGTGAAACCTAAAAATTAAAACTGTTACTGCCAACGAACGGTTTAACCTAGAAGAACGAAATTTAGTGAGCCAAGTCGGATTGGGGTACTGATCATTTCCTGAAAGTGTCATCAAGTTTGGGTGAAAAAATGTGTGCTGAGACTTCAGGAAACTAGTAGTTTTTTGAAAGCTTGGCAACCCCTTTCCATGAAAGTGATTTGCGCCAGTCTCTGCTTAGGGCTACATCAATAGGAAACAAACCATAGAGATAGAACTTGGAACTACTTTATTGTGTCAAGTTTCAAAGAGCTAGCACAAACCGTGTTTGATTTAGAGTTCCAACTTCATGTATCCATATAGGAGAAAACAGAGTGAAACCTAAAAATTAAAACTGTTACTGCCAACGAACGGTTAACCTAGAAGAACGAAATTTGGTGAGCCAAGTGGGATTGGGGTACTGATCATTACCTGCAAGTGTCATCAAGATTGGGTGAAAAAATGTGTGCTGAGATTTAAGGAAACTCGTAGTTTTATGGAAGCTTGGCAATCCCTTTCCATGAAAGTGATCTGCGCCTGTCTCTGCTTAAGGCTACACAAATAGGAAACAAAACATAGAGATAGAACTTGGAACTACTTTATTGTGTCAAGTTTCAAAGAGCTAGCACAAACCGTGTTTGATTTAGAGTTCCAACTACATGTATCCATATAGGAGAAAACAGAGTGAAACCTAAAAATTAAAACTGTTACAGCCAACGAACGGTTTATCCTACAAGAACGAAATTTGGTGAGCCAAGTGGGATTGGGGTACTGATCATTACCTGAAGGAGTCATCACGATTGGGTGAAAAAATGTGTGCTGAGATTTCAGGAAACTCGTAGTTTTTTGGAAGCTTGGCAATCCCTTTCCATGAAAGTGATCTGCGCCTGTCTCTGCTTAAGGCTACACAAATAGGAAACAAAACATAGAGATAGAACTTGGAACTACTTTATTGTGTCAAGTTTCAAAGAGCTAGCACAAACCGTGTTTGATTTAGAGTTCCAACTACATGTATCCATATAGGAGAAAACAGAGTGAAACCTAAAAATTAAAACTTTTACAGCCAACGAACGGTTTATCCTAGAAGAACGAAATTTGGTGAGCCAAGTGGGATTGGGGTACTGATCATTACCTGAAGGAGTCATCACGATTGGGTGAAAAAATGTGTGCTGAGATTTCAGGAAACTCGTAGTTTTTTGGAAGCTTGGCAACCCCTTTCCATGAAAGTGATTTGCGCCAGTCTCTGCTTACGGCTACATCAATAGGAAACAAACCATAGAGATAGAACTTGGAACTACTTTATTGTGTCAAGTTTCAAAGAGCTAGCACAATCCGTGTTTGATTTAGAGTCCCAAATACATGTATCCACATAGGGGAAAACAGAGTGAAACGTAAAAATTAAAACTGTTACTGCCAACGAATAGTTTAACCTAGAAGAACGAAATTTGGTGAGCCAAGTGGGATTGGGGTACTGATCATTACCTGAAGGAGTCATCAAGATTGGGTGAAAAAATGTGTGCTGAGATTTCAGGAAACTCGCAGTTTTTTGGAAGCTTGGCAACCCCTTTCCATGAAAGTGATTTGCGCCAGTCTCTGCTTAGGGCTACATCAATAGGAAATAAAACATAGAGATATAATTTGGAACTACTTTATTGTGTCAAGTTTCAAAGAGCTAGCACAAACCGTGTTTGATTTAGAGTTCCAACAACATGTATCCATATAGGAGAAAACAGAGTGAAACCTAAAAATTAAAACTGTTACAGCCAACGAAAGGTTTAACCTAGAAGAACGAAATTTGGTGAACCAAGTGGGACTGGGGTACTGATCATTTCCTGTAAGTGTCATCAAGATTGGGTGAAAAATATGTGTGCTGAGATTTCAGGAAACTCGTAGTTTTTTGGAAGCTTGGCAACCCCTTTCCATGAAAGTGATCTGCGCCTGTCTCTGCTTAAGGCTACACCAATAGGAAACAAAACATAGAGAAAGAACTTGGAACTACTTTATTGTGTCAAGTTTCAAAGAGCTAGCACAAACCGTGTTTGATTTAGAGTTCCAACTACATGTATCCATATAGGAGAAAACAGAGTGAAACCTAAAAATTAAAACTGTTACTGTCTACGAACGGTTTAACCTAGAAGAACGAAATTTGGTGAGCCAAGTGGGATTGGGGTACTGATCACTACCTGAAAGTGCCATCAAGATTGCATGAAAAAATGTGTGCTGAGATTTCAGGAAACTCGTAGTTTTTTGGAAGCTCGGCAACCCCTTTCCATGAAAGGGAGTTGCGCCAGTCTCTGCTTAGGGTTACATCAATAGGAAACAAACCATAGAGAAAGAACTTGGAACTACTATATTCTGTCAAGTTTGAAAGAGCTAGCAGAAACCGTGTTTCATTTAGAGTTCCAAATACATGTATCCATATAGGAGAAAACAGAGTGAAACCTAAAAATTAAAACTGTTACTGCCAACGAACGGTTTAAACTAGAAGAACGAAATTTGGTGAGCCAAGTGGAATTGGGGTACTGATCATTACCTGAAACTGTCATCCAGATTGGGTGAAAAAATGTGTGCTGAGATTTCAGGAAACTCGTAGTTTTTTGGAAGCTTGCCAACCCCATTCCACGAAAGTGATTTGCGCCAGTCTCTGCTTAGGGCTACATCAATAGGAAACAAACCATAGAGATAGAACTTGGAACTACTTTATTTTGTCAAGTTTCAAAGAGCTAGCACAAACCGTGTTTGATTTAGATTTCCAACTACATGTATCCATATAGCAGAAAACATAGTGAAACAAGAAATTCAAACTGTTACTGCCAACGAACGGTTTAACCTAGAAGAACGAAATTTGGTGAGCCAAGTGGGATTGGGGTACTGATCATTTCCTGAAAGTGTCATCAAGATTGGGTGAAAAAATGTGTGCTGAGATTTCAGGAAACTCGTAGTTTTTGGAAGCTTGGCAACCTTTTTCCATGAAAGTGATTTGCGACAGTCTCTGCTTAGGGCTACATCAATAGTAAACAAACCATAGAGATAGAACTTGGAACTACTTTATTGTGTCAAGTTTCAAAGAGCTAGCACAAACCGTGTTTGATTTAGAGGTCCAACTACATGTATCCATATAGGAGAAAACAGAGTGAAACCTAAAAATTTAAACAGTTACTGTCAACGAACGGTTTAACCGAGAAGAACGAAATATGGTGAGCCAAGTCGTATTGGGGTACTGATCATTACCTGAAAGTGTCATCAAGATTGGGTGAAAAAATGTGTGCTGAGATTTCAGGAAACTCCTAGTTGTTTGGAAGCTTCGCAACCCCTTTCCATGAAAGTGATTTGCCCCAGTCTCTGCTTACGGCTACATCAATGGGAAACAAACCATAAAGATAGAACTTGGAACTACGTTATTGTGTAAAGTTTCAATAAGCTAGCACAAGCCGTGTTTGATTTAGAGTCCCAACTACATGTATCCATATAGGGGAAAACAGAGTGAAACCTAAAAATTAAAACTATTACTGCCAACGAACGGTTTAACCTAGAACGAAATTTGGTGAGCCAACTGATATTGGGGTACTGATCATTACCTGAAAGTGTCATCAAGATTGGGTGAAAAAATGTGTACTGATATTTCAGGAAACTCGTAGTTTTTTGGAAGCTTGGCAACTCCTTTCCATGAAAGTGATCTGTGCCTGTCTCTGCTTAGGGCTACACCAATAGGATACAAACCATAGAGATAGAAGTTGGAACTAATTTATTGTGTCAAGTTTCAAAGAGCTAGCACAAACCGTCTTTGATTTAGATTTCCAACTACATGTATCCATATAGGAGAAAACAGAGTGAAACCTAAAAATTAAAACTGTTACTGCCAACGAATGGTTTAACCTAGAAGAAGGAAATTTGGTGAGCCAAGTGTGACTGGGGTTCTGATCATTACCTGAAAGTGTCATCAAGATTGGGTGAAAAAATGTGTGCTGAGATTTCAGAAAACTCATAGTTTTTTGGAAGAATGGCAACCCCTTTCCATGAAAGTGATGTGCGCCAGTCTCTGCTTAGGGCTACATCAATAGGAAACAAAACATAGGGACAGAACTTGGAACTACTTTATTGTGTCAAGTTTCAAAGAGCTAGCACAAACCGTCTTTAATTTAGAGTTCCAAATACATATATCAATATAGGAAAACAGAGTGAAACCTAAAAATTAAAACTGTTACTGCCAAAGAATAGTTTAACCTAGAAGAACGAAATTTGGTGAGCCAAGTGGGATTGGGGTACTGATCTTTACCTGAAAGTGTCATCAAGATTGGGTGAAAAAAAGTGTGCTGAGATTTCAGGAAACTCGTAGTTTTTTGGAAGCTTGGTAACGGCTTTCCATTTAAGTGATTTGCGCCAGTCTCTGCTTAGGGCTACATCAATAGGAAACAAACCATAGAGATAGAACTTGGAACTACTTTATTGTGTCAAGTTTCAAAGAGCTAGCACAAACCGTCTTTGATTTAGAGTTCCAACTACATGTATCCTTATAGGAGTAAACAGAGTGAAACCTAAAAATTAAAACTGTTACTGCCAACGAACAGTTTAACCTAGAAGAACGAAATTAGGTGAGCCAAGTGGGATTGGGGTACTGATCATTACCTGCAGGTGTCATCAAGATTGGGTGAAAAAATGTGTGCTGAGATTTCAGAAAACTCGTAGTTTTTTGGAAGCTTCGCAACCCCTTTCCATGAAAGTGATTTGTGCCAGTCTCAGCTTACGGCTACATCAATAGGAAACAAACCATAGAGATAGAACTTGGAACTACTTTATTGTGTCAAGTTTTAAAGAGCTAGCACAAACCGTCTTTGATTTAGAGTTCCAACCACATGTATCCTTATAGGAGTAAACAGAGTGAAACCTAAAAATTAAAACTGTTACTGCCAACGAACGGTTAACCTAGAAGAACGAAATTTGGTGAGCCAAGTGGGATTGGGGTACTGATCATTACCTGAAGGAGTCATCACGATTGGGTGAAAAAATGTGTGCTGAGATTTCAGGAAACTCGTAGTTTTTTGGAAGATTGGCAACCCCTTTCCATGAAAGTGATTTGCGCCCGTCTCTGCTTAGGGCTACATCAATAGGAAACAAACCATAGTGATAGAACTGGAAATACTTTATTGTGTCAGGTTTCAAGGAGCTAGCACAAACCGTGTTGGATTTAGAGTTCGAACTACATGTATCCATACAGGAGAAAACAGAGTGAAACCTAAAAATTAAAACTGTTACTGCCAACGAACGGATTAACCTAGAAAAACCAAATTTGGTAAGCCAAGTGGGATTGGGGTCTCATCATTACCTGAAAGTGTCATCAATATTGGGTGAAAAAATGTGTGCTGAAATTTCAGGAAACTCGTAGTTTTTTGGAAGCTTGGCAACCTCTTTCCATGAAAGTGATTTGCGCCAGTCTCTGCTTAGGGCTACATCAATAGGAAACAAACCATAGAGAGAGAACGTGGAACTACTTTATTGTGTCAAGTTTCAAAGAGCTAGCACAAACCTGTTGGATTTAGAGTTTGAACAACATGTATCTATATAGGAGAAAACAGAGTGAAACCTAAAAATTAAAACTGTTACTGCCAACGAACGGTTTAACCTATAAGAACGAAATTTGCTGAGCCAAGTGGGATTGGGGTACTGATCATTACCTGAAAGTGTCATCCAGATTGGGTGAAAAAATGTGTGCTGAGATTTCAGGAAACTCTTAGTATTTTGGAAGCTTGGCAACCCCTTTCCATGAAAGTGATTTGCGCCAGTGTCTGCTTAGGGCTACATTAATAGGAAACAAACCATAGAGATAGAAATTGGAACTACTTTATTGTGTCAAGTTTCAAAGAGCTAGCACAAACCGTGTTTGATTTAGAGTCCCAACTACATGTATCCATATAGGGGAAAACAGAGTGAAACCTAAAAATTAAAACTATTACTGCCAACGAACGGTTTAACCTAGAAGAACGAAATTTGGTGAGCCAAGTGGGATTGGGGTACTGATCATTACTTGAAAGTGTCATCAAGATTGGGTGAAAAAATGTGTGCTGAGATTTCAGGAAACTCGTAGTTTTTTGGAAGCTTGGCAACCCCTTTCCATGAAAGTGATTTGCGCCAGTTTCTGCTTAGGGCTACATCAATAGGAAACAAACCATAGAGATAGAACTTGGAACTACTTTATTGTGTCAAGTTTCAAAGAGCTAGCACAAACCGTGTTTGATTTTGAGTTCCAAGTACATGTATCCGTATAGGAGAAAACAGTGAAACCTAAAAATTAAAACTGTTACTGCCAACGAACGGTTTAACCTAGAAGAACGAATTTTGGTGAGCCAAGTGGGATTGGGGTAGTGATCATTACCTGAAAGTGTCATCAAGATTGGGTGAAAAAATGTGTGCTGAGATTTCAGGAAACTCGTAGTTTTTTGGAAGCTTGGTAACCCCTTTCCATGAAAGTGATTTGCGCCAATCTCTGCTTAGGACTACACCAATAAAAAACAAACCATAGAGATAGAACGTGGAACTTCTTTATTGTGTCAAGTTTCAAAGAGCTAGCACAAACCGTGTTTGATTTAGAGTTCCAACTACATGTATCCATATAGGAGAAAACAGATTGAAACCTAAAAATTAGAACTGTTACTGCCAACGAATGGTTTAACCTAGAAGAACGAAATTTGGTGAGACAAGTGGGATTGGGGTACTGATCATTACCTGAACGTGTCATCAAGATTGGGTGAAAAAATGTGTGCTGAGATTTCAGGAAACTCGTAGTTTTTTAGAAGCTTGGCAACCCCTTTCCATGAAAGTGATTTGGGCCAGTCTCTGCTAAGGGCTACATCAATAGGAAACAAACCATAGAGATAGAACTTGGATCTACTTTATTGTGTCAAGTTTCAAAGAGCTAGCACAAACCGTCTTTGATTTAGAGTTCCAACTTCATGTATCCTTATAGGAGTAAACAGAGTGAAACCTAAAAATTAAAACTGTTACTGGCAACGAACGGTTTAACCTAGAAGAACGAAATTTGGTGAGCCAAGTGGGATTGGGGTACTGATCATTACCTGCAAGTGTCATCAAGATTGGGTGAAAAAATGTGTGCTGAGATTTCAGGAAACTCGCAGTTTTTTGGAAGATTGGCAACCCATTTCCATGAAAGTGATTTGCGCCAGTCTCTGCTTAGGGCTACATCAATAGGAAACAAAACATAGAGAGAGAATATGGAACTACTTTATTGTGTCAAGTTTCAAAGTGGTAGCACAAACCGTGTTTGATTTAGAGTCCCAACTACATATATCAGTATAGGAGAAAACAGAGTGAAAAATAAAAATTAAAACTGTTGCTGCCAACGAATGGTTTAACCTAGAAGAAGGAAATTTGGTGAGCCAAGTGTGACTGGGATACTCATCATTACCTGAATGTGTCATCAAGATTGGGTGAAAAAATGTGTGCTGAGATTTCAGGAAACTCGTCGTTTTTCGGAAGATTGGCAACCCCTTTCCATGAAAGTGATTTGCGCCAGTCTCTGCTTAGGGCTACATCAATAGGAAACAAACCATAGAGAAAGAACTGGGAACTACTTTATTGTGTCAAGTTTCAAAGAGCTAGCACAAACCGTGTTTGATTTAGAGTTCCAAATACATGTATCCATATAGGAGAAAACAGAGTGAAACATAAAAATTAAAACTGTTACTGCCAACGAACGGTTTAACCTAGAAGAACGAAACTTGGTGAGCCAAGTCGGATAGGGGTACTGATCATTTCCTGAAAGTGTCATCAAGATTGGGTGAAAAAATGTGTGATGAGATTTCAGGAAACTCGTCATTTTTTGGAAGCTTGGCAACCCCTTTCCATGAAAATGATTTGCGCCAGTCTCTGCTTAAGGCTACATCAATAGGATACAAACCACAGAGATAGAATTTGGAACTACTTTGTTGTGTCAAGTTTCAAAGAGCTAGCACAAACCGTGTTTGATTTAGAGTTCCAACTACATGTATCCATATAGGAGAAAACAGAGTGAAACCTAAAAATTAAAACTGTTACTGTCTACGAACGGTTTAACCTAGAAGAACGAAATTTGGTGAGCCAAGTGGGATTGGGGTACTGATCACTACCTGAAAGTGCCATCAAGATTGCATGAAAAAATGTGTGCTGAGATTTCAGGAAACTCGTAGTTTTTTGGAAGCTCGGCAACCCCTTTCCATGAAAGGGAGTTGCGCCAGTCTCTGCTTAGGGTTACATCAATAGGAAACAAACCATAGAGAAAGAACTTGGAACTACTATATTCTGTCAAGTTTGAAAGAGCTAGCAGAAACCGTGTTTCATTTAGAGTTCCAAATACATGTATCCATATAGGAGAAAACAGAGTGAAACCTAAAAATTAAAACTGTTACTGCCAACGAACGGTTTAAACTAGAAGAACGAAATTTGGTGAGCCAAGTGGAATTGGGGTACTGATCATTACCTGAAACTGTCATCCAGATTGGGTGAAAAAATGTGTGCTGAGATTTCAGGAAACTCGTAGTTTTTTGGAAGCTTGCCAACCCCATTCCACGAAAGTGATTTGCGCCAGTCTCTGCTTAGGGCTACATCAATAGGAAACAAACCATAGAGATAGAACTTGGAACTACTTTATTTTGTCAAGTTTCAAAGAGCTAGCACAAACCGTGTTTGATTTAGATTTCCAACTACATGTATCCATATAGCAGAAAACATAGTGAAACAAGAAATTCAAACTGTTACTGCCAACGAACGGTTTAACCTAGAAGAACGAAATTTGGTGAGCCAAGTGGGATTGGGGTACTGATCATTTCCTGAAAGTGTCATCAAGATTGGGTGAAAAAATGTGTGCTGAGATTTCAGGAAACTCGTAGTTTTTGGAAGCTTGGCAACCTTTTTCCATGAAAGTGATTTGCGACAGTCTCTGCTTAGGGCTACATCAATAGTAAACAAACCATAGAGATAGAACTTGGAACTACTTTATTGTGTCAAGTTTCAAAGAGCTAGCACAAACCGTGTTTGATTTAGAGTTCCAAATACATGTATCCATATAGGAGAAAACAGAGTGAAACCTAAAAATTTAAACAGTTACTGTCAACGAACGGTTTAACCGAGAAGAACGAAATATGGTGAGCCAAGTCGTATTGGGGTACTGATCATTACCTGAAAGTGTCATCAAGATTGGGTGAAAAAATGTGTGCTGAGATTTCAGGAAACTCGAAGTTTTTTGGAAGCTTGGCAAACCCTTTCCATGAAAGTGATTTGCGCCAGTCTCTGCTTAGGGCTACATTAATAGGAAACAAACCATAGAGATAGAACTTGGAACTACTTTATTGTGTCAAGTTTCAATGTGCTAGCACAAACCGTGTTGGATTTAGAGTTCCAACTACATGTATCCATATAGGAGAAAACAGAGTGAAACCTAAAAATTAAAACTGTTACTGCAAACGAACGGTAGAACCTAGAAGAACGAAATTTGGTGAGCCAAGTAGGATTGAGGTACTGATCATTACCTGCAAGTGTCATCAAGATTGGGTGAAAAAATGTGTGCTTACATTTCAGGAAACTCGTATTTTTTTGCAAGCTTGGCAACCCCTTTCCATGAAAGTGATTTGCGCCAGTCTCTGCTAAGAGCTACATCAATAGGAAACAAACCATAGAGATAGAACTTGGAACTACTTAATTGTGTCAAGTTTCAAAGAGCTAGCACAAACCGTGTTGGATTTAGAGTTCCAACTACTTGTATCCATATAGGCGAAAACAGAGTGAAACCTAAAAATTAAAACTGTTACTGCCAACGAACGGTTTAACCTAGAAGAACGAAATTTGTTGAGCCAAGTGGGATCGGGGTACTGATCATTACCTGAAAGTGTCATCAGGATTGGGTGAAAAAATGTGTGCTGAGATTTCAGGAAACTCGTAGTTTTTTGGAAGCTTGGCAACCCCTTTCCATGAAAGTGATTTGCGCCAATCTCTGCTTAGGGCTACATCAGTAGGAAAAAAACCATAGAGATAGATCTTGGAACTACTTTATTGTGTCAAGTTTCAAAGAGCTAGCACAAACCGTGTTGGATTTAGAGTTCGAATTACATGTATCCATATAGCAGAAAACAGAGTGAAACCTAAAAATTTAAACTGTTACTGCCAACGAACGATTTAACCTAGAAGAACGAAATTTGGTGAGCCAAGTGGTATTGGGGTAGTGATCATTTCCTGAAAGTGTCATCCAGATTGGGTGAAAAAATGTGTGCTGAGATTTCAGGAAACTCGAAGTTTTTTGGAAGCTTGGCAAACCCTTTCCATGAAAGTGATTTGCGCCAGTCTCTGCTTAGGGCTACATTAATAGGAAACAAACCATAGAGATAGAACTTGGAACTACTTTATTGTGTCAAGTTTCAAAGTGCTAGCACAAACCGTGTTGGATTTAGAGTTCCAACTACATGTATCCATATAGGAGAAAACAGAGTGAAACCTAAAAATTAAAACCGTTACTGCCAACGAACGGTTTAACCTAGAATAACGAAATTTGGTGAGCCAAGTGGGATTGGGGTCTGATCATTACCTGAAAGTGTCATCAATATTGGGTGAAAAAATGTGTGCTGAGATTTCAGGAAACTCGTAGTTTTTTGGAAGCTAGGCAACGCCTTTCCATGAAAGTGATTTGCGCTGGTCTCTGCTTAGGGCTACATCAATAGGAAAAAAACCATAGAGAGAGAACTTGGAACTACTTTATTGTGTCAAGTTTCAAAGAGCTAGCACAAACCGTGTTGTATTTAGAGTTCCAACTACATGTATGCATATAGGAGAAAACAGAGTGAAACCTAAAAATTAAAACTGTTACTGCCAACGAACGGTTTAACCTAGAATCATGAAATTTGGTGAGCCAAGTGGGATTTGGGTCCTGATCATTACCTGCAAGTGTCTTCAATATAGGGTGAAAAAATGTGTGCTGAGATTTCAGGAAACTCGTAGATTTTTGGAAGCTTGGCAACCCCTTTCCATGAAAGTGATTTGTGCCGGTCTCTGCTTAGGGCTACATAAATAGGAAACAAACCATAGAGATAGAACTTGGAACTACTTTATTGTGTCAAGTTTCAAAGAGCTAGCACAAACCGTGTTTGATTTAGAGTTCCAACTACATGTATCCATATAGCAGAAAACAGATTGAAACCTAAAAATTAAAACTGTTACTGCCAACGAACGGTTTAACCTAGAAGAACGAAATTTGGTGAGTCAACTGGGATTGGGGAACTGATCATTACCTGAAAGTTTCATCGAGTTTGGGTGAAAAAATGTGTGCTGAGATTTCAGAAAACTCTTAGTTTTTTGGAAGCTTGGCAACCCGTTTCCATGAAAGTGATTTGCACCAGTCTCTGCTTAGGGCTACATCAATAGGAAACAAACCATAGAACTAGAACTTGGAACTACTTTATTGTGTCAAGTTTCAAAGAGCTAGCACAAACCGTGTTGGATTTAGAGTTCCAACTACATGTATCCATATAGGTGAAAACAGAGTGAAACCTAAAAATTAAAACTGTTACTGCCAACGAACGGTTTAATAGAAGAACGAAATTTGGTGAGCCAAGTGGGATTGTGGTACTGATCATTACCTGAAAGTGTCATCCAGATTGGGTGAAAAAATGTGTGCTGAGATTTCAGGAAACTCGTAGTTTTTTGGAAGCTTGGCAACCCCATACCATGAAAGTGATTTGCGCCAGTCTCTGCTTAGGGCTACATTAATAGGAAACAAACCATAGAGATAGAACTTGGAACTACTTTATTGTGTCAAGTTTCAAAGTGCTAGCACAAACCGTGTTGGATTTAGAGTTCCAACTACATGTATCCATATAAGAGAAAACAGAGTGAAACCTAAAAATTTAAACTGTTACTGCCAACGAACGGTTTAACCTAGAATAACGAAATTTTGTGAGCCAAGTGGGATTGGGGTCTGATCATTACCTGAAAGTGTCATCCAGATTGGGTGAAAAAATGTGTGCTGAGATTTCAGGAAACTCGTAGTTATTTGGAAGCTTGGCAACGCCTTTCCATGAAAGTGATTTGCGCTGGTCTCTGCTTAGGGCTACATCAATAGGAAACAAACCATAGAGAGAGAATATGAAACTACTTTATTGTGTCAAGTTTCAAAGAGCTGGCACAAACCGTGTTGCATTTAGAGTTTCAACTACATGTATCCATATAGGAGAAAACAGAGTGAAACGTAAAAATTAAAACTGTTACTGCCAACGAACGGTTTAACCTAGAAGAACGAAATTTGGTAAGCCAAGTGGGATTGTGGTACTGGTCATTACCTGAAAGTGTCATCAAGATTGGGAGAAAAAATGTGTGCTGAGATTTCAGGAAACTCGTAGATTTTTGGAGGCTTGGCAACCCCTTTCCATGAAAGTGATTTGCGCCAATCTCTGCTTAGGGCTACATCAATAGGAAACAAACCATAGATATAGAACTTATGCCTACTTCATTGTGTCAAGTTTCAAAGAGCTAGCACAAACCGTGTTGGATTTAGAGTTCCAACTACATGTATCCATATAGGAGAAAACAGAGTGAAACCTAAAAATTAAAACTGTTACTGCAAACGAACGGTTTAACCTAGAAGAACGAAATTTGCTGAGCCAAGTGGGATTGGGGTACTGATCATTACCTGAAAGTATCATCAAGATTGGGTGTAAAAATATGTGTTTAGATTTCAGGAAACTAGTAGTTTTTTGGAAGCTTGGCAACCCCTTTCAATGAAAGTGATTTGCGCCAGTCTCTGCTTAGGGCTACATTAATAGGAAACACAAAATAGATATAGAACTTATAACTACTTTATTGTGTCAAGTTTCAAAGAGCTAGCACAAACCGTGTTGGATTTAGAGTTCCAACTACATGCATCCATATAGGAGAAAACAGAGTGAAACCTAAAAATTAAAACTGTTACTGCCAACGAACAGTTTAACCTAGAAGAACGAAATTTGGTGAGCCAAGTCGGATTGGGGTACTGATCATTAATTGAAAGTGTCATACAGATTGGGTGAAAAAATGTGTGCTGAGATTTCAGGAAACTCGTAGTTTTTTGGAAGCTTGGCAACCCCTTTCCATGAAAGTGATTTGCGCCGGTCTCTGCTTAGGGCTACATCAATAGGAAACAAACCATAGAGATAGAACTTGGAACTACTTTATTGTGTCAAGTTTCAAATTGCTAGCACAAACCGTGTTGGATTTAGAGTTCGAACTACATGCATCCATGTAGAAGAAAAGAGAGTGAAACCTAAAAATTAAAAATGTTACTGCCAACGAACGGTTGAACCTAGACGATCGAAATTTGGTGAGCCAAGTGGTATTGGTGTACTGATCATTACCTAAAAGTGTCATCAAGATTGGGTGAAAGAATGTGTGCTGCGATTTCAGGAAACTAGTAGCTTTTTGTAAGCTTGGCAACCCCTTTCCATGAAATTGATTTGCGCCAGTCTCTGCTTAGAGCTACATCAATAGGAAACAAACCATAGAGATAGAATTTGGAACTACTTTATTGTGTCAAGTTTCAAAGCGCTAGCACAAAACGTGTTTGATTTAGACTCCCAACTACATGTATCAATATAGGAGAAAACAGAGTGAAACCTAAAAATTCAAACTGTTACTGCCAACGAACGGTTTATCCTAGAAGAACGTAATTTGGTGAGCCATGTGGGATTGGGGTACTCATTATTACCTGAAAGTGTCATCAAGATTGTGTGAAAAAATGTGTGCTGAGATTTCCGGAAACTCGTAGTTTTTTGGAAGCTGGGCAACCGCTTTCCATGAAAGAGATTTGCGCTGGTCTCTGCTTAGGGCTACATCAATAGGAAACAAACCATAGATATAGAACTTGGAACTACTTTACTGTGTCAAGTTTCAAAGAGCTAGCACAATCCGTGTTTGATTTAGAGTTCCAACTACATGTATCCATATAGGAGAAAACAGAGTGAAACCTAAAAATTAAAACTGTTACTGCCAACGAACGGTTTAACCTAGAAGAATGAAATTTGGTGAGCCAAGTGGGATTCAGGTTCACATTATTACCTGAAAGTGTCATCAAGATTGGGTGAAAAAATGTGTGCTGAGATTTCAGGAAACTCGTAATTTTTTGGAAGCTTGGGAACCACTTTCCATGAAAGTGATTTGCGCCAGTCTCTGCTTAGGGCTACATCAATAGGAAACAAACCATAGAAATACAACTTGGAACTACTTTATTGTGTCAAGTTTCAAAGAGCTAGCACAAACCGTGTTGGATTTAGAGTACGAACTACATGTATCCATATAGGAGAAAACAGAGTGAAACCTAAAAATTAAAACTGTTACTGCCAAGGAACGATTTAACCTAGAAGAACGAAATTTGGTGAGCCAAGTGGGATTGGGGTACTGATCATTACCTGAAAGTGTCATCAAGATTGGGTGAAAAAATGTGTGCTGAGATTTCAGGAAACTTGTTTTTTGGGAGCTTGGCAACCCCTTTCCATGAAAGTGATTTGCGCCGGTCTCTGCTTAGGGCTACATCCATAGGAAGCAAACATAGAGATAGAACTTGGAACTACTTTATTGTGTCAAGTTTCAAAGAGCTAGCACAAACCGTGTTGGATTTAGAGTTCGAACTACATGTATCCATATAGGAGAAAACAGATTGAAACCTAAAAATTAAAACTGTTACTGCCAACGAACGGTTTAACCTAGAAGAACGAAATTTGTTGAGCCAAGTGGGATTGGGGTACTGATCATTACCTGAAAGTGTCATCAAGATTGGGTAAAAAAAATGTGTGCTTAGATTTCAGGAAACTCGTAGTTTTTTGGAAGCTTGGGAACCACTTTCCATGAAAGTGATTTGCGCCAGTGTCTGCTTAGGGCTACATCAATAGGAAACAAACCATAGAGATACAAATTGGAAAAACTTTATTGTGTCAAGTTTCTAAGAGGTAGCACAAACCGTGTTGGATTTAGAGTTCGAACTACATGTATCCATATAGGAGAAAACAGAGTGAAACCTAAAAATTAAAACTGTTACTGCCAACGAACGGTTTAACCTAGAGGAACGAAATTTGGTGAGCCAAGTGGGATTGGAGTACTGATCATTTCCTGAAAGTGTTCCAGATTGGGTGAAAAAATGTGTGCTGAGATTTCAGGAAACTCGTATTTTTTTGGAAGTTTGGCAACCCCTTTCCATGAAAGTGATTTGCGCCGGTCTCTGCTTATGGCTACATCAATAGGAAACAAACCATAGAGATAGAACTTGGAACTACTTTATTGTGTCAAGTTTCAAAGAGCTAGCACAAACCGTGTTGGATTTAGAGTTCAAATTACATGTATCCATATAGGAGAAAACAGAGTGAAAACTAAAATTTAAAACTGTTACTGCGAACAAACGGTTTAACCTAGAAGAACAAAATTTGGTGAGCCCAGTGGGATTGGGGTAGTGATCATTTCCTGAAAGTGTCATCCAGATTGGTTGAAAAAATGTGTGCTGAGATTTCAGGAAACTCGTAGTTTTTTGGTAGCTTGGCAACTCCTTCCATGAAAGTGATTTGCGCCAGTCTCTGCTTAGGGCTACATCAATAGGAAACAAACCATAGAACTAGAACTTGGAACTACTTTATTGTGTCAAGTTTCAAAGAGCTAGCACAAACCGTGTTGGATTTAGAGTTCCAAATACATGTATCCATATATAGAAAACAGAGTGAAACCTAAAAATTAAAACTGTTACTGCCAACGAACGGTTTAATAGAAGAAGGAATTTTGTTGAGCCAAGTGGGATTGTGGTACTGATCATTACCTGAAAGTGTCATCCAGATTGGGTGAAAAAATGTGTGCTGAGATTTCAGGAAACTCGAAGTTTTTTGGAAGCTTGGCAAACCCTTTCCATGAAAGTGATTTGCGCCAGTCTCTGCTTAGGGCTACATTAATAGGAAACAAACCATAGAGATAGAACTTGGAACTACTTTATTGTGTCAAGTTTCAATGTGCTAGCACAAACCGTGTTGGATTTAGAGTTCCAACTACATGTATCCATATAGGAGAAAACAGAGTGAAACCTAAAAATTAAAACTGTTACTGCCAACGAACGGTTTAACCTAGAATAACGAAATTTGGTGAGCCAAGTGGGATTGGGGTCTGATCATTACCTGAAAGTGTCATCAATATTGGATGAAAAAATGTGTGCTGAGATTTCAGGAAACTCGTAGTTTTTTGGAAGCTAGGCAACGCCTTTCCATGAAAGTGATTTGCGCTGGTCTCTGCTTAGGGATACATCAATAGGAAACAAACCATAGAGAGAGAACTTGGAACTACTTTATTGTGTCAAGTTTCAAAGAGCTAGCACAAACCGTGTTGTATTTAGAGTTCCAACTATATGTATGCATATAGGAGAAAACAGAGTGAAACCTAAAAATTAAAACTGTTACTGCAAACGAACGGTAGAACCTAGAAGAACGAAATTTGGTGAGCCAAGTGGGATCGGGGTACTGATCATTACCTGAAAGTGTCATCAGGATTGGGTGAAAAAATGTGTGCTGAGATTTCAGGAAACTCGTAGTTTTTTGGAAGCTTGGCAACCCCTTTCCATGAAAGTGATTTGCGCCAATCTCTGCTTAGGGCTACATCAGTAGGAAAAAAACCATAGAGATAGATCTTGGAACTACTTTATTGTGTCAAGTTTCAAAGAGCTAACACAAACCGTGTTGGATTTAGAGTTCGAATTACATGTATCCATATAGCAGAAAACAGAGTGAAACCTAAAAATTTAAACTGTTACTGCCAACGAACGATTTAACCTAGAAGAACGAAATTTGGTGAGCCAAGTGGTATTGGGGTAGTGATCATTTCCTGAAAGTGTCATCCAGATTGGGTGAAAAAATGTGTGCTGAGATTTCAGGAAACTCGAAGTTTTTTGGAAGCTTGGCAAACCCTTTCCATGAAAGTGATTTGCGCCAGTCTCTGCTTAGGGCTACATTAATAGGAAACAAACCATAGAGATAGAACTTGGAACTACTTTATTGTGTCAAGTTTCAAAGTGCTAGCACAAACCGTGTTGGATTTAGAGTTCCAACTACATGTATCCATATAGGAGAAAACAGAGTGAAACCTAAAAATTAAAACCGTTACTGCCAACGAACGGTTTAACCTAGAATAACGAAATTTGGTGAGCCAAGTGGGATTGGGGTCTGATCATTACCTGAAAGTGTCATCAATATTGGGTGAAAAAATGTGTGCTGAGATTTCAGGAAACTCGTAGTTTTTTGGAAGCTAGGCAACCCCTTTCCATGAAAGTGATTTGCGCTGGTCTCTGCTTAGGGCTACATCAATAGGAAAAAAACCATAGAGAGAGAACTTGGAACTACTTTATTGTGTCAAGTTTCAAAGAGCTAGCACAAACCGTGTTGTATTTAGAGTTCCAACTACATGTATGCATATAGGAGAAAACAGAGTGAAACCTAAAAATTAAAACTGTTACTGCCAACGAACGGTTTAACCTAGAATCATGAAATTTGGTGAGCCAAGTGGGATTTGGGTCCTGATCATTACCTGCAAGTGTCTTCAATATAGGGTGAAAAAATGTGTGCTGAGATTTCAGGAAACTCGTAGATTTTTGGAAGCTTGGCAACCCCTTTCCATGAAAGTGATTTGTGCCGGTCTCTGCTTAGGGCTACATAAATAGGAAACAAACCATAGAGATAGAACTTGGAACTACTTTATTGTGTCAAGTTTCAAAGAGCTAGCACAAACCGTGTTTGATTTAGAGTTCCAACTACATGTATCCATATAGCAGAAAACAGATTGAAACCTAAAAATTAAAACTGTTACTGCCAACGAACGGTTTAACCTAGAAGAACGAAATTTGGTGAGTCAACTGGGATTGGGGAACTGATCATTACCTGAAAGTTTCATCGAGTTTGGGTGAAAAAATGTGTGCTGAGATTTCAGAAAACTCTTAGTTTTTTGGAAGCTTGGCAACCCGTTTCCATGAAAGTGATTTGCACCAGTCTCTGCTTAGGGCTACATCAATAGGAAACAAACCATAGAACTAGAACTTGGAACTACTTTATTGTGTCAAGTTTCAAAGAGCTAGCACAAACCGTGTTGGATTTAGAGTTCCAACTACATGTATCCATATAGGTGAAAACAGAGTGAAACCTAAAAATTAAAACTGTTACTGCCAACGAACGGTTTAATAGAAGAACGAAATTTGGTGAGCCAAGTGGGATTGTGGTACTGATCATTACCTGAAAGTGTCATCCAGATTGGGTGAAAAAATGTGTGCTGAGATTTCAGGGAACTCGTAGTTTTTTGGAAGCTTGGCAACCCCATACCATGAAAGTGATTTGCGCCAGTCTCTGCTTAGGGCTACATTAATAGGAAACAAACCATAGAGATAGAACTTGGAACTACTTTATTGTGTCAAGTTTCAAATTGCTAGCACAAACCGTGTTGGATTTAGAGTTCCAACTACATGTATCCATATAAGAGAAAACAGAGTGAAACCTAAAAATTTAAACTGTTACTGCCAACGAACGGTTTAACCTAGAATAACGAAATTTTGTGAGCCAAGTGGGATTGGGGTCTGATCATTACCTGAAAGTGTCATCCAGATTGGGTGAAAAAATGTGTGCTGAGATTTCAGGAAACTCGTAGTTATTTGGAAGCTTGGCAACGCCTTTCCATGAAAGTGATTTGCGCTGGTCTCTGCTTAGGGCTACATCAATAGGAAACAAACCATAGAGAGAGAATATGAAACTACTTTATTGTGTCAAGTTTCAAAGAGCTGGCACAAACCGTGTTGGATTTAGAGTTTCAACTACATGTATCCATATAGGAGAAAACAGAGTGAAACGTAAAAATTAAAACTGTTACTGCCAACGAACGGTTTAACCTAGAAGAACGAAATTTGGTAAGCCAAGTGGGATTGTGGTACTGGTCATTACCTGAAAGTGTCATCAAGATTGGGAGAAAAAATGTGTGCTGAGATTTCAGGAATTCGTAGATTTTTGGAGGCTTGGCAACCCCTTTCCATGAAAGTGATTTGCGCCAATCTCTGCTTAGGGCTACATCAATAGGAAACAAACCATAGATATAGAACTTATGCCTACTTCATTGTGTCAAGTTTCAAAGAGCTAGCACAAACCGTGTTGGATTTAGAGTTCCAACTACATGTATCCATATAGGAGAAAACAGAGTGAAACCTAAAAATTAAAACTGTTACTGCAAACGAACGGTTTAACCTAGAAGAACGAAATTTGCTGAGCCAAGTGGGATTGGGGTACTGATCATTACCTGAAAGTATCATCAAGATTGGGTGTAAAAATATGTGTTTAGATTTCAGGAAACTAGTAGTTTTTTGGAAGCTTGGCAACCCCTTTCAATGAAAGTGATTTGCGCCAGTCTCTGCTTAGGGCTACATTAATAGGAAACAAAAAATAGATATAGAACTTATAACTACTTTATTGTGTCAAGTTTCAAAGAGCTAGCACAAACCGTGTTGGATTTAGAGTTCCAACTACATGCATCCATATAGGAGAAAACAGAGTGAAACCTAAAAATTAAAACTGTTACTGCCAACGAACAGTTTAACCTAGAAGAACGAAATTTGGTGAGCCAAGTCGGATTGGGGTACTGATCATTAATTGAAAGTGTCATACAGATTGGGTGAAAAAATGTGTGCTGAGATTTCAGGAAACTCGTAGTTTTTTGGAAGCTTGGCAACCCCTTTCCATGAAAGTGATTTGCGCCGGTCTCTGCTTAGGGCTACATCAATAGGAAACAAACCATAGAGATAGAACTTGGAACTACTTTATTGTGTCAAGTTTCAAAGAGCTAGCACAAACCGTGTTGGATTTAGAGTTCGAACTACATGCATCCATGTAGAAGAAAAGAGAGTGAAACCTAAAAATTAAAAATGTTACTGCCAACGAACGGTTGAACCTAGACGATCGAAATTTGGTGAGCCAAGTGGGATTGGGGTACTCATTATTACCTGAAAGTGTCATCAAGATTGGGTGAAAAAATGTGTGCTGAGATTTCAGGAATCTCGTAATTTTTTGGAAGCTTGGCAACGCCTTTCCATGAAAGTGATTTGCGCTGGTCTCTTCTTAGGGCTACATCAATAGGAAACAAACCATAGAGAGAGAACTTGGAACTACTTTATTGTGTCAAGTTTCAAAGAGCTAGCACAAACCGTGTTGGATTTAGAGTTCGAACTACATGTATCCATATAGGAGAAAACAGAGTGAAACCTAAAAATTAAAACTGTTACTGCCAACGAACGGTTTAACCTAGAAGAACGAAATTTTGTGAACCAAGTGGGATTGGAGTCCTGATCATTACCTGAAAGTGTCATCAAGATTGGGTGAAAAAATGTGTGCTTAGATTTCAGGAAACTCGTAGTTTTTTTTGAAGCTTGGCAACCCCTTTCCATGAAAGTGATTTGCGCCGGTCTCTGCTTAGGGCTACATCAATAAGAAACAAACCATAGAGATAGAACATGGAACTACTTTATTGTGTCAAGTTTCAAAGAGCTAGCACAAACCGTGTTGGATTTAGAGTTTGAACTACATGTATCCATATAGGAGAAAACAGAGTGAAACCTAAAAATTATAACTGTTACTGAAAACGAACGGTTTAACCTTAGAAGAACGATATTTGGTGAGCCAAGTGGGATTGGGGTACTTATCATTACCTGAAAGTGTCATCCAGATTGGGTGAAAAAATGTGTCCTGAGATTTCAGGGAACTCGTAGTTTTTTGGAAGGTTGGCAACCCCTCTCCATGAAAGTGATTTGCGCCAGTCTCTGCTTAGGGCTACATTAATAGGAAACAAACCATAGATATAGAACTTATAACTACTTTATTGTGTCAAGTTTCAAAGAGCTAGCACAAACCGTGTTGGATTTAGAGTTCCAACTACATGCATCCATATAGGAGAAAACAGAGTGAAACCTAAAAATTAAAACTGTTACTGCCAACGAACAGTTTAACCTAGAAGAACGAAATTTGGTGAGCCAAGTCGGATTGGGGTACTGATCATTAATTGAAAGTGTCATACAGATTGGGTGAAAAAATGTGTGCTGAGATTTCAGGAAACTCGTAGTTTTTTGGAAGCTTGGCAACCCCTTTCCATGAAAGTGATTTGCGCCGGTCTCTGCTTAGGGCTACATCAATAGGAAACAAACCATAGATATAGAACTTGGAACTACTTTATTGTGTCAAGTTTCAAATTGCTAGCACAAACCGTGTTGGATTTAGAGTTCGAACTACATGCATCCATGTAGAAGAAAAGAGAGTGAAACCTAAAAATTAAAAATGTTACTGCCAACGAACGGTTGAACCTAGACGATCGAAATTTGGTGAGCCAAGTGGTATTGGTGTACTGATCATTACCTAAAAGTGTCATCAAGATTGGGTGAAAGAATGTGTGCTGCGATTTCAGGAAACTAGTAGCTTTTTGTAAGCTTGGCAACCCCTTTCCATGAAATTGATTTGCGCCAGTCTCTGCTTAGAGCTACATCAATAGGAAACAAACCATAGAGATAGAATTTGGAACTACTTTATTGTGTCAAGTTTCAAAGCGCTAGCACAAAACGTGTTTGATTTAGACTCCCAACTACATGTATCAATATAGGAGAAAACAGAGTGAAACCTAAAAATTCAAACTGTTACTGCCAACGAACGGTTTATCCTAGAAGAACGTAATTTGGTGAGCCATGTGGGATTGGGGTACTCATTATTACCTGAAAGTGTCATCAAGATTGTGTGAAAAAATGTGTGCTGAGATTTCCGGAAACTCGTAGTTTTTTGGAAGCTGGGCAACCGCTTTCCATGAAAGAGATTTGCGCCGGTCTCTGCTTAGGGCTACATCAATAGGAAACAAACCATAGATATAGAACTTGGAACTACTTTACTGTGTCAAGTTTCAAAGAGCTAGCACAATCCGTGTTTGATTTAGAGTTCCAACTACATGTATCCATATAGGAGAAAACAGAGTGAAACCTAAAAATTAAAACTGTTACTGCCAACGAACGGTTTAACCTAGAAGAATGAAATTTGGTGAGCCAAGTGGGATTCAGGTTCACATTATTACCTGAAAGTGTCATCAAGATTGGGTGAAAAAATGTGTGCTGAGATTTCAGGAAACTCGTAATTTTTTGGAAGCTTGGGAACCACTTTCCATGAAAGTGATTTGCGCCAGTCTCTGCTTAGGGCTACATCAATAGGAAACAAACCATAGAAATACAACTTGGAACTACTTTATTGTGTCAAGTTTCAAAGAGCTAGCACAAACCGTGTTGGATTTAGAGTACGAACTACATGTATCCATATAGGAGAAAACAGAGTGAAACCTACAAATTAAAACTGTTACTGCCAAGGAATGATTTAACCTAGAAGAACGAAATTTGGTGAGCCAAGTGGGATTGGGGTACTGATCATTACCTGAAAGTGTCATCAAGATTGGGTGAAAAAATGTGTGCTGAGATTTCAGGAAACTTGTTTTTTGGGAGCTTGGCAACCCCTTTCCATGAAAGTGATTTGCGCCGGTCTCTGCTTAGGGCTACATCCATAGGAAGCAAACATAGAGATAGAACTTGGAACTACTTTATTGTGTCAAGTTTCAAAGAGCTAGCACAAACCGTGTTGGATTTAGAGTTCGAACTACATGTATCCATATAGGAGAAAACAGATTGAAACCTAAAAATTAAAACTGTTACTGCCAACGAACGGTTTAACCTAGAAGAACGAAATTTGTTGAGCCAAGTGGGATTGGGGTACTGATCATTACCTGAAAGTGTCATCAAGATTGGGTAAAAAAAATGTGTGCTTAGATTTCAGGAAACTCGTAGTTTTTTGGAAGCTTGGGAACCACTTTCCATGAAAGTGATTTGCGCCAGTGTCTGCTTAGGGCTACATCAATAGGAAACAAACCATAGAGATACAAATTGGAAAAACTTTATTGTGTCAAGTTTCTAAGAGGTAGCACAAACCGTGTTGGATTTAGAGTTCGAACTACATGTATCCATATAGGAGAAAACAGAGTGAAACCTAAAAATTAAAACTGTTACTGCCAACGAACGGTTTAACCTAGAGGAACGAAATTTGGTGAGCCAAGTGGGATTGGAGTACTGATCATTTCCTGAAAGTGTTCCAGATTGGGTGAAAAAATGTGTGCTGAGATTTCAGGAAACTCGTATTTTTTTGGAAGTTTGGCAACCCCTTTCCATGAAAGTGATTTGCGCCGGTCTCTGCTTATGGCTACATCAATAGGAAACAAACCATAGAGATAGAACTTGGAACTACTTTATTGTGTCAAGTTTCAAAGAGCTAGCACAAACCGTGTTGGATTTAGAGTTCAAATTACATGTATCCATATAGGAGAAAACAGAGTGAAAACTAAAATTTAAAACTGTTACTGCGAACAAACGGTTTAACCTAGAAGAACAAAATTTGGTGAGCCCAGTGGGATTGGGGTAGTGATCATTTCCTGAAAGTGTCATCCAGATTGGTTGAAAAAATGTGTGCTGAGATTTCAGGAAACTCGTAGTTTTTTGGTAGCTTGGCAACCCCTTCCATGAAAGTGATTTGCGCCAGTCTCTGCTTAGGGCTACATCAATAGGAAACAAACCATAGAACTAGAACTTGGAACTACTTTATTGTGTCAAGTTTCAAAGAGCTAGCACAAACCGTGTTGGATTTAGAGTTCCAAATACATGTATCCATATATAGAAAACAGAGTGAAACCTAAAAATTAAAACTGTTACTGCCAACGAACGGTTTAATAGAAGAACGAATTTTGTTGAGCCAAGTGGGATTGTGGTACTGATCATTACCTGAAAGTGTCATCCAGATTGGGTGAAAAAATGTGTGCTGAGATTTCAGGAAACTCGAAGTTTTTTGGAAGCTTGGCAAACCCTTTCCATGAAAGTGATTTGCGCCAGTCTCTGCTTAGGGCTACATTAATAGGAAACAAACCATAGAGATAGAACTTGGAACTACTTTATTGTGTCAAGTTTCAAAGTGCTAGCACAAATCGTGTTGGATTTAGAGTTCCAACTACATGTATCCATATAGGAGAAAACAGAGTGAAACCTAAAAATTTAAACTGTTACTGCCAACGAACGGTTTAACCTAGAATAACGAAATTTGGTGAGCCAAGTGGGATTGGGGTCTGATCATTACCTGAAAGTGTCATCAATATTGGATGAAAAAATGTGTGCTGAGATTTCAGGAAACTCGTAGTTTTTTGGAAGCTAGGCAACGCCTTTCCATGAAAGTGATTTGCGCTGGTCTCTGCTTAGGGCTACATAAATAGGAAACAAACCATAGAGAGAGAACTTGGAACTACTTTATTGTGTCAAGTTTCAAAGAGCTAGCACAAACCGTGTTGGATTTAGAGTTCCAACTACATGTATGCATATAGGTGAAAACAGAGTGAAACCTAAAAATTAAAACTGTTACTGCAAACGAACGGTAGAACCTAGAAGAACGAAATTTGATGAGCCAAGTAGGATTGAGGTACTGATCATTACCTGAAAGTGTCATCAAGATTGGGTGAAAAAATGTGTGCTTACATTTCAGAAAACTCGTATTTTTTTGCAAGCTTGGCAACCCCTTTCCATGAAAGTGATTTGCGCCAGTCTCTGCTAAGAGCTACATCAATAGGAAACAAACCATAGAGATAGAACTTGGAACTACTTAATTGTGTCAAGTTTCAAAGAGCTAGCACAAACCGTGTTGGATTTAGAGTTCCAACTACTTGTATCCATATAGGCGAAAACAGAGTGAAACCTAAAAATTTAAACTGTTACTGCCAACGAACGGTTTAACCTAGAGTAACGAAATTTGGTGATCCAAGTGGGATTGGGGTCTGATCATTACCTGAAAGTGTCATCAATATTGGGTGAAAAAATGTGTGCTGAGATTTCAGGAAACTCGTAGTTTTTTGGAAGCTTGGCAACGCCTTTCCATGAAAGTGATTTGCGCCAGTCTCTGCTTAGGGCTACATTAATAGGAAACAAACCATAGATATAGAACTTATAACTACTTTATTGTGTCAAGTTTCAAAGAGCTAGCACAAACCGTGTTGGTTTTAGAGTTCCAACTACATGCATCCATATAGGAGAAAACAGAGTGAAACCTAAAAATTAAAACTGTTACTGCCAACGAACGGTTTAACCTAGAATCATGAAATTTGGTGAGCCAAGTGGGATTTGGGTCCTGATCATTACCTGCAAGTGTCTTCAATATTGGGTGAAAAAATGTGTGCTGAGATTTCACGAAACTCGTAGATTTTTGGAAGCTTGGCAACCCCTTTCCATGAAAGTGATTTGTGCCTGTCTCTGCTTAGGGCTACATAAATAGGAAACAAACCATAGAGATAGAACTTGGAACTACTTTATTGTGTCAAGTTTCAAAGAGCTAGCAGAAACCGTGTTGGATTTAGAGTTCGAACTACATGTATCCATATAGCAGAAAACAGATTGAAACCTAAAAATTAAAACTGTTACTGCCAACGAACGGTTTAACCTAGAAGAACGAAATTTTGTGAACCAAGTGGGATTGGAGTCCTGATCATTACCTGAAAGTGTCATCAAGATTGGGTGAAAAAATGTGTGCTTAGATTTCAGGAAACTCGTAGTTTTTTTTGAAGCTTGGCAACCCCTTTCCATGAAAGTGATTTGCGCCGGTCTCTGCTTAGGGCTACATCAATAAGAAACAAACCATAGAGATAGAACATGGAACTACTTTATTGTGTCAAGTTTCAAAGAGCTAGCACAAACCGTGTTGGATTTAGAGTTCCAACTACATGTATGCATATAGGAGAAAACAGAGTGAAACCTAAAAATTAAAACTGTTACTGCCAACGAACGGTTTAACCTAGAAGAATGAAATTTGGTGAGCCAAGTGGGATTCAGGTTCACATTATTACCTGAAAGTGTCATCAAGATTGGGTGAAAAAATGTGTGCTGAGATTTCAGGAAACTCGTAATTTTTTGGAAGCTTGGGAACCACTTTCCATGAAAGTGATTTGCGCAAGTCTCTGCTTAGGGCTACATCAATAGGAAACAAACCATAGAAATACAACTTGGAACTACTTTATTGTGTCAAGTTTCAAAGAGCTAGCACAAACCGTGTTGGATTTAGAGTACGAACTACATGTATCCATATAGGAGAAAACAGAGTGAAACCTAAAAATTAAAACTGTTACTGCCAAGGAACGATTTAACCTAGAAGAACGAAATTTGGTGAGCCAAGTGGGATTGGGGTACTGATCATTACCTGAAAGTGTCATCAAGATTGGGTGAAAAAATGTGTGCTGAGATTTCAGGAAACTGTTTTTTGGGAGCTTGGCAACCCCTTTCCATGAAAGTGATTTTCACCGGTCTCTGCTTAGGGCTACATCCATAGGAAGCAAACATAGAGATAGAACTTGGAACTACTTTATTGTGTCAAGTTTCAAAGAGCTAGCACAAACCGTGTTGGATTTAGAGTTCGAACTACATGTATCCATATAGGAGAAAACAGAGTGAAACCTAAAAATTAAAACTGTTACTGCCAACGAACGGTTTAACCTAGAAGAACGAAATTTGGTGAGCCAAGTGGGATTGGGGTACTGATCATTACCTGAAAGTGTCATCAAGATTGGGTAAAAAAAATGTGTGCTTAGATTTCAGGAAACTCGTAGTTTTTTGGAAGCTTGGGAACCACTTTCCATGAAAGTGATTTGCGCCAGTGTCTGCTTAGGGCTACATCAATAGGAAACAAACCATAGAGATACAAATTGGAAAAACTTCATTGTGTCAAGTTTCTAAGAGGTAGCACAAACCGTGTTGGATTTAGAGTTCGAACTACATGTATCCATATAGGAGAAAACAGAGTGAAACCTAAAAATTAAAACTGTTACTGCCAACGAACGGTTTAACCTAGAGGAAAGAAATTTGGTGAGCCAAGTGGGATTGGAGTACTGATCATTTCCTGAAAGTGTTCCAGATAGGGTGAAAAAATGTGTGCTGAGATTTCAGGAAACTCGTATTTTTTTGGAAGTTTGGCAACCCCTTTCCATGAAAGTGATTTGCGCCGGTCTCTGCTTATGGCTACATCAATAGGAAACAAACCATAGAGATAGAACTTGGAACTACTTTATTGTGTCAAGTTTCAAAGAGCTAGCACAAACCGTGTTGGATTTAGAGTTCAAATTACATGTATCCATATAGGAGAAAACAGAGTGAAAACTAAAATTTAAAACTGTTACTGCGAACAAACGGTTTAACCTAGAAGAACAAAATTTGGTGAGCCCAGTGGGATTGGGATAGTGATCATTTCCTGAAAGTGTCATCCAGATTGGTTGAAAAAATGTGTGCTGAGATTTCAGGAAACTCGTAGTTTTTTGGTAGCTTGGCAACCCCTTCCATGAAAGTGATTTGCGCCAGTCTCTGCTTAGGGCTACATCAATAGGAAACAAACCATAGAACTAGAACTTGGAACTACTTTATTGTGTCAAGTTTCAAAGAGCTAGCACAAACCGTGTTGGATTTAGAGTTCCAAATACATGTATCCATATATAGAAAACAGAGTGAAACCTAAAAATTAAAACTGTTACTGCCAACGAACGGTTTAATAGAAGAACGAATTTTGTTGAGCCAAGTGGGATTGTGGTACTGATCATTACCTGAAAGTGTCATCCAGATTGGGTGAAAAAATGTGTGCTGAGATTTCAGGAAACTCGAAGTTTTTTGGAAGCTTGGCAAACCATTTCCATGAAAGTGATTTGCGCCAGTCTCTGCTTAGGGCTACATTAATAGGAAACAAACCATAGAGATAGAACTTGGAACTACTTTATTGTGTCAAGTTTCAAAGTGCTAGCACAAATCGTGTTGGATTTAGAGTTCCAACTACATGTATCCATATAGGAGAAAACAGAGTGAAACCTAAAAATTTAAACTGTTACTGCCAACGAACGGTTTAACCTAGAATAACGAAATTTGGTGAGCCAAGTGGGATTGGGGTCTGATCATTACCTGAAAGTGTCATCAATATTGGGTGAAAAAATGTGTGCTGAGATTTCAGGAAACTCGTAGTTATTTGGAAGCTTGGCAACGCCTTTCCATGAAAGTGATTTGCGCTGGTCTCTGCTTAGGGCTACATCAATAGAAAACAAACCATAGAGAGAGAACATGGAACTACTTTATTGTGTCAAGTTTCAAAGAGCTAGCACAAACCGTGTTGAATTTAGAGTTTCAAATACATGTATCCATATAGGAGAAAACAGAGTGAAACGTAAAAATTAAAACTGTTATTGCAAACGAACGGTTTAACCTAGAAGAACGAAATTTGGTAAGCCAAGTGGGATTGTGGTACTGGTCATTACCTGAAAGTGTCATCAAGATTGGGAGAAAAAAATGTGTGGTGAGATTTCAGGAAACTCGTAGATTTTTGGAGGCTTGGCAACCCCTTTCCATGAAAGTGATTTGCGCCAGTCTCTGCTTAGGGCTACATCAATAGGAAACAAACCATAGATATAAAACTTATACCTACTTCATTGTGTCAAGTTTCAAAGAGCTAGCACAAACCGAGTTGGATTTAGAGTTCCAACTACATGTATCCATATAGGAGAAAACAGAGTGAAACCTAAAAATTAAAACTGTTACTGCAAACGAACGGTTTAACCTAGAAGAACGAAATTTGCTGAGCCAAGTGGAATTGGGGTAATGATCATTACCTGAAAGTATCATCAAGATTGGGTGTAAAAATATGTGTTTAGATTTCAGGAAACTAGTAGTTTTTTGGAAGCTTGGCAACCCCTTTCCATGAAAGTGATTTGCGCCGGTCTCTGCTTAGGGCTACATCAATAGGAAACAAACCATAGAGATAGAACTTGGAACTACATAATTGTATCAAGTTTCAAAGAGCTAGCACAAACCGTGTTGGATTTAGAGTTCGAACTACAAGTATCCATATAGGAGAAAACAGAGTGAAACCTAAAAATTAATACTGTTACTGCCAAAGAACGATTTAACCTAGAAGAACGAAATTTGGTGAGCCAAGTGGTATTGGGGTAGTGATCATATCCTGAAAGTGTCATCCAGATTGGGTGAAAAAATGTGTCTTGAGATTTAAGGAAACTCGTAGTTTTTTGGAAGCTTGGCAACCCCTTTCAATGAAAGTGATTTGGGCCAGTCTCTGCTTAGGGCTACATTAATAGGAAACAAACCAGAGAGACAGAACATGGAACTACTTTATTGTGTCAAGTTTCAAAGTGCTAGCACAAACCGTGTTTGATTTAGAGTTCCAACTACATGTATCCATATAGGAGAAAACAGAGTGAAACCTAAAAATTAAAACTGTTACTGCCAACGAACGGTTTAACCTAGAATAACGAAATTTGCTGAGCCAAGTGGGATTGGGGTCTGATCATTACCTGAAAGTGTCATCAATATTGGGTGAAAAAATGTGTGCTGAGATTTCAGGAAACTCTTAGTTTTTTGGAAGCTTGGCAACGCCTTTCCATGAAAGTGATTTGCGCTGGTCTCTTCTTAGGGCTACATCAATAGGAAACAAACCATAGAGAGAGAACTTGGAACTACTTTATTGTGTCAAGTTTCAAAGAGCTAGCACAAACCGTGTTGGATTTAGAGTTCGAACTACATGTATCCATATAGGAGAAAACAGAGTGAAACCTAAAAATTAAAACTGTTACTGCCAACGAACGGTTTAACCTAGAAGAACGAAATTTTGTGAACCAAGTGGGATTGGAGTACTGATCATTACCTGAAAGTGTCATCAAGATTGGGTGAAAAAATGTGTGCTTAGATTTCAGGAAACTCGTAGTTTTTTTTGAAGCTTGGCAACCCCTTTCCATGAAAGTGATTTGCGCCAGTCTCTGCTTAGGGCTACATCAATAAGAAACAAACCATAGAGATAGAACATGGAACTACTTTATTGTGTCAAGATTCAAAGAGATAGCACAAACCGTGTTGGATTTAGAGTTTGAACTACATGTATCCATATAGGAGAAAACAGAGTGAAACCTAAAAATTAAAACTGTTACTGAAAACGAACGGTTTAACCTTAGAAGAACGATATTTGGTGAGCCAAGTGGGATTGGGGTACTTATCATTACCTGAAAGTGTCATCCAGATTGGATGAAAAAATGTGTCCTGAGATTTCAGGGAACTCGTAGTTTTTTGGAAGCTTGGCAACCCCTTTCCATGAAAGTGATTTGCGCCAGTCTCTGCTTAGGGCTACATCAATAGGAAACAAACCATAGATATAGAACTTATAACTACTTTATTGTGTCAAGTTTCAAAGAGCTAGCACAAACCGTGTTGGTTTTAGAGTTCCAACTACATGCATCCATATAGGAGAAAACAGAGTGAAACCTAAAAATTAAAACTGTTACTGCCAACGAACGGTTTAACCTAGAAGAACGAAATTTGGTGAGCCAAGTCGGATTGGGGTACTGATCATTAATTGAAAGTGTCATACAGATTGGGTGAAAAAATGTGTGCTGAGATTTCAGGAAACTCGTAGTTTTTTGGAAGCTTGGCAACCCCTTTCCATGAAAGTGATTTGCGCCGGTCTCTGCTTAGGGCTACATCAATAGGAAACAAACCATAGAGATAGAACTTGGAACTACTTTATTGTGTCAAGTTTCAAAGAGCTAGCACAAACCGTGTTGGATTTAGAGTTCGAACTACATGCATCCATGTAGAAGAAAAGAGAGTGAAACCTAAAAATTAAAAATGTTACTGCCAACGAACGGTTGAACCTAGACGATCGAAATTTGGTGAGCCAAGTGGGATTGGGGTACTCATTATTACCTGAAAGTGTCATCAAGATTGGGTGAAAAAATGTGTGCTGAGATTTCAGGAAACTCGTAGTTTTTTGGAAGCTTGGCAACCCCTTTCAATGAAAGTGATTTGCGCCAGTCTCTGCATAGGGCTACATCAATAGGAAACAAACCATAGATATAGAACTTATACCTACTTCATTGTGTCAAGTTTCAAAGAGCTAGCACAAACCGTGTTTGATTTAGAGTTCCAACTACATGTATCCATATAGGAGAAAACAGATTGAAAACTAAAAATTAAAATTGTTACTGCCAACGAACGGTTTAATCTAGAAGAACGAAATTTGGTGAGCCAAGTGGGATTGGGGTACGGATCATTACCTGAAAGTTCCAACAAGATTGGGTGAAAAAATGTGTGCTGAGATTTCAGGAAACTCGTAGTTTTTTGGAAGCTTGGCAACCCCTTTCCATGAAAGTGATTTGCAACAGTCTCTGCTTAGGGCTACATCAATAGGAAACAAAACATAGAGATAGAACTTGGAACTACTTTATTGTGTCAAGTTTCAAAGAGCTAGCACAAACCGTGTTTGATTTAGAGTTCCGACTACATGTATCCATATAGGAGAAAACAGAGTGAAACCTAAAAATTAAAACTGTTACTGCCAACGAACGGTTTAACCTAGAAGAACAAAATTTGGTGAGCCAAGTGTGATTGGGGTACTGATCATTACCTGAAAGTTCCATCAAGATTGGGTGAATAAATGTGTGCTGAGATTTCAGGAAAGTCGTAGTTTTTTGGAAGCTTGGCAACCCCTTTCCATGAAAGTGATTTGCACGAGTCTCTGCTTAGGGCTACATCAATAGGAAACAAACCATAGAGATGGAACGTGGAACTTCTTTATTGTGTCAAGTTTCAAAGAGCTAGCACAAACCATGTTTTATTTAGAGTCCCAACTACATGTATCCATATAGGAGAAAACAGAGTGAAACCTAAAAATTAAAACTGTTACTGCCAACTAACGGTTTAACCTAGAAGAAGGAAATTTGGTGAGCCAAGTGTGACTGGGGTACTGATCATTACCTGAAAGTGTCATCAAGATTGGGTAAAAAAATGTGTGCTGAGATTTCAGGAAACTCGTAGTTTTTTGGAAGCTTTGCAACCCCTTTCCATGAAAGTGATCTGTGCCTGTCTCTGCTTAGGGCTACACCAATAGGAAACAAACCATAGAGATAGAACTTGGAACTACTTTATTGTGTCAAGTTTCAAAGAGCTAGCACAAACCGTCTTTGATTTAGAGTTCCAACTTCATGTATCCATATAGGAGAAAACAGAGTGAAACCTAAAAATTAAAACTGTTACTGCCAACGAATAGTTTAACCTAGAAGAAAGAAATTTGGTGAGCCAAGTGGGATTGGGATACTGATCATTACCTGAAAGTGCCATCAAGATTGCGAGAAAAAATGTGTCTTGAGATTTAAGGAAACTCGTAGTTTTTTGGAAGGTTGGCAACCCCTTTCCATGAAAGTGATTTGCGCCAGTCTCTGCTTAGGGCTGCATCAATAGGAAAGAAACCATAGAGTTAGAACGTGGAACTACTTTATTGTTTCAAGTTTCAAAGAGCTAGCACAAACCGTCTTTGATTTAGAGTTCCAACTTCATGTATCCATATAGGAGAAAAAAGAGTGAAACCTAAAAATTAAAACTGTTACAGCCAACGAACAATTTAACCTAGAAGAACGAAATTTGGTGAGCCAAGTGGGATTGGGGTACTGATCATTACCTGAAATTGTCATCAAGATTGGGTGAAAAAATGTGTGCTGAGATTTCAGGAATGTCGTAGTTTTTTGGAAGCTTGGCAACCCCTTTCCAAAAAGTGATTTGTGCCAGTCTCTGCTTAGGGCTTCATCAATAGGAAACAAACCATAGAGATGGAACGTGGAACTTCTGTATTGTGTCAAGTTTCAAAGAGCTAGAAAAAAACCATGTTTTATTTAGAGTCCCAACTACATGTATCCATATAGGAGAAAAGAGAGTGAAACCTAAAAATTAAAACTGTTACTGCCAACTAACGGTTTAACCTAGAAGAAGGAAATTTGGTGAGCCAAGTGTGACTGGGGTACTGATCATTACCTGAAAGTGTCATCAAGATTGAGTGAAAAAATGTGTGCTGAGATTTCAGGAAACTCGTAGTTTTTTGGAAGCTAGGCAACCCCTTTCCATGAAAGTGATTTGCGCCAGTCTCTGCTTAGGGCTACATCAAAAGGAAACAAAGCATAGCGATAGAACTTGGAACTACTTTATTGTGTCAAGTTTCCAAGAACTAGCACAAACCGTGTTTGATTTAGAGTTCCAACTACATGTATCCATATAGGAGAAAACAGAGTGAAACCTAAAAATTTAAACTGTTACTGCCAACGAATGGTTTAACCTAGAAGAACAAAATTTGGTGAGCCAAGTGGGATTGGGGTACTGATCATTACCTGCAAGCGTCATCAAGATTGGGTGAACAAATGTGTGCTGAGATTTCAGGATACTCATAGTTTTTTGGAAGCTTGGCAACCCCTTTCCATGAAAGTGATTTGCGACAGTCTCTGCTTAGGGCTACATCAATAGGAAACAAACCATAGAGATAGAACTTGGAACTACTTTATTGTGTCATTTCAAAGAGCTAGCACAAACCGTGTTTGATTTAGAGTTCCAACTACATGTATCCATATGGAGAAAACAGAGTGAAACCTAAAAATTAAAACTGTTACTGCCAACAAACGGTTTAACCTAGAAGAACAAAATTTGGTGAGCCAAGTGTGATTGGGGTCCTGATCATTACCTGAAAGTTCCATCAAGATTGGGTGAATATATGTGTGCTGAGATTTCAGGAAAGTTGTAGTTTTTTGGAAGCTTGGCAACCCCTTTCCATGAAAGTGATTTGCGCGAGTCTCTGCTTAGGGCTACATCAATAGGAAACAAATCATAGAGATGGAACGTGGAACTTCTTTATTGTGTCAAGTTTCAAAGAGCTAGCACAAACCATGTTTTATTTAGAGTCCCAACTATATGTATCCATATAGGAGAAAACAGAGTGAAACCTAAAAATTTAAACTGTTACTGCCAACTAACGGTTTAACCTAGAAGAAGGAAATTTGGTGAGCCAAGTGTGACTGGGGTACTGATCATTACCTGAAAGTGTCATCAAGATTGGGTAAAAAAATGTGTGCTGAGATTTCAGGAAACTCGTAGTTTTTTGGAAGCTTTGCAACTCCTTTCCATGAAAGTGATCTGTGCCTGTCTCTGCTTAGGGCTACACCAATAGGAAACACACCATAGAGATAGAACTTGGAACTACTTTATTGTGTCAAGTTTCAAAGAGCTAGCACAAACCGTGTTTGATTTAGAGTTCCAACTACATGTTTCCATATAGGAGAAAACAGAGTGAAACCTAAAAATTAAAACTGTTACTGCCAACGAATAGTTTAACCTAGAAGAAAGAAATTTGGTGAGCCAAGTGGGATTGGGGTACTGATCATTACCTGCAAGCGTCATCAAGATTGGGTGAAAAAATGTGTGCTGAGATTTCAGGAAACTCGTAGTTTTTTGGAAGCTTCGCAACCCCTTTCCATGAAAGTGATTTGCGCCAGTCTCTGCTTAGGGCTACATCAATAGGAAACAAACCATAGAGATAGAAGTTGGAACTACTTTATTGTGTCAAGTTTCAAAGAGCTAGCACAAACCGTCTTTGATTTAGAGTCCCAAGTACATGTATCCATATAGGGGTAAACAGGGTGAAACCAAAAAATTAAAACTATTACTGCCAACGAACGGTTTCACCTAGAAGATCGAAAATTGGTGAGCCAAGTGGGATTGGGGTACTGATCATTACCTGAAAGAGTAATCAAGATTGGGTGAAAAAATGTGTGCTGAGATTTCAGGAAACTCATAGTTTTTTGGAAGCTTGGCAAACCCTTTCCATGAAAGTGATCTGCGCCTGTCTCTGCTTAGGGCTACACCAATAGGAAACAAAAAATAGAGATAGAACTTGGAACTACTTTATTGTGTCAAGTTTCAAAGAGCTAGCACAAACCGTCTTTGATTTAGAGTTCCAACTACATGTATCCATATAGGAGAAAACAGAGTGAAACCTAAAAATTAAAACTGTTACTGCCAACGAATAGTTTATCCTAGAAGAACGAAATTTGGTGAGCCAAGTGGGATTGAAGTACTGATCATTACCTGAAAGTGTCATCAAGATTGGGTGAAAAAATGTGTGCTGAGATTTCAGGAAACTCGTAGTTTT
Organism: Spermophilus citellus; assembly: GCF_964194105.1. Classification (NCBI taxonomy): domain Eukaryota; kingdom Metazoa; phylum Chordata; class Mammalia; order Rodentia; family Sciuridae; genus Spermophilus; species Spermophilus citellus. Next base: position 23,859,417 of record NC_138196.1, on the reverse strand, counting down.
TTGGAAGCTTGGCAACCCCTTTCCATGAAAGTGATTTGCGCCAGTCTCTGCTTACAGCTACATCAATAGGAAACAAACCATAGAGATAGAACGTGGACCTTCTTTATTGTGTCAAGTTTCAAAGAGCTAGCACAAACCGTGTTTGATTTAGAGTTCCAACTACATGTATCCATATAGGAGAAAACAGAATGAAACCAAAAAATTAAAACTGTTACTGCCAACGAACGGTTTAACCTAGAAGAACGAAATTTGGTGAGCCAAGTGGGATTGTGGTACTGATCATTACCTGAAAGTGTCATCAAGATTGGGTGAAAAAATGTGTCTTGAGATTTCAGGAAACTCGTAGTTTTTTGGAAGCTTGGCAACCCCTTTCCATGAAAGTGATTTGCGCCAGTTTCTGCTTAGGGCTACATCAATAGGAAACAAACCATAGAGATGGAACGTGAAACTTCTTTATTGTGTCAAGTTTCAAAGAGCTAGCACAAACCATGTTTTATTTAGAGTCCCAACTACATGTATCCATATAGGAGAAAACAGAGTGAAACCTAAAAATTAAAACTGTTACTGCCAACTAACGGTTTAACCTAGAAGAAGGAAATTTGGTGAGCCAAGTGTGACTGGGGTACTGATCATTACCTGAAAGTGTCATCAAGATTGGGTGAAAAAATGTGTGCTGAGATTTCAGGAAACTCATAGTTTTTTGGAAGCTTCGCAACCACTTTCCATGAAAGCGATTTGCGCCAGTCTCTGCTTACAGCTACATCAATAGGAAACAAACCATAGAGACAGAACGTGGACCTTCTTTATTGTGTCAAGTTTCAAAGAGCTAGCACAAACCGTGTTTGATGTAGAGTTCCAACTACATGTACCATATAGGAGAAAACAGAGTGAAACCTAAAAATTAAAACTGTTAATGCCAACGAATAGTTTATCCTAGAAGAACGAAATTTGGTGAGCCAAGTGTGATTGGGGTACTTATCATTACCTGAAAGTTCTATCAAGATTGGGTGAATAAATGTGTGCTGAGATTTCAGGAAATTCGTAGTTTTTTGGAAGCTTGGCAACCCCTTTCCATGAAAGTGATTTGCGCCAGTCTCTGCTTAGGGCTACATCAATAGGAAACAAACCATAGTGATGGAACGTGGAACTTCTTTATTGTGTCAAGTTTCAAAGAGCTAGCACAAACCATGTTTTATTTAGAGTCCCAACTACATGTATCCATATAGGAGAAAACAGAGTGAAACCTAAAAATTAAAACTGTTACTGCCAACGAATAGTTTAACCTAGAAGAAAGAAATTTGGTGAGCCAAGTGGGATTGGGGTACTGATCATTACCTGAAAGTGTCATCAAGATTGGGTGAAAAAATGTGTCTTGAGATTTCAGGAAACTCGTAGTTTTTTGGAAGGTTGGCAACCCCTTTCCATGAAAGTGTTTTGCGCCAGTCTCTGCTTAGGGCTACATCAATAGGAAAGAAACCATAGAGATAGAATTTGGAACTACTTTATTGTTTCAAGTTTCAAAGAGCTAGCACAAACCGTGTTTGATTTAGAGTTCCAATTAGATGTATCCATATAGGAGAAAAAAGAGTGAAACCTAAAAATTAAAACTGTTACAGCCAACGAACGGTTTAACCTAGAAGAACGAAATTTGGTGAGCCAAGTGGGATTGGGGTACTGATCATTACCTGAAATTGTCACAAGATTGGGTGAAAAAATGTGTGCTGAGATTTCAGGAATGTCGTAGTTTTTTGGAAGCTTGGCAACCCCTTTCCATGAAAGTGATTTGTGCCAGTCTCTGCTTAGGGCTACATCAATAGGAAACAAACCATAGAGATGGAACGTGGAACTTCTTTATTGTGTCAAGTTTCAAAGAGCTAGAAAAAAACCATGTTTTATTTAGAGTCCCAACTACATGTATCCATATAGGAGAAAACAGAGTGAAACCTAAAAATTAAAACTGTTACTGCCAACTAACGGTTTAACCTAGAAGAAGGAAATTTGGTGAGCCAAGTGTGACTGGGGTACTGATCATTACCTGAAAGTGTCATCAAGATTGAGTGAAAAAATGTGTGCTGAGATTTCAGGAAACTCGTAGTTTTTTGGAAGATTGGCAACCCCTTTCCATGAAAGTGATTTGCGCCAGTCTCTGCTTAGGGCTACATCAATAGGAAACAAACATAGCGATAGAACTTGGAACTACTTTATTGTGTCAAGTTTCCAAGAACTAGCACAAACCGTGTTTGATTTAGAGTTCCAACTACATGTATCCATATAGGAGAAAACAGAGTGAAACCTAAAAATTTAAACTGTTACTGCCAACGAATGGTTTAACCTTGAAGAACAAAATTTGGTGAGCCAAGTGGGATAGGGGTACTGATCATTACCTGCAAGCGTCATCAAGATTGGGTGAAAAAATGTGTGCTGAGATTTCAGGAAATTCGTAGTTTTTTGGAAGCTTCGCAACCCCTTTCCATGAAAGTGAGTTGCGCCAGTCTCCGCTTAGGGCTACATCAATAGGAAACAAACCATAGAGATAGAAGTTGGAACTACTTTATTGTGTCAAGTTTCAAAGAGCTAGCACAAACCGTCTTTGATTTAGAGTCCCAAGTACATGTATCCATATAGGGGTAAACAAAGTGAAACCTAAAAATTAAAACTATTACTGCCAACGAACGGTTTCACCTAGAAGAACGAAAATTGGTGAGCCAAGTCGGATTGGGGTACTGATCATTACCTGAAAGAGTCATCAAGATTGGGTGAAAAAATGTGTGCTGAGATTTCAGGAAACTCATAGTTTTTTGGAAGCTTGGCAAAACCTTTCCATGAAAGTGATCTGCGCCTGTCTCTGCTTAGGGCTACACCAATAGGAAACAAAAAATAGAGATAGAACTTGGAACTACTTTATTGTGTCAAGTTTCAAAGAGCTAGCACAAACCGTCTTTGATTTAGAGTTCCAACTACATGTATCCATATAGGAGAAAACAGAGTGAAACCTAAAAATTAAAACTGTTACTGCCAACGAATAGTTTATCCTAGAAGAACGAAATTTGGTGAGCCAAGTGGGATTGGGGTACTGATCATTACCTGAAAGTGTCATCAAGATTGGGTGAAAAAATGTGTGCTGAGATTTCAGGAAACTCGTAGTTTTTTGGAAGCTTGGCAACCCCTTTCCATGAAAGTGATTTGCGCCAGTCTCTGCTTACAGCTACATCAATAGGAAACAAACCATAGAGATAGAACGTGGACCTTCTTTATTGTGTCAAGTTTCAAAGAGCTAGCACAAACCGTGTTTGATTTAGAGTTCCAACTACATGTGTCCATATAGGAGAAAACAGAGTGAAACCAAAAAATTAAAACTGTTACTGCCAACGAACGGTTTTACCTAGAAGAACGAAATTTGGTGAGCCAAGTGGGATTGGGGTACTGATCATTACCTGAAAGTGTCATCAAGATTGGGTGAAAAAATGTGTGCTGAGATTTCAAGAAAATCGTAGTTTTTTGGAAGCTTGGCAACCCCTTTCCATGAAAGTGATTTGCGCCAGTCTCTGCTTAGGGCTACATCAATAGGAAACAAAGCATAGCGATAGAACTTGGAACTACTTTATTGTGTCAAGTTTCCAAGAACTAGCAGAAACCGTGTTTGATTTAGAGTTCCAACTACATGTATCCATATAGGAGAAAACAGAGTGAAACCTAAAAATTTAAACTGTTACTGCCAATGAACGGTTTAACCTAGAAGAACGAAATTTGGTGAGCCAAGTGTGATTGGGGTACTGATCATTACCTGAAAGTTCCATCAAGATTGGGTGAAAAAATGTGTGCTGAGATTTCAGGAAACTCGTAGTTTTTTGGAAGCTTGGCAACCCCTTTCCATGAAAGTGATCTGCGCCTGTCTCTGCTTAAGGCTACACCTATAGGAAACAAAACATAGAGATAGAACTTGGAACTACTTTATTGTGTCAAGTTTCAAAGAGCTAGCACAAACCGTGTTTGATTTAGAGTTCCAACTACATGTATCCATATAGGAGAAAACAGAGTGAAACCTAAAAATTAAAACTGTTACTGCCAACGAATAGTTTAACCCAGAAGAACGAAATTTGGTGAGCCAAGTGGGATTGGGGTACTGATCATTACCTGAAAGTGTCATCAAGATTGGGTGAAAAAATGTGTCTTGAGATTTCAGGAAACTCGTAGTTTTTTGGAAGCTTGGCAAACCCTTTCCATGAAAGTGATTTGAGCCAGTTTCTGCTTAGGGCTACATCAATAGGAAACAAACCATAGAGATAGACCTTGTATCTAGTTTATTGTGTCAAGTTTCAAAGAGCTAGCACAAACCGTGTTTGATTTTGAGTTCCAACAACATGTATCCATATAGGAGAAAACAGTGAAACCTAAAAATTAAAACTGTTACTGCCAACGAACGGTTTAACCTAGAAGAACGAAATTTGGTGAGCCAAGTGGGATTGGGGTACTGATCATTACCTGAAAGTGTCATCAAGATTGGGTGAAAAAATGTGTCTTGAGATTTCAGGAAACTCGTAGTTTTTTGGAAGTTTGGCAACCCCTTTCCATGAAAGTGATTTGCGCTAGTCTCTGCTTAGGGCTACATCAATAGGAAACATACCATAGAGATGGAACGTGAAACTTCTTTATTGTGTCAAGTTTCAAAGAGCTAGCACAAACCATGTTTTATTTAGAGTCCCAACTACATGTATTCATATAGGAGAAAACAGAGTGAAACCTAAAAATTAAAACTGTTACTGCCAACTAACGGTTTAACCTAGAAGAAGGAAATTTGGTGAGCCAAGTGTGACTGGGGTACTGATCATTACCTGAAAGTGTCATCAAGATTGGGTGAAAAAATGTGTGCTGAGATTTCAGGAAACTCCTAGTTTTTTGGAAGCTTCGCAACCCCTTTCCATGAAAGTGATCTGTGCCTGTCTCTGCTTAGGGCTACACCAATAGGAAACAAACCATAGAGATAGAACTTGGAACTACTTTATTGTGTCAAGTTTCAAAGAGCTAGCACAAACCGTCTTTGATTTAGAGTTCCAACTTCATGTATCCATATAGGAGAAAACAGAGTGAAACCTAAAAATTAAAACTGTTACTGCCAACGAATAGTTTAACCTAGAAGAAAGAAATTTGGTGAGTCAAGTGGGATTGGGGTACTGATCATTACCTGAAAGTGCCATCAAGATTGCGAGAAAAAATGTGTCTTGAGATTTAAGGAAACTCGTAGTTTTTTGGAAGGTTGGCAACCCCTTTCCATGAAAGTGATTTGCGCCAGTCTCTGCTTAGGGCTACATCAATAGGAAAGAAACCATAGAGTTAGAACGTGGAACTACTTTATTGTTTCAAGTTTCAAAGAGCTAGCACAAACCGTGTTTGATTTAGAGTTCCAATTAGATGTATCCATATAGGAGAAAAAAGAGTGAAACCTAAAAATTAAAACTGTTATAGCCAACGAACAATTTAACCTAGAAGAACGAAATTTGGTGAGCCAAGTGGGATTGGGGTACTGATCATTACCTGAAATTGTCATCAAGATTGGGTGAAAAAATGTGTGCTGAGATTTCAGGAATGTCGTAGTTTTTTGGAAGCTTGGCAACCCCTTTCCAAAAAGTGATTTGTGCCAGTCTCTGCTTAGGGCTTCATCAATAGGAAACAAACCATAGAGATGGAACGTGGAACTTCTTTATTGTGTCAAGTTTCAAAGAGCTAGAAAAAAACCATGTTTTATTTAGAGTCCCAACTACATGTATCCATATAGGAGAAAAGAGAGTGAAACCTAAAAATTAAAACTGTTACTGCCAACTAACGGTTTAACCTAGAAGAAGGAAATTTGGTGAGCCAAGTGTGACTGGGGTACTGATCATTACCTGAAAGTGTCATCAAGATTGAGTGAAAAAATGTGTGCTGAGATTTCAGGAAACTCGTAGTTTTTTGGAAGCTAGGCAACCCCTTTCCATGAAAGTGATTTGCGCCAGTCTCTGCTTAGGGCTACATCAATAGGAAACAAAGCATAGCGATAGAACTTGGAACTACTTTATTGTGTCAAGTTTCCAAGAACTAGCACAAACCGTGTTTGATTTAGAGTTCCAACTACATGTATCCATATAGGAGAAAACAGAGTGAAACCTAAAAATTTAAACTGTTACTGCCAACGAATGGTTTAACCTAGAAGAACAAAATTTGGTGAGCCAAGTGGGATTGGGGTACTGATCATTACCTGCAAGCGTCATCAAGATTGGGTGAACAAATGTGTGCTGAGATTTCAGGATACTCATAGTTTTTTGGAAGCTTGGCAACCCCTTTCCATGAAAGTGATTTGCGACAGTCTCTGCTTAGGGCTACATCAATAGGAAACAAACCATAGAGATAGAACTTGGAACTACTTTATTGTGTCATTTCAAAGAGCTAGCACAAACCGTGTTTGATTTAGAGTTCCAACTACATGTATCCATATGGAGAAAACAGAGTGAAACCTAAAAATTAAAACTGTTACTGCCAACAAACGGTTTAACCTAGAAGAACAAAATTTGGTGAGCCAAGTGTGATTGGGGTCCTGATCATTACCTGAAAGTTCCATCAAGATTGGGTGAATATATGTGTGCTGAGATTTCAGGAAAGTTGTAGTTTTTTGGAAGCTTGGCAACCCCTTTCCATGAAAGTGATTTGCGCGAGTCTCTGCTTAGGGCTACATCAATAGGAAACAAATCATAGAGATGGAACGTGGAACTTCTTTATTGTGTCAAGTTTCAAAGAGCTAGCACAAACCATGTTTTATTTAGAGTCCCAACTATATGTATCCATATAGGAGAAAACAGAGTGAAACCTAAAAATTTAAACTGTTACTGCCAACTAACGGTTTAACCTAGAAGAAGGAAATTTGGTGAGCCAAGTGTGACTGGGGTACTGATCATTACCTGAAAGTGTCATCAAGATTGGGTAAAAAAATGTGTGCTGAGATTTCAGGAAACTCGTAGTTTTTTGGAAGCTTTGCAACTCCTTTCCATGAAAGTGATCTGTGCCTGTCTCTGCTTAGGGCTACACCAATAGGAAACACACCATAGAGATAGAACTTGGAACTACTTTATTGTGTCAAGTTTCAAAGAGCTAGCACAAACCGTGTTTGATTTAGAGTTCCAACTACATGTTTCCATATAGGAGAAAACAGAGTGAAACCTAAAAATTAAAACTGTTACTGCCAACGAATAGTTTAACCTAGAAGAAAGAAATTTGGTGAGCCAAGTGGGATTGGGGTACTGATCATTACCTGCAAGCGTCATCAAGATTGGGTGAAAAAATGTGTGCTGAGATTTCAGGAAACTCGTAGTTTTTTGGAAGCTTCGCAACCCCTTTCCATGAAAGTGATTTGCGCCAGTCTCTGCTTAGGGCTACATCAATAGGAAACAAACCATAGAGATAGAAGTTGGAACTACTTTATTGTGTCAAGTTTCAAAGAGCTAGCACAAACCGTCTTTGATTTAGAGTCCCAAGTACATGTATCCATATAGGGGTAAACAGGGTGAAACCAAAAAATTAAAACTATTACTGCCAACGAACGGTTTCACCTAGAAGATCGAAAATTGGTGAGCCAAGTGGGATTGGGGTACTGATCATTACCTGAAAGAGTAATCAAGATTGGGTGAAAAAATGTGTGCTGAGATTTCAGGAAACTCATAGTTTTTTGGAAGCTTGGCAAACCCTTTCCATGAAAGTGATCTGCGCCTGTCTCTGCTTAGGGCTACACCAATAGGAAACAAAAAATAGAGATAGAACTTGGAACTACTTTATTGTGTCAAGTTTCAAAGAGCTAGCACAAACCGTCTTTGATTTAGAGTTCCAACTACATGTATCCATATAGGAGAAAACAGAGTGAAACCTAAAAATTAAAACTGTTACTGCCAACGAATAGTTTATCCTAGAAGAACGAAATTTGGTGAGCCAAGTGGGATTGAAGTACTGATCATTACCTGAAAGTGTCATCAAGATTGGGTGAAAAAATGTGTGCTGAGATTTCAGGAAACTCGTAGTTTTTTGGAAGCTTGGCAACCCCTTTCCATGAAAGTGATTTGCGCCAGTCTCTGCTTACAGCTACATCAATAGGAAACAAACCATAGAGATAGAACGTGGACCTTCTTTATTGTGTCAAGTTTCAAAGAGCTAGCACAAACCGTGTTTGATTTAGAGTTCCAACTACATGTATCCATATAGGAGAAAACAGAATGAAACCAAAAAATTAAAACTGTTACTGCCAACGAACGGTTTAACCTAGAAGAACGAAATTTGGTGAGCCAAGTGGGATTGTGGTACTGATCATTACCTGAAAGTGTCATCAAGATTGGGTGAAAAAATGTGTCTTGAGATTTCAGGAAACTCGTAGTTTTTTGGAAGCTTGGCAACCCCTTTCCATGAAAGTGATTTGCGCCAGTTTCTGCTTAGGGCTACATCAATAGGAAACAAACCATAGAGATGGAACGTGAAACTTCTTTATTGTGTCAAGTTTCAAAGAGCTAGCACAAACCATGTTTTATTTAGAGTCCCAACTACATGTATCCATATAGGAGAAAACAGAGTGAAACCTAAAAATTAAAACTGTTACTGCCAACTAACGGTTTAACCTAGAAGAAGGAAATTTGGTGAGCCAAGTGTGACTGGGGTACTGATCATTACCTGAAAGTGTCATCAAGATTGGGTGAAAAAATGTGTGCTGAGATTTCAGGAAACTCATAGTTTTTTGGAAGCTTCGCAACCACTTTCCATGAAAGCGATTTGCGCCAGTCTCTGCTTACAGCTACATCAATAGGAAACAAACCATAGAGATAGAACGTGGACCTTCTTTATTGTGTCAAGTTTCAAAGAGCTAGCACAAACCGTGTTTGATTTAGAGTTCCAACTACATGTACCATATAGGAGAAAACAGAGTGAAACCTAAAAATTAAAACTGTTAATGCCAACGAATAGTTTATCCTAGAAGAACGAAATTTGGTGAGCCAAGTGTGATTGGGGTACTTATCATTACCTGAAAGTTCTATCAAGATTGGGTGAATAAATGTGTGCTGAGATTTCAGGAAATTCGTAGTTTTTTGGAAGCTTGGCAACCCCTTTCCATGAAAGTGATTTGCGCCAGTCTCTGCTTAGGGCTACATCAATAGGAAACAAACCATAGTGATGGAACGTGGAACTTCTTTATTGTGTCAAGTTTCAAAGAGCTAGCACAAACCATGTTTTATTTAGAGTCCCAACTACATGTATCCATATAGGAGAAAACAGAGTGAAACCTAAAAATTAAAACTGTTACTGCCAACGAATAGTTTAACCTAGAAGAAAGAAATTTGGTGAGCCAAGTGGGATTGGGGTACTGATCATTACCTGAAAGTGTCATCAAGATTGGGTGAAAAAATGTGTCTTGAGATTTCAGGAAACTCGTAGTTTTTTGGAAGGTTGGCAACCCCTTTCCATGAAAGTGTTTTGCGCCAGTCTCTGCTTAGGGCTACATCAATAGGAAAGAAACCATAGAGATAGAATTTGGAACTACTTTATTGTTTCAAGTTTCAAAGAGCTAGCACAAACCGTGTTTGATTTAGAGTTCCAATTAGATGTATCCATATAGGAGAAAAAAGAGTGAAACCTAAAAATTAAAACTGTTACAGCCAACGAACGGTTTAACCTAGAAGAACGAAATTTGGTGAGCCAAGTGGGATTGGGGTACTGATCATTACCTGAAATTGTCACAAGATTGGGTGAAAAAATGTGTGCTGAGATTTCAGGAATGTCGTAGTTTTTTGGAAGCTTGGCAACCCCTTTCCATGAAAGTGATTTGTGCCAGTCTCTGCTTAGGGCTACATCAATAGGAAACAAACCATAGAGATGGAACGTGGAACTTCTTTATTGTGTCAAGTTTCAAAGAGCTAGAAAAAAACCATGTTTTATTTAGAGTCCCAACTACATGTATCCATATAGGAGAAAACAGAGTGAAACCTAAAAATTAAAACTGTTACTGCCAACTAACGGTTTAACCTAGAAGAAGGAAATTTGGTGAGCCAAGTGTGACTGGGGTACTGATCATTACCTGAAAGTGTCATCAAGATTGAGTGAAAAAATGTGTGCTGAGATTTCAGGAAACTCGTAGTTTTTTGGAAGATTGGCAACCCCTTTCCATGAAAGTGATTTGCGCCAGTCTCTGCTTAGGGCTACATCAATAGGAAACAAACATAGCGATAGAACTTGGAACTACTTTATTGTGTCAAGTTTCCAAGAACTAGCACAAACCGTGTTTGATTTAGAGTTCCAACTACATGTATCCATATAGGAGAAAACAGAGTGAAACCTAAAAATTAAAACTGTTACTGCCAACTAACGGTTTAACCTAGAAGAAGGAAATTTGGTGAGCCAAGTGTGACTGGGGTACTGATCATTACCTGAAAGTGTCATCAAGATTGAGTGAAAAAATGTGTGCTGAGATTTCAGGAAACTCGTAGTTTTTTGGAAGATTGGCAACCCCTTTCCATGAAAGTGATTTGCGCCAGTCTCTGCTTAGGGCTACATCAATAGGAAACAAACATAGCGATAGAACTTGGAACTACTTTATTGTGTCAAGTTTCCAAGAACTAGCACAAACCGTGTTTGATTTAGAGTTCCAACTACATGTATCCATATAGGAGAAAACAGAGTGAAACCTAAAAATTTAAACTGTTACTGCCAACGAATGGTTTAACCTTGAAGAACAAAATTTGGTGAGCCAAGTGGGATAGGGGTACTGATCATTACCTTCAAGCGTCATCAAGATTGGGTGAAAAAATGTGTGCTGAGATTTCAGGAAATTCGTAGTTTTTTGGAAGCTTCGCAACCCCTTTCCATGAAAGTGAGTTGCGCCAGTCTCCGCTTAGGTCTACATCAATAGGAAACAAACCATAGAGATAGAAGTTGGAACTACTTTATTGTGTCAAGTTTCAAAGAGCTAGCACAAACCGTCTTTGATTTAGAGTCCCAAGTACATGTATCCATATAGGGGTAAACAAAGTGAAACCTAAAAATTAAAACTATTACTGCCAACGAACGGTTTCACCTAGAAGAACGAAAATTGGTGAGCCAAGTCGGATTGGGGTACTGATCATTACCTGAAAGAGTCATCAAGATTGGGTGAAAAAATGTGTGCTGAGATTTCAGGAAACTCATAGTTTTTTGGAAGCTTGGCAAACCCTTTCCATGAAAGTGATCTGCGCCTGTCTCTGCTTAGGGCTACACCAATAGGAAACAAAAAATAGAGATAGAACTTGGAACTACTTTATTGTGTCAAGTTTCAAAGAGCTAGCACAAACCGTCTTTGATTTAGAGTTCCAACTACATGTATCCATATAGGAGAAAACAGAGTGAAACCTAAAAATTAAAACTGTTACTGCCAACGAATAGTTTATCCTAGAAGAACGAAATTTGGTGAGCCAAGTGGGATTGGGGTACTGATCATTACCTGAAAGTGTCATCAAGATTGGGTGAAAAAATGTGTGCTGAGATTTCAGGAAACTCGTAGTTTTTTGGAAGCTTGGCAACCCCTTTCCATGAAAGTGATTTGCGCCAGTCTCTGCTTACAGCTACATCAATAGGAAACAAACCATAGAGATAGAACGTGGACCTTCTTTATTGTGTCAAGTTTCAAAGAGCTAGCACAAACCGTGTTTGATTTAGAGTTCCAACTACATGTATCCATATAGGAGAAAACAGAGTGAAACCAAAAAATTAAAACTGTTACTGCCAACGAACGGTTTAACCTAGAAGAACGAAATTTGGTGAGCCAAGTGGGATTGGGGTACTGATCATTACCTGAAAGTGTCATCAAGATTGGGTGAAAAAATGTGTGCTGAGATTTCAAGAAAATCGTAGTTTTTTGGAAGCTTGGCAACCCCTTTCCATGAAAGTGATTTGCGCCAGTCTCTGCTTAGGGCTACATCAATAGGAAACAAAGCATAGCGATAGAACTTGGAACTACTTTATTGTGCAGTTTCCAAGAACTAGCAGAAACCGTGTTTGATTTAGAGTTCCAACTACATGTATCCATATAGGAGAAAACAGAGTGAAACCTAAAAATTTAAACTGTTACTGCCAATGAACGGTTTAACCTAGAAGAACGAAATTTGGTGAGCCAAGTGTGATTGGGGTACTGATCATTACCTGAAAGTTCCATCAAGATTGGGTGAAAAAATGTGTGCTGAGATTTCAGGAAACTCGTAGTTTTTTGGAAGCTTGGCAACCCCTTTCCATGAAAGTGATCTGCGCCTGTCTCTGCTTAAGGCTACACCTATAGGAAACAAAACATAGAGATAGAACTTGGAACTACTTTATTGTGTCAAGTTTCAAAGAGCTAGCACAAACCGTGTTTGATTTAGAGTTCCAACTACATGTATCCATATAGGAGAAAACAGAGTGAAACCTAAAAATTAAAACTGTTACTGCCAACGAATAGTTTAACCCAGAAGAACGAAATTTGGTGAGCCAAGTGGGATTGGGGTACTGATCATTACCTGAAAGTGTCATCAAGATTGGGTGAAAAAATGTGTCTTGAGATTTCAGGAAACTCGTAGTTTTTTGGAAGCTTGGCAAACCCTTTCCATGAAAGTGATTTGCGCCAGTTTCTGCTTAGGGCTACATCAATAGGAAACAAACCATAGAGATAGACCTTGGATCTAGTTTATTGTGTCAAGTTTCAAAGAGCTAGCACAAACCGTGTTTGATTTTGAGTTCCAACAACATGTATCCATATAGGAGAAAACAGTGAAACCTAAAAATTAAAACTGTTACTGCCAACGAACGGTTTAACCTAGAAGAACGAAATTTGGTGAGCCAAGTGGGATTGGGGTACTGATCATTACCTGAAAGTGTCATCAAGATTGGGTGAAAAAATGTGTCTTGAGATTTCAGGAAACTCGTAGTTTTTTGGAAGTTTGGCAACCCCTTTCCATGAAAGTGATTTGCGCTAGTCTCTGCTTAGGGCTACATCAATAGGAAACATACCATAGAGATGGAACGTGAAACTTCTTTATTGTGTCAAGTTTCAAAGAGCTAGCACAAACCATGTTTTATTTAGAGTCCCAACTACATGTATTCATATAGGAGAAAACAGAGTGAAACCTAAAAATTAAAACTGTTACTGCCAACTAACGGTTTAACCTAGAAGAAGGAAATTTGGTGAGCCAAGTGTGACTGGGGTACTGATCATTACCTGAAAGTGTCATCAAGATTGGGTGAAAAAATGTGTGCTGAGATTTCAGGAAACTCCTAGTTTTTTGGAAGCTTCGCAACCACTTTCCATGAAAGCGATTTGCGCCAGTCTCTGCTTACAGCTACATCAATAGGAAACAAACCATAGAGATAGAACGTGGACCTTCTTTATTGTGTCAAGTTTCAAAGAGCTAGCACAAACCGTGTTTGATTTAGAGTTCCAACTACATGTACCATATAGGAGAAAACAGAGTGAAACCTAAAAATTAAAACTGTTAATGCCAACGAATAGTTTATCCTAGAAGAACGAAATTTGGTGAGCCAAGTGTGATTGGGGTACTTATCATTACCTGAAAGTTCCATCAAGATTGGGTGAATAAATGTGTGCTGAGATTTCAGGAAAGTCGTAGTTTTTTGGAAGCTTGGCAACCCCTTTCCATGAAAGTGATTTGCGCCAGTCTCTGTTTAGGGCTACATCAATAGGAAACAAACCATAGAGATGGAACGTGGAACTTCTTTATTGTGTCAAGTTTCAAAGAGCTAGCACAAACCATGTTTTATTTAGAGTCCCAACTACATGTATCCATATAGGAGAAAACAGAGTGAAACCTAAAAATTAAAACTGTTACTGCCAACGAATAGTTTAACCTAGAAGAAAGAAATTTGGTGAGCCAAGTGGGATTGGGGTACTGATCATTACCTGAAAGTGTCATCAAGATTGGGTGAAAAAATGTGTCTTGAGATTTCAGGAAACTCGTAGTTTTTTGGAAGGTTGGCAACCCCTTTCCATGAAAGTGTTTTGCGCCAGTCTCTGCTTAGGGCTACATCAATAGGAAAGAAACCATAGAGATAGAATTTGGAACTACTTTATTGTTTCAAGTTTAAAAGAGCTAGCACAAACCGTGTTTGATTTAGAGTTCCAATTAGATGTATCCATATAGGAGAAAAAAGAGTGAAACCTAAAAATTAAAACTGTTACAGCCAACGAACGGTTTAACCTAGAAGAACGAAATTTGGTGAGCCAAGTGGGATTGGGGTACTGATCATTACCTGAAATTGTCACAAGATTGGGTGAAAAAATGTGTGCTGAGATTTCAGGAATGTCGTAGTTTTTTGGAAGCTTGGCAACCCCTTTCCATGAAAGTGATTTGTGCCAGTCTCTGCTTAGGGCTACATCAATAGGAAACAAACCATAGAGATGGAACGTGGAACTTCTTTATTGTGTCAAGTTTCAAAGAGCTAGAAAAAAACCATGTTTTATTTAGAGTCCCAACTACATGTATCCATATAGGAGAAAACAGAGTGAAACCAAAAAATTAAAACTGTTACTGCCAACTAACGGTTTAACCTAGAAGAAGGAAATTTGGTGAGCCAAGTGTGACTGGGGTACTGATCATTACCTGAAAGTGTCATCAAGATTGAGTGAAAAAATGTGTGCTGAGATTTCAGGAAACTCGTAGTTTTTTGGAAGATTGGCAACCCCTTTCCATGAAAGTGATTTGCGCCAGTCTCTGCTTAGGGCTACATCAATAGGAAACAAAGCATAGCGATAGAACTTGGAACTACTTTATTGTGTCAAGTTTCCAAGAACTAGCACAAACCGTGTTTGATTTAGAGTTCCAACTACATGTATCCATATAGGAGAAAACAGAGTGAAACCTAAAAATTTAAACTGTTACTGCCAACGAATGGTTTAACCTTGAAGAACAAAATTTGGTGAGCCAAGTGGGATAGGGGTACTGATCATTACCTGCAAGCGTCATCAAGATTGGGTGAAAAAATGTGTGCTGAGATTTCTGGAAACTCATAGTTTTTTGGAAGCTTGGCAAACCCTTTCCATGAAAGTGATCTGCGCCTGTCTCTGCTTAGGGCTACAACAATAGGAAACAAAAAATAGAGAGAACTTGGAACTACTTTATTGTGTCAAGTTTCAAAGAGCTAGCACACACCGTCTTTGATTTAGAGTTCCAACTACATGTATCCATATAGGAGAAAACAGAGTGAAACCTAAAAATTAAAACTGTTACTGCCAAAGAATAGTTTATCCTAGAAGAACGAAATTTGGTGAGCCAAGTGGGATTGGGGTACTGATCATTACCTGAAAGTGTCATCAAGATTGGGTGAAAAAATGTGTGCTGAGATTTCAGGAAACTCGTAGTTTTTTGGAAGCTTGGCAACCCCTTTCCATGAAAGTGATTTGCGCCAGTCTCTGCTTACAGCTACATCAATAGGAAACAAACCATAGAGATAGAACGTGGACCTTCTTTATTGTGTCAAGTTTCAAAGAGCTAGCACAAACCGTGTTTGATTTAGAGTTCCAACTACATGTATCCATATAGGAGAAAACAGAGTGAAACCAAAAAATTAAAACTGTTACTGCCAACGAACGGTTTAACCTAGAAGAACGAAATTTGGTGAGCCAAGTGGGATTGGGGTACTGATCATTACCTGAAAGTGTCATCAAGATTGGGTGAAAAAATGTGTGCTGAGATTTCAAGAAAATCGTAGTTTTTTGGAAGCTTGGCAACCCCTTTCCATGAAAGTGATTTGCGCCAGTCTCTGCTTAGGGCTACATCAATAGGAAACAAAGCATAGCGATAGAACTTGGAACTACTTTATTGTGTCAAGTTTCCAAGAACTAGCACAAACCGTGTTTGATTTTGAGTTCCAACAACATGTATCCATATAGGAGAAAACAGTGAAACCTAAAAATTAAAACAGTTACTGCCAACGAACGGTTTAACCTAGAAGAACGAAATTTGGTGAGCCAAGTGGGATTGGGGTACTGATCATTACCTGAAAGTGTCATCAAGATTGGGTGAAAAAATGTGTCTTGAGATTTCAGGAAACTCGTAGTTTTTTGGAAGTTTGGCAACCCCTTTCCATGAAAGTGATTTGCGCTAGTCTCTGCTTAGGGCTACATCAATAGGAAACATACCATAGAGATGGAACGTGAAACTTCTTTATTGTGTCAAGTTTCAAAGAGCTAGCACAAACCATGTTTTATTTAGAGTCCCAACTACATGTATTCATATAGGAGAAAACAGAGTGAAACCTAAAAATTAAAACTGTTACTGCCAACTAACGGTTTAACCTAGAAGAAGGAAATTTGGTGAGCCAAGTGTGACTGGGGTACTGATCATTACCTGAAAGTGTCATCAAGATTGGGTGAAAAAATGTGTGCTGAGATTTCAGGAAACTCCTAGTTTTTTGGAAGCTTCGCAACCACTTTCCATGAAAGCGATTTGCGCCAGTCTCTGCTTACAGCTACATCAATAGGAAACAAACCATAGAGATAGAACGTGGACCTTCTTTATTGTGTCAAGTTTCAAAGAGCTAGCACAAACCGTGTTTGATTTAGAGTTCCAACTACATGTACCATATAGGAGAAAACAGAGTGAAACCTAAAAATTAAAACTGTTAATGCCAACGAATAGTTTATCCTAGAAGAACGAAATTTGGTGAGCCAAGTGTGATTGGGGTACTTATCATTACCTGAAAGTTCCATCAAGATTGGGTGAATAAATGTGTGCTGAGATTTCAGGAAAGTCGTAGTTTTTTGGAAGCTTGGCAACCCCTTTCCATGAAAGTGATTTGCGCCAGTCTCTGCTTAGGGCTACATCAATAGGAAACAAACCATAGAGATGGAACGTGGAACTTCTTTATTGTGTCAAGTTTCAAAGAGCTAGCACAAACCATGTTTTATTTAGAGTCCCAACTACATGTATCCATATAGGAGAAAACAGAGTGAAACCTAAAAATTAAAACTGTTACTGCCAACGAATAGTTTAACCTAGAAGAAAGAAATTTGGTGAGCCAAGTGGGATTGGGGTACTGATCATTACCTGAAAGTGTCATCAAGATTGGGTGAAAAAATGTGTCTTGAGATTTCAGGAAACTCGTAGTTTTTTGGAAGGTTGGCAACCCCTTTCCATGAAAGTGTTTTGCGCCAGTCTCTGCTTAGGGCTACATCAATAGGAAAGAAACCATAGAGATAGAATTTGGAACTACTTTATTGTTTCAAGTTTAAAAGAGCTAGCACAAACCGTGTTTGATTTAGAGTTCCAATTAGATGTATCCATATAGGAGAAAAAAGAGTGAAACCTAAAAATTAAAACTGTTACAGCCAACGAACGGTTTAACCTAGAAGAACGAAATTTGGTGAGCCAAGTGGGATTGGGGTACTGATCATTACCTGAAATTGTCACAAGATTGGGTGAAAAAATGTGTGCTGAGATTTCAGGAATGTCGTAGTTTTTTGGAAGCTTGGCAACCCCTTTCCATGAAAGTGATTTGTGCCAGTCTCTGCTTAGGGCTACATCAATAGGAAACAAACCATAGAGATGGAACGTGGAACTTCTTTATTGTGTCAAGTTTCAAAGAGCTAGAAAAAAACCATGTTTTATTTAGAGTCCCAACTACATGTATCCATATAGGAGAAAACAGAGTGAAACCAAAAAATTAAAACTGTTACTGCCAACTAACGGTTTAACCTAGAAGAAGGAAATTTGGTGAGCCAAGTGTGACTGGGGTACTGATCATTACCTGAAAGTGTCATCAAGATTGAGTGAAAAAATGTGTGCTGAGATTTCAGGAAACTCGTAGTTTTTTGGAAGATTGGCAACCCCTTTCCATGAAAGTGATTTGCGCCAGTCTCTGCTTAGGGCTACATCAATAGGAAACAAAGCATAGCGATAGAACTTGGAACTACTTTATTGTGTCAAGTTTCCAAGAACTAGCACAAACCGTGTTTGATTTAGAGTTCCAACTACATGTATCCATATAGGAGAAAACAGAGTGAAACCTAAAAATTTAAACTGTTACTGCCAACGAATGGTTTAACCTTGAAGAACAAAATTTGGTGAGCCAAGTGGGATAGGGGTACTGATCATTACCTGCAAGCGTCATCAAGATTGGGTGAAAAAATGTGTGCTGAGATTTCAGGAAACTCATAGTTTTTTGGAAGCTTGGCAAACCCTTTCCATGAAAGTGATCTGCGCCTGTCTCTGCTTAGGGCTACAACAATAGGAAACAAAAAATAGAGAGAACTTGGAACTACTTTATTGTGTCAAGTTTCAAAGAGCTAGCACAAACCGTCTTTGATTTAGAGTTCCAACTACATGTATCCATATAGGAGAAAACAGAGTGAAACCTAAAAATTAAAACTGTTACTGCCAAAGAATAGTTTATCCTAGAAGAACGAAATTTGGTGAGCCAAGTGGGATTGGGGTACTGATCATTACCTGAAAGTGTCATCAAGATTGGGTGAAAAAATGTGTGCTGAGATTTCAGGAAACTCGTAGTTTTTTGGAAGCTTGGCAACCCCTTTCCATGAAAGTGATTTGCGCCAGTCTCTGCTTACAGCTACATCAATAGGAAACAAACCATAGAGATAGAACGTGGACCTTCTTTATTGTGTCAAGTTTCAAAGAGCTAGCACAAACCGTGTTTGATTTAGAGTTCCAACTACATGTATCCATATAGGAGAAAACAGAGTGAAACCAAAAAATTAAAACTGTTACTGCCAACGAACGGTTTAACCTAGAAGAACGAAATTTGGTGAGCCAAGTGGGATTGGGGTACTGATCATTACCTGAAAGTGTCATCAAGATTGGGTGAAAAAATGTGTGCTGAGATTTCAAGAAAATCGTAGTTTTTTGGAAGCTTGGCAACCCCTTTCCATGAAAGTGATTTGCGCCAGTCTCTGCTTAGGGCTACATCAATAGGAAACAAAGCATAGCGATAGAACTTGGAACTACTTTATTGTGTCAAGTTTCCAAGAACTAGCACAAACCGTGTTTGATTTAGAGTTCCAACTACATGTATCCATATAGGAGAAAACAGAGTGAAACCTAAAAATTTAAAATGTTACTGCAAACGAATGGTTTAACCTAGAAGAACAAAATTTGGTGAGCCAAGTGGGATTGGGGTACTGATCATTACCTGCAAGCATCATCAAGATTGGGTGAAAAAATGTGTGCTGAGATTTCAGGAAACTCGTAGTTTTTTGGAAGCTTCGCAACCCCTTTCCATGGAAGTGATTTGCGCCAGTCTCTGCTTAGGGCTACATCAATAGGAAACAAACCATAGAGATAGAAGTTGGAACTACTTTATTGTGTCAAGTTTCAAAGAGCTAGCACAAACCATGTTTGATTTAGAGTCCCAAGTACATGTATCCATATAGGGGTAAACAGAGTGAAACCTAAAAATTAAAACTATTACTGCCAACGAACGGTTTAACCTAGAAGAACGAAAATTGGTGAGCCAAGTGGGATTGGGGTACTGATCATTACCTGAAAGAGTCATCAAGATTCGGTGAAAAAATGTGTGCTGAGATTTCAGGAAACTCATAGTTTTTTGGAAGCTTGGCAAACCCTTTCCATGAAAGTGATCTGCGCCTGTCTCTGCTTAGGGCTACAACAATAGGAAACAAAAACTAGAGATAGAACATGGAACTACTTTATTGTGTCAAGTTTCAAAGAGCTAGCACAAACCGTCTTTGATTTAGAGTTCCAACTACATGTATCCATATAGGAGAAAACAGAGTGAAACCTAAAAATTAAAACTGTTACTGCCAACGAATAGTTTATCCTAGAAGAACGAAATTTGGTGAGCCAAGTGGGATTGGGGTACTGATCATTACCTGAAAGTGTCATCAAGATTGGATGAAAAAATGTGTGCTGAGATTTCAGGAAACTCGTAGTTTTTTGGAAGCTTGGCAACCCCTTTCCATGAAAGTGATTTGTGCCAGTCTCTGCTTACAGCTACATCAATAGGAAACAAACCATAGAGATAGAACGTGGACCTTCTTTATTGTGTCAAGTTTCAAAGAGCTAGCACAAACCGTGTTTGATTTAGAGTTCCAACTACATGTATCCATATAGGAGAAAACAGAGTGAAACCTAAAAATTTAAACTGTTACTGCCAATGAACGGTTTAACCTAGAAGAACGAAATTTGGTGAGCCAAGTGTGATTGGGGTACTGATCATTACCTGAAAGTTCCATCAAGATTGGGTGAAAAAATGTGTGCTGAGATTTCAGGAAACTCGTAGTTTTTTGGAAGGTTGGCAACCCCTTTCCATGAAAGTGATTTGCGCCAGTCTCTGCTTAGGGCTACATCAATAGGAAACAAACCATAGAGACAGAAGTTCGAACTACTTTATTGTGTCAAGTTTCAAAGAGCTAGCACAAACCGTGTTTGATTTATAGTTCCGACTATATGTATCCATATAGGAGAAAACAGAGTGAAACCTAAAAATTAAAACTGTTACTGCCAACGAACGGTTTAACCTAGAAGAACGAAATTTGGTGAGCCAGGTGGTATTGGTGTACTGATCATTACCGGAAAGTGTCATCAAGATTGGTTGAAAAAAATGTGTGCTTAGATTTCAGGAAACTCGTAGTTTTTTGGAAGCTTGGCAACCCCTTTCCATGAAAGAGACTTGCGCCAGTCTCTGCTTAGGGCTACATCAATAGGATACAAACCATAGAGATAGAACTTGGACCTACTTTATTGTGTCAAGTTTCAAAGAGCTAGCACAAACTGTCTTTTATTTAGAGTTCCAAATAAATGTATCCTTATATTAGTAAACAGAATGAAACCTAAAAATTTAAACTGTTACTGCCAACGAACGATTTAACCTAGAAGAACGAAATTTGGTGAGCCAAGTGGGATTGGGGTACTGATCATTACCTGCAAGTGTCATCAAGATTGGGTGAAAAAATGTGTGCTGAGATTTCAGGAAACTCGTAGTTTTTTGGAAGCTTCGCAACCCCTTTCCATGAAAGTGATTTGCGCCAGTCTCTGCTTACGGCTACAACAATAGGAAACAAACCATAGAGATAGAACTTGGACCTACTTTATTGTGTCAAGTTTCAAAGAGCTAGCACAAACCGTCTTTGATTTAGAGTTCCAAATAAATGTATCCTTATAGGAGTAAACAGAATGAAACATAAAAATTTAAACTGTTACTGCCAACGAACGATTTAACCTAGAAGAACGAAATTTGGTGAGCCAAGTGGGATTGGGGTACTGATCATTACCTGCAAGTGTCATCAAGATTGGGTGAAAAAATCTGTGCTGAGATTTCAGGAAACTCCTAGTTTTTTGGAAGCTTCGCAACCCCTTTCCATGAAAGTGATTTGCGCCAGTCTCAGCTTATGGCTACATCAATAGGAAACAAACCATTGAGATAGAACTTGGAACTACTTTATTGTGTCAAGTTTCAAAGAGCTAGCACAAACAATGTTTGATTTAGAGTCCCAACTACATGTATCCATATAGGGGAAAACAGAGTGAAACCTAAAAATTAAAACTATTACTGCCAACGAACGGTTTAACCTAGAAGAACGAAATTTGGTGAGCCAAGTGGGATTGGGGTACTGATCATTACCTGAAGGAGTCATCAAGATTGGGGGAAAAAATGTGTGCTGAGATTTCAGGAAACTCGTAATTTTTTGGAAGCTTGGCAACCCCTTTCCATGAAAGTGATCTGCGCCTGTCTCTGCTTAAGGCTACACCTATAGGAAACAAATCATAGAGATAGAACTTGGAACTACTTTATTGTGTCAAGTTTCAAAGAGCTAGCACAAACCGTGTTTGATTTTGTGTTCCAACAACATGTATCCATATAGGAGAAAACAGTGAAACCTAAAAATTAAAACTGTTACTGCCAACGAACGGTTTAACCTAGAAGAACGAAATTTGGTGAGCCAAGTGGGATTGGGGTACTGATCATTACCTGAAAGTGTCATCAAGATTGGGTGAAAAAATGTGTGCTGAGATTTCAGGAAACTCGTAGTTTTTTGGGTGCTTGGTAACCAATTTCCATGAAAGTGATTTGCGCCAGTCTCTGCTTAGGACTACATCAATAGGAAACAAACCATAGAGATAGAACGTGGAACTTCTTTATTGTGTCAAGTTTCAAAGAGCTAGCACAAACCGTGTTTGATTTAGAGTTCCACCTACATGTATCCATATAGGAGAAAACAGATTGAAACCTAAAAATTAAAACTGTTACTGCCAACGAACGGTTTAACCTAGAAGAACGAAATTTGGTGAGCCAAGTGGGATTGGGGTACTGATCATTACCTGAAAGTTCCATCAAGATTGGGTGAAAAAATGTGTGCTGAGATTTCAGGAAACTCGTAGTTTTTTGGAAGCTTGGCAACCCCTTTCCATGAAAGTGATCTGCGCCTGTCTCTGCTTAAGGCTACACCAATAGTAAACAAAACATAGAGATAAAACTTGGAACTACTTTATTGTGTCAAGTTTCAAAGAGCTAGCACAAACCGTCTTTGATTTAGAGTTCCAACTACATGTATCCATATAGGAGAAAATAGAGTGAAACCTAAAAATTAAAACTGTTACTGCCAACGAATAGTTTAAACTAGAAGAACGAAATTTGGTGAGCCAAGTGGGATAGGGGTACTGATCTTTACCTGAAAGTGTCATCAAGATTGGGTGAAAAAATATGTGCTGAGATTTCAGGAAACTCGTAGTTTTTTGGAAGTTTGGCAACCCCTTTCCATGAAAGTGATTTACGCCAGTCTCTGCTTACAGCTACATCAATAGGAAACAAAGAATAGAGATAGAACGTGGACCTTCTTTATTGTGTCAAGTTTCATAGAGCTAGCACAAACCGTGTTTGATTTAGAGTTCCAACTACATGTATCCATATAGGAGAAAACAGAGTGAAACCAAAAAATTAAAACTGTTACTGCCAACGAACGGTTTAACCTAGAAGAACGAAATTTGGTGAGCCAAGTGGGATTGGGGTACTGATCATTACCTGAAAGTGCCATCAAGATTGGCTGAAAAAATATGTGCTGAGATTTCAGGAATCTAGT
The DNA here is from genome assembly GCF_964194105.1 of Spermophilus citellus. Taxonomy (NCBI): domain Eukaryota; kingdom Metazoa; phylum Chordata; class Mammalia; order Rodentia; family Sciuridae; genus Spermophilus; species Spermophilus citellus. The sequence continues at coordinate 23,836,346 of NC_138196.1, read as the reverse complement.
AGTTTTTTGGAAGCTTGGCAACCCCTTTCCATGAAAGTGACTTGCGCCAGTCTCTGCTTAGGGCTACATCAATAGGAAACAAACCATAGAGATAGAAGTTGGAACTACTTTATTGTGTCAAGTTTCAAAGAGCTAGCACAAACCGTGTTTGATTTACAGTTCCGACTATATGTATCCATATAGGAGAAAACAGAGTGAAACCTAAAAATTAAAACTGTTACTGCCAACGAACGGTTTAACCTAGAAGAACGAAATTTGGTGAGCCAGGTGGTATTGGCGTACTGATCATTACCTGAAAGTGTCATCAAGATTGGTTGAAAAAAATGTGTGCTGAGATTTCAGGAAACTCGTAGTTTTTTGGAAGCTTGGCAACCCCTTTCCATGAAAGTGACTTGCGCCAGTCTCTGCTTAGGGCTACATCAATAGGAAACAAACCATAGAGATAGAACTTGGACCTACTTTATTGTGTGAAGTTTCAAAGAGCTAGCACAAACCATCTTTGATTTAGAGTTCCAAATAAATGTATCCTTATAGGAGTAAACAGAATGAAACCTAAAAATTTAAACTGTTACTGCCAACGAACGATTTAACCTAGAAGAACAAAATTTGGTGAGCCAAGTGGGATTGGGGTACTGATCATTACCTGCAAGTGTCATCAAGATTGGGTGAAAAAATGTGTTCTGAGATTTCAGGAAACTCGTAGTTTTTTGGAAGCTTCGCAACCCCTTTCCATGAAAGTGATTTGCGCCAGTCTCTGCTTACGGCTACAACAATAGGAAACAAACCATAGAGATAGAACTTGGACCTACTTTATTGTGTCAGGTTTCAAAGAGCTAGCACAAACCGTGTTTGATTTAGAGTTCCAACTACATGTATCCATATAGGAGAAAACAGAGTGAAACCAAAAAATTAAAACTGTTACTGCCAACGAACGGTTTAACCTAGAAGAACGAAATTTGGTGAGCCAAGTGGGATTGGGGTACTGATCATTACCTGAAAGTGCCATCAAGATTGGGTGAAAAAATATGTGCTGAGATTTCAGGAATCTAGTAGTTTTTTGGAAGCTTGGCAACCCCTTTCCATGAAAGTGATTTGCGCCAGTCTCTGCTTAGGGCTACATCAATAGGAAACAAACCATAGAAATAGAAGTTGGAACTACTTTATTGTGTCAAGTTTCAAAGAGCTAGCACAAACCGTGTTTGATTTACAGTTCCGACTATATGTATCCATATAGGAGAAAACAGAGTGAAACCTAAAAATTAAAACTGTTACTGCCAATGAACGGTTTAACCTAGAAGAACGAAATTTGGTGAGCCAGGTGGTATTGGCGTACTGATCATTACCTGAAAGTGTCATCAAGATTGGTTGAAAAAAATGTGTGCTGAGATTTCAGGAAACTCGTAGTTTTTTGGAAGCTTGGCAACCCCTTTCCATGAAAGTGACTTGTGCCAGTCTCTGCTTAGGGCTACATCAATAGGAAACAAACCATAGAGATAGAACTTGGACCTACTTTATTGTGTCAAGTTTCAAAGAGCTAGCACAAACCATCTTTGATTTAGAGTTCCAAATAAATGTATCCTTATAGGAGTAAACAGAATGAAACCTAAAAATTTAAACTGTTACTGCCAACGAACTATTTAACCTAGAAGAACAAAATTTGGTGAGCCAAGTGGGATTGGGGTACTGATCATTACCTGAAAGTGTCATCAAGATTGGGTGAAAAAATGTGTGCTGAGATTTCAGGAAACTCGTAGTTTTTTGGAAGGTTGGCAACCCCTTTCCATGAAAGTGATTTGCGCCAGTCTCTGCTTACGGCTACAACAATAGGAAACAAACCATAGAGATAGAACTTGGACCTACTTTATTGTGTCAAGTTTCAAAGAGCTAGCACAAACCGTCTTTGATTTAGAGTTCCAACTACATGTATCCATATAGGGGAAAACAGAGTGATACCTAAAAATTAAAACTGTTACTGCCAATGAATAGTTTATCCTAGAAGAACGAAATTTGGTGAGCCAAGTGGGATTGGGGTACTGATCATTACCTGAAAGTATCATCAAGATTGGGTGAAAAAATGTGTGCTGAGATTTCAGGAAACTCGTAGTTTTTTGGAAGCTTGGCAACCCCGTTCCATGAAGGTGATTTGCGCCAGTTTCTGCTTAGGGCTACATCAATAGGAATCAAACCATAGAGATAGAACTTGGAACTACTTAATTGTGTCAAGTTTCAAAGACCTAGCACAAACCGTGTTTGATTTTGAGTTCCAACTACATGTATCCATATAGGAGAAAACAGTGAAACCTAAAAATTAAAACTGTTACTGCCAACGAACGGTTTAACATAGAAGAACGAAATTTGGTGAGCCCAGTGGGATTGGGGTACTGATCATTACCTGAAAGTGTCATCAAGATTGGGTGAAAAAATGTGTGCTGAGATTTCAGGAAACTCGTAGTTTTTTGGAAGCTTGGTAACCCCATTCCATGAAAGTGATTTGCGCCAGTCTCTGCTTAGGACTACATCAATAGGAAACAAACCACAGAGATAGAACTTGGAACTACTTTATTGTGTCATGTTTCAAAGAGCTAGCACAAACCGTGTGTGATTTAGAGTTCCAACTACATGTATCCATATAGGAGAAAACTGAGTGAAACCTAAAAATTAAAACTGTTACTGCCAACGAACGGTTTAACCTAGAAGAACGAAAATTGGTGAGCCAAGTGGGATTGGGTACTGATCATTACCTGAGAGTGTCATCAAGATTGGGTGAAAAAATGTGTGCTGATATTTCAGGAAACTCATAGTTTTTTGGAAGCTTGGCAACTTCTTTCCATGAAAGTGATTTGCGCCGGTGTCTGCTTAGGGCTACATCAATAGGAAACAAACCATAGAGATGGAACTTGGAACTACTTTATTGTGTCAAGTTTCAAAGAGCTAGCACAAACCGTGTTTGATTTAGAGTTCCAACTACATGTATCCATATAGGAGAAAACACAGTGAAACCTAAAAATTAAAACTGTTACTGCCAACGAACGGTTTAACCTAGAAGAACGAAATTTGGTGAGCCAAGTGGGATTGGGGTACTGATCATTACCTGAAAGTGTCATCAAGATTGGGTGAAAAAATATGTGCTGAGATTTCAGGAAACTCGTAGTTTTTGAGAAGCTTGGCAACCCCTTTTAATGTAAGTGAATTGCGCCAGTCTCTGCTTAGGGCTACATCAATAGGAAACAAACCATAGAGATAGAACTTGGAACTACTTTACTTTGCCAAGTTTCAAAGAGCTAGCACAAACCTTTTTTGATATAGTGTTCCAAATACATGTATCCATATAGGAGAAAACAGAGTGAAACCTAAAAATTAAAACTGTTACTGCCAACGAACGGTTTAACCTAGAAGAACAAAATTTGGTCAGCCAAGTGGGATTTTGGTACTGATCATTACCTGAAAGTGTCATCCTGATTGGGAGAAAAATTGTGTGCTGAGATTTTATGAAACTCGTAGTTTTTTGGAAGCTTGGCAACCCACGTCCATGAAAGTAATTTGCGCCAGTCTCTGCTTAGGGCTACATTAATAGGAAACAAACCATAGAGATAGAACTTGGACTACTTTATTGTGTCAAGTTTCAAAGAGCTAGCACAAACCTTATTTGATTTAATGTTCCAACTACATGTATCCACATAGGAGAAAACAGAGTGAAACCTAAAAATTAAAACTGTTACTGCCAACGAACTGTTTAACCTAGAAGAATGAAATTTGGTGAGCCAAGTGGGATTGGGGTACTGATCATTACCTGAAAGTGTCATCCGGATTGGGTGAAAAAATGTGTGCTGAGATTTCAGGAAACTCGTAGTTTTTTGGAAGGTTGGCAACCCCTTTTCATATAAGTGAATTGCGCCAGTCTCTGCTTAGGGCTACATCCATAGGAAACAAACCATAGAGATAGAACTTGGAACTACTTTATTGTGTCAAGTTTCAAAGAGCTAGCACAAACCGTGTTTGATTTAGAGTTGCAACTACATATATCCATATAGGAGAAAACAGAGTGAAACCTAAAAATTAAAACTGTTACTGTCAACGAACGGTTTAACCTAGAAGAACGAAATTTGGTGAGCCAAGTGGGATTGCGATACTGATCATTACCTGAAAGTTTCATCAAGATTGGGTGAAAAAGTGTGTGCTGAGATTTCAGGAAACTCGTAGCTTTTGGAAGCTGTGCAACCCCTTTCCATGAAAATGATTTGCGCCAGTCTCTGCTTAGGGCTACATCAATAGGAAACAAACCATAGAGATAGAATTTGGAACTACTTTATTGTGTCAAGTTTCAAAGAGCTAGCACAAACCGTGTTTGATTTAGAGTTCCAACTACATGTATCCATATAGGAGAAAACAGAGTGAAACCTAAAAACTAAAACTGTTACTGCCAACGAACGGTTTAACCTAGAAGAATGATGTTTGGTGAGCCAAGTGGGATTGGGGTAGTGATCATTAACTGAAATTGTCATCAAGATTGGGTGAAAAAATGTGTGCTGAGATTTCAGGAAACTCGTAGTTCTTTGGAAGCTTGGCAACCCCTTTCCATGAAAGTGAATTGCGCCAGTGTCTGCGCAGGGCTACATCAATAGGAAACAAACCATAGAGATAGAACTTGGAACTACTTTATTGTGTCAAGTTTCAAAGAGCTAGCACAAACCGTGTGTGATTTAGAGTTCCAACTACATGTATCCATATAGGAGAAAACAGAGTGAAACCTAAAAATTAAAACTGTTACTGCCAACGAACGGTTTAACCTAGAAGAACAAAATTTGGTCAGCCAAGTGGGATTTTGGTACTGATCATTACCTGAAAGTGTCATCCTGATTGGGAGAAAAATTGTGTGCTGAGATTTCATGAAACTCGTAGTTTTTTGGAAGCTTGGCAACCCACGTCCATGAAAGTAATTTGCGCCAGTCTCTGCTTAGGGCTACATTAATAGAAAACAAACCATAGAGATAGAACTTGGAACTACTTTATTGTGTCAAGTTTCAAAGAGCTAGCACAAACCGTATTTGATTTAATGTTCCAACTACATGTATCCACATAGGAGAAAACAGAGTGAATCCTAAAAATTAAAACGGTTACTGCCAACGAACTGTTTAACCTAGAAGAATGAAATTTGGTGACCCAAGTGGGATTGGGGTACTGATCATTACCTGAAAGTGTCATCCGGTTTGGGTGAAAAAATGTGTGCTGAGATTTCAGGAAACTCGTAGTTTTTTGGAAGCTTGGCAACGCCTTTTCATGTAAGTGAATTGCGCCAGTCTCTGCTTAGGGCTACATCAATAGGAAAGAAACCATAGTGATAGAACTTGGAACTACTTTATTGTGTCAAGTTTCAAAGAGCTAGCACAAACCGTGTTTGATTTAGAGTTCCAACTACATGTATCCAAATAGGAGAAAACAGAGCGAAAGCTAAAATTTATAACTGTTACTTCCAACGAACGGTTTAACCTAGAAGAATGATATTTGGTGAGCCAATTGGAATTGCGATACTGATCATTAGCTGAAAGTGTCATCCGGATTGGGTAAAAAAATGTTTGCTGAGATTTCAGGAAACTCGTAGTTTTTTGGAAGCTGTGCAACCCCTTTCCATGAAAATGATTTGCGCCAGTCTCTGCTTAGGGCTACATCAATAGGAAACAAACCATAGAGATAGAATTTGGAACTACTTTATTGTGTCAAGTTTCAAAGAGCTAGCACAAACCGTGTTTGATTTAGAGTTCCAACTACATGTATCCATATAGGAGAAAACAGAGTGAAACCTAAAAATTAAAACTGTTACTGCCAACGAACGGTTTAACCTAGAAGAACGAAATTTCGTGAGCCAAGTGGGATTGGGTTATGATCATTACCTGAAAGTGTCATGAAGATTGTTTGAAAAAATATGTGCTGAGATTTCAGATAAGTCGTAGTTATTTGGAAGCTTGGCAACTTCTTTCCATGAAAGTGAATTGCGCCGGTCTCTGCTTAGGGCTACATCAATAGGAAACAAAGCATAGAGATAGAACTTGGAACTACTTTATTGTGTCAAGTTTCAAAGAGCTAGCACAAACCGTGTTTGATTTAGATTTCCAACTACATGTATCCAAATAGGAGAAAACAGAGCGAAAGCTAAAATTTATAACTGTTACTTCCAACGAACGGTTTAACCTAGAAGAATGATATTTGGTGAGCCAATTGGGATTGCGATACTGATCATTAGCTGAAAGTGTCATCCGGATTGGGTAAAAAAATGTTTGCTGAGATTTCAGGAAACTCGTAGTTTTTTGGAAGCTTGGCAACCCCTTTCCATGAAAGTGATTTCCGCCAGTCTCTGCTTAGGGCTACATCAATAGGAAACAAAGCATAGAGATAGAACTTGGAACTACTTTATTGTGTCAAGTTTCAAAGAGCTAGCACAAACCGTGTTTGATTTAGAGTTCCAACTACATGCATCCATATAGGAGAAAACAGAGCCAAACCTAAAAATTTTAACTGTTACTGCCAACGAACGGTTTAAACTAGAAGAATGATGTTTGGTGAGCCACGTGGGATTGCGGTACTGATCATTAGCTGAAAGTGTCATCCGGATTGGGTGAAAAAATGTGTGCTGAGATTTCAGGAAACTCGTAGTATTTTTGAAGCTTGGCAACCCCTTTCAATGAAAGTGATTTGCGCCAGTCTCTGCTTAGGGCTACATCAATAGGAAACAAAGCATAGAGATAGAACTTGGAACTAGTTTATTGTGTCAAGTTTCAAAGAGCTAGCACAAACCGTGTTTGATTTAGAGTTCCAACTACATGTATCCATATAGGAGAAAACAGAGTGAAACCTAAAAATTAAAACTGTTACTGCCAATGAACGGTTTAACCTAGAAGAATGAAATTAGGTGAGCCTAGTATGATTGCGGTACGAATCATTACCTGAAAGTGTCATCAAGATTGGGTGAAAAAATGTGAGCTGAGATTTCAGGAAACTCGTCATTTTTTGGAAGCTTGGCAACCCCTTTCCATGTAAGTGATTTGCGCCAGTCTCTGCTTAGGGCTACATGAATAGGAAACAAACCATAGAGACAGAACTTGGAACTACTTTATTGTGTCAAGTTTCAAAGAGCTAGCACAAACCATGTTTGATTAGAGTTCCAACTACAAGTATCCATATAGGAGAAAACAGAGTGAAACCTAAAAATTAAAACTGTTACTGTAAACGAACGGTTTAACCTAGAAGAACGAAATTTGGTGAGCAAAGTGGGATTGGGGTACTGATCATTACCTGAAAGTGTCATCAAGATTGGGTGAAAAAATATGTGCTGAGATTTCAGGAAACTCGTAGTTTTTTGGAAGCTTTGCAACCCCTTTCCATGAAAGTGATTTGCGCCAGTCTCTGCTTAGGGCTACATCAATAGGAAACAAACCATAGAGATAGAACTTGGAACTACTTTATTGTGTCAAGTTTCAAAGAGCTAGCACAAACCGTGTTTGATTTAGAGTTAAATACATGTATCCATATAGTAGAAAACAGAGTGAAACCTAAAAATTAAAACTGTTACTGCCAACGAACGGTTTAACCTAGAAGAATGATGTTTGGTGAGCCAAGTGGGATTTTGGTACTGATCATTACCTGAAAGTGTCATCCTGATTGGGAGAAAAATTGTGTGCTGAGATTTCATGAAACTCGTAGTTTTTTGGAAGCTTGGCAACCCACGTCCATGAAAGTAATTTGCGCCAGTCTCTGCTTAGGGCTACATTAATAGGAAACAAACCATAGAGATAGAACTTGGAACTACTTTATTGTGTCAAGTTTCAAAGAGCTAGCACAAACCGTATTTGATTTAATGTTCCAACTACATGTATCCACATAGGAGAAAACAGAGTGGAACCTAAAAATTAAAACTGTTACTGCCAACGAACTGTTTAACCTAGAAGAACAAAATTTGGTGAGCCAAGTGGGATTGGGGTAGAGATCATTACCTGAAAGTGTCATCCGGATTGGGTGAAAAAATGTGTGCTGAGATTTCAGGAAACTCGTAGTTTTTTGGAAGCTTGGCAACCCCTTTTCATGTAAGTGAATAGCGCCAGTCTCTGCTTAGGGCTACATCAATAGGAAAGAAACCATAGAGATAGAACTTGGAACTACTTTATTGTGTCAAGTTTCAAAGAGCTAGCACAAACCGTGTTTGATTTAGAGTTCCAACTACATATATCCATATAGGAGAAAACAGAGTGAAACCTAAAAATTTAAACTGTTACTGTCAACGAACGGTTTAACCTAGAAGAACGAAATTTGGTGAGCCAAGTGGGATTGCGGTACTGATCATTACCTGAAAGTTTCATCAAGATTGGGTGAAAAAGTGTGTGCTGAAATTTCAGGACTCTCGTAGTTTTTTGGAAGCTGTGCAACCCCTTTCCATGAAAATGATTTGCGCCAGTCTCTGCTTAGGGCTACATCAATAGGAAACAAACCATAGAGATAGAACTTGGAACTACTTTATTGTGTCAAGTTTCAAAGAGCTAGCACAAACCGTGTTTGATTTAGAGTTCCAACTACATGTATCCATATAGGAAAAAACAGAGTGAAACCTAAAAATTAAAACTGTTACTGTCAACGAACGGTTTAACATAGAAGAATGATATTTGGTGAGCCAATTGGGATTGCGATACTGATCATTAGCTGAAAGTGTCATCCGGATTGGGTAAAAAAATGTTTGCTGAGATTTCAGGAAACTCGTAGTTTTTTGGAAGCTTGGCAACCCCTTTCCATGAAAGTGATTTCCGCCAGTCTCTGCTTAGGGCTACATCAATAGGAAACAAAGCATAGTGATAGAACTTGGAACTACTTTATTGTGTCAAGTTTCAAAGAGCTAGCACAAACCGTGTTTGATTTAGAGTTCCAACTACATGTATCCATATAGGAGAAAACAGAGCCAAACCTAAAAATTTTAACTGTTACTGCCAACGAACGGTTTAACCTAGAAGAATGATGTTTAGTGAGCCACGTGGGATTGCGGTACTGATCATTAGCTGAAAGTGTCATCCGGATTGGGTGAAAAAATGTGTGCTGAGATTTCAGGAAACTCGTAGTATTTTTGAAGCTTGGCAACCCCTTTCAATGAAAGTGATTTGCGCCAGTCTCTGCTTAGGGCTACATCAATAGGAAACAAAGCATAGAGATAGAACTTGGAACTACTTTATTGTGTCAAGTTTCAAAGAGCTAGCACAAACCGTGTTTGATTTAGAGTTCCAACTACATGTATCCATATAGGAGAAAACAGAGTGAAACCTAAAAATTAAAACTGTTACTGCCAATGAACGGTTTAACCTAGAAGAATGAAATTAGGTGAGCCTAGTATGATTGCGGTACGAATCATTACCTGAAAGTGTCATCAAGATTGGGTGAAAAAATGTGAGCTGAGATTTCAGGAAACTCGTCATTTTTTGGAAGCTTGGCAACCCCTTTCCATGAAAGTGATTTGCGCCAGTCTCTGCTTAGGGCTACATGAATAGGAAACAAACCAAGAGACAGAACTTGGAACTACTTTATTGTGTCAAGTTTCAAAGAGCTAGCACAAACCGTGTTTGATTTAGAGTTCCAACTACATGTATCCATATAGGAGAAAACAGAGTGAAACCTAAAAACTAAAACTGTTACTGCCAACGAACGGTTTAACCTAGAAGAATGATGTTTGGTGAGCCAAGTGGGATTGGGGTAGTGATCATTAACTGAAATTGTCATCAAGATTGGGTGAAAAAATGTGTGCTGAGATTTCAGGAAACTCGTAGTTCTTTGGAAGCTTGGCAACCCCTTTCCATGAAAGTGAATTGCGCCAGTGTCTGCGCAGGGCTACATCAATAGGAAACAAACCATAGAGATAGAACTTGGAACTACTTTATTGTGTCAAGTTTCAAAGAGCTAGCACAAACCGTGTGTGATTTAGAGTTCCAACTACATGTATCCATATAGGAGAAAACAGAGTGAAACCTAAAAATTAAAACTGTTACTGCCAACGAACGGTTTAACCTAGAAGAACAAAATTTGGTCAGCCAAGTGGGATTTTGGTAGTGATCATTACCTGAAAGTGTCATCCTGATTGGGAGAAAAATTGTGTGCTGAGATTTCATGAAACTCGTAGTTTTTTGGAAGCTTGGCAACCCACGTCCATGAAAGTAATTTGCACCAGTCTCTGCTTAGGGCTACATTAATAGGAAACAAACCATAGAGATAGAACTTGGAACTACTTTATTGTGTCAAGTTTCAAAGAGCTAGCACAAACCGTATTTGATTTAATGTTCCAACTACATGTATCCACATAGGAGAAAACAGAGTGAAACCTAAAAATTAAAACGGTTACTGCCAACGAACTGTTTAACCTAGAAGAATGAAATTTGGTGACCCAAGTGGGATTGGGGTACTGATCATTACCTGAAAGTGTCATCCGGTTTGGGTGAAAAAATGTGTGCTGAGATTTCAGGAAACTCGTAGTTTTTTGGAAGCTTGGCAACGCCTTTTCATGTAAGTGAATTGCGCCAGTCTCTGCTTAGGGCTACATCAATAGGAAAGAAACCATAGTGATAGAACTTGGAACTACTTTATTGTGTCAAGTTTCAAAGAGCTAGCACAAACCGTGTTTGATTTAGAGTTCCAACTACAAGTATCCATATAGGAGAAAACAGAGTGAAACCTAAAAATTAAAACTGTTACTGCCAACGAACGGTTTAACCTAGAAGAACGAAATTTCGTGAGCCAAGTGGGATTGGGGTATGATCATTACCTGAAAGTGTCATGAAGATTGTTTGAAAAAATATGTGCTGAGATTTCAGATAAGTGTAGTTATTTGGAAGCTTGGCAACTTCTTTCCATGAAAGTGATTTGCGCCGGTCTCTGCTTAGGGCTACATCAATAGGAAACAAAGCATAGAGATAGAACTTGGAAGTACTTTATTGTGTCAAGTTTCAAAGAGCTAGCACAAACCGTGTTTGATTTAGATTTCCAACTACATGTATCCATATAGGAGAAAACAGAGCGAAAGCTAAAATTTATAACTGTTACTTCCAACGAACGGTTTAACCTAGAAGAATGATATTTGGTGAGCCAATTGGGATTGCGATACTGATCATTAGCTGAAAGTGTCATCCGGATTGGGTAAAAAAATGTTTGCTGAGATTTCAGGAAACTCGTAGTTTTTTGGAAGCTTGGCAACCCCTTTCCATGAAAGTGATTTCCGCCAGTCTCTGCTTAGGGCTACATCAATAGGAAACAAAGCATAGTGATAGAACTTGGAACTACTTTATTGTGTCAAGTTTCAAAGAGCTAGCACAAACCGTGTTTGATTTAGAGTTCCAACTACATGTATCCATATAGGAGAAAACAGAGCCAAACCTAAAAATTTTAACTGTTACTGCCAACGAACGGTTTAACCTAGAAGAATGATGTTTGGTGAGCCACGTGGGATTGCGGTACTGATCATTAGCTGAAAGTGTCATCCGGATTGGGTGAAAAAATGTGTGCTGAGATTTCAGGAAACTCGTAGTATTTTTGAAGCTTGGCAACCCCTTTCAATGAAAGTGATTTGCGCCAGTCTCTGCTTAGGGCTACATCAATAGGAAACAAAGCATAGAGATAGAACTTGGAACTACTTTATTGTGTCAAGTTTCAAAGAGCTAGCACAAACCGTGTTTGATTTAGAGTTCCAACTACATGTATCCATATAGGAGAAAACAGAGTGAAACCTAAAAATTAAAACTGTTACTGCCAATGAACGGTTTAACCTAGAAGAATGAAAATAGGTGAGCCTAGTATGATTGCGGTACGAATCATTACATGAAAGTGTCATCAAGATTGGGTGAAAAAATGTGAGCTGAGATTTCAGGAAACTCGTCATTTTTTGGAAGCTTGGCAACCCCTTTCCATGAAAGTGATTTGCGCCAGTCTCTGCTTAGGGCTACATCAATAGGAAACAAACCATAGAGACAGAACTTGGAACTACTTTATTGTGTCAATTTTCAAAGAGCTAGCACAAACAATGTTTGATTTAGAGTCCCAACTACATGTATCCATATGGGGGAAAACAGAGTGAAACCTAAAAATTAAAACTATTACTGCCAACGAACGGTTTAACCTAGAAGAACGAAATTTGGTGAGCCAAGTGGGATTGGGGTACTGATCATTACCTGAAAGAGTCATCAAGATTGGGGGAAAAAATGTGTGCTGAGATTTCAGGAAACTCGTAATTTTTTGGAAGCTTGGCAACCCCTTTCCATGAAAGTGATCTGCGCCTGTCTCTCCTTAGGGCTACACGAATAGGAAACAAAAAATAGAGATAGAAATTGGAACTACTTTATTGTGTCAAGTTTCAAAGAGCTAGCACAAACCGTGTTTGATTTAGAGTCCCAACTACATGTATCCATATAGGGGAAAACAGAGTGAAACCTAAAAATTAAAACTACTACTGCCAACGAACGGTTTAACCTAGAAGAACGAAATTTGGTGAGCCAAGTGAGATTGGGGTACTGATCATTACCTGAAAGTGTCATCAAGATTGGGTGAAAAAATGTGTGCTGAGATTTCAGGAAACTCGTAGTTTTTTGGAAGCTTTGCAACCCCTTTCCATGAAAGTGATCTGCGCCTGTCTCTGCTTAGGGCTACAACAATAGGAAACAAAACATGGAGATAGAACTTGGAACAACTTTATTGTGTCAAGTTTCAAAGAGCTAGCACAAACCGTCTTTGATTTAGAGTTCCAACTACATGTATCCATAGAGGAGAAAACAGAGTGAAACCTAAAAATTAAAACTGTTACTGCCAACAAACGGTTTAACCTAGAAGAACAAAATTTGGTGAGCCCAGTGGGATTGGGGTACTGATCATTACCTGAAAGTGTCATCAAGATTGGGTGAAAAAATGTGTGCTGAGATTTCAGGAAACTCGTAGTTTTTTGGAAGCTTGGTAACCCCTTTCCATGAAAGTGATTTGCGCCAGCCTCTGCTTAGGACTACAGCAATAGGAAACAAACCATAGAGATAGAACTTGGAACTACTTTATTGTGTCAAGTTTCAAAGAGCTACCACAAACCGTCTTTGATCTAGAGTTCCAAATAATTGTATCCTTATAGGAGTAAACAGAGTGAAACCTAAAAATTAAAACTGTTACTGCCAAAGACGGTTTTACCTAGAAGAAGGAAATTTGGTGAGCCAAGTGTGACTGGGGTACTGATCATTACCTCAAAGTGTCATCAAGATTGGGTGAAAAAATGTGTGCTGAGATTTCAGGAAACTCGTAGTTTTTTGGAAGCTTGGCAACCCCTTTCCATGAAAGTGATCTGCGCCTGTCTCTGCTTAGGGCTACACCAATAGGAAACAAACCATAAAGATAGAAGTTGGAACTACTTTATTGTGTCAAGTTTCAAAGAGCTAGCACAAACCGTGTTTGATTTAGAGTCCCAACTACATGTATCCATATAGGGGAAAACAGAGTGAAAACTAAAATTAAAACTGTTACTGCTAACGAACGGTTTAACCTAGAACGAAATTTGGTGAGCCAAGTGATATTGGGGTACTGATCATTACCTGAAAGTGTCATCAAGATTGGGTGAAAAAAGGTGTGCTGAGATTTCAGGAAACTCGTAGTTTTTTGGAAGCTTAGCAACCCCTTTCCATGAAAGTGATCTGCGCCTGTCTCTGCTTAGGGCTACACCAATAGGAAACAAACCATAAATATAGTAGTTGGAACTATTTATTGTGTCAAGTTTCAAAGAGCTAGCACAAACCGTGTTTGATTTAGAGTTCCAAATACATGTATCCATATAGGAGAAAACAGTGAAACCTAAAAATTAAAACTGTTACTGCCATCGAACGATTTAACCTAGAAGAATGAAATTTGGTGAGCCAGGTGGTATTGGCGTACTGATCATTACCTGAACGTGTCATCAAGATTGGGTGAAAAAATGTGTGCTGAGATTGCAAAAAAATCGTAGTTTTTTGGAAGCTTGGTAACCCCTTTCCATGAAAGTGATTTGCGCCAGTCTCTGCTTAGGACTACATCAATAGGAAACAAACCATAGAGATAGAACTTGGAACTACTTTATTGTGTCAAGTTTCAAAGAGCTAGCACAAACCGTCTTTGATTTAGAGTTCCAAATAATTGTATCCTTATAGGAGTAAACGGAGTGAAACCTAAAAATTAAAACTGTTACTGCCAAGGAATGGTTTAACCTAGAAGAACGAAATTTGGTGAGCCAAGTGGGATTGGGGTACTGATCATTACCTGAAAGTGCCATCAAGATTGGGTGAAAAAATGTGTGCTGAGATTTCAGGAAACTCGTAGTTTTTTGGAAGCTTTGCAACCCCTTTCCATGAAAGTGATCTGCGCCTGTCTCTGCTTAGGGCTACACCAATAGGAAATAAAACATAGAGATAGAACTTGGAACTACTTTATTGTGTCAAGTTTCAAAGAGCTAGCACAAACCGTGTTTGATTTAGAGTTCCAACTACATGTATCCATATAGGAGAAAACAGAGTGAAACCTAAAAATTAAAACTGTTACTGCCAAGGAATAGTTTAACCTAGAAGAACGAAATTTGGTGAGCCAAGTGGGATTGGGGTACTGATCATTACCTGAAAGTGCCATCAAGATTGGGTGAAAAAATGTGTGCTGAGATTTCAGGAAACTCGTAGTTTTTGGAAGGTTGGCAACCCCTTTCCATTAAAGTGATTTGCGCCAGTCTCTGCTTAGGGCTACATCAATAGGAAAGAAACCATAGAGATAGAATTTGGAACTACTTTATTGTTTCAAGTTTCAAAGAGCTAGCACAAACCGTGTTTGATTTAGAGTTCCAATTAGATGTATCCATATAGGGGAAAAAAGAGTGAAACCTAAAAATTAAAACTGTTACAGCCAACGAACGGTTTAACCTAGAAGAATGAAATTTGGTGAGCCAAGTGGGATTGGGGTACTGATCATTACCTGAAATTGTCATCAAGATTGGGTGAAAAAATGTGTGCTGAGATTTCAGGAATGTCGTAGTTTTTTGGAAGCTTGGCAACCCCTTTCCATGAAAGTGATTTGCGCCAGTCTCTGCTTAGGGCTACGTCAATACGAAACAAACCATAGAGATGGAACGTGGAACTTCTTTATTGTGTCAAGTTTCAAAGAGCTAGCACAAACCATGTTTTATTTAGAGTCCCAACTACATGTATCCATATAGGATAAAACAGAGTGAAACCTAAAAATTAAAACTGTTACTGCCAACGAATAGTTTATCCTTTAAGAACGAAATTTGGTGAGCCAAGTGGGATTGGGGTACTGATCATTACCTGAAAGTGTCATCAAGATTGGGTGAAAAAATATGTGCTGAGATTTCAGGAAACTCGTCGTTTTTTGGAAGATTGGCAACCCCTTTCCATGAAAGTGATTTGCGCCAGTCTCTGCTTAGGGCTACATCAATAGGAAGCAAAGCATAGCGATAGTACTTGGAACTACTTTATTGTGTCAAGTTTCCAAGAGCTAGCACAAACAGTGTTTGATTTAGAGTTCCAACTACATGTATCCATATAGGAGAAAACAGAGTGAAACCTAAAAATTTAAACTGTTATTGCCAACGAATGGTTTATCCTAGAAGAACAAAATTTGGTGAGCCAAGTGGGATTGGGGTACTGATCATTACCTGTAAGCGTCATCAAGATTGGGTGAAAAAATATGTGCTGAGATTTCAGGAAACTCGTAGTTTTTTGGAAGCTTCGCAACCCATTTCAATGAAAGTGATTTGTGCCAGTCTCTGCTTAGGGCTACATCAATAGGAAACAAACCATAGAGATAGAAGTTGGAACTACTTTATTGTGTCAAGTTTCAAAGAGCTAGCACAAACCATGTTTGATTTAGAGTCCCAAGTACATGTATCCATATAGGGGTAAACAGAGTGAAACCTAAAAATTAAAACTATTACTGCCAACGAACGGTTTAACCTAGAAGAACGAAATTTGGTGAGCCAAGTGGGATTGGGGTACTGATCATTACTTGAAAGAGTCATCAAGATTGGGTGAAAAAATGTGTGCTGAGATTTCAGGAAACTCATAGTTTTTTGGAAACTTGGCAAACCCTTTCCATGAAAGTGATCTGCGCCTGTCTCTGCTTAGGGCTACACCAATAGGAAACAAAAAATAGAGATAGAACTTGGAACTACTTTATTGTGTCAAGTTTCAAAGAGCTAGCACAATCCGTCTTTGATTTAGAGTTCCAACTACATGTATCCATATAGGAGAAAACAGAGTGAAACCTAAAAATTAAAACTTTTACTGCCAACAAATAGTTTATCCCAGAAGAACGAAATTTGGTTAGCCAAGTGGGATTGGGGTACTGATCATTACCTGAAAGTGTCATCAAGATTGGGTGAAAAAATGTGTGCTGAGATTTCAGGAAACTCGTAGTTTTTTGGAAGCTTGGCAACCCCTTTCCATGAAAGTGATTTGCGCCAGTCTCTGCTTAGGGCTACATCAATAGGAAACAAACCATAGAGATAGAAGTTGGAACTACTTTATTGTGTCAAGTTTCAAAGAGCTAGCACAAACCGTGTTTGATTTAGAGTTCCGACTATATGTATCCATATAGGAGAAAACAGAGTGAAACCTAAAAATTAAAACTGTTACTGCCATCGAACGATTTAACCTAGAAGAACGAAATTTGGTGAGCCAGGTGGTATTGGCGTACTGATCATTACCTGAAAGTGTCATCAAGATTGGTTGAAAAAAATGTGTGCTGAGATTTCAGGAAACTCGTAGTTTTTTGGAAGCTTGGCAGCCCCTTTCCATGAAAGTGACTTGCGCCAGTCTCTGCTTAGGGCTACATCAATAGGAAACAAACCATAGAGATAGAACTTGGACCTACTTTATTGTGTCAAGTTTCAAAAACCTAGCACAAACCGTCTTTGATTTAGAGTTCCAAATAAATGTATCCTTATAGGAGTAAACAGAATGAAACCTAAAAATTTAAACTGTTACTGCCAACGAACGATTTAACCTAGAAAAACGAAATTTGGTGAGCCAAGTGGGATTGGGGTACTGATCATTACCTGCAAGTGTCATCAAGATTGGGTGAAAAAATGTGTGCTGAGATTTCAGGAAACTCGTAGTTTTTTGGAAGCTTCGCAACCCCATTCCATGAAAGTGATTTGCGCCAGTCTCTGCGTACGGCTACAACAATAGGAAACAAACCATAGAGATAGAACTTGGAACTACTTTATTGTGTCAAGTTTCAAAAAGCTAGCACAAACCGTGTTTGATTTAGAGTCCCAACTACATGTATCCATATAGGGGAAAACAGAGTGAAACCTAAAAATTAAAACTACTATTGCCAACGAACGGTTTAACCTAGAAGAACGAAATTTGGTGAGCCAAGTGTGATTGGGGTACTGATCATTACCTGAAGGAGACATCAAGATTGGGTGAAGAAATGTGTGCTGAGATTTCAGGAAACTCGTAGTTTTTTGGAAGCTTGGTAACCCCTTTCCATGAAAGTGATTTGCGCCAGTCTCTGCTTAGGACTACATCAATAGGAAACAAACCACAGAGATAGAACTTGGAACTACTTTATTGTGTCAAGTTTCAAAGAGCTAGCACAAACCGTCTTTGATTTAGAGTTCCAAATAAATGTATCCTTATAGGAATAAACAGAGTGAAACCTAAAAATTAAAACTGTTACTGCCAACGAACGGTTTAACCTAGAAGAACGAAATTTGGTGAGCCAAGTGGGATTGGGGTACTGATCATTACCTGAAAGTGTCATCAAGATTGGGTGAAAAAATGTGTGCTGAGATTTCAGTAAACTCGTAGTTCTTTGGAAGCTTAGCAACCCCTTTCCATGAAAGTGATTTGCGCCAGTCTCTGCTTAGGGCTACATCAATAGGAAACAAACCATAGAGATAGAACTTGGAACTACTTTATTGTGTCAATTTTCAAAGAGCTAGCACAAACCGTGTTTGATTTAGAGTCCCAACTACATGTATCCATATAGGGGAAAATAGAGTGAAACCAAATAATTAAAACTATTACTGCCAACGAACGGTTTAACCTAGAACGAAATTTGGTGAGCCAAGTGATATTGGGGTACTGATAATTACCTGAAAGTGTCATCAAGATTGGGTGAAAAAATGTGTGCTGTGATTTCAGGAAACTCGTAGTTTTTTGGAAGCTTGGCAACCCCTTTCCATGAAAGTGATCTGCGCCTGTCTCTGCTTAGGGCTACACCAATAGGAAACAAACCATAAAGATAGTAGTTGGAACTATTTATTGTGTCAAGTTTCAAAGAGCTAGCACAAACCGTGTTTGATTTAGAGTTCCAAATACATGTATCCATATAAGAGAAAACAGTGAAACCTAAAAATTAAAACTGTTACTGCCAACGAATGGTTTAACCTAGAAGAACGAAATTTGGTGAGCCCAGTGTGATTGGGGTTCTGATCATTACCTGAACGTGTCATCAAGATTGGGTGAAAAAATGTGTGCTGAGATTGCAGGAAAATCGTAGTTTTTTGGAAGCTTGGTAACCCCTTTCCATGAAAGTGATTTGCTCCAGTCTCTGCTTAGGACTACATCAATAGGAAACAAACCATAGAGATAGAACTTGGAACTACTTTATTGTGTCAAGTTTCAAAGAGCTAGCACAAACCGTCTTTGATTTAGAGTTCCAAATAAATGTATCCTTATAGGAGTAAACGGAGTGAAACCTAAAAATTAAAACTGTTACTGCCAAGGAATGGTTTAACCTAGAAGAACGAAATTTGGTGAGCCAAGTGGGATTGGGGTACTGATCATTACCTGCAAGTGTCATCAAGATTGGGTGAAAAAATGTGTGCTGAGATTTCAGGAAACTCGTAGTTTTTTGGAAGCTTTGCAACCCCTTTCCATGAAAGTGATCTGCGCCTGTCTCTGCTTAGGGCTACAACAATAGGAAACAAAACATGGAGATAGAACTTGGAACAAATTTATTGTGTCAAGTTTCAAAGAGCTAGCACAAACCGTCTTTGATTTAGAGTTCCAACTACATGTATCCATAGAGGAGAAAACAGAGTGAAACCTAAAAATTAAAACTGTTACTGCCAACAAACGGTTTAACCTAGAAGAACAAAATTTGGTGAGCCCAGTGGGATTGGGGTACTGATCATTACCTGAAAGTGTCATCAAGATTGGGTGAAAAAATGTGTGCTGAGATTTCAGGAAACTCGTAGTTTTTTGGAAGCTTGGCAACCCCTTTCCATGAAGGTGATTTGCGCCAGTTTCTGCTTAGGGCTACATCAATAGGAATCAAACCATAGAGATAGAACTTGGAACTACTTTATTGTGTCAAGTTTCAAAGAGCTAGCACAAACCGTGTTTGATTTAGAGTTCCAACTACATGTATCCATATAGGAGAAAACAGTGAAACCTAAAAATTAAAACTGTTACTGCCAACGAACGGTTTAACATAGAAGAACGAAATTTGGTGAGCCCAGTGGGATTGGGGTACTGATCATTACCTGAAAGTGTCATCAAGATTGGGTGAAAAAATGTGTGCTGAGATTTCAGGAATGTCGTAGTTTTTTGGAAGCTTGGTAACCCCTTTCCATGAAAGTGATTTGCGCCAGTCTCTGCTTAGGACTACATCAATAGGAAACAAACCACAGAGATAGAACTTGGAACTACTTTATTGTGTCAAGTTTCAAAGAGCTAGCACAAACCGTCTTTGATTTAGAGTTCCAAATAAATGTATCCTTATAGGAATAAACAGAGTGAAACCTAAAAATTAAAACTGTTACTGCCAACGAACGGTTTAACCTAGAAGAACGAAATTTGGTGAGCCAAGTGGGATTGGGGTACTGATCATTACCTGAAAGTGTCATCAAGATTGGGTGAAAAAATGTGTGCTGAGATTTCAGTAAACTCGTAGTTCTTTGGAAGCTTAGCAACCCCTTTCCACGAAAGTGATTTGCGCCAGTCTCTGCTTAGGGCTACATCAATAGGAAACAAACCATAGAGATAGAACTTGGAACTACTTTATTGTGTCAATTTTCAAAGAGCTAGCACAAACCGTGTTTGATTTAGAGTCCCAACTACATGTATCCATATAGGGGAAAATAGAGTGAAACCAAATAATGAAAACTATTACTGCCAACGAACGGTTTAACCTAGAACGAAATTTGGTGAGCCAAGTGATATTGGGGTACTGATAATTACCTGAAAGTGTCATCAAGATTGGGTGAAAAAATGTGTGCTGTGATTTCAGGAAACTCGTAGTTTTTTGGAAGCTTGGCAACCCCTTTCCATGAAAGTGATCTGCGCCTGTCTCTGCTTAGGGCTACACCAATAGGAAACAAACCATAAAGATAGTAGTTGGAACTATTTATTGTGTCAAGTTTCAAAGAGCTAGCACAAACCGTGTTTGATTTAGAGTTCCAAATACATGTATCCATATAAGAGAAAACAGTGAAACCTAAAAATTAAAACTGTTACTGCCAACGAATGGTTTAACCTAGAAGAACGAAATTTGGTGAGCCCAGTGTGATTGGGGTACTGATCATTACCTGAACGTGTCATCAAGATTGGGTGAAAAAATGTGTGCTGAGATTGCAGGAAAATCGTAGTTTTTTGGAAGCTTGGTAACCCCTTTCCATGAAAGTGATTTGCGCCAGTCTCTGCTTAGGACTACATCAATAGGAAACAAACCATAGAGATAGAACTTGGAACTACTTTATTGTGTCAAGTTTCAAAGAGCTAGCACAAACCGTCTTTGATTTAGAGTTCCAAATAAATGTATCCTTATAGGAGTAAACGGAGTGAAACCTAAAAATTAAAACTGTTACTGCCAAGGAATGGTTTAACCTAGAAGAACGAAATTTGGTGAGCCAAGTGGGATTGGGGTACTGATCATTACCTGCAAGTGTCATCAAGATTGGGTGAAAAAATGTGTGCTGAGATTTCAGGAAACTCGTAGTTTTTTGGAAGCTTTGCAACCCCTTTCCATGAAAGTGATCTGCGCCTGTCTCTGCTTAGGGCTACAACAATAGGAAACAAAACATGGAGATAGAACTTGGAACAACTTTATTGTGTCAAGTTTCAAAGAGCTAGCACAAACCGTCTTTGATTTAGAGTTCCAACTACATGTATCCATAGAGGAGAAAACAGAGTGAAACCTAAAAATTAAAACTGTTACTGCCAACAAACGGTTTAACCTAGAAGAACAAAATTTGGTGAGCCCAGTGGGATTGGGGTACTGATCATTACCTGAAAGTGTCATCAAGATTGGGTGAAAAAATGTGTGCTGAGATTTCAGGAAACTCGTAGTTTTTTGGAAGCT
This sequence comes from Spermophilus citellus, assembly GCF_964194105.1. Taxonomy (NCBI): domain Eukaryota; kingdom Metazoa; phylum Chordata; class Mammalia; order Rodentia; family Sciuridae; genus Spermophilus; species Spermophilus citellus. Next base: position 23,815,013 of record NC_138196.1, on the reverse strand, counting down.
TGGTAACCCCTTTCCATGAAAGTGATTTGCGCCAGCCTCTGCTTAGGACTACAGCAATAGGAAACAAACCATAGAGATAGAACTTGGAACTACTTTATTGTGTCAAGTTTCAAAAAGCTACCACAAACCGTCTTTGATCTAGAGTTCCAAATAATTGTATCCTTATAGGAGTAAACAGAGTGAAACCTAAAAATTAAAACTGTTACTGCCAACGAACGGTTTAACCTAGAAGAAGGAAATTTGGTGAGCCAAGTGTGACTGGGGTACTGATCATTACCTCAAAGTGTCATCAAGATTGGGTGAAAAAATGTGTGCTGAGATTTCAGGAAACTCGTAGTTTTTTGGAAGCTTGGCAACCCCTTTCCATGAAAGTGATCTGCGCCTGTCTCTGCTTAGGGCTACACCAATAGGAAACAAACCATAAAGATAGAAGTTGGAACTACTTTATTGTGTCAAGTTTCAAAGAGCTAGCACAAACCGTGTTTGATTTAGAGTCCCAACTACATGTATCCATATAGGGGAAAACAGAGTGAAAACTAAAATTAAAACTGTTACTGCTAACGAACGGTTTAACCTAGAACGAAATTTGGTGAGCCAAGTGATATTGGGGTACTGATCATTACCTGAAAGTGTCATCAAGATTGGGTGAAAAAAGGTGTGCTGAGATTTCAGGAAACTCGTAGTTTTTTGGAAGCTTAGCAACCCCTTTCCATGAAAGTGATCTGCGCCTGTCTCTGCTTAGGGCTACACCAATAGGAAACAAACCATAAAGATAGTAGTTGGAACTATTTATTGTGTCAAGTTTCAAAGAGCTAGCACAAACCGTGTTTGATTTAGAGTTCCAAATACATGTATCCATATAGGAGAAAACAGTGAAACCTAAAAATTAAAACTCTTACTGCCAACGAATGGTTTAACCTAGAAGAACGAAATTTGGTGAGCCCAGTGTGATTGGGGTACTGATCATTACCTGAAAGTGCCATCAAGATTGGGTGAAAAAATGTGTGCTGAGATTTCAGGAAACTCGTAGTTTTTTGGAAGGTTGGCAACCCCTTTCCATGAAAGTGATTTGCGCCAGTCTCTGCTTAGGGCTACATCAATAGGAAAGAAACCATAGAGATAGAATTTGGAACTACTTTATTGTTTCAAGTTTCAAAGAGCTAGCACAAACCGTGTTTGATTTAGAGTTCCAATTAGATGTATCCATATAGGGGAAAAAAGAGTGAAACCTAAAAATTAAAACTGTTACAGCCAACGAACGGTTTAACCTAGAAGAATGAAATTTGGTGAGCCAAGTGGGATTGGGGTACTGATCATTACCTGAAATTGTCATCAAGATTGGGTGAAAAAATGTGTGCTGAGATTTCAGGAATGTCGTAGTTTTTTGGAAGCTTGGCAACCCCTTTCCATGAAAGTGATTTGCGCCAGTCTCTGCTTAGGGCTACGTCAATAGGAAACAAACCATAGAGATGGAACGTGGAACTTCTTTATTGTGTCAAGTTTCAAAGAGCTAGCACAAACCATGTTTTATTTAGAGTCCCAACTACTTGTATACATATAGGATAAAACAGAGTGAAACCTAAAAATTAAAACTGTTACTGCCAACGAATAGTTTATCCTTTAAGAACGAAATTTGGTGAGCCAAGTGGGATTGGGGTACTGATCATTACCTAAAAGTGTCATCAAGATTGGGTGAAAAAATGTGTGCTGAGATTTCAGGAAACTCGTCGTTTTTTGGAAGATTGGCAACCCCTTTCCATGAAAGTGATTTGCGCCAGTCTCTGCTTAGGGCTACATCAATAGGAAACAAAGCATAGCGATAGAACTTGGAACTATTTTATTGTGTCAAGTTTCCAAGAGCTAGCACAAACAGTGTTTGATTTAGAGTTCCAACTACATGTATCCATATAGGAGAAAACAGAGTGAAACCTAAAAATTTAAACTGTTATTGCCAACGAATGGTTTATCCTAGAAGAACAAAATTTGGTGAGCCAAGTGGGATTGGGGTACTGATCATTACCTGCAAGCGTCATCAAGATTGGGTGAAAAAATATGTGCTGAGATTTCAGGAAACTCGTAGTTTTTTGGAAGCTTCGCAACCCATTTCCATGAAAGTGATTTGTGCCAGTCTCTGCTTAGGGCTACATCAATAGGAAACAAACCATAGAGATAGAAGTTGGAACTACTTTATTGTGTCAAGTTTCAAAGAGCTAGCACAAACCATGTTTGATTTAGAGTCCCAAGTACATGTATCCATATAGGGGTAAACAGAGTGAAACCTAAAAATTAAAACTATTACTGCCAACGAACGGTTTAACCTAGAAGAACGAAATTTGGTGAGCCAAGTGGGATTGGGGTACTGATCATTACTTGAAAGAGTCATCAAGATTGGGTGAAAAAATGTGTGCTGAGATTTCAGGAAACTCATAGTTTTTTGGAAACTTGGCAAACCCTTTCCATGAAAGTGATCTGCGCCTGTCTCTGCTTAGGGCTACACCAATAGGAAACAAAAAATAGAGATAGAACTTGGAACTACTTTATTGTGTCAAGTTTCAACGAGCTAGCACAATCCGTCTTTGATTTAGAGTTCCAACTACATGTATCCATATAGGAGAAAACAGAGTGAAACCTAAAAATTAAAACTTTTACTGCCAACAAATAGTTTATCCTAGAAGAACGAAATTTGGTTAGCCAAGTGGGATTGGGGTACTGATCATTACCTGAAAGTGTCATCAAGATTGGGTGAAAAAATGTGTGCTGAGATTTCAGGAAACTCGTAGTTTTTTGGAAGCTTGGCAACCCCTTTCCATGAAAGTGATTTGCGCCAGTCTCTGCTTAGGGCTACATCAATAGGAAACAAACCATAGAGAGAGAAGTTGGAACTACTTTATTGTGTCAAGTTTCAAAGAGCTAGCACAAACCGTGTTTGATTTAGAGTTCCGACTATATGTATCCATATAGGAGAAAACAGAGTGAAACCTAAAAATTAAAACTGTTACTGCCATCGAACGATTTAACCTAGAAGAACGAAATTTGGTGAGCCAGGTGGTATTGGCGTACTGATCATTACCTGAAAGTGTCATCAAGATTGGTTGAAAAAAATGTGTGCTGAGATTTCAGGAAACTCGTAGTTTTTTGGAAGCTTGGCAGCCCCTTTCCATGAAAGTGACTTGCGCCAGTCTCTGCTTAGGGCTACATCAATAGGAAACAAACCATAGAGATAGAACTTGGACCTACTTTATTGTGTCAAGTTTCAAAAACCTAGCACAAACCGTCTTTGATTTAGAGTTCCAAATAAATGTATCCTTATAGGAGTAAACAGAATGAAACCTAAAAATTTAAACTGTTACTGCCAACGAACGATTTAACCTAGAAAAACGAAATTTGGTGAGCCAAGTGGGATTGGGGTACTGATCATTACCTGCAAGTGTCATCAAGATTGGGTGAAAAAATGTGTGCTGAGATTTCAGGAAACTCGTAGTTTTTTGGAAGCTTCGCAACCCCATTCCATGAAAGTGATTTGCGCCAGTCTCTGCTTACGGCTACAACAATAGGAAACAAACCATAGAGATAGAACTTGGAACTACTTTATTGTGTCAAGTTTCAAAAAGCTAGCACAAACCGTGTTTGATTTAGAGTCCCAACTACATGTATCCATATAGGGGAAAACAGAGTGAAACCTAAAAATTAAAACTACTATTGCCAACGAACGGTTTAACCTAGAAGAACGAAATTTGGTGAGCCAAGTGTGATTGGGGTACTGATCATTACCTGAAGGAGACATCAAGATTGGGTGAAGAAATGTGTGCTGAGATTTCAGGAAACTCGTAGTTTTTTGGAAGCTTGGCAACCCCTTTCCATGAAAGTGATCTGCGCCTGTCTCTGCTTAAGGCTACACCAATAGTAAACAAAACATAGAGATAAAACTTGGAACTACTTTATTGTGTCAAGTTTCAAAGAGCTAGAACGAACCGTCTTTGATTTAGAGTTCCAACTACATGTATCCATATAGGAGAAAATAGAGTGAAACCTAAAAATTAAAACTGTTACTGCCAACGAATAGTTTAAACTAGAAGAACGAAATTTGGTGAGCCAAGTGGGATAGGGGTACTGATCTTTACCTGAAAGTGTCATCAAGATTGGGTGAAAAAATGTGTGCTGAGATTTCAGGAAACTCGCAGTTTTTTGGAAGCTTGGCAACCCCTTTCCATGAAAGTGATTTGCGCCAGTCTCTGCTTAGGGCTATATCAATAGGAAAGAAACCATAGAGATAGAATTTGGAACTACTTTATTGTGTCAATTTCAAAGAGCTAGCACAAACCGTGTTTGATTTAGAGTTCCAACTACATGTATCCATATAGGAGAAAACAGAGTGAAACCTAAAAATTAAAACTGTTACAGCCAACGAACGGTTTAACCTAGAAGAATGAAATTTGGTAAGCCAAGTGGGATTGGGGTACTGATCATTACCTGAAAGTGTCATCAAGATTGGGTGAAAAAATGTGTGCTGAGATTTCAGGAAACTCGTAGTTTTTTGGAAGCTTGGCAACCCCTTTCCATGAAGGTGATTTGCGCCAGTTTCTGCTTAGGGCTACATCAATAGGAATCAAACCATAGAGATAGAACTTGGAACTACTTTATTGTGTCAAGTTTCAAAGAGCTAGCACAAACCGTGTTTGATTTAGAGTTCCAACTACATGTATCCATATAGGAGAAAACAGTGAAACCTAAAAATTAAAACTGTTACTGCCAACGAACGGTTTAACATAGAAGAACGAAATTTGGTGAGCCCAGTGGGATTGGGGTACTGATCATTACCTTAAAGTGTCATCAAGATTGGGTGAAAAAATGTGTGCTGAGATTTCAGGAATGTCGTAGTTTTTTGGAAGCTTGGTAACCCCTTTCCATGAAAGTGATTTGCGCCAGTCTCTGCTTAGGACTACATCAATAGGAAACAAACCACAGAGATAGAACTTGGAACTACTTTATTGTGTCAAGTTTCAAAGAGCTAGCACAAACCGTCTTTGATTTAGAGTTCCAAATAAATGTATCCTTATAGGAATAAACAGAGTGAAACCTAAAAATTAAAACTGTTACTGCCAACGAACGGTTTAACCTAGAAGAACGAAATTTGGTGAGCCAAGTGGGATTGGGGTACTGATCATTACCTGAAAGTGTCATCAAGATTGGGTGAAAAAATGTGTGCTGAGATTTCAGTAAACTCGTAGTTCTTTGGAAGCTTAGCAACCCCTTTCCATGAAAGTGATTTGCGCCAGTCTCTGCTTAGGGCTACATCAATAGGAAACAAACCATAGAGATAGAACTTGGAACTACTTTATTGTGTCAATTTTCAAAGAGCTAGCACAAACCGTGATTGATTTAGAGTCCCAACTACATGTATCCATATAGGGGAAAATAGAGTGAAACCAAATAATTAAAACTATTACTGCCAACGAACGGTTTAACCTAGAACGAAATTTGGTGAGCCAAGTGATATTGGGGTACTGATAATTACCTGAAAGTGTCATCAAGATTGGGTGAAAAAATGTGTGCTGTGATTTCAGGAAACTCGTAGTTTTTTGGAAGCTTGGCAACCCCTTTCCATGAAAGTGATCTGCGCCTGTCTCTGCTTAGGGCTACACCAATAGGAAACAAACCATAAAGATAGTAGTTGGAACTATTTATTGTGTCAAGTTTCAAAGAGCTAGCACAAACCGTGTTTGATTTAGAGTTCCAAATACATGTATCCATATAAGAGAAAACAGTGAAACCTAAAAATTAAAACTGTTACTGCCAACGAATGGTTTAACCTAGAAGAACGAAATTTGGTGAGCCCAGTGTGATTGGGGTACTGATCATTACCTGAACGTGTCATCAAGATTGGGTGAAAAAATGTGTGCTGAGATTGCAGGAAAATCGTAGTTTTTTGGAAGCTTGGTAACCCCTTTCCATGAAAGTGATTTTCGCCAGTCTCTGCTTAGGACTACATCAATAGGAAACAAACCATAGAGATAGAACTTGGAACTACTTTATTGTGTCAAGTTTCAAAGAGCTAGCACAAACCGTCTTTGATTTAGAGTTCCAAATAAATGTATCCTTATAGGAGTAAACGGAGTGAAACCTAAAAATTAAAACTGTTACTGCCAAGGAATGGTTTAACCTAGAAGAACGAAATTTGGTGAGCCAAGTGGGATTGGGGTACTGATCATTACCTGCAAGTGTCATCAAGATTGGGTGAAAAAATGTGTGCTGAGATTTCAGGAAACTCGTAGTTTTTTGGAAGCTTTGCAACCCCTTTCCATGAAAGTGATCTGCGCCTGTCTCTGCTTAGGGCTACAACAATAGGAAACAAAACATGGAGATAGAACTTGGAACAACTTTATTGTGTCAAGTTTCAAAGAGCTAGCACAAACCGTCTTTGATTTAGAGTTCCAACTACATGTATCCATAGAGGAGAAAACAGAGTGAAACCTAAAAATTAAAACTGTTACTGCCAACAAACGGTTTAACCTAGAAGAACAAAATTTGGTGAGCCCAGTGGGATTGGGGTACTGATCATTACCTGAAAGTGTCATCAAGATTGGGTGAAAAAATGTGTGCTGAGATTTCAGGAAACTCGTAGTTTTTTGGAAGCTTGGTAACCCCTTTCCATGAAAGTGATTTGCGCCAGCCTCTGCTTAGGACTACAGCAATAGGAAACAAACCATAGAGATAGAACTTGGAACTACTTTATTGTGTCAAGTTTCAAAGAGCTACCACAAACCGTCTTTGATCTAGAGTTCCAAATAATTGTATCCTTATAGGAGTAAACAGAGTGAAACCTAAAATTAAAACTGTTACTGCCAACGAACGGTTTAACCTAGAAGAAGGAAATTTGGTGAGCCAAGTGTGACTGGGGTACTGATCATTACCTCAAAGTGTCATCAAGATTGGGTGAAAAAATGTGTGCTGAGATTTCAGGAAACTCGTAGTTTTTTGGAAGCTTGGCAACCCCTTTCCATGAAAGTGATCTGCGCCTGTCTCTGCTTAGGGCTACACCAATAGGAAACAAACCATAAAGATAGAAGTTGGAACTACTTTATTGTGTCAAGTTTCAAAGAGCTAGCACAAACCGTGTTTGATTTAGAGTCCCAACTACATGTATCCATATAGGGGAAAACAGAGTGAAAACTAAAATTAAAACTGTTACTGCTAACGAACGGTTTAACCTAGAACGAAATTTGGTGAGCCAAGTGATATTGGGGTACTGATCATTACCTGAAAGTGTCATCAAGATTGGGTGAAAAAAGGTGTGCTGAGATTTCAGGAAACTCGTAGTTTTTTGGAAGCTTAGCAACCCCTTTCCATGAAAGTGATCTGCGCCTGTCTCTGCTTAGGGCTACACCAATAGGAAACAAACCATAAATATAGTAATTGGAACTATTTATTGTGTCAAGTTTCAAAGAGCTAGCACAAACCGTGTTTGATTTAGAGTTCCAAATACATGTATCCATATAGGAGAAAACAGTGAAACCTAAAAATTAAAACTGTTACTGCCAACGAATGGTTTAACCTAGAAGAACGAAATTTGGTGAGCCCAGTGTGATTGGGGTACTGATCATTACCTGAACGTGTCATCAAGATTGGGTGAAAAAATGTGTGCTGAGATTGCAAAAAAATCGTAGTTTTTTGGAAGCTTGGTAACCCCTTTCCATGAAAGTGATTTGCGCCAGTCTCTGCTTAGGACTACATCAATAGGAAACAAACCATAGAGATAGAACTTGGAACTACTTTATTGTGTCAAGTTTCAAAGAGCTAGCACAAACCGTCTTTGATTTAGAGTTCCAAATAAATGTATCCTTATAGGAGTAAACGGAGTGAAACCTAAAAATTAAAACTGTTACTGCCAAGGAATGGTTTAACCTAGAAGAACGAAATTTGGTGAGCCAAGTGGGATTGGGGTACTGATCATTACCTGAAAGTGCCATCAAGATTGGGTGAAAAAATGTGTGCTGAGATTTCAGGAAACTCGTAGTTTTTTGGAAGCTTTGCAACCCCTTTCAATGAAAGTGATCTGCGCCTGTCTCTGCTTAGGGCTACACCAATAGGAAATAAAACATAGAGATAGAACTTGGAACTACTTTATTGTGTCAAGTTTCAAAGAGCTAGCACAAACCGTGTTTGATTTAGAGTTCCAACTACATGTATCCATATAGGAGAAAACAGAGTGAAACCTAAAAATTAAAACTGTTACTGCCAACGAATAGTTTAACCTAGAAGAACGAAATTTGGTGAGCCAAGTGGGATTGGGGTACTGATCATTACCTGAAAGTGCCATCAAGATTGGGTGAAAAAATGTGTGCTGAGATTTCAGGAAACTCGTAGTTTTTTGGAAGGTTGGCAACCCCTTTCCATGAAAGTGATTTGCGCCAGTCTCTGCTTAGGGCTACATCAATAGGAAAGAAACCATAGAGATAGAATTTGGAACTACTTTATTGTTTCAAGTTTCAAAGAGCTAGCACAAACCGTGTTTGATTTAGAGTTCCAATTAGATGTATCCATATAGGGGAAAAAAGAGTGAAACCTAAAAATTAAAACTATTACTGCCAACAAACGGTTTAACCTAGAAGAACGAATTTTGGTGAGCCAAGTGGGATTGGGGTACTGATCATTACCTGAAGGAGTCATCAGGATTGGGGGAAAAAATGTGTGCTGAGATTTCAGGAAACTCGTAATTTTTTGGAAGCTTGGCAACCCCTTTCCATGAAAGTGATCTGCGCCTGTCTCTGCTTAAGGCTACAACAATAGGAAACAAAACATAGAGATAGAACTTGGAACTACTTTATTGTGTCAAGTTTCAAAGAGCTAGCACAAACTGTCTTTGATTTAGAGTTCCAACTACATGTATCCATATAGGAGAAAACAGAGTGAAACCTAAAAATTAAAACTGTTACTGCCAACGAATAGTTTAACCTAGAAGAACGAAATTTGGTGAGCCAAGTGGGATTGGGGTACTGATCATTACCTGAAAGTGTCATCAAGATTGGGTGAAAAAATGTGTGCTGAGATTTCAGGAAACTCGTAGTTTTTGGAAGCTTGGCAACCCCTTTACATGAAAGTGATTTGTGCCAGTTTCTGCTTAGGGCTACATCAATAGGAAACAAATCATAGAGATAGAACTTGGAACTACTTTATTGTGTCAAGTTTCAAAGAGCTAGCACAAACCGTGTTTGATTTTGAGTTCCAACAACATGTATCCATGTAGGAGAAAACAGTGAAACCTAAAAATTAAAACTGTTACTGCCAACGAACGGTTTAACCTAGAAGAACGAAATTTGGTGAGCCAAGTGGGATTGGGGTACTGATCATTATCTGCAAGTGCCATCAAGATTGGGTGAAAAAATGTGTGCTGAGATTTCAGGAAACTCGTAGTTTTTTGGAAGCTTCGCAACCCCTTTCCATGAAAGTGATTTGCGCCAGTCTCTGCTCACGGCTACATCAATAGGAAACAAACCATAGAGATAGAATTTGGAACTACTTTATTGTGTCAAGTTTCAAAGAGCTAGCACAAACTGTGTTTGATTTAGAGTCCCAACTACATGTATCCATATAGAGGAAAAGAGAGTGAAACCTAAAAATTAAAACTATTACTGCCAACGAACGGTTTAACCTAGAAGAACGAAATTTGGTGAGCCAAGTGAGATTGGGGTACTGATCATTACCTGAAAGTGTCATCAAGATTGGGTGAAAAAATGTGTGCTGAGATTTCAGGAAACTCGTAGTTTTTTGGAAGCTTTGCAACCCCTTTCCATGAAAGTGATCTGCGCCTGTCTCTGCTTAGGGCTACACCAATAGGAAACAAAACATGGAGATAGAACTTGGAACAACTTTATTGTGTCAAGTTTCAAAGAGCTAGCACAAACCGTCTTTGATTTAGAGTTCCAACTACATGTATCCATAGAGGAGAAAACAGAGTGAAACCTAAAAATTAAAACTGTTACTGCCAACAAACGGTTTAACCTAGAAGAACAAAATTTGGTGAGCCCAGTGGGATTGGGGTACTGATCATTACCTGAAAGTGTCATCAAGATTGGGTGAAAAAATGTGTGCTGAGATTTCAGGAAACTCGTAGTTTTTTGGAAGCTTGGTAACCCCTTTCCATGAAAGTGATTTGCGCCAGCCTCTGCTTAGGACTACAGCAATAGGAAACAAACCATAGAGATAGAACTTGGAACTACTTTATTGTGTCAAGTTTCAAAGAGCTAGCACAAACCGTCTTTGATCTAGAGTTCCAAATAAATGTATCCTTATAGGAGTAAACAGAGTGAAACCTAAAAATTAAAACTGTTACTGCCAACGAACGGTTTAACCTAGAAGAACGAAATTTGGTGAGCCAAGTGGGATTGGGGTACTGATCATTACCTGAAAGTGTCATCAAGATTGGGTGAAAAAATGTGTGCTGAGATTTCAGGAAACTCGTAGTTTTTTGGAAGCTTCGCAACCCATTTCCATGAAAGTGATTTGTGCCAGTCTCTGCTTAGGGCTACATCAATAGGAAACAAACCATAGAGATAGAAGTTGGAACTACTTTATTGTGTCAAGTTTCAAAGAGCTAGCACAAACCATGTTTGATTTAGAGTCCCAAGTACATGTATCCATATAGGGGTAAACAGAGTGAAACCTAAAAATTAAAACTATTACTGCCAACGAACGGTTTAACCTAGAAGAACGAAATTTGGTGAGCCAAGTGGGATTGGGGTACTGATCATTACTTGAAAGAGTCATCAAGATTGGGTGAAAAAATGTGTGCTGAGATTTCAGGAAACTCATAGTTTTTTGGAAACTTGGCAAACCCTTTCCATGAAAGTGATCTGCGCCTGTCTCTGCTTAGGGCTACACTAATAGGAAACAAAAAATAGAGATAGAACTTGGAACTACTTTATTGTGTCAAGTTTCAAAGAGCTAGCACAATCCGTCTTTGATTTAGAGTTCCAACTACATGTATCCATATAGGAGAAAACAGAGTGAAACCTAAAAATTAAAACTTTTACTGCCAACAAATAGTTTATCCTAGAAGAACGAAATTTGGTTAGCCAAGTGGGATTGGGGTACTGATCATTACCTGAAAGTGTCATCAAGATTGGGTGAAAAAATGTGTGCTGAGATTTCAGGAAACTCGTAGTTTTTTGGAAGCTTGGCAACCCCTTTCCATGAAAGTGATTTGCGCCAGTCTCTGCTTAGGGCTACATCAATAGGAAACAAACCATAGAGATAGAAGTTGGAACTACTTTATTGTGTCAAGTTTCAAAGAGCTAGCACAAACCGTGTTTGATTTAGAGTTCCGACTATATGTATCCATATAGGAGAAAACAGAGTGAAACCTAAAAATTAAAACTGTTACTGCCAACGAACGATTTAACCTAGAAGAACGAAATTTGGTGAGCCAGGTGGTATTGGCGTACTGATCATTACCTGAAAGTGTCATCAAGATTGGTTGAAAAAAATGTGTGCTGAGATTTCAGGAAACTCGTAGTTTTTTGGAAGCTTGGCAACCCCTTTCCATGAAAGTGACTTGCGCCAGTCTCTGCTTAGGGCTACATCAATAGGAAACAAACCATAGAGATAGAACTTGGACCTACTTTATTGTGTCAAGTTTCAAAAAGCTAGCACAAACCGTCTTTGATTTAGAGTTCCAAATAAATGTATCCTTATAGGAGTAAACAGAATGAAACCTAAAAATTTAAACTGTTACTGCCAACGAACGATTTAACCTAGAAAAACGAAATTTGGTGAGCCAAGTGGGATTGGGGTACTGATCATTACCTGCAAGTGTCATCAAGATTGGGTGAAAAAATGTGTGCTGAGATTTCAGGAAACTCGTAGTTTTTTGGAAGCTTCGCAACCCCATTCCATGAAAGTGATTTGCGCCAGTCTCTGCTTACGGCTACAACAATAGGAAACAAACCATAGAGATAGAACTTGGAACTACTTTATTGTGTCAAGTTTCAAAAAGCTAGCACAAACCGTGTTTGATTTAGAGTCCCAACTACATGTATCCATATAGGGGAAAACAGAGTGAAACCTAAAAATTAAAACTACTATTGCCAACGAACGGTTTAACCTAGAAGAACGAAATTTGGTGAGCCAAGTGTGATTGGGGTACTGATCATTACCTGAAGGAGACATCAAGATTGGGTGAAGAAATGTGTGCTGAGATTTCAGGAAAATCGTAGTTTTTTGGAAGCTTGGCAACCCCTTTCCATGAAAGTGATCTGCGCCTGTCTCTGCTTAAGGCTACACCAATAGTAAACAAAACATAGAGATAAAACTTGGAACTACTTTATTGTGTCAAGTTTCAAAGAGCTAGAACGAACCGTCTTTGATTTAGAGTTCCAACTACATGTATCCATATAGGAGAAAATAGAGTGAAACCTAAAAATTAAAACTGTTACTGCCAACGAATAGTTTAAACTAGAAGAACGAAATTTGGTGAGCCAAGTGGGATAGGGGTACTGATCTTTACCTGAAAGTGTCATCAAGATTGGGTGAAAAAATGTGTGCTGAGATTTCAGGAAACTCGCAGTTTTTTGGAAGCTTGGCAACCCCTTTCCATGAAAGTGATTTGCGCCAGTCTCTGCTTAGGGCTATATCAATAGGAAAGAAACCATAGAGATAGAATTTGGAACTACTTTATTGTGTCAATTTCAAAGAGCTAGCACAAACCGTGTTTGATTTAGAGTTCCAACTACATGTATCCATATAGGAGAAAACAGAGTGAAACCTAAAAATTAAAACTGTTACAGCCAACGAACGGTTTAACCTAGAAGAATGAAATTTGGTAAGCCAAGTGGGATTGGGGTACTGATCATTACCTGAAAGTGTCATCAAGATTGGGTGAAAAAATGTGTGCTGAGATTTCAGGAAACTCGTAGTTTTTTGGAAGCTTGGCAACCCCTTTCCATGAAGGTGATTTGCGCCAGTTTCTGCTTAGGGCTACATCAATAGGAATCAAACCATAGAGATAGAACTTGGAACTACTTTATTGTGTCAAGTTTCAAAGAGCTAGCACAAACCGTGTTTGATTTTGAGTTCCAACTACATGTATCCATATAGGAGAAAACAGTGAAACCTAAAAATTAAAACTGTTATTGCCAACGAACGGTTTAACATAGAAGAACGAAATTTGGTGAGCCCAGTGGGATTGGGGTACTGATCATTACCTGAAAGTGTCATCAAGATTGGGTGAAAAAATGTGTGCTGAGATATCAGGAAACTCGTAGTTTTTTGGAAGCTTGGTAACCCCTTTCCATGAAAGTGATTTGCGCCAGTCTCTGCTTAGGACTACATCAATAGGAAACAAACCACAGAGATAGAACTTGGAACTACTTTATTGTGTCAAGTTTCAAAGAGCTAGCACAAACCGTCTTTGATTTAGAGTTCCAAATAAATGTATCCTTATAGGAATAAACAGAGTGAAACCTAAAAATTAAAACTGTTACTGCCAACGAACGGTTTAACCTAGAAAAACGAAATTTGGTGAGCCAAGTGGGATTGGGGTACTGATCATTACCTGAAAGTGTCATCAAGATTGGGTGAAAATATGTGTGCTGAGATTTCAGTAAACTCGTAGTTCTTTGGAAGCTTAGCAACCCCTTTCCATGAAAGTGATTTGCGCCAGTCTCTGCTTAGGGCTACATCAATAGGAAACAAACCATAGAGATAGAACTTGGAACTACTTTTTTGTGTCAATTTTCAAAGAGCTAGCACAAACCGTGTTTGATTTAGAGTCCCAACTACATGTATCCATATAGGGGAAAATAGAGTGAAAACAAATAATTAAAACTATTACTGCCAACGAACGGTTTAACCTAGAACGAAATTTGGTGAGCCAAGTGATATTGGGGTACTGATAATTACCTGAAAGTGTCATCAAGATTGGGTGAAAAAATGTGTGCTGTGATTTCAGGAAACTCGTAGTTTTTTGGAAGCTTGGCAACCCCTTTCCATGAAAGTGATCTGCGCCTGTCTCTGCTTAGGGCTACACCAATAGGAAACAAACCATAAAGATAGTAGTTGGAACTATTTATTGTGTCAAGTTTCAAAGAGCTACCACAAACCGTGTTTGATTTAGAGTTCCAAATACATGTATCCATATAGGAGAAAACAGTGAAACCTAAAAATTAAAACTGTTACTGCCAACGAATGGTTTAACCTAGAAGAACGAAATTTGGTGAGCCCAGTGTGATTGGGGTACTGATCATTACCTGAACGTGTCATCAAGATTGGGTGAAAAAATGTGTGCTGAGATTGCAGGAAAATCGTAGTTTTTTGGAAGCTTGGTAACCCCTTTCCATGAAAGTCATTTGCGCCAGTCTCTGCTTAGGACTACATCAATAGGAAACAAACCATAGAGATAGAACTTGGAACTACTTTATTGTGTCAAGTTTCAAAGAGCTAGCACAAACCGTCTTTGATTTAGAATTCCAAATAAATGTATCCTTATAGGAGTAAACGGAGTGAAACCTAAAAATTAAAACTGTTACTGCCAAGGAATGGTTTAACCTAGAAGAACGAAATTTGGTGAGCCAAGTGGGATTGGGGTACTGATCATTACCTGCAAGTGTCATCAAGATTGGGTGAAAAAATGTGTGCTGAGATTTCAGGAACCTCGTAGTTTTTTGGAAGCTTGGCAACCCCTTTCCATGAAAGTGATTTGCGCCAGTCTCTGCTTAGGGCTACATCAATAGGAAACAAACCATAGAGATAGAACTTGGAACTACTTTATTGTGTCAAGTTTCAAAGAGCTAGCACAAACAATGTTTGATTTAGAGTCCCAACTACATGTATCCATATAGGGGAAAACAGAGTGAAACCTAAAAATTAAAACTATTACTGCCAACAAACGGTTTAACCTAGAAGAACGAATTTTGGTGAGCCAAGTGGGATTGGGGTACTGATCATTACCTGAAGGAGTCATCAGGATTGGGGGAAAAAATGTGTGCTGAGATTTCAGGAAACTCGTAATTTTTTGGAAGCTTGGCAACCCCTTTCCATGAAAGTGATCTGCGCCTGTCTCTGCTTAAGGCTACACCAATAGGAAACAAAACATAGAGATAGAACTTGGAATTACTTTATTGTGTCAAGTTTCAAAGAGCTAGCACAAACCGTCTTTGATTTAGAGTTCCAAATACATGTATCCATATAGGAGAAAACAGAGTGAAACCTAAAAATTAAAACTGTTACTGCCAACGAATAGTTTAACCTAGAAGAACGAAATTTGGTGAGCCAAGTGGGATTGGGGTACTGATCATTACCTGAAAGTGTCATCAAGATTGGGTGAAAAAATGTGTGCTGAGATTTCAGGAAACTCGTAGTTTTTGGAAGATTGGCAACCCCTTTACATGAAAGTGATTTGTGCCAGTTTCTGCTTAGGGCTACATCAATAGGAAACAAATCATAGAGATAGATCTTGGAACTACTTTATTGTGTCAAGTTTCAAAGAGCTAGCACAAACCGTGTTTGATTTTGAGTTCCAACAACATGTATCCATATAGGAGAAAACAGTGAAACCTAAAAATTAAAACTGTTACTGCCAACGAACGGTTTAAACTAGAAGAACGAAATTTGGTGAGCCAAGTGGGATTGGGGTACTGATCATTATCTGCAAGTGTCATCAAGATTGGGTGAAAAAATGTGTGCTGAGATTTCAGGAAACTCGTAGTTTTTTGGAAGCTTCGCAACCCCTTTCCATGAAAGTGATTTGCGCCAGTCTCTGCTTACGGCTACATTAATAGGAAACAAACCATAGAGATAGAATTTGGAACTACTTTATAGTGTCAAGTTTCAAAGAGCTAGCACAAACTGTGTTTGATTTAGAGTCCCAACTACATGTATCCATATAGGGGAAAAGAGAGTGAAACCTAAAAATTAAAACTATTACTGCCAACGAACGGTTTAACCTAGAAGAACGAAATTTGGTGAGCCAAGTGAGATTGGGGTACTGATCATTACCTGAAAGTGTCATCAAGATTGGGTGAAAAAATGTGTGCTGAGATTTCAGGAAACTCGTAGTTTTTTGGAAGCTTTGCAACCCCTTTCCATGAAAGTGATCTGCGCCTGTCTCTGCTTAGGGCTACAACAATAGGAAACAAAACATGGAGATAGAACTTGGAACAACTTTATTGTGTCAAGTTTCAAAGAGCTAGCACAAACCGTCTTTGATTTAGAGTTCCAACTACATGTATTTATAGAGGAGAAAACAGAGTGAAACCTAAAAATTAAAACTGTTACTGCCAACAAACGGTTTAACCTAGAAGAACAAAATTTGGTGAGCCCAGTGGGATTGGGGTACTGATCATTACCTGAAAGTGTCATCAAGATTGGGTGAAAAAATGTGTGCTGAGATTTCAGGAAACTCGTAGTTTTTTGGAAGCTTGGTAACCCCTTTCCATGAAAGTGATTTGCGCCAGCCTCTGCTTAGGACTACAGCAATAGGAAACAAACTATAGAGATAGAACTTGGAACTACTTTATTGTGTCAAGTTTCAAAGAGCTACCACAAACCGTCTTTGATCTAGAGTTCCAAATAATTGTATCCTTATAGGAGTAAACAGAGTGAAACCTAAAAATTAAAACTGTTACTGCCAACGAACGGTTTAACCTAGAAGAAGGAAATTTGGTGAGCCAAGTGTGACTGGGGTACTGATCATTACCTGAAAGTGTCATCAAGATTGGGTGAAAAAATGTGTGCTGAGATTTCAGGAAACTCGTAGTTTTTTGGAAGCTTGGCAACCCCTTTCCATGAAAGTGATCTGCGCCTGTCTCTGCTTAGGGCTACACCAATAGGAAACAAACCATAAAGATGGAAGTTGGAACTACTTTATTGTGTCAAGTTTCAAAGAGCTAGCACAAACCGTCTTTGATTTAGAGTTCCAACTACATGTATCCATATAGGAGAAAACAGATTGAAACCTAAAAATTAAAAGTGTTACTGCCAACGAATGGTTTAACCTAGAAGAAGGAAATTTGGTGAGCCAAGTGTGACTGGGGTACTGATCATTACCTGAAAGTGTCATCAAAATTGGGTGAAAAAATGTGTGCTGAGATTTCAGGAAACTCGTCGTTTTTTGGAAGCATGGCAACCCCTTTCCATGAAAGTGATATGCGCCAGTCTCTGCTTAGGGCTACATCAATAGGAAACAAAACATAGGGAAAGAACTTGGAACTACTTTATTGTGTCAAGTTTCAAAGAGCTAGCACATACCGTGTTTGATTTAGAGTCCCAACTACATGTATCCATATAGGGGAAAACAGAGTGAAAACTAAAATTAAAACTGTTACTGCCAACGAACGGTTTAACCTAGAACGAAATTTGGTGAGCCAAGTGATATTGGGGTACTGATCATTACCTGAAAGTGTCATCAAGATTGGGTGAAAAAAGGTGTGCTGAGATTTCAGGAAACTCGTAGTTTTTTGGAAGCTTGGCAACCCCTTTCCATGAAAGTGATCTGCGCCTGTCTCTGCTTAGGGCTACACCAATAGGAAACAAACCATAAAGATAGAAGTTGGAACTATTTATTGTGTCAAGTTTCAAAGAGCTAGCACAAACCGTGTTTGATTTAGAGTTCCAAATACATGTATCCATATAGGAGAAAACAGATTGAAACCTAAAAATTAAAACTGTTACTGCCAACGAATGGTTTAACCTAGAAGAAGGAAATTTGGTGAGCCAAGTGTGACTGGGGTACTGATCATTACCTGAAAGTGTCATCAAGATTGGGTGAAAAAATGTGTGCTGAGATTTCAGGAAACTCGTAGTTTTTGGAAGCTTGGCAACCCCTTTACATGAAAGTGATTTGTGCCAGTTTCTGCTTAGGGCTACATCAATAGGAAACAAATCATAGAGATAGAACTTGGAACTACTTTATTGTGTCAAGTTTCAAAGAGCTAGCACAAACCGTGTTTGATTTTGAGTTCCAACAACATGTATCCATGTAGGAGAAAACAGTGAAACCTAAAAATTAAAACTGTTACTGCCAACGAACGGTTTAACCTAGAAGAACGAAATTTGGTGAGCCAAGTGAGATTGGGGTACTGATCATTACCTGAAAGTGTCATCAAGATTGGGTGAAAAAATGTGTGCTGAGATTTCAGGAAACTCGTAGTTTTTTGGAAGCTTTGCAACCCCTTTCCATGAAAGTGATCTGCGCCTGTCTCTGCTTAGGGCTACACCAATAGGAAACAAAACATGGAGATAGAACTTGGAACAACTTTATTGTGTCAAGTTTCAAAGAGCTAGCACAAACCGTCTTTGATTTAGAGTTCCAACTACATGTATCCATAGAGGAGAAAACAGAGTGAAACCTAAAAATTAAAACTGTTACTGCCAACAAACGGTTTAACCTAGAAGAACAAAATTTGGTGAGCCCAGTGGGATTGGGGTACTGATCATTACCTGAAAGTGTCATCAAGATTGGGTGAAAAAATGTGTGCTGAGATTTCAGGAAACTCGTAGTTTTTTGGAAGCTTGGTAACCCCTTTCCATGAAAGTGATTTGCGCCAGCCTCTGCTTAGGACTACAGCAATAGGAAACAAACCATAGAGATAGAACTTGGAACTACTTTATTGTGTCAAGTTTCAAAGAGCTAGCACAAACCGTCTTTGATCTAGAGTTCCAAATAAATGTATCCTTATAGGAGTAAACAGAGTGAAACCTAAAAATTAAAACTGTTACTGCCAACGAACGGTTTAACCTAGAAGAACGAAATTTGGTGAGCCAAGTGGGATTGGGGTACTGATCATTACCTGAAAGTGTCATCAAGATTGGGTGAAAAAATGTGTGCTGAGATTTCAGGAAACTCGTAGTTTTTTGGAAGCTTCGCAACCCATTTCCATGAAAGTGATTTGTGCCAGTCTCTGCTTAGGGCTACATCAATAGGAAACAAACCATAGAGATAGAAGTTGGAACTACTTTATTGTGTCAAGTTTCAAAGAGCTAGCACAAACCATGTTTGATTTAGAGTCCCAAGTACATGTATCCATATAGGGGTAAACAGAGTGAAACCTAAAAATTAAAACTATTACTGCCAACGAACGGTTTAACCTAGAAGAACGAAATTTGGTGAGCCAAGTGGGATTGGGGTACTGATCATTACTTGAAAGAGTCATCAAGATTGGGTGAAAAAATGTGTGCTGAGATTTCAGGAAACTCATAGTTTTTTGGAAACTTGGCAAACCCTTTCCATGAAAGTGATCTGCGCCTGTCTCTGCTTAGGGCTACACCAATAGGAAACAAAAAATTGAGATAGAACTTGGAACTACTTTATTGTGTCAAGTTTCAAAGAGCTAGCACAATCCGTCTTTGATTTAGAGTTCCAACTACATGTATCCATATAGGAGAAAACAGAGTGAAACCTAAAAATTAAAACTTTTACTGCCAACAAATAGTTTATCCTAGAAGAACGAAATTTGGTTAGCCAAGTGGGATTGGGGTACTGATCATTACCTGAAAGTGTCATCAAGATTGGGTGAAAAAATGTGTGCTGAGATTTCAGGAAACTCGTAGTTTTTTGGAAGCTTGGCAACCCCTTTCCATGAAAGTGATTTGCGCCAGTCTCTGCTTAGGGCTACATCAATAGGAAACAAACCATAGAGATAGAAGTTGGAACTACTTTATTGTGTCAAGTTTCAAAGAGCTAGCACAAACCGTGTTTGATTTAGAGTTCCGACTATATGTATCCATATAGGAGAAAACAGAGTGAAACCTAAAAATTAAAACTGTTACTGCCAACGAACGATTTAACCTAGAAGAACGAAATTTGGTGAGCCAGGTGGTATTGGCGTACTGATCATTACCTGAAATTGTCATCAAGATTGGTTGAAAAAAATGTGTGCTGAGATTTCAGGAAACTCGTAGTTTTTTGGAAGCTTGGCAACCCCTTTCCATGAAAGTGACTTGCGCCAGTCTCTGCTTAGGGCTACATCAATAGGAAACAAACCATAGAGATAGAACTTGGACCTACTTTATTGTGTCAAGTTTCAAAAAGCTAGCACAAACCGTCTTTGATTTAGAGTTCCAAATAAATGTATCCTTATAGGAGTAAACAGAATGAAACCTAAAAATTTAAACTGTTACTGCCAACGAACGATTTAACCTAGAAAAACGAAATTTGGTGAGCCAAGTGGGATTGGGGTACTGATCATTACCTGCAAGTGTCATCAAGATTGGGTGAAAAAATGTGTGCTGAGATTTCAGGAAACTCGTAGTTTTTTGGAAGCTTCGCAACCCCATTCCATGAAAGTGATTTGCGCCAGTCTCTGCTTACGGCTACAACAATAGGAAACAAACCATAGAGATAGAACTTGGAACTACTTTATTGTGTCAAGTTTCAAAAAGCTAGCACAAACCGTGTTTGATTTAGAGTCCCAACTACATGTATCCATATAGGGGAAAACAGAGTGAAACCTAAAAATTAAAACTACTATTGCCAACGAACGGTTTAACCTAGAAGAACGAAATTTGGTGAGCCAAGTGTGATTGGGGTACTGATCATTACCTGAAGGAGACATCAAGATTGGGTGAAGAAATGTGTGCTGAGATTTCAGGAAACTCGTAGTTTTTTGAAAGCTTGGCAACCCCTTTCCATGAAAGTGATCTGCGCCTGTCTCTGCTTAAGGCTACACCAATAGTAAACAAAACATAGAGATAAAACTTGGAACTACTTTATTGTGTCAAGTTTCAAAGAGCTAGAACGAACCGTCTTTGATTTAGAGTTCCAACTACATGTATCCATATAGGAGAAAATAGAGTGAAACCTAAAAATTAAAACTGTTACTGCCAACGAATAGTTTAAACTAGAAGAACGAAATTTGGTGAGCCAAGTGGGATAGGGGTACTGATCTTTACCTGAAAGTGTCATCAAGATTGGGTGAAAAAATGTGTGCTGAGATTTCAGGAAACTCGCAGTTTTTTGGAAGCTTGGCAACCCCTTTCCATGAAAGTGATTTGTGCCAGTCTCTGCTTAGGGCTATATCAATAGGAAAGAAACCATAGAGATAGAATTTGGAACTACTTTATTGTGTCAATTTCAAAGAGCTAGCACAAACCGTGTTTGATTTAGAGTTCCAACTACATGTATCCATATAGGAGAAAACAGAGTGAAACCTAAAAATTAAAACTGTTACAGCCAACGAACGGTTTAACCTAGAAGAATGAAATTTGGTAAGCCAAGTGGGATTGGGGTACTGATCATTACCTGAAAGTGTCATCAAGATTGGGTGAAAAAATGTGTGCTGAGATTTCAGGAAACTCGTAGTTTTTTGGAAGCTTGGCAACCCCTTTCCATGAAGGTGATTTGCGCCAGTTTCTGCTTAGGGCTACATCAATAGGAATCAAACCATAGAGATAGAACTTGGAACTACTTTATTGTGTCAAGTTTCAAAGAGCTAGCACAAACCGTGTTTGATTTAGAGTTCCAACTACATGTATCCATATAGGAGAAAACAGTGAAACCTAAAAATTAAAACTGTTACTGCCAACGAACGGTTTAACATAGAAGAACGAAATTTGGTGAGCCCAGTGGGATTGGGGAACTGATCATTACCTGAAAGTGTCATCAAGATTGGGTGAAAAAATGTGTGCTGAGATTTCAGGAATGTCGTAGTTTTTTGGAAGCTTGGTAACCCCTTTCCATGAAAGTGATTTGCGCCAGTCTCTGCTTAGGACTACATCAATAGGAAACAAACCACAGAGATAGAACTTGGAACTACTTTATTGTGTCAAGTTTCAAAGAGCTAGCACAAACCGTCTTTGATTTAGAGTTCCAAATAAATGTATCCTTATAGGAATAAACAGAGTGAAACCTAAAAATTAAAACTGTTACTGCCAACGAACGGTTTAACCTAGAAGAACGAAATTTGGTGAGCCAAGTGGGATTGGGGTACTGATCATTACCTGAAAGTGTCATCAAGATTGGGTGAAAAAATGTGTGCTGAGATTTCAGTAAACTCGTAGTTCTTTGGAAGCTTAGCAACCCCTTTCCATGAAAGTGATTTGCGCCAGTCTCTGCTTAGGGCTACATCAATAGGAAACAAACCATAGAGATAGAACTTGGAACTACTTTATTGTGTCAATTTTCAAAGAGCTAGCACAAACCGTGTTTGATTTAGAGTCCCAACTACATGTATCCATATAGGGGAAAATAGAGTGAAACCAAATAATTAAAACTATTACTGCCAACGAACGGTTTAACCTAGAACGAAATTTGGTGAGCCAAGTGATATTGGGGTACTGATAATTACCTGAAAGTGTCATCAAGATTGGGTGAAAAAATGTGTGCTGTGATTTCAGGAAACTCGTAGTTTTTTGGAAGCTTGGCAACCCCTTTCCATGAAAGTGATCTGCGCCTGTCTCTGCTTAGGGCTACACCAATAGGAAACAAACCATAAAGATAGTAGTTGGAACTATTTATTGTGTCAAGTTTCAAAGAGCTAGCACAAACCGTGTTTGATTTAGAGTTCCAAATACATGTATCCATATAAGAGAAAACAGTGAAACCTAAAAATTAAAACTGTTACTGCCAACGAATGGTTTAACCTAGAAGAACGAAATTTGGTGAGCCCAGTGTGATTGGGGTACTGATCATTACCTGAACGTGTCATCAAGATTGGGTGAAAAAATGTGTGCTGAGATTGCAGGAAAATCGTAGTTTTTTGGAAGCTTGGTAACCCCTTTCCATGAAAGTCATTTGCGCCAGTCTCTGCTTAGGACTACATCAATAGGAAACAAACCATAGAGATAGAACTTGGAACTACTTTATTGTGTCAAGTTTCAAAGAGCTAGCACAAACCGTCTTTGATTTAGAGTTCCAAATAAATGTATCCTTATAGGAGTAAACGGAGTGAAACCTAAAAATTAAAACTGTTACTGCCAAGGAATGGTTTAACCTAGAAGAACGAAATTTGGTGAGCCAAGTGGGATTGGGGTACTGATCATTACCTGCAAGTGTCATCAAGATTGGGTGAAAAAATGTGTGCTGAGATTTCAGGAAACTCGTAGTTTTTTGGAAGCTTTGCAACCCCTTTCCATGAAAGTGATCTGCGCCTGTCTCTGCTTAGGGCTACAACAATAGGAAACAAAACATGGAGATAGAACTTGGAACAATTTTATTGTGTCAAGTTTCAAAGAGCTAGCACAAACCGTCTTTGATTTAGAGTTCCAACTACATGTATCCATAGAGGAGAAAACAGAGTGAAACCTAAAAATTAAAACTGTTACTGCCAACAAACGGTTTAACCTAGAAGAACAAAATTTGGTGAGCCCAGTGGGATTGGGGTACTGATCATTACCTGAAAGTGTCATCAAGATTGGGTGAAAAAATGTGTGCTGAGATTTCAGGAAACTCGTAGTTTTTTGGAAGCTTGGTAACCCCTTTCCATGAAAGTGATTTGCGCCAGCCTCTGCTTAGGACTACAGCAATAGGAAACAAACCATAGAGATAGAACTTGGAACTACTTTATTGTGTCAAGTTTCAAAGAGCTACCACAAACCGTCTTTGATCTAGAGTTCCAAATAATTGTATCCTTATAGGAGTAAACAGAGTGAAACCTAAAAATTAAAACTGTTACTGCCAACGAACGGTTTAACCTAGAAGAAGGAAATTTGGTGAGCCAAGTGTGACTGGGGTACTGATCATTACCTCAAAGTGTCATCAAGATTGGGTGAAAAAATGTGTGCTGAGATTTCAGGAAACTCGTAGTTTTTTGGAAGCTTGGCAACCCCTTTCCATGAAAGTGATCTGCGCCTGTCTCTGCTTAGGGCTACACCAATAGGAAACAAACCATAAAGATGGAAGTTGGAACTACTTTATTGTGTCAAGTTTCAAAGAGCTAGCACAAACCGTCTTTGATTTAGAGTTCCAACTACATGTATCCATATAGGAGAAAACAGATTGAAACCTAAAAATTAAAAGTGTTACTGCCAACGAATGGTTTAACCTAGAAGAAGGAAATTTGGTGAGCCAAGTGTGACTGGGGTACTGATCATTACCTGAAAGTGTCATCAAAATTGGGTGAAAAAATGTGTGCTGAGATTTCAGGAAACTCGTCGTTTTTTGGAAGCATGGCAACCCCTTTCCATGAAAGTGATATGCGCCAGTCTCTGCTTAGGGCTACATCAATAGGAAACAAAACATAGGGAAAGAACTTGGAACTACTTTATTGTGTCAAGTTTCAAAGAGCTAGCACATACCGTGTTTGATTTAGAGTCCCAACTACATGTATCCATATAGGGGAAAACAGAGTGAAAACTAAAATTAAAACTGTTACTGCCAACGAACGGTTTAACCTAGAACGAAATTTGGTGAGCCAAGTGATATTGGGGTACTGATCATTACCTGAAAGTGTCATCAAGATTGGGTGAAAAAAGGTGTGCTGAGATTTCAGGAAACTCGTAGTTTTTTGGAAGCTTGGCAACCCCTTTCCATGAAAGTGATCTGCGCCTGTCTCTGCTTAGGGCTACACCAATAGGAAACAAACCATAAAGATAGAAGTTGGAACTATTTATTGTGTCAAGTTTCAAAGAGCTAGCACAAACCGTGTTTGATTTAGAGTTCCAAATACATGTATCCATATAGGAGAAAACAGATTGAAACCTAAAAATTAAAACTGTTACTGCCAACGAATGGTTTAACCTAGAAGAAGGAAATTTGGTGAGCCAAGTGTGACTGGGGTACTGATCATTACCTGAAAGTGTCATCAAGATTGGGTGAAAAAATGTGTGCTGAGATTTCAGGAAACTCGTAGTTTTTGGAAGCTTGGCAACCCCTTTACATGAAAGTGATTTGTGCCAGTTTCTGCTTAGGGCTACATCAATAGGAAACAAATCATAGAGATAGAACTTGGAACTACTTTATTGTGTCAAGTTTCAAAGAGCTAGCACAAACCGTGTTTGATTTTGAGTTCCAACAACATGTATCCATGTAGGAGAAAACAGTGAAACCTAAAAATTAAAACTGTTACTGCCAACGAACGGTTTAACCTAGAAGAACGAAATTTGGTGAGCCAAGTGAGATTGGGGTACTGATCATTACCTGAAAGTGTCATCAAGATTGGGTGAAAAAATGTGTGCTGAGATTTCAGGAAACTCGTAGTTTTTTGGAAGCTTTGCAACCCCTTTCCATGAAAGTGATCTGCGCCTGTCTCTGCTTAGGGCTACACCAATAGGAAACAAAACATGGAGATAGAACTTGGAACAACTTTATTGTGTCAAGTTTCAAAGAGCTAGCACAAACCGTCTTTGATTTAGAGTTCCAACTACATGTATCCATAGAGGAGAAAACAGAGTGAAACCTAAAAATTAAAACTGTTACTGCCAACAAACGGTTTAACCTAGAAGAACAAAATTTGGTGAGCCCAGTGGGATTGGGGTACTGATCATTACCTGAAAGTGTCATCAAGATTGGGTGAAAAAATGTGTGCTGAGATTTCAGGAAACTCGTAGTTTTTTGGAAGCTTGGTAACCCCTTTCCATGAAAGTGATTTGCGCCAGCCTCTGCTTAGGACTACAGCAATAGGAAACAAACCATAGAGATAGAACTTGGAACTACTTTATTGTGTCAAGTTTCAAAGAGCTAGCACAAACCGTCTTTGATCTAGAGTTCCAAATAAATGTATCCTTATAGGAGTAAACAGAGTGAAACCTAAAAATTAAAACTGTTACTGCCAACGAACGGTTTAACCTAGAAGAACGAAATTTGGTGAGCCAAGTGGGATTGGGGTACTGATCATTACCTGAAAGTGTCATCAAGATTGGGTGAAAAAATGTGTGCTGAGATTTCAGGAAACTCGTAGTTTTTTGGAAGCTTCGCAACCCATTTCCATGAAAGTGATTTGTGCCAGTCTCTGCTTAGGGCTACATCAATAGGAAACAAACCATAGAGATAGAAGTTGGAACTACTTTATTGTGTCAAGTTTCAAAGAGCTAGCACAAACCATGTTTGATTTAGAGTCCCAAGTACATGTATCCATATAGGGGTAAACAGAGTGAAACCTAAAAATTAAAACTATTACTGCCAACGAACGGTTTAACCTAGAAGAACGAAATTTGGTGAGCCAAGTGGGATTGGGGTACTGATCATTACTTGAAAGAGTCATCAAGATTGGGTGAAAAAATGTGTGCTGAGATTTCAGGAAACTCATAGTTTTTTGGAAACTTGGCAAACCCTTTCCATGAAAGTGATCTGCGCCTGTCTCTGCTTAGGGCTACACTAATAGGAAACAAAAAATAGAGATAGAACTTGGAACTACTTTATTGTGTCAAGTTTCAAAGAGCTAGCACAAACCGTGTTTGATTTAGAGTTCCAAATACATGTATCCATATAGGAGAAAACAGTGAAACCTAAAAATTAAAACTGTTACTGCCAACGAATGGTTTAACCTAGAAGAACGAAATTTGGTGAGCCCAGTGTGATTGGGGTACTGATCATTACCTGAACGTGTCATCAAGATTGGGTGAAAAAATGTGTGCTGAGATTGCAAAAAAATCGTAGTTTTTTGGAAGCTTGGTAACCCCTTTCCATGAAAGTGATTTGCGCCAGTCTCTGCTTAGGACTACATCAATAGGAAACAAACCATAGAGATAGAACTTGGAACTACTTTATTGTGTCAAGTTTCAAAGAGGTAGCACAAACCGTCTTTGATTTAGAGTTCCAAATAAATGTATCCTTATAGGAGTAAACGGAGTGAAACCTAAAAATTAAAACTGTTACTGCCAAGGAATGGTTTAACCTAGAAGAACGAAATTTGGTGAGCCAAGTGGGATTGGGGTACTGATCATTACCTGAAAGTGCCATCAAGATTGGGTGAAAAAATGTGTGCTGAGATTTCAGGAAACTCGTAGTTTTTTGGAAGCTTTGCAACCCCTTTCAATGAAAGTGATCTGCGCCTGTCTCTGCTTAGGGCTACACCAATAGGAAATAAAACATAGAGATAGAACTTGGAACTACTTTATTGTGTCAAGTTTCAAAGAGCTAGCACAAACCGTGTTTGATTTAGAGTTCCAACTACATGTATCCATATAGGAGAAAACAGAGTGAAACCTAAAAATTAAAACTGTTACTGCCAACGAATAGTTTAACCTAGAAGAACGAAATTTGGTGAGCCAAGTGGGATTGGGGTACTGATCATTACCTGAAAGTGCCATCAAGATTGGGTGAAAAAATGTGTGCTGAGATTTCAGGAAACTCGTAGTTTTTTGGAAGGTTGGCAACCCCTTTCCATGAAAGTGATTTGCGCCAGTCTCTGCTTAGGGCTACATCAATAGGAAAGAAACCATAGAGATAGAATTTGGAACTACTTTATTGTTTCAAGTTTCAAAGAGCTAGCACAAACCGTGTTTGATTTAGAGTTCCAATTAGATGTATCCATATAGGGGAAAAAAGAGTGAAACCTAAAAATTAAAACTATTACTGCCAACAAACGGTTTAACCTAGAAGAACGAATTTTGGTGAGCCAAGTGGGATTGGGGTACTGATCATTACCTGAAGGAGTCATCAGGATTGGGGGAAAAAATGTGTGCTGAGATTTCAGGAAACTCGTAATTTTTTGGAAGCTTGGCAACCCCTTTCCATGAAAGTGATCTGCGCCTGTCTCTGCTTAAGGCTACAACAATAGGAAACAAAACATAGAGATAGAACTTGGAACTACTTTATTGTGTCAAGTTTCAAAGAGCTAGCACAAACCGTCTTTGATTTAGAGTTCCAACTACATGTATCCATATAGGAGAAAACAGAGTGAAACCTAAAAATTAAAACTGTTACTGCCAACGAATAGTTTAACCTAGAAGAACGAAATTTGGTGAGCCAAGTGGGATTGGGGTACTGATCATTACCTGAAAGTGTCATCAAGATTGGGTGAAAAAATGTGTGCTGAGATTTCAGGAAACTCGTAGTTTTTGGAAGCTTGGCAACCCCTTTACATGAAAGTGATTTGTGCCAGTTTCTGCTTAGGGCTACATCAATAGGAAACAAATCATAGAGATAGAACTTGGAACTACTTTATTGTGTCAAGTTTCAAAGAGCTAGCACAAACCGTGTTTGATTTTGAGTTCCAACAACATGTATCCATGTAGGAGAAAACAGTGAAACCTAAAAATTAAAACTGTTACTGCCAACGAACGGTTTAACCTAGAAGAACGAAATTTGGTGAGCCAAGTGGGATTGGGGTACTGATCATTATCTGCAAGTGCCATCAAGATTGGGTGAAAAAATGTGTGCTGAGATTTCAGGAAACTCGTAGTTTTTTGGAAGCTTCGCAACCCCTTTCCATGAAAGTGATTTGCGCCAGTCTCTGCTCACGGCTACATCAATAGGAAACAAACCATAGAGATAGAATTTGGAACTACTTTATTGTGTCAAGTTTCAAAGAGCTAGCACAAACTGTGTTTGATTTAGAGTCCCAACTACATGTATCCATATAGAGGAAAAGAGAGTGAAACCTAAAAATTAAAACTATTACTGCCAACGAACGGTTTAACCTAGAAGAACGAAATTTGGTGAGCCAAGTGAGATTGGGGTACTGATCATTACCTGAAAGTGTCATCAAGATTGGGTGAAAAAATGTGTGCTGAGATTTCAGGAAACTCGTAGTTTTTTGGAAGCTTTGCAACCCCTTTCCATGAAAGTGATCTGCGCCTGTCTCTGCTTAGGGCTACACCAATAGGAAACAAAACATGGAGATAGAACTTGGAACAACTTTATTGTGTCAAGTTTCAAAGAGCTAGCACAAACCGTCTTTGATTTAGAGTTCCAACTACATGTATCCATAGAGGAGAAAACAGAGTGAAACCTAAAAACTAAAACTGTTACTGCCAACAAACGGTTTAACCTAGAAGAACAAAATTTGGTGAGCCCAGTGGGATTGGGGTACTGATCATTACCTGAAAGTGTCATCAAGATTGGGTGAAAAAATGTGTGCTGAGATTTCAGGAAACTCGTAGTTTTTTGGAAGCTTGGTAACCCCTTTCCATGAAAGTGATTTGCGCCAGCCTCTGCTTAGGACTACAGCAATAGGAAACAAACCATAGAGATAGAACTTGGAACTACTTTATTGTGTCAAGTTTCAAAGAGCTAGCACAAACCGTCTTTGATCTAGAGTTCCAAATAAATGTATCCTTATAGGAGTAAACAGAGTGAAACCTAAAAATTAAAACTGTTACTGCCAACGAACGGTTTAACCTAGAAGAACGAAATTTGGTGAGCCAAGTGGGATTGGGGTACTGATCATTACCTGAAAGTGTCATCAAGATTGGGTGAAAAAATGTGTGCCGAGATTTCAGGAAACTCGTAGTTTTTTGGAAGCTTCGCAACCCATTTCCATGAAAGTGATTTGTGCCAGTCTCTGCTTAGGGCTACATCAATAGGAAACAAACCATAGAGATAGAAGTTGGAACTACTTTATTGTGTCAAGTTTCAAAGAGCTAGCACAAACCATGTTTGATTTAGAGTCCCAAGTACATGTATCCATATAGGGGTAAACAGAGTGAAACCTAAAAATTAAAACTATTACTGCCAACGAACGGTTTAACCTAGAAGAACGAAATTTGGTGAGCCAAGTGGGATTGGGGTACTGATCATTACTTGAAAGAGTCATCAAGATTGGGTGAAAAAATGTGTGCTGAGATTTCAGGAAACTCATAGTTTTTTGGAAACTTGGCAAACCCTTTCCATGAAAGTGATCTGCGCCTGTCTCTGCTTAGGGCTACACCAATAGGAAACAAAAAATAGAGATAGAACTTGGAACTACTTTATTGTGTCAAGTTTCAAAGAGCTAGCACAATCCGTCTTTGATTTAGAGTTCCAACTACATGTATCCATATAGGAGAAAACAGAGTGAAACCTAAAAATTAAAACTTTTACTGCCAACAAATAGTTTATCCTAGAAGAACGAAATTTGGTTAGCCAAGTGGGATTGGGGTACTGATCATTACCTGAAAGTGTCATCAAGATTGGGTGAAAAAATGTGTGCTGAGATTTCAGGAAACTCGTAGTTTTTTGGAAGCTTGGCAACCCCTTTCCATGAAAGTGATTTGCGCCAGTCTCTGCTTAGGGCTACATCAATAGGAAACAAACCATAGAGATAGAAGTTGGAACTACTTTATTGTGTCAAGTTTCAAAGAGCTAGCACAAACCGTGTTTGATTTAGAGTTCCGACTATATGTATCCATATAGGAGAAAACAGAGTGAAACCTAAAAATTAAAACTGTTACTGCCAACGAACGATTTAACCTAGAAGAACGAAATTTGGTGAGCCAGGTGGTATTGGCGTACTGATCATTACCTGAAAGTGTCATCAAGATTGGTTGAAAAAAATGTGTGCTGAGATTTCAGGAAACTCGTAGTTTTTTGGAAGCTTGGCAACCCCTTTCCATGAAAGTGACTTGCGCCAGTCTCTGCTTAGGGCTACATCAATAGGAAACAAACCATAGAGATAGAACTTGGACCTACTTTATTGTGTCAAGTTTCAAAAAGCTAGCACAAACCGTCTTTGATTTAGAGTTCCAAATAAATGTATCCTTATAGGAGTAAACAGAATGAAACCTAAAAATTTAAACTGTTACTGCCAACGAACGATTTAACCTAGAAAAACGAAATTTGGTGAGCCAAGTGGGATTGGGGTACTGATCATTACCTGCAAGTGTCATCAAGATTGGGTGAAAAAATGTGTGCTGAGATTTCAGGAAACTCGTAGTTTTTTGGAAGCTTCGCAACCCCATTCCATGAAAGTGATTTGCGCCAGTCTCTGCTTACGGCTACAACAATAGGAAACAAACCATAGAGATAGAACTTGGAACTACTTTATTGTGTCAAGTTTCAAAAAGCTAGCACAAACCGTGTTTGATTTAGAGTCCCAACTACATGTATCCATATAGGGGAAAACAGAGTGAAACCTAAAAATTAAAACTACTATTGCCAACGAACGGTTTAACCTAGAAGAACGAAATTTGGTGAGCCAAGTGTGATTGGGGTACTGATCATTACCTGAAGGAGACATCAAGATTGGGTGAAGAAATGTGTGCTGAGATTTCAGGAAACTCGTAGTTTTTTGGAAGCTTGGCAACCCCTTTCCATGAAAGTGATCTGCGCCTGTCTCTGCTTAAGGCTACACCAATAGTAAACAAAACATAGAGATAAAACTTGGAACTACTTTATTGTGTCAAGTTTCAAAGAGCTAGAACGAACCGTCTTTGATTTAGAGTTCCAACTACATGTATCCATATAGGAGAAAATAGAGTGAAACCTAAAAATTAAAACTGTTACTGCCAACGAATAGTTTAAACTAGAAGAACGAAATTTGGTGAGCCAAGTGGGATAGGGGTACTGATCTTTACCTGAAAGTGTCATCAAGATTGGGTGAAAAAATGTGTGCTGAGATTTCAGGAAACTCGCAGTTTTTTGGAAGCTTGGCAACCCCTTTCCATGAAAGTGATTTGCGCCAGTCTCTGCTTAGGGCTATATCAATAGGAAAGAAACCATAGAGATAGAATTTGGAACTACTTTATTGTGTCAATTTCAAAGAGCTAGCACAAACCGTGTTTGATTTAGAGTTCCAACTACATGTATCCATATAGGAGAAAACAGAGTGAAACCTAAAAATTAAAACTGTTACAGCCAACGAACGGTTTAACCTAGAAGAATGAAATTTGGTAAGCCAAGTGGGATTGGGGTACTGATCATTACCTGAAAGTGTCATCAAGATTGGGTGAAAAAATGTGTGCTGAGATTTCAGGAAACTCGTAGTTTTTTGGAAGCTTGGCAACGCCTTTCCATGAAGGTGATTTGCGCCAGTTTCTGCTTAGGGCTACATCAATAGGAATCAAACCATAGAGATAGAACTTGGAACTACTTTATTGTGTCAAGTTTCAAAGAGCTAGCACAAACCGTGTTTGATTTTGAGTTCCAACTACATGTATCCATATAGGAGAAAACAGTGAAACCTAAAAATTAAAACTGTTATTGCCAACGAACGGTTTAACATAGAAGAACGAAATTTGGTGAGCCCAGTGGGATTGGGGTACTGATCATTACCTGAAAGTGTCATCAAGATTGGGTGAAAAAATGTGTGCTGAGATATCAGGAAACTCGTAGTTTTTTGGAAGCTTGGTAACCCCTTTCCATGAAAGTGATTTGCGCCAGTCTCTGCTTAGGACTACATCAATAGGAAACAAACCACAGAGATAGAACTTGGAACTACTTTATTGTGTCAAGTTTCAAAGAGCTAGCACAAACCGTCTTTGATTTAGAGTTCCAAATAAATGTATCCTTATAGGAATAAACAGAGTGAAACCTAAAAATTAAAACTGTTACTGCCAACGAACGGTTTAACCTAGAAAAACGAAATTTGGTGAGCCAAGTGGGATTGGGGTACTGATCATTACCTGAAAGTGTCATCAAGATTGGGTGAAAAAATGTGTGCTGAGATTTCAGTAAACTCGTAGTTCTTTGGAAGCTTAGCAACCCCTTTCCATGAAAGTGATTTGCGCCAGTCTCTGCTTAGGGCTACATCAATAGGAAACAAACCATAGAGATAGAACTTGGAACTACTTTTTTGTGTCAATTTTCAAAGAGCTAGCACAAACCGTGTTTGATTTAGAGTCCCAACTACATGTATCCATATAGGGGAAAATAGAGTGAAAACAAATAATTAAAACTATTACTGCCAACGAACGGTTTAACCTAGAACGAAATTTGGTGAGCCAAGTGATATTGGGGTACTGATAATTACCTGAAAGTGTCATCAAGATTGGGTGAAAAAATGTGTGCTGTGATTTCAGGAAACTCGTAGTTTTTTGGAAGCTTGGCAACCCCTTTCCATGAAAGTGATCTGCGCCTGTCTCTGCTTAGGGCTACACCAATAGGAAACAAACCATAAAGATAGTAGTTGGAACTATTTATTGTGTCAAGTTTCAAAGAGCTACCACAAACCGTGTTTGATTTAGAGTTCCAAATACATGTATCCATATAGGAGAAAACAGTGAAACCTAAAAATTAAAACTGTTACTGCCAACGAATGGTTTAACCTAGAAGAACGAAATTTGGTGAGCCCAGTGTGATTGGGGTACTGATCATTACCTGAACGTGTCATCAAGATTGGGTGAAAAAATGTGTGCTGAGATTGCAGGAAAATCGTAGTTTTTTGGAAGCTTGGTAACCCCTTTCCATGAAAGTCATTTGCGCCAGTCTCTGCTTAGGACTACATCAATAGGAAACAAACCATAGAGATAGAACTTGGAACTACTTTATTGTGTCAAGTTTCAAAGAGCTAGCACAAACCGTCTTTGATTTAGAATTCCAAATAAATGTATCCTTATAGGAGTAAACGGAGTGAAACCTAAAAATTAAAACTGTTACTGCCAAGGAATGGTTTAACCTAGAAGAACGAAATTTGGTGAGCCAAGTGGGATTGGGGTACTGATCATTACCTGCAAGTGTCATCAAGATTGGGTGAAAAAATGTGTGCTGAGATTTCAGGAACCTCGTAGTTTTTTGGAAGCTTGGCAACCCCTTTCCATGAAAGTGATTTGCGCCAGTCTCTGCTTAGGGCTACATCAATAGGAAACAAACCATAGAGATAGAACTTGGAACTACTTTATTGTGTCAAGTTTCAAAGAGCTAGCACAAACAATGTTTGATTTAGAGTCCCAACTACATGTATCCATATAGGGGAAAACAGAGTGAAACCTAAAAATTAAAACTATTACTGCCAACAAACGGTTTAACCTAGAAGAACGAATTTTGGTGAGCCAAGTGGGATTGGGGTACTGATCATTACCTGAAGGAGTCATCAGGATTGGGGGAAAAAATGTGTGCTGAGATTTCAGGAAACTCGTAATTTTTTGGAAGCTTGGCAACCCCTTTCCATGAAAGTGATCTGCGCCTGTCTCTGCTTAAGGCTACACCAATAGGAAACAAAACATAGAGATAGAACTTGGAATTACTTTATTGTGTCAAGTTTCAAAGAGCTAGCACAAACCGTCTTTGATTTAGAGTTCCAAATACATGTATCCATATAGGAGAAAACAGAGTGAAACCTAAAAATTAAAACTGTTACTGCCAACGAATAGTTTAACCTAGAAGAACGAAATTTGGTGAGCCAAGTGGGATTGGGGTACTGATCATTACCTGCAAGTGTCATCAAGATTGGGTGAAAAAATGTGTGCTGAGATTTCAGGAAACTCGTAGTTTTTGGAAGATTGGCAACCCCTTTACATGAAAGTGATTTGTGCCAGTTTCTGCTTAGGGCTACATCAATAGGAAACAAATCATAGAGATAGAACTTGGAACTACTTTATTGTGTCAAGTTTCAAAGAGCTAGCACAAACCGTGTTTGATTTTGAGTTCCAACAACATGTATCCATATAGGAGAAAACAGTGAAACCTAAAAATTAAAACTGTTACTGCCAACGAACGGTTTAACCTAGAAGAACGAAATTTGGTGAGCCAAGTGGGATTGGGGTACTGATCATTATCTGCAAGTGTCATCAAGATTGGGTGAAAAAATGTGTGCTGAGATTTCAGGAAACTCGTAGTTTTTTGGAAGCTTCGCAACCCCTTTCCATGAAAGTGATTTGCGCCAGTCTCTGCTTACGGCTACATTAATAGGAAACAAACCATAGAGATAGAATTTGGAACTACTTTATAGTGTCAAGTTTCAAAGAGCTAGCACAAACTGTGTTTGATTTAGAGTCCCAACTACATGTATCCATATAGGGGAAAAGAGAGTGAAACCTAAAAATTAAAACTATTACTGCCAACGAACGGTTTAACCTAGAAGAACGAAATTTGGTGAGCCAAGTGAGATTGGGGTACTGATCATTACCTGAAAGTGTCATCAAATTGGGTGAAAAAATGCGTGCTGAGATTTCAGGAAACTCGTAGTTTTTTGGAAGCTTTGCAACCCCTTTCCATGAAAGTGATCTGCGCCTGTCTCTGCTTAGGGCTACAACAATAGGAAACAAAACATGGAGATAGAACTTGGAACAACTTTATTGTGTCAAGTTTCAAAGAGCTAGCACAAACCGTCTTTGATTTAGAGTTCCAACTACATGTATTTATAGAGGAGAAAACAGAGTGAAACCTAAAAATTAAAACTGTTACTGCCAACAAACGGTTTAACCTAGAAGAACAAAATTTGGTGAGCCCAGTGGGATTGGGGTACTGATCATTACCTGAAAGTGTCATCAAGATTGGGTGAAAAAATGTGTGCTGAGATTTCAGGAAACTCGTAGTTTTTTGGAAGCTTGGTAACCCCTTTCCATGAAAGTGATTTGCGCCAGCCTCTGCTTAGGACTACAGCAATAGGAAACAAACTATAGAGATAGAACTTGGAACTACTTTATTGTGTCAAGTTTCAAAGAGCTACCACAAACCGTCTTTGATCTAGAGTTCCAAATAATTGTATCCTTATAGGAGTAAACAGAGTGAAACCTAAAAATTAAAACTGTTACTGCCAACGAACGGTTTAACCTAGAAGAAGGAAATTTGGTGAGCCAAGTGTGACTGGGGTACTGATCATTACCTGAAAGTGTCATCAAGATTGGGTGAAAAAATGTGTGCTGAGATTTCAGGAAACTCGTAGTTTTTTGGAAGCTTGGCAACCCCTTTCCATGAAAGTGATCTGCGCCTGTCTCTGCTTAGGGCTACACCAATAGGAAACAAACCATAAAGATGGAAGTTGGAACTACTTTATTGTGTCAAGTTTCAAAGAGCTAGCACAAACCGTCTTTGATTTAGAGTTCCAACTACATGTATCCATATAGGAGAAAACAGATTGAAACCTAAAAATTAAAAGTGTTACTGCCAACGAATGGTTTAACCTAGAAGAAGGAAATTTGGTGAGCCAAGTGTGACTGGGGTACTGATCATTACCTGAAAGTGTCATCAAAATTGGGTGAAAAAATGTGTGCTGAGATTTCAGGAAACTCGTCGTTTTTTGGAAGCATGGCAACCCCTTTCCATGAAAGTGATATGCGCCAGTCTCTGCTTAGGGCTACATCAATAGGAAACAAAACATAGGGAAAGAACTTGGAACTACTTTATTGTGTCAAGTTTCAAAGAGCTAGCACAAACCGTGTTTGATTTAGAGTCCCAACTACATGTATCCATATAGGGGAAAACAGAGTGAAAACTAAAATTAAAACTGTTACTGCCAACGAACGGTTTAACCTAGAACGAAATTTGGTGAGCCAAGTGATATTGGGGTACTGATCATTACCTGAAAGTGTCATCAAGATTGGGTGAAAAAAGGTGTGCTGAGATTTCAGGAAACTCGTAGTTTTTTGGAAGCTTGGCAACCCCTTTCCATGAAAGTGATCTGCGCCTGTCTCTGCTTAGGGCTACACCAATAGGAAACAAACCATAAAGATAGAAGTTGGAACTATTTATTGTGTCAAGTTTCAAAGAGCTAGCACAAACCGTCTTTGATTTAGAGTTCCAACTACATGTATCCATAAAGGAGAAAACAGTGAAACCTAAAAATTAAAACTGTTACTGCCAACGAACGGTTTAACCTAGAAGAACGAAATTTGGTGAGCCCAGTGGGATTGGGGTACTGATCATTACCTGAACGTGTCATCAAGATTGGGTGAAAAAATGTGTGCTGAGATTTCAGGAAACTCGTAGTTTTTTGGAAGCTTGGTAACCCCTTTCCATGAAAGTGATTTGCGCCAGTCTCTGCTTACAGCTACATCAATAGGAAACAAACCATAAAGATAGAACGTGGACCTTCTTTATTGTGTCAAGTTTCAAAGAGCTAGCACAAACCGTCTTTGATTTAGAGTTCCAACTACATGTATCCTTATAGGAGTAAACAGAGTGAAACCTAAAAATTAAAACTGTTACTGCCAACGAACGGTTTAACCTAGAAGAACGAAATTTGGTGAGCCAAGTGGGATTGGGGTACTGATCATTACCTGCAAGTGTCATCAAGATTGGGTGAAAAAATGTGTGCTGAGATTTCCGGAAACTCCTAGTTTTTTGGAAGCTTCGCAACCCCTTTCCATGAAAGTGATTTGCGCCAGTATCAGCTTATGGCTACATCAATAGGAAACAAACCATAGAGAGAGAACTTGGAACTACTTTATTGTTTCAAGTTTCAAAGAGCTAGCACAAACAATGTTTGATTTAGAGTCCCAACTACAGGTATCCATATGGGGGAAAACAGAGTGAAACCTAAAAATTAAAACTATTACTGCCAACGAACGGTTTAACCTAGAAGAACGAAATTTGGTGAGCCAAGTGGGATTGGGGTACTGATCATTACCTGAAGGAGTCATCAAGATTGGGGGAAAAATTGTGCTGAGATTTCGGGAAACTCGTAATTTTTTGGAAGCTTGGCAACCCCTTTCCATGAAAGTGATCTGCGCCTGTCTCTGCTTAAGGCTACACCTATAGGAAACAAAACATAGAGATAGAACTTGGAACTACTGTATTGTGTCAAGTTTCAAAGAGCTAGCACAAACTGTCTTTGATTTAGAGTTCCAACTACATGTATCCATATAGGAGAAAACAGAGTGAAACCTAAAATTTAAAACTGTTACTGCCAACGAACAGTTTAAATTAGAAGAACGAAATTTGGTGAGCCAAGTGGGATTGGGGTACTGATCATTACCTGAAAGTGTCATCAAGATTGGGTGAAAAAATGTGTGCTGAGATTTCAGGAAACTCGTAGTTTTTGGAAGCTTGGCAACCCCTTTCCATGAAAGTGATTTGTGCCAGTTTCTGCTTAGGACTACATCAATAGGAAACAAACCATAGAGATAGAATTTGGAACTACTTTATTGTGTCAAGTTTCAAAGAGCTAGCACAAACCGTGTTTGTTTTAGAGTCCCAACTACATGTATCCATATAGGGGAAAACAGAGTGAAACCTAAAAATTAAAACTATTACTGCCAACGAACGGTTTAACCTAGAAGAACGAAATTTGGTGAGCCAAGTGAGATTAGGGTACTGATCATTACCTGAACGTGTCATCAAGATTGGGTGAAAAAATGTGTGCTGAGATTTCAGGAAACTCGTAGTTTTTTGGAAGCTTTGCAACCCCTTTCCATGAAAGGGATTTGCGCCAGTCTCTGCTTAGGACTACAGCAATAGGAAACAAACCATTGAGATAGAACTTGGAACTACTTTATTGTGTCAAGTTTCAAAGAGCTAGCACAAACCGTCTTTGAATTAGAGTTCCAAATAAATGTATCCTTATAGGAGTAAACAGAGTGAAACCTAAAAATTAAAACTGTTACTGCCAATGAACGGTTTAACCTAGAAGAACGAAATTTGGTGAGCCAAGTGCGATTGGGGTACTGATCATTACCTGAACGTGTCATCAAGATTGGGTGAAAAAATGTGTGCTGAGATTTCAGGAAACTCGTAGTTTTTTGGAAGCTTAGCAACCCCTTTCCATGAAAGTGATTTGCGCCAGTCTCTGCTTACGGCTACATCAATAGGAAACAAACCATAGAGATAGAACTTGGAACTACTTTATTGTGTCAAGTTTCAAAGAGCTAGCACAAACCGTGTTTGATTTAGAGTCCCAACTACATGTATCCATATAGGGGAAAACAGAGTGAAACCTAAAAATTAAAACTATTACTGCCAACGAACGGTTTAACCTAGAACGAAATTTGGTGAGCCAAGTGATATTGGGGTACTGATCATTACCTGAAAGTGTCATCAAGATTATGTGAAAAAAGGTGTGCTGAGATTTCAGGAAACTCGTAGTTTTTTGGAAGCTTGGCAACCCCTTTCCATGAAAGTGATCTGCGCCTGTCTCTGCTTAGGGCTACACCAATAGGAAACAAACCATAAAGATAGAAGTTGGAACTATTTATTGTGTCAAGTTTCAAAGAGCTAGCACAAACCGTGTTTGATTTACAGTTCCAAATACATGTATCCATATAGGAGAAAACAGATTGAAACCTAAAAATTAAAACTGTTACTGACAACGAATGGTTTAACCTAGAAGAAGGAAATTTGGTGAGCCAAGTGTAACTGGGGTACTGATCATTACCTGAAAGTGTCATCAAGATTGGGTGAAAAACTGTGTGCTGAGATTTCAGGAAACTCCTAGTTTTTTGGAAGCTTGGCAACCCCTTTCCATGAAAGTGATTTGCAACAGTCTCTGCTTAGGGCTACATCAATAGGAAAAAAAAACATAGAGATAGAACTTGGAACTACTTTATTGTGTCAAGTTTCAAAGAGCTAGCACAAACCGTGTTTGATTTAGAGTTCCGACTACATGTATCCTTATAGGAGTAAACAGAGTGAAACCTAAAAATATAAACTGTTACTGCCAACGAACGGTTTAAATTAGAAGAACGAAATTTGGTGAGCCAAGTGGGATTGGGGTACTGATCATTATCTGCAAGTGTCATCAAGTTTGGGTGAAAAAATGTGTGCTGAGATTTCAGGAAACTCGTAGTTTTTTGGAAGCTTCGCAACCCCTTTCCATGAAAGTGATTTGCGCCAGTCTGTGCTTAGGGCTACATCAATAGGAAACAAACCATAGAGATAGAATTTGGAACTACTTTATTGTGTCAAGTTTCAAAGAGCTAGCACAAACCGTGTTTGATTTAGAGTCCCAAGTACATGTATCCATATAGGGGAAAACAGAGTGAAACCTAAAAATTAAAACTGTTACTGCCAATGAACGGTTTAACCTAGAAGAACGAAATTTGGGGAGCCACGTGGGATTGGGGTACTGATCATTACCTGAACGTGTCATCAAGATTGGGTGAAAAAATGTGTGCTGAGATTTCAGGAAACTCGTAGTTTTTTGGAAGCTTCGCAACCCCTTTCCATGAAAGTGATTTGCACCAGACTCTGCTTACGGCTACATCAATAGGAAACAAACCATAGAGATAGAACTTGGAACTACTTTATTGTGTCTAGTTTCAAAGAGCTAGCACAAACCGTGTTTGATTTAGAGTCCCAACTACATGTATCCATATAGGGGAAAACAGAGTGAAACCTAAAAATTAAAACTATTACTGCCAACGAACGGTTTAACCTAGAACGAAATTTGGTGAGCCAAGTGATATTGGGGTACTGATCATTACCTGAAAGTGTCATCAAGATTGGGTGAAAAAATGTGTGCTGAGATTTCAGGAAACTCGTAGTTTTTTGGAAGCTTAGCAACCCCTTTCCATGAAAGTGATTTGCGCCAGTCTCTGCTTAGGGCTACATCAATAGGAAACAAACCATAGAGATAGAACTTGGAACTACTTTATTGTGTCAAGTTTCAAAGAGCTAGCACAAACCGTGTTTGATTTAGAGTCCCAACTACATGTATCCATATAGGGGAAAACAGAGTGAAACCTAAAAATTAAAACTATTACTGCCAACGAACGGTTTAACCTAGAACGAAATTTGGTGAGCCAAGTGGGATTGGGGTACTGATCATTATCTGCAAGTGTCATCAAGATTATGTGAAAAAAGGTGTGCTGAGATTTCAGGAAATTCGTAGTTTTTTGGAAGCTTGGCAACCCCTTTCCATGAAAGTGATCTGCGCCTGTCTCTGCTTAGGGCTACACCAATAGGAAACAAACCATAAAGATAGAAGTTGGAACTATTTATTGTGTCAAGTTTCAAAGAGCTAGCACAAACCGTGTTTGATTTACAGTTCCAAATACATGTATCCATATAGGAGAAAACAGATTGAAACCTAAAAATTAAAACTGTTACTGACAACGAATGGTTTAACCTAGAAGAAGGAAATTTGGTGAGCCAAGTGTAACTGGGGTACTGATCATTACCTGAAAGTGTCATCAAGATTGGGTGAAAAAATGTGTGCTGAGATTTCAGGAAACTCCTAGTTTTTTGGAAGCTTGGCAACCCCTTTCCATGAAAGTGATTTGCAACAGTCTCTGCTTAGGGCTACATCAATAGGAAAAAAAAAACATAGAGATAGAACTTGGAACTACTTTATTGTGTCAAGTTTCAAAGAGCTAGCACAAACCGTGTTTGATTTAGAGTTCCGACTACATGTATCCTTATAAGAGTAAACAGAGTGAAACCTAAAAATATAAACTGTTACTGCCAACGAACGGTTTAAATTAGAAGAACGAAATTTGGTGAGCCAAGTGGGATTGGGGTACTGATCATTATCTGCAAGTGTCATCAAGTTTGGGTGAAAAAATGTGTGCTGAGATTTCAGGAAACTCGTAGTTTTTTGGAAGCTTCGCAACCCCTTTCCATGAAAGTGATTTGCGCCAGTCTGTGCTTAGGGCTACATCAATAGGAAACAAACCATAGAGATAGAATTTGGAACTACTTTATTGTGTCAAGTTTCAAAGAGCTAGCACAAACCGTGTTTGATTTAGAGTCCCAAGTACATGTATCCATATAGGCGAAAACAGAGTGAAACCTAAAAATTAAAACTGTTACTGCCAATGAACGGTTTAACCTAGAAGAACGAAATTTGGGGAGCCACGTGGGATTGGGGTACTGATCATTACCTGAACGTGTCATCAAGATTGGGTGAAAAAATGTGTGCTGAGATTTCAGGAAACTCGTAGTTTTTTGGAAGCTTCGCAACCCCTTTCCATGAAAGTGATTTGCACCAGACTCTGCTTACGGCTACATCAATAGGAAACAAACCATAGAGATAGAACTTGGAACTACTTTATTGTGTCTAGTTTCAAAGAGCTAGCACAAACCGTGTTTGATTTAGAGTCCCAACTACATGTATCCATATAGGGGAAAACAGAGTGAAACCTAAAAATTAAAACTATTACTGCCAACGAACGGTTTAACCTAGAACGAAATTTGGTGAGCCAAGTGATATTGGGGTACTGATCATTACCTGAAAGTGTCATCAAGATTGGGTGAAAAAATGTGTGCTGAGATTTCAGGAAACTCGTAGTTTTTTGGAAGCTTAGCAACCCCTTTCCATGAAAGTGATTTGCGCCAGTCTCTGCTTAGGGCTACATCAATAGGAAACAAACCATAGAGATAGAACTTGGAACTACTTTATTGTGTCAAGTTTCAAAGAGCTAGCACAAACCGTGTTTGATTTAGAGTCCCAACTACATGTATCCATATAGGGGAAAACAGAGTGAAACCTAAAAATTAAAACTATTACTGCCAACGAACGGTTTAACCTAGAACGAAATTTGGTGAGCCAAGTGGGATTGGGGTACTGATCATTATCTGCAAGTGTCATCAAGATTATGTGAAAAAAGGTGTGCTGAGATTTCAGGAAATTCGTAGTTTTTTGGAAGCTTGGCAACCCCTTTCCATGAAAGTGATCTGCGCCTGTCTCTGCTTAGGGCTACACCAATAGGAAACAAACCATAAAGATAGAAGTTGGAACTATTTATTGTGTCAAGTTTCAAAGAGCTAGCACAAACCGTGTTTGATTTACAGTTCCAAATA
This sequence comes from Spermophilus citellus, assembly GCF_964194105.1. NCBI lineage: Eukaryota > Metazoa > Chordata > Mammalia > Rodentia > Sciuridae > Spermophilus > Spermophilus citellus. The sequence continues at coordinate 23,772,613 of NC_138196.1, read as the reverse complement.
CATGTATCCATATAGGAGAAAACAGATTGAAACCTAAAAATTAAAACTGTTACTGACAACGAATGGTTTAACCTAGAAGAAGGAAATTTGGTGAGCCAAGTGTGACTGGGGTACTGATCATTACCTGAAAGTGTCATCAAGATTGGGTGAAAAAATGTGTGATGAGATTTCAGGAAACTCCTAGTTTTTTGGAAGCTTGGCAACCCCTTTCCATGAAAGTGATTTGCGCCAGTTTCTGCTTAGGGCTACATCAATAGGAAACAAACTATAGAGATAGAACTTGGAACTACTTTATTGTGTCAAGTTTCAAAGAGCTAGCACAAACCGTGTTTGATTTTGAGTTCCAACTACATGTATCCATATAGGAGAAAACAGTGAAACCTAAAAATTAAAACTGTTACTGCCAACGAACGGTTTAACCTAGAAGAACGAAATCTGGTGAGCCCAGTGGGATTGGGGTACTGATCATTACCTGAACGTGTCATCAAGATTGGGTGAAAAAATGTGTGCTGAGGTTGCAGGAAACTCGTAGTTTTTTGGAAGCTTGGTAACCCCTTTCCATGAAAGTGATTTGCGCCAGTCTCTGCTTAGGACTACATCAATAGGAAACAAATCATAGAGATAGAACTTGGAACTATTTATTGTGTCAAGTTTCAAAGAGCTAGCACAAACCGTCTTTGATTTAGAGTTCAAACTACATGTATCCTTATAGGAGTAAACAGAGTGAAACCTAAAAATTAAAACTGTTACTGCCAACGAACGGTTTAACCTAGAAGAACGAAATTTGGTGAGCCAATTGGGATTGGGGTACTGATCATTACCTGCAAGTGTCATCAAGATTGGGTGAAAAAATGTGTGCTGAGATTTCAAGAAACTCGTAGTTTTTTGGAAGCTTCGCAACCCCTTTCCATGAAAGTGATTTGCGCCAGTCTCTGCTTACGGCTACATCAATAGGAAACAAACCACAGAGATAGAACTTGGAACTACTTTATTGTGTCTAGTTTCAAAGAGCTAGCACAAACCGTCTTTGATTTAGAGTTCCAACTACATGTATCCATATAGGGGAAAACAGAGTGAAACATAAAAATTAAAACTATTACTTCCAACGAACGGTTTAACCTAGAACGAAATTTGGTGAGCCAAGTGATATTGGGGTACTGATCATTACCTGAAAGTGTCATCCAGATTGGGTGAAAAAAGGTGTGCTGAGATTTCAGGAAACTCGTAGTTTTTTGGAAGCTTGGCAACCCCTTTCCATGAAAGTGATCTGCGCCTGTCTCTGCTTAGGGCTACACCAATAGGAAACAAGCCATAAAGATAGAAGTTGGAACTACTTTATTGTGTCAAGTTTCAAAGAGCTAGCACAAACCGTCTTTGTTTTAGAGTTCCAACTACATGTATCCATATAGGAGAAAACAGATTGAAACCTAAAAATTAAAACTGTTACTGCCAACGAATGGTTGAACCTAGAAGAAGGAAATTTGGTGAGCCAAGTGTGACTGGGGTACTGATCATTACCTGAAAGTGTCATCAAGATTGGGTGAAAAAATTTGTGCTGAGATTTCAGGAAACTCGTCGTTTTTTGGAAGCTTGGCAACCCTTTCCATGAAAGTGATCTGCGCCTGTCTCTGCTTAAGGCTACACAAATAGGAAACAAAACATAGAGATAGAACTTGGAACTACTTTATTGTGTCAACTTTCAAAGAGCTAGCACAAACCGTCTTTGATTTAGAGTTCAAACTAAATGTATCCTTATAGGAGTAAACAGAGTGAAACCTAAAAATTAAAACTGTTACTGCCAACGAACGGTTTAACCTAGAAGAACGAAATTTGGTGAGCCAATTGGGATTGGGGTACTGATCATTACCTGCAAGTGTCATCAAGATTGGGTGAAAAAATGTGTGCTGAGATTTCAAGAAACTCGTAGTTTTTTGGAAGCTTCGCAACCCCTTTCCATGAAAGTGATTTGCGCCAGTCTCTGCTTACGGCTACATCAATAGGAAACAAACCACAGAGATAGAACTTGGAACTACTTTATTGTGTCTAGTTTCAAAGAGCTAGCACATACCGTGTTTGATTTAGAGTCCCAACTACATGTATCCTTATAGGAGTAAACAGGGTGAAACCTAAAAATTAAAACTGTTACAGCCAACGAACGGTTTAACCTAGAAGAACGAAATTTGGTGTGCCAAGTGGGATTGGGGTACTGATCATTACCTGAAAGTGTCATCAAGATTGGGTGAAAAAAATGTGTGCTGAGATTTCAGGAAACTCATAGTTTTTTGGAAGCTTGGCAACCCCTTTCCATGAAAGTGATTTGCGCCAGTTTCTGCTTAGGGCTACATCAATAGGAAACAAACCATAGAGATAGAACTTGGAACTACTTTATTGTGTCAAGTTTCAAAGAGCTAGCACAAACCGTCTTTGATTTAGAGTTCCAAATAAATATATCCTTATATGAGTAAACAGAGTGAAACCTAAAAATTAAAACTGTTACTGCCAACGAACGGTTTAACCTAGAAGAACGAAATTTGGTGAGCCAAGTGGGATTGGGGTACTGATCATTACCTGCAATTGTCATCAAGATTGGGTGAAAAAATGTGTGCTGAGATTTCAGGAAACTCCTAGTTTTTTGGAAGCTTCGTAACCCCTTTCCATGAAAGTGATTTGCGCCAGTCTCAGGTTACGGCTACATCAATAGGAAACAAACCATAGATATAGAACTTGGAACTACTTTATTGTGTCAAGTTTCAAAGAGCTAGCACAAATAATGTTTGATTTAGAGTCCCAACTACATGTATCCATATCGGGGAATACAGAGTGAAACCTAAAAATTTAAAGTGTTACTGCCAACGAACGGTTTAACCTAGAAGAACGAAATTTGGTGAGCCAAGTGGGATTGGGGTACTGATCATTACCTGAAAGTGTCATCAAGATTGGGTGAAAAAATGTGTGCTGAGATTTCAGGAAATTCGTAGTTTTTTGGAAGCTTGGTAACCCCTTTCCATGAAAGTGATTTGCGCCAGTCTCTTCTTAGGGCTACATCAATAGGAAACAAAACATAGAGATAGAACTTGGAACTACTTTATTGTGTCAAGTTTCAAAGAGCTAGCACAAACCGTGTTTGATTTAGAGTTCCGACTACATGTATCCTTATAGGAGTAAACAGAGTGAAACCTAAAAATTAAAACTGTTACTGACAACGAACCGTTTAAATTGGAAGAACAAAATTTGGTGAGCCAAGTGGTATTGGGGTAGTGATCATTACCTGCAAGTGTCATCAAGATTGGTTGAAAAAATGTGTGCTGAGATTTCAGGAAACTCCTAGTTTTTTGGAAGCTTCGTAACCCCTTTCCATGAAAGTGATTCGCGCCAGTCTCTGCTTACAGCTACATCAATAGGAAACGAACCATAGAGATAGAACTTGGAACTACTTTATTGTGTCAAGTTTCAAAGAGCTAGCACAAACCGTGTTTGATTTAGAGTCCCAACTACATGTATCCATATAGGGGAAAACAGAGTGAAACCTAAAAATTAAAACTATTACTGCCAACGAACGGTTTAACTTAGAAGAACGAAATTTGGTGAGCCAAGTGGGATTGGGGTACTGATCATTACCTGAAAGTGGCATCAAGATTGGGTGAAAAAATGTGTGCTGAGATTTCAGGAAACTCGTAGTTTTTTGGAAGCTTGGCAACCCCTTTCCATGAAAGTGATTTGCACCAGTTTCTGCTTAGGGCTACTCAATAGGAAAAAAAACCATAGAGATAGAACTTGGAACTACTTTATTGTGTCAACTTTCAAAGAGCTAGCACAAACCGTCTTTGATTTAGAGTTCCAACTACATGTATCCATATAGGAGAAAACAGAGTGAAACCTAAAAAGTAAAACTGTAACTGCCTACGAATAGTTTAACCTAGAAGAACGAAATTTGGTGAGCCAAGTGGGATTGGGGTACTGATCTTTACCTGAAAGTGTCATCAAGATTGGGTGAAAAAATGTGTGCTGAAATTTCAGGAAACTCGCAGTTTTTTGGAAGCTTGGCAACCCCTTTCCATGAAAGTGATTTGCGCCAGTCTCTGCTTAGGGCTACATCAATAGGAAAGAAACCATAGAGATAGAATGTTGAACTACTTTATTGTGTCAAGTTTCAAAGACCTAGCACAAACCGTCTTTGATTTAGAGTTCCAACAACTTGTATCCATATAGGAGAAAACAGAGTGAAACCTAAAAATTTAAACTGTTACAACCAACGAACGGTTTAACCTAGAAGAACGAAATTTGGTGTGCCAAGTGGGATTGGGGTACTGATCATTACCTGAAAGTGTCATCAAGATTGGGTGAAAAAAATGTGTGCTGAGATTTCAGGAAACTCATAGTTTTTTGGAAGCTTGGCAACCCCTTTCCATGTAAGTGATTTGCGCCAGTTTCTGCTTAGGGCTACATCAATAGGAAACAAACCATAGAGATAGAACTTGGAACTACTTTATTGTGTCAAGTTTCAAAGAGCTAGCACAAACCGTCTTTGATTTAGAGTTCCAACTACATGTATCCTTATAGGAGTAAACAGAGTGAAACCTAAAAATTAAAACTGTTATTGCCAACGAACGGTTTAACCTAGAAGAACGAAATTTGGTAAGCCAAGTGGGATTGGGGTACTGATCATTACCTGCAATTGTCATCACGATTGGGTGAAAAAATGTGTGCTGAGATTTCAGGAAACTCATAGTTTTTTGGAAGCTTCGCAACCCCTTTCCATGAAAGTGATTTGCGCCAGTCTCTGGTTACGGCTACATCAATAGGAAACAAACCGTAGATATAGAACTTGGAACTGCTTTATTGTGTCAAGTTTCAAAGAGCTAGCACAAACAATGTTTGATTTAGAGTCCCAACTACATGTATCCATATCGGGGAAAACAGAGTGAAACCTAAAAATTTAAACTGTTACTGCCAACGAACGGTTTAACCTAGAAGAACGAAATTTGGTGAGCCAAGTGGGATTGGGGTACTGATCATTACCTGAAAGTTCCATCAAGATTGGGTGAAAAAATGTGTGCTGAGATTTCAGGAAAGTCGTAGTTTTTTGGAAGCTTGGTAACCCCTGTCCATGAAAGTGATTTGCGCCAGTCTCTGCTTAGGGCTACATCAATAGGAAACAAACCATAGAGATAGAACTTGGAACTACTTTATTGTGTCAAGTTTCAAAGAGCTAGCACAAACCGTGTTTGATTTAGAGTTCCGACTACATGTATCCTTATAGTAGTACACAGAGTGAAACCTAAAAATTAAAACTGTTACTGCCAACGAACAGTTTAAATTAGAAGAACAAAATTTGGTGAGCCAAGTGGGATTGGGGTACTGATCATTACCTGAAAGTGTCATCAAGATTGGGTGAAAAAATGTGTGCTGAGATTTCAGGAAACTCGTAGTTTTTTGGAAGCTTGGCAACCCCTTTCCATGAAAGTGATTTGCACCATTTTCTGCTTAGGGCTACTCAATAGGAAACAAACCATAGAGATAGAACTTGGAACTACTTTATTGTGTCAAGTTTCAAAGAGCTAGCACAAACCGGGTTTGATTTTGAGTTCCAACTACATGTATCCATATAGGAGAAAACAGTGAAACCTAAAAATTAAAACTGTTACTGCCAACGAACGGTTTAACCTAGAAGAACGAAATTTGGTGAGCCAAGTGGGATTGGGGTCTTGATCATTACCTGAAAGTGTCATCAAGATTGGGTGAAAAAATGTGTGCTGAGATTTCAGGAAACTCGTCGTTTTTTGGAAGCTTGGCAACCCCTTTCCATGAAAGTGATCTGCGCCTGTCTCTGCTTAAGGCTACACAAATAGGAAACAAAACATAGAGATAGAACTTGGAACTACTTTATTGTGTCAAGTTTCAAAGAGCTAGCACAAACCGTCTTTGATTTAGAGTTCCAAATATATGTATCCTTATATGAGTAAACAGAGTGAAACCTAAAAATTAAAACTGTTACTGCCAACGAATGCTTTAACCTAGAAGAACGAAATTTGGTGAGCCAAGTGGGATTGGGGTACTGATCATTACCTGAACGTGTCATCAAGATTTGGTGAAAAAATGTGTGCTGAGATTTCAGGAACCTCGTAGTTTTTTGGAAGCTTGGCAACCCCTTTCCATGAAAGTGATTTGCGCCAGTCTCTGCTTAGGGCTACACCAATAGGAAACAAGCCAAAAAGATAGAAGTTGGAACTACTTTATTGTGTCAAGTTTCAAAGAGCTAGCACAAACCGTCTTTGTTTTAGAGTTCCAACTACATGTATCCATATAGGAGAAAACAGATTGAAACCTAAAAATTAAAACTGTTACTGCCAACGAATGGTTGAACCTAGAAGAAGGAAATTTGGTGAGCCAAGTGTGACTGGGGTACTGATCATTACCTGAAAGTGTCATCAAGATTGGGTGAAAAAATGTGTGCTGAGATTTCAGGAAACTCGTAGTTTTTTGGAAGCTTCGCAACCCCTTTCCATGAAAGTGATTTGCACCAGTTTCTGCTTAGGGCTACTCAATAGGAAAAAAACCATAGAGATAGAACTTGGAACTACTTTATTGTGTCAAGTTTCAAAGAGCTAGCATAAACCGGGTTTGATTTTGAGTTCCAACTACATGTATCCATATAGGAGAAAACAGTGAAACCTAAAAATTAAAACTGTTACTGCCAACGAACGGTTTAACCTAAAAGAACGAAATTTGGTGAGCCAAGTGGGATTGGGGTCCTGATCATTACCTGAAAGTGTCATCAAGATTGGGTGAAAAAATGTGTGCTGAGATTTCAGGAAACTCGTCGTTTTTTGGAAGCTTGGTAATCCCTTTCCATGAAAGTGATCTGCGCCTCTCTCTGCTTAAGGCTACACAAATTGGAAACAATACATAGAGATAGAACTTGAAACTACTTTATTGTGTCAACTTTCAAAGAGCTAGCACAAACCGTCTTTGATTTAGAGTTCCAACTACATGTATCCATATAGGAGAAAACAGAGTGAAACCTAAAAATTAAAACTGTTACTGCCTACGAATAGTTTAACCTAGAAGAACGAAATTTGGTGAGCCAAGTGGGATTGGGGTACTGATCTTTACCTGAAAGTGTCATCAAGATTGGCTGAAAAAATGTGTGCTGAAATTTCAGGAAACTCGCAGTTTTTAGGAAGCTTGGCAACCCCTTTCCATGAAAGTGATTTGCGCCAGTCTCTGCTTAGGGCTACAACAATAGGAAAGAAACCATAGAGATAGAATGTTGAACTACTTTATTGTGTCAAGTTTCAAAAGCTAGCACAAACCGTGTTTGATTTAGAGTTCCAACAACATGTATCCATATAGGAGAAAACAGAGTGAAACCTAAAAATTAAAACTGTTACAGCCAACGAACGGTTTAACCTAGAAGAACGAAATTTGGTGTGCCATGTGGGATTGGGGTACTGATCATTACCTGAAAGTGTCATCAAGATTGGGTGAAAAAAATGTGTGCTGAGATTTCAGGAAACTCATAGTTTTTTGGAAGCTTGGTAACCCCTTTCCATGAAAGTGATTTGCGCCAGTTTCTGCTTAGGGCTACACCAATAGGAAACAAACCATAGAGATAGAACTTGGAACTACATTATTGTGTCAAGTTTCAAAGAGCTAGCACAAACCGTCTTTGATTTAGGGTTCCAAATAAATGTATCCTTATATGAGTAAACAGGGTGAAACCTAAAAATTAAAACTGTTACTGCCAACGAATGGTTTAACCTAGAAGAACGAAATTTGGTGAGCCAATTGGGATTGGGGTACTGATCATTACCTGAACGTGTCATCAAGATTGGGTGAAAAAATGTGTGCTGAGATTTCAGGAACCTCGTAGTTTTTTGGAAGCTTGGCAACCCCTTTCCATGAAAGTGATTTGCGCCAGTCTCTGCTTAGGGCTACATCAATAGGAAACGAACCATAGAGATAGAACTTGGAACTACTTTATTGTGTCAAGTTTCAAAGAGCTAGCACAAACCGTCTTTGATTTAGAGTTCCAACTACATGTATCCTTATAGGAGTAAACAGGGTGAAACCTAAAAATTAAAACTGTTACTGCCAACGAACGGTTTAACCTAGAAGAACGAAATTTGGTGAGCCAAGTGGGATTGGGGTACTGATCATTACCTGCAATTGTCATCAAGATTGGGTGAAAAAATGTGTGCTGAGATTTCAGGAAACTCCTAGTTTTTTGGAAGCTTCGCAACCCCTTTCCATGAAAGTGATTTGCGCCAGTCTCTGGTTACGGCTACATCAATAGGAAACAAACCATATATATAGAACATGGAACTACTTTATTGTGTCAAGTTTCAAAGAGCTAGCACAAACAATGTTTGATTTAGAGTCCCAACTACATGTATCCATATCGGGGAAAACAGAGTGAAACCTAAAAATTTAAACTGTTACTGCCAACGAACGGTTTAACCTAGAAGAACGAAATTTGGTGAGCCAGGTGGGATTGGGGTACTGATCATTACCTGAAAGTTCCATCAAGATTGGGTGAAAAAATGTGTGCTGAGATTTCAGGAAATTCTTAGTTTTTTGGAAGCTTGGTAACCCCTTTCCATGAAAGTGATTTGCGCCAGTCTCTGCTTAGGGCTACATCAATAGGAAACAAACCATAGAGATAGAACTTGGAACTACTTTATTGTGTCAAGTTTCAAAGAGCTAGCACAAACCGTGTTTGATTTAGAGTTCCGAATACATGTATCCTTATAGTAGTAAACAGAGTGAAACCTAAAAATTAAAACTGTTACTGCCAACGAACAGTTTAAATTAGAAGAACAAAATTTGGTGAGCCAAGTGGGATTGGGGTACTGATCATTATCTGAAAGTGTCATCAAGATTGGGTGAAAAAATGTGTGCTGAGATTTCAGGAAACTCGTAGTTTTTTGGAAGCTTGGCAACCCCTTTCCATGAAAGTGATTTGCGCCAGTCTCTGCTTACGGCTACATCAATAGGAAACAAACCATAGAGATAGAACTTGGAACTACTTTATTGTGTCAAGTTTCAAAGAGCTAGCACAAACCGTGTTTGATTTAGAGTTCCGAATACATGTATCCTTATAGTAGTAAACAGAGTGAAACCTAAAAATTAAAACTGTTACTGCCAAAGAACAGTTTAAATTAGAAGAACAAAATTTGGTGAGCCAAGTGGTATTGGGGTACTGATCATTACCTGCAAGTGTCATCTAGATTGGTTGAAAAAATGTGTGCTGAGATTTCAGGAAACTCCTAGTTTTTTGGAAGCTTCGCTACCCCTTTCCAGGAAAGTGATTTGCGCCAGTCTCTGCTTACGGCTACATCAATAGGAAACAAACCATAGAGATAGAACTTGGAACTACTTTATTGTGTCAAGTTTCAAAGAGCTAGCACAAACCGTGTTTGATTTAGAGTCCCAACTACATGTATCCATATAGGGGAAAACAGAGTGAAACCTAAAAATTAAAACTATTACTGCCAATGAACGGTTTAACCTAGAAGAACGAAATTTGTTGAGCCAAGTGGGATTGGGGTACTGATCATTACCTGAAAGTTCCATCAAGATTGGGTGAAAAAATGTGTGCTGAGATTTCAGGAAACTCGTAGTTTTTTGGAAGCTTGGCAACCCCTTTCCATGAAAGTGATTTGAAACAGTCTCTGCTTAGGGCTACATCAATAGGAAAAAAAACATAAAGATAGAACTTGGAACTACTTTATTGTGTCAAGTTTCAAAGAGCTAGCACAAACCGTGTTTGATTTAGAGTTCCGACTACATGTATCCTTATAGGAGAAAACAGATTGAAACCTAAAAATTAAAAGTGTTACTGCCAACGAATGGTTTAACCTAGAAGAAGGAAATTTGGTGAGCCAAGTGTGACTGGGGTACTGATCATTACCTGAAAGTGTCATCAAAATTGGGTGAAAAAATGTGTGCTGAGATTTCAGGAAACTCGTCGTTTTTTGGAAGCATGGCAACCCCATTCCATGAAAGTGATATGCGCCAGTCTCTGCTTAGGGCTACATCAATAGGAAACAAAACATAGGGAAAGAACTTGGAACTACTTTATTGTGTCAAGTTTCAAAGAGCTAGCACAAACCGTGTTTGATTTAGAGTCCCAACTACATGTATCCATATAGGGGAAAACAGAGTGAAAACTAAAATTAAAACTGTTACTGCCAACGAATGGTTTAACCTAGAACGAAATTTGGTGAGCCAAGTGATATTGGGGTACTGATCATTACCTGAAAGTGTCATCAAGATTGGGTGAAAAAAGGTGTGCTGAGATTTCAGGAAACTCGTAGTTTTTTGGAAGCTTGGCAACCCCTTTCCATGAAAGTGATCTGCGCCTGTCTCTGCTTAGGGCTACACCAATAGGAAACAAACCATAAAGATAGAAGTTGGAACTATTTATTGTGTCAAGTTTCAAAGAGCTAGCACAAACCGTGTTTGATTTAGAGTTCCAAATACATGTATCCATATAGGAGAAAACAGATTGAAACCTAAAAATTAAAACTGTTACTGCCAACGAATGGTTTAACCTAGAAGAAGGAAATTTGGTGAGCCAAGTGTGACTGGGGTACTGATCATTACCTGAAAGTGTCATCAAGATTGGGTGAAAAAATGTGTGCTGAGATTTCAGGAAACTCGTAGTTTTTTGAAAGCTTGGCAACCCCTTTCCATGAAAGTGATTTGCGCCAGTTTCTGCTTAGGGCTACATCAATAGGAAACAAACCATAGAGATAGAACTTGGAACTACTTTATTGTGTCAAGTTTCCAAGAGCTAGCACAAACCGTGTTTGATTTTGAGTTCCAACTACATGTATCCATATAGGAGAAAACAGTGAAACCTAAAAATTAAAACTGTTACTGCCAACGAACGGTTTAACCTATAAGAACGAAATTTGGTGAGCCCAGTGGGATTGGGGTACTGATCATTACCTGAACGTGTCATCAAGATTGGGTGAAAAAATGTGTGCTGAGATTGCAGGAAACTCGTAGTTTTTTGGAAGCTTGGTAACCCCTTTCCATGAAAGTGATTTGCGCCAGTCTCTGCTTACAGCTACATCAATAGGAAACAAACCATAAAGATAGAACGTGGACCTTCCTTATTGTGTCAAGTTTCAAAGAGCTAGCACAAACCGTCTTTGATTTAGAGTTCCAACTACATGTATCCTTATAGGAGTAAACAGAGTGAAACCTAAAAATTAAAACTGTTACTGCCAACGAACGGTTTAACCTAGAAGAACGAAATTTGGTGAGCCAAGTGGGATTGGGGTACTGATCATTACCTGCAAGTGTCATCAAGATTGGGTGAAAAAATGTGTGCTGAGATTTCTGGAAACTCCTAGTTTTTTGGAAGCTTCGCAACCCCTTTCCATGAAAGTGATTTGCGCCAGTATCAGCTTATGGCTACATCAATAGGAAACAAACCATAGAGAGAGAACTTGGAACTACTTTATTGTGTCAAGTTTCAAAGAGCTAGCACAAACAATGTTTGATTTAGAGTCCCAACTACATGTATCCATATGGGGGAAAACAGAGTGAAACCTAAAAATTAAAACTATTACTGCCAACGAACGGTTTAACCTAGAAGAACGAAATTTGGTGAGCCAAGTGGGATTGGGGTACTGATCATTACCTGAAGGAGTCATCAAGATTGGGGGAAAAAATGTGTGCTGAGATTTCAGGAAACTCGTAATTTTTTGGAAGCTTGGCAACCCCTTTCCATGAAAGTGATCTGCGCCTGTCTCTGCTTAAGGCTACACCTATAGGAAACAAAACATAGAGATAGAACTTGGAACTACTTTATTGTGTCAAGTTTCAAAGAGCTAGCACAAACCGTCTTTGATTTAGAGTTCCAACTACATGTATCCATATAGGAGAAAACAGAGTGAAACCTAAAATTTAAAACTGTTACTGCCAACGAATAGTTTAACCTAGAAGAACGAAATTTGGTGAGCCAAGTGGGATTGGGGTACTGATCATTACCTGAAAGTGTCATCAAGATTGGGTGAAAAAATGTGTGCTGAGATTTCAGGAAACACATAGTTTTTGGAAGCATGGCAACCCCGTTCCATGAAAGTGATTTGTGCCAGTTTCTGCTTAGGGCTACATCAATAGGAAAAAAAACATAGAGATAGAACTTGGAACTACTTTATTGTGTCAAGTTTCAAAGAGCTAGCAGAAACCGTGTTTGATTTAGAGTTCCGACTACATGTATCCTTATAGGAGTAAACAGAGTGAAACCTAAAAATAAAAACTGTTACTGCCAACGAACGGTTTAAATTAGAAGAACGAAATTTGGTGAGCTAAGTGGGATTGGGGTACTGATCATTACCTGAAAGTGTCATCAAGATTGGGTGAAAAAATGTGTGCTGAGATTTCAGGAAACTCGTAGTTTTTTGGGTGCTTGGTAACCCCTTTCCATGAAAGTGATTTGCGCCAGTCTCTGCTTAAAACTACATCAATAGGAAACAAACCATAGAGATAGAACGTGGAACTTCTTTATTGTGTCAAGTTTCAAAGAGCTAGCACACACCGTGTTTGATTTAGAGTTCCAACTACATGTATCCATATAGGAGAAAACAGATTGTAACCTAAAAATTAAAACTGTAACTGCCAACGAACGGTTTAACCTAGAAGAACGAAATTTGTTGAGCCAAGTGGGATTGGGGTACTGATCATTACCTGAAAGTTCCATCAAGATTGGGTGAAAAAATGTGTGCTGAGATTTCAGGAAACTCGTAGTTTTTTGGAAGCTTGGCAACCCCTTTCCATGAAAGTGATTTGAAACAGTCTCTGCTTAGGGCTACATCAATAGGAAAAAAAACATAGAGATAGAACTTGGAACTACTTTATGGTGTCAAGTTTCAAAGAGCTAGCAGAAACCGTGTTTGATTTAGAGTTCCGACTACATGTATCCTTATAGGAGTAAACAGAGTGAAACCTAAAAATAAAAACTGTTACTGCCAACGAACGGTTTAAATTAGAAGAACGAAATTTGGTGAGCCAAGTGGGATTGGGGTACTGATCATTATCTGCAAGTGTCATCAAGATTGGGTGAAAAAATGTGTGCTGAGATTTCAGGAAACTCGTAGTTTTTTGGAAGCTTCGCAACCCCTTTCCATGAAAGTGATTTGCGCCAGTCTCTGCTTAGGGCTACATCAAATGGAAACAAACCATAGAGATAGAATTTGGAACTACTTTATTGTGTCAAGTTTCAAAGAGCTAGCACAAACCGTCTTTGAATTAGAGTTCCAAATAAATATATCCTTATAGGAGTAAACAGAGTGAAACCTAAAAATTAAAACTGTTACTGCCAATGAACGGTTTAACCTAGAAGAACGAAATTTGGGGAGCCAAGTGGGATTGGGGTACTGATCATTACCTGAACGTGTCATCAAGATTGGGTGAAAAAATGTGTGCTGAGATTTCAGGAAACTCGTAGTTTTTTGGAAGCTTAGCAACCCCTTTCCATGAAAGTGATTTGTGCCAGTCTCTGCTTACGGCTACATCAATAGGAAACAAACCATAGAGATAGAACTTGGAACTACTTTATTGTGTCAAGTTTCAAAGAGCTAGCACAAACCGTGTTTGATTTAGAGTCCCAACTACATGTATCCATATAGGGGAAAACAGAGTGAAACCTAAAAATTAAAACTATTACTGCCAACGAACGGTTTAACCTAGAACGAAATTTGGTGAGCCAAGTGATATTGGGGTACTGATCATTACCTGAAAGTGTCATCAAGATTATGTGAAAAAAGGTGTGCTGAGATTTCAGGAAACTCGTAGTTTTTTGGAAGCTTGGCAACCCCTTTCCATGAAAGTGATCTGCGCCTGTCTCTGCTTAGGGCTACACCAATAGGAAACAAACCATAAAGATAGAAGTTGGAACTATTTATTGTGTCATGTTTCAAAGAGCTAGCACAAACCGTGTTTGATTTACAGTTCCAAATACATGTATCCATATAGGAGAAAACAGATTGAAACCTAAAAATTAAAACTGTTACTGACAACGAATGGTTTAACCTAGAAGAAGGAAATTTGGTGAGCCAAGTGTGACTGTGGTAATGATCATTACCTGAAAGTGTCATCAAGATTGGGTGAAAAAATGTGTGCTGAGATTTCAGGAAACTCCTAGTTTTTTGGAAGCTTGGCAACCCCTTTCCATGAAAGTGATTTGCGCCAGTTTCTGCTTAGGGCTACATCAATAGGAAACAAACCATAGAGATAGAACTTGGAACTACTTTATTGTGTCAAGTTTCAAAGAGCTAGCACAAACCGTGTTTGATTTTGAGTTCCAACTACATGTATCCATAAAGGAGAAAACAGTGAAACCTAAAAATTAAAACTGTTACTGCCAACGAACGGTTTAACCTAGAAGAACGAAATTTGGTGAGCCCAGTGGGATTGGGGTACTGATCATTACCTGAACGTGTCATCAAGATTGGGTGAAAAAATGTGTGCTGAGATTGCAGGAAACTCGTAGTTTTTTGGAAGCTTGGTAACCCCTTTCCATGAAAGTGATTTGCGCCAGTCTCTGCTTACAGCTACATCAATAGGAAACAAACCATAAAGATAGAACGTGGACCTTCTTTATTGTGTCAAGTTTCAAAGAGCTAGCACAAACCGTCTTTGATTTAGAGTTCCAACTACATGTATCCTTATAGGAGTAAACAGAGTGAAACCTAAAAATTAAAACTGTTACTGCCAACGAACGGTTTAACCTAGAAGAACGAAATTTGGTGAGCCAAGTGGGATTGGGGTACTGATCATTACCTGCAAATGTCATCAAGATTGGGTGAAAAAATGTGTGCTGAGATTTCCGGAAACTCCTAGTTTTTTGGAAGCTTCGCAACCCCTTTCCATGAAAGTGATTTGCGCCAGTATCAGCTTATGGCTACATCAATAGGAAACAAACCATAGAGAGAGAACTTGGAACTACTTTATTGTTTCAAGTTTCAAAGAGCTAGCACAAACAATGTTTGATTTAGAGTCCCAACTACATGTATCCATATGGGGGAAAACAGAGTGAAACCTAAAAATTAAAACTATTACTGCCAACGAACGGTTTAACCTAGAAGAACGAAATTTGGTGAGCCAAGTGGGATTGGGGTACTGATCATTACCTGAAGGAGTCATCAAGATTGGGGGAAAAAAAGTGTGCTGAGATTTCGGGAAACTCGTAATTTTTTGGAAGCTTGGCAACCCCTTTCCATGAAAGTGATCTGCGCCTGTCTCTGCTTAAGGCTACACCTATAGGAAACAAAACATAGAGATAGAACTTGGAACTACTGTATTGTGTCAAGTTTCAAAGAGCTAGCACAAACCGTCTTTGATTTAGAGTTCCAACTACATGTATCCATATAGGAGAAAACAGAGTGAAACCTAAAATTTAAAACTGTTACTGCCAACGAACAGTTTAAATTAGAAGAACGAAATTTGGTGAGCCAAGTGGGATTGGGGTACTGATCATTACGTGAAAGTGTCATCAAGATTGGGTGAAAAAATGTGTGCTGAGATTTCAGGAAACTCGTAGTTTTTGGAAGCTTGGCAACCCCTTTCCATGAAAGTGATTTGTGCCAGTTTCTGCTTAGGGCTACATCAATAGGAAACAAACCATAGAGATAGAATTTGGAACTACTTTATTGTGTCAAGTTTCAAAGAGCTAGCACAAACCGTGTTTGATTTAGAGTCCCAACTACATGTATCCATATAGGGGAAAACAGAGTGAAACCTAAAAATTAAAACTATTACTGCCAACGAACGGTTTAACCTAGAAGAACGAAATTTGGTGAGCCAAGTGAGATTGGGGTACTGATCATTACCTGAACGTGTCATCAAGATTGGGTGAAAAAATGTGTGCTGAGATTTCAGGAAACTCGTAGTTTTTTGGAAGCTTTGCAACCCCTTTCCATGAAAGGGATTTGCGCCAGTCTCTGCTTAGGACTACAGCAATAGGAAACAAACCATAGAGATAGAACTTGGAACTACTTTATTGTGTCAAGTTTCAAAGAGCTAGCACAAACCGTCTTTGAATTAGAGTTCCAAATAAATGTATCCTTATAGGAGTAAACAGAGTGAAACCTAAAAATTAAAACTGTTACTGCCAATGAACGGTTTAACCTAGAAGAACGAAATTTGGTGAGCCAAGTGCGATTGGGGTACTGATCATTACCTGAACGTGTCATCAAGATTGGGTGAAAAAATGTGTGCTGAGATTTCAGGAAACTCGTAGTTTTTTGGAAGCTTAGCAACCCCTTTCCATGAAAGTGATTTGCGCCAGTCTCTGCTTACGGCTACATCAATAGGAAACAAACCATAGAGATAGAACTTGGAACTACTTTATTGTGTCAAGTTTCAAAGAGCTAGCACAAACCGTGTTTGATTTAGAGTCCCAACTACATGTATCCATATAGGGGAAAACAGAGTGAAACCTAAAAATTAAAACTATTACTGCCAACGAACGGTTTAACCTAGAACGAAATTTGGTGAGCCAAGTGATATTGGGGTACTGATCATTACCTGAAAGTGTCATCAAGATTATGTGAAAAAAGGTGTGCTGAGATTTCAGGAAACTCGTAGTTTTTTGGAAGCTTAGCAACCCCTTTCCATGAAAGTGATCTGCGCCTGTCTCTGTTTAGGGCTACACCAATAGGAAACAAACCATAAAGATAGAAGTTGGAACTATTTATTGTGTCAAGTTTCAAAGAGCTAGCACAAACCGTGTTTGATTTACAGTTCCAAATACATGTATCCATATAGGAGAAAACAGATTGAAACCTAAAAATTAAAACTGTTACTGACAACGAATGGTTTAACCTAGAAGAAGGAAATTTGGTGAGCCAAGTGTGACTGGGGTACTGATCATTACCTGAAAGTGTCATCAAGATTGGGTGAAAAAATGTGTGCTGAGATTTCAGGAAACTCCTAGTTTTTTGGAAGCTTGGCAACCCCTTTCCATGAAAGTGATTTGCAACAGTCTCTGCTTAGGGCTACATCAATAGGAAAAAAAAACATAGAGATAGAACTTGGAACTACTTTATTGTGTCAAGTTTCAAAGAGCTAGCACAAACCGTGTTTGATTTAGAGTTCCGACTACATGTATCCTTATAGGAGTAAACAGAGTGAAACCTAAAAATATAAACTGTTACTGCCAACGAACGGTTTAAATTAGAAGAACGAAATTTGGTGAGCCAAGTGGGATTGGGGTACTGATCATTATCTGCAAGTGTCATCAAGTTTGGGTGAAAAAATGTGTGCTGAGATTTCAGGAAACTCGTAGTTTTTTGGAAGCTTCGCAACCCCTTTCCATGAAAGTGATTTGCGCCAGTCTGTGCTTAGGGCTACATCAATAGGAAACAAACCATAGAGATAGAATTTGGAACTATTTATTGTGTCAAGTTTCAAAGAGCTAGCACAAACCGTGTTTGATTTAGAGTCCCAAGTACATGTATCCATATAGGGGTAAACAGAGTGAAACCTAAAAATTAAAACTGTTACTGCCAATGAACGGTTTAACCTAGAAGAACGAAATTTGGGGAGCCACGTGGGATTGGGGTACTGATCATTACCTGAACGTGTCATCAAGATTGGGTGAAAAAATGTGTGCTGAGATTTCAGGAAACTCGTAGTTTTTTGGAAGCTTCGCAACCCCTTTCCATGAAAGTGATTTGCACCAGACTCTGCTTACGGCTACATCAATAGGAAACAAACCATAGAGATAGAACTTGGAACTACTTTATTGTGTCTAGTTTCAAAGAGCTAGCACAAACCGTGTTTGATTTAGAGTCCCAACTACATGTATCCATATAGGGGAAAACAGAGTGAAACCTAAAAATTAAAACTATTACTGCCAACGAACGGTTTAACCTAGAACGAAATTTGGTGAGCCAAGTGATATTGGGGTACTGATCATTACCTGAAAGTGTCATCAAGATTGGGTGAAAAAATGTGTGCTGAGATTTCAGGAAACTCGTAGTTTTTTGGAAGCTTGGCAACCCCTTTCCATGAAAGTGATCTGCGCCTGTCTCTGCTTAGGGCTACACAAATAGGAAACAAACCATAAAGATAGAAGTTGGAACTATTTATTGTGTCAAGTTTCAAAGAGCTAGCACAAACCGTGTTTGATTTACAGTTCCAAATACATGTATCCATATAGGAGAAAACAGATTGAAACCTAAAAATTAAAACTGTTACTGACAACGAATGGTTTAACCTAGAAGAAGGAAATTTGGTGAGCCAAGTGTGACTGGGGTACTGATCATTACCTGAAAGTGTCATCAAGATTGGGTGAAAAAATGTGTGCTGAGATTTCAGGAAACTCCTAGTTTTTTGGAAGCTTGGCAACCCCTTTCCATGAAAGTGATTTGCGCCAGTTTCTGCTTAGGGCTACATCAATAGGAAACAAACTATAGAGATAGAACTTGGAACTACTTTATTGTGTCAAGTTTCAAAGAGCTAGCACAAACCGTGTTTGATTTTGAGTTCCAACTACATGTATCCATATAGGAGAAAACAGTGAAACCTAAAAATTAAAACTGTTACTGCCAACGAACGGTTTAACCTAGAAGAACGAAATCTGGTGAGCCCAGTGGGATTGGGGTACTGATCATTACCTGAACGTGTCATCAAGATTGGGTGAAAAAATGTGTGCTGAGGTTGCAGGAAACTCGTAGTTTTTTGGAAGCTTGGTAACCCCTTTCCATGAAAGTGATTTGCGCCAGTCTCTGCTTAGGACTACAACAATAGGAAACAAATCATAGAGATAGAACTTGGAACTATTTATTGTGTCAAGTTTCAAAGAGCTAGCACAAACCGTCTTTGATTTAGAGTTCAAACTACATGTATCCTTATAGGAGTAAACAGAGTGAAACCTAAAAATTAAAACTGTTACTGCCAACGAACGGTTTAACCTAGAAGAACGAAATTTGGTGAGCCAATTGGGATTGGGGTACTGATCATTACCTGCAAGTGTCATCAAGATTGGGTGAAAAAATGTGTGCTGAGATTTCAAGAAACTCGTAGTTTTTTGGAAGCTTCGCAACCCCTTTCCATGAAAGTGATTTGCGCCAGTCTCTGCTTACGGCTACATCAATAGGAAACAAACCATAGAGATAGAACTTGGAACTACTTTATTGTGTCTAGTTTCAAAGAGCTAGCACAAACCGTGTTTGATTTAGAGTCCCAACTACATGTATCCATATAGGGGAAAACAGAGTGAAACATAAAAATTAAAACTATTACTTCCAACGAACGGTTTAACCTAGAACGAAATTTGGTGAGCCAAGTGATATTGGGGTACTGATCATTACCTGAAAGTGTCATCAAGATTGGGTGAAAAAATGTGTGCTGAGATTTCAGGAAACTCGTAGATTTTTGGAAGCTTGGCAACCCCTTTCCATGAAAGTGATCTGCGCCTGTCTCTGCTTAGGGCTACACCAATAGGAAACAAACCATAAAGATAGAAGTTGGAACTACTTTATTGTGTCAGGTTTCAAAGAGCTAGCACAAACCGTCTTTGATTTAGAGTTCCAACTACATGTATCCATATAGGAGAAAACAGAGTGAAACCTAAAAATTAAAACTGTTACTGCCAACGAACGGTTTAACCTAGAAGATCAAAATTTGGTGAGACCAGTGGGATTGGGGTACTGATCATTACCTGAAAGTGTCATCAAGATTGGGTGAAAAAATGTGTGCTGAGATTTCAGGAAACTCGTAGTTTTTGCAAGTTTGGTAACCCCTTTCCATGAAAGTGATTTGCGCCAGTCTCTGCTTAGGACTACAGCAATAGGAAACAAACCATAGAGATAGATCTTGGAACTACTTTATTGTGTCAAGTTTCAAAGAGCTAGCACAAACCGTCTTTGATTTAGAGTTCCAAATATATGTATCCTTATAGGAGTAAACAGAGTGAAACCTAAAAATTAAAACTGTTACAGCCAACGAACGGTTTAACCTAGAAGAACGAAATTTGGTGTGCCAAGTGGGATTGGGGTACTGATCATTAACTGAACGTGTCATCAAGATTGGGTGAAAAAATGTGTGCTGAGATTTCAGGAAACTCGTAGTTTTTTGGAAGCTTCGCAACCCCTTTCCATGAAAGTGATTTGCGCCAGTCTGTGCTTACGGCTACATCAATAGGAAACAAACCACAGAGATAGAACTTGGAACTACTTTATTGTGTCTAGTTTCAAAGAGCTAGCACATACCGTGTTTGATTTAGAGTCCCAACTACATGTATCCATATAGGGGAAAACAGAGTGAAACCTAAAAATTAAAACTATTACTGCCAACGAACTGTTTAACCTAGAACGAAATTTGGTGAGCCAAGTGATATTGGGGTACTGATCATTACCTGAAAGTGTCATCCAGATTGGGTGAAAAAAGGTGTGCTGAGATTTCAGGAAACTCGTAGTTTTTTGGAAGCTTGGCAACCCCTTTCCATGAAAGTGATCTGCGCCTGTCTCTGCTTAGGGCTACACCAATAGGAAACAAGCCATAAAGATAGAAGTTGGAACTACTTTATTGTGTCAAGTTTCAAAGAGCTAGCACAAACCGTCTTTGTTTTAGAGTTCCAACTACATGTATCCATATAGGAGAAAACAGATTGAAACCTAAAAATTAAAACTGTTACTGCCAACGAATGGTTGAACCTAGAAGAAGGAAATTTGGTGAGCCAAGTGTGACTGGGGTACTGATCATTACCTGAAACTGTCATCAAGATTGGGTGAAAAAATTTGTGCTGAGATTTCAGGAAACTCATAGTTTTTTGGAAGCTTGGCAACCCCTTTCCATGAAAGTGATTTGCGCCAGTTTCTGCTTAGGGCTACATCAATAGGAAACAAACCATAGGGACAGAACTTAGAACTACTTTATTGTGTCAAGTTTCAAAGAGCTAGCACAAACCGTGTTTGATTTAGAGTCCCAAGTACATGTATCCATATAGGGGTAAACAGAGTGAAACCTAAAAATTAAAACTGTTACTGCCAATGAACGGTTTAACCTAGAAGAACGAAATTTGGGGAGCCACGTGGGATTGGGGTACTGATCATTACCTGAACGTGTCATCAAGATTGGGTGAAAAAATGTGTGCTGAGATTTCAGGAAACTCGTAGTTTTTTGGAAGCTTCGCAACCCCTTTCCATGAAAGTGATTTGCACCAGACTCTGCTTACGGCTACATCAATAGGAAACAAACCATAGAGATAGAACTTGGAACTACTTTATTGTGTCTAGTTTCAAAGAGCTAGCACAAACCGTGTTTGATTTAGAGTCCCAACTACATGTATCCATATAGGGGAAAACAGAGTGAAACCTAAAAATTAAAACTATTACTGCCAACGAACGGTTTAACCTAGAACGAAATTTGGTGAGCCAAGTGATATTGGGGTACTGATCATTACCTGAAAGTGTCATCAAGATTGGGTGAAAAAATGTGTGCTGAGATTTCAGGAAACTCGTAGTTTTTTGGAAGCTTGGCAACCCCTTTCCATGAAAGTGATCTGCGCCTGTCTCTGCTTAGGGCTACACCAATAGGAAACAAACCATAAAGATAGAAGTTGGAACTATTTATTGTGTCAAGTTTCAAAGAGCTAGCACAAACCGTGTTTGATTTACAGTTCCAAATACATGTATCCATATAGGAGAAAACAGATTGAAACCTAAAAATTAAAACTGTTACTGACAACGAATGGTTTAACCTAGAAGAAGGAAATTTGGTGAGCCAAGTGTGACTGGGGTACTGATCATTACCTGAAAGTGTCATCAAGATTGGGTGAAAAAATGTGTGCTGAGATTTCAGGAAACTCCTAGTTTTTTGGAAGCTTGGCAACCCCTTTCCATGAAAGTGATTTGCGCCAGTTTCTGCTTAGGGCTACATCAATAGGAAACAAACTATAGAGATAGAACTTGGAACTACTTTATTGTGTCAAGTTTCAAAGAGCTAGCACAAACCGTGTTTGATTTTGAGTTCCAACTACATGTATCCATATAGGAGAAAACAGTGAAACCTAAAAATTAAAACTGTTACTGCCAACGAACGGTTTAACCTAGAAGAACGAAATCTGGTGAGCCCAGTGGGATTGGGGTACTGATCATTACCTGAACGTGTCATCAAGATTGGGTGAAAAAATGTGTGCTGAGGTTGCAGGAAACTCGTAGTTTTTTGGAAGCTTGGTAACCCCTTTCCATGAAAGTGATTTGCGCCAGTCTCTGCTTAGGACTACATCAATAGGAAACAAATCATAGAGATAGAACTTGGAACTATTTATTGTGTCAAGTTTCAAAGAGCTAGCACAAACCGTCTTTGATTTAGAGTTCAAACTACATGTATCCTTATAGGAGTAAACAGAGTGAAACCTAAAAATTAAAACTGTTACTGCCAACGAACGGTTTAACCTAGAAGAACGAAATTTGGTGAGCCAATTGGGATTGGGGTACTGATCATTACCTGCAAGTGTCATCAAGATTGGGTGAAAAAATGTGTGCTGAGATTTCAAGAAACTCGTAGTTTTTTGGAAGCTTCGCAACCCCTTTCCATAAAAGTGATTTGCGCCAGTCTCTGCTTACGGCTACATCAATAGGAAACAAACCATAGAGATAGAACTTGGAACTACTTTATTGTGTCTAGTTTCAAAGAGCTAGCACAAACCGTGTTTGATTTAGAGTCCCAACTACATGTATCCATATAGGGGAAAACAGAGTGAAACATAAAAATTAAAACTATTACTTCCAACGAACGGTTTAACCTAGAACGAAATTTGGTGAGCCAAGTGATATTGGGGTACTGATCATTACCTGAAAGTGTCATCAAGATTGGGTGAAAAAATGTGTGCTGAGATTTCAGGAAACTCGTAGATTTTTGGAAGCTTGGCAACCCCTTTCCATGAAAGTGATCTGCGCCTGTCTCTGCTTAGGGCTACACCAATAGGAAACAAACCATAAAGATAGAAGTTGGAACTACTTTATTGTGTCAGGTTTCAAAGAGCTAGCACAAACCGTCTTTGATTTAGAGTTCCAACTACATGTATCCATATAGGAGAAAACAGAGTGAAACCTAAAAATTAAAACTGTTACTGCCAACGAACGGTTTAACCTAGAAGATCAAAATTTGGTGAGACCAGTGGGATTGGGGTACTGATCATTACCTGAAAGTGTCATCAAGATTGGGTGAAAAAATGTGTGCTGAGATTTCAGGAAACTCGTAGTTTTTGCAAGTTTGGTAACCCCTTTCCATGAAAGTGATTTGCGCCAGTCTCTGCTTAGGACTACAGCAATAGGAAACAAACCATAGAGATAGATCTTGGAACTACTTTATTGTGTCAAGTTTCAAAGAGCTAGCACAAACCGTCTTTGATTTAGAGTTCCAAATAAATGTATCCTTATAGGAGTAAACAGAGTGAAACCTAAAAATTAAAACTGTTACAGCCAACGAACGGTTTAACCTAGAAGAACGAAATTTGGTGTGCCAAGTGGGATTGGGGTACTGATCATTAACTGAACGTGTCATCAAGATTGGGTGAAAAAATGTGTGCTGAGATTTCAGGAAACTCGTAGTTTTTTGGAAGCTTCGCAACCCCTTTCCATGAAAGTGATTTGCGCCAGTCTGTGCTTACGGCTACATCAATAGGAAACAAACCACAGAGATAGAACTTGGAACTACTTTATTGTGTCTAGTTTCAAAGAGCTAGCACATACCGTGTTTGATTTAGAGTCCCAACTACATGTATCCATATAGGGGAAAACAGAGTGAAACCTAAAAATTAAAACTATTACTGCCAACGAACTGTTTAACCTAGAACGAAATTTGGTGAGCCAAGTGATATTGGGGTACTGATCATTACCTGAAAGTGTCATCCAGATTGGGTGAAAAAAGGTGTGCTGAGATTTCAGGAAACTCGTAGTTTTTTGGAAGCTTGGCAACCCCTTTCCATGAAAGTGATCTGCGCCTGTCTCTGCTTAGGGCTACACCAATAGGAAACAAGCCATAAAGATAGAAGTTGGAACTACTTTATTGTGTCAAGTTTCAAAGAGCTAGCACAAACCGTCTTTGTTTTAGAGTTCCAACTACATGTATCCATATAGGAGAAAACAGATTGAAACCTAAAAATTAAAACTGTTACTGCCAACGAATGGTTGAACCTAGAAGAAGGAAATTTGGTGAGCCAAGTGTGACTGGGGTACTGATCATTACCTGAAACTGTCATCAAGATTGGGTGAAAAAATTTGTGCTGAGATTTCAGGAAACTCATAGTTTTTTGGAAGCTTGGCAACCCCTTTCCATGAAAGTGATTTGCGCCAGTTTCTGCTTAGGGCTACATCAATAGGAAACAAACCATAGGGACAGAACTTAGAACTACTTTATTGTGTCAAGTTTCAAAGAGCTAGCACAAACCGTCTTTGATTTAGAGTTCCAACAACATGTATCCATATAGGTGAAAACAGAGTGAAACCTAAAAATTAAAACTGTTACTGCCAATGAATGGTTTAACCTAGAAGAACGAAATTTGGTGAGCCAAGTGGGATTGGGGTACTGATCATTACCTGAACGTGTCATCAAGATTGGGTGAAAAAATGTGTGCTGAGATTTCAGGAAACTCCTAGTTTTTTGGAAGCTTGGCAACCCCTTTCCATGAAAGTGATTTGCGCCAGTCTCTGCTTAGGGCTACATCAATAGGAAACAAACCATAGAGATAGAACTTGGAACTACTTTATTGTGTCAAGTTTCAAAGAGCTAGCACAAACCGTCTTTGATTTAGTGTTCCAACTACATGTATCCTTATAGGAGTAAACAGAGTGAAACCTCAAAATTAAAACTGTTACTGCCAACGAACAGTTTAAATTAGAAGAACAAAATTTGGTTAGCCAAGTGGTATTGGGGTACTGATCATTACCTGCAAGTGTCATCAAGATTGGTTGAAAAAATGTGTGCTGAGATTTCAGGAAACTCCTCGTTTTTTGGAAGCTTTGCAACCCCTTTCCATGAAAGTGATTTGCGCCAGTCTCTGCTTACGGCTACATCAATAGGAAACGAACCATAGAGATAGAACTTGGAACTACTTTATTGTGTCAAGTTTCAAAGAGCTAGCACAAACCGTGTTTGATTTAGAGTCCCAACTACATGTATCCATATAGGGGAAAACAGAGTGAAACCTAAAAATTAAAACTATTACTGCCAACGAACGGTTTAACTTAGAAGAACGAAATTTGGTGAGCCAAGTGGGATTGGGGTACTGATCATTACCTGAAAGTGTCATCAAGATTGGGTGAAAAAATGTGTGCTGAGATTTCAGGAAACTCATAGTTTTTTGGAAGCTTGGCAACCCCTTTCCATGAAAGTGATTTGCACCAGTTTCTGCTTAGGACTACTCAATAGGAAACAAACCATAGAGATAGAACTTGGAACTACTTTATTGTGTCAAGTTTCAAAGAGCTAGCACAAACCGGGTTTGATTTTGAGTTCCAACTACATGTATCCATATAAGAGAAAACAGTGAAACCTAAAAATTTAACTGTTACTGCCAATGAACGGTTTAACCTAGAAGAACGAAATTTGGTGAGCCAAGTGGGATTGGGGTCTTGATCATTACCTGAAAGTGTCATCAAGATTGGGTGAAAAAAGGTGTGCTGAGATTTCAGGAAACTCGTCGTTTTTTGGAAGCTTGGCAACCCTTTCCATGAAAGTGATCTGCGCCTGTCTCTGCTTAAGGCTACACAAATAGGAAACAAAACATAGAGATAGAACTTGGAACTACTTTATTGTGTCAACTTTCAAAGAGCTAGCACAAACCGTCTTTGATTTAGAGTTCCAACTACATGTATCCATATAGGAGAAAACAGAGTGAAACCTAAAAATTAAAACTGTTACTGCCAACGAATAGTTTAACCTAGAAGAACGAAATTTGGAGAGCCAAGTGGGATTGGGGTACTGATCTTTACTTGAAAGTGTCATCAAGTTTGGGTGAAAAAATGTGTGCTGAAATTTCAGGAAACTCGCAGTTTTTTGGAAGCTTGGCAACCCCTTTCCATGAAAGTGATTTGCGCCAGTCTCTGCTTAGGGCTACATCAATAGGAAAGAAACCATAGAGATAGAATGTTGAACTACTTTATTGTGTCAAGTTTCAAAGAGCTAGCACAAACCGTGTTTGATTTAGACTTCCAACAACATGTATCCATATAGGAGAAAACAGAGTGAAACCTAAAAATTAAAACTGTTACAGCCAACGAACGGTTTAACCTAGAAGAACGAAATTTGGTGTGCCAAGTGGGATTGGGGTACTGATCATTACCTGAAAGTGTCATCAAGATTGGGTGAAAAAAATGTGTGCTGAGATTTCAGGAAACTCATAGTTTTTTGGAAGCTTGGCAACCCCTTTCCATGAAAGTGATTTGCGCCAGTTTCTGCTTAGGGCTACATCAATAGGAAACAAACCATAGAGATAGAACTTGGAACTACTTTATTGTGTCAAGTTTCAAAGAGCTAGCACAAACCGTCTTTGATTTAGAGTTCCAAATAAATATATCCTTATATGAGTAAACAGAGTGAAACCTAAAAATTAAAACTGTTACTGCCAACGAACGGTTTAACCTAGAAGAACGAAATTTGGTGAGCCAAGTGGGATTGGGGTACTGATCATTACCTGCAATTGTCATCAAGATTGGGTGAAAAAATGTGTGCTGTGATTTCAGGAAACTCCTAGTTTTTTGGAAGCTTGGTAACCCCTTTCCATGAAAGTGATTTGCGCCAGTCTCTTCTTAGGGCTACATCAATAGGAAACAAAACATAGAGATAGAACTTGGAACTACTTTATTGTGTCAAGTTTCAAAGAGCTAGCACAAACCGTGTTTGATTTAGAGTTCCAACTACATGTATCCTTATAGGAGTAAACAGAGTGAAACCTAAAAATTAAAACTGTTACTGACAACGAACAGTTTAAATTGGAAGAACAAAATTTGGTGAGCCAAGTGGTATTGGGGTAGTGATCATTACCTGCAAGTGTCATCAAGATTGGTTGAAAAAATGTGTGCTGAGATTTCAGGAAACTCCTAGTTTTTTGGAAGCTTCGTAACCCCTTTCCATGAAAGTGATTCGCGCCAGTCTCTGCTTACAGCTACATCAATAGGAAACGAACCATAGAGATAGAACTTGGAACTACTTTATTGTGTCAAGTTTCAAAGAGCTAGCACAAACCGTGTTTGATTTAGAGTCCCAACTACATGTATCCATATAGGGGAAAACAGAGTGAAACCTAAAAATTAAAACTATTACTGCCAACGAACGGTTTAACTTAGAAGAACGAAATTTGGTGAGCCAAGTGGGATTGGGGTACTGATCATTACCTGAAAGTGGCATCAAGATTGGGTGAAAAAATGTGTGCTGAGATTTCAGGAAACTCGTAGTTTTTTGGAAGCTTGGCAACCCCTTTCCATGAAAGTGATTTGCACCAGTTTCTGCTTAGGGCTACTCAATAGGAAAAAAAACCATAGAGATAGAACTTGGATCTACTTTATTGTGTCAACTTTCAAAGAGCTAGCACAAACCGTCTTTGATTTAGAGTTCCAACTACATGTATCCATATAGGAGAAAACAGAGTGAAACCTAAAAAGTAAAACTGTAACTGCCTACGAATAGTTTAACCTAGAAGAACGAAATTTGGTGAGCCAAGTGGGATTGGGGTACTGATCTTTACCTGAAAGTGTCATCAAGATTGGGTGAAAAAATGTGTGCTGAAATTTCAGGAAACTCGCAGTTTTTTGGAAGCTTGGCAACCCCTTTCCATGAAAGTGATTTGCGCCAGTCTCTGCTTAGGGCTACATCAATAGGAAAGAAACCATAGAGATAGAATGTTGAACTACTTTATTGTGTCAAGTTTCAAAGAGCTAGCACAAACCGTCTTTGATTTAGAGTTCCAACAACTTGTATCCATATAGGAGAAAACAGAGTGAAACCTAAAAATTAAAACTGTTACAACCAACGAACGGTTTAACCTAGAAGAACGAAATTTGGTGTGCCAAGTGGGATTGGGGTACTGATCATTACCTGAAAGTGTCATCAAGATTGGGTGAAAAAAATGTGTGCTGAGATTTCAGGAAACTCATAGTTTTTTGGAAGCTTGGCAACCCCTTTCCATGTAAGTGATTTGTGCCAGTTTCTGCTTAGGGCTACATCAATAGGAAACAAACCATAGAGATAGAACTTGGAACTACTTTATTGTTTCAATTTTCAAAGAGCTAGCACAAACCGTCTTTGATTTAGGGTTCCAAATAAATGTATCCTTATATGAGTAAACAGAGTGAAACCTAAAAATTAAAACTGTTACTGCCAACGAATGGTTTAACCTAGAAGAACGAAATTTGGTGAGCCAAGTGGGATTGGGGTACTGATCATTACCTGAACGTGTCATCAAGATTGGGTGAAAAAATGTGTGCTGAGATTTCAGGAACCTCGTAGTTTTTTCGAAGCTTGACAACCCCTTTCCATGAAAGTGATTTGCACCAGTCTCTGCTTAGGGCTACATCAATAGGAAACAAACCATAGAGATAGAACTTGGAACTACTTTATTGTGTCAAGTTTCAAAGAGCTAGCACAAACCGTCTTTGATTTAGAGTTCCAACTACATGTATCCTTATAGGAGTAAACAGAGTGAAACCTAAAAATTAAAACTGTTACTGCCAACGAACGGTTTAACCTAGAAGAACGAAATTTGGTAAGCCAAGTGGGATTGGGGTACTGATCATTACCTGCAATTGTCATCAAGATTGGGTGAAAAAATGTGTGCTGAGATTTCAGGAAACTCATAGTTTTTTGGAAGCTTCGCAACCCCTTTCCATGAAAGTGATTTGCGCCAGTCTCTGGTTACGGCTACATCAATAGGAAACAAACCGTAGATATAGAACTTGGAACTGCTTTATTGTGTCAAGTTTCAAAGAGCTAGCACAAACAATGTTTGATTTAGAGTCCCAACTACATGTATCCATATCGGGGAAAACAGAGTGAAACCTAAAAATTTAAACTGTTACTGCCAACGAACGGTTTAACCTAGAAGAACGAAATTTGGTGAGCCAAGTGGGATTGGGGTACTGATCATTACCTGAAAGTTCCATCAAGATTGGGTGAAAAAATGTGTGCTGAGATTTCAGGAAAGTCGTAGTTTTTTGGAAGCTTGGTAACCCCTGTCCATGAAAGTGAATGCGCCAGTCTCTGCTTAGGGCTACATCAATAGGAAACAAACCATAGAGATAGAACTTGGAACTACTTTATTGTGTCAAGTTTCAAAGAGCTAGCACAAACCGTGTTTGATTTAGAGTTCCGACGACATGTATCCTTATAGTAGTACACAGAGTGAAACCTAAAAATTAAAACTGTTACTGCCAACGAACAGTTTAAATTAGAAGAACAAAATTTGGTGAGCCAAGTGGGATTGGGGTACTGATCATTACCTGAAAGTGTCATCAAGATTGGGTGAAAAAATGTGTGCTGAGATTTCAGGAAACTCGTAGTTTTTTGGAAGCTTGGCAACCCCTTTCCATGAAAGTGATTTGCACCATTTTCTGCTTAGGGCTACTCAATAAGAAACAAACCATAGAGATAGAACTTGGAACTACTTTATTGTGTCAAGTTTCAAAGAGCTAGCACAAACGGGGTTTGATTTTGAGTTCCAACTACATGTATCCATATAGGAGAAAACAGTGAAACCTAAAAATTAAAACTGTTACTGCCAACGAACGGTTTAACCTAGAAGAACGAAATTTGGTGAGCCAAGTGGGATTGGGGTCTTGATCATTACCTGAAAGTGTCATCAAGATTGGGTGAAAAAATGTGTGCTGAGATTTCAGGAAACTCGTCGTTTTTTGGAAGCTTGGCAACCCCTTTCCATGAAAGTGATCTGCGCCTGTCTCTGCTTAAGGCTACACAAATAGGAAACAAAACATAGAGATAGAACTTGGAACTACTTTATTGTGTCAAGTTTCAAAGAGCTAGCACAAACCGTCTTTGATTTAGAGTTCCAAATATATGTATCCTTATATGAGTAAACAGAGTGAAACCTAAAAATTAAAACTGTTACTGCCAACGAATGCTTTAACCTAGAAGAACGAAATTTGGTGAGCCAAGTGGGATTGGGGTACTGATCATTACCTGAACGTGTCATCAAGATTTGGTGAAAAAATGTGTGCTGAGATTTCAGGAACCTCGTAGTTTTTTGGAAGCTTGGCAACCCCTTTCCATGAAAGTGATTTGCGCCAGTCTCTGCTTAGGGCTACACCAATAGGAAACAAGCCATAAAGATAGAAGTTGGAACTACTTTATTGTGTCAAGTTTCAAAGAGCTAGCACAAACCGTCTTTGTTTTAGAGTTCCAACTACATGTATCCATATAGGAGAAAACAGATTGAAACCTAAAAATTAAAACTGTTACTGCCAACGAACGGTTTAACCTAGAAGAACGAAATTTGGTGAGCCAAGTGGGATTGGGGTACTGATCATTACCTGAACGTGTCATCAAGATTGGGTGAAAAAATGTGTGCTGAGATTTAAGGAAACTCGTAGTTTTTTGGAAGCTTGGCAACCCCTTTCCATGAAAGTGATTTGCGCCAGTCTCTGCTTAGGGCTACATCAATAGGAAACAAACCATAGAGATAGAACTTGGAACTACTTTATTGTGTCAAGTTTCAAAGAGCTAGCACAAACCGTCTTTGATTTAGAGTTCCAACTACATGTATCCTTATAGGAGTAAACAGAGTGAAACCTCAAAATTAAAACTGTTACTGCCAACGAACAGTTTAAATTAGAAGAACAAAATTTGGTTAGCCAAGTGGTATTGGGGTACTGATCATTACCTGCAAGTGTCATCAAGATTGGTTGAAAAAATGTGTGCTGAGATTTCAGGAAACTCCTCGTTTTTTGGAAGCTTTGCAACCCCTTTCCATGAAAGTGATTTGCGCCAGTCTCTGCTTAGGGCTACATCAATAGGAAAGAAACCATAGAGATAGAATGTTGAACTACTTTATTGTGTCAAGTTTCAAAGAGCTCGCACAAACCGTCTTTGATTTAGAGTTCCAAATAAATATATCCTTATATGAGTAAACAGAGTGAAACCTAAAAATTAAAACTGTTACTGCCAACGAACGGTTTAACCTAGAAGAACGAAATTTGGTGAGCCTAGTGGGATTGGGGTACTGATCATTACCTGCAATTGTCATCAAGATTGGGTGAAAAAATGTGTGCTGAGATTTCAGGAAACTCCTAGTTTTTTGGAAGCTTCGTAACCCCTTTCCATGAAAGTGATTTGCGCCAGTCTCAGGTTACGGCTACATCAATAGGAAACAAACCATAGATATAGAACTTGGAACTACTTTATTGTGTCAAGTTTCAAAGAGCTAGCACAAACAATGTTTGATTTAGAGTCCCAACTACATGTATCCATATCGGGGAATACAGAGTGAAACCTAAAAATTTAAAGTGTTACTGCCAACGAACGGTTTAACCTAGAAGAACGAAATTTGGTGAGCCAAGTGGGATTGGGGTACTGATCATTACCTGAAAGTGTCATCAAGATTGGGTGAAAAAATGTGTGCTGAGATTTCAGGAAATTCGTAGTTTTTTGGAAGCTTGGTAACCCCTTTCCATGAAAGTGATTTGCGCCAGTCTCTTCTTAGGGCTACATCAATAGGAAACAAAACATAGAGATAGAACTTGGAACTACTTTATTGTGTCAAGTTTCAAAGAGCTAGCACAAACCGTGTTTGATTTAGAGTTCCGACTACATGTATCCTTATAGGAGTAAACAGAGTGAAACCTAAAAATTAAAACTGTTACTGACAACGAACAGTTTAAATTGGAAGAACAAAATTTGGTGAGCCAAGTGGTATTGGGGTAGTGATCATTACCTGCAAGTGTCATCAAGATTGGTTGAAAAAATGTGTGCTGAGATTTCAGGAAACTCCTAGTTTTTTGGAAGCTTCGTAACCCCTTTCCATGAAAGTGATTCGCGCCAGTCTCTGCTTACAGCTACATCAATAGGAAACGAACCATAGAGATAGAACTTGGAACTACTTTATTGTGTCAAGTTTCAAAGAGCTAGCACAAACCGTGTTTGATTTAGAGTCCCAACTACATGTATCCATATAGGGGAAAACAGAGTGAAACCTAAAAATTAAAACTATTACTGCCAACGAACGGTTTAACTTAGAAGAACGAAATTTGGTGAGCCAAGTGGGATTGGGGTACTGATCATTACCTGAAAGTGGCATCAAGATTGGGTGAAAAAATGTGTGCTGAGATTTCAGGAAACTCGTAGTTTTTTGGAAGCTTGGCAACCCCTTTCCATGAAAGTGATTTGCACCAGTTTCTGCTTAGGGCTACTCAATAGGAAAAAAAACCATAGAGATAGAACTTGGAACTACTTTATTGTGTCAACTTTCAAAGTGCTAGCACAAACCGTCTTTGATTTAGAGTTCCAACTACATGTATCCATATAGGAGAAAACAGAGTGAAACCTAAAAAGTAAAACTGTAACTGCCTACGAATAGTTTAACCTAGAAGAACGAAATTTGGTGAGCCAAGTGGGATTGGGGTACTGATCTTTACCTGAAAGTGTCATCAAGATTGGGTGAAAAAATGTGTGCTGAAATTTCAGGAAACACGTAGTTTTTTGGAAGCTTGGCAACCCCTTTCCATGAAAGTGATTTGCACCATTTTCTGCTTAGGGCTACTCAATAAGAAACAAACCATAGAGATAGAACTTGGAACTACTTTATTGTGTCAAGTTTCAAAGAGCTAGCACAAACCGGGTTTGATTTTGAGTTCCAACTACATGTATCCATATAGGAGAAAACAGTGAAACCTAAAAATTAAAACTGTTACTGCCAACGAACGGTTTAACCTAGAAGAACGAAATTTGGTGAGCCAAGTGGGATTGGGGTCTTGATCATTACCTGAAAGTGTCATCAAGATTGGGTGAAAAAATGTGTGCTGAGATTTCAGGAAACTCGTCGTTTTTTGGAAGCTTGGCAACCCCTTTCCATGAAAGTGATCTGCGCCTGTCTCTGCTTAAGGCTACACAAATAGGAAACAAAACATAGAGATAGAACTTGGAACTACTTTATTGTGTCAAGTTTCAAAGAGCTAGCACAAACCGTCTTTGATTTAGAGTTCCAAATATATGTATCCTTATATGAGTAAACAGAGTGAAACCTAAAAATTAAAACTGTTACTGCCAACGAATGCTTTAACCTAGAAGAACGAAATTTGGTGAGCCAAGTGGGATTGGGGTACTGATCATTACCTGAACGTGTCATCAAGATTTGGTGAAAAAATGTGTGCTGAGATTTCAGGAACCTCGTAGTTTTTTGGAAGCTTGGCAACCCCTTTCCATGAAAGTGATTTGCGCCAGTCTCTGCTTAGGGCTACACCAATAGGAAACAAGCCATAAAGATAGAAGTTGGAACTACTTTATTGTGTCAAGTTTCAAAGAGCTAGCACAAACCGTCTTTGTTTTAGAGTTCCAACTACATGTATCCATATAGGAGAAAACAGATTGAAACCTAAAAATTAAAACTGTTACTGCCAACGAATGGTTGAACCTAGAAGAAGGAAATTTGGTGAGCCAAGTGTGACTGGGGTACTGATCATTACCTGAAAGTGTCATCAAGATTGGGTGAAAAAATGTGTGCTGAGATTTCAGGAAACTCGTCGTTTTTTGGAAGCTTGGTAATCCCTTTCCATGAAAGTGATCTGCGCCTGTCTCTGCTTAAGGCTACACAAATTGGAAACAATACATAGAGATAGAACTTGAAACTACTTTATTGTGTCAACTTTCAAAGAGCTAGCACAAACCGTCTTTGATTTAGAGTTCCAACTACATGTATCCATATAGGAGAAAACAGAGTGAAACCTAAAAATTAAAACTGTTACTGCCTACGAATAGTTTAACCTAGAAGAACGAAATTTGGTGAGCCAAGTGGGATTGGGGTACTGATCTTTACCTGAAAGTGTCATCAAGATTGGCTGAAAAAATGTGTGCTGAAATTTCAGGAAACTCGCAGTTTTTAGGAAGCTTGGCAACCCCTTTCCATGAAAGTGATTTGCGCCAGTCTCTGCTTAGGGCTACAACAATAGGAAAGAAACCATAGAGATAGAATGTTGAACTACTTTATTGTGTCAAGTTTCAAAAGCTAGCACAAACCGTGTTTGATTTAGAGTTCCAACAACATGTATCCATATAGGAGAAAACAGAGTGAAACCTAAAAATTAAAACTGTTACAGCCAACGAACGGTTTAACCTAGAAGAACGAAATTTGGTGTGCCATGTGGGATTGGGGTACTGATCATTACCTGAAAGTGTCATCAAGATTGGGTGAAAAAAATGTGTGCTGAGATTTCAGGAAACTCATAGTTTTTTGGAAGCTTGGTAACCCCTTTCCATGAAAGTGATTTGCGCCAGTTTCTGCTTAGGGCTACACCAATAGGAAACAAACCATAGAGATAGAACTTGGAACTACATTATTGTGTCAAGTTTCAAAGAGCTAGCACAAACCGTCTTTGATTTAGGGTTCCAAATAAATGTATCCTTATATGAGTAAACAGGGTGAAACCTAAAAATTAAAACTGTTACTGCCAACGAATGGTTTAACCTAGAAGAACGAAATTTGGTGAGCCAAGTGGGATTGGGGTACTGATCATTACCTGAACGTGTCATCAAGATTGGGTGAAAAAATGTGTGCTGAGATTTCAGGAACCTCGTAGTTATTTGGAAGCTTGGCAACCCCTTTCCATGAAAGTGATTTGCGCCAGTCTCTGCTTAGGGGTACATCAATAGGAAACGAACCATAGAGATAGAACTTGGAACTACTTTATTGTGTCAAGTTTCAAAGAGCTAGCACAAACCGTCTTTGATTTAGAGTTCCAACTACATGTATCCTTATAGGAGTAAACAGGGTGAAACCTAAAAATTAAAACTGTTACTGCCAACGAACGGTTTAACCTAGAAGAACGAAATTTGGTGAGCCAAGTGGGATTGGGGTACTGATCATTACCTGCAATTGTCATCAAGATTGGGTGAAAAAATGTGTGCTGAGATTTCAGGAAACTCCTAGTTTTTTGGAAGCTTCGCAACCCCTTTCCATGAAAGTGATTTGCGCCAGTCTCTGGTTACGGCTACATCAATAGGAAACAAACCATAGATATAGAACATGGAACTACTTTATTGTGTCAAGTTTCAAAGAGCTAGCACAAACAATGTTTGATTTAGAGTCCCAACTACATGTATCCATATCGGGGAAAACAGAGGGAAACCTAAAAATTTAAACTGTTACTGCCAACGAACGGTTTAACCTAGAAGAACGAAATTTGGTGAGCCAGGTGGGATTGGGGTACTGATCATTACCTGAAAGTTCCATCAAGATTGGGTGAAAAAATGTGTGCTGAGATTTCAGGAAATTCTTAGTTTTTTGGAAGCTTGGTAACCCCTTTCCATGAAAGTGATTTGCGCCAGTCTCTGCTTAGGGCTACATCAATAGGAAACAAACCATAGAGATAGAACTTGGAACTACTTTATTGTGTCAAGTTTCAAAGAGCTAGCACAAACCGTGTTTGATTTAGAGTTCCGAATACATGTATCCTTATAGTAGTAAACAGAGTGAAACCTAAAAATTAAAACTGTTACTGCCAACGAACAGTTTAAATTAGAAGAACAAAATTTGGTGAGCCAAGTGGGATTGGGGTACTGATCATTATCTGAAAGTGTCATCAAGATTGGGTGAAAAAATGTGTGCTGAGATTTCAGGAAACTCGTAGTTTTTTGGAAGCTTGGCAACCCCTTTCCATGAAAGTGATTTGCGCCAGTCTCTGCTTACGGCTACATCAATAGGAAACAAACCATAGAGATAGAACTTGGAACTACTTTATTGTGTCAAGTTTCAAAGAGCTAGCACAAACCGTGTTTGATTTAGAGTTCCGAATACATGTATCCTTATAGTAGTAAACAGAGTGAAACCTAAAAATTAAAACTGTTACTGCCAACGAACAGTTTAAATTAGAAGAACAAAATTTGGTGAGCCAAGTGGTATTGGGGTACTGATCATTACCTGCAAGTGTCATCAAGATTGGTTGAAAAAATGTGTGCTGAGATTTCAGGAAACTCCTAGTTTTTTGGAAGCTTCGCAACCCCTTTCCAGGAAAGTGATTTGCGCCAGTCTCTGCTTACGGCTACATCAATAGGAAACAAACCATAGAGATAGAACTTGGAACTACTTTATTGTGTCAAGTTTCAAAGAGCTAGTACAAACCGTGTTTGATTTAGAGTCCCAACTACATGTATCCATATAGGGGAAAACAGAGTGAAACCTAAAAATTAAAACTATTACTGCCAATGAACGGTTTAACATAGAAGAACGAATTTTGGTGAGCCAAGTGGGATTGGGGTACTGATCATTACCTGCAAGTGTCATCAAGATTGGGTGAAAAAATGTGTGCTGAGATTTCAGGAAACTCGTAGTTTTTTGGAAGCTTTGCAACCCTTTTCCATGAAAGTGATCTGCGCCTGTCTCTGCTTAGGGCTACACCAATAGGAAACAAAACATGGAGATAGAACTTGGAACTACTTTATTGTGTCAAGTTTCAAAGAGCTAGCACAAACCGTCTTTGATTTAGAGTTCCAACTACATGTATCCATATAGGAGAAAACTGAGTGAAACCTAAAAATTAAAACTGTTACTGCCAACGAATAGTTTAACCTAGAAGAACGAAATTTGGTGAGCCAAGTGGGATTGGGGTACTGATCTTTACCTGAAAGTGTCATCAAGATTGGGTGAAAAAATGTGTGCTGAGATTTCAGGAAACTCGCAGTTTTTTGGAAGCTTGACAACCCCTTTCCATGAAAGTGATTTGTGCCAGTCTCTTCTTAGGGCTACATCAATAGGAAACAAAACATAGAGATAGAATTTGGAACTACTTTATTGTGTCAAGTTTCAAAGAGCTAGCACAAACCGTGTTTGATTTAGAGTCCCAACTACATGTATCCATATAGGGGAAAACAGAGTGAAACCTAAAAATTAAAACTATTACTGCCAACGAACGGTTTAACCTAGAAGAACGAAATTTGGTGAGCCAAGTGGGATTGGGGTACTGATCATTACCTGAAGGAGTCATCAAGATTGGGTGAAAAAATGTGTGCTGAGATTTCAGGAAACTCGTAGTTTTTTGGAAGCTTGGCAACCCCTTTCCATGAAAGTGATTTGCGCCAGTTTCTGCTTAGGGCTACATCAATAGGAAATAAACCATAGAGATAGAACTTGGAACTACTTTATTGTGTCAACTTTCAAAGAGCTAGCACAAACCGTCTTTGATTTTGAGTTCCAACTATATGTATCCATATAGGAGAAAACAGTGAAACCTAAAAATTAAAACTGTTACTGCCAAGGAACGGTTTAACCTAGAAGAACAAAATCTGGTGACCCAAGTGGGATTGGGGTACTGATCATTACGTGAAAGTGTCATCAAGATCTGGTGAAAAAATGTGTGCTGAGATTTCAGGAAAGTCGTAGTTTTTTGGAAGCTTGGTAACCCCTTTCCATGAAAGTGAATTGCGCCAGTCTCTGCTTAGGACTACATCAATAGGAAACGAACCATAGAGATAGAACTTGGAACTACTTTATTGTGTCAAGTTTCAAAGAGCTAGCACAAACCGTGTTTGATTTAGAGTCCCAACTACATGTATCCATATAGGGGAAAACAGAGTGAAACCTAAAAATTAAAGCTATTACTGCCAACGAACGGTTTAACCTATTAGAACAAAATTTGGTGAGCCAAGTGGGATTGGGGTACTGATCATTACCTGAAGGAGTCATCAAGATTGGGTGAAAAAATGTGTGCTGAGATTTCAGGAAACTCGTAGTTTTTTGGAAGCTTGGTAACCCCTTTCCATGAAAGTGATTTGCGCCAGTCTCTGCTTAGGACTACATCAATAGGAAACAAACCATAGAGATAGAACTTGGAACTACTTTATTGTGTCAACTTTCAAAGAGCTAGCACAAACCGTCTTTGATTTAGAGTTCCAAATATATGTATCCTTATAGGAGTAAACAGAGTGAAACCTAAAAATTAAACCTGTTACTCCCGACGAACGGTTTAACCTAGAAGAACGAAATTTGGTGAGCCAAGTGGGATTGGGGTACTGATATTTACCTGAAAGTGTCATCAAGATTGGGTGAAAAAATGTGTGCTGAGATTTCAGGAAACTCGTAATTTTTTGGAAGCTTCGCAACCCCTTTCCATGAAAGTGATTTGTGCCAGTCTCAGCTTATGGCTACATCAATAGGAAACAAACCATAGAGATAGAACTTGGAACTACTTTATTGTGTCAAGTTTCAAAGAGCTAGCACAAACAATGTTTGATTTAGAGTCCCAACTACATGTATCCATATAGGGGAAAACAGAGTGAAACCTAAAAATTAAAACTATTACTGCCAACGAACGGTTTAATTTAGAAGAACGAAATTTGGAGAGCCAAGTGGGATTGGGGTACTGATCATTACCTGAAAGTGTCATCAAGATTTGGTGAAAAAATGTGTGCTGAGATTTCAGGAAACTCGTAGTTTTTTGGAAGCTTTGCAACCCCTTTCCATGAAAGTGATCTGCGCCTGTCTCTGCTTAGGGCTACACCAATAGGAAACAAAACATGGAGATAGAACTTGGAACTACTTTATTGTGTCAAGTTTCAAAGAGCTAGCACAAACCGTCTTTGATTTAGAGTTCCAACTACATGTATCCATATAGGAGAAAACAGAGTGAAACCTAAAAATTAAAACTATTACTGCCAACGAACGGTTTAACCTAGAAGAACGAAATTTGGTGAGCCAAGTGGGATTGGGGTCCTGATCATTACCTGAAAGTTCCATCAAGATTGGGTGAAAAAATGTGTGCTGAGATTTCAGGAAACTCGTAGTTTTTTGGAGGCTTGGCAACCCCTTTCCATGAAAGTGATCTGCGCCTGTCTCTGCTTAAGGCTACACCAATAGGAAACAAAACATAGAGATAGAACTTGGAACTACTTTATTGTGTCAACTTTCAAAGAGCTAGCACAAACCGTCTTTGATTTAGAGTTCCAACTACATGTATATAATATAGAAGAAAACAGAGTGAAACCTAAAAATTAAAACTGTTACTGCCAACGAATAGTTTAACCTAGAAGAACGAAATTTGGTGAGCCAAGTGGGATTGGGGTACTGATCTTTACCTGAAAGTGTCATCAAGATTGGGTGAAAAAATGTGTGCTAGATTTCAGGAAACTCGCAGTTTTTTGGAAGCTTGGCAACCCCTTTCCATGAAAGTGATTTGCGCCAGTCTCTGCTTAGGGCTACATCAATAGGAAAGAAACCATAGAGATAGAATTTGGAACTACTTTATTGTGTCAAGTTTCAAAGAGCTAGCACAAACCGTGTTTGATTTAGAGTTCCAACTACATGTATCCATATAGGAGAAAACAGAGTGAAACCTAAAAATTAAAACTGTTACAGCCAACGAACGGTTTAACCTAGGAGAACGAAATTTGGTGTGCCAAGTGGGATTGGGGTACTGATCATTACCTGAAAGTGTCATCAAGATTGGGTGAAAAAAATGTGTGCTGAGATTTCAGGAAACTCGTAGTTTTTTGGAAGCTTTGCAACCCCTTTCCATGAAAGTGATCTGCGCCTGTCTCTGCTTAGGGCTACACCAATAGGACACAAACCATAGAGATAGAACTTGGAACTACTTTATTGTGTCAAGTTTCAAAGAGCTAGCACAAACAATGTTTGATTTAGAGTCCCAACTACATGTATCCATATAGGGGAAAACAGAGTGAAACCTAAAAATTAAAACTATTACTGCCAACGAACGGTTTAACCTAGAAGAACGAAATTTGGTGAGCCAAGTGGGATTGGGGTACTGATCATTACCTGAAGGAGTCATCAAGATTGGGTGAAAAAATGTGTGCTTAGATTTCAGGAAACTCGTAGTTTTTTGGAAGCTTGGCAACCCCTTTCCATGAAAGTGATTTGCGCCAGTTTCTGCTTAGGGCTACATCAATAGGAAATAAACCCTAGAGATACAACTTGGAACTACTTTATTGTTTCAACTTTCAAAGAGCTAGCACCAACCGTCTTTGATTTTGAGTTCCAACTACATGTATCCATATAGGAGAAAACAGTGAAACCTAAAAATTAAAACTGTTACTGCCAAGGAACGGTTTAACTTAGAAGAACAAAATTTGGTGAGCCAAGTGGGATTGGGGTACTGATCATTACCTGAAAGTGTCATCAAGATGTGGTGAAAAAATGTGTGCTGAGATTTCAGGAAAGTTGTAGTTTTTTGGAAGCTTGGTAACCCCTATCCATGAAAGTGATCTGCGCCTGTCTCTGCTTAGGGCTACACCAATAGGAAACAAAACATGGAGATAGAACTTGGAACTACTTTATTGTGTCAACTTTCAAAGAGCTAGCACAAACCGTCTTTGATTTAGAGTTCCAACTACATGTATCCATATAGGAGAAAACAGAGTGAAACCTAAAAATTAAAACTGTTACTGCCAATGAATAGTTTAACCTAGAAGAACGAAATTTGGTGAGCCAAGTGGGATTGGGGTACTGATCTTTACCTGAAAGTGTCATCAAGATTGGGAGAAAAAATGTGTGCTGAGATTTTAGGAAACTCGCAGTTTTTTGGAAGCTTGGCAACCCCTTTCCATGAAAGTGATTTGCGCCAGTCTCTGCTTAGGGCTACATCAATAGGAATGAAACCATAGAGATAGAATTTGGAACTACTTTATTGTGTCAAGTTTCAAAGAGCTAGCACAAACCGTGTTTGATTTAGAGTTCCAACTACATGTATCCATATAGGAGAAAACAGAGTGAAACCTTAAAATTAAAACTGTTACAGCCAACGAACGGTTTAACCTAGAAGAACGAAATTTGGTGTGCCAAGTGGGATTGGGGTACTGATCATTACCTCAAAGTGTCATCAAGATTGGGTGAAAAAAATGTGTGCTGAGTTTTCAGGAAACTCGTAGTTTTTTGGAAGCTTTGCAACCCCTTTCCATGAAAGTGATCTGCGCCTGTCTCTGCTTAGGGCTACACCAATAGGAAACAAACCATAGAGATAGAACTTGGAACTACTTTATTGTGTCAAGTTTCAAAGAGCTAGCACAAACAATGTTTGATTTAGAGTCCCAACTACATGTATCCATATCGGGGAAAACAGAGTGAAACCTAAAAATTTAAACTATTACTGCCAACGAACGGTTTAACCTAGAAGAACGAAATTTTGTGAGCCAAGTGGGATTGGGGTACTGATCATTACCTGAAAGTGTCATCAAGATTGGGTGAAAAAATGTGTGCTGAGATTTCAGGAAACTCGTAGTTTTTTGGAAGCTTGGCAACCCCTTTCCATGAAAGTGATTTGCGCCAGTTTCTGCTTAGGGCTACATCAATAGGAAACAAACCATAGAGATAGAACTTGGAACTACTTTATTGTGTCAAGTTTCAAAGAGCTAGCACAAACCGTGTTGGATTTAGAGTTCCAACTACATGTATCCATATAGGAGAAAACAGAGTGAAACCTAAAAATTAAAACTGTTACTGCCAACGAACAGTTTAACCTAGAAAAACGAAATTTGGTGAGCCAAGTGGGATTGGGGTACTGATCTTTACCTGAAAGTGTCATCAAGATTGGGTGAAAAAATGTGTGCTGAGATTTCAGGAAACTCGCAGTTTTTTGGAAGCTTGGCAACCCCTTTCCATGAAAGTGATTTGCGCCAGTCTCTGCTTAGGGCTACATCAATAGGAAAGAAACCATAGAGATAGAATTTGGAACTACTTTATTGTGTCAAGTTTCAAAGAGCTAGCACAAACCATGTTTGATTCAGAGTTCCAACTACATGTATCCATATAGGAGAAAACAGAGTGAAACCTAAAAATTAAAACTGTTACAGCCAACGAACAGTTTAACCTAGAAGAACGAAATTTGGTGTGCCAAGTGGGATTGGGGTACTGATCATTACCTGAAAGTGTCATCAAGATTGGGTGAAAAAAATGTGTGCTGAGATTTCAGGAAACTCGTAGTTTTTTGGAAGCTTTGCAACCCCTTTCCATGAAAGTGATCTGCGCCTGTCTCTACTTAGGGCTACACCAATAGGAAACAAACCATAGAGATAGAACTTGGAACTACTTTATTGTGTCAAGTTTCAAAGAGCTAGCACAAACAATGTTTGATTTAGAGTCCCAACTACATGTATCCATATCGGGGAAAACAGAGTGAAACCTAAAAATTAAAACTATTACTGCCAACGAACGGTTTAACCTAGAAGAACGAAATTTGGTGAGCCAAGTGGGATTGGGGTACTGATCATTTCCTGAAGGAGTCATCAAGATTGGGTGAAAAAATGTGTGCTGAGATTTCAGGAAACACGTAGTTTTTTGGAAGCTTGGCAACCCCTTTCCATGAAAGTGATTTGCGCCAGTTTCTGCTTAGGGCTACATCAATAGGAAATAAACCATAGAGATAGAACTTGGAACTACTTTATTGTGTCAACTTTCAAAGAGCTAGCACAAACCGTCTTTGATTTTGAGTTCCAACTATATGTATCCATATAGGAGAAAACAGTGAAACCTAAAAATTAAAACTGTTACTGCCAAGGAACGGTTTAACCTAGAAGAACAAAATCTGGTGACCCAAGTGGGATTGGGGTCCTGATCATTACCTGAAGGAGTCATCCAGATTGGGTGAAAAAATGTGTGCTGAGATTTCAGGAAACTCGTAGTTTTTTGGAAGCTTGGTAACCCCTTTCCATGAAAGTGATTTGCGCCAGTCTCTGCTTAGGACTACATCAATAGGAAACAAACCATAGAGATAGAACTTGGAACTACTTTATTGTGTCAACTTTCAAAGAGCTAGCACAAACCGTCTTTGATTTAGAGTTCCAAATATATGTATCCTTATAGGAGTAAACAGAGTGAAACCTAAAAATTAAACCTGTTACTCCCGACGAACGGTTTAACCTAGAAGAACGAAATTTGGTGAGCCAAGTGGGATTGGGGTACTGATATTTACCTGAAAGTGTCATCAAGATTGGGTGAAAAAATGTGTGCTGAGATTTCAGGAAACTCGTAATTTTTTGGAAGCTTCGCAACCCCTTTCCATGAAAGTGATTTGTGCCAGTCTCAGCTTACGGCTACATCAATAGGAAACAAACCATAGAGATAGAACTTGGAACTACTTTATTGTGTCAAGTTTCAAAGAGCTAGCACAAACAATGTTTGATTTAGAGTCCCAACTACATGTATCCATATAGGGGAAAACAGAGTGAAACCTAAAAATTAAAACTATTACTGCCAACGAACGGTTTAATTTAGAAGAACGAAATTTGGAGAGCCAAGTGGGATTGGGGTACTGATCATTACCTGAAAGTGTCATCAAGATTTGGTGAAAAAATGTGTGCTGAGATTTCACAAACTCGTAGTTTTTTGGAAGCTTTGCAACCCCTTTCCATGAAAGTGATCTGCGCCTGTCTCTGCTTAGGGCTACACCAATAGGAAACAAAACATGGAGATAGAACTTGGAACTACTTTATTGTGTCAAGTTTCAAAGAGCTAGCACAAACCGTCTTTGATTTAGAGTTCCAACTACATGTATCCA
Organism: Spermophilus citellus; assembly: GCF_964194105.1. Taxonomy (NCBI): domain Eukaryota; kingdom Metazoa; phylum Chordata; class Mammalia; order Rodentia; family Sciuridae; genus Spermophilus; species Spermophilus citellus. The sequence goes on along the minus strand of NC_138196.1, from coordinate 23,728,925 downwards.
TATAGGAGAAAACAGAGTGAAACCTAAAAATTAAAACTATTACTGCCAACGAACGGTTTAACCTAGAAGAACGAAATTTGGTGAGCCAAGTGGGATTGGGGTCCTGATCATTACCTGAAAGTTCCATCAAGATTGGGTGAAAAAATGTGTGCTGAGATTTCAGGAAAATCGTATTTTTTTTTAGGCTTGGCAACCCCTTTCCATGAAAGTGATCTGCGCCTGTCTCTGCTTAAGGCTACACCAATAGGAAACAAAACATAGAGATAGAACTTGGAACTACTTTATTGTGTCAACTTTCAAAGAGCTAGCACAAACCGTCTTTGATTTAGAGTTCCAACTACATGTATCCATATAGGAGAAAACAGAGTGAAACCTAAAAATTAAAACTGTTACTGCCAACGAATAGTTTAACCTAGAAGAACGAAATTTGGTGAGCCAAGTGAGATTGGGGTACTGATCTTTACCTGAAAGTGTCATCAAGATTGGGTGAAAAAATGTGTGCTGAGATTTCAGGAAACTCGCAGTTTTTTGGAAGCTTGGCAACCCCTTTCCATGAAAGTGATTTGCGCCAGCCTCTGCTTAGGGCTACATCAATAGGAAAGAAACCATAGATATAGAAATTGGAACTACTTTATTGTGTCAAGTTTCAAAGAGCTAGCACAAACCGTCTTTGATTTAGAGTTCCAACTACATGTATCCATATTGGAGAAAACAGAGTGAAACCTAAAAATTAAAACTGTTACAGCCAACGAACGGTTTAACCTAGAAGAACGAAATTTGGTGTGCCAAGTGGGACTGGGGTACTGATCATTACCTGAAAGTGTCATCAAGATTGGGTGAAAAAATGTGTGCTGAGATTTCAGGAAACTCGTAGATTTTGGAAGCTTGGTAACCCCTTTCCATGAAAGTGATTTGCGCCAGTCTCTGCTTAGGACTACATCAATAGGAAACAAACCATAGAGATATAACTTGGAACTACTTTATTGTGTCAAGTTTCAAAGGGCTAGCACAAACAATGTTTGATTTAGAGTCCCAACTACATGTATCCATATAGGGGAAAACAGAGTGAAACCTAAAAATTAAAACTATTACTGCCAACGAACGGTTTAACCTAGAAGAACGAAATTTGGTGAGCCAAGTGATATTGGGGTACTGATCATTACCTGAAGGAGTCATCAAGATTGGTTGAAAAAATGTGTGCTGAGATTTCAGGAAACTCGTAGTTTTTTGGAAGCTTGGCAAACCCTTTCCATGAAAGTGATCTGCGCCTGTCTCTGCTTAAGGATACACCTATAGGAAACAAACCATAGAGATAGAACTTGGAACTACTTTATTGTGTCAAGGTTCAAAGAGCTAGCACAAACCGTCTTTGATTTAGAGTTCTAAATATATGTATACTTATAGGAGTAAACAGAGTGAAACCTAAAAATTAAAACTGTTACTGCCAACGAATAGTTTAACCTAGAAGAACGAAATTTGGTGAGCCTAGTGGGATTGGGGTACTGATCATTACCTGAAAGTGTCATCAAGATTGGGTGAAAAAATGTGTGCTGAGATATCAGGAAACTCGTAGTTTTTGGAAGCTTGGCAACCCCTTTCCATGAAAGTGATTTGCACGAGTCTCTGCTTAGGGCTACGTCAATAGGAAACAAACCATAGAGATAGCACTTGGAACTACTTTATTGTGTCAAGTTTCAAAGAGCTAGCACAAACCGTGTTTGATTTAGAGTTCCAACTACATGTATCCATATAGGCGAAAACAGACTGAAACCTAAAAATTAAAACTGTTACTGCCAACGAACGGTTAAACCTAGAAGAACGAAATTTGGTGAGCCAAGTGGGATTGGGGTACTGAGGATTACCTGAAAGTGTCATCAAGTTTGGGTGAAAAAATGTGTGCTGAGATTTCAGGAAACTCGTAGTTTTTTGGAAGCTTGGCAACCCCTTTCCATGAAAGTGATTTGCACGAGTCTCTGCTTAGGGCTACGTCAATAGGAAACAAACCATAGAGATAGAACTTGGAACTACTTTATTGTGTCAAGTTTTAAAGAGCTAGCACAAACCGTGTTTGATTTTGAGTTCCAACTACATGTATCCATATAGGTGAAAACAGAGTGAAACCTAAAAATTAAAACTGTTACTGCCAACGAACGGTATAACCTAGAAGAATGAAATTTGGTGAGCCAAGTGGGATTGGGGTACTGATCATTACCTGAAAGTGTCATCAAGATTAGGTGAAAAAATATGTGCTGGGATTTGGGGAAACTCGTAGTTTTTTGGAAGCTTGGCAACCCCTTTCCATGAAAGCGATTTGTGCCAGTTTCTGCTTAGGGCTACATCAATAGGAAACAAACCATAGAGATAGAACTTGGAACTACTTTATTGTGTCAAGTTTCAAAGAGCTAGCACAAACAATGTTTGATTTAGAGTCCCAACTACATGTATCCATATAGGGGAAAACAGAGTGAAACCTAAAAATTAAAACTATTACTGCCAACGAACGGTTTAACCTAGAAGAACGAAATTTGGTGAGCCAAGTGGGATTGGGGTACTGATCATTACCTGAAGGAGTCATAAAGATTGGGTGAAAAAATGTGTGCTGAGATTTCAGGAAACTCGTAGTTTTTTGGAAGCTTGGCAACCCCTTTCCATGAAAGTGATCTGCGCCTGTCTCTGCTTAAGGCTACACCTATAGGCAACAAAACATAGAGATAGAACTTGGAACTACTTTATTGTGTCAAGTTTCAAAGAGCTAGCACAAACCGTCTTTGTTTTAGAGTTCCAACTACATGTATCCATATAGGAGAAAACAGAGTGAAACCGAAAAATTAAAACTGTTACTGCCAACGAATAGTTTAAACTAGAAGAACGAAATTTGGTGAGCCAAGTGGGATTGGGGTACTGATCATTACCTGAAAGTGTCATCAAGATTGGGTGAAAAAATGTGTGCTGAGATTTCAGGAAACTCGTAGTTTTTTGGAAGCTTGGCAACCCCTTTCAATGAAAGTGATTTGCGCCAGTTTCTGCTTAGGGCTACATCAATAGGAAACAAACCATAGAGATAGAACTTGGAACTACTTTATTGTGTCAAGTTTCAAAGAGCTAGCACAAACCGTGTTTGATTTAGAGTTCCGACTACATGTATCCTTATAGGAGTAAACAGAGTGAAACCTAAAAATTAAAACTGTTATTGCCAACGAACAGTTTAAATTAGAAGAACGAAATTTGGTGAGCCAAGTGGGATTGGGGTACTGATCATTACCTGCAAGTGTCATCAAGATTGGGTGAAAAAATGTGTGCTGAGATTTCAGGAAACTCCTAGCTTTTTGGAAGCTTCACAACCCCTTTCCATGAAAGTGATTTGCGCCAGTCTCTGCTTATGGCTACCTCAATAGGAAACAAACCATAGAGATAGAACTTGGAACTACTTTATTGTGTCAAGTTTCAAAGGGCTAGCACAAACCGTGTTTGATTTAGAGTCCCAACTACATGTATCCATATAGGGGAAAACAGAGTGAAACCTAAAAATTAAAACTATTACTGCCAACGAACGGTTTAACCTAGAAGAACGAAATTTGTTGCGCCAAGTGGGATTGGGGTACTGATCATTACCTGAAAGTGTCATCAAGATTGGGTGAAAAAATGTGTGCTGAGATTTCAGGAATCTCGTAGTTTTTTGGAAGCTTTGCAACCCCTTTCCATGAAAGTGATCTGCGCCTGTCTCTGCTTAGGGCTTCACCAATAGGAAACAAAACATGGAGATAGAACTTGGAACTACTTTATTGTGTCAAGTTTCAAAGAGCTAGCACAAACCGTCTTTGATTTAGAGTTCCAACTACATGTATCCATATAGGAGAAAACAGAGTGAAACCTAAAAATTAAAACTGTTACTGCCAACGAATAGTTTAACCTAGAAGAACGAAATTTGGTGAGCCAAGTGAGATTGCGGTACTGATCTTTACCTGAAAGTGTCATCAAGATTGGGTGAAAAAATGTGTGCTGAGATTTCAGGAAACTCGCAGTTTTTTGGAAGCTTGGCAACCCCTTTCCATGAAAGTGATTTGCGCCAGCCTCTGCTTAGGGCTACATCAATAGGAAAGAAACCATAGATATAGAATTTGGAACTACTTTATTGTGTCAAGTTTCAAAGAGCTAGCACAAACCGTGTTTGATTTTGAGTTCCAACTACATGTATCCATAAGGGAGAAAACAGAGTGAAACCTAAAAATTAAAACTGTTTCAGCCAACGAACGGTTTAACCTAGAAGAACGAAATTTGGTGTGCCAAGTGGGACTGGGGTACTGATCATTACCTGAAAGTGTCATCAAGATTGGGTTAAAAAATGTGTGCTGAGATTTCAGGAAACTCGTAGTTTTTTGGAAGCTTGGCAACCCCTTTCCATGAAAGTGATTTGCGCCAGTTTCTTCTTAGGGCTACATCAATAAAAAACAAACCATAGAGATAGAACTTGGAACTACTTTATTGTGTCAAGTTTCAAAGAGCTAGCACAAACCGTGTTTGATTTTGAGTTCCAACTACATGTATCCATATAGGAGAAAACAGTGAAACCTAAAAATTAAAACTGTTACTGCCAAGGAACGGTTTAACCTAGAAGAACAAAATTTGGTGAGCCAAGTGGGATTGGGGTACTGATCATTACCTGAAAGTGTCATCAAGATTGGGTGAAAAAATGTGTGCTGAGATTTCAGGAAACTCGTAGATTTTGGAAGCTTGGTAACCCCTTTCCATGAAAGTGATTTGCGCCAGTCTCTGCTTAGGACTACATCAATAGGAAACAAACCATAGAGATATAACTTGGAACTACTTTATTGCGTCAAGTTTCAAAGGGCTAGCACAAACAATGTTTGATTTAGAGTCCCAACTACATGTATCCATATAGGGGAAAACAGAGTGAAACCTAAAAATTAAAACTATTACTGCCAACGAACGGTTTAACCTAGAAGAACGAAATTTGGTGAGCCAAGTGATATTGGGGTACGGATCATTACCTGAAGGAGTCATCAAGATTGGTTGAAAAAATGTGTTCTGAGATTTCAGGAAACTCGTAGTTTTTTGGAAGCTTGGCAACCCCTTTCCATGAAAGTGATCTGCGCCTGTCTCTGCTTAAGGATACACCTATAGGAAACAAACCATAGAGATAGAACTTGGAACTACTTTATTGTGTCAAGGTTCAAAGAGCTAGCACAAACCGTCTTTGATTTATAGTTCTAAATATATGTATACTTATAGGAGTAAACAGAGTGAAACCTAAAAATTAAAACTGTTACTGCCAACGAATAGTTTAACCTAGAAGAATGAAATTTGGTGAGCCAAGTGGGATTGGGGTACTGATCATTACCTGAAAGTGTCATCAAGATTGGGTGAAAAAATGTGTCCTGAGATTTCAGGAAACTCGTAGTTTTTTGGAAGCTGGGCAACCCCTTTCCATGAAAGTGATTTGTGCCTGTTTCTGCTTAGGGCTACATCAATAGGAAACAAACCATAGAGATAGAACTTGGAACTACTTTATTGTGTCAAGTTTCAAAGAGCTAGCACAAACCGTGTTTGATTTTGAGTTCCAACTACATGTATCCATATAGGAGAAAACAGTGAAACCTAAAAATTAAAACTGTTACTGCCAACGAACGGTTTAACCTAGAAGAACGAAATTTGGTGAGCCAAGTGGGATTGGGGTACTGATCGTTACCTGAAAGTTCCATCAAGATTGGGTGAAAAAATGTGTGCTGCGATTTCAGGAAACTCGTAGTTTTTTGAAAGCTTGGCAACCCCTTTCCATGAAAGTGATTTGCGCCAGTCTCTTCTTAGGGCTACATCAATAGGAAACAAACCATAGAGATAGAACTTGGAACTACTTTATTGTGTCAAGTTTCAAAGAGCTAGCACAAACCGTGTTTGATTTTGAGTTCCAACTACATGTATCCATATAGGAGAAAACAGTGAAACCTAAAAATTAAAACTGTTACTGCCAACGAACGGTTTATCCTAGAAGAACGAAATTTGGTGAGCCAAGTGGGATTGGGGTACTGATTATTACCTGAAAGTGTCATCAAGTTTGGGTGAAAAAATGTGTGCTGAGATTTCAGGAAACTCGTAGTTTTTTGGAAGCTTGGTAACTTCTTTTCATGAAAGTGATTTGCGCCAGTCTCTGCTTAGGAGTAAATCAATAGGAAAAAAACCATAGAGATAGAACTTGGAACTACTTTATTGTGTCAAGGTTCAAAGAGCTAGCACAAACCGTCTTTGATTTAGAGTTCTAAATATATGTATACTTATAGGAGTAAACAGAGTGAAACCTAAAAATTAAAACGGTTACTGCCAACGAATGGTTTAACCTAGAAGAACGGAATTTGGTGAGCCAAGTGGGATTGGGGTACTGATCATTACCTGAGCGTGTCATCAAGATTAGGTGAAAAAGTGTGTGCTGAGATTTCAGGAAACTCGTAGTTTTTTGGAAGCTTCGCAACCCCTTTCCATGAAAGTGATTTGTGCCAGTCTCTGCTTATGGCTACATCAATAGGAAACAAACCATAGAGATAGAACTTGGAACTACTTTATTGTGTCAAGTTTCAAAGAGCTAGCACAAACAATGTTTGATTTAGAGTCCCAACTACATGTATCCATATAGGGAAAACAGAGTGAAACCTAAAAATTAAAACTATTACTGCCAACGAACGGTTTAACCTAGAAGAACGAAATTTGGTGAGCCAAGTGGGATTGGGGTACTGATCATTACCTGAAGGAGTCAGAAAGATTGGGTGAAAAAATGTGTGCTGAGATTTCAGGAAACTCGTAGTTTTTTGGAAGCTTGGCAACCCCTTTCCATGAAAGTGATCTGCGCCTGTCTCTTCTTAAGGCTACACCTATAGGAAACAAAACATAGGGATAGAACTTGGAACTACTTTATTGTGTCAACTTTCAAAGAGCTAGCACAAACCGTCTTTGATTTAGAGTTCCAAATATATGTATCCATATAGGAGAAAACAGAGTGAAACCGAAAAATTAAAACTGTTACTGCCAACGAATAGTATAACCTAGAAGAACGAAATTTGGTGAGCCAAGTGGGATTGGGGTACTGATCATTACCTGAAAGTGTCATCAAGATTGGGTGATAAAATGTGTGCTGAGATTTCAGGACACTCGTAGTTTTTTGGAAGCTTTGCAACCCCTTTCAATGAAAGTGATTTGCGCCAGTTTCTGCTTAGGGCTACATCAATAGGAAACAAACCATAGAGATAGAACTTGGAACTACTTTATTGTGTCAAGTTTCAAAGAGCTAGCACAAACCGTGTTTGATTTAGAGTTCCGACTACATGTATCCTTATAGGAGTAAACAGAGTGAAACCTAAAAATTAAAACTGTTACTGCCAACGAACAGTTTAAATTAGAAGAACGAAATTTGGTGAGCCAAGTAGGATTGGGGTACTGATCATTACCTGCAAGTGTCATCAAGATTGGGTGAAAAAATGTGTGCTGAGGTTTCAGGAAACTCCTAGCTTTTTGGAAGCTTCGCAACCCCTTTCCATGAAAGTGATTTGCGCCAGTCTCTGCTTATGGCTACATCAATAGGAAACAAACCATAGAGATAGAACTTGGAACTACTTTATTTTGTCAAGTTTCAAAGGGGTAGCACAAACCGTGTTTGATTTAGAGTCCCAACTACATGTATCCATATAGGGGAAAACAGAGTGAAACCTAAAAATTAAAACTGTTACAGCCAACGAACGGGTTAACCTAGAAGAACGAAATTTGGTGTGCCAAGTGGGACTGGGGTACTGATCATTACCTGAAAGTGTCATCAAGATTGGGTTAAAAAATGTGTGCTGAGATTTCAGGAAACTCGTAGTTTTTTGGAAGCTTGGCAACCCCTTTCCATGAAAGTGATTTGCGCCAGTTTCTTCTTAGGGCTACATCAATAAAAAACAAACCATAGAGATAGAACTTGGAACTACTTTATTGTGTCAAGTTTCAAAGAGCTAGCACAAACCGTGTTTGATTTTGAGTTCCAACTACATGTATCCATATAGGAGAAAACAGTGAAACCTAAAAATTAAAACTGTTACTGCCAAGGAACGGTTTAACCTAGAAGAACAAAATTTGGTGAGCCAAGTGGGATTGGGGTACTGATCATTACCTGAAAGTGTCATCAAGATTGGGTGAAAAAATGTGTGCTGAGATTTCAGGAAACTCGTAGATTTTGGAAGCTTGGTAACCCCTTTCCATGAAAGTGATTTGCGCCAGTCTCTGCTTAGGACTACATCAATAGGAAACAAACCATAGAGATATAACTTGGAACTACTTTATTGTGTCAAGTTTCAAAGGGCTAGCACAAACAATGTTTGATTTAGAGTCCCAACTACATGTATCCATATAGGGGAAAACAGAGTGAAACCTAAAAATTAAAACTATTACTGCCAACGAACGGTTTAAACTAGAAGAACGAAATTTGGTGAGCCAAGTGATATTGGGGTACGGATCATTACCTGAAGGAGTCATCAAGATTGGGTGAAAAAATGTGTGCTGAGATTTCAGGAAACTCGTAGTTTTTTGGAAGCTTGGCAACCCCTTTCCATGAAAGTGATCTGCGCCTGTCTCTGCTTAAGGCTACACCTATAGGAAACAAAACATAGAGATAGAACTTGGAACTACTTTATTGTGTCAAGTTTCAAAGAGCTAGCACAAACCGTCTTTGATTTAGAGTTCCAACTACATGTATCCATATAGGAGAAAACAGAGTGAAACTGAAAAATTAAAACTGTTACTGCCAACGAATAGTTTAACCTAGAAGAACGAAATTTGGTGAGCCAAGTGGGATTGGGGTACTGATCATTACCTGAAAGTGTCATCAAGATTGGGTGAAAAAATGTGTGCTGAGATTTCAGGAAACTCGTAGTTTTTTGGAAGCTTGGCAACCCCTTTCCATAAAAGTGATTTGTGCCAGTTTCTGCTTAGGGCTACATCAATAGGAAACAAACCATAGAGATAGAACTTGGAACTACTTTATTGTGTCAAGTTTCAAAGGGCTAGCACAAACCGTGTTTGATTTTGAGTTCCAACTACATGTATCCATATAGGAGAAAACAGTGAAACCTAAAAATTAAAACTGTTACTGCCAACGAACGGTTTAACCTAGAAGAACGAAATTTGGTGAGCCAAGTGGGATTGGGGTACTGATCGTTACCTGAAAGTTCCATCAAGATTGGGTGAAAAAATGAGTGCTGAGATTTCAGGAAACTCGTAGTTTTTTGAAAGCTTGGCAACCCCTTTCCATGAAAGTGATTTGCGCCAGTCTCTTCTTAGGGCTACATCAATAGGAAACAAACCATAGAGATAGAACTTGGAACTACTTTATTGTGTCAAGTTTCAAAGAGCTAGCACAAACCGTGTTTGATTTTGAGTTCCAACTACATGTATCCATATAGGAGAAAACAGTGAAACCTAAAAATTAAAACTGTTACTGCCAACGAACGGTTTAACCTAGAAGAACGAAATTTGGTGAGCCAAGTGGGATTGGGGTACAGATTATTACCTGAAAGTGTCATCAAGATTGGGTGAAAAAATGTGTGCTGAGATTTCAGGAAACTCGTAGTTTTTTGGAAGCTTGGTAACTTCTTTTCATGAAAGTGATTTGCGGCAGTCTCTGCTTAGGAGTAAATCAATAGGAAACAAACCATAGAGATAGAACTTGGAACTACTTTATTGTGTCAAGTTTCAAAGAGCTAGCACAAACCGTCTTTGATTTAGAGTTCTAAATATATGTATACTTATAGGAGTAAACAGAGTGAAACCTAAAAATTAAAACTGTTACGGCCAACGAACGGTTTAACCTAGAAGAACGAAATTTGGTGAACCAAGTGGGATTGGGGTACTGATCATTACCTAAAAGTGTCATCAAAATTGGGTGAAAAAATATGTGCTGAGATATCAGGAAACTCGTAGTTTTTGGAAGCTTGGCAACCCCTTTCCATGAAAGTGATTTGCACGAGTCTCTGCTTAGGGCTACGTCAATAGGAAACAAACCATAGAGATAGCACGTGGAACTACTTTATTGTGTCAAGTTTCAAAGAGCTAGCACAAACCGTGTTTGATTTAGAGTTCCAACTACATGTATCCATATAGGCGAAAACAGACTGAAACCTAAAAATTAAAACTGTTACTGCCAACGAACGGTTAAACCTAGAAGAACTAAATTTGGTGAGCCAAGTGGGATTGGGGTACTGAGGATTACCTGAAAGTGTCATCAAGTTTGGGTGAAAAAATGTGTGCTGAGATTTCAGGAAACTCGTAGTTTTTTGGAAGCTTGGCAACCCCCTTCCATGAAAGTGATTTGCACGAGTCTCTGCTTAGGGCTACGTCAATAGGAAACAAACCATAGAGATAGAACTTGGAACTACTTTATTGTGTCAAGTTTTAAAGAGCTAGCACAAACCGTGTTTGATTTTGAGTTCCAACTACATGTATCCATATAGGTGAAAACAGAGTGAAACCTAAAAATTAAAACTGTTACTGCCAACGAACGGTATAACCTAGAAGAATGAAATTTGGTGAGCCAAGTGGGATTGGGGTACTGATCATTACCTGAAAGTGTCATCAAGATTAGGTGAAAAAATATTTGCTGGGATTTGGGGAAACTCGTAGTTTTTTGGAAGCTTGGCAACCCCTTTCCATGTAAGCGATTTGTGCCAGTTTCTGCTTAGGGCTACATCAATAGGAAACAAACCATAGAGATAGAACTTGGAACTACATTATTGTGTCAAGTTTCAAAGAGCTAGCACAAACAATGTTTGATTTAGAGTCCCAACTACATGTATCCATATAGGGGAAAACAGAGTGAAACCTAAAAATTAAAACTATTACTGCCAACGAACGGTTTAACCTAGAAGAACGAAATTTGGTGAGCCAAGTGGGATTGGGGTACTGATCATTACCTGAAGGAGTCATCAAGATTGGGTGAAAAAATGTGTGCTGAGATTTCAGGAAACTCGTAGTTTTTTGGAAGCTTGGCAACCCCTTTCCATGAAAGTGATCTGCGCCTGTCTCTTCTTAAGGCTACGTCAATAGGAAACAAACCATAGAGATAGAACTTGGAACTACTTTATTGTGTCAAGTTTTAAAGAGCTAGCACAAACCGTGTTTGATTTGGAGTTCCAACTACATGTATCCATATAGGAGAAAACAGAGTGAAACCTAAAAATTAAAACTGTTACTGCCAACGAACGGTATTACCTAGAAGAACGAAATTTGGTGAGCCAAGTGGGATTGGGGTACTGATCATTAGCTGAAAGTGTCATCCAGATTGGGTGAAAAAATGTCTGCGGTGATTTCTGGAAACTCGTAGTTTTTTGGAAGCTTGGCAACCCCTTTCCATGAAAGTGATGTGCGCCCGTCTCTGCTTTGGGCTAAATCAATAGGAAACAAACAATAGAGATAGAAATTGGAACTACTTTATTGTGTCCAGTTTCAAAGAGCTAGAACAAACTGTGTTTGATTTAGAGTTCCAACTACATGTATCCATATAGGAGAAAACAGAATGAAACCTAAAAATTAAAACTGGTACTGCCAACGAACGGTTTAACCTAGAAGAACAAACTTTGGTTAGATAAGTGGGATTGGGGAACTGATCATTAACTGAAAGTGTCATCAAGATTGGGTGAAAAATGTGTGCTGAGATTTCAGGAAACTCGTAGTTTTTTGGAAGCTTGGCAACCCCTTTCCATTAAAGTGAATTGCATGAGTCTCTGCTTAGGGCTACATCAATAGAAAAAAACCATAGATATAGAACTTGGAACTAATTTATCGTGTCAAGATTCAAAGAGCTAACACAAACCGTGTTTGATTTAGAGTTCCAACTACATATATCCATATAGGAGAAAACAGAGTGAAACCTAAATATTTAAACTGTTACTTCCAACGAACGGTTTAACCTAGAAGAATGAAATTTGGTGAGCCAAGTGGGATTGGGGTACTGATCATTACCTGAAAGTGTCATCAAGATTAGGTGAAAAAATATGTGCTGGGATTTCAGGAAACTCGTAGTTTTTTGGAAGCTTGGCAACGCCTTTACATGAAAGTGATTTGTGCTGGTCTATGCTTAGGGAAACATCAATAGGAAACAAACCATAGAAATAGAACTTGGAAGTACTTTATTGTGTCAAGTTTCAAAGAGCTAGCACAAACCGTGATTGATTTAGAGTTCCAACTACATGTATCCATATAGGAGAAAACAGAGTGAAACCTAAAAATTAAAACTGTTACTGCAAACGAACGGTTTAACCTAGAAGAACGAAATTTGGTCAGCCAAGTCGGATTGGGGTACTGATCATTACCTCAAAGTGTCATCAAGATTGGGTTAAAAAATGTGTGCTGAGATTTCAGGAAACTCGTAGTTTCTTGGAAACTTGACAACCCCTTTCCATGAAAGTGATTTGCGCCAGTCTCTGCTTAGGGCTACATCAATAGGAAACAAACCATAGAGATAGCACTTGGAACTACTTTATTGTGTCAAGTTTCAAAGAGCTAGCACAAACCGTGTTTGATTTAGAGTTCCAACTACATGTATCCATATAGGAGAAAACAGAGTTAAACCAAAAAATTAAAACTGTTACGGCCAACCAACGGTTAAACCTAGAAGAACGAAATTTGATGAGCCAAGTGGGATTGGGGTACTGATCATTACCTAAAAGTGTCATCAAGATTGGGTGAAAAAATGTGTGCTGAGATATCAGGAAACTCGTAGTTTTTGGAAGCTTGGCAACCCCTTTCCATGAAAGTGATTTGCACGAGTCTCTGCTTAGGGCTACGTCAATAGGAAACAAACCATAGAGATAGCACTTGGAACTACTTTATTGTGTCAAGTTTCAAAGAGCTAGCACAAACCGTGTTTGATTTAGAGTTCCAACTACATGTATCCATATAGGCGAAAACAGACTGAAACCTAAAAATTAAAACTGTTACTGCCAACGAACGGTTAAACCTAGAAGAACGAAATTTGGTGAGCCAAGTGGGATTGGGGTACTGACCATTACCTGAAAGTGTCATCAAGTTTGGGTGAAAAAATGTGTGCTGAGATTTCAGGAAACTCGTAGTTTTTTGGAAGCTTGGCAACCCCTTTCCATGAAAGTGATTTGCACCAGTCTCTGCTTAGGGCTACGTCAATAGGAAACAAACCATAGAGATAGAACTTGGAACTACTTTATTGTGTCAAGTTTTAAAGAGCTAGCACAAACCGTGTTTGATTTTGAGTTCCAACTACATGTATCCATATAGGAGAAAACAGAGTGAAACCTAAAAATTAAAACTGCTACTGCCAACGAACGGTATAACCTAGAAGAACGAAATTTGGTGAGCCAAGTGGGATTGGGGTACTGATCATTAGCTGAAAGTGTCATCCAGATTGGGTGAAAAAATGTGTGCGGTGATTTCTGGAAACTCGTAGTTTTTTGGAAGCTTGGCAACCCCTTTCCATGAAAGTGATTTGCGCCCTTCTCTGCTTTGGGTTACATCAATAGGAAACAAACCATAGAGATAGAAGTTGGAACTACTTTATTTTGTCCACTTTCAAAGAGCTAGCACAAACTGTGTTTGATTTAGAGTTCCAACTACATGTATCCATATAGGTGAAAACAGAGTGAAACCTAAAAATTAAAACTGTTACTGCCAACGAACGGTTTAACCTAGAAGAACGAAATTTGGTCAGCCAAGTCGGATTGGGGTACTGATCATTACCTCAAAGTGTCATCAAGATTGGGTTAAAAAATGTGTGCTGAAATTTCAGGAAACTCGTAGTTTTTTGGAAATTGACAACCCCTTTCCATGAAAGTGATTTGCGCCAGTCTCTGCTTAGGGCTACATCAATAGGAAACAAAGCATAGAGATAGAACTTGGAACTACTTTATTGTGTCAAGTTTCAAAGAGCTAGCACAAACCTGTTCGATTTAGAGTTCCAACTACATGTATCCATATAGGAGAAAACAGAGTGAAACCTAAAAATTAAAACTGTTACTGCCAAGAACGGTTTAACCTAGAAGAACGGAATTTGGTGAGCCAAGTGGGATTGGGGTACTGATTATTACCTGAAAGTGTCATCAAGATTGGGTGAAAAAATGGGTGCTGTGATTTGGGGAAACTAGTAGTTTTTTGGAAGCTTGGCAACGCCTTTCCATGAAAGTGATTTGTGCCGGTGTCTGCTTAGGGCTACATCAATAGGAAACAAACCAGAGAAATAGAACTTGGAACTACTTTATTGGGTCAAGTTTCAAAGAGCTACCACAAACCGTGTTTGATTTAGAGTCCCAACTACATGTATCCATATAGGAGAAAACAGAGTGAAACCTAAAAATTAAAACTATTACTGCCAACGAACGGTTTAACCTAGAAGAATGAAATTTGGTGAGCCAAGTGGGATTGGGGTACTGATCATTACCTAAAAGTGTCATCAAGATTGGGTGAAAAAATGTGTGCTGAGATTTCAGGAAACTCGTAGTTTTTTGGAAGCTTGGCAACCCCTTTCCATGAAATTGATTTGCATGAGTCTCTGCTTAGGGCTGCGTCAATAGGAAACAAACAATAGAGATAGAACTTGGAACTACTTTATTGTGTCAAGTTTCAAAGAGCTAGCACAAACCGTGTTTGATTTAGAGTTCCAACTACATGTATCCATATAGGAGAAAACAGAGTGAAACCTAAAAATTAAAACTATTACTGCCAACGAACTGTTTAACCTAGAAGAATGAAATTTGGTGAGCCAAGTGGGATTGGGGTACTGACCATTACCTGAAAGTGTCATCCAGATTGGGTGAAAAAATGTGTGCTGAGATTTCAGGAGACTCGTAGTTTTTTGGAAGCTTGGCAACCCCTTTCCATGAAAGTGATTGGTGCCAGTCTGTTCTTAGGGCTACATCAATAGGAAACAAACCATAGAGATAGAACTTGGAACTACTTTATTGTGTCAAGTTTTAAAGAGCTAGCACAAACCGTGTTTGATTTGGAGTTCCAACTACATGTATCCATATAGGAGAAAACAGAGTGAAACCTAAAAATTAAAACTGTTACTGCCAACGAACGGTATTACCTAGAAGAACGAAATTTGGTGAGCCAAGTGGGATTGGGGTACTGATCATTAGCTGAAAGTGTCATCCAGATTGGGTGAAAAAATGTGTGCGGTGATTTCTGGAAACTCGTAGTTTTTTGGAAGCTTGGCAACCCCTTTCCATGAAAGTGATGTGCGCCCATCTCTGCTTTGGGCTAAATCAATAGGAAACAAACCATAGAGATAGAAATTGGAACTACTTTATTGTGTCCAGTTTCAAAGAGCTAGAACAAACTGTGTTTGATTTAGAGTTCCAACTACATGTATCCATATAGGAGAAAACAGAGTGAAACCTAAAAATTAAAACTGGTACTGCCAACGAACGGTTTAACCTAGAAGAACAAACTTTGGTTAGATAAGTGGGATTGGGGAACTGATCATTAACTGAAAGTGTCATCAAGATTGGGTGAAAAATGTGTGCTGAGATTTCAGGAAACTCGTAGTTTTTTGGAAGCTTGGCAACCCCTTTCCATTAAAGTGAATTGCATGAGTCTCTGCTTAGGGCTACATCAATAGAAAAAAACCATAGATATAGAACTTGGAACTAATTTATCGTGTCAAGATTCAAAGAGCTAGCACAAACCGTGTTTGATTTAGAGTTCCAACTACATATATCCATATAGGAGAAAACAGAGTGAAACCTAAATATTTAAACTGTTACTTCCAACGAACGGTTTAACCTAGAAGAATGAAATTTGGTAGCCAAGTGGGATTGGGGTACTGATCATTACCTGAAAGTGTCATCAAGATTAGGTGAAAAAATATGTGCTGTGATTTCGGGAAACTCGTAGTTTTTTGGAAGCTTGGCAACGCCTTTCCATGAAAGTGATTTGTGCTGGTCTATGCTTAGGGAAACATCAATAGGAAACAAACCATAGAAATAGAACTTGGAAGTACTTTATTGTGTCAAGTTTCAAAGAGCTAGCACAAACCGTGATTGATTTAGAGTTCCAACTACATGTATCCATATAGGAGAAAACAGAGTGAAACCTAAAAATTAAAACTGTTACTGCAAACGAACGGTTTGACCTAGAAGAACGAAATTTGGTCAGCCAAGTCGGATTGGGGTACTGATCATTTCCTCAAAGTGTCATCAAGATTGGGTTAAAAAATGTGTGCTGAGATTTCAGGAAACTCGTAGTTTCTTGGAAACTTGACAACCCCTTTCCATGAAAGTGATTTGCGCCAGTCTCTGCTTAGGGCTACATCAATAGGAAACAAACCATAGAGATAGCACTTGGAACTACTTTATTGTGTCAAGTTTCAAAGAGCTAGCACAAACCGTGTTTGATTTAGAGTTCCAACTACATGTATCCATATAGGAGAAAACAGAGTGAAACCTAAATATTTAAACTGTTACTTCCAACGAACGGTTTAACCTAGAAGAATGAAATTTGGTGAGCCAAGTGGGATTGGGGTACTGATCATTACCTGAAAGTGTCATCAAGATTAGGTGAAAAAATATGTGCTGGGATTTCGGGAAACTCGTAGTTTTTTGGAAGCTTGGCAACGCCTTTCCATGAAAGTGATTTGTGCTGGTCTATGCTTAGGGAAACATCAATAGGAAACAAACCATAGAAATAGAACTTGGAAGTACTTTATTGTGTCAAGTTTCAAAGAGCTAGCACAAACCGTGATTGATTTAGAGTTCCAACTACATGTATCCATATAGAAGAAAACAGAGTGAAATCTAAAAATTAAAACTGTTACTGCAAACGAACGGTTTAACCTAGAAGAACGAAATTTGGTCAGCCAAGTCGGATTGGGGTACTGATCATTACCTCAAAGTGTCATCAAGATTGGGTTAAAAAATGTGTGCTGAGATTTCAGGAAACTCGTAGCTTTTTGGAAACTTGACAACCCCTTTCCATGAAAGTGATTTGCGCCACTCCCTGCTTAGGGCTACATCAATAGGAAACAAACAATAGAGATAGCACTTGGAACTACTTTATTGTGTCAAGTTTCAAAGAGCTAGCACAAACCGTGTTTGATTTAGAGTTCCAACTACATGTATCCATATAGGCGAAAACAGACTGAAACCTAAAAATTAAAACTGTTACTGCCAACGAACGGTTAAACCTAGAAGAACGAAATTTGGTGAGCCAAGTGGGATTGGGGTACTGACCATTACCTGAAAGTGTCATCAAGTTTGGGTGAAAAAATGTGTGCTGAGATTTCAGGAAACTCGTAGTTTTTTGGAAGCTTGGCAACCCCTTTCCATGAAAGTGATTTGCACGAGTCTCTGCTTAGGGCTACGTCAATAGGAAACAAACCATAGAGATAGAACTTGGAACTACTTTATTGTGTCAAGTTTTAAAGAGCTAGCACAAACCGTGTTTGATTTTGAGTTCCAACTACATGTATCCATATAGGAGAAAACAGAGTGAAACCTAAAAATTAAAACTGCTACTGCCAACGAACGGTATAACCTAGAAGAACGAAATTTGGTGAGCCAAGTGGGATTGGGGTACTGATCATTAGCTGAAAGTGTCATCCAGATTGGGTGAAAAAATGTGTGCGGTGATTTCTGGAAACTCGTAGTTTTTTGGAAGCTTGGCAACCCCTTTCCATGAAAGTGATTTGCGCCCTTCTCTGCTTTGGGCTACATCAGTAGGAAACAAACCATAGAGATAGAAATTGGAACTACTTTATAGTGTCCAGTTTCAAAGAGCTAGCACAAACTGTGTTTGATTTAGAGTTCCAACTACATGTATCCATATAGGAGAAAACAGAGTGAAACCTAAAAATTAAAACTGGTACTGCCAACGAACGGTTTAACCTAGAAGAACGAAATTTGGTGAGCCAAGTGGGATTGGGGAACTGATCATTAACTGAAAGTGTCATCAAGATTGGATGAAAAAATGTGTGCTGAGATTTCAGGAAACTCGTAGTTTTTTGGAAGCTTGGCAACCCCTTTCCATGAAAGTGAATTGCACGAGTCTCTGCTTAGGGCTACATCAATAGAAAAAAACCATAGAGATAGAACTTGGAACTAATTTATCGTGTCAAGATTCAAAGAGCTAGCACAAACCGTGTTTGATTTAGAGTTCCAACTACATGTATCCATATAGGAGAAAACAGAGTGAAACCTAAAAATTAAAACTGTTACTGCCAACGAACGTTTTAACCTAGAAGAACGAAATTTGGTCAGCCAAGTCGGATTGGGGTACTGATCATTACCTCAAAGTGTCATCAAGATTGGGTTAAAAAATGTGTGCTGAAATTTCAGGAAACTCGTAGTTTTTTGGAAATTGACAACCCCTTTCCATGAAAGTGATTTGCGCCAGTCTCTGCTTAGGGCTACATCAATAGGAAACAAAGCATAGAGATAGAACTTGGAACTACTTTATTGTGTCAAGTTTCAAAGAGCTAGCACAAACCTGTTCGATTTAGAGTTCCAACTACATGTATCCATATAGGAGAAAACAGAGTGAAACCTAAAAATTAAAACTGTTACTCCAACGAACGGTTTAACCTAGAAGAACGAAATTTGGTGAGCCAAGGGGGATTGGGGTACTGATCATTACCTAAAAGTGTCATCAAGATTGGGTGAAAAAATGTGTGCTGAGATATCAGGAAACTCGTAGTTTTTTGGAAGCTTGGCAACCCCTTTCCATGAAAGTGATTTGCACGAGTCTCTGCTTAGGGCTACGTCAATAGGAAACAAACCATAGAGATAGCACTTGGAACTACTTTATTGTGTCAAGTTTCAAAGAGCTAGCACAAACCGTGTTTGATTTAGAGTTCCAACTACATGTATCCATATAGGCGAAAACAGAGTGAAACCTAAAAATTAAAACTGTTACGGCCAACGAACGGTTAAACCTAGAAGAACGAAATTTGGTGAGACAAGTGGGATTGGGGTACTGATCATTACCTGAAAGTGTCATCAAGTTTGGGTGAAAAAATGTGTGCTGAGATTTCAGGAAACTCGTAGTTTTTTGGAAGCTTGGCAACGCCTTTCCATGAAAGTGATTTGTGCCGGTGTCTGTTTAGGGCTTCATCAATAGGAAACAAACCAGAGAAATAGAACTTGGAACTACTTTATTGGGTCAAGTTTCAAAGAGCTACCACAAACCGTGTTTGATTTAGAGTCCCAACTACATGTATCCATATAGGAGAAAACAGAGTGAAACCTAAAAATTAAAACTATTACTGCCAACGAACGGTTTAACCTAGAAGAATGAAATTTGGTGAGCCAAGTGGGATTGGGGTACTGATCATTACCTAAAAGTGTCATCAAGATTGGGTGAAAAAATGTGTGCTGAGATTTCAGGAAACTCGTAGTTTTTTGGAAGCTTGGCAACCCCTTTCCATGAAAGTGATTTGCATGAGTCTCTGCTTAAGTCTATAGGAAACAAACAATAGAGATAGAACTTGGAACTACTTTATTGTGTCAAGTTTCAAAGAGCTAGCACAAACCGTGTTTGATTTAGAGTTCCAACTACATGTATCCATATAGGAGAAAACAGAGTGAAACCTAAAAATTAAAACTATTACTGCCAACGAACGGTTTAACCTAGAAGAATGAAATTTGGTGAGCCAAGTGGGATTGGGGTACTGACCATTACCTGAAAGTGTCATCCAGATTGGGTGAAAAAATGTGTGCTGAGATTTCAGGAGACTCGTAGTTTTTTGGAAGCTTGGCAACCCCTTTCCATGAAAGTGATTGGTGCCAGTCTGTTCTTAGGGCTACATCAATAGGAAACAAACCATAGAGATAGAACTTGGAAGTACATTATTGTGTCAAGTTTTAAAGAGCTAGCACAAACCGTGTTTGATTTGGAGTTCCAACTACATGTATCCATTTAGGAGAAAACAGAGTGAAACCTAAAAATTAAAACTGTTACTGCCAACGAACGGTATAACCTAGAAGAACGAAATTTGGTGAGCCAAGTGGGATTGGGGTACTGATCATTAGCTGAAAGGGTCATCCATATTGGGTGAAAAAATGTGTGCGGTGATTTCTGGAAACTCGTAGTTTTTTGGAAGCTTGGCAACTCCTTTCCATGAAAGTGATTTGCGTACGTCTCTGCTTTGGGCTACATCAATAGGAAACAAACCATAGAGATAGAAATTGGAACTACTTTATTGTGTCCAGTTTCAAAGAGCTAGCACAAACTGTGTTTGACTTAGAGTTCCAACTACATGTATCCATATAGGAGAAAACAGAGTGAAACCTAAAAATTAAAACTGGTACTGCCAACGAACGGTTTAACCTAGAAGAACAAACTCTGGTTAGATAAGTGGGATTGGGGAACTGATCATTAACTGAAAGTGTCATCAAGATTGGGTGAAAAAATGTGTGCTGAGATTTCAGGAAACTCGTAGTTTTTTGGAAGCTTGGCAACCCCTTTCCATTAAAGTGAATTGCACGAGTCTCTGCTTAGGGCTACATCAATAGAAAAAACCATAGATATAGAACTTGGAACTAATTTATCGTGTCAAGATTCAAAGAGCTAGCACAAACCGTGTTTGATTTAGAGTTCCAACTACATGTATCCATATAGGAGAAAACAGAGTGAAACCTAAATATTTAAACTGTTACTTCCAACGAACGGTTTAACCTAGAAGAATGAAATTTGTTGAGCCAAGTGGGATTGGGGTACTGATCATTACCTGAAAGTGTCATCAAGATTAGGTGAAAAAATATGTGCTGGGATTTCGGGAAACTCGTAGTTTTTTGGAAGCTTGGCAACCCCTTTCCATGAAAGTGATTTGCACGAGTCTCTGCTTAGGGCTACGTCAATAGGAAACAAACCATAGAGATAGCACTTGGAACTACTTTATTGTGTCAAGTTTCAAAGAGCTAGCACAAACCGTGTTTGATTTAGAGTTCCAACTACATGTATCCATATAGGCGAAAACAGAGTGAAACCTAAAAATTAAAACTGTTACGGCCAACGAACGGTTAATCCTAGAAGAACGAAATTTGGTGAGCCAAGTGGGATTAAGGTACTGATCATTACCTGAAAGTGTCATCAAGTTTGGGTGAAAAAATGTGTGCTGAGATTTCAGGAAACTCGTAGTTTTTTGGAAGCTTGGCAACCCCTTTCCATGAAAGTGATTTGCACGAGTCTCTGCGTAGGGCTACATCAATAGGAAACAAACCATAGAGATAGCACTTTGAACTACTTTATTTTGTCAAGTTTCAAAGAGCTAGCACAAACCATGTTTGATTTCGAGTTCCAACTACATGTATCCATATAGGCGAAAACAGAGTGAAACCTAAAAATTAAAACTGTTACGGCCAACGAACGGTTAAACCTAGAAGAACGAAATTTGGTGAGCCAAGTGGGATTGGGGTACTGATCATTACCTGAAAGTGTCATCAAGTTTGGGTGAAAAAATATGTGCTGAGATTTCAGGAAACTCGTAGTTTTTTGGAAGCTTGGAAACCACTTTCCATGAAAGTGATTTGCGCCAGTCTCTGCTTAGGGCTACATCAATAGGAAACAAACCATAGAGATAGAACTTGGAACTACTTTATTGTGTCAAGTTTCAAAGAGCTAGCACAAACCTTCTTTGATTTAGAGTTCCAACTACATGTATCCATATAGAGAAAACAGAGCAAAACCTAAAAATTAAAACTGTTACTGCCAACGAATGGTTTAACCTAGAAGAACGAAATTTGGTGAGCCAAGTGGGATTGGGGTACTGATCATTACCTGAAAGTGTCTTCAAGTTTGGGTGAAAAATTGTGTGCTGAGATTTCAGGAAACTCGTAGTTTTTTGGAAGCTTGGCAACCCCTTTCCATGAAAGTGATTTGTACCGGTCTCTGCTTAGGGCTAAATCAATAGGAAACAAACCACAGAGATAGAACTTGGAAATACTTTATTGTGTCAAGTTTCAAAGAGCTAGCACAAACCGTTTGGATTTAGGGTTCCAACTGCATGTATCCATATAGGAGAAAACAGAGTGAAACCTAAAAATTAAAACTGTTACTGCCAACGAACGGTATTACCTAGAAGAACGAAATTTGGTGAGCCAAGTGGGATTGGGGTACTGATCATTAGCTGAAAGTGTCATCCAGATTTGGTGAAAAAATGTGTGCCGTGATTTCTGGAAACTCGTAGTTTTTTGGAAGCTTGGCAACCCCTTTCCATGAAAGTGATTTGCGCCCGTCTCTGCTTTGGGCTACATCAATAGAAAAAAACCATAGATATAGAACTTGGAACTAATTTATCGTGTCAAGATTCAAAGAGCTAGCACAAACCGTGTTTGATTTAGAGTTCCAACTACATGTATCCATATAGGAGAAAACAGAGTGAAACCTAAATATTTAAACTGTTACTTCCAACGAACGGTTTAACCTAGAAGAAGGAAATTTGGTGAGCCAAGTGGGATTGGGGTACTGATCATTACCTGAAAGTGTCATCAAGATTAGGTGAAAAAATATGTGCTGGGATTTTGGGAAACTCGTAGTTTTTTGGAAGCTTGGCAACGCCTTTCCATGAAAGTGATGTGTGCTGGTCTCTGCTTAGGGCTACATCAATAGGAACCAAACCATAGAAATAGAACTTGGAAGTACTTTATTGTGTCAAGGTTCAAAGAGCTAGCACAAACCGTGTTTGATTTAGAGTTCCAACTACATGTATCAATATAGGAGAAAACAGAGTGAAACCTAAAAATTAAAACTGTTACTGCCAACGAACGGTTTAACCTAGAAGAACGAAATTTGGTCAGCCATGTCGGATTGGGGTACTGATCATTACCTCAAAGTGTCATCAAGATTGGGTTAAAAAATGTGTGCTGAGATTTCAGGAAACTCGTAGTTTTTTGGAAACTTGACAACCCCTCTCCATGAAAGTGATTTGCGCCAGTCTCTGCTTAGGGCTACATCAATAGGAAAGAAACCATAGAGATAGAACTTGGAACTACTTTATTGTGTCAAGTTTCAAAGAGCTAGCACAAACCGTGTTTGATTTAGAGTTCCAACTACATGTATCCATATAGGAGAAAACAGAGTGAAACCTAAATATTTAAACTATTACTGACAACGAACGGTTTAACCTAGAAGAATGAAATTTGGCGAGCCAAGTGGAATTGGGGTACTGATCATTACCTAAAAGTGTCATCAAGATAGGTTAAAAAAATGTGTGCTGAGATTTCAGTAAACTCGTAGATTTTGGAAGCTTGGCAATCCCTTTCCATGAAAGTGATTTGTACCAGTCTCTGCTTAGGGGTAAATCAATAGGAAACAAACCATAGAGATAGAACTTGGAACTACTTTATTGTGTCAAGGTTCAAAGAGCTAGCACAAACCGTGTTTGATTTAGAGTTCCAAATACATGTATCCATATAGGAAAAAACAGAGTGAAAACTAAAAATTAAAACTGTTACTGCCAACAAATGGTTTAACCTATAAGAACGAAATTTGGTGAGCCAAGTAGGATTGGCGTACTGATCATTACCTGAAAGTGTCATCAAGATTGGGTGAAAAAATGTGTGCTGAGATTTCAGGAAACTCGTAGTGTTTTGGAAGCTTGGCAACCCCTTTCCATGAAAGTGATTTGTGCCGTTCTCTGCTTAGGGCTACATCAATAGGAAAGAAACCATAGAGATAGAACTTGGAACTAATTTATTGTGTCAAGTTTCAAAGAGCTAGCACAAACCGTGTTTGATTTAGAGTTCCAAATACTTGTATCCATATAGGAGAAAACAGAGTGAAACCTAAATATTTAAACTGTTATTTCCAAGGAACGGTTTAACCTAGAAGAACGAAATTTGGTGAGCCAAGTGGGATTGGGGTACTGATCATTCCCTGAAAGTGTCATCTATATTGTGTGAAAAAATGTGTGCAGAGATTTCAGGAAACTCATTGTTTTTTGGAAGCTTGGCAACCCCTTTCCATGAAAGTGATTGGCGCCAGTCTGTTCTTAGGGCTACATCAATAGGAAACAAACCATAGAGATAGGACTTGGAAGTACTTTATTGTGTCAAGTTTCAAAGAGCTAGCACAAACCGTGTTTGATTTAGAGTTCCAACTACATGTATGCATATATGAGAAAACACAGTGAAACCTAAAAATTAAAACTGTTGCTGCCAACGAACGGTTTAACCGAGAAGAATGAAATTTGGTGAGCCAAGTGGGATTGGGGTACTGATCATTACCTGAAAGTGTCTTCAAGTTTGGGTGAAAAAATGTGTGCTGAGATTTTAGGAAACTCGTAGTTTTTTGGAAGCTTGGCAACGCCTTTCCATGAAATTGATTTGCGCCAGTCTCTGCTTAGGGCTACATCAATAGGAAACAAACCATAGAGATAGAACTTGGAACTACTTTATTGTGTCAAGTTTCAAAGAGCTAGCACAAACCGTGTTTGATTTAGAGTTCCAAATACATGTATCCATACAGGAGTAAACAGAGTGAAAACTAGAAATTAAAACTGTTACTGCCAACGAACGGTTTAATCTATAAGAACGAAATTTGGTGAGCCAAGTGGGATTGGGGTACTGATCATTACCTGAAAGTGTCATCAAGATTGGGTGAAAAATATTTGCTGAGATTTCAGGAAACTCGTAGTTTTTTGGAAGTTTGGCAACCCCTTTTCATGAAAGTGATTTGCACCAGTCTCTGCTTAGGGCTACATCAATAGGAAACAAACCACAGAGATAGAACTTGGAAATACTTTATTGTGTCAAGTTTCAAAGAGCTAGCACAAACCGTGTTTATTTAGAATTCCAACTCCATGTATCCATATAGGAGAAAACAGACAAACCTAAAAATTAAAACTGTTACTGCCAACGAATGGTTTAACCTAGAAGAATGGAATTTGGTGAGCCAAGTGGGATTGGGGTACTGACTATTACCTGAAAGTGTCGTCAAGATTGGGTGAAAAAATGGGTGCTGTGATTTGGGGAAACTCGTAGTTTTTTGGAAGCTTGGCAACGCCTTTCCATGAAAGTGATTTGTGCCGGTGTCTACTTAGGGCTACATCAATAGGAAACAAACCAGAGAAATAGAACTTGGAACTACTTTATTGGGTCAAGTTTCAAAGAGCTACCACAAACCGTGTTTGATTTAGAGTCCCAACTACATGTATCCATATAGGAGAAAACAGAGTGAAACCTAAAAATTAAAACTATTACTGCCAACGAACGGTTTAACCTAGAAGAATGAAATTTGGTGAGCCAAGTGGGATTGGGATACTGATCATTACCTAAAAGTGTCATCAAGATTGGGTGAAAAAATGTGTGCTGAGATTTCAGGAAACTCGTAGTTTTTTGGAAGCTTGGCAACCCCTTTCCATGAAGTGATTTGCATGAGTCTCTGCTTAGGGCTACTTCAATAGGAAACAAACAATAGAGATAGAACTTGGAACTACTTTATTGTGTCAAGTTTCAAAGAGCTAGCACAAACCGTGTTTGATTTTGAGTTCCAACTACATGTATCCATATAGGAGAAAACAGAGTGAAAGCTAAAAATTAAAACTGTTACTGCCAACGAACGGTATAACTTAGAAGAACGAAATTTGGTGAGCCAAGTGGGATTGGGGTACTGATCATTAGCTGAAAGTGTCATACAGATTGGGTGAAAAAATGTATGCGGTGATTTCTGGAAACTCGTAGTTTTTTGGAAGCTTGGCAACCCCTTTCCATGAAAGTGATTTGCGCTCGTCTATGCTTTGGGCTACATCAATAGGAAACAAACCATAGAGATAGAAATTGGAACTACTTTATTGTGTCAAGTTTCAAAGAGCTAGCACAAACTGTGTTTGATTTAGAGTTCCAACTACATGTATCCATATAGGAGAAAACAGAGTGAAACCTAAAAATTAAAACTGGTACTGCCAACGAACGGTTTAACCTAGAAGAACAAACTTTGGTTAGATAAGTGGGATTGGGGAACTGATCATTAACTGAAAGTGTCATCAAGATTGGGTGAAAAAATGTGTGCTGAGATTTCAGGAAACTCGTAGTTTTTTGGAAGCTTGGTAACCCCTTTCAATGAAAGTGAATTGCACGAGTCTCTGCTTAGGGCTACATCAATATAAAAAAACCATAGAGATAGAACTTGGAACTAATTTATCGTGTCAAGATTCAAAGAGATTGCACAAACCGTGTTTGATTTAGAGTTCCAACTACATGTATCCATATAGGAGAAAACAGAGTGAAACCTAAATATATAAACTGTTACTTCCAACGAACGGTTTAACCTAGAAGAACGAAATTTGGTGAGCCAAGTGGGATTGGGGTACTGATCATTACCTGAAAGTGTCATCAAGATTAGGGGAAAAAATATGTGCTGTGATTTCGGGAAACTCGTATTTTTTTGGAAGCTTGGCAACGCCTTTCCATGAAAGTGATTTGTGCTGGTCTCTGCTTAGGGCTACATCAATAGGAAACAAACCATAGAAATAGAACTTGGAAGTACTTTATTGTGTCAAGTTTCAAAGAGCTAGCACAAACCGTGTTTGATTTAGAGTTCCAACTACATGTATCCATATAGGAGAAAACAGAGTGAAACCTAAAAATTAAAAATGTTACTGCCAACGAACGGTTTAACCTAGAAGAACAAAATTTGGTCAGCCAAGTCGGATTGGGTTACTGATCATTACCTCAAAGTGTCATCAAGATTGGGTGAAAAAATGTGTGCTGAGATTTCAGGAAACTCGTAGTGTTTTGGAATCTTGGCAACCCCTTTCCATGAAAGTGATTTGCGCCGGTCTCTGCTTAGGGCTACATCAATAGGAAACAAACCATAGAGATAGAACTTGGAACGACTTTATTGTGTCAAGTTTCAAAGAGCTAGCACAAACCGTGTTTGATTTAGAGTTCCAACAACATGTATCCATATAGGAGAAAACAGAGTGAAACCTAAAAATTAAAACTGTTACTGCCAACGAACGGTTTATCCTAGAAGAACGGAATTTGGTGAGCCAAGTGGGATTGGGGTATTGATTATTATCTGAAAGTGTCATCAAGATTGGGTGAAAAAATGGGTGCTGTGATTTGGGGAAAATCATAGTTTTTTGGAAGCTTGGCAACGCCTTTCCATGAAAGTGATTTGTGCCGGTGTCTGCTTAGGGCTACATCAATAGGAAACAAACCAGAGAAATAGAACTTGGAACTACTTTATTGGGTCAAGTTTCAAAGAGCTACCACAATCCGTGTTTGATTTAGAGTCCCAACTACATGTATCCATATAGGAGAAAACAGAGTGAAACCTAAAAATTAAAACTATTACTGCCAACGAACGGTTTAACCTAGAAAAATGAAATTTGGTGAGCCAAGTGGGATTGGGGTACTGATCATTACCTAAAAGTGTCATCAAGATTGGGTGAAAAAATGTGTGCTGAGATTTCAGGAAACTCGTAGTGTTTTGGAAGCTTGGCAACCCCTTTCCATGAAAGTGATTTGTGCTGGTCTCTGCTTAGGGCTACATCAATAGGAAACAAACCATAGAAATAGAACTTGGAAGTACTTTATTGTGTCAAGTTTCAAAGAGCTAGCACAAACCGTGTTTGATTTAGAGTTCCAACTACATGTATCCATATAGGAAAAAACAGAGTGAAACCTAAAAATTAAAACTGTTACTGCCAATGAACGGTTTAACCTAGAAGAACGAAATTTGGTGAGCCAAGTGGGATTGGGGTACTGACCATTACCTGAAAGTGTCATCCAGATTGGGTGAAAAAATGTGTGCGGTGATTTCTGGAAACTCGTAGTTTTTTGGAAGCTTGGCAACCCCTTGCCATGAAAGTGATTGGCGCCAGTCTGTTCTGAGGGCTACATCAATAGGAAACAAACCATAGAGATAGAACGTGGAACTACTTTATTGTGTCAAGTTTTAAAGAGCTAGCACAAACCGTGTTTGATTTTGAGTTCCAACAACATGTATCCATATAGGAGAAAACAGAGTGAAACCTAAAAATTAAAACTGTTACTGCCAACGAACGGTATAACCTAGAAGAACGAAATTTGCTGAGCCAAGTGGGATTGGGGTACTGATCATTAGCTGAAAGTGTCATCCAGATTGGGTGAAAAAATGTGTGCGGTGATTTCTGGAAACTCGTAGTTTTTTGGAAGCTTGGCAACCCCTTTCCATGAAAGTGATTTGCGCCCGTCTCTGCTTTGCGCTACATCAATAGGAAACAAACCATAGAGATAGAAATTGGAACTACTTTATTGTGTCAAGTTTCAAAGAGCTAGCACAAACCGTCTTTGATTTAGAGTTCCAACTACATGTATCCATATAGGAGAAAACAGAGTGAAACCTAAAAATTAAAACTATTACTGACAACGAACGGTTTAACCTAGAAGAACGAAGTTTGGTGAGCCCAGTGAAATTGGGGTACTGATCATTACCTAAAAGTGTCATCAAGTTTGGTTCAAAAAATGTGTGCTGAGATTTCAGTAAACTCGTAGTTTTTTGGAAGCTTGGCAACCCCTTTCCATGAAAGTGATTTGCGCCAGTCTCTGCTTAGGGCTACATCAATAGGAAACAAACCATAGAGATAGAACTTGGAACGACTTTATTGTGTCAAGTTTCAAAGAGCTAGCACAAACCGTGTTTGATTTAGAGTTACAAATACATGTATCCATATAGGCGAAATCAGAGTGAAACCTAAAAATTAAAACTGTTACTGCCAACGAACGGTTTAACGTAGAAGATGGAAATTTGGTCAGCCAAGTCGGATTGGGGTACTGATCATTACCTAAAAGTGTCATCAAGATTGGGTGAAAAAATGTGTGCTGAGATTTCAGGAAACTCGTAGTGTTTTGGAAGCTTGGCAACCCCTTTCCATGAAAGTGATTTGCATGAGTCTCTGCTTAGGGCTACGTCAATAGGAAACAAACAATAGAGATAGAACTTGGAACTACTTTATTGTGTCAAGTTTCAAAGAGCTAGCACAAACCGTGTTTGATTTAGAGTTCCAACTACATGTATCCATATAGGAAAAAACAGAGTGAAACCTAAAAATTAAAATTGTTACTGCCAATGAACGGTTTAACCTAGAAGAACGAAATTTGGTGAGCCAAGTGGGATTGGGGTACTGACCATTACCTGAAAGTGTCATCCAGATTGGGTGAAAAAATGTGTGCCTAGATTTCAGGAGACTCGTAGTTTTTTGGAAGCTTGGCAACCCCTTGCCATGAAAGTGATTGGCGCCAGTCTGTTCTGAGGGCTACATCAATAGGAAACAAACCATAGAGATAGAACTTGGAACTACTTTATTGTGTCAAGTTTTAAAGAGCTAGCACAAACCGTGTTTGATTTTGAGTTCCAACAACATGTATCCATATAGGAGAAAACAGAGTGAAACCTAAAAATTAAAACTGTTACTGCCAACGAACGGTATAACCTAGAAGAACGAAATTTGGTGAGCCAAGTGGGATTGGGGTACTGATCATTAGCTGAAAGTGTCATCCAGATTGGGTGAAAAAATGTGTGCGGTGATTTCTGGAAACTCGTAGTTTTTTGGAAGCTTGGCAACCCCTTTCCATGAAAGTGATTTGCGCCCGTCTCTGCTTAGGGCTAAATCAATAGGAAACAAACCATAGAGATAGAACTTGGAACTAGTTTATTGTGTCAAGGTTCAAAGAGCTAGCACAAACCGTGTTTGATTTAGAGTTCCAAATACATGTATCCATATAGGGGAAAATAGAGTGAAACCTAAAAATTAAAACTGTTACTGCCAACGAACGGTTTAACCTAGAAGAACGAAATTTGGTGAGCCAAGTGGGATTCGGGTACTGATCATTACCTGAAATTTTCATCAAGATTGGGAGAAAAAATGTGTGCTGAGATTTCAGTAAACTCGTAGTTTTTTGGAAGCTTGGCAACCCCTTTCCATTAAAGTGATTTGCGCCAGTTTCTGCTTAGGCCTACATCAGTAGGAAACAAACCATAGAGATAGAACTTTGAACTAATTTATTGTGTCAAGTTTCAAAGAGCTAGCACAAACCGTCTTTGATTTCGAGTTCCAACTACATTTATCCATATAGGCGAAAACAGAGTGAAACCTAATAATTAAAACTGTTACTGCCAACGAAAGGTTTAACCTATTAGAACGAAATATGGTGAGCCAAGTGGGATTGGGGTACTGATCATTACCTGAAATTGTCATCAAGATTGGGCGAAAAAATGTGTGCTGTTTTCATGAAACTCGTAGTTTTTTGGAAGCTTGGCAACCCTTTCCATGAAAGTGATTTGCGCCGGTCTCTGCTTAGGGCTACATCAATAGGAAACAAACCATAGAGATAGAACTTGGAACTACTTTATTGTGTCAAGTTTCAAAGAGCTAGCACAAACCGTGTTTGATTTAGAGTTCCAACTACATGTATCCATATATTAGAAAACAGAATGAAACCAAAAAATTAAAACTGTTACTGCCAACGAACGGTTTAACCTAGAAGAACGAAATTTGGTGAGCCAAGTGGGATTGGGGTACTGATCATTAGCTGAAAGTGTCATCCAGATTGGTTGAAAAATGTGTGCTGTGATTTCAGGAAACTCGTAGTTTTTTGCAAGCTTGGAAACCCCTTTCCAAGAAAGTATTTGTGCTCGTTTCTGCTTAGGGCTACATCAATAGGAAACAAACCATAGAGATAGAACTTGGAACTACTTTATTGTGTCAAGTTTCAAAGAGCTAGCACAAACCGTGTTGGATTTAGAGTTCCAACTACATGTATCCATATAGGAGAAAACACAGTGAAACCTAAAATTTAAAACTGTTACTGCCAATGAACGGATTAACCTAGAAGAAAAAATTTGGTGAGTCAAGGGTGATTGGGGTACTGATCATTACCTGAAAGTGTCATCCAGATTGGGTGAAAAAATGTGTGCTGAGATTTCAGGAAACTCCTAGTTTTTTGGAAGCTTGGCAATCCCTTTCCATGAAAGTGTTTTGCGCCGGTCTCTGCTTAGGGCTACATCAATAGGAAACAAATCATAGAGATAGAACTTGGAACTACTTTATTGTGTCAAGTTTCAAAGAGCTAGCACAAACCGTGTTTGATTTAGAGTCCCAACTACATGTATCCATATAGGAGAAAGCAGAGTGAAACCTAAAAATTAAAACTGTTACTGCCAACAAACTGTTTAACCTAGAAGAACGAAATTTGGTGAGCCAACTGGGATTGGGGTACTGATCATTAACTGAAAGGGTCATCCAGATTGGTTGAAAAAATGTGTGCTGTGATTTCAGGAAACTCGTAGTTTTTTAGAAGCTTGGCAACCCCTTTCCATGAAAGTGATTTGCGCTGGTCTCTGCTTAGGGCTACATCAATAGGAAACAAACCATAGAGATAGAACTTGGAACTACTTTATTGTGTCAAGTTTCAAAGAGCTAGCACAAACCGTGTTGGATTTAGAGTTCCAACTACATGTATCCATATAGGAGAAAAGAGAGTGAAACCTAAAAATTAAAACTGTTATTGCCAACGAACGGTTTAACCTAGAAGAACGAAATTTGGTGAGCCAAGGGGGATTGGGGTACTGATCATTACCTGAAAGTGTCATCAATATTGGGTGAAAAAATGTGTGCAGAGAATTCAGGAAACTCGTAGTTTTTTGGAAGCTTGGCAACCCCTTTCCATGAAAGTGTTTTGCGCCGGTCTCTGCTTAGGGCTACATCAATAGGAAACAAACCATAGAGATAGAACTTGGAAATAATATATTGTGTCAAGGTTCGAAGAACTCGCACAAACCGTGTTTGATTTAGAGTCCCAACTACATGTATCCATATAGGAGAAAACAGAGTGAAACCTAAAACTTAAAACTGTTACTGCCCACGAACGGTTTAACCTAAAAGAACGTAATTTTTGAGCCAAGTGGGATTGGCGTACTGATCATTACCTGAAAGTGTCATCCAGATTGGGTGAAAAAATGTGTGCTGAGATTTCAGGAAACTCGTAGTTTTTTGGAACCTTGGCAACCCCTTTCCATGAAAGTAATTTGCGCCAGTCTCTGCTTAGGGCTACATCAATAGGAAACAAACCATAGAGATAGAACATGGAACTACTTTATTGTGTCAAGTTTCAAAGAGCTAGCTCAAATGTGTTTGATTTAGAGTTCCAACTACATGTATCCATATAGGAGAAAACAGAGTGAAACCTAAAATTTAAAACTGTTACTGCCAACGAACGGTTTAACATAGAAGAACGGAATTTGATGAGCCAAGTGGGATTGGGGTACTGATAATTACCTGAAAGTGTCATCCAGTTTGGGTGAAAAAATGTGTGCTGAGATTTCAGGAAACTCGTAGTTTTTTGGAAGCTTGGCAACCAC
Organism: Spermophilus citellus; assembly: GCF_964194105.1. Classification (NCBI taxonomy): domain Eukaryota; kingdom Metazoa; phylum Chordata; class Mammalia; order Rodentia; family Sciuridae; genus Spermophilus; species Spermophilus citellus. The sequence continues at coordinate 23,696,585 of NC_138196.1, read as the reverse complement.
TTTCCATGAAAGTGATTTGCGCCACTCTCTGCTTAGGGCTACATAAATAGGAAACAAACCATAGAGATAGAACTTGGAACTACTTTCTTGTGTCAAGTTTCAAAGAGCTATCACAAACCGTGTTTGATTTAGAGTTCCACCTACATATATCCATATAGGAGAAAACACAGTGAAACCTAAAAATTAAAACTGTTCCTGCCAACGAACGGTTTAACCTAGAAGAACAAAATTTGGTGAGCCAAGTGGGACTGGAGTACTGATCATTACCTAAAAGTGTCATCAAGATTGGGTGAAAAAATGTGTGCTGAGATTTCAGGAAACTCGTAGTTTTTTGGAAGCTTGACAACACCTTTCCATGAAAGTGATTTACACGAGTCTCTGCTTAGGGCTACGTCAATAGGAAAAAAAACATAGAGATAGAACTTGGAACTACTTTATTGTGTCAAGTTTCAAAGAGCTAGCACAAACCGTGTTGGATTTAGAGTTCCAACTACATGTATCCATATAGGAGAAAAGAGAGTGAAACCTAAAAATTAAAACTGTTATTGCCAACGAACGGTTTAACCTAGAAGAACGAAATTTGGTGAGCCAAGGGGGATTGGGGTACTGATCATTACCTGAAAGTGTCATCAATATTGGGTGAAAAAATGTGTGCAGAGAATTCAGGAAACTCGTAGTTTTTTGGAAGCTTGGCAACCCCTTTCCATGAAAGTGTTTTGCGCCGGTCTCTGCTTAGGGCTACATCAATAGGAAACAAACCATAGAGATAGAACTTGGAAATAATATATTGTGTCAAGGTTCGAAGAACTCGCACAAACCGTGTTTGATTTAGAGTCCCAACTACATGTATCCATATAGGAGAAAACAGAGTGAAACCTAAAACTTAAAACTGTTACTGCCCACGAACGGTTTAACCTAAAAGAACGTAATTTTTGAGCCAAGTGGGATTGGGGTACTGATCATTACCTGAAAGTGTCATCCAGATTGGGTGAAAAAATGTGTGCTGAGATTTCAGGAAACTCGTAGTTTTTTGGAACCTTGGCAACCCCTTTCCATGAAAGTAATTTGCGCCAGTCTCTGCTTAGGGCTACATCAATAGGAAACAAACCATAGAGATAGAACATGGAACTACTTTATTGTGTCAAGTTTCAAAGAGCTAGCTCAAATGTGTTTGATTTAGAGTTCCAACTACATGTATCCATATAGGAGAAAACAGAGTGAAACCTAAAATTTAAAACTGTTACTGCCAACGAACGGTTTAACATAGAAGAACGGAATTTGATGAGCCAAGTGGGATTGGGGTACTGATAATTACCTGAAAGTGTCATCCAGTTTGGGTGAAAAAATGTGTGCTGAGATTTCAGGAAACTCGTAGTTTTTTGGAAGCTTGGCAACCACTTTCCATGAAAGTGATTTGCGCCACTCTCTGCTTAGGGCTACATAAATAGGAAACAAACCATAGAGATAGAACTTGGAACTACTTTCTTGTGTCAAGTTTCAAAGAGCTATCACAAACCGTGTTTGATTTAGAGTTCCACCTACATATATCCATATAGGAGAAAACACAGTGAAACCTAAAAATTAAAACTGTTCCTGCCAACGAACGGTTTAACCTAGAAGAACAAAATTTGGTGAGCCAAGTGGGACTGGAGTACTGATCATTACCTAAAAGTGTCATCAAGATTGGGTGAAAAAATGTGTGCTGAGATTTCAGGAAACTCGTAGTTTTTTGGAAGCTTGACAACACCTTTCCATGAAAGTGATTTACACGAGTCTCTGCTTAGGGCTACGTCAATAGGAAAAAAAACATAGAGATAGAACTTGGAACTACTTTATTGTGTCAAGTTTCAAAGAGCTAGCCCAAACCTTTTTTGATTTAGACTTCCAACTACATGTATCCATATAGGAGAAAAGAGAGTGAAACCTAAAAATTAAAACTGTTATTGCCAACGAACGGTTTAACCTAGAAGAACGAAATTTGGTGAGCCAAGGGGGATTGGGGTACTGATCATTACCTGAAAGTGTCATCAATATTGGGTGAAAAAATGTGTGCAGAGAATTCAGGAAACTCGTAGTTTTTTGGAAGCTTGGCAACCCCTTTCCATGAAAGTGTTTTGCGCCGGTCTCTGCTTAGGGCTACATCAATAGGAAACAAACCATAGAGATAGAACTTGGAAATAATATATTGTGTCAAGGTTCGAAGAACTCGCACAAACCGTGTTTGATTTAGTGTCCCAACTACATGTATCCATATAGGAGAAAACAGAGTGAAACCTAAAACTTAAAACTGTTACTGCCCACGAACGGTTTAACCTAAAAGAACGTAATTTTTGAGCCAAGTGGGATTGGGGTACTGATCATTACCTGAAAGTGTCATCCAGATTGGGTGAAAAAATGTGTGCTGAGATTTCAGGAAACTCGTAGTTTTTTGGAACCTTGGCAACCCCTTTCCATGAAAGTAATTTGCGCCAGTCTCTGCTTAGGGCTACATCAATAGGAAACAAACCATAGAGATAGAACATGGAACTACTTTATTGTGTCAAGTTTCAAAGAGCTAGCTCAAATGTGTTTGATTTAGAGTTCCAACTACATGTATCCATATAGGAGAAAACAGAGTGAAACCTAAAATTTAAAACTGTTACTGCCAACGAACGGTTTAACATAGAAGAACGGAATTTGATGAGCCAAGTGGGATTGGGGTACTGATAATTACCTGAAAGTGTCATCCAGTTTGGGTGAAAAAATGTGTGCTGAGATTTCAGGAAACTCGTAGTTTTTTGGAAGCTTGGCAACCACTTTCCATGAAAGTGATTTGCGCCACTCTCTGCTTAGGGCTACATAAATAGGAAACAAACCATAGAGATAGAACTTGGAACTACTTTCTTGTGTCAAGTTTCAAAGAGCTATCACAAACCGTGTTTGATTTAGAGTTCCACCTACATATATCCATATAGGAGAAAACACAGTGAAACCTAAAAATTAAAACTGTTCCTGCCAACGAACGGTTTAACCTAGAAGAACAAAATTTGGTGAGCCAAGTGGGACTGGAGTACTGATCATTACCTAAAAGTGTCATCAAGATTGGGTGAAAAAATGTGTGCTGAGATTTCAGGAAACTCGTAGTTTTTTGGAAGCTTGACAACACCTTTCCATGAAAGTGATTTACACGAGTCTCTGCTTAGGGCTACGTCAATAGGAAAAAAAACATAGAGATAGAACTTGGAACTACTTTATTGTGTCAAGTTTCAAAGAGCTAGCCCAAACCTTTTTTGATTTAGACTTCCAACTACATGTATCCATATAGGAGAAAACAGAGCAAAACCTAAAAATTAAAACTGTTACTGCCAACGAACGGTTTAACCTAGATGAACGAAATTTGGTGAGCCTAGAGGGATTGGGGTACTGATCATTACCTGAAAGTGTCATCCAGATTTGGTGAAAAAATGTGTGCTGAGATTTCAGAATACTCGTAGTTTTGGAATCTTGGCAACCCCTTTCCATGAAATTTATTTGCGCCAGTATCTGCTTATGGCTACATCAATAGGAAACAAACCATAGTGATAGAACATGGAACTACTTTATTGTGTCAAGATTCAAAGAGCTAGCACAAACCGTCTTTGATTTAGAGTTCCAACTACATGTATCTAAATAGGAGAAAACAGATAGAAACCTAAAAATTCAAACTCTTACTGCCAACGAACGGTTTAACCTAGAAGAACGAAATTTGGTGAGCCAAGTGGGATTGGGGTACTGATCATTACCTTTAAGTGTCATCAAGATTGGGTGAAAAAATGTGTGCTGATTTCATGAAAATTGTAGTTTTTTGGAAGCTTGGCAACCCCTTTCGAAGAAAGTGATTTGCGCCGGTCTCTGCTTAGGGCTACATCAATAGGAAACAATCCGTAGAAAAAGAACTTGGAACTACTTTATTGGGTCAAGTTTCAAACAGCTAGCACAAACCGTGTTTGATTTAGAGTTCGAACTACATGTATCCATATAGGAGAAAACAGAGTGAAACCTAAAAATTAAAACTATTACTGCAAACGAACGGTTTAAACTAGAAGAACAAAATTTGGTGAGACAAGTGGGATTGGGGTACTGATCATTACCTTTAAGTGTCATCAAGATTGGGTGAAAAAATGTGTGCTGAGATTTCAGGAAACTCGTAGATTTTTTGAAGCTTGGCAACCCATTTCCATGAAAGTGATTTGCGCCTGTCTGTTCTTAGGGCTACATCAATAGGAAACAAACCATAGAGATAGAACTTGGAACTACTTTATTGTGTCAAGTTTCAAAGAGCTAGCTCAAATGTGTTTGATTTAGAGTTCCAACTACATGTATCCATATAGGAGAAAACAGAGTGAAACCTAAAATTTAAAACTGTTACTGCCAACGAACGGTTTAACATAGAAGAACGGAATTTGATGAGCCAAGTGGGATTGGGGTACTGATAATTACCTGAAAGTGTCATCCAGTTTGGGTGAAAAAATGTGTGCTGAGATTTCAGGAAACTCGTAGTTTTTTGGAAGCTTGGCAACCACTTTCCATGAAAGTGATTTGCGCCACTCTCTGCTTAGGGCTACATAAATAGGAAACAAACCATAGAGATAGAACTTGGAACTACTTTCTTGTGTCAAGTTTCAAAGAGCTATCACAAACCGTGTTTGATTTAGAGTTCCACCTACATATATCCATATAGGAGAAAACACAGTGAAACCTAAAAATTAAAACTGTTCCTGCCAACGAACGGTTTAACCTAGAAGAACAAAATTTGGTGAGCCAAGTGGGACTGGAGTACTGATCATTACCTAAAAGTGTCATCAAGATTGGGTGAAAAAATGTGTGCTGAGATTTCAGGAAACTCGTAGTTTTTTGGAAGCTTGACAACACCTTTCCATGAAAGTGATTTACACGAGTCTCTGCTTAGGGCTACGTCAATAGGAAAAAAAACATAGAGATAGAACTTGGAACTACTTTATTGTGTCAAGTTTCAAAGAGCTAGCCCAAACCTTTTTTGATTTAGACTTCCAACTACATGTATCCATATAGGAGAAAAGAGAGTGAAACCTAAAAATTAAAACTGTTATTGCCAACGAACGGTTTAACCTAGAAGAACGAAATTTGGTGAGCCAAGGGGGATTGGGGTACTGATCATTACCTGAAAGTGTCATCAATATTGGGTGAAAAAATGTGTGCAGAGAATTCAGGAAACTCGTAGTTTTTTGGAAGCTTGGCAACCCCTTTCCATGAAAGTGTTTTGCGCCGGTCTCTGCTTAGGGCTACATCAATAGGAAACAAACCATAGAGATAGAACTTGGAAATAATATATTGTGTCAAGGTTCGAAGAACTCGCACAAACCGTGTTTGATTTAGAGTCCCAACTACATGTATCCATATAGGAGAAAACAGAGTGAAACCTAAAACTTAAAACTGTTACTGCCCACGAACGGTTTAACCTAAAAGAACGTAATTTTTGAGCCAAGTGGGATTGGGGTACTGATCATTACCTGAAAGTGTCATCCAGATTGGGTGAAAAAATGTGTGCTGAGATTTCAGGAAACTCGTAGTTTTTTGGAACCTTGGCAACCCCTTTCCATGAAAGTAATTTGCGCCAGTCTCTGCTTAGGGCTACATCAATAGGAAACAAACCATAGAGATAGAACATGGAACTACTTTATTGTGTCAAGTTTCAAAGAGCTAGCTCAAATGTGTTTGATTTAGAGTTCCAACTACATGTATCCATATAGGAGAAAACAGAGTGAAACCTAAAATTTAAAACTGTTACTGCCAACGAACGGTTTAACATAGAAGAACGGAATTTGATGAGCCAAGTGGGATTGGGGTACTGATAATTACCTGAAAGTGTCATCCAGTTTGGGTGAAAAAATGTGTGCTGAGATTTCAGGAAACTCGTAGTTTTTTGGAAGCTTGGCAACCACTTTCCATGAAAGTGATTTGCGCCACTCTCTGCTTAGGGCTACATAAATAGGAAACAAACCATAGAGATAGAACTTGGAACTACTTTCTTGTGTCAAGTTTCAAAGAGCTATCACAAACCGTGTTTGATTTAGAGTTCCACCTACATATATCCATATAGGAGAAAACACAGTGAAACCTAAAAATTAAAACTGTTCCTGCCAACGAACGGTTTAACCTAGAAGAACAAAATTTGGTGAGCCAAGTGGGACTGGAGTACTGATCATTACCTAAAAGTGTCATCAAGATTGGGTGAAAAAATGTGTGCTGAGATTTCAGGAAACTCGTAGTTTTTTGGAAGCTTGACAACACCTTTCCATGAAAGTGATTTACACGAGTCTCTGCTTAGGGCTACGTCAATAGGAAAAAAAACATAGAGATAGAACTTGGAACTACTTTATTGTGTCAAGTTTCAAAGAGCTAGCCCAAACCTTTTTTGATTTAGACTTCCAACTACATGTATCCATATAGGAGAAAACAGAGCAAAACCTAAAAATTAAAACTGTTACTGCCAACGAACGGTTTAACCTAGATGAACGAAATTTGGTGAGCCTAGAGGGATTGGGGTACTGATCATTACCTGAAAGTGTCATCCAGATTTGGTGAAAAAATGTGTGCTGAGATTTCAGAAAACTCGTAGTTTTGGAATCTTGGCAACCCCTTTCCATGAAATTTATTTGCGCCAGTATCTGCTTATGGCTACATCAATAGGAAACAAACCATAGTGATAGAACATGGAACTACTTTATTGTGTCAAGATTCAAAGAGCTAGCACAAACCGTCTTTGATTTAGAGTTCCAACTACATGTATCTAAATAGGAGAAAACAGATAGAAACCTAAAAATTCAAACTCTTACTGCCAACGAACGGTTTAACCTAGAAGAACGAAATTTGGTGAGCCAAGTGGGATTGGGGTACTGATCATTACCTTTAAGTGTCATCAAGATTGGGTGAAAAAATGTGTGCTGATTTCATGAAAATTGTAGTTTTTTGGAAGCTTGGCAACCCCTTTCGAAGAAAGTGATTTGCGCCGGTCTCTGCTTAGGGCTACATCAATAGGAAACAATCCGTAGAAAAAGAACTTGGAACTACTTTATTGGGTCAAGTTTCAAACAGCTAGCACAAACCGTGTTTGATTTAGAGTTCGAACTACATGTATCCATATAGGAGAAAACAGAGTGAAACCTAAAAATTAAAACTATTACTGCAAACGAACGGTTTAAACTAGAAGAACAAAATTTGGTGAGACAAGTGGGATTGGGGTACTGATCATTACCTTTAAGTGTCATCAAGATTGGGTGAAAAAATGTGTGCTGAGATTTCAGGAAACTCGTAGATTTTTTGAAGCTTGGCAACCCATTTCCATGAAAGTGATTTGCGCCTGTCTGTTCTTAGGGCTACATCAATAGGAAACAAACCATAGAGATAGAACTTGGAACTACTTTATTGTGTCAAGTTTCAAAGAGCTAGAACAAACCGTGTTTGATTTAGAGTTCCAACTACATGTATCCATATAGGAGAAAACAGAGTGAAACCTAAAAATTAAAAGTGTTACTGCCAACGATCGGTTTAACCAAGAAGAACGAAATTTGGTGACCAAGTGGGATTGGTGTACTGTTCATTACCTGAAAGTGTCATCAAGATTGGGTGAAAAAATGTGTGCTGAGATTTCAGGAAACTCGTAGTTTTTTGGAAGCTTGACAACCCCTTTCCATGAAAGTGATTTGCACTAGTCTCTGCTTAGGGCTACGTCAATAGGAAACAAACCATAGAGATAGAACTTGGAACTAATATATTCTGTCAAGTTTCAAAGAGCTGCACAAACCGTGTTTCATTTAGAGTTCCAACTACATGTATCCATATAGGAGAAAACAGAGCAAAACCTAAAAACTAAAACTGTTACTGCCAACGAACGGTTTAACCTAGAAGAACGAAAATTGGTGAGCCAAGTGGGATTGGGGTCCTCATCATTACCTGAAAGTGTTATCAATATTTGGTGATAAAATGTGTGCTGAGATTTCAGGAAACTCGTAGTTTTTTGGAAGCTTGGCAACCCCTTTCCATGAAAGTGATTTGCGCCGGTCTCTGCTTAGGGCTACATCAATAGGAAACAAACCATAGAGATAGAACTTGGAACTACTTTAGTGTGTGAAGTTTCAAAGAGCTAGCACAAACTGTGTTTGATTTAGAGTCCCATCTACATGTATCCATGTAGGAGAAAACAGAGTGAAACCTAAAAATTAAAACTGTTACTGCCAACGAACGGTTTAACCTAGAAGAACGAAATTTGGTGAGCCAAGGGGGATTGGGGTACTGATCATTACCTGAAAGTGTCATCAAGATTGGGTGAAAAAATGTGTGCTGAGATTTCAGGAAACTCGTAGTTTTTTGGCAGCTTGGCAACGCCTTTCCATGAAAGTGATTTGCGCCAGTCTCTGCTTAGGGCTACATCAATAGGAAACAAACTATAGAGATAGAACTTGGAACTACTTTATTGTGTCAAGTTTCAAAGAGCTAGCACAAACCGTGTTTGATTTTGAGTTCTCCCTACCTATATCCATATAGGAGAAAAAAGAGTGAAAGGTAAAAATTAAAACTGTTACTGCCAACGAACGGTTTAAACTAGAAGAACGAAATTTAGTGAGCCAAGTGGGATTGGGGTACTGATCATTACCTGAAAGTGTCATGAAAATAGGGTGAAAAAATGTGTGCTGAGATTTCTGGAAACTCGTAGTTTTTTGGCAGCTTGGCAACGCCTTTCCATGAAAGTGATTTGCGCCAGTCTCTGCTTAGGGCTACATCAATAGGAAACACACCATAGAAATAGAACTTGGAACTACTTTATTGTGTCAAGTTTCAAAGAGCTAGCACAAACCGTGTTTGATTTAGAGTTCCAACTACATGTATCCATAAAGGAGAAAACAGAGTGAAACCTAAAAATTAAAACTGTTCCTGCCAAGGAACCGTTTAACCTAGAAGAACAAAATTTGGTGAGCCAAGTGGGATTGGGGTACTGATCATATCCTGAAAGTGTCATCCAGTTTTGGTGAAAAAATGTGTGCTGAGATTTCAGAAAACTCGTAGTTTTGGAATCTTGGCAACCCCTTTCCATGAAATTGATTTGTGCCAGTATCTGCTTACGGCTACATCAATAGGATACAAACCATAGAGATAGAAATTGGAACTACTTTATTTTGTCAAGTTTCAAAGAGCTAGCACAAACCGTCTTTGATTTAGAGTTCCAACTACATGTATCCATACAGGAGAAAACAGAGCGAAACCCAAAAATTAAAACTGTTACTGCCAAGGAACGGTTTAACACAGAAGAACGAAATTTGGTGAGCCAAGTGGAATTGGGGTACTGATCATTACCTGAAAGTGTCATGGAGATAGGGTCAAAAAATGTGTGCTGAGATTTCAGGAAACTCGTAGTTTTTTGGAAGCTTGGCAACCTCTTTCCATGAAAGTGATTTGTGCCAGTCTCTGCTTAGGGCTACATCAATAGGAAACAAACCATAGAGATAGAACTTGGAACTACATTATTGTGTCAAGTTTCAATGAGCTAGCACAAACCGTCTTTGATTTAGAGTCCCAAATACATGTATCCATATAGGAGAAAAGAGAGTGAAACCTAAAAATTTAAACTGTTACTGCCAACGAACGGTTTAACCTAGAAGAACTTAATTTGGTGAGACAAGTGGGATTGTGGTACTGATCATTACCTGAAAGTGTCATCGAGATTTGGTGAAAAAATGTGTGCTGAGATTTCAGGAAATTCGTAGTTTTTTGGAAGCTTGGCAACCCCTTTCCATGAAAGTGATTTGTGCAAGTCTCTGCTTAGTGCTACATCAATAGGAAACAACCATAGAGATAGAACTTGGAACTACTTTATTGTGTCAAGTTTCAAAAAGCTAGCACAAAACGTGTTTGATTTAGAGTTCCAACTACATGTATCCATATAGGAGAAAACAGAGTGAAACCTAAAAATTAAAACTGTTATGCTAACGAACCGTTTAACCTAGAAGAACGGAATTTGGTGAGCCAAGTGGGATTGCGGTACTGATCATTACTTGAAAGTGACATCAAGATTGGGTGAAAAAATGTCTGCTGAGATATAGGGAAACTTGTATATATTTGGAAGCTTGGCAACCCCTTTCCATTAAAGTGATTTGCGCCGGTCTCTGCTTAGGGCTACATCAATAGGAAACAAACCACAAAGATAAAACTTGGAACTACTTTATTGTGTCAAGTTTCAAAGAGCTAGCACAAACCGTGTTTGATTTAGAGTTCCAACTGCATGTATTAATGTAGGAGAAATCAGAGTGAAACCTAAAAATTAAAACTGTTACTGCCAACGAACGGTTTAACCTAGTAGAACGAAATTTGGTGAGCCAAGTGGGATTGGGGTACTGATCATTACATGAAAGTGACACCCAGATTCGGTGAAAAAATGTGTGCTGAGATTTCAAGAAACTCGCAGTTTTTTGGAAGCATGGCAACCCCTTTCAATGAAAGTGACTTGCACCAGTCTCTGCTTACGGCTACATCAATAGGAAACAAACCATAGGGATAGAACTTGGAACTACTTTATTGTGTCAAGTTTCAAAGAGCTAGCACAAACCGTGCTTTATTTAGAGTTCCCACTACATGTATCCATATAGGAGAAAACAGAGTGAAACCTAAAAATTTAAACTGTTACTCCCAACGAATGGTTTAACCAAGAAAAACGAAATTTGGTGAGCCAAGTGGGACTGGGGTCCTGATCATTACCTGAAAGTGTCATCCGGATTGGGTGAAAAAATGTGTGCTGAGATTTCAGGAAACTCGTAGTTTTTGGAAGCTTGGCAACCCCTTTCCATGAAAGTGATTTGCGCTGGTCTCTGCATAGGGCTATATCAATAGGAAACAAACCATAGAGATAGAACTTGGAACTACTTTATTGTGTCAAGTTTCAAAGAACTAGCACAAACCGTGTTTGATTTAGAGTTCCAACTACATGTATCCATATAGGAGAAAACAGAGTGAAACCTAAAAATTTAAATTGTTACTGCCAATGAACGGTTTAACCTAGAAGGACAAAATAAGGTGAGCCAAGTAGGATTGGGGTACTGATCATTACATGAAAGTATCATCAAGATTGGGTGAAAAAATGTGTGCTGAGATTTCAGGAAACTCGTAGTTTTTGGAAGCTTGGTAACCCCTTTCCATGGAAGTGATTTGCGCCAGTCTCTGCATAGGGCTACATCAATAGGAAATAAACCATAGAGATAGAACTTGGAACTACTTTATAGTGTCAAGTTCCAAAGAGCTAGCACAAACCGTGTTTGATTTAGAGTTCCAACTACATGTATCCATATAGGAGAAAACAGAGTGAAACCTAAAAATTAAAACTGTTACTGCAAACGAACAGTTTAACCTAGAAGAACGAAATCTGGTGAGCCAAGTGGGATTGGGGTACTGATCATTACCTGAAAGTGTCATCAAGATTGGGTGAAAAAATGGGTGCTGAGATTTCAGGAAACTCGTAGTTTTTTGGAAGATTGGCAACCCGTTTCCATGAAAGTGACTTGCGCCAGTCTCTGCTTAGGGCTACATAAATAGGAAACAAACCACAGAGATAGAACTTGGAAGTACTTTATCGTGTCAAGTTTCAAAGAGCTAGCACAAACCGTCTTTGATTTAGGGTCCCAACTACATGTATCCATATAGGAGAAAACAGAGTGAAACCTAAAAATTAAAACTGTTATTTGCCAACGAACGGTTTAACCTAGAAGGAAGAAATTTGGTGAGCCAAGTAGGATTGGGGTACAGATCATTACCTGAAAGTGTCATCAAGATTGGGTGAAAAAATGTTTGCTGAGATTTCAGGAAACTCGTAGTTCTTTGGAAGCTTGGCAAACCCTTTCCATGAAAGTGATTTGCGCCAGTCTCTGCTTAGGGTGACATCAATAGGAAACAAACCATAGAGATAGAACTTTTTATTGTGTCAAGTTTTAAAGAGCTAGCAAAACCGTGTTTGATTTAGAGTTCCCACTACATGTATCCATATAGGAGAAAACAGAGTGAAACCTAAAAATTTAAACTGTTACTGCCAACGAACAGTTTAACCTAGAAGAACGAAATTTGGTGAGCCAAGTGGGATTGGGGTACTGATCATTACCTGAAAGTGTCATCAAGATTGGGTTAAAAAATGGGTGCTGAGATTTCAGGAAACTCGTAGTTTTTTGGAAGCTTGGCAACACATTTCCATGAAAGTGGTTTGCGCCAGTCTCTGCTAAGGGCTACATCAATAGGAAACAAACCATAGAGATAGAACTTGGAACTACTTTATTGTGTCAAGTTTCAAAGAGCTAGCACAAACCGTGTTTGATTTAGAGTTCCAGCTACATGTATCCATATAGGACAAAACAGAGTGAAACCTAAAAATTAAAACTGTTACTTCCAACGAACGGTTTAACCTATAAGAACGAAATTTGGTGAGCCAAGGGGCATTGATGTACTGATCATTACCTGAAAGTGTCATCAAGATTGGGTGAAAAAATATGTGCTGAGATTTCAGGAAACTCGTAGTTTTTTGGAAGCTTCGCAACCCCTTTCCATGAAAGTGATTTGCGCCAGTCTCTGCTTAGGGCTACATCAATAGGAGACAAACCATAGAGAGAGAACTTGGAACTACTTTATTGTGTCAAGTTTCAAAGAGCTAGCACAAACCGTGTTTGAATTAGAGTTCCAAAAACATGTACCATATAGGAGAAAACAGAGTGAAACCTAAAAATTAAAACTGTTACTGCCAACGAACGGTTTAACCTAGAAGAATGAAATTTGGTGAGCCAAGTGGGATTGGGGTCCTGATCATTATTTGAAAGTGTCATCAAGATTGGGTGAAAAAAGGTGTGCTGAGATTTCAGGAAACTCGTAGTTTTTTGAAGCTTGGAAACCCCTTTCGATGAAAGTGATTTGCGCCAGTCTCTGCTTAGGGCTACATCAATAGGAAACAAACCATATAGATAGAACTTGGAACTTCTTTATTGTGTCAAGTTTCAAAGAGCTAGCACAAACTGTGTTTGATATAGAGTTCCAACTACATGTATCCATATACGAGAAAACAGAGTGAAACATAAAAATTAAAACTGTTACTGCCAACTAACGGTTTAACCTAGAAGAACGAAATTTGGTGAGCCAAGTGGGATTGGAAACCTCATCATTACCTGAAAGTGTCATCAAGATTGGGTGAAAAAATTTGTGCTGGGATTTCAGGAAACTCATAGTTTTTTGGAAGCTTTGCAACCCCTTTCCATGAAAGTGATTTGCGCCGGTCTTGGCTTAGGGTTACATCAATAGGAAACAAATCAAAGAGATAGAACTTGGAACAACTTTATTGTGTCAAGTTTCAGAGACCTAGCACAAACCGTGTTGGATTTAGAGTTCCAACTACATGTATCCATATAGGAAAAAACAGAGTGAAAGCTAAAAATTAAAACTGTTACTGCCAACGAACGTTTTAACCTAGAAAAACGAAATTTGGTGAGCTAAGTGGGATTGGGGTACTGATCACTACCTGAAAGTGTCATCAATACAGGGCGAAAAAAAGTGTGCTGAGATTTCAGGAAACTCGTAGTTTTTTGGAAGCTTGGCAACCCCTTTCCATGAACGTGATTTGCGCCAGTCTCTGATTAGGGCTACATCAATAGGAAACAAACCATATAGATAGAACTTGGAACTACTTTATTGTGTCAAGTTTCAAAGAGCTAGCACAAACTGTGTTTGATTTAGAGTTCCAACTACATGTATCCATATAGAAGAAACAGAGCGAAACCTAAAAATTAAAACTGTAACTGCCAAGGAACTGTTTAACCCCGAAGAACGAAATTTGGTGAGCCAAGTGGGATTGGAAAACTGATCATTACCTGAAAGTGTCATCAAGATTGGGTGAAAAAATGTGTGCTGAGATTTCAGGAAACTCGTAGTTTTTTGGAAGCTTGGCAACCCCTTTCCATGAAAGTGATTTGCGCCGGTCTTGGCTTACGGCTACATCAATAGGAAACAAACCATAGAGATAGAACTTGGAACAACTTTATTGTGTCAAGTTTCAAAGACCTAGCACAAACCGTGTTTGAATTAGAGTTCCAACTACATGTATCCATATAGGAGAAAACAGAGTGAAACCTAAAAATTAAAACTGTTACTGCCAACGATCGGTTTAACCTACAAGAACGAAATTTGGTGAGCCAAGTGGGATTGGGGTAGTGATCATTATCTGAAAGTGTCATCAAGATAGGGTGAAAAAATATGTGCTGAGATTTCAGGAAACACGTAGTTTTTTGGAAGCTTGGCAACCCCTTTCCATGAAACTGATTTGCGACGGTCTCTGCTTAGGGCTACAAAAATAGGAAACAAACCATAGAGATAGAACTTTTTATTGTGTCAAGTTTTAAAGAGCTAGCACAAACCGTGTGTGATTTCGAGTTCCAACTATATGTATCCATATAGGAGAAAACAGAGTGAAATCTAAAAATTTAAACTGTTACTGACAACGAACAGTATAACCTAGAAGAACGAAATTTGGTGAGCCAAGTGGGATTGGGGTACTGATCATTACCTGAAAGTGTCAGTAAGTTTGGGTGAAAAAATGTGTGCTGAGATTTCAGGAAACTCGTAGTTTTTTGGAAGCTTGGCAACTTTTTCCATGAAAGTGATTTGCGCCGGTCTCTGCTTTGGGCTACATCAATAGGAAACAAACATTAGAGATAGAACTTGGAACTACGTTATTGTGTCAAGTTACAAAGAGCTAGCACAAACCGTGTTTGATTTAGAGTTCCAAATACTTTTATCCATATAGGAGAAAACAGAGTGAAACCTAAAATTTAAAACTGTTACTGAAAACGAACGGTTTAACCTAGAAGAACGAAATTTGGTGAGCCAAGTGGGATTGGGGTACTGATCACTATTTGAAAGAGTCATCAAGATTGGGTGAAAAAATGTGTGCTGAGATTTCAGGAAACTCGTAGTTTTTTGGAATCTTGGCAACCCCTTTCCATTAAACTGATTTGCGCCAGTCTCTGCTTAGGGCTACATCAATAGGAAACAAACCATAGAGATAGAACTTGGAAATACTTTATTGTGTCAAGTTTCAAAGAGCAGCAGAAACCGTGTTTGAATTAGAGTTGCAACTACATGTATCCATATAGGAGAAAAGAGAGTGAAACCTAAAAATTAAAACTGTTACTGACAACGAACGGTTTAACCTAGAAGAACGAAATTTGGTGATCCAAGTGGGAATGGGGTACTGATCATTACCTTAAAGGGTCATCAAGATTGGGTGAAAAAAATGTGTGCTGAGATTTCAGGAACCTCTTAGTTTTTTGGAAGCTTGGCAACCCCTTTCCATGAAAGTGATTTGCGCTGGTCTCTGCTTAGGGCTACATCAATAGGAAACAAACCAAAGAGATAGAACGTGGAACTACTTTATTGTGTCAAGTTTCAAAGAGCTAGCACAAACCGTGTTTGATTTAGAGTTCCAACTATATGTATCCATATAGGAGAAAACAGAGTGAAACCTAAAAATTAAACTGTTACTGCCAACGAACGGTTGAACCTGGAAGAACGAAATTTGGTGAGCCAAGTGGGATTGGGGTACTGATCATTACCTGAAAGTGTCACCACGATTGGGTGAAAAAATGTGTGCTGAGATTTCAGGAAACTCGTAGTTTTTTGGAAGCTTGGCAACCCCTTTCCAAGAAAGTGATTTGCGCCAGTCTCTGCTTAGGGCTACATCAATAGAAGACAAACCATAGAGAGAGAACTTGGAACTACTTTATTGTGTCAAGTTTCAAAGAGCTAGCACAAACCGTGTTTGATTTAGAGTTCCAACAACTTGTACCATATAGGAGAAAACAGAGTGAAACCTAAAAATTAAACTGTTACTGACAACGAACGGTATAACCTAGAAGAACGAAATTTTGTGAGCCTAGTGGGATTGGGGAACTGATCACTATTTGAAAGTGTCATCAATATTGGGTGAAAAAATGTGTGCTGAGATTTCAGGAAATTAGTAGTTTTTTGGAAGCTTGGCAACCCCTTTCCATGAAAGTGATTTGCGCCGGTCTCTGCTTAGGGCTATATCAATAGGAAACAAACCAAAGAGATAGAACTTGGAACTACTTTATTGTGTCAAGTTTCAAAGAGCTAGCACAAACTGTGTTTGATTTAGAGTTCCAACTACATGTATCCATATAGGAGAAAACAGAGTGAAACATAAAAATTAAACTGCTACTGCCAACGAACGGTTTAACCTAGAAGAACGAAATTTGGTGAGCCAAGTGGGATTGAAGTTCTGATCATTACCTGAACGTGTCATCAAGATTGGGTGAAAAAATTGGTGCTGAGATTTCAGGAAACTCGTAGTTTTTTGGAAGTTTGGCAACCCCTTTCCAATAAAGTGATTTGCGCCAGTCTCTGCTTAGGGCTACATCAATAGGAATGAAACCATAGTAATAGAACGTGGAACTACTTTATTGGGTCAACTTTCAAAGAGCTAGCACAAACTGTGTTTGATTTAGTGTTCGATCTACGTGTATCCATATAGGAGAAAACAGAGTGAAACCTAAAAATTAAACTGTTACTGACAACGAACGGTATAACCTAGAAGAACGAAATTTGGTGAGCCAAGTGGGATTCGGGTTCTGATCATTACCTGAAAGTGTCATCAAGTTTGGGTGAAAAAATGTGTCCTGAGATTTCAGGAAACTCGTAATTTTTTGGAAGCTTGGCAACCGTTTTCCATGAAAGTGATTTGCGCCGGTCTCTGCTTTGGGCTACATCAATAGGAAACATACCATAGAGATAGAACTTGGAACTACTTTATTGAGTCAAGTTTCATAGAGCTAGCACAAACCGTGTTTTATTTAGAGTTCCAAATACATGTATCCATATAGGATAAAACAGAGTGAAACCTAAAATTTAAAACTGTTACTGCCAATGAACGGTTTAACCTAGAAGAACGAAATTTGGTGAGCCAAGTGGGATTAAGGTACTGATCACTATTTGTAAGTCTCATCAAGATTGGGTGAAAAAATGTGTGCTGAGATTTCAGGAAACTCGTACATTTTCGAAGCTTGGCAACCCCTTTCAATGAAAGTGACTTGCGCCAGTCTCTGCTTATGGCTACATCAATAGGAAACAAACCATAGAGATAGAACTTGGAACTACTATATTGTGTCAAGTTTCAAATAACTAGCACAAACCGTGTTTGATTTAGAGTTCCAAATATATGTATCCATATAGGACAAAACAGAGTGAAACCTAAAAATTAAAACTGTTACTGCCAACGAACGGTTTAACCTAGAAGAACGAAATTTGGTGAGCCAAGTGGGATTGAGGTACTGATCCTTACCAGAAAGTGTCATCAAGATAGGGTGAAAAAATGTGTGCTGAGATTTCAGGAAACTCGTAGTTTTTTGGAAGCTTGGCAACTTCTTTCCATGAAAGTGATTTGCGCCACTCTCTGCTTAGGGCTACATCAATAGGAAACAAACATTAGAGATAGAACTTGGAACTACTTTATTGTGTCAAGTTTCAAAGAGCTAGCTCAAACCGTGTGTGATTTAGAGTTCCAACTACATGTAACCATATAGGAGAAAACAGAGTGAAACTAAAAAATTAAAACAGTTACTGCCAACGAACGGTTTAAACTAGAAGAATGAAATTTGGTGAGCCTAGTGGGATTGGGGTACTGATCATTACCTGAAAGTGTCATCAAGATTGGGTGAAAAAATGTGTGCTGAGATTTCAGGAAACTCGTAGTTTTTTGGAAGCTTGGCAACCCCTTTCCATGAAAGTGATTTGCGCCACTCTCTGCTTAGGGCTACATCAATAGGAAACAAACCAGAGAGATAGAACTTGGAACTACTTTATTGTGTCAAGTTTCAAAGAGCTAGCACAAACCGTGTTTGATTTAGAGTTCCAACTACATGTATCCATATAGAAGAAAACAGAGTGAAACCTAAAAATTAAAACTGATACTGCCAACGAACGGTTTAACCTAGAGGAACGAAATTTGGTGAGCCAAGTGGGATTGGGATACTGATCATTATTTGAAAGTGTCATCAATATTGGGTGAAAAAATGTGTGCTGAGATTTCAGGAAACTCGTAGTTTTTTGGAAGCTTGTCAACCCCTTTCCATGAAAGTGATTTGCGCCAGTCTCTGCTTACGGCTACATCAATAGGAGACAAACCGTAGAGATAGAACTTGGAACTACTTTATTGTGTCAAGTTTCAAAGAGCTAGCACAAACCGTGTTTGATTTTGAGTTCCAACTACATGTATCCATATAGAAGAAAACAGAGTGAAACCTAAAATTTAAAACTGTTACTGCCAACGAACGGTTTAACCTAGAAGAACGAAATTTGGTGAGCCAAGTGGGCTTGGCGTCCTGATCATTATTTGAAAGTGACATCAAGTTTGGGTGAAAAAATGTGTGCTGATATTTCAGGAAGCTCGTAGTTTTTGGAAACTTGGCAACCCCTTTCCATTAAACTGATTTGCGCCAGTCTCTGCTAAGGGCTACATCAATAGGAAACAAACCATAGAGATAGAACTTGGAATTACTTTATTGTGTCAAGTTTCAAAGAGCTAGCACAAACCGTGTTTGATTTAGAGTTCCAAATACATTTATCCATATAGGAGAAAACAGAGTGAAACCTAAAAATTTAAACTATTACTGCCAAAGAACAGTTTAACCTAGAAGAACAAAATTTGGTGAGCCAAGTGGGATTGGGGTACTGATCATTACCTGAAAGTATCATCCAGATTGGGTGAAAAAATGTGTGCTGAGATTTCAGGAAACTCGTAGTTTTTTGGAAGCTTGGCAATCCCTTTCCATGAAAATGATTTGCGCCAGTCTCTGCTTAGGTCTACATCAGTAGGAAACAAACCATAGAGGTAGAACTTGGAACTACTTTATTGGTTCAAGTTTCAAAGACCTAGCACAAACAGTGTTTGATTTAGAGTTCCAACTACATGTATCCATATAGGAGAAAAGAGAGTGAAACCTAAAAATTAAAACTGTTACTGACAACGAACGGTTTAACCTAGAAGAACGAAATTTGGTGATCCAAGTGGGGATGGGGTACTGATCATTACCCTAAAGTGTCATCAAGATTGGGTGAAAAAAATGTGTGCTGAGATTTCAGGAACCTCGTAGTTTTTTGGAAGCTTGGCAACCCCTTTCCATGAAAGTGATTTGCGCTGGTCTCTGCTTAGGGCTACATCAATAGGAAACAAACCAAAGAGATAGAACGTGGAACTACTTTATTGTGTCAAGTTTCAAAGAGCTAGCACAAACCATGTTTGATTTCGAGTTCCAAATATATGTATCCATATAGGAGAAAACAGAGTGAAACCTAAAATTTAAAACTGTTACTGCCAACGAACGGTTTAACCTAGAAGAACGAAATTTGGTGAGCCAAGTGGGATTAAGGTACTGATCACTATTTGTAAGTCTCATCAAGATTGGGTGAAAAAATGTGTGCTGATATTTCAGGAAGCTTGTAGTTTTTGGAAACTTGGCAACCCCTTTCCATTAAACTGATTTGCGCCAGTCTCTGCTTAGGGCTACACCAATAGGAAACAAACAATAGAGATAGAACTTGGAACTACTTTATTGTGTCAAGTTTCAAAGAGCTAGCACAAACAATGTTTGATTTTGAGTCCCAACTACATGTATCCATATCGGGGAAAACAGAGTGAAACCTAAAAATTTAAACTATTACTGCCAACGAACGGTTTAACCTAGAAGAACGAAATTTGGTGAGGCAAGTGGGATTGGGGTACTGATCATTACCTGAAGGAGTCATCAAGATTGGGTGAAAAAATGTGTGCTGAGATTTCAGGAAACTCGTAGTTTTTTGGAAGCTTGGCAACCCCTTTCCATGAAAGTGATTTGCGCCAGTTTCTGCTTAGGGCTACATCAATAGGAAATAAACCATAGAGATAGAACTTGGAACTACTTTATTGTGTCAACGTTCAAAGAGCTAGCACAAACCATCTTTGATTTTGAGTTCCAACTACATGTATCCATATAGGAGAAAACAGTGAAACCTAAAAATTAAAACTGTTACTGCCAAGGAACGGTTTAACCTAGAAGAACAAAATTTGGTGAGCAAAGTGGGATTGGGGTACTGATCATTACCTGAAAGTGTCATCAAGATCTGGTGAAAAAATGTGTGCTGAGAATTCAGGAAAGTCGTAGTTTTTTGGAAGCTTGGTAACCCCTTTCCATGAAAGTGATCTGCGCCTGTCTCTGCTTAGGGCTACACCAATAGGAAACAAAACATGGAGACAGAACTTGGAACTACTTTATTGTGTCAAGTTTCAAAGAGCTAGCACAAACCGTCTTTGATTTAGAGTTCCAACTACATGTATCCATATAGGAGAAAACAGAGTGAAACCTAAAAATTAAAACTATTACTGCCAACGAACGGTTTAACCTAGAAGAACGAAATTTGGTGAGCCAAGTGGGATTGGGGTACTGATCATTACCTGAAAGTGTCATCAAGATTGGGTGAAAAAATGTGTGCTGAGATTTCAGGAAACTCATAGTTTTTTGGAATTCTTGGCAACCCCTTTCCATTAAAGTGATTTGCGCCAGTCTCAGCTTACGGCTACATCAATAGGAAACAAACCATAGAGATAGAACTTGGAACTACTTTATTGTGTCAAGTTTCAAAGAGCTAGCACAAATCGTCTTTGATTTAGAGTTCCAACTACATGTATCCATATAGGAGAAAACAGAGTGAAACCTAAAAATTAAAACTGTTACAGCCAACGAACGGTTTAACCTAGAAGAACGAAATTTGGTGTGCCAAGTGGGACTGGGGTACTGATCATTACCTGAACGTGTCATCAAGATTGGGTTAAAAAATGTGTGCTGAGATTTCAGGAAACTCGTAGTTTTTTGGAAGCTTGGCAACCCCTTTCCATGAAAGTGATTTGCGCCAGTTTCTTCTTAGGGCTACATCAATAAAAAACAAACCATAGAGATAGAACTTGGAACTACTTTATTGTGTCAAGTTTCAAACAGCTAGCACAAACCGTGTTTGATTTTTAGTTCCAACTACATGTATCCATATAGGAGAAAACAGTGAAACCTAAAAATTAAAACTGTTACTGCCAACGAACGGTTTAACCTAGAAGAACGAAATTTGGTGAGCCAACTGGGATTGG
The DNA here is from genome assembly GCF_964194105.1 of Spermophilus citellus. NCBI lineage: Eukaryota > Metazoa > Chordata > Mammalia > Rodentia > Sciuridae > Spermophilus > Spermophilus citellus. The sequence goes on along the minus strand of NC_138196.1, from coordinate 23,675,386 downwards.
GGTACTGATCATTACCTGAAAGTGTCATCCAGATTGGGTGAAAAAATGTGTGCTGAGATTTCAGGAAACTCGTAGTGTTTTGGAAGCTTGGCAACCCCTTTCCATGAAAGTGATTGGCGCCAGTCTGTTCTTAGGGCTACATCAATAGAAAAGAAACAATAGAGACAGAACTTGGAACTACTTTATTGTGTCAAGTTTCAAAGAGCTAGCACAAACCGTGTTTGATTTAGAGTTCCAACTACATGTATCCATATAGGAGAAAATACAGTGAAACCTAAAAATTAAAACTGTTACTGCCAATGAACGGTTTAACCTAGAAGAACGAAATTTGGTGAGCCAAGTGGGATTTGTGTACTGATAATTACCTGAAAGTGTCATCAAGATTGGGTGAAAAAATGTGTGCTGAGATTTCAGGAAACACGTAGTGTTTTGGAAGCTTGGCAACCCCTTTCCATAAAAGTGATTTGCGCCAGTCTCTGCTTAGGGCTACATCAATAGGAAACACACCATAGAGATAGAACTTGGAACTACTTTATTGTGTCAAGTTTCAAAGAGCTAGCACAAACCGTGTTTGATTTAGAATTCCAACTACAGTATCCATATAGTAGAAAACAGAGTGAAACCTAAATATTTAAACTGTTACTGCCAACCAACGGTTTAACCTAGAAGAACGAAATATGTTCAACCAAGTCGGATTGGGGTACTGAGCATTACCTCAACGTGTCATTAAGATTGGGTTAAAAAATGTGTGCTGAGATTTCAGGAAACTCGTAGTTTTTTGGAAGCTTGGCAACCCCTTTCCATGAAAGTGATTTGCGCCAGTCTTTGCTTAGGGCTACATCAATAGGAAATAAACCATAGAGATAGAACTTGGAACTACTTTATTGTGTCAAGTTTCAAAGAGCTTGCATAAACCGTGTTGGATGTAGAGTTCCAACTAAATGTATCCATATAGGAGAAAACACAGTGAAACCTAAAAATTAAAACTGTTACTGCCAACGAACGGTTTAACCTAGAAGAAAGAAATTTGGTGAGCCAAGTTGGATTGGGGTACTGATCATTAGCTGAAAGTGTCATCCAGATTGGGTGAAAAAATGTGTGCGTTGATTTCTGCAAACTCGTAGTTTTTTGGAGGCTTGGCAACCCCTTTCCATGAAAGTGATTTGCGCCGGTCTCTGCTTTGGGCTACATCAATAGGAAACAAACCATAGAAATAGAACTTGGGACTACTTTATTGGGTCAAGTTTCAAAGAGCTAGCACAAACCGTGTTTGATTTAGAGTTCGAAATACATGTATCCATATAGGAGAAAACAGAATGAAACCTAAAAATTAAAACTGTTACTGCCAACGAACGGTTTAACCTAGAAGAACGAAATTTGGTGAGCCAATTGGGATTGGGGTACTGATAATTAGCTGAAAGTGTCATACAGATTGGGTGAAAAAATGTATGCGGTGATTTCTGGAAACTCATAGTTTTTTGGAAGCTTGGCAACCCCTTTCCATGAAAGTGATTTGCGCCGGTTTCTACTTTGGGCTACATCAATAGAAAAGAAACCATAGAGACAGAACTTGGAACTACTTTATTGTGTCAAGTTTCAAAAAGCTAGCACAAACCGTGTTTGATTTAGAGTTCCAACTACATGTATCCATATAGGAGAAAATACAGTGAAACAAAAAATTAAAACTGTTACTGCCAACGAACGGTTTAACCTAGAAGAACGAAATTTGGTGAGCCAAGTGGGATTTGCGTACTGATAATTACCTGAAAGTGTCATCAAGATTGGGTGAAAAATTGTGTGCTTAAATTTCAGGAAACTCGTAGTTTTTTGGAAGCTTGGCAACCCCTTTCCATGAAACTGATTAGCACGAGTCTCTGCTTAGGGCTATGTCAATAGGAAACAAACCATAGAGACAGAACATGGAACTTCTTTATTGTGTCACGTTTCAAAGAGCTAGCACAAACCGTGTTTGATTTAGAGTTCCAACTACATGTATCCATATAGGAGAAAACAGAATGAAACCTAAAAATTAAAACTGTTACTGCCAACGAACGGTTTAACCTAGAAGAACGAAATTTGGTGAGCCAAGTGGGATTCGGGTACTGATTATTACCTGAAAGTATCATCCAGATTGGGTGAAAAAATGTGTGCTGAGATTTCAGGAAACTCGTAGTGTTTTGGAATCTTGGAAACCCCTTTCCATGAAAGTCATTTGCGCCGGTCTCTGCTTAGGGCTACATCAATAGGAAACAAACCATAGAGATAGAACTTGGAACTACTTTATTGTGTCAAGTTTCAAAGAGCTAGCACAAACCGTGTTTGATTTAGAGGTCCAACAACATGTATCCATATAGGAGAAAACAGAGTGAAACCTAAATATTTAAACTGTTACTGCCAACGAACGGTTTAACCTAGAAGAACCAAATTTGGTGAGCCTAGTGGGACTGGGTTACTGATCATTACCTGGTAATGTCATCAAGATTGGGTGAAAAAATGTGTGCTGGGATTTCGGGAAACTCGTAGTTTTTTGGAAGCTTGGCAACGCCTTTCCATTGAATTGATTTGTGCCGGTCTCTGCTTAGGGCTACATCAATAGGAAATAAACCACAGAAATAGAACTTGGACTACTTTATTGTGTCAAGTTTCAAAGAGCTAGCACAAACCGTGTTTGATTTAGAGTTCCGACTACATGTATCCTTATAGTAGTAAACAGAGTGAAACCTAAAAATTAAAATTGTTACTGCCAACGAACAGTTTAAATTAGAAGAACAAAATTTGGTGAGCCAAGTGGGATTCGGGTACTGATCATTATCTGAAAGTGTCATCAAGATTGGGTGAAAAAAATGTGTGCTGAGATTTCAGGAAACTCATAGTTTTTTGGAAGCTTGGCAACCCCTTTCCATGAAAGTGATTTGCGCCAGTTTCTGCTTAGGCCTACATCAATAGGAGACACACCATAGAGATAGAACCTGGAACTACTTTATTGTGTCAAGTTTCAAAGAGGTAGCACAAACCGTCTTTGATTTAGAGTTCCAAATATATGTATCCTTATAGGAGTAAACAGAGTGAAACCTAAAAATTAAAACTGTTACTGCCAACGAACGGTTTAACCTAGAAGAACGAAATTTGGTGAGCCAAGTGGGATTGGGGTACTGATCATTACCTGCAATTGTCATCAAGATTGGGTGAAAAAATGTGTGCTGAGATTTCAGGAAACTCCTAGTTTTTTGGAATCTTCGCAACCCCTTTCCATGAAAGTGATTTGCGCCAGTCTCAGCTTACGGCTACATCAATAGGAAACAAACAATAGATATAGAACTTGGAACTACTTTATTGTGTCAAGTTTCAAAGAGCTAGCACAAACAATGTTTGATTTAGAGTCCCAACTACATGTATCCATATCGGGGAAAACAGAGTGAAACCTAAAAATTAAAACTATTACTGCCAACGAACGGTATAACCTAGAAGAACGAAATTTGGTGAGCCAAGTGGGATTGGGGTACTGATCATTACCTGAAGGAGTCATCAAGATTGGGTGAAAAAATGTGTGCTGAGATTTCAGAAAACTCGTAGTTTTTTGGAAGCTTGGCAACCCGTTTTTATGACAGTGAACTGTGCCTATCTCTGCTTAAGGCTACACCTATAGGAAACAAACCATAGAGATAGAACTTTGAACTACTTTGTTGTGTCAAGTTTCAAAGAGCTAGCACAAACCGTCTTTGATTTAGAGTTCCAACTACATGTATCCATATAGGAGAAAACAGAGTGAAACCTAAAAATTAAAACTGTTACTGCCAACGAACGGTTTAACCTAGAAGAACGAAATTTGGTGAGCCAAGTGGGATTGGGGTACTGATCATTACCTGAAAGTGTCATCAAGATTGGGTGAAAATATGTGTGCTGTGATTTCAGGAAACTCGCAGTTTTTTGGAAGCTTGGCAACCCCTTTCCATGAAAGTGATTTGCGCCAGTCTCTGCTTAGGGCTACATCAATAGGAAACAAACCATAGAGATAGAACTTGGAACTAGTTTATTGTGTCAAGTTTCAAAGAGCTAGCACAAACCGTGTTTGATTTTGAGTTCCAACTACATGTATCCATATTGGAGAAAACAGTGAAACCTAAAAATTAAAACTGTTACTGCCAACGAACGGTTTAACCTAGAAGAACGAAATTTGGTGAGCCAAGTGGGATTGGGGTACTGATCATTACCTGAAAGTGTCATCAAGATTGGGTGAAAAAATGTGTGCTGAGATTTCAGGAAACTCGTAGTTTTTTGGAAGCTTTGCAACCCCTTTCCATGAAAGTGATCTGCGCCTGTCTCTGCTTAGGGCTACACAAATAGGAAACAAAACATGGAGATAGAACTTGGAACTACTTTATTGTGTCAAGTTTCAAAGAGGTAGCACAAACCGTCTTTGATTTAGAGTTCCAACTACATGTATCCATATAGGAGAAAACAGAGTGAAACCTAAAAATTAAAACTATTACTGCCAACGAACTGTTTAACCTAGAAGAACTAAATTTGGTGAGCCAATTGGGATTGGGGTACTGATCATTACCTGAAAGTGTCATCAAGATTGGGTGAAAAAATGTGTGCTGAGATTTCAGGAAACTCGTAGTTTTTTGGAAGCTTTGCAACCCCTTTCCATGAAAGTGATCTGCGCCTCTCTCTGCTTAGGGCTACACCAATAGGAAACAAACCATAGAGATAGAACTTGGAACTACTTTATTGTGTCAAGTTTCAAAGGGCTAGCACAAACAATGTTTGATTTAGAGTCCCAACTACATGTATCCATATAGGGGAAAACAGAGTGAAACCTAAAAATTAAAACTATTACTGCCAACGAATGGTTTAACCTAGAAGAACGAAATTTGGTGAGCCAAGTGATATTGGGGTACTGATCATTACCTGAAGGAGTCATCAAGATTGGTTGAAAAAATGTGTGCTGAGATTTCAGGAAACTCGTAGTTTTTTGGAAGCTTCGCAACCCCTTTCCATGAAAGTGATTTGCGCCAGTCTCTGCTTACGGCTACATCAATAGGAAACGAACCATAGAGATAGAACTTGGAACTACTTTATTGTGTCAAGTTTCAAAGAGCTAGCACAAACCGTGTTTGATTTAGAGTCCCAACTACATGTATCCATATAGGGGAAAACAGAGTGAAACCTAAAAATTAAAACTATTACTGCCAACGAACGGTTTAATTTAGAAGAACGAAATTTGGTGAGCCAAGTGGGATTGGGGTACTGATCATTACCTGAAAGTGTCATCAAGATTTGGTGAAAAAATGTGTGCTGAGATTTCAGGAAACTCGTAGTTTTGGAAGCTTTGCCACCCCTTTCCATGAAAGTGATCTGCGCCTGTCTCTGCTTAGGGCTACACCAATAGGAAACAAACCATAGAGATAGAACTTGGAACTACTTTATTGTGTCAAGTTTCAAAGAGCTAGCACAAACAATGTTTGATTTAGAGTCCCAACTACATGTATCCATATCGGGGAAAACAGAGTGAAACCTAAAAATTAAAACTATTACTGCCAACGAACGGTTTAACCTATTAGAACGAAATTTGGTGAGCCAAGTGGGATTGGGGTACTGATTATTACCTGAAGGAGTCATCAAGATTGGGTGAAAAAATGTGTGCTGAGATTTCAGGAAACTCGTAGTTTTTTGGAAGCTTGGTAACCCCTTTCCATGAAAGTGATTTGCGCCAGTCTCTGCTTAGGACTACATCAATAGGAAACAAACCATAGAGATAGAACTTGGAACTACTTTATTGTGTCAACTTTCAAAGAGCTAGCACAAACCGTCTTTGATTTAGAGTTCCAAATATATGTATCCTTATAGGAGTAAACAGAGTGAAACCTAAAAATTAAAACTGTTACTGCCAACGAACGGTTTAACCTAGAAGAACGAAATTTGGTGAGCCAAGTGGGATTGGGGTACTGATCATTACCTGCAAGTGTCATCAAGATTGGGTGAAAAAATGTGTGCTGAGATTTCAGGAAACTCCTAGCTTTTTGGAAGCTTCGCAACCCCTTTCCATGAAAGTGATTTGCGCCAGTCTCTGCTTATGGCTACCTCAATAGGAAACAAACCATAGAGATAGAACTTGGAACTACTTTATTGTGTCAAGTTTCAAAGGGCTAGCACAAACCGTGTTTGATTTAGAGTCCCAACTACATGTATCCATATAGGGGAAAACAGAGTGAAACCTAAAAATTAAAACTATTACTGCCAACGAACGGTTTAACCTAGAAGAACGAAATTTGGTGAGCCAAGTGGGATTGGGGTACTGATCATTAGCTGAAATCGTCATCAAGATTGGGTGAAAAAATGTGTGCTGAGATTTCAGGAATCTCGTAGTTTTTTGAAAGCTTTGCAACCCCTTTCCATGAAAGTGATCTGCGCCTGTCTCTGCTTAGGGCTTCACCAATAGGAAACAAAACATGGAGATAGAACTTGGAACTACTTTATTGTGTCAAGTTTCAAAGAGCTAGCACAAACCGTGTTTGATTTAGAGTTCCAACTACATGTATCCATATAGGAGAAAACAGAGTGAAAGCTAAAAATTAAAACTGTTACTGCCAACGAATAGTTTAACCTAGAAGAACGAAATTTGGTGAGCCAAGTGAGATTGGGGTACTGATCTTTACCTGAAAGTGTCATCAAGATTGGGTGAAAAAATGTGTGCTGAGATTTCAGGAAACTCGTAGATTTTGGAAGCTTGGTAACCCCTTTCCATGAAAGTGATTTGCGCCAGTCTCTGCTTAGGACTACATAAATAGGAAACAAACCATAGAGATATAACTTGGAACTACTTTATTGTGTCAAGTTTCAAAGGGCTAGCGCAAACAATGTTTGATTTAGAGTCCCAACTACATGTATCCATATAGGGGAAAACAGAGTGAAACCTAAAAATTAAAACTATTACTGCCAACGAATGGTTTAACCTAGAAGAACGAAATTTGGTGAGCCAAGTGATATTGGGGTACTGATCATTACCTGAAGGAGTCATCAAGATTGGTTGAAAAAATGTGTGCTGAGATTTCAGGAAACTCGTAGTTTTTTGGAAGCTTCGCAACCCCTTTCCATGAAAGTGATTTGCGCCAGTCTCTGCTTACGGCTACATCAATAGGAAACGAACCATAGAGATAGAACTTGGAACTACTTTATTGTGTCAAGTTTCAAAGAGCTAGCACAAACCGTGTTTGATTTAGAGTCCCAACTACATGTATCCATATAGGGGAAAACAGAGTGAAACCTAAAAATTAAAACTATTACTGCCAACGAACGGTTTAATTTAGAAGAACGAAATTTGGTGAGCCAAGTGGGATTGGGGTACTGATCATTACCTGAAAGTGTCATCAAGATTTGGTGAAAAAATGTGTGCTGAGATTTCAGGAAACTCGTAGTTTTGGAAGCTTTGCCACCCCTTTCCATGAAAGTGATCTGCGCCTGTCTCTGCTTAGGGCTACACCAATAGGAAACAAACCATAGAGATAGAACTTGGAACTACTTTATTGTGTCAAGTTTCAAAGAGCTAGCACAAACAATGTTTGATTTAGAGTCCCAACTACATGTATCCATATCGGGGAAAACAGAGTGAAACCTAAAAATTAAAACTATTACTGCCAACGAACGGTTTAACCTATTAGAACGAAATTTGGTGAGCCAAGTGGGATTGGGGTACTGATTATTACCTGAAGGAGTCATCAAGATTGGGTGAAAAAATGTGTGCTGAGATTTCAGGAAACTCGTAGTTTTTTGGAAGCTTGGTAACCCCTTTCCATGAAAGTGATTTGCGCCAGTCTCTGCTTAGGACTACATCAATAGGAAACAAACCATAGAGATAGAACTTGGAACTACTTTATTGTGTCAAGTTTCAAAGAGCTAGCACAAACCGTCTTTGATTTAGAGTTCCAAATATATGTATCCTTATAGGAGTAAACAGAGTGAAACCTAAAAATTAAAACTGTTACTGCCAACGAACGGTTTAACCTAGAAGAACTAAATTTGGTGAGCCAAGTGGGATTGGGGTACTGATCATTACCTGCAAGTGTCATCAAGATTGGGTGAAAAAATGTGTGCTGAGATTTCAGGAAACTCCTAGCTTTTTGGAAGCTTCGCAACCCCTTTCCATGAAAGTGATTTGCGCCAGTCTCTGCTTATGGCTACCTCAATAGGAAACAAACCATAGAGATAGAACTTGGAACTACTTTATTGTGTCAAGTTTCAAAGGGCTAGCACAAACCGTGTTTGATTTTGAGTTCCAACTACATGTATCCATATTGGAGAAAACAGTGAAACCTAAAAATTAAAACTGTTACTGCCAACGAACGGTTTAACCTAGAAGAACGAAATTTGGTGAGCCAAGTGGGATTGGGGTACTGATCATTACCTGAAAGTGTCATCAAGATTGGGTGAAAAAATGTGTGCTGAGATTTCAGGAAACTCGTAGTTTTTTGGAAGCTTTGCAACCCCTTTCCATGAAAGTGATCTGCGCCTGTCTCTGCTTAGGGCTACACAAATAGGAAACAAAACATGGAGATAGAACTTGGAACTACTTTATTGTGTCAAGTTTCAAAGAGGTAGCACAAACCGTCTTTGATTTAGAGTTCCAACTACATGTATCCATATAGGAGAAAACAGAGTGAAACCTAAAAATTAAAACTATTACTGCCAACGAACTGTTTAACCTAGAAGAACTAAATTTGGTGAGCCAATTGGGATTGGGGTACTGATCATTACCTGAAAGTGTCATCAAGATTGGGTGAAAAAATGTGTGCTGAGATTTCAGGAAACTCGTAGTTTTTTGGAAGCTTTGCAACCCCTTTCCATGAAAGTGATCTGCGCCTCTCTCTGCTTAGGGCTACACCAATAGGAAACAAACCATAGAGATAGAACTTGGAACTACTTTATTGTGTCAAGTTTCAAAGGGCTAGCACAAACAATGTTTGATTTAGAGTCCCAACTACATGTATCCATATAGGGGAAAACAGAGTGAAACCTAAAAATTAAAACTATTACTGCCAACGAATGGTTTAACCTAGAAGAACGAAATTTGGTGAGCCAAGTGATATTGGGGTACTGATCATTACCTGAAGGAGTCATCAAGATTGGTTGAAAAAATGTGTGCTGAGATTTCAGGAAACTCGTAGTTTTTTGGAAGCTTCGCAACCCCTTTCCATGAAAGTGATTTGCGCCAGTCTCTGCTTACGGCTACATCAATAGGAAACGAACCATAGAGATAGAACTTGGAACTACTTTATTGTGTCAAGTTTCAAAGAGCTAGCACAAACCGTGTTTGATTTAGAGTCCCAACTACATGTATCCATATAGGGGAAAACAGAGTGAAACCTAAAAATTAAAACTATTACTGCCAACGAACGGTTTAATTTAGAAGAACGAAATTTGGTGAGCCAAGTGGGATTGGGGTACTGATCATTACCTGAAAGTGTCATCAAGATTTGGTGAAAAAATGTGTGCTGAGATTTCAGGAAACTCGTAGTTTTGGAAGCTTTGCCACCCCTTTCCATGAAAGTGATCTGCGCCTGTCTCTGCTTAGGGCTACACCAATAGGAAACAAACCATAGAGATAGAACTTGGAACTACTTTATTGTGTCAAGTTTCAAAGAGCTAGCACAAACAATGTTTGATTTAGAGTCCCAACTACATGTATCCATATCGGGGAAAACAGAGTGAAACCTAAAAATTAAAACTATTACTGCCAACGAACGGTTTAACCTATTAGAACGAAATTTGGTGAGCCAAGTGGGATTGGGGTACTGATTATTACCTGAAGGAGTCATCAAGATTGGGTGAAAAAATGTGTGCTGAGATTTCAGGAAACTCGTAGTTTTTTGGAAGCTTGGTAACCCCTTTCCATGAAAGTGATTTGCGCCAGTCTCTGCTTAGGACTACATCAATAGGAAACAAACCATAGAGATAGAACTTGGAACTACTTTATTGTGTCAACTTTCAAAGAGCTAGCACAAACCGTCTTTGATTTAGAGTTCCAAATATATGTATCCTTATAGGAGTAAACAGAGTGAAACCTAAAAATTAAAACTGTTACTGCCAACGAACGGTTTAACCTAGAAGAACGAAATTTGGTGAGCCAAGTGGGATTGGGGTACTGATCATTACCTGCAAGTGTCATCAAGATTGGGTGAAAAAATGTGTGCTGAGATTTCAGGAAACTCCTAGCTTTTTGGAAGCTTCGCAACCCCTTTCCATGAAAGTGATTTGCGCCAGTCTCTGCTTATGGCTACCTCAATAGGAAACAAACCATAGAGATAGAACTTGGAACTACTTTATTGTGTCAAGTTTCAAAGGGCTAGCACAAACCGTGTTTGATTTAGAGTCCCAACTACATGTATCCATATAGGGGAAAACAGAGTGAAACCTAAAAATTAAAACTATTACTGCCAACGAACGGTTTAACCTAGAAGAACGAAATTTGGTGAGCCAAGTGGGATTGGGGTACTGATCATTAGCTGAAATCGTCATCAAGATTGGGTGAAAAAATGTGTGCTGAGATTTCAGGAATCTCGTAGTTTTTTGAAAGCTTTGCAACCCCTTTCCATGAAAGTGATCTGCGCCTGTCTCTGCTTAGGGCTTCACCAATAGGAAACAAAACATGGAGATAGAACTTGGAACTACTTTATTGTGTCAAGTTTCAAAGAGCTAGCACAAACCGTGTTTGATTTAGAGTTCCAACTACATGTATCCATATAGGAGAAAACAGAGTGAAAGCTAAAAATTAAAACTGTTACTGCCAACGAATAGTTTAACCTAGAAGAACGAAATTTGGTGAGCCAAGTGAGATTGGGGTACTGATCTTTACCTGAAAGTGTCATCAAGATTGGGTGAAAAAATGTGTGCTGAGATTTCAGGAAACTCGTAGATTTTGGAAGCTTGGTAACCCCTTTCCATGAAAGTGATTTGCGCCAGTCTCTGCTTAGGACTACATAAATAGGAAACAAACCATAGAGATATAACTTGGAACTACTTTATTGTGTCAAGTTTCAAAGGGCTAGCGCAAACAATGTTTGATTTAGAGTCCCAACTACATGTATCCATATAGGGGAAAACAGAGTGAAACCTAAAAATTAAAACTATTACTGCCAACGAATGGTTTAACCTAGAAGAACGAAATTTGGTGAGCCAAGTGATATTGGGGTACTGATCATTACCTGAAGGAGTCATCAAGATTGGTTGAAAAAATGTGTGCTGAGATTTCAGGAAACTCGTAGTTTTTTGGAAGCTTCGCAACCCCTTTCCATGAAAGTGATTTGCGCCAGTCTCTGCTTACGGCTACATCAATAGGAAACGAACCATAGAGATAGAACTTGGAACTACTTTATTGTGTCAAGTTTCAAAGAGCTAGCACAAACCGTGTTTGATTTAGAGTCCCAACTACATGTATCCATATAGGGGAAAACAGAGTGAAACCTAAAAATTAAAACTATTACTGCCAACGAACGGTTTAATTTAGAAGAACGAAATTTGGTGAGCCAAGTGGGATTGGGGTACTGATCATTACCTGAAAGTGTCATCAAGATTTGGTGAAAAAATGTGTGCTGAGATTTCAGGAAACTCGTAGTTTTGGAAGCTTTGCCACCCCTTTCCATGAAAGTGATCTGCGCCTGTCTCTGCTTAGGGCTACACCAATAGGAAACAAACCATAGAGATAGAACTTGGAACTACTTTATTGTGTCAAGTTTCAAAGAGCTAGCACAAACAATGTTTGATTTAGAGTCCCAACTACATGTATCCATATCGGGGAAAACAGAGTGAAACCTAAAAATTAAAACTATTACTGCCAACGAACGGTTTAACCTATTAGAACGAAATTTGGTGAGCCAAGTGGGATTGGGGTACTGATTATTACCTGAAGGAGTCATCAAGATTGGGTGAAAAAATGTGTGCTGAGATTTCAGGAAACTCGTAGTTTTTTGGAAGCTTGGTAACGCCTTTCCATGAAAGTGATTTGCGCCAGTCTCTGCTTAGGACTACATCAATAGGAAACAAACCATAGAGATAGAACTTGGAACTACTTTATTGTGTCAAGTTTCAAAGAGCTAGCACAAACCGTCTTTGATTTAGAGTTCCAAATATATGTATCCTTATAGGAGTAAACAGAGTGAAACCTAAAAATTAAAACTGTTACTGCCAACGAACGGTTTAACCTAGAAGAACTAAATTTGGTGAGCCAAGTGGGATTGGGGTACTGATCATTACCTGCAAGTGTCATCAAGATTGGGTGAAAAAATGTGTGCTGAGATTTCAGGAAACTCCTAGCTTTTTGGAAGCTTCGCAACCCCTTTCCATGAAAGTGATTTGCGCCAGTCTCTGCTTATGGCTACCTCAATAGGAAACAAACCATAGAGATAGAACTTGGAACTACTTTATTGTGTCAAGTTTCAAAGGGCTAGCACAAACCGTGTTTGATTTAGAGTCCCAACTACATGTATCCATATAGGGGAAAACAGAGTGAAACCTAAAAATTAAAACTATTACTGTCAACGAACGGTTTAACCTAGAAGAACGAAATTTGGTGAGCCAAGTGGGATTGGGGTACTGATCATTAGCTGAAAGTGTCATCAAGATTGGGTGAAAAAATGTGTGCTGAGATTTCAGGAATCTCGTAGTTTTTTGAAAGCTTTGCAACCCCTTTCCATGAAAGTGATCTGCGCCTGTCTCTGCTTAGGGCTTCACCAATAGGAAACAAAACATGGAGATAGAACTTGGAACTACTTTATTGTGTCAAGTTTCAAAGAGCTAGCACAAACCGTCTTTGATTTAGAGTTCCAACTACATGTATCCATATAGGAGAAAACAGAGTGAAAGCTAAAAATTTAAACTGTTACTGCCAACGAATAGTTTAACCTAGAAGAACGAAATTTGGTGAGCCAAGTGAGATTGGGGTACTGATCTTTACCTGAAAGTGTCATCAAGATTGGGTGAAAAAATGTGTGCTGAGATTTCAGGAAACTCGCAGTTTTTTGGAAGCTTGGCAACCCCTTTCCATGAAAGTGATTTGCGCCAGCCTCTGCTTAGGGCTACATCAATAGGAAAGAAACCATAGATATAGAATTTGGAACTACTTTATTGTGTCAAGTTTCAAAGAGCTAGCACAAACCGTCTTTGATTTAGAGTTCCAACTACATGTATCCATATAGGAGAAAACAGAGTGAAACCTAAAAATTAAAACTGTTACAGCCAACGAACGGTTTAACCTAGAAGAACGAAATTTGGTGTGCCAAGTGGGAATGGGGTACTGATCATTACCAGAAAGTGTCATCAATATTGGGTTAAAAAATGTGTGCTGAGATTTCAGGAAACTCGTAGTTTTTTGGAAGCTTGGCAACCCCTTTCCATGAAAGTGATTTGCGCCAGTTTCTTCTTAGGGCTACATCAATAAAAAACAAACCATAGAGATAGAACTTGGAACTACTTTATTGTGTCAAGTTTCAAAGAGCTAGCACAAACCGTGTTTGATTTTGAGTTCCAACTACATGTATCCATATAGGAGAAAACAGTGAAACCTAAAAATTAAAACTGTTACTGCCAAGGAACAGTTTAACCTAGAAGAACAAAATTTGGTGAGCCAAGTGGGATTGGGGTACTGATCATTACCTGAAAGTGTCATCAAGATTGGGTGAAAAAATGTGTGCTGAGATTTCAGGATACTCGTAGATTTTGGAAGCTTGGTAACCCCTTTCCATGAAAGTGATTTGCGCCAGTCTCTGCTTAGGACTACATAAATAGGAAACAAACCATAGAGATATAACTTGGAACTACTTTATTGTGTCAAGTTTCAAAGGGCTAGCACAAACAATGTTTGATTTAGAGTCCCAACTACATGTATCCATATAGGGGAAAACAGAGTGAAACCTAAAAATTAAAACTATTACTGCCAACGAATGGTTTAACCTAGAAGAACGAAATTTGGTGAGCCAAGTGATATTGGGGTACTGATCATTACCTGAAGGAGTCATCAAGATTGGTTGAAAAAATGTGTGCTGAGATTTCAGGAAACTCGTAGTTTTTTGGAAGCTTGGCAACCCCTTTCCATGAAAGTGATCTGCGCCTGTCTCTGCTTAAGGATACACCTATAGGAAACAAAACATAGAGATAGAACTTGAAACTACTTTATTGTGTCAAGTTTCAAAGAGCTAGCACAAACCGTTTTTGATTTAGAGTTCCAACTACATGTATCCATATAGGAGAAAACAGAGTGAAACTGAAAAATTAAAACTGTTACTGCCAACGAATAGTTTAACCTAGAAGAACGAAATTTGGTGAGCCAAGTGGGATTGGGGTACTGATCATTACCGGAAAGTGTCATCAAGATTGGGTGAAAAAATGTGTCCTGAGATTTCAGGAAACTCGTAGTTTTTTGGAAGCTTGGCAACCCCTTTCCATGAAAGTGATTTGTGCCAGTTTCTGCTTAGGGCTACATCAATAGGAAACAAACCATAGAGATAGAACTTGGAACTACTTTATTGTGTCAAGTTTCAAAGAGCTAGCACAAACCGTGTTTGATTTTGAGTTCCAACTACATGTATCCATATAGGAGAAAACAGTGAAACCTAAAAATTAAAACTGTTACTGCCAACGAACGGTTTAACCTAGAAGAACGAAATTTGGTGAGCCAAGTGGGATTGGGGTTCTGATCGTTACCTGAAAGTTCCATCAAGATTGAGTGAAAAAATGTGTGCTGAGATTTCAGGAAACTCGTAGTTTTTTGAAAGCTTGGCAACCCCTTTCCATGAAAGTGATTTGCGCCAGTCTCTTCTTAGGGCTACATCAATAGGAAACAAACCATAGAGATAGAACTTGGAACTACTTTATTGTGTCAAGTTTCAAAGAGCTAGCACAAACCATGTTTGTTTTTGAGTTCCAACTACATGTATCCATATAGGAGAAAACAGTGTAACCTAAAAATTAAAACTGTTACTGCCAACGAACGGTTTATCCTAGAAGAACGAAATTTGGTGAGCCAAGTGGGATTGGGGTACTGATTATTACCTGAAAGTGTCATCAAGATTGGGTGAAAAAATGTGTGCTGAGATTTCAGGAAACTCGTAGTTTTTTGGAAGCTTGGTAACTTCTTTTCATGAAAGTGATTTGCGCCAGTCTCTGCTTAGGAGTAAATCAATAGGAAACAAACCATAGAGATAGAACTTGGAACTACATTATTGTGTCAAGTTTCAAAGAGCTAGCACAAACCGTCTTTGATTTAGAGTTCTAAATATATGTATACTTATAGGAGTAAACAGAGTGAAACCTAAAAATTAAAACTGTTACTGCCAACGAATGGTTTAACCTAGAAGAACGGAATTTGGTGAGCCAAGTGGGATTGGGGTACTGATCATTACCTGAACGTGTCATCAAGATTGGGTGAAAAAATGTGTGCTGAGATTTCAGGAAACTCGTAGTTTTTTGGAAGCTTCGCAACCCCTTTCCATGAAAGTGATTTGCGCCAGTCTCTGCTTATGGCTACATCAATAGGAAACAAACCATAGAGATAGAACTTGGAACTACTTTATTTTGTCAAGTTTCAAAGGGCTAGCACAAACCGTGTTTGATTTAGAGTCCGAACTACATGTATCCATATAGGGGAAAACAGAGTGAAACCTAAAAATTAAAACTATTACTGCCAACGAACGGTTTAACCTAGAAGAACGAAATTTGGTGAGCCAAGTGGGACTGGGGTACTGATCATTACCTGAAAGTGTCTTCAAGATTGGGTGAAAAAATGTGTGCTGAGATTTCAGGAATCTCGTAGTTTTTTGGAAGCTTGGCAACCCCTTTCCATGAAAGTGATCTGCGCCTGTCTCTGCTTAGGGCTTCACCAATAGGAAACAAAACATGGAGATAGAACTTGGAACTACTTTATTGTGTCAAGTTTCAAAGAGCTAGCACAAACCGTCTTTGATTTAGAGTTCCAACTACATGTATCCATATAGGAGAAAACAGAGTGAAACCTAAAAATTAAAACTGTTACTGCCAACGAATAGTTTAACCTAGAAGAACGAAATTTGGTGAGCCAAGTGAGATTGGGGTACTTATCATTACCTGAAGGAGTCATCAAGATTGGTTGAAAAAATGTGTGCTGAGATTTCAGGAAACTCGTAGTTTTTTGGAAGCTTGGCAACCCCTTTCCATGAAAGTGATCTGCGCCTGTCTCTGCTTAAGGATACACCTATAGGAAACAAAACATAGAGATAGAACTTGAAACTACTTTATTGTGTCAAGTTTCAAAGAGCTAGCACAAACCGTTTTTGATTTAGAGTTCCAACTACATGTATCCATATAGGAGAAAACAGAGTGAAACTGAAAAATTAAAACTGTTACTGCCAACGAATAGTTTAACCTAGAAGAACGAAATTCGGTGAGCCAAGTGGGATTGGGGTACTGATCATTACCGGAAAGTGTCATCAAGATTGGGTGAAAAAATGTGTCCTGAGATTTCAGGAAACTCGTAGTTTTTTGGAAGCTTGGCAACCCCTTTCCATGAAAGTGATTTGTGCCAGTTTCTGCTTAGGGCTACATCAATAGGAAACAAACCATAGAGATAGAACTTGGAACTACTTTATTGTGTCAAGTTTCAAAGAGCTAGCACAAACCGTGTTTGATTTTGAGTTCCAACTACATGTATCCATATAAGAGAAAACAGTGAAACCTAAAAATTAAAACTGTTACTGCCAACGAACGGTTTAACCTAGAAGAACGAAATTTGGTGAGCCAAGTGGGATTGGGGTACTGATCGTTACCTGAAAGTTCCATCAAGATTGAGTGAAAAAATGTGTGCTGAGATTTCAGGAAACTCGTAGTTTTTTGAAAGCTTGGCAACCCCTTTCCATGAAAGTGATTTGCGCCAGTTTCTGCTTAGGGCTACATCAATAGGAAACAAACCATAGAGATAGAACTTGGAACTACTTTATTGTGTCAAGTTTCAAAGAGCTAGCACAAACCATGTTTGTTTTTGAGTTCCAACTACATGTATCCATATAGGAGAAAACAGTGTAACCTAAAAATTAAAACTGTTACTGCCAACGAACGGTTTATCCTAGAAGAACGAAATTTGGTGAGCCAAGTGGGATTGGGGTACTGATTATTACCTGAAAGTGTCATCAAGATTGGGTGAAAAAATGTGTGCTGAGATTTCAGGAAACTCGTAGTTTTTTGGAAGCTTGGTAACTTCTTTTCATGAAAGTGATTTGCGCCAGTCTCTGCTTAGGAGTAAATCAATAGGAAACAAACCATAGAGATAGAACTTGGAACTACATTATTGTGTCAAGTTTCAAAGAGCTAGCACAAACCGTCTTTGATTTAGAGTTCTAAATATATGTATACTTATAGGAGTAAACAGAGTGAAACCTAAAAATTAAAACTGTTACTGCCAACGAATGGTTTAACCTAGAAGAACGGAATTTGGTGAGCCAAGTGGGATTGGGGTACTGATCATTACCTGAACGTGTCATCAAGATTGGGTGAAAAAATGTGTGCTGAGATTTCAGGAAACTCGTAGTTTTTTGGAAGCTTCGCAACCCCTTTCCATGAAAGTGATTTGCGCCAGTCTCTGCTTATGGCTACATCAATAGGAAACAAACCATAGAGATAGAACTTGGAACTACTTTATTTTGTCAAGTTTCAAAGGGCTAGCACAAACCGTGTTTGATTTAGAGTCCCAACTACATGTATCCATATAGGGGAAAACAGAGTGAAACCTAAAAATTAAAACTATTACTGCCAACGAACGGTTTAACCTAGAAGAACGAAATTTGGTGAGCCAAGTGGGACTGGGGTACTGATCATTACCTGAAAGTGTCTTCAAGATTGGGTGAAAAAATGTGTGCTGAGATTTCAGGAATATCGTAGTTTTTTGGAAGCTTGGCAACCCCTTTCCATGAAAGTGATCTGCGCCTGTCTCTGCTTAGGGCTTCACCAATAGGAAACAAAACATGGAGATAGAACTTGGAACTACTTTATTGTGTCAAGTTTCAAAGAGCTAGCACAAACCGTCTTTGATTTAGAGTTCCAACTACATGTATCCATATAGGAGAAAACAGAGTGAAACCTAAAAATTAAAACTGTTACTGCCAACGAATAGTTTAACCTAGAAGAACGAAATTTGGTGAGCCAAGTGAGATTGGGGTACTGATCTTTACCTGAAAGTGTCATCAAGATTGGGTGAAAAAATGTGTGCTGAGATTTCAGGAAACTCGCAGTTTTTGGAAGCTTGGCAACCCCTTTCCATGAAAGTGATTTGCGCCAGCCTCTAGTTAGGGCTACATCAATAGGAAAGAAACCATAGATATAGAATTTGGAACTACTTTATTGTGTCAAGTTTCAAAGAGCTAGCACAAACCGTCTTTGATTTAGAGTTCCAAATACATGTATCCATATAGGAGAAAACAGAGTGAAACCTAAAAATTAAAACTGTTACAGCCAACGAACGGTTTAACCTAGAAGAACGAAATTTGGTGTGCCAAGTGGGACTGGGGTACTGATCATTACCTGAAAGTGTCATCAAGATTGGGTTAAAAAATGTGTGCTGAGATTTCAGGAAACTCGTAGTTTTTTGGAAGCTTGGCAACCCCTTTCCATGAAAGTGATTTGCGCCAGTTTCTTCTTAGGGCTACATCAATAAAAAACAAACCATAGAGATAGAACTTGGAACTACTTTATTGTGTCAAGTTTCAAAGAGCTAGCACAAACCGTGTTTGATTTTGAGTTCCAACTAAATGTATCCATATAGGAGAAAACAGTGAAACCTAAAAATTAAAACTGTTACTGCCAACGAACGGTTTAACCTAGAAGAACGAAATTTGGTCAGCCAAGTCGGATTGGGGTACTGATCATTACCTGAAAGTGTCATCAAGATTGGGTGAAAAAATGTGTGCTGAGATTTCAGGAAACTCGTAGTTTTTTGGAAACTTGACAACCCCTTTCCATGAAAGTGATTTGTGCCAGTCTCTGCTTAGGGCTACATCAATAGGAAACAAACCATAGAGATAGAACTTGGAACTACTTTATTGTGTCAAGTTTCAAAGAGCTAGCACAAACCTGTTCGATTTAGAGTTCCAACTACATGTATCCATATAGGAGAAAACAGAGTGAAACCTAAAAATTAAAACTGTTACTGCCAACGAACGGTTTAACCTAGAAGAACGGAATTTGGTGAGCCAAGTGGGATTGGGGTACTGATTATTACCTGAAAGTGTCATCAAGATTGGGTGAAAAAATGGGTGCTGTGATTTGGGGAAACTCGTAGTTTTTTGGAAGCTTGGCAACGCCTTTCCATGAAAGTGATTTGTGCCGGTGTCTGCTTAGGGCTACATCAATAGGAAACAAACCAGAGAAATAGAACTTGGAACTACTTTATTGGGTCAAGTTTCAAAGAGCTACCACAAACCGTGTTTGATTTAGAGTCCCAACTACATGTATCCATATAGGAGAAAACAGAGTGAAACCAAAAAATTAAAACTACTACTGCCAACGAACGGTTTAACCTAGAAGAATGAAATTTGGTGAGCCAAGTGGGATTGGGGTACTGATCATTACATAAAAGTGTCATCAAGATTGGGTGAAAAAATGTGTGCTGAGATTTCAGGAAACTCGTAGTTTTTTGGAAGCTTGGCAACCCCTTTCCATGAAAGTGATTTGCATGAGTCTCTGCTTAGGGCTGCGTCAATAGGAAACAAACAATAGAGATAGAACTTGGAACTACTTTATTGTGTCAAGTTTCAAAGAGCTAGCACAAACCGTGTTTGATTTAGAGTTCCAACTACATGTATCCATATAGGAGAAAACAGAGTGAAACCTAAAAATTAAAACTATTACTGCCAACGAACGGTTTAACCTAGAAGAATGAAATTTGGTGAGCCAAGTGGGATTGGGGTACTGACCATTACCTGAAAGTGTCATCCAGATTGGGTGAAAAAATGTGTGCTGAGATTTCAGGAGACTCGTAGTTTTTTGGAAGCTTGGCAACCCCTTTCCATGAAAGTGATGTGCGCCCGTCTCTGCTTTGGGCTAAATCAATAGGAAGCAAACCATAGAGATAGAAATTGGAACTACTTTATTGTGTCCAGTTTCAAAGAGCTAGCACAAACTGTGTTTGATTTAGAGTTCCAACTACATGTATCCATATAGGAGAAAAGAGAGTGAAACCTAAAAATTAAAACTGGTACTGCCAACGAACGGTTTAACCTAGAAGAACAAACTTTGGTTAGATAAGTGGGATTGGGGAACTGATCAATAACTGAAAGTGTCATCAAGATTGGGTGAAAAATGTGTGCTGAGATTTCAGGAAACTCGTAGTTTTTTGGAAGCTTGGCAACCCCTTTCCATGAAAGTGAATTGCACGAGTCTCTGCTTAGGGCTACATCAATAGAAAAAAAACATAGAGATAGAACTTGGAACTAATTTATCGTGTCAAGATTCAAAGAGCTAGCACAAACCGTGTTTGATTTAGAGTTCCAACTACATATATCCATATAGGAGAAAACAGAGTGAAACCTAAATATTTAAACTGTTACTTCCAACGAACGGTTTAACCTAGAAGAAAGAAATTTGGTGAGCCAAGTGGGATTGGGGTACTGATCATTACCTGAAAGTGTCATCAAGATTAGGTGAAAAAATATGTGCTGGGATTGCGGGAAACTCGTAGTTTTTTGGAAGCTTGGCAACGCCTTTCCATGAAAGTGATTTGTGCTGGTCTATGCTTAGGGAAACATCAATAGGAAACAAACCATAGAAATAGAACTTGGAAGTACTTTATTGTGTCAAGTTTCAAAGAGCTAGCACAAACCGTGATTGATTTAGAGTTCCAACTACATGTATCCATATAGGAGAAAACAGAGTGAAACCTAAAAATTAAAACTGTTACTGCAAACGAACGGTTTAACCTAGAAGAACGAAATTTGGTCAGCCAAGTCGGATTGGGGTACTGATCATTACCTCAAAGTGTCATCAAGATTGGGTTAAAAAATGTGTGCTGAGATTTCAGGAAACTCGTAGTTTCTTGGAAACTTGACAACCCCTTTCCATGAAAGTGATTTGCGCCAGTCTCTGCTTAGGGCTACATCAATAGGAAACAAACCATAGAGATAGCACTTGGAACTACTTTATTGTGTCAAGTTTCAAAGAGCTAGCACAAACCGTGTTTGATTTAGAGTTCCAACTACATGTATCCATATAGGAGAAAACAGAGTGAAACCTAAATATTTAAAGTGTTACTTCCAACGAACGGTTTAACCTAGAAGAATGAAATTTGGTGAGCCAAGTGGGATTGGGGTACTGATCATTACCTGAAAGTGTCATCAAGATTAGGTGAAAAACTATGTGATGGGATTTCGGGAAACTCGTAGTTTTTTGGAAGCTTGGCAACGCCTTTCCATGAAAGTGATTTGTGCTGGTCTATGCTTAGGGAAACATCAATAGGAAACAAACCATAGAAATAGAACTTGGAAGTACTTTATTGTGTCAAGTTTCAAAGAGCTAGCACAAACCGTGATTGATTTAGAGTTCCAACTACATGTATCCATATAGGAGAAAACAGAGTAAACCCTAAAAATTAAAACTGTTACTGCAAACGAACGGTTTAACCTAGAAGAACGAAATTTGGTCAGCCAAGTCGGATTGGGGTACTGATCATTACCTCAAAGTGTCATCAAGATTGGGTTAAAAAATGTGTGCTGAGATTTCAGGAAACTCGTAGCTTCTTGGAAACTTGACAACCCCTTTCCATGAAAGTGATTTGCGCCAGTCTCTGCTTAGGGCTACATCAATAGGAAACAAACCATAGAGATAGCACTTGGAACTACTTTATTGTGTCAAGTTTCAAAGAGCTAGCACAAACCGTGTTTGATTTAGAGTTCCAACTACATGTATCCATATAGGCGAAAACAGAGTGAAACCTAAAAATTAAAACTGTTACGGCCAACGAACGGTTAAACCTAGAAGAACGAAATTTGGTGAGCCAAGTGGGATTGGGGTACTGATCATTACCTAAAAGTGTCATCAAGATTGGGTGAAAAAATGTGTGCTGAGATATCAGGAAACTCGTAGTTTTTGGAAGCTTGGCAACCCCTTTCCATGAAAGTGATTTGCACGAGTCTCTGCTTAGGGCTACGTCAATAGGAAACAAACCATAGAGATAGCACTTGGAACTACTTTATTGTGTCAAGTTTCAAAGAGCTAGCACAAACCGTGTTTGATTTAGAGTTCCAACTACATGTATCCATATAGGCGAAAACAGACTGAAACCTAAAAATTAAAACTGTTACGGCCAACGAACGGTTAAACCTAGAAGAAGGAAATTTGGTGAGCCAAGTGGGATTGGGGTACTGACCATTACCTGAAAGTGTCATCAAGTTTGGGTGAAAAAATGTGTGCTGAGATTTCAGGAAACTCGTAGTTTT
Organism: Spermophilus citellus; assembly: GCF_964194105.1. NCBI lineage: Eukaryota > Metazoa > Chordata > Mammalia > Rodentia > Sciuridae > Spermophilus > Spermophilus citellus. Next base: position 23,652,941 of record NC_138196.1, on the reverse strand, counting down.
TTGGAAGCTTGGCAACCCCTTTCCATGAAAGTGATTTGCACGAGTCTCTGCTTAGGGCTACGTCAATAGGAAACAAACCATAGAGATAGAACTTGGAACTACTTTATTGTGTCAAGTTTTAAAGAGCTAGCACAAACCGTGTTTGATTTGGAGTTCCAACTACATGTATCCATATAGGAGAAAACAGAGTGAAACCTAAAAATTAAAACTGTTACTGCCAACGAACGGTATAACCTAGAAGAACGAAATTTGGTGAGCCAAGTGGGATTGGGGTACTGATCATTAGCTGAAAGTGTCATCCAGATTGGGTGAAAAAATGTGTGCGGTGATTTCTGGAAACTCGTAGTTTTTTGGAAGCTTGGCAACCCCTTTCCATGAAAGTGATTTGTGCCCTTCTCTGCTTTGGGCTACATCAATAGGAAACAAACCATAGAGATAGAAATTGGAACTACTTTATTGTGTCCAGTTTCAAAGAGCTAGCACAAACTGTGTTTGATTTAGAGTTCCAACTACATGTATCCATATAGGAGAAAACAGAGTGAAACCTAAAAATTAAAACTGGTACTGCCAACGAACGGTTTAACCTAGAAGAACAAACTTTGGTTAGATAAGTGGGATTGGGGAACTGATCATTAACTGAAAGTGTCATCAAGATTGGGTGAAAAAATGTGTGCTGAAATTTCAGGAAACTCGTAGTTTTTTGGAAGCTTGGCAACCCCTTTCCATGAAAGTGAATTGCACGAGTCTCTGCTTAGGACTACATCAATAGAAAAAAACCATAGAGATAGAACTTGGAACTAATTTATCATGTCAAGATTCAAAGAGCTAGCACAAACCGTGTTTGATTTAGAGTTCCAACTACATGTATCCATATAGGAGAAAACAGAGTGAAACCTAAATATTTAAACTGTTACTTCCAACGAACGGTTTAACCTAGAAGAATGAAATTTGGTGAGCCAAGTGGGATTGGGGTACTGATCATTACCTGAAAGTGTCATCAAGATTAGGTGAAAAAATATGTGCTGGGATTTCGGGAAACTCGTAGTTTTTTGGAAGCTTGGCAACGCCTTTCCATGAAAGTGATTTTTGCTGGTCTCTGCTTAGGGCTACATCAATAGGAAACAAACCATAGAAATAGAACTTGGAAGTACGTTATTGTGTCAAGTTTCAAAGAGCTAGCACAAACCGTGTTTGATTTAGAGTTCCAACTACATGTATGCATATAGGAGAAAACAGAGTGAAACCTAAAAATTAAAACTGTTACTGCCAACGAACCGTTTAACCTAGAAGAACGAAATTTGTTCAGCCAAGTCGGATTGGGGTACTGATCATTACCTCAAAGTGTCATCAAGATTGGGTTAAAAAATGTGTGCTGAATTTTCAGGAAACTCGTAGTTTTTTGGAAATTGACAACCCCTTTCCATGAAAGTGATTTGCGCCAGTCTCTGCTTAGGGCTACATCAATAGGAAACAAAGCATAGAGATAGAACTTGGAACTACTTTATTGTGTCAAGTTTCAAAGAGCTAGCACAAACCTGTTCGATTTAGAGTTCCAACTACATGTATCCATATAGGAGAAAACAGAGTGAAACCTAAAAATTAAAACTGTTACTCCAACGAACGGTTTAACCTAGAAGAACGAAATTTGGTGAGCCAAGTGGGATTGGGGTACTGATCATTACCTAAAAGTGTCATCAAGATTGGGTGAAAAAATGTGTGCTGAGATATCAGGAAACTCGTAGTTTTTTGGAAGCTTGGCAACCCCTTTCCATGAAAGTGATTTGCATGAGTCTCTGCTTAGGGCTACGTCAATAGGAAACAAACAATAGAGATGGAACTTGGAACTACTTTATTGTGTCAAGTTTCAAAGAGCTAGCACAAACCGTGTTTGATTTAGAGTTCCAACTACATGTATCCATATAGGAGAAAACAGAGTGAAACCTAAAAATTAAAACTATTACTGCCACCGAACGGTTTAACCTAGAAGAATGAAATTTGGTGAGCCAAGTGGGATTGGGGTACTGACCATTACCTGAAAGTGTCATCCAGATTGGGTGAAAAAATGTGTGCTGGGATTTCAGGAGACTCGTAGTTTTTTGGAAGCTTGGCAACCCCTTTCCATGAAAGTGATTGGTGCCAGTCTGTTCTTAGGGCTACATCAATAGGAAACAAACCATAGAGATAGAACTTGGAACTACTTTATTGTGTCAAGTTTTAACGAGCTAGCACAAACCGTGTTTGATTTGGAGTTCCAACTACATGTATCCATATAGGAGAAAACAGAGTGAAACCTAAAAATTAAAACTGTTACTGCCAACGAACGGTATAACCTAGAAGAACGAAATTTGGTGAGCCAAGTGGGATTGGGGTACTGATCATTACCTGAAAGTGTCATCAAGATTAGGTGAAAAAATATGTGCTGGGATTTCGGGAAACTCGTAGTTTTTTGGAAGCTTGGCAACCCCTTTCCATGAAAGTGATTTGCAAGAGTCTCTGCTTAGGGCTACGTCAATAGGAAACAAACCATAGAGATAGCACTTGGAACTACTTTATTGTGTCAAGTTTCAAAGAGCTAGCACAAACCGTGTTTGATTTAGACTTCCAACTACATGTATCCATATAGGCGAAAACAGAGTGAAACCTAAAAATTAAAACTGTTACGGCCAACGAACGGTTAAACCTAGAAGAACGAAATTTGGTGAGCCAAGTGGGATTGGGGTACTGATCATTACCTGAAAGTGTCATCAAGTTTGGGTGAAAAAATGTGTGCTGAGATTTCAGGAAACTCGTAGTTTTTTGGAAGCTTGGCAACCCCTTTCCATGAAAGTGATTTGCACGAGTCTCTGCTTAGGGCTACATCAATAGGAAACAAACCATAGAGATAGCACTTTGAACTACTTTGTTTTGTCAAGTTTCAAAGAGCTAGCACAAACCGTGTTTGATTTCGAGTTCCAACTACATGTATCCATATAGGCGAAAACAGAGTGAAACCTAAAAATTAAAACTGTTACGGCCAACGAACGGTTAAACCTAGAAGAACGAAATTTGGTGAGCCAAGTGGGATTGGGGAACTGATCATTACCTGAAAGTGTCATCAAGTTTGGGTGAAAAAATATGTGCTGAGATTTCAGGAAACTCGTAGTTTTTTGGAAGCTTGGAAACCACTTTCCATGAAAGTGATTTGCGCCAGTCTCTGCTTAGGGCTACATCAATAGGAAACAAACCATAGAGATAGAACTTGGAACTACTTTATTGTGTCAAGTTTCAAAGAGCTAGCACAAACCGTGTTTGATTTAGAGTTCCAACTACATGTATCCATATAGGAGAAAACAGAGTGAAACCTAAAAATTAAAACTGTTACTGCCAACGAACGGTTTTACCTAGAAGAACGGAATTTGGTGAGCCAAGTGGGATGGGGTACTGATTATTACCTGAAAGTGTCATCAAGATTGGGTGAAAAAATGGGTGCTGTGATTTGGGGAAACTCGTAGTTTTTTGGAAGCTTGGCAACGCCTTTCCATGAAAGTGATTTGTGCCGGTGTCTGCTTAGGGCTACATCAATTGGAAACAAACCAGAGAAATAGAACTTGGAACTACTTTATTGGGTCAAGTTTCAAAGAGCTACCACAAACCGTGTTTGATTTAGAGTCCCAACTACATGTATCCATATAGGAGAAAACAGAGTGAAACCTAAAAATTAAAACTATTACTGCCAACGAACGGTTTAACCTAGAAGAATGAAATTTGGTGAGCCAAGTGGGATTGGGGTACTGATCATTACCTAAAAGTGTCATCAAGATTGGGTGAAAAAATGTGTGCTGAGATTTCAGGAAACTCGTAGTTTTTTGGAAGCTTGGCAACCCCTTTCCATGAAAGTGATTTGCATGAGTCTCTGCTTAGGGCTGCGTCAATAGGAAACAAACAATAGAGATAGAACTTGGAACTACTTTATTGTGTCAAGTTTCAAAGAGCTAGCACAAACCGTGTTTGATTTAGAGTTCCAACTACATGTATCCATATAGGAGAAAACAGAGTGAAACCTAAAAATTAAAACTATTACTGCCAACGAACGGTTTAACCTAGAAGAATGAAATTTGGTGAGCCAAGTGGGATTGGGGTACTGACCATTACCTGAAAGTGTCATCCAGATTGGGTGAAAAAATGTGTGCTGGGATTTCAGGAGACTCGTAGTTTTTTGGAAGCTTGGCAACCCCTTTCCATGAAAGTGATTGGTGCCAGTCTGTTCTTAGGGCTACATCAATAGGAAACAAACCATAGAGATAGAACTTGGAACTACTTTATTGTGTCAAGTTTTAAAGAGCTAGCACAAACCGTGTTTGATTTGGAGTTCCAACTACATGTATCCATATAGGAGAAAACAGAGTGAAACCTAAAAATTAAAACTGTTACTGCCAACGAACGGTATTACCTAGAAGAACGAAATTTGGTGAGCCAAGTGGGATTGGGGTACTGATCATTAGCTGAAAGTGTCATCCAGATTGGGTGAAAAAATGTGTGCGGTGATTTCTGGAAACTCGTAGTTTTTTGGAAGCTTGGCAACCCCTTTCCATGAAAGTGATGTGCGCCCGTCTCTGCTTTGGGCTAAATCAATAGGAAAGAAACCATAGAGATAGAAATTGGAACTACTTTATTGTGTCCAGTTTCAAAGAGCTAGCACAAACTGTGTTTGATTTAGAGTTCCAACTACATGTATCCATATAGGAGAAAACAGAGTGAAACCTAATAATTAAAACTGGTACTGCCAACGAACGGTTTAACCTAGAAGAACAAACTTTGGTTAGATAAGTGGGATTGGGGAACTGATCATTAACTGAAAGTGTCATCAAGATTGGGTGAAAAATGTGTGCTGAGATTTCAGGAAACTCGTAGTTTTTTGGAAGCTTGGCAACCCCTTTCCATTAAAGTGAATTGCACGAGTCTCTGCTTAGGGCTACATCAATAGAAAAAAACCATAGATAATGAACTTGGAACTAATTTATCGTGTCAAGATTCAAAGAGCTAGCACAAACCGTGTTTGATTTAGAGTTCCAACTACATATATCCATATAGGAGAAAACAGAGTGAAACCTAAATATTTAAACTGTTACTTCCAACGAACGGTTTAACCTAGAAGAATGAAATTTGGTGAGCCAAGTGGGATTGGGGTACTGATCATTACCTGAAAGTGTCATCAATATTAGGTGAAAAAATATGTGCTGGGATTTCGGGAAACTCGTAGTTTTTTGGAAGCTTGGCAACGCCTTTCCATGAAAGTGATTTGTGCTGGTCTATGCTTAGGGAAACATCAATAGGAAACAAACCATAGAAATAGAACTTGGAAGTACTTTATTGTGTCAAGTTTCAAAGAGGTAGCACAAACCGTGATTGATTTAGAGTTCCAACTACATGTATCCATATAGGAGAAAACAGAGTGAAACCTAAAAATTAAAACTGTTACTGCCAACGAACGGTTTAACCTAGAAGAACGAAATTTGGTCAGCCAAGTCGGATTGGGGTACTGATCATTACCTCAAAGTGTCATCAAGATTGGGTTAAAAAATGTGTGCTGAGATTTCAGGAAACTCGTAGTTTCTTGGAAACTTGACAACCCCTTTCCATGAAAGTGATTTGCGCCAGTCTCTGCTTAGGGCTACATCAATAGGAAACAAACCATAGAGATAGCACTTGGAACTACTTTATTGTGTCAAGTTTCAAAGAGCTAGCACAAACCGTGTTTGATTTAGAGTTCCAACTACATGTATCCATATAGGAGAAAACAGAGTGAAACCTAAATATTTAAACTGTTACTTCCAACGAACGGTTTAACCTAGAAGAATGAAATTTGGTGAGCCAAGTGGGATTGGGGTACTGATCATTACCTGAAAGTGTCATCAAGATTAGGTGAAAAAATATGTGCTGGGATTTCGGGAAACTCGTAGTTTTTTGGAAGCTTGGCAACGCCTTTCCATGAAAGTGATTTGTGCTGGTCTTTGCTTAGGGCTACATCAATAGGAAACAAACCATAGAAATAGAACTTGGAAGTACTTTATTGTGTCAAGTTTCAAAGAGCTAGCACAAACCGTGTTTGATTTAGAGTTCCAACTACATGTATCAATATAGGAGAAAACAGAGTGAAACCTAAAAATTAAAACTGTTACTGCCAACGAACGGTTTAACCTAGAAGAACGAAATTTGGTCAGCCATGTCGGATTGGGGTACTGATCATTACCTCAAAGTGTCATCAAGATTGGGTTAAAAAATGTGTGCTGAGACTTCAGGAAACTCATAGTTTTTTGGAAACTTGACAACCCCTTTCCATGAAAGTGATTTGCGCCAGTCTCTGCTTAGGGCTACATCAATAGGAAACAAACCATAGAGATAGAACTTGGAACTACTTTATTGTGTCAAGTTTCAAAGAGCTAGCACAAACCGTGTTTGATTTAGAGTTCCAACTACATGTATCCATATAGGAGAAAACAGAGTGAAACCTAAAAATTAAAACTATTACTGACAACGAACGGTTTATCCTAGAAGAACGGAATTTGGTGAGCCAAGTGGGATTGGGGTATTGATTATTATCAGAAAGTGTCATCAAGATTGGGTGAAAAAATGGGTGCTGTGATTTGGGGAAACTCGTAGTTTTTTGGAAGCTTGGCAACGCCTTTCCATGAAAGTGATTTGTGCCGGTGTCTGCTTAGGGCTACATCAATAGGAAACAAACCAGAGTAATAGAACTTGGAACTACTTTATTGGGTCAAGTTTCAAAGAGCTAGCACAAACCGTCTTTGATTTAGAGTTCCAACTACATGTATCCATATAGGAAAAAACAGAGTGAAACCTAAAAATTAAAACTGTTACTGCCAATGAACGGTTTAACCTAGAAGAACGAAATTTGGTGAGCCAAGTGGGATTGGGGTACTGACCATTACCTGAAAGTGTCATCCAGATTGGGTGAAAAAATGTGTGCTGAGATTTCAGGAGACTCGTAGTTTTTTGGAAGCTTGGCAACCCCTTGCCATGAAAGTGATTGGCGCCAGTCTGTTCTGAGGGCTACATCAGTAGGAAACAAACCATAGAGATAGAACTTGGAACTACTTTATTGTGTCAAGTTTTAAAGAGCTAGCACAAACCGTGTTTGATTTTGAGTTCCAACAACATGTATCCATATAGTAGAAAACAGAGTGAAACCTAAATATTTAAACTGTTACTTCCAAGGAACGGTTTAACCTAGAAGAATGAAATTTGTTGAGCCAAGTGGGATTGGGGTACTGATCATTACCTGAAAGTGTCATCAAGATTAGGTGAAAAAATATGTGCTGGGATTTCGGGAAACTCGTAGTTTTTTGGAAGCTTGGCAACCCCTTTCCATGAAAGTGATTTGCACGAGTCTCTGCTTAGGGCTACGTCAATAGGAAACAAACCATAGAGATAGCACTTGGAACTACTTTATTGTGTCAAGTTTCAAAGAGCTAGCACAAACCGTGTTTGATTTAGAGTTCCAAGTACATGTATCCATATAGGCGAAAACAGAGTGAAACCTAAAAATTAAAACTGTTACTGCCAACGAACGGTTAAACCTAGAAGAACGAAATTTGGTGAGCCAAGTGGGATTGGGGTACTGATCATTACCTGAAAGTGTCATCAAGTTTGGGTGAAAAAATGTGTGCTGAGATTTCAGGAAACTCGTAGTTTTTTGGAAGCTTAGCAACCCCTTTCCATGAAAGTGATTTGCACGAGTCTCTGCTTAGGGCTACATCAATAGGAAACAAACCATAGAGATAGCACTTTGAACTACTTTATTTTGTCAAGTTTCAAAGAGCTAGCACAAACCGTGTTTGATTTCGAGTTCCAACTACATGTATCCATATAGGCAAAAACAGAGTGAAACCTAAAAATTAAAACTGTTACGGCCAACGAACGGTTAAACCTAGAAGAACGAAATTTGGTGAGCCAAGTGGGATTGGGGTACTGATCATTACCTGAAAGTGTCATCAAGTTTGGGTGAAAAAATATGTGCTGAGATTTCAGGAAACTCGTAGTTTTTTGGAAGCTTGGAAACCACTTTCCATGAAAGTGATTTGCGCCAGTCTCTGCTTAGGGCTACATCAATAGGAAACAAACCATACAGATAGAACTTGGAACTACTTTATTGTGTCAAGTTTCAAAGAGCTAGCACAAACCGTGTTTGATTTAGAGTTCCAACTACATGTATCCATATAGGAGAAAACAGAGTGAAACCTAAAAATTAAAACTGTTACTGCCAACGAACGGTTTAACCTAGAAGAACGAAATTTGGTGAGCCAAGTGGGATTGGGGTACTGATCATTACCTGAAAGTGTCTTCAAGTTTGGGTGAAAAATTGTGTGCTGAGATTTCAGGAAACTCGTAGTTTTTTGGAAGCTTGGCAACCCCTTTCCATGAAAGTGATTTGTACCGGTCTCTGCTTAGGGCTAAATCAATAGGAAACATACCACAGAGATAGAACTTGGAAATACTTTATTGTGTCAAGTTTCAAAGAGCTAGCACAAACCGTTTGGATTTAGGGTTCCAACTGCATGTATCCATATAGGAGAAAACAGAGTGAAACCTAAAAATTAAAACTGTTACTGCCAACGAACTGTATAACCTAGAAGAACGAAATTTGGTGAGCCAAGTGGGATTGGGGTACTGATCATTAGCTGAAAGTGTCATCCAGATTTGGTAAAAAAATGTGTGCCGTGATTTCTGGAAACTCGTAGTTTTTTGGAAGCTTGGCAACCCCTTTAGATGAAAGTGATTTGCGCCCGTCTCTGCTTTGGGCTACATCAATAGGAAACAAACCATAGAGATAGAAATTGGAACTACTTTATTGTGTCCAGTTTCAAAGAGCTAGCACAAACTGTGTTTGATTTAGAGTTCCAACTACATGTATCCATATAGGAGAAAACAGAGTGAAACCTAAAAATTAATACTGGTACTGCCAACGAACGGTTTAACCTAGAAGAACAAACTTTGGTTAGATAAGTGGGATTGGGGAACTGATCATTAACTGAAAGTGTCTTCAAGATTGGGTGAAAAAATGTGTGCTGAGATTTCAGGAAACTCGTAGTTTTTTGGAAGCTTGGCAACCCCTTTCCATGAAAGTGAATTGCACGAGTCTCTGCTTAGGGCTACATCAATAGAAAAAAACCATAGATATAGAAATTGGAACTAATTTATCGTGTCAAGATTCAAAGAGCTAGCACAAACCGTGTTTGATTTAGAGTTCCAAGTACATGTATCCATATAGGAGAAAACAGAGTGAAACCTAAATATTAAAACTGTTACTTCCAACGAACGGTTTAACCTAGAAGAAGGAAATTGGGTGAGCCAAGTGGGATTGGGGTACTGATCATTACCTGAATGTGTCATCAAGATTAGGTGAAAAAATATGTGCTGGGATTTTGGGAAACTCGTAGTTTTTTGGAAGCTTGGCAACGCCTTTCCATGAAAGTGATTTGTGCTGGTCTCTGCTTAGGGCTACATCAATAGGAAACAAACCATAGAAATAGAACTTGGAAGTACTTTATTGTGTCAAGTTTCAAAGAGCTAGCACAAACCGTGTTTGATTTAGAGTTCCAACTACATGTATCAATATAGGAGAAAACAGAGTGAAACCTAAAAATTAAAACTGTTACTGCCAACGAACGGTTTAACCTAGAAGAACGAAATTTGGTCAGCCATGTCGGATTGGGGTACTGATCATTACCTCAAAGTGTCATCAAGATTGGGTTAAAAAATGTGTGCTGAGATTTCAGGAAACTCGTAGTTTTTTGGAAACTTGACAACCCCTTTCCATGAAAGTGATTTGCGCCAGTCTCTGCTTAGGGCTACATCAATAGGAAACAAACCATAGAGATAGAACTTGGAACTACTTTATTGTGTCAAGTTTCAAAGAGCTAGCACAAACCGTGTTTGATTTAGAGTTCCAACTACATGTATCCATATAGGAGAAAACAGAGTGAAACCTAAAAATTAAAACTATTACTGACAACGAACGGTTTAACCTAGAAGAACGAAATTTGGCGAGCCAAGTGGAATTGGGGTACTGATCATTACCTAAAAGTGTCATCCAGATTGGGTGAAAAAATGTGTGCTGAGATTTCAGTAAACTCGTAGTTTTTTGGAAGCTTGGCAACCACTTTCCATGAAAGTGATTTGCGCCAGTCTCTGCTTAGGGCTACATCAATAGGAAACAAACCATAGTGATAGAACTTGGAACTACTTTATTGTGTCAAGTTTCAAAGAGCTAGCACAAACCGTGTTTGATTTAGAGTTCTAAATACATGTATCCATACAGGAGAAAACAGAGTGAAACCTAAAAATTAAAACTGTTACTGCCAACGAACGGTTTAACCTAGAAGAACGAAATTTGTTGAGCCAAGTGGGATTCGGGTACTGATCATTACCTGAAATTTTCATCAAGATTGGGTGAAAAAATGTGTGCTGAGATTTCAGGAAACTCATAGTTTTTTGGAAGCTTGGCAACCCCTTTCCATGAAAGTGATTTGCGCCAGTTTCTGCTTAGGCCTACATCAATAGGAAACAAACCATAGAGATAGAACTTTGAACTACTTTATTGTGTCAAGTTTCAAAGAGCTAGCACAAACCGTGTTTGATTTAGAGTTCCTACTACATGTATCCATATAGGAGAAAACAGAGTGAAACATAAAAATTAAAACTGTTACTGACAACGTACGGTTTAACCTAGAAGAATGAAATTTGGTGAGCCAAGTGGGATTGGGGTACTGATCATTACCTGAAAGTGTTTCCAAGTTTGGGTGAAAAAATGTGTGCTGAGATTTCAGGAAACTCGTAGTTTTTTGGAAGCTTGGCAACCCCATTCCATGAAAGTGATTTGCACCGGTCTCTGCTTAGGGCTACATCAATAGGAAACAAACCACAGAGATAGAACTTGGAAATACTTTATTGTGTCAAGTTTCAAAGCGCTAGCACAAATTGTGTTTGATTTAGTGTTCCAAATACATGTATCCATATAGGAAAAAACAGAGTGAAACCTAGAAATTAAAACTGTTACTGCCAACGAGGGTTTAACCTAGAAGAATGAAATTTGGTGAGCCAAGTGGGATTGGGGTACTGATCATTACCTGAAAGTGTCATCAAGATTGGGTGAACAAATGTGTGCTGAGATATCAGGAAACTTGTAGTTTTTTGGAAGCTTGGCAACCCCTTTCCATGAAAGTGATTTGCGCCAGTCTCTGCTTAGGGCTACATCAATAGGAAACAAACCATAGAGTTGGAACTTGGAACTACCTATGGTGTCAAGTTTCAAAGAGCTAGCACAAACCGTGTTTGATTTAGATTTGCAACTACATGTATATATATAGGAGAAAACAGGGTGAAACCTAAAAATTAAAACTGTTACTGCCAACGAACGGTTTAAACTAGAAGAACGAAATTTGGTGAGCCAAGTGGGATTGGGGTACTGATCATTACCTGAAAGTGCCATCAAGATTGGGTGAACAAATGTGTGCTGAGATATCAGGAAACTAGTAGTTTTTTGGAAGCTTGGCAACCCCTTTCCATGAAAGTGATTTGCGCCAGTCTCTGCTTAGGGCTACATCAATAGGAAACAAACCATAGAGATAGAACTTGGAACTACTTTATTGTGTCAAGTTTCAAAGAGCTTGCACAAACCGTGTTTGATTTAGAGTTCCAACTACATGTATCCATATAGGAATAAACAGAGTGAAACCTAAAAATTAAAACAGTTACTGACAAAGAACGGTTTAACCTAGAAGAACGAAATTTGGTGAGCCAAGTGGAATTGGGGTACTGATCATTACCTGAAAGTGTCATCCAGATTGGGTGAAAAAATGTTTGCTGATATTTCAGGAAACTCGTAGTTTTTTGGAAGCTTGGCAACCCCTATACATGAAAGTGATTTGCACCAGTCTCTGCTTAGGGCTATATCAATAGGAAACAAACCATAGAGATAGCACTTGGAACTACTTTATTGTGTCAAGTTTCAAAGAGCTAGCACAAACCGTGTTTGATTTAGAGTTCCAACTACATGTATCCATATAGGCGAAAACAGAGTGAAACCTAAAAATTAAAACTGTTACTGCCAACGAACGGTTAAACCTAGAAGAACGAAATTTGGTGAGCCAAGTGGGATTGGGGTACTGATCATTACCTGAAAGTGTCATCAAGTTTGGGTGAAAAAATGTGTGCTGAGATTTCAGGAAACTCGTAGTTTTTTGGAAGCTTGGCAACCCCTTTCCATGAAAGTGATTTGCACGAGTCTCTGCTTAGGGCTACATCAATAGGAAACAAACCATAGAGATAGCACTTTGAACTACTTTGTTTTGTCAAGTTTCAAAGAGCTAGCACAAACCGTGTTTGATTTCGAGTTCCAACTACATGTATCCATATAGGCGAAAACAGAGTGAAACCTAAAAATTAAAACTGTTACGGCCAACGAACGGTTAAACCTAGAAGAACGAAATTTGGTGAGCCAAGTGGGATTGGGGAACTGATCATTACCTGAAAGTGTCATCAAGTTTGGGTGAAAAAATATGTGCTGAGATTTCAGGAAACTCGTAGTTTTTTGGAAGCTTGGAAACCACTTTCCATGAAAGTGATTTGCGCCAGTCTCTGCTTAGGGCTACATCAATAGGAAACAAACCATAGAGATAGCACTTGGAACTACTTTATTGTGTCAAGTTTCAAAGAGCTAGCACAAACCGTGTTTGATTTAGAGTTCCAACTACATGTATCCATATAGGAGAAAACAGAGTGAAACCTAAAAATTAAAACTGTTACTGCCAACGAACGGTTTAACCTAGAAGAACGAAATTTGGTGAGCCAAGTGGGATTGGGGTACTGATCATTACCTGAAAGTGTCTTCAAGTTTGGGTGAAAAATTGTGTGCTGAGATTTCAGGAAACTCGTAGTTTTTTGGAAGCTTGGCAACCCCTTTCCATGAAAGTGATTTGTACCGGTCTCTGCTTAGGGCTAAATCAATAGGAAACATACCACAGAGATAGAACTTGGAAATACTTTATTGTGTCAAGTTTCAAAGAGCTAGCACAAACCGTTTGGATTTAGGGTTCCAACTGCATGTATCCATATAGGAGAAAACAGAGTGAAACCTAAAAATTAAAACTGTTACTGCCAACGAACTGTATAACCTAGAAGAACGAAATTTGGTGAGCCAAGTGGGATTGGGGTACTGATCATTAGCTGAAAGTGTCATCCAGATTTGGTAAAAAAATGTGTGCCGTGATTTCTGGAAACTCGTAGTTTTTTGGAAGCTTGGCAACCCCTTTAGATGAAAGTGATTTGCGCCCGTCTCTGCTTTGGGCTACATCAATAGGAAACAAACCATAGAGATAGAAATTGGAACTACTTTATTGTGTCCAGTTTCAAAGAGCTAGCACAAACTGTGTTTGATTTAGAGTTCCAACTACATGTATCCATATAGGAGAAAACAGAGTGAAACCTAAAAATTAATACTGGTACTGCCAACGAACGGTTTAACCTAGAAGAACAAACTTTGGTTAGATAAGTGGGATTGGGGAACTGATCATTAACTGAAAGTGTCTTCAAGATTGGGTGAAAAAATGTGTGCTGAGATTTCAGGAAACTCGTAGTTTTTTGGAAGCTTGGCAACCCCTTTCCATGAAAGTGAATTGCACGAGTCTCTGCTTAGGGCTACATCAATAGAAAAAAACCATAGATATAGAAATTGGAACTAATTTATCGTGTCAAGATTCAAAGAGCTAGCACAAACCGTGTTTGATTTAGAGTTCCAAGTACATGTATCCATATAGGAGAAAACAGAGTGAAACCTAAATATTAAAACTGTTACTTCCAACGAACGGTTTAACCTAGAAGAAGGAAATTGGGTGAGCCAAGTGGGATTGGGGTACTGATCATTACCTGAATGTGTCATCAAGATTAGGTGAAAAAATATGTGCTGGGATTTTGGGAAACTCGTAGTTTTTTGGAAGCTTGGCAACGCCTTTCCATGAAAGTGATTTGTGCTGGTCTCTGCTTAGGGCTACATCAATAGGAAACAAACCATAGAAATAGAACTTGGAAGTACTTTATTGTGTCAAGTTTCAAAGAGCTAGCACAAACCGTGTTTGATTTAGAGTTCCAACTACATGTATCAATATAGGAGAAAACAGAGTGAAACCTAAAAATTAAAACTGTTACTGCCAACGAACGGTTTAACCTAGAAGAACGAAATTTGGTCAGCCATGTCGGATTGGGGTACTGATCATTACCTCAAAGTGTCATCAAGATTGGGTTAAAAAATGTGTGCTGAGATTTCAGGAAACTCGTAGTTTTTTGGAAACTTGACAACCCCTTTCCATGAAAGTGATTTGCGCCAGTCTCTGCTTAGGGCTACATCAATAGGAAACAAACCATAGAGATAGAACTTGGAACTACTTTATTGTGTCAAGTTTCAAAGAGCTAGCACAAACCGTGTTTGATTTAGAGTTCTAAATACATGTATCCATACAGGAGAAAACAGAGTGAAACCTAAAAATTAAAACTGTTACTGCCAACGAACGGTTTAACCTAGAAGAACGAAATTTGTTGAGCCAAGTGGGATTCGGGTACTGATCATTACCTGAAATTTTCATCAAGATTGGGTGAAAAAATGTGTGCTGAGATTTCAGGAAACTCATAGTTTTTTGGAAGCTTGGCAACCCCTTTCCATGAAAGTGATTTGCGCCAGTTTCTGCTTAGGCCTACATCAATAGGAAACAAACCATAGAGATAGAACTTTGAACTACTTTATTGTGTCAAGTTTCAAAGAGCTAGCACAAACCGTGTTTGATTTAGAGTTCCTACTACATGTATCCATATAGGAGAAAACAGAGTGAAACATAAAAATTAAAACTGTTACTGACAACGTACGGTTTAACCTAGAAGAATGAAATTTGGTGAGCCAAGTGGGATTGGGGTACTGATCATTACCTGAAAGTGTTTCCAAGTTTGGGTGAAAAAATGTGTGCTGAGATTTCAGGAAACTCGTAGTTTTTTGGAAGCTTGGCAACCCCATTCCATGAAAGTGATTTGCACCGGTCTCTGCTTAGGGCTACATCAATAGGAAACAAACCACAGAGATAGAACTTGGAAATACTTTATTGTGTCAAGTTTCAAAGCGCTAGCACAAATTGTGTTTGATTTAGTGTTCCAAATACATGTATCCATATAGGAAAAAACAGAGTGAAACCTAGAAATTAAAACTGTTACTGCCAACGAGGGTTTAACCTAGAAGAATGAAATTTGGTGAGCCAAGTGGGATTGGGGTACTGATCATTACCTGAAAGTGTCATCAAGATTGGGTGAACAAATGTGTGCTGAGATATCAGGAAACTTGTAGTTTTTTGGAAGCTTGGCAACCCCTTTCCATGAAAGTGATTTGCGCCAGTCTCTGCTTAGGGCTACATCAATAGGAAACAAACCATAGAGTTGGAACTTGGAACTACCTATGGTGTCAAGTTTCAAAGAGCTAGCACAAACCGTGTTTGATTTAGATTTGCAACTACATGTATATATATAGGAGAAAACAGGGTGAAACCTAAAAATTAAAACTGTTACTGCCAACGAACGGTTTAAACTAGAAGAACGAAATTTGGTGAGCCAAGTGGGATTGGGGTACTGATCATTACCTGAAAGTGCCATCAAGATTGGGTGAACAAATGTGTGCTGAGATATCAGGAAACTAGTAGTTTTTTGGAAGCTTGGCAACCCCTTTCCATGAAAGTGATTTGCGCCAGTCTCTGCTTAGGGCTACATCAATAGGAAACAAACCATAGAGATAGAACTTGGAACTACTTTATTGTGTCAAGTTTCAAAGAGCTTGCACAAACCGTGTTTGATTTAGAGTTCCAACTACATGTATCCATATAGGAATAAACAGAGTGAAACCTAAAAATTAAAACAGTTACTGACAAAGAACGGTTTAACCTAGAAGAACGAAATTTGGTGAGCCAAGTGGAATTGGGGTACTGATCATTACCTGAAAGTGTCATCCAGATTGGGTGAAAAAATGTTTGCTGATATTTCAGGAAACTCGTAGTTTTTTGGAAGCTTGGCAACCCCTATACATGAAAGTGATTTGCACCAGTCTCTGCTTAGGGCTATATCAATAGGAAACAAACCATAGAGATAGCACTTGGAACTACTTTATTGTGTCAAGTTTCAAAGAGCTAGCACAAACCGTGTTTGATTTAGAGTTCCAACTACATGTATCCATATAGGCGAAAACAGAGTGAAACCTAAAAATTAAAACTGTTACTGCCAACGAACGGTTAAACCTAGAAGAACGAAATTTGGTGAGCCAAGTGGGATTGGGGTACTGATCATTACCTGAAAGTGTCATCAAGTTTGGGTGAAAAAATGTGTGCTGAGATTTCAGGAAACTCGTAGTTTTTTGGAAGCTTGGCAACCCCTTTCCATGAAAGTGATTTGCACGAGTCTCTGCTTAGGGCTACATCAATAGGAAACAAACCATAGAGATAGCACTTTGAACTACTTTGTTTTGTCAAGTTTCAAAGAGCTAGCACAAACCGTGTTTGATTTCGAGTTCCAACTACATGTATCCATATAGGCGAAAACAGAGTGAAACCTAAAAATTAAAACTGTTACGGCCAACGAACGGTTAAACCTAGAAGAACGAAATTTGGTGAGCCAAGTGGGATTGGGGAACTGATCATTACCTGAAAGTGTCATCAAGTTTGGGTGAAAAAATATGTGCTGAGATTTCAGGAAACTCGTAGTTTTTTGGAAGCTTGGAAACCACTTTCCATGAAAGTGATTTGCGCCAGTCTCTGCTTAGGGCTACATCAATAGGAAACAAACCATAGAGATAGCACTTGGAACTACTTTATTGTGTCAAGTTTCAAAGAGCTAGCACAAACCGTGTTTGATTTAGAGTTCCAACTACATGTATCCATATAGGAGAAAACAGAGTGAAACCTAAAAATTAAAACTGTTACTGCCAACGAACGGTTTAACCTAGAAGAACGGAATTTGGTGAGCCAAGTGGGATGGGGTACTGATTATTACCTGAAAGTGTCATCAAGATTGGGTGAAAAAATGGGTGCTGTGATTTGGGGAAACTCGTAGTTTTTTGGAAGCTTGGCAACGCCTTTCCATGAAAGTGATTTGTGCCGGTGTCTGCTTAGGGAAACATCAATAGGAAACAAACCAGAGAAATAGAACTTGGAACTACTTTATTGGGTCAAGTTTCAAAGAGCTACCACAAACCGTGTTTGATTTAGAGTCCCAACTACATGTATCCATATAGGAGAAAACAGAGTGAAACCTAAAAATTAAAACTATTACTGCCAACGAACGGTTTAACCTAGAAGAATGAAATTTGGTGAGCCAAGTGGGATTGGGGTACTGATCATTACCTAAAAGTGTCATCAAGATTGGGTGAAAAAATGTGTGCTGAGATTTCAGGAAACTCGTAGTTTTTTGGAAGCTTGGCAACCCCTTTCCATGAAAGTGATTTGCATGAGTCTCTGCTTAGGGCTGCGTCAATAGGAAACAAACAATAGAGATGGAACTTGGAACTACTTTATTGTGTCAAGTTTCAAAGAGCTAGCACAAACCGTGTTTGATTTAGAGTTCCAACTACATGTATCCATATAGGAGAAAACAGAGTGAAACCTAAAAATTAAAACTATTACTGACAACGAACGGTTTATCCTAGAAGAGCGGAATTTGGTGAGCCAAGTGGGATTGGGGTATTGATTATTATCAGAAAGTGTCATCAAGATTTGGTGAAAAAATGTGTGCTGGGATTTCAGGAGACTCGTAGTTTTTTGGAAGCTTGGCAACCCCTTTCCATGAAAGTGATTGGTGCCAGTCTGTTCTTAGGGCTACATCAATAGGAAACACACCATAGAGATAGAACTTGGAACTACTTTATTGTGTCAAGTTTTAAAGAGCTAGCACAAACCGTGTTTGATTTGGAGTTCCAACTACATGTATCCATATAGGAGAAAACAGAGTGAAACCTAAAAATTAAAACTGTTACTGCCAACGAACGGTATTACCTAGAAGAACGAAATTTGGTGAGCCAAGTGGGATTGGGGTACTGATCATTAGCTGAAAGTGTCATCCAGATTGGGTGAAAAAATGTGTGCGGTGATTTCTGGAAACTCGTAGTTTTTTGGAAGCTTGGCAACCCCTTTCCATGAAAGTGATGTGCGCCCGTCTCTGCTTTGGGCTAAATCAATAGGAAAGAAACCATAGAGATAGAAATTGGAACTACTTTATTGTGTCCAGTTTCAAAGAGCTAGCACAAACTGTGTTTGATTTAGAGTTCCAACTACATGTATCCATATAGGAGAAAACAGAGTGAAACCTAATAATTAAAACTGGTACTGCCAACGAACGGTTTAACCTAGAAGAACAAACTTTGGTTAGATAAGTGGGATTGGGGAACTGATCATTAACTGAAAGTGTCATCAAGATTGGGTGAAAAATGTGTGCTGAGATTTCAGGAAACTCGTAGTTTTTTGGAAGCTTGGCAACCCCTTTCCATTAAAGTGAATTGCACGAGTCTCTGCTTAGGGCTACATCAATAGAAAAAAACCATAGATAATGAACTTGGAACTAATTTATCGTGTCAAGATTCAAAGAGCTAGCACAAACCGTGTTTGATTTAGAGTTCCAACTACATATATCCATATAGGAGAAAACAGAGTGAAACCTAAATATTTAAACTGTCACTTCCAACGAACGGTTTAACCTAGAAGAATGAAATTTGGTGAGCCAAGTGGGATTGGGGTACTGATCATTACCTGAAAGTGTCATCAATATTAGGTGAAAAAATATGTGCTGGGATTTCGGGAAACTCGTAGTTTTTTGGAAGCTTGGCAACGCCTTTCCATGAAAGTGATTTGTGCTGGTCTATGCTTAGGGAAACATCAATAGGAAACAAACCATAGAAATAGAACTTGGAAGTACTTTATTGTGTCAAGTTTCAAAGAGCTAGCACAAACCGTGATTGATTTAGAGTTCCAACTACATGTATCCATATAGGAGATAACAGAGTGAAACCTAAAAATTAAAACTGTTACTGCCAACGAACGGTTTAACCTAGAAGAACGAAATTTGGTCAGCCAAGTCGGATTGGGGTACTGATCATTACCTCAAAGTGTCATCAAGATTGGGTTAAAAAATGTGTGCTGAGATTTCAGGAAACTCGTAGTTTCTTGGAAACTTGACAACCCCTTTCAATGAAAGTGATTTGCGCCAGTCTCTGCTTAGGGCTACATCAATAGGAAACAAACCATAGAGATAGCACTTGGAACTACTTTATTGTGTCAAGTTTCAAAGAGCTAGCACAAACCGTGTTTGATTTAGAGTTCCAACTACATGTATCCATATAGGAGAAAACAGAGTGAAACCTAAATATTTAAACTGTTACTTCCAACGAACGGTTTAACCTAGAAGAATGAAATTTGGTGAGCCAAGTGGGATTGGGGTACTGATCATTACCTGAAAGTGTCATCAAGATTAGGTGAAAAAATATGTGCTGGGATTTCGGGAAACTCGTAGTTTTTTGGAAGCTTGGCAACGCCTTTCCATGAAAGTGATTTGTGCTGGTCTCTGCTTAGGGCTACATCAATAGGAAACAAACCATAGAAATAGAACTTGGAAGTACTTTATTGTGTCAAGTTTCAAAGAGCTAGCACAAACCGTGTTTGATTTAGAGTTCCAACTACATGTATCAATATAGGAGAAAACAGAGTGAAACCTAAAAATTAAAACTGTTACTGCCAACGAACGGTTTAACCTAGAAGAACGAAATTTGGTCAGCCATGTCGGATTGGGGTACTGATCATTACCTCAAAGTGTCATCAAGATTGGGTTAAAAAATGTGTGCTGAGATTTCAGGAAACTCGTAGTTTTTTGGAAACTTGACAACCCCTTTCCATGAAAGTGATTTGCGCCAGTCTCTGCTTAGGGCTACATCAATAGGAAACAAACCATAGAGATAGAACTTGGAACTACTTTATTGTGTCAAGTTTCAAAGAGCTAGCACAAACCGTGTTTGATTTAGAGTTCCAACTACATGTATCCATATAGGAGAAAACAGAGTGAAACCTAAAAATTAAAACTATTACTGACAACGAACGGTTTATCCTAGAAGAACGGAATTTGGTGAGCCAAGTGGGATTGGGGTATTGATTATTATCAGAAAGTGTCATCAAGATTGGGTGAAAAAATGGGTGCTGTGATTTGGGGAAACTCGTAGTTTTTTGGAAGCTTGGCAACGCCTTTCCATGAAAGTGATTTGTGCCGGTGTCTGCTTAGGGCTACATCAATAGGAAACAAACCAGAGAAATAGAACTTGGAACTACTTTATTGGGTCAAGTTTCAAAGAGCTACCACAATCCGTGTTTGATTTAGAGTCCCAACTACATGTATCCATATAGGAGAAAACAGAGTGAAACCTAAAAATTAAAACTATTACTGCCAATGAACGGTTTAACCTAGAAGAATGAAATTTGTTGAGCCAAGTGGGATTGGGGTACTGATCATTACCTAAAAGTGTCATCAAGATTGGGTGAAAAAATGTGTGCTGAGATTTCAGGAAACTCGTAGTGTTTTGGAAGCTTGGCAACCCCTTTCCATGAAAGTGATTTGCATGAGTCTCTGCTTAGGGCTACGTCAATAGGAAACAAACAATAGAGATAGAACTTGGAACTACTTTATTGTGTCAAGTTTCAAAGAGCTAGCACAAACCGTGTTTGATTTAGAGTTCCAACTACATGTATCCATATAGGAAAAAACAGAGTGAAACCTAAAAATTAAAACTGTTACTGCCAATGAACGGTTTAACCTAGAAGAACGAAATTTGGTGAGCCAAGTGGGATTGGGGTACTGACCATTACCTGAAAGTGTCATCCAGATTGGGTGAAAAAATGTGTGCTGAGATTTCAGGAGACTCGTAGTTTTTTGGAAGCTTGGCAACCCCTTGCCATGAAAGTGATTGGCGCCAGTCTGTTCTGAGGGCTACATCAATAGGAAACAAACCATAGAGATAGAACTTGGAACTACTTTATTGTGTCAAGTTTTAAAGAGCTAGCACAAACCGTGTTTGATTTTGAGTCCTACAACATGTATCCATATAGTAGAAAAAAGAGTGAAACCTAAATATTTAAACTGTTACTTCCAAGGAACGGTTTAACCTAGAAGAATGAAATTTGTTGAGCCAAGTGGGATTGGGGTACTGATCATTACCTGAAAGTGTCATCAAGATTAGGTGAAAAAATATGTGCTGGGATTTCGGGAAACTCGTAGTTTTTTGGAAGCTTGGCAACCCCTTTCCATGAAAGTGATTTGCACGAGTCTCTGCTTAGGGCTACGTCAATAGGAAACAAACCATAGAGATAGCACTTGGAACTACTTTATTGTGTCAAGTTTCAAAGAGCTAGCACAAACCGTGTTTGATTTAGAGTTCCAACTACATGTATCCATATAGGCGAAAACAGAGTGAAACCTAAAAATTAAAACTGTTACTGCCAACGAACGGTTAAAACTAGAAGAACGAAATTTGGTGAGCCAAGTGGGATTGGGGTACTGATCATTACCTGAAAGTGTCATCAAGTTTGGGTGAAAAAATGTGTGCTGAGATTTCAGGAAACTCGTAGTTTTTTGGAAGCTTGGCAACCCCTTTCCATGAAAGTGATTTGCACGAGTCTCTGCTTAGGGCTACATCAATAGGAAACAAACCATAGAGATAGCACTTTGAACTACTTTATTTTGTCAAGTTTCAAAGAGCTAGCACAAACCGTGTTTGATTTCGAGTTCCAACTACATGTATCCATATAGGAGAAAACAGAGTGAAACCTAAAAATTAAAACTGTTACTGCCAACGAACGGTTTAACCTAGAAGAACGAAATTTGGTGAGCCAAGTGGGATTGGGGTACTGATCATTACCTGAAAGTGTCTTCAAGTTTGGGTGAAAAATTGTGTGCTGAGATTTCAGGAAACTCGTAGTTTTTTGGAAGCTTGGCAACCCCTTTCCATGAAAGTGATTTGTACCGGTCTCTGCTTAGGGCTAAATCAATAGGAAACATACCACAGAGATAGAACTTGGAAATACTTTATTGTGTCAAGTTTCAAAGAGCTAGCACAAACCGTTTGGATTTAGGGTTCCAACTGCATGTATCCATATAGGAGAAAACAGAGTGAAACCTAAAAATTAAAACTGTTACTGCCAACGAACTGTATAACCTAGAAGAACGAAATTTGGTGAGCCAAGTGGGATTGGGGTACTGATCATTAGCTGAAAGTGTCATCCAGATTTGGTGAAAAAATGTGTGCCGTGATTTCTGGAAACTCGTAGTTTTTTGGAAGCTTGGCAAACCCTTTAGATGAAAGTGATTTGCGCCCTTCTCTGCTTTGGGCTACATCAATAGGAAACAAACCATAGAGATAGAAATTGGAAATACTTTATTGTGTCCAGTTTCAAAGAGCTAGCACAAACTGTGTTTGATTTAGAGTTCCAACTACATGTATCCATATAGGAGAAAACAGAGTGAAACCTAAAAATTAATACTGGTACTGCCAACGAACGGTTTAACCTAGAAGAACAAACTTTGGTTACATAAGTGGGATTGGGGAACTGATCATTAACTGAAAGTGTTTCCAAGTTTGGGTGAAAAAATGTGTGCTGAGATTTCAGGAAACTCGTAGTTTTTTGGAAGCTTGGCAACCCCATTCCATGAAAGTGATTTGCACCGGTCTCTGCTTAGGGCTACATCAATAGGAAACAAACCACAGAGATAGAACTTTGAAATACTTTATTGTGTCAAGTTTCAAAGCGCTAGCACAAATTGTGTTTGATTTAGTGTTCCAAATACATGTATCCATATAGGAAAAAACAGAGTGAAACCTAGAAATTAAAACTGTTACTGCCAACGAGGGTTTAACCTAGAAGAATGAAATTTGGTGAGCCAAGTGGGATTGGGGTACTGATCATTACCTGAAAGTGTCATCAAGATTGGGTGAACAAATGTGTGCTGAGATATCAGGAAACTTGTAGTTTTTTGGAAGCTTGGCAACCCCTTTCCATGAAAGTGATTTGCGCCAGTCTCTGCTTAGGGCTACATCAATAGGAAACAAACCATAGAGTTGGAACTTGGAACTACCTATGGTGTCAAGTTTCAAAGAGCTAGCACAAACCGTGTTTGATTTAGATTTGCAACTACATGTATATATATAGGAGAAAACAGGGTGAAACCTAAAAATTAAAACTGTTACTGCCAACGAACGGTTTAAACTAGAAGAACGAAATTTGGTGAGCCAAGTGGGATTGGGGTACTGATCATTACCTGAAAGTGCCATCAAGATTGGGTGAAAAAATGTGAGCTGAGATTTCAGGAAACTAGTAGTTTTTTGGAAGCTTGGCAACCCCTTTCCATGAAAGTGATTTGCGCCAGTCTCTGCTTAGGGCTACATCAATAGGAAACAAACCATAGAGATAGAACTTGGAACTACTTTATTGTGTCAAGTTTCAAAGAGCTTGCACAAACCGTGTTTGATTTAGAGTTCCAACTACATGTATCCATATAGGAATAAACAGAGTGAAACCTAAAAATTAAAACAGTTACTGACAAAGAACGGTTTAACCTAGAAGAACGAAATTTGGTGAGCCAAGTGGAATTGGGGTACTGATCATTACCTGAAAGTGTCATCCAGATTGGGTGAAAAAATGTGAGCTGAGATTTCAGGAAACTAGTAGTTTTTTGGAAGCTTGGCAACCCCTATACATGAAAGTGATTTGCACCAGTCTCTGCTTAGGGCTATATCAATAGGAAACAAACCATAGAGATAGAACTTGGAACTACTTTATTGTGTCAAGTTTCAAAGAGCTAGCACAAACCGTGTTGGATTTAGAGTTCCAACTACATGTATCCATATAGGAGAAAAGAGAGTGAAACCTAAATTTTAAAACTGTTATTGCCAACGAACGGTTTAACCTAGAAGAACGAAATTTGGTGAGCAAAGGGGGATTGGGGTACTGATCATTACCTGAAAGTGTCATCAAGATTGGGTGAAAAAATGTGTGCAGAGATTTCAGGAAACTCGTAGTTTTTTGGAAGCTTGGCAACCCCTTTCCATGAAAGTGTTTCGCGCCGGTCTCTGCTTAGTGCTACATCAATAGGAACCAAACCATAGAGATAGAACTTGGAACTACTTTATTGTGTCAAGTTTCAAAGAGCTAGCACAAACCGTGTTTGATTTAGAGTTCCAACTACATGTATCCATAAGGCGAAAACAGAGTGAAACCTAAAAATTAAAACTGTTACTGCCAACGAATGGTTTAACCTAGAAAAATGAAATTTGGTGAGCCAAGTGGGATTGGGGTACTGATCATTACCTGAAAGTGTCATCAAGGTTGGGTGAAAAAATGTGTGCTGAGATTTCAGGAAACTCGTAGTTTTTTGGAAGCTTTGCCACCCCTTTCCATGAAAGTGATTTGCGCCAGTCTCTGCTTAGGGCTACATCAATAGGAAACAAACCATAGAGATAGAACTTGGAACTACTTTATTGTGTCACGTTTCAAAGAGCTAGCACAAACCGTGTTTGATTTAGAGTTCCAACTACAAGTATCCATATAGTAGAAAACAGAGTGAAACCTAAAAATTAAAACTGTTACTGCCAAAGAACGGTTTAACCTAGAAGAACGAAATTTGGTGAGCCAAGTGGGATTGGGGTACTGATCATTACCTGAAAGTGTCATCCTGATTGGGAGAAAAAATGTGTCATGAGATTTCATGAAACTCGTGGTTTTTTGGAAGCTTGGCAACCCCTTTCTATGAAAGTAATTTGTGCCAGTCTCTGCTTACAGCTACATCAATAGGAAACAAACCGTAGAGATAGAACTTGGAACTACATTATTGTGTCAAGTTTCAAAGAGCTAGCACAAACCGTGTTTGATTTAGAGTTCCAACTACATGTATCCATATAGGAGAAAACAGAGTGAAACCTAATAATTAAAACTGTTACTGCAAAAGAACGGTTTAACCTAGAAGAACGAAATTTGGTAAGCCAAATGGGATTGTGGTACTGATCATTACCTGAAAGTGTCATCAAGATTGTGTGAAAAAATGTGTGCTGAGATTTCAGGAAACTCGTAGTTTTTTGGAATCTTGGCAACCCCTTTCCATGAAAGTGTTTTGCGCCGGTCTCTGCTTAGGGCTACATCAATAGGAAACAAACCATAGAGACAGAACTTGGAACTAATATATTGTGTTAAGTTTCAAAGAGCTAGCACAAACCGTGTTGGATTTAGAGTTCCAACTACATGTATCCATATAGGAGAAAACAGAGTGAAACCTAAAAATTAAAACTGTTACTGCCAACGAACGGTTTAACCTAGAAGAAAGAAATTTGGTGAGCCAAGTGGGATTGGGGTACTGATCATTACCTGAAATTGTCATCAAGATTGGGCGAAAAAATGTGTGCTGTTTTCATGAAACTCGTAGTTTTTTGGAAGCTTGGCAACCCCTTTCCAAGAAAGTGATTTGCGCCGGTCTCTGCTTAGGGCTACATCAATAGGAAACAAACCATAGAGATAGAACTTGGAACTACTTTATTGTGTCAAGTTTCAAAGAGCTAGCACAAACCGTGTTTGATTTAGAGTTCCAACTACATGTATCCATATATTAGAAAACAGAGTGAAACCTAAAAATTAAAACTATTACTGCCAACGAACGGTTTAACCTAGAAGAACGAAATTTGGTGAGCCAAGTGGGATTGGGGTACTGATTATTAGCTGAAAGTGTCATCCAGATTGGTTGAAAAATGTGTGCTGTGATTTCAGGAAACTCGTAGTTTTTTGGAAGCTTGGAAACCCCTTTCCAAGAAAGTATTTGTGCTGGTTTCTGCTTAGGGCTACATCAATAGGAAACAAACCATAGAGATAGAACTTGGAACTACTTTATTGTGTCAAGTTTCAAAGACCTAGCACAAACCGTGTTGGATTTAGAGTTCCAACTACATGTATCCATATAGGAGAAATCACAGTGAAACCTAAAATTTAAAACTGTTACTGCAAATGAACGGATTAACCTAGAAGAACAAAATTTGGTGAACCAAGGGTGATTGGGGTACTGATCATTACCTGAAAGTGTCATCCAGATTGGGTGAAAAAATGTGTGCTGAGATTTCAGGAAACTCCTAGTTTTTTGGAAGCTTGGCAATCCCTTTCCATGAAAGTGTTTTGCGCCGGTCTCTGCTTAGGGCTACATCAATAGGAAACAAACCATAGAGATAGAACTTGGAACTACTTTATTGTGTCAAGTTTCAAAGAGCTAGCACAAACCGTGTTTGATTTAGAGTCCCAACTACATGTATCCATATAGGAGAAAGCAGAGTGAAACCTAAGAATTAAAACTGTTACTGCCCACGAACGGTTTAACCTAGAAGAATGAAATTTGGTGAGCCAAGTGGGATTGGGGTACTGATCATTAACTGAAAGTGTCATCCAGATTGGTTGAGAAAATGTGTGCTGGGATTTCAGGAATCTCGTAGTTTTTTTGATGCTTGGCAACCCCTTTCCATGAAAGTGATTTGCGCCGTTCTCTGCTTAGGGCTACATCAATAGGAAACAAACCATAGAGATAGAACTTGGAACTACTTTATTGTGTCAAGTTTCAAAGAGCTAGCACAAACCGTGTTGGATTTAGAGTTCCAACTACATGTATCCATATAGGAGAAAACAGAGTGAAACCTAAAAATTTAAACTGTTACTGCCAACGAACGGTTTAACATAGAAGAACGAAATTTGGTGAGCCAAGGGGGATTGGGGTACTGATCATTACCTGAAAGTGTCATCAAGATTGGGTGAAAAAATGTGTGCTGAGATTTCAGGAAACTCGTAGTTTTTTGGAAGCTTGGCAACCCCTTTCCATGAAAGTGTCTCGCGCCGATCTCTGATTAGGGCTACATCAATAGGAAACAAACCATAGAGATAGAACTTGGAACTAATATATTGTTTCAAGGTTCAAAGAGCTAGCACAAGCCGTGTTAGATTTAGAGTCCCAACTACATGTATCCATATAGGAGAAAACAGAGTGAAACCTAAAAATTAAAACTGTTACTGCCCACGAACGATTTAACCTAGAAGAATGAAATTTGGTGAGCCAAGTGGGATTGGGGTACTGATCATTAACTGAAAGTGTCATACAGATTGGTTGAAAAAATGTGTGCTGGGATTTCAGGAAACTCGTAGTTTTTTAGAAGCTTGGCAACCCCTTTCCATGAAAGTGATTTGCGCCAGTCTCTGCTTAGGGCTACATCAATAGGAAACAAACCATAGAGATAGAACTTGGAACTACTTTATTGTGTCTAGTTTCAAAGAGCTAGCACAAACCGTGTTGGATTTAGAGTTCCAACTACATGTATCCATATAGGAGAAAAGTGAGTGAAACCTAAAAATTAAAACTGTTATTGCCAACGAACGGTTTAACCTAGAAGAACGAAATTTGGTGAGCCAAGGGGGATTGGGGTACTGATCATTACCTGAAAGTGTCATCAAGATTGGGTGAAAAAATGTGTGCTGAGATTTCAGGAAACTCGTAGTTTTTTGGAAGCTTTTCAACCCCTTTCCATGAAAGTGTTTCGCGCCGGTCTCTGCTTAGGGCTACATCAATAGGAAACAAACCATAGAGATAGAACTTGGAACTAATATATTGTGTCAAGGTTCAAAGAGCTAGCACAAACCGTGTTTGATTTAGAGTCCCAACTACATGTATCCATATAGGAGAAAACAGAGTGAAACCTAAAAATTAAAATGTTACTGCCCACGAACGGTTTAACCTAGAAGAAGGTAATTTTTGAGCCAAGTGGGATTGGGGTACTGATCATTAACTGAAAGTGTCATCCAGATTGGTTGAAAAAATGTGTGCTGGGATTTCAGGAACCTCGTAGTTATTTGGAAGCTTGGCAACCCCTTTCCATGAAAGTGATTTGCGCCGGTCTCTGCTTAGGGCTACATCAATAGGAAACAAACCATAGAGATAGAACTTGGAACTACTTTATTGTGTCAAGTTTCAAAGAGCTAGCACAAACCGTGTTGGATTTAGAGTTCCAACTACATGTATCCATATAGGAGAAAACAGAGTGAAACCTAAAAATTTAAACTGTTACTGCCAACGAACGGTTTAACCTAGAAGAACGAAATTTGGTGAGCCAAGGGGGATTGGGGTACTGATCATTACCTGAAAGTGTCATCAAGATTGGTGAAAAAATGTGTGCTGAGATTTCAGGAAACTCGTAGTTTTTTGAAAGCTTGGCAACCCCTTTCCATGAAAGTGTTTCGCGCCGGTCTCTGATTAGGGCTACATCAATAGGAAACAAACCATAGAGATAGAACTTGGAACTAATATATTGTGTCAAGGTTCAATGAGCTAGCACAAGCCGTGTTTGATTTAGAGTCCCAACTACATGTATCCATATAGGAGAAAACAGAGTGAAACATAAAAATTAAAAATGTTACTGCCCACGAACGGTTTAACCTAGAAGAATGAAATTTGGTGAGCCAAGTGGGATTGGGGTACGGATCATTAACTGAAAGTGTCATCCAGATTGGTTGAAAAAAATGTGTGCTGGGATTTCAAGAAACTCGTAGTTTTTTGGAAGCTTATCAACCCCTTTCCATGAAAGTGATTTGCGCCGGTCTCTGCTTAGGGTTACATCAATAGGAAACAAACCATAGAGATAGAACTTGGAACTACTTTATTGTGTCAAGTTTCAAAGAGCTAGCACAAACCGTGTTGGATTTAGAGTTCCAACTACATGTATCCATATAGGAGAAAACAGAGTGAAACCTAAAATTTAAAACAGTTACTGCCAACGAACGGATTAACCTAGAAGAACAAAATTTGGTGAGGCAAGGGGGATTGGGGTACTGATCATTACCTGAAAGTGTCATCAAGATTGGGTGAAAAAATGTGTGCTGAGATTTCAGGAAACTCGTATTTTTTTGGAAGCTTGGCAACCCCTTTCCAAGAAAGTTATTTGCGCCGGTCTCTGCTTAGGGCTACATCAATAGGAAACAAACCATAGAGATAGAACTTGGAACTACTTTATTGTGTCAAGTTTTAAAGAGCTAGCACAAACCGTGTTGGATTTAGAGTTCCAACTAAATGTATCCATATAGGAGAAAACACAGTGAAACCTAAAATTTAAAACTGTTACTGCCAACAAACGGATTAACCTAGAAGAACAAAATTTGTGAGCCAAGGGTGATTGAGGTACTGATCATTACCTGAAAGTGTCATCCAGATTGGGTGAAAAAATGTGTGCTGAGATTTCAGGAAACTCCTAGTTTGTTGGAAGCTTGGCAATCCCTTTCTAAGAAAGTGTTTTGCACCGGTCTCTGCTTAGGTCTACATCAATAGGAAACAAACCATAGAGATAGAACTTGGAACTACTTTATTGTGTCAAGTTTCAAAGAGCTAGCACAAACCGTGTTTGATTTAGAGTCCCAACTACATGTATCCATATAGGAGAAAACAGAGTGAAACCTAAAAATTAAAACTGTTACTGTCAACGAACGGTTTAACCTATAAGAACGAAATTTGGTGAGCCAACTGGGATTGGGGTACTGATCATTAACTGAAAGTGTCATCCAGATTGGTTGAAAAAATGTGTGCTGTGATTTCAGGAAACACGTAGTTTTTTAGAAGCTTGGCAACCCCTTTCCATGAAAGTGATTTGCGCCGGTCTCTGCTTAGGGCTACATCAATAGGAAACAAAATATAGAGATAGAACTTGGAACTACTTTATTGTGTCAAGTTTCAAAGAGCTAGCAGAAACCGTGTTGGATTTAGAGTTCCAACTACATGTATCCATATAGGAGAAAACAGAGTGAAACCTAAAAATTAAAACTGTTACTGCCAACGAACGGTTTAAACTAGAAGAACGAAATTTGGTGAGCCAAGGGTGATTGGGGTACTGATCATTACCTGAAAGTGTCATCAAGATTGGGTGAAAAAATGTGTGCTGAAATTTCAGGAAATTCGTAGTTTTTTGGAAGCTTGGCAACCCCTTTCCAAGAAAGTGTTTTGCGCCGGTCTCTGCTTAGGGCTACATCAATAGGAAACAAACCATAGAGATAGAACTTGGAACTACTTTATTGTGTCAAGTTTCAAAGAGCTAGCACAAACCATGTTTGATTTAGAGTTCCAACTACACGTATCCATATAGGAGAAAACAGAGTGAATCCTAAAAATTAAAACTGTTACTGCCAACGAACGGTTTAACCTAGAAGAACGAAATTTGGTGATTCAAGTGGGATTGGGGTACTGATCATTACCTGAAAGTGTCATCAAGATTGGGTGAAAAAATGTGTGCTGATTTCATGAAAATTGTAGTTTTTCGAAGCTTGGCAACCCCTTTCGAAGAAAGTGATTTGCGCCGGTCTCTGCTTAGGGCTACATCAATAGGAAACAATCCGTAAAGAAAGAACTTGGAACTACTTTATTGGGTCAAGTTTCAAACAGCTACCACAAACCGTGTTTCATTTAGAGTTCGAAATATATGTATCCATATAGGAGAAAACAGAGTGAAACCTAAAAATTAAAACTATTACTGCAAATGAACGGTTTAAACTAGAAGAACAAAATTTGGTGAGCCAAGTGGGATAGGGGTACTGATCATTACCTGAAATTGTCATCAAGATTGGTTGAAAAAATGTGTGCTGAGATTTCAGGAAACTCGTAGATTTTTTGAAGCTTGGCAACCCATTTCTATGAAAGTGATTTGCGCCTGTCTGTTCTTAGGGCTACATCAATAGGAAACAAACCATAGAGATAGAACATGGAACTACTTTATTGTGTCAAGTTTCAAAGAGCTAGCACAAACTGTGTTTGATTTAGAGTTCCAACTACATGTATCCATATAGGAGAAAACAGAGTGAAACCTAAAAATTAAAAGTGTTACTGCCAACGAACGGTTTAACCAAGAAGAACGAAATTTGGTGAGCCAAGTGGAACTGGAGTACTGATCATTACCTGAAAGTGTCATCAAGATTGGGTGAAAAAATGTGTGCTGAGATTTCAGGAAACTCGTAGTTTTTTGGAAGCTTGACAACCCCTTTCCATGAAAGTGATTTGCACTAGTCTCTGCTTAGGGCTACGTCAATAGGAAAAAAACCATAGAGATAGAACTTGGAACTACTTTATTTTGTCAAGTTTCAAAGAGCTAGCACAAACCGTGTTTGATTTAGAGTTCCAACTACATGTATCCATATAGGAGAAAACAGAGTGAAACCTAAAAATTAAAAGTGTTACTGCCAACGAACGGTTTAACCAAGAAGAACGAAAATTGGTGAGCCAAGTGGAATTGGGGTCCTCATCATTACCTGAAAGTGTTATCAATATTTGGTGATAAAATGTGTGCTGAGATTTCAGGAAACTCGTAGTTTTTGGAAGCTAGGTATCCCCTTTCCATGAAAGTTATTTGCGCCAGTCTCTGCTTAGGGCTACATCAATAGGAAACAAACCATAGAGATAGAACTTGGAACTACTTTATTGTGTGAAGTTTGAAAGAGCTAGCACAAAACGTTTTTGATTTAGAGTTCCATCAATATGTATCCATGTAGGAGAAAACACAGTGAAACCTAAAAATTAAAACTGTTCCTGCAAATGAACGGTTTAAACTAGAAGAACGAAATTTGGTGAGCCAAGTGGGATTGGGGTACTGATAATTACCTGAAAGTGTCATCCAGATTGGGTGAAAAAATGTGTGCTGAGATTTCAGGAAACTCGTAGTTTTTTGGAAGCTTGGCAACCCCTTTCCATGAAAGTGATTTGCGCCAGTCTCTGCTTAGGGCTACATCAATAGGAAACAAACCATAGAGATAGAACATGGAACTACTTTATTGTGTCAAGTTTCAAAGAGCTAGCTCAAATGTGTTTGATTTAGAGTTCCAACTACATGTATCCATATAGGAGAAAACAGAGTGAAACCTAAAATTTAAAACTGTTACAGCCAACGAACGGTTTAACATAGAAGAACGGAATTTGATGAGCCAAGTGGGATTGGGGTACTGATAATTACCTAAAAGTGTCATCCAGATTGGGTGAAAAAATGTGTGCTGAGATTTCAGGAAACTCGTAGTTTTTTGGAAGCTTGGCAACCACTTTCCATGAAAGAGATTTGCGCCACTCTCTGCTTAGGGCTACATAAATAGGAAACAAACCATAGAGATAGAACTTGGAACTACTTTATTGTGTCAAGTTTCAAAGAGCTATCACAAACCGTGTTTGATTTAGAGTTCCACCTACATATATCCATATAGGAGAAAACACAGTGAAACCTAAAAATTAAAACTGTTCCTGCCAACGAACGGTTTAACCTAGAAGAACAAAATTTGTTGAGCCAAGTGGGACTGGAGTACTGATCATTACCTGAAAGTGTCATCAAGATTGGGTGAAAAAATGTGTGCTGAGATTTCAGGAAACTCGTAGTTTTTTGGAAGCTTGACAACACCTTTCCATGAAAGTGATTTGCACTAGTCTCTGCTTAGGGTTACGTCAATAGGAAACAAACCATGGAGATAGAACTTGGAACTAATATATTGTGTCAAGTTTCAAAGAGCTGCACAAACCGTGTTTCATTTAGAGTTCCAACTACATGTATCCATATAGGAGAAAACAGAGCAAAACCTAAAAACTAAAACTGTTACTGCCAACGAACGGTTTAACCTAGAAGAACGAAAATTGGTGAGCCAAGTGGGATTGGGGTCCTCATCATTACCTGAAAGTGTTATCAATATTTGGTGATAAAATGTGTGCTGAGATTTCAGGAAACTCGTAGTTTTTTGGAAGCTTGGCAACCCCTTTCCATGAAAGTGATTTGCGCCGGTCTCTGCTTAGGGCTACATCAATAGGAAACAAACCATAGAGATAGAACTTGGAACTACTTTAGTGTGTGAAGTTTCAAAGAGCTAGCACAAACCGTGTTTGATTTAGAGTCCCATCTACATGTATCCATGTAGGAGAAAACAGAGTGAAACCTAAAAATTAAAACTGTTACTGCCAACGAACGGTTTAACCTAGAAGAACGAAATTTGGTGAGCCAAGGGGGATTGGGGTACTGATCATTACCTGAAAGTGTCATCAAGATTGGCTGAAAAAATGTGTGCTGAGATTTCAGGAAACTCGTAGTTTTTTGGAAGCTTGCCAACCCCTTTCCATGAAAGTGATTTGCACAGTCTCTGCTTAGGGCTACATCAATAGGAAACAAACTATAGAGATAGAACTTGGAACTACTTTATTGTGTCAAGTTTCAAAGAGCTAGCACAAACCGTGTTTGATTTAGAGTTCTCCCTACCTATATCCATATAGGAGAAAATAGAGTGAAAGGTAAAAATTAAAACTGTTACTGCCAACGAACGGTTTAAACTAGAAGAATGAAATTTATTGAGCCAAGTGGGATTGGGGTACTGATCATTACCTGAAAGTGTCATCAAGATAGGGTGAAAAAATGTGTGCTGAGATTTCAGGAAACTCGTAGTTTTTTGGCAGCTTGGCAACGCCTTTCCATGAAAGTGATTTGCGCCAGTCTCTGCTTAGGGCTACATCAATAGGAAACACACCATAGAA
Organism: Spermophilus citellus; assembly: GCF_964194105.1. NCBI lineage: Eukaryota > Metazoa > Chordata > Mammalia > Rodentia > Sciuridae > Spermophilus > Spermophilus citellus. The sequence goes on along the minus strand of NC_138196.1, from coordinate 23,619,293 downwards.
ATAGATCTTGGAACTACTTTATTGTGTCAAGTTTCAAAGAGCTAGCACAAACCGTGTTTGATTTAGAGTTCCAACTACATGTATCCATAAAGGAGAAAACAGAGTGAAACCTAAAAATTAAAACTGTTCCTGCCAAGGAACCGTTTAACCTAGAAGAACAAAATTTGGTGAGCCAAGTGGGATTGGGGTACTGATCATATCCTGAAAGTGTCATCCAGTTTTGGTGAAAAAATGTGTGCTGATATTTCAGAAAACTCGTAGTTTTGGAATCTTGGCAACCCCTTCCATGAAATTGATTTGTGCCAGTATCTGCTTACGGCTACATCAATAGGATACAAACCATAGAGATAGAACTTGGAACTACTTTATTTTGTCAAGTTTCAAAGAGCTAGCACAAACCGTCTTTGATTTAGAGTTCCAACTACATGTATCCATATAGGAGAAAACAGAGCGAAACCCAAAAATTAAAACTGTTACTGCCAAGGAACGGTTTAACACAGAAGAACGAAATTTGGTGAGCCAAGTGGAATTGGGGTACTGATCATTACCTGAAAGTGTCATGCAGATAGGGTCAAAAAATGTGTGCTGAGATTTCAGGAAACTCGTAGTTTTTTGGAAGCTTGGCAACCTCTTTCCATGAAAGTGATTTGTGCCAGTCTCTGCTTAGGGCTACATCAATAGGAAACAAACCATAGAGACAGAAGTTGGAACTACATTATTGTGTCAAGTTTCAATGAGCTAGCACAAACCGACTTTGATTTAGAGTCCCAAATACATGTATCCATATAGGAGAAAAGAGAGTGAAACCTAAAAATTTAAACTGTTACTGCCAACGAACGGTTTAACCTAGAAGAACTTAATTTGGTGAGACAAGTGGGATTGTGGTACTGATCATTACCTGAAAGTGTCATCGAGATTTGGTGAAAAAATGTGTGCTGAGATTTCAGGAAATTCGTAGTTTTTTGGAAGCTTGGCAACCCCTTTCCATGAAAGTGATTTGCGCCAGTCTCTGCTTAGTGCTACATCAATAGGAAACAACCATAGAGATAGAACTTGGAACTACTTTATTGTGTCAAGTTTCAAAAAGCTAGCACAAAACGTGTTTGATTTAGAGTTCCAACTACATGTATCCATATAGGAGAAAACAGAGTGAAACCTAAAAATTAAAACTGTTACCGCTAACGAACCGTTTAACCTAGAAGAACGGAATTTGGTGAGCCAAGTGGGATTGTGGTACTGATCATTACTTGAAAGTGACATCAAGATTGGGTGAAAAAATATGTGCTGAGATATAGGGAAACGTGTAGATATTTGGAAGCTTGGCAACCCCTTTCCATTAAAGTGATTTGCGCAGGTCTCTGCTTAGGGCTACATCAATAGGAAACAAACCACAAAGATAAAACTTGGAACTACTTTATTGTGTCAAGTTTCAAAGAGCTAGCACAAACCGTGTTTGATTTAGAGTTCCAACTGCATGTATTAATGTAGGAGAAATCAGAGTGAAACCTAAAAATTAAAACTGTTACTGCCAACGAATGGTTTAACCTAGTAGAACGAAATTTGGTGAGCCAAGTGGGATTGGGGTACTGATCATTACATGAAAGTGACATCCAGATTCGGTGAAAAAATGTGTGCTGAGGTTTCAAGAAACTCGCAGTTTTTTGGAAGCATGGCAACCCCTTTCAATGAAAGTGACTTGCACCAGTCTCTGCTTACGGCTACATCAATAGGAAACAAACCATAGAGATAGAACTTGGAACTACTTTATTGTGTCAAGTTTCAAAGAGATAGCACAAACCGTGCTTTATTTAGAGTTCCCACTACATGTATCCATATAGGAGAAAACAGAGTGAAACCTAAAAATTTAAACTGTTACTCCCAACGAACGGTTTAACCTAGAAAAACGAAATTTGGTGAGCCAAGTGGGACTGGGGTCCTGATCATTACCTGAAAGTGTCATCCGGATTGGGTGAAAAAATGTGTGCTGAGATTTCAGGAAACTCGTAGTTTTTGGAAGCTTGGCAACCCCTTTCCATGAAAGTGATTTGCGCTGGTCTCTGCATAGGGCTATATCAATAGGAAACAAACCATAGAGATAGAACTTGGAACTACTTTATTGTGTCAAGTTTCAAAGAACTAGCACAAACCGTGTTTGATTTAGAGTTCCAACTACATGTATCCATATAGGAGAAAACAGAGTGAAACCTAAAAATTTAAATTGTTACTGCCAACGAACGGTTTAACCTAGAAGGACGAAATAAGGTGAGCCAAGTAGGATTGGGGTACTGATCATTACATGAAAGTATCATCAAGATTGGGTGAAAAAATGTGTGCTGAGATTTCAGGAAACTCGTAGTTTTTGGAAGCTTGGTAACCCCTTTCCATGGAAGTGATTTGCGCCAGTCTCTGCATAGGGCTACATCAATAGGAAATAAACCATAGACATAGAACTTGGAACTACTTTATAGTGTCAAGTTCCAAAGAGCTAGCACAAACCGTGTTTGATTTAGAGTTCCAACTACATGTATCCATATAGGAGAAAACAGAGTGAAACCTAAAAATTAAAACTGTTACTGCAAACGAACAGTTTAACCTAGAAGAACGAAATCTGGTGAGCCAAGTGGGATTGGGGTACTGATCATTACCTGAAAGTGTCATCAAGATTGGGTGAAAAAATGGGTGCTGAGATTTCTGGAAACTCGTAGTTTTTTGGAAGCTTGGCAACCCATTTCCATGAAAGTGGTTTGCGCCAGTCTCTGTTTAGGGCTACATCAATAGGAAACAAACCATAGAGATAGAACTTGGAACTACTATATTTTGTCAAGTTTCAAAGAGCTAGCACAAACCGTGTTTGATTTAGAGTTCCAGCTACATGTATCCATATATGAGAAAACAGAGTGAAACGTAAAAATTTAAACTGTTACTGCCAACGAATGGTTTAACCTAGAAGAACGAAATTTGGTGAGCCAAGTGGGATTGAAGTTCTGATCATTACCTGAAAGTGTCATCAAGATTGGGTGAAAAAATTGGTGCTGAGATTTCAGGAAACTCGTAGTTTTTTGGAAGCTTGGCAACCCCTTTCCCATAAAGTGATTTGCGCCAGTCTCTGCTTAGGGCTACATCAATAGGAATGAAACCATAGAAATAGAACTTGGAACTACTTTATTGGGTCAACTTTCAAAGAGCTAGCACAAACCGTGTTTGATTTAGTGTTCGAACTACATGTATCCATATAGGAGAAAACAGAGTGAAACCTAAAAATTAAACTGTTACTGACAACGAACGGTATAACCTAGAAGAACGAAATTTGGTGAGCCAAGTGGGATTGGGGTACTGATCATTACCTGAAAGTGTCAGTAAGTTTGGGTGAAAAAATGTGTGCTGAGATTTCAGGAAACTTGTAGTTTTTTGGAAGCTTGGCAACTTTTTCCATGAAAATGATTTGCGCCGGTCTCTGCTTTGGGCTACATCAATAGGAAACAAACATTAGAGATAGAACTTGGAACTACGTTATTGTGTCAAGTTACAAAGAGCTAGCACAAACCGTGTTTGATTTAGAGTTCCAAATAATTTTACCCATATAGGAGAAAACAGAGTGAAACCTAAAATTTAAAACTGTTACTGAAAACGAACGGTTTAACCTAGAAGAACGAAATTTGGTGAGCCAAGTGGGATTGGGGTACTGATCACTATTTGAAAGAGTCATCAAGATTGGGTGAAAAAATGTGTGCTGAGATTTCAGGAAACTCGTAGTTTTTTGGAATCTTGGCAACCCCTTTCCATTAAACTGATTTGCGCCAGTCTCTGCTTAGGGCTACATCAATAGGAAACAAACCATAGAGATAGAACTTTGAAATACTTTATTGTGTCAAGTTTCAAAGAGCAGCAGAAACCGTGTTTGAATTAGAGTTCCAACTACATGTATCCATATAGGAGAAAAGAGAGTGAAACCTAAAAATTAAAACTGTTACTGACAACGAACGGTTTAACCTAGAAGAACGAAATTTGGTGATCCAAGTGGGAATGGGGTACTGATCATTACCTTAAAGTGTCATCAAGATTGGGTGAAAAAAATGTGTGCTGAGATTTCAGGAACCTCGTAGTTTTTTGGAAGCTTGGCAACCCCTTTCCATGAAACTGATTTGCGCTGGTCTCTGCTTAGGGCTTCATCAGTAGGAAACAAACCAAAGAGATAGAACGTGGAACTACTTTATTGTGTCAAGTTTCAAAGAGCTAGCAAAAACCGTGTTTGATTTAGAGTTGCAACTATATGTATCCATATAGGAGAAAACAGAGTGAAACCTAAAAATTAAACTGTTACTGCCAACGAACGGTTTAACCTAGAAGAACGAAATTTGGTGAGCCAAGTGGGATTGGGGTACTGATCATTACCTGAAAGTGTCATCAAGTTTGGTGAAAAAATGTGTGCTGAGATTTCAGGAAACTCGTAATTTTTTGGAAGCTTGGCAACCGTTTTCCATGAAAGTGATTTGCGCCAGTCTCTGCTTTGGGCTACATCAATTGGAATCATACCATAGAGACAGAACATGGAACTACTTTATTGAGTCAAGTTTCATAGAGCTAGCACAAACTGTGTTTTATTTTGAGTTCCAAATACATGTATCCATATAGGATAAAATAGAGTGAAACCTAAAATTTAAAACTGTTACTTCCAACGAACGGTTTAACCTAGAAGAACGAAATTTGGTGAGCCAAGTGGGAATAAGGTACTGATCACTATTTGTAAGTCTCATCAAGATTGGGTGAAAAAATGTGTGCTGAGATTTCAAGAAACTCGTAGATTTTGGAAGCTTGTCAACCCCTTTCAATGAAAGTGACTTGCACCAGTCTCTGCTTATGGCTACATCAATAGGAAACAAACCATAGAGATAGAACTTGGAACTACTATATTGTGTCAGGTTTCAAAGAGCTAGCACAAAATATGCTTGATTTAGAGTTCCAACTACATGTATCCATATATGAGAAAACAGAGTGAAACCTAAAAATTTAAACTGTTACTGCCAACGAATGGATTAACCTAGAAGAACGAAATTTGGTGAGCCAAGTGGGATTGAAGTTCTGATCATTACCTGAAAGTGTCATCAAGATTGGGTGAAAAAATTGGTGCTGAGATTTCAGGAAACTCGTAGTTTTTTGGAAGGTTGGCAACCCCTTTCAATTAAAGTGACTTGCGCCAGTCTCTGCTAAGGGCTACATCAATAGGAAACAAACCATAGAGATAGAACTTGGAACTAATTTATTGTGTCAACTTTCAAATAGCTAGCACAAACCGTGTTTGATTTAGAGTTCCAACTACATGTATCCATATAGGACAAAGCAGAGTGAAACCTAAAAATTAAAACTGTTACTGCCAACGAACGGTTTAACCAAGAAGAACGAAATTAGGTGAGCCAAGTGGGTTTGAAGTACTGATCATTACCTGAAAGTGTCATCAAGATTGGGTGAAAAAATGTGTGCTGAGATTTCAGGAAACTCGTAGTTTTTTGGAAGCTTGGCAACCCCTTTCCAAGAAAGTGATTTGCGCCAGTCTCTGCTTAGGGCTACATCAATAGGAATGAAACCATAGAAATAGAACTTGGAACTACTTTATTGGGTCAACCTTCAAAGAGCTAGCACAAACCGTGTTTGATTTAGAGTTCGAACTACATGTATCCATATAAGAGAAAAGAGAGTGAAACCTAAAAATTAAACTGTTACTGACAACGAACGGTATAACATAGAAGAACGAAATTTGGTGAGCCAAGTGGGATTGGTGTACTGATCATTACCTGAAAGTGTCATTATGTTTGGGTGAAAAAATGTGTGCTGAGATTTCAGGAAACTCGTAGTTTTTTGGAAGCTTGGCAACCCCTTTCCTTGAAAGTGATTTGCGCCAGTCTCTGCTTAGGGCTACATCAATAGGAAACAAACCATAGAGATAGAACTTGGAACTACTTTATTGTGTCAAGTTTCAAAGAGCTAGCACAAACCGTGTTTGATTTAGAGTTCCAACTACATGTATCCATATAGAAGAAAACAGAGTGAAACCTAAAAATTAAAACTGATACTGCCAACGAACGGTTTAACCTAGAAGAACGAAATTTGGTGAGCCAAGTGGGATTGGGATACTGATCATTATTTGAAAGTGTCATCAATATTGGGTGAAAAAATGTGTGCTGAGATTTCAGGAAACTCGTAGTTTTTTGGAAGCTTGTCAACCCCTTTCCATGAAAGTGATTTGCGCCAGTCTCTGCTTAGGGCTACATCAATAGGAGACAAACCGTAGAGATAGAACTTGGAACTACTTTATTGTGTCAAGTTTCAAAGAGCTAGCACAAACCGTGTTTGATTTTGAGTTCCAACTACATGTATCCATATAGAAGAAAACAGAGTGAAACCTAAAATTTAAAACTGTTACTGCCAACGAACGGTTTAACCTAGAAGAACGAAATTTGGTGAGCCTAGTGGGCTTGGGGTCCTGATCATTATTTGAAAGTGACATCAATATTGGGTGAAAAAATGTGTGCTGATATTTCAGGAAGCTCGTAGTTTTTGGAAACTTGGAAACCCCTTTCCATTAAACTGATTTGCGCCAGTCTCTGCTAAGGGCTACATCAATAGGAAACAAACCATAGAGATAGAACTTGGAATTACTTTATTGTGTCAAGTTTCAAAGAGCTAGCACAAACCGTGTTTGATTTAGAGTTCCAAATACATTTATCCATATAGGAGAAAACAGAGTGAAACCTAAAAATTGAAACTATTACTGCCAAAGAACAGTTTAACCTAGAAGAACAAAATTTGGTGAGCCAAGTGGGATTGGGGTACTGATCATTACCTGAAAGTATCATCCAGATTGGGTGAAAAAATGTGTGCTGAGATTTCAGGAAACTCGTAGTTTTTTGGAAGCTTGGCAACCCCTTTCCATGAAAATGATTTGCGAGAGTCTCTGCTTAGGGCTACATCAGTAGGAAACAAACCATAGAGGTAGAACTTGGAACTACTTTATTGGTTCAAGTTTCAAAGACCTAGCACAAACAGTGTTTGATTTAGAGTTCCAACTACATGTATCCATATAGGAGAAAAGAGAGTGAAACCTAAAAATTAAACTGTTACTGCCAACGAACGGTTTAACCTGGAAGAACGAAATTTGGTGAGCCAAGTGGGATTTGGGTACTGATCATTACCTGAAAGTGTCATCAAGATTGGGTGAAAAAAATGTGTGCTGAGATTTCAGGAACCTCGTAGTTTTTTGGAAGCTTGGCAACCCCTTTCCATGAAAGTGATTTGCGCTGGTCTCGGCTTAGGGCTACATCAATAGGAAACAAACCAAAGAGATAGAACGTGGAACTACTATATTGTGTCAAGTTTCAAAGAGCTAGCAAAAACCGTGTTTGATTTAGAGTTCCAACTATATGTATCCATATAGGAGAAAACAGAGTGAAACCTAAAAATTAAACTGTTACTGCCAACGAACGGTTTAACCTGGAAGAACGAAATTTGGTGAGCCAAGTGGGATTGGGGTACTGATCATTACCTGAAAGTGTCATCAAGATAGGGTGAAAAAATGTGTGCTGAGATTTCAGGAAACTCGTAGTTTTTTGGAAGCTTGGCAACTTCTTTCCATGAAAGTGATTTGCGCCACTCTCTGCTTAGGGCTACATCAATAGGAAACAAACATTAGAGACAGAACTTGGAACTACTTTATTGTGTCAAGTTTCAAAGAGCTAGCTCAAACCGTGTGTGATTTAGAGTTCCAACTACATGTAACCATATAGTAGAAAACAGAGTGAAACTAAAAAATTAAAACAGTTACTGCCAACGAACGGTTTAAACTAGAAGAATGAAATTTGGTGAGCCTAGTGGGATTGGGGTACTGATCATTACCTGAAAGTGTCATCAATATTGGGTGAAAAAATGTGTGCTGAGATTTCAGGAAACTCGTAGTTTTTTGGAAGCTTGTCAACCCCTTTCCATTAAACTGATTTGCGCCAGTCTCTGCTAAGGGCTACATCAATAGGAAACAAACCATAGAGATAGAACTTGGAATTACTTTATTGTGTCAAGTTTCAAAGAGCTAGCACAAACCGTGTTTGATTTAGAGTTCCAAATACATGTATGCATATAGGAGAAAACAGAGTGAAACCTAAAAATTTAAACTATTACTGCCAAAGAACAGTTTAACCTAGAAGAACAAAATTTGGTGAGCCAAGTGGGATTGGGGTACTGATCATTACCTGAAAGTATCATCCAGATTGGGTGAAAAAATGTGTGCTGAGATTTCAGGAAACTCGTAGTTTTTTGGAAGCTTGGCAACCCTTTTCCATGAAAATGATTTGCGCCAGTCTCTGCTTAGGGCTACATCAGTAGGAAACAAACCATAGAGGTAGAACTTTGAACTACTTTATTTTGTCAAGTTTCAAAGAGCTAGCACAAACCGTGTTTGATTTAGAGTTCCAACTATATGTATCCATATAGGAGAAAACAGAGTGAAACCTAAAAATTAAACTGTTACTGCCAACGAACGGTTTAACCTGGAAGAACGAAATTTGGTGAGCCAAGTGGGATTGGGGTACTGATCATTACCTGAAAGTGTCATCAAGTTTGGGTGAAAAAATGTGTGCTGAGATTTCAGGAAACTCGTAATTTTTTGGAAGCTTGGCAACCGTTTTCCATGAAAGTGATTTGCGCCGGTCTCTGCTTTGGGCTACATCAATAGGAAACATACCATAGAGATAGAACTTGGAACTACTATATTGTGTCAAGTTTCAAATAGCTAGCACAAACCGTGTTTGATTTAGAGTTCCAACTACATGTATCCATATAGGACAAAAAAGAGTGAAACCTAAAAATTAAAACTGTTACTGCCATCGAACGGTTTAACCTAGAAGAACGAAATTTGGTGAGCCAAGTGGGATTAAGGTACTGATCACTATTTGTAAGTCTCATCAAGATTGGGTGAAAAAATGTGTGCTGAGATTTAAGGAAACTCGTAGATTTTGGAAGCTTGGCAACCCCTTTCAATGAAAGTGACTTGCGCCAGTCTCTGCTTATGGCTACATCAATAGGAATCAATCCATAGAGATAGAACTTGGAACTACTATATTGTGTCAAGTTTCAAATAGCTAGCACAAACCGTGTTTGATTTAGAGTTCCAACTACATGTATCCATATAGGACAAAACAGAGTGAAACCTAAAAATTAAAACTGTTACTGCCAACGAACGGTTTAACCTAGAAGAACGAAATTTGGTGAGCCAAGTGGGATTGAGGTACTGATCATTACCTGAAAGTGTCATCAAGATTGGGTGAAAAAATGTGTGCTGAGATTTCAGGAAACTCGTAGTTTTTTGGAAGCTTGGCAACCCCTTTCCAAGAAAGTGATTTGCGCCAGTCTCTGCTTAGGGCTACATCAATAGAAGACAAACCATAGAGAGAGAACTTGGAACTACTTTATTGGTTCAAGTTTCAAAGACCTAGCACAAACGGTGTTTGATTTAGAGTTCCAACTACATGTGTCCATATGGGAGAAAACAGAGTGAAACCTAAAAATTTAAACTATTACTGCCAACGAACGGTTTAACCTAGAAGAACAAAATTTGGTGAGCCAAGTGGGATTACGATACTGATCATTACCTGAATCTGTCATGAAGATTGGGTGAATAAATGTTTGCTGAGATTTCAGGAAACTCATAGTTTTTTGGAAGCTTGGCAACCCCTTTCCATGAAAGTGATTTGCGCCAGTCTCTGCTTACGGCTACATCAATAGGAAACAAACCATAGAGATAGTACTTGGAACTACATTATTGTGTCAAGTTTCAAAGAGCTAGCACAAACCGTGTTTGATTTAGAGTTCCAACTACATGTGTCCATATGGGAGAAAACAGAGTGAAACCTAAAAATTAAAACTGTTACTGCGAATGAACGGTTTAACCTAGAAGAACGAAATTTGGTGAGCCAAGTGGAATCGGGGTACTGATCATTGCCTGAAAGTGTCATCAAGATTTGGTGAAAACATGTGTGCTGAGATTTCAGGAAACCCGTAGTTTTTGGAAGCTTGGCAACCCCTTACCATGAAAGTGATTTGCGCCAGTCTCTGCTTAGGGCTACATCAATAGGAAAGAAAACATAGAGATACAATTTGGAACTACTTTATTTTGTCAAATTTCAAAGAGCAAGCACAAACCGTGTTTGATTTAGAGTTCCAATTACATGTATCCATATAGGAGAAAACAGAGTGAAACCTAAAAATTTAAACTGTTACAGCCAAAGACCGGTTTAACCTGGAAGAATGAAATTTGGTGAGCCAAGTGGGATTGTGGTACTGATCATTACCTGAAAGTGTCATCAAGATTGGGTGAAAAAATGTGTGCTGAGATTTCAGGAAACTCGTAGATTTTGGAAGCTTGGCAACCCCTTTCCATGAAAGTGATTTGTGCCAGTCTCTGCTTAGGGCTACGTCAATAGGAAACAAACCATAGAGATAGAACCTGGAACTACTTTATTGTGTCAAGTTTTAAAGAGCTAGCACAAACCGTGTTTGATTTAGTGTTCCAACTACATGTATCCATATAGGATTAAACAGAGTGAAACCTAAAATTTAAAACTGTTACGGCCAAAGAACGGTTTAACCTAGAAGAACGAAATTTGGTGAGCCAAGTAGGATTGGGGTACTGATCATTACCTGAAAGTGTCATCAAGATTGGGTGAAAAAATGTGTGCTGAGATTTCAGGAAACTCGTAGTTTTTTGGAAGCTTCGCAACCCCTTTCCATGAAAGTGATTTGCGCTAGTCTCTGCTTAGGGCTACATCAATAGGAAACAAACGATAGAGATAGAACTTGGAACTACTTTATTGTGTCAAGTTTGAAAGAGCTAGCACAAACCGTGTGTGATTTAGAGTTCCAACTGCATGTAACCATATAGGAGAAAACAGAGTGAAACCAAAAAATTAAAACAGTTACTGCCAACGAATGGTTTAAACTAGAAGAACGAAATTTGGTGAGCCTAGTGGGATTGGGGTACTGATCATTACCTGAAAGTGTCATCAAGATTGGGTGAAAAAATGTGTGCTGAGATTTCAGGAAACTCGTAGTTTTTTGGAAGCTTGGCAACCACTTTCCATGAAAGTGATTTGCGCCAGTCTCTGCTTAGGGCTACATCAATAGGAAAGAAACCATAGAGATAGAATTTGGAACTAGTTTATTGTGTCATGTTTCAAAGAGCTAGCACAAAAAGTGTTTGATTTAGAGTTCCAATTACATGTATCCATATAGGAGAAAACAGAGTGAAAACTACAAATTAAAACTGTTACAGCCAACGACCGGTTTAACCAAGAAGAATGAAATTTGGTGAGCCAAGTGGGATTGCGGTACTGATCATTACCTGAAAGTGTCATCAAGATTGGGTGAAAAAATGTGTGCTGAGATATCAGGAAACTCGTAGTTTTTTGGAAGCTTGGCAACCCCTTTTCATGAAAGTGATTTGCGCCAGTCTCTGCTTAGGGCTACATCAATAGAAACAAACCATAGAGATAGAACTTGGAACTACTTTATTGTGTCAAGTTTCAAAGAGCTAGCACAAACCGTGTGTGATTTAGAGTTCCAAATACATGTAACCATATAGGAGAAAACAGAGTGAAACCAAAAAATTAAAACAGTTACTGCCAACAAACGGTTTAAACTAGAAGAATGAAATTTGGGGAGCCTAGTGGGATTGGTGTACTGATCATTACCTGAAAGTGTCATCAGGATTGGGTGAAAAAGTGTGTGCTGAAATTTCAGGAAACTCGTAGTTTTTTGGAAGCTTGGCAACCCCTTTCCATGAAAGTGATTTGCGCCAGTCTCTGCTTAGGGCTACATCAATAGGAAACAAACCATAGAGATAGAACTTGGAACTACATTATTGTGTCAAGATTCAAAGAGCTAGCACAAACCTTTTTTGATTTAGAGTTCCAACTACATGTATCCATATAGAAGAAAATAGAATGAAACCTAAAAATTTAACTGTTACTGCCAACGAATTGTTTAACCTAGAAGAACGAAATTTGGTGAGCCAAGTGGGATTGGGGTACTGATCATTAACTGAAACTGTCATCAAGATTGGGTGAACAAATGTGTGCTGAGATTTCAGGAAACTCGTAGTTTTTTGGAAGCTTGGCAACCCCTTTCCATGAAAGTGATTTGCGCCAGGCGCTGCTAAGGGCTACATCAATAGGAAACAAACCATAGAGATAGAAATTGGATCTACTTTATTGTGTCAAGTTTCAAACAGCTAGCACAAACCGTGTTTGATTTAGAGTTCCAACTACATGTATCCATATAGGAATAAACAGAGTAAAACCTGAATATTAAAACTGTTACGGCCAAAGAACGGTTTAACCTAGAAGAACGAAATTTGGTGAGCCAAGTGGGATTGGGGTACTGATCATTACCTGAAAGTGTCATCCAGATTGGGTGAAAAAATGTTTGCTGAGATTTCAGGAAACTCGTAGTTTTTTGGAAGCTTGGCAACCCCTTTCCATTAAAGTGATTTGCACGAGTCTCTGCTTAGGGCTACGTCAATAAAAAACAAACCATAGAAATAGAACTTGGAACTACTTTATTGGGTCAAGTTTCAAAGAGCTAGCACAAACCGTGTTTGATTTAGAGTTCCAACTACATGTATCCATATAGGAGAAAATAGAGTGAAACCTAAAAATTAAAACTGTTACTGCCAACGAACGGTTTAACCTAAAAGATCGAAATTTGGTGAGCCAAATGGGATTGGGGTACTGATCATTACCTGAAAGTGTCATCAAGATTGGGTGAAAAAATGTGTGCTGTGATTTCGGGAAACTCGTAGTTTTTGGAAGCTTGGCAACGCCTTTCCATGAAAGTGATTTGTGCCTGTCTCTGCCTAGGGCAACATCAATAGGAAACAAACCAGAGAAATAGAACTTGGAACTACTTTATTGGGTCAAGTTTCAAAGAGCTAGCACTATCCGTGTTTGATTTAGAGTTCCAACTACATGTATCCATATAGGAGAAAACAGAGTGAAACCTAAAAATTAAAACTATTACTGCCAACGAACGGTTTAACCTAGGAGAATGAAATTTGGTGAGCCAAGTGGGATTGGGGTACTGATCATTACCTAAAAGTGTCATCAAGATTGGGTGAAAAAATGTGTGCTGAGATTTCAGGAAACTCGTAGTTTTTTGGAAGCTTGGCAACGCCTTTCCATAAAAGTGATTTGTGCCGGTGTCTGCTTAGGGCTACATCAATAGGAAACAAACCATAGAGATAGAAATTGTATCTAATTTATGGTGTGAAATTTCAGATAGGTAGCACAAACCGTGTTTGATTTAGAGTTCCAAATACATGTGTCCATATAGGAATAAACAGAGTGAAACCTAAAAATTAAAACTGTTACGGCCAAAGAACGGTTTAACCTAGAAGAACGAAATTTGGTGAGCCAAGTGGGATTGGGGTACTGATCATTACCTGAAAGTGTCATCAAGATTGGGTGAAAAAATGTGTGCTGAGATTTCAGGAAACTCGTAGTTTTTTGGAAGCTAGACAACCCCTTTCCGTGAAAATGTTTTGCGCCAGTCTCTGCTTAGGGCTACATCAGTAGGAAACAAACCATAGAGGTAGAACTTGGAACTACTTTATTGTGTCAAGTTTCAAAGAGGTAGCACAAACCGTGTTTGATTTAGAGTTCCAACTACATGTATCCATATAGGAGAAAACAGAGTGAAACCTAAATATTTAAACTGTTACTGCCAACCAACGGTTTAACCTAGAAGAACGAAATTTGTTCAACGAAGTCGGATTGGGGTACTGAGCATTACCTCAACGTGTCATTAAGATTGGGTTAAAAAATGTGTGCTGAGATTTCAGGAAACTCGTAGTTTTTTGGAAGCTTGGTAACCCCTTTCCATGAAAGTGATTTGCGCCAGTCTCTGCTTAGGGCTACATCAATAGGAAATAAACCATAGAGATAGAACTTGGAACTACTTTATTGTGTCAAGTTTCAAAGAGCTTGCATAAACCGTGTTGGATGTAGAGTTCCAACTAAATGTATCCATATAGGAGAAAACAGAGTGAAACCTAAAAATTAAACTGTTACTGCCAACGAACGGTTTAACCTAGAAGAAAGAAATTTGGTGAGCCAAGTTGGATTGGGGTAATGATCATTAGCTGAAAGTGTCATCCAGATTGGGTGAAAAAATGTGTGCGTTGATTTCTGCAAACTCGTAGTTTTTTGGAGGCTTGGCAACCCCTTTCCATGAAAGTGATTTGCGCCGGTCTCTGCTTTGGGCTACATCAATAGGAAACAAACCATAGAAATAGAACTTGGGACTACTTTATTGGGTCAAGTTTCAAAGAGCTAGCACAAACCGTGTTTGATTTAGAGTTCGAAATACATGTATCCATATAGGAGAAAACAGAGTGAAACCTAAAAATTTAAACTGTTACTGCCAATGAACGGTTTAACCTAGAAGAACGAAATTTGGTGAGCCAAGTGGGATTCGGGTACTGATCATTACCTGAAAGTGTCATCCAGATTGGGTGAAAAAATGTGTGCTGAGATTTCAGGAAACTCGTAGTGTTTTGGAAGCTTGGCAACCCCTTTCCATGAAAGTGATTGACGCCAGTCTGTTCTTAGGGCTACATCAATAGGAAACAAACCATAGAGATAGAACTTGGAACTACTTTATTGTGTCAAGTTTCATAGAGCTAGCACAAACCGTGTTTGATTTAGAATTCCAACTACATGTATCCATATAGTAGAAAACAGAGTGAAACCTAAATATTTAAACTGTTACTGCCAACGAACCGTTTAACCTAGAAGAAAGAAATTTGGTCAGCAAGTCAGATTGGGATACTGATCATTACCTCAAAGTGTCATCAAGATTGGGTGAAAAAATGTGTGCTGGGATTTCGGGAAACTCGTAGTTTTTTGGAAGCTTGGCAACGCCTTTCCATTGAAGTGATTTGTGCCGGTCTCTGCTTAGGGCTACATCAATAGGAAATAAACCACAGAAATAGAACTTGGAACTACTTTATTGGGTCAAGTTTCAAAGAGCTAGCACAAACCGTGTTTGATTTAGAGTTCCAACTACATGTATCCATATAGGAGAAAACAGAGGGAAACCTAAAAACTAAAACTGTTACTGCCAACGAACGGATTAACCTAGAAGATCGCAATTTGGTGAGCCAAGTGGGATTGGGGTACTGATCATTACCTGAAAGTGTCATCCAGATTAGGTGAAAAAATGTGTGCTGAGATTTCAGGCAACTCGTAGTTTTTTGGAAGCTTGGCAACCCCTTTCTATGAAAGTGATTTGCACTAGTCTCTGCTTACTGCTACGTCAATAGGAAACAAACCATAGAGATAGAACTTGGAACTACTTTATTGTGTCAAGTTTCAAATAGCTAGCACAAACCGTGTTTGATTTAGAGTTCCAACTACATGGATCCATAAAGGAGAAAACACAGTGAAACCTAAAAATTTAAACTGTTACTGCCAACGAACGGTTTAACCTAGAAGAACGAAATTTGGTGAGCCAAGTGGGATTAGGGTACTGATTATTACCTGAAGGTGTCATCAAGATTGGGTGAAAAAATGTGTGCTGTGATTTGGGGAAACTCGTAGTTTTTTGGAAGCTTGGCAACGCCTTTCCATAAAAGTGATTTGTGCCGGTGTCTGCTTAGGGCTACATCAATAGGAAACAAACCATAGAAATAGAACTTGGAACTACTTTATTGGGTCAAGTTTCAAAGAGCTAGCACAAACCGTGTTTGATTGAGAGTTCCAACTACATGTATCCATATAGGAGAAAACACAGTGAAACCTAAAAATTAAAACTGTTACTGCCAATGAACGGTTTAACCTAGAAGAACGAAATTTGGTGAGCCAATTGGGATTGGGGTACTGATCATTAGCTGAAAGTGTCATACAGATTGGGTGAAAAAATGTATGCGGTGATTTCTGGAAACTCGTAGTTTTTTGGAAGCTTGGCAACCCCTTTCCATGAAAGTGATTTGCGCCGGTTTCTACTTTGGGCTACATCAATAGGAAACAAACCATAGAAATAAAACTTGGAACTACTTTATTGGGTCAAGTTTCAAAGAGCTAGCACAAACCGTGTTTGATTTAGAGTTCCAACTACATGTATCCATATAGGAGAAAACAGAGTGAAACCTAAAAATTAAAACTGTTACTGCCAACAAACGGTTTAACCTAGAAAAACGAAATTTGGTGAGCCAAGTGGGATTGGGGTACTCATCATTACCTGAAAGTGTCATCAAGATTGGGTGAAAAAATGTGTGCTTAAATTTCAGGAAACTCGTAGTTTTTTGGAAGCTTGGCAACCCCTTTCCATGAAACTGATTAGCACGAGTCTCTGCTTAGGGCTATGTCAATAGGAAACAAACCATAGAGATAGAACCTGGAACTACTTTATTGTGTCAAGTTTCAAAGAGCTAGCACAAACCGTGTTTGATTTAGTGTTCCAACTACATGTATCCATATAGGATTAAACAGAGTGAAACCTAAAATTTAAAACTGTTACGGCCAAAGAACGGTTTAACCTAGAAGAACGAAATTTGGTGAGCCAAGTAGGATTGGGGTACTGATCATTACCTGAAAGTGTCATCAAGATTGGGTGAAAAAATGTGTGCTGAGATTTCAGGAAACTCGTAGTTTTTTGGAAGCTTCGCAACCCCTTTCCATGAAAGTGATTTGCGCTAGTCTCTGCTTAGGGCTACATCAATAGGAAACAAACGATAGAGATAGAACTTGGAACTACTTTATTGTGTCAAGTTTGAAAGAGCTAGCACAAACCGTGTGTGATTTAGAGTTCCAACTGCATGTAACCATATAGGAGAAAACAGAGTGAAACCAAAAAATTAAAACAGTTACTGCCAACGAATGGTTTAAACTAGAAGAACGAAATTTGGTGAGCCTAGTGGGATTGGGGTACTGATCATTACCTGAAAGTGTCATCAAGATTGGGTGAAAAAATGTGTGCTGAGATTTCAGGAAACTCGTAGTTTTTTGGAAGCTTGGCAACCACTTTCCATGAAAGTGATTTGCGCCAGTCTCTGCTTAGGGCTACATCAATAGGAAAGAAACCATAGAGATAGAATTTGGAACTAGTTTATTGTGTCATGTTTCAAAGAGCTAGCACAAAAAGTGTTTGATTTAGAGTTCCAATTACATGTATCCATATAGGAGAAAACAGAGTGAAAACTACAAATTAAAACTGTTACAGCCAACGACCGGTTTAACCAAGAAGAATGAAATTTGGTGAGCCAAGTGGGATTGCGGTACTGATCATTACCTGAAAGTGTCATCAAGATTGGGAGAAAAAATGTGTGCTGAGATATCAGGAAACTCGTAGTTTTTTGGAAGCTTGGCAACCCCTTTTCATGAAAGTGATTTGCGCCAGTCTCTGCTTAGGGCTACATCAATAGAAACAAACCATAGAGATAGAACTTGGAACTACTTTATTGTGTCAAGTTTCAAAGAGCTAGCACAAACCGTGTGTGATTTAGAGTTCCAAATACATGTAACCATATAGGAGAAAACAGAGTGAAACCAAAAAATTAAAACAGTTACTGCCAACAAACGGTTTAAACTAGAAGAATGAAATTTGGGGAGCCTAGTGGGATTGGTGTACTGATCATTACCTGAAAGTGTCATCAGGATTGGGTGAAAAAGTGTGTGCTGAAATTTCAGGAAACTCGTAGTTTTTTGGAAGCTTGGCAACCCCTTTCCATGAAAGTGATTTGCGCCAGTCTCTGCTTAGGGCTACATCAATAGGAAACAAACCATAGAGATAGAACTTGGAACTACATTATTGTGTCAAGATTCAAAGAGCTAGCAAAAACCTTTTTTGATTTAGAGTTCCAACTACATGTATCCATATAGAAGAAAATAGAATGAAACCTAAAAATTTAACTGTTACTGCCAACGAATTGTTTAACCTAGAAGAACGAAATTTGGTGAGCCAAGTGGGATTGGGGTACTGATCATTAACTGAAACTGTCATCAAGATTGGGTGAACAAATGTGTGCTGAGATTTCAGGAAACTCGTAGTTTTTTGGAAGCTTGGCAACCCCTTTCCATGAAAGTGATTTGCGCCAGGCGCTGCTAAGGGCTACATCAATAGGAAACAAACCATAGAGATAGAAATTGGATCTACTTTATTGTGTCAAGTTTCAAACAGCTAGCACAAACCGTGTTTGATTTAGAGTTCCAACTACATGTATCCATATAGGAATAAACAGAGTAAAACCTGAATATTAAAACTGTTACGGCCAAAGAACGGTTTAACCTAGAAGAACGAAATTTGGTGAGCCAAGTGGGATTGGGGTACTGATCATTACCTGAAAGTGTCATCCAGATTGGGTGAAAAAATGTTTGCTGAGATTTCAGGAAACTCGTAGTTTTTTGGAAGCTTGGCAACCCCTTTCCATTAAAGTGATTTGCACGAGTCTCTGCTTAGGGCTACGTCAATAAAAAACAAACCATAGAAATAGAACTTGGAACTACTTTATTGGGTCAAGTTTCAAAGAGCTAGCACAAACCGTGTTTGATTTAGAGTTCCAACTACATGTATCCATATAGGAGAAAATAGAGTGAAACCTAAAAATTAAAACTGTTACTGCCAACGAACGGTTTAACCTAAAAGATCGAAATTTGGTGAGCCAAATGGGATTGGGGTACTGATCATTACCTGAAAGTGTCATCAAGATTGGGTGAAAAAATGTGTGCTGTGATTTCGGGAAACTCGTAGTTTTTGGAAGCTTGGCAACGCCTTTCCATGAAAGTGATTTGTGCCTGTCTCTGCCTAGGGCAACATCAATAGGAAACAAACCAGAGAAATAGAACTTGGAACTACTTTATTGGGTCAAGTTTCAAAGAGCTAGCACTATCCGTGTTTGATTTAGAGTTCCAACTACATGTATCCATATAGGAGAAAACAGAGTGAAACCTAAAAATTAAAACTATTACTGCCAACGAACGGTTTAACCTAGGAGAATGAAATTTGGTGAGCCAAGTGGGATTGGGGTACTGATCATTACCTAAAAGTGTCATCAAGATTGGGTGAAAAAATGTGTGCTGAGATTTCAGGAAACTCGTAGTTTTTTGGAAGCTTGGCAACGCCTTTCCATAAAAGTGATTTGTGCCGGTGTCTGCTTAGGGCTACATCAATAGGAAACAAACCATAGAGATAGAAATTGTATCTAATTTATGGTGTGAAATTTCAGATAGGTAGCACAAACCGTGTTTGATTTAGAGTTCCAAATACATGTGTCCATATAGGAATAAACAGAGTGAAACCTAAAAATTAAAACTGTTACGGCCAAAGAACGGTTTAACCTAGAAGAACGAAATTTGGTGAGCCAAGTGGGATTGGGGTACTGATCATTACCTGAAAGTGTCATCAAGATTGGGTGAAAAAATGTGTGCTGAGATTTCAGGAAACTCGTAGTTTTTTGGAAGCTAGACAACTCCTTTCCGTGAAAATGTTTTGCGCCAGTCTCTGCTTAGGGCTACATCAGTAGGAAACAAACCATAGAGGTAGAACTTGGAACTACTTTATTGTGTCAAGTTTCAAAGAGGTAGCACAAACCGTGTTTGATTTAGAGTTCCAACTACATGTATCCATATAGGAGAAAACAGAGTGAAACCTAAATATTTAAACTGTTACTGCCAACCAACGGTTTAACCTAGAAGAACGAAATTTGTTCAACGAAGTCGGATTGGGGTACTGAGCATTACCTCAACGTGTCATTAAGATTGGGTTAAAAAATGTGTGCTGAGATTTCAGGAAACTCGTAGTTTTTTGGAAGCTTGGTAACCCCTTTCCATGAAAGTGATTTGCGCCAGTCTCTGCTTAGGGCTACATCAATAGGAAATAAACCATAGAGATAGAACTTGGAACTACTTTATTGTGTCAAGTTTCAAAGAGCTTGCATAAACCGTGTTGGATGTAGAGTTCCAACTAAATGTATCCATATAGGAGAAAACAGAGTGAAACCTAAAAATTAAACTGTTACTGCCAACGAACGGTTTAACCTAGAAGAAAGAAATTTGGTGAGCCAAGTTGGATTGGGGTAATGATCATTAGCTGAAAGTGTCATCCAGATTGGGTGAAAAAATGTGTGCGTTGATTTCTGCAAACTCGTAGTTTTTTGGAGGCTTGGCAACCCCTTTCCATGAAAGTGATTTGCGCCGGTCTCTGCTTTGGGCTACATCAATAGGAAACAAACCATAGAAATAGAACTTGGGACTACTTTATTGGGTCAAGTTTCAAAGAGCTAGCACAAACCGTGTTTGATTTAGAGTTCGAAATACATGTATCCATATAGGAGAAAACAGAGTGAAACCTAAAAATTTAAACTGTTACTGCCAATGAATGGTTTAACCTAGAAGAACGAAATTTGGTGAGCCAAGTGGGATTCGGGTACTGATCATTACCTGAAAGTGTCATCCAGATTGGGTGAAAAAATGTGTGCTGAGATTTCAGGAAACTCGTAGTGTTTTGGAAGCTTGGCAACCCCTTTCCATGAAAGTGATTGACGCCAGTCTGTTCTTAGGGCTACATCAATAGGAAACAAACCATAGAGATAGAACTTGGAACTACTTTATTGTGTCAAGTTTCAAAGAGCTAGCACAAACCGTGTTTGATTTAGAATTCCAACTACATGTATCCATATAGTAGAAAACAGAGTGAAACCTAAATATTTAAACTGTTACTGCCAACGAACCGTTTAACCTAGAAGAAAGAAATTTGGTCAGCAAGTCAGATTGGGATACTGATCATTACCTCAAAGTGTCATCAAGATTGGGTTAAAAAATGTGTGCTGAGATTTCAGGAAACTCGTAGTTTTTTGGAAGCTTGGCAACGCCTTTCCATGAAAGTGATTTGTGCCGGTCTCTGCTTAGGGCTACATCAATAGGAAACAAACCATAGAGATAGAACTTAGAACTACTTTATTGCGTCAAGTTTCAAAGAGCTAGCACAAACCGTGTTTGATTTAGAGTTCCAACTACATGTATCCATATAGGAGAAAACAGAGTGAAACCTAAAAATTAAAACTGTTACTGCCAACGAACGGTTTAACCTAGAAGAACGAAATTTTGTGAGCCAACTGGGATTGGGGTACTGATCATTACCTGAAAGAGTCATCCAGATTGGGTGAAAAAATGTGTGCTGAAATTTCAGGAAACACGTAGTGTTTTGGAAGCTTGGCAACCCCTTTCCATGAAAGTGATTGGCGCCAGTCTGTTCTTAGGGCTACATCAATAGAAAAGAAACCATAGAGACAGAACTTGGAACTACTTTATTGTGTCAAGTTTCAAAGAGCTAGCACAAACCGTGTTTGATTTAGAGTTCCAACTACATGTATCCATATAGGAGAAAACAGAGTGAAACCTAAAAATTAAAACTGTTACTGCCAACGAACGGTTTAACCTAGAAGAACGAAATTTGGTGAGCCAAGTGGGATTTGCGTACTGATAATTACCTGAAAGTGTCATCAAGATTGGGTGAAAAAATGTGTGCTGAGTTTTCAGGAAACACGTAGTGTTTTGGAAGCTTGGCAACCCCTTTCCATAAAAGTGATTTGCGCCAGTCTCTGCTTAGGGCTACATCAATAGGAAACAAACCATAGAGATAGAACTTGGAACTACTTTATTGTGTCAAGTTTCAAAGAGCTAGCACAAACCGTGTTTGATTTAGAATTCCAACTACAGTATCCATATAGTAGAAAACAGAGTGAAACCTAAATATTTAAACTGTTACTGCCAACCAACGGTTTAACCTAGAAGAACGAAATTTGTTCAACCAAGTCGGATTGGGGTACTGAGCATTACCTCAACGTGTCATTAAGATTGGGTTAAAAAATGTGTGCTGATATTTCAGGAAACTCGTAGTTTTTTGGAAGCTTGGCAACCCCTTTCCATGAAAGTGATTTGCGCCAGTCTCTGCTTAGGGCTACATCAATAGGAAATAAACCATAGAGATAGAACTTGGAACTACTTTATTGTGTCAAGTTTCAAAGAGCTTGCATAAACCGTGTTGGATGTAGAGTTCCAACTAAATGTATCCATATAGGAGAAAACAGAGTGAAACCTAAAAATTAAACTGTTACTGCCAACGAACGGTTTAACCTAGAAGAAAGAAATTTGGTGAGCCAAGTTGGATTGGGGTAATGATCATTAGCTGAAAGTGTCATCCAGATTGGGTGAAAAAATGTGTGCGTTGATTTCTGCAAACTCGTAGTTTTTTGGAGGCTTGGCAACCCCTTTCCATGAAAGTGATTTGCGCCGGTCTCTGCTTTGGGCTACATCAATAGGAAACAAACCATAGAAATAGAACTTGGGACTACTTTATTGGGTCAAGTTTCAAAGAGCTAGCACAAACCGTGTTTGATTTAGAGTTCGAAATACATGTATCCATATAGGAGAAAACAGAGTGAAACCTAAAAATTTAAACTGTTACTGCCAATGAACGGTTTAACCTAGAAGAACGAAATTTGGTGAGCCAAGTGGGATTCGGGTACTGATCATTACGTGAAAGTGTCATCCAGATTGGGTGAAAAAATGTGTGCTGAGATTTCAGGAAACTCGTAGTTTTTTGGAAGCTTGGCAACGCCTTTCCATGAAAGTGATTTGTGCCGGTCTCTGCTTAGGGCTACATCAATAGGAAACAAACCATAGAGATAGAACTTAGAACTACTTTATTGCGTCAAGTTTCAAAGAGCTAGCACAAACCGTGTTTGATTTAGAGTTCCAACTACATGTATCCATATAGGAGAAAACAGAGTGAAACCTAAAAATTAAAACTGTTACTGCCAACGAACGGTTTAACCTAAAAGATCGAAATTTGGTGAGCCAAGTGGGATTGGGGTACTTATCATTAGCTGAAAGTGTCATACAGATTGGGTGAAAAAATGTGTGCTGAGATTTCAGGAAACTCGTAGTTTTTTGGAAGCTTGGCAACCCCTTTCCATGAAAGTGATTGGCGCCAGTCTGTTCTTAGGGCTACATCAATAGGAAAGAAACCATAGAGATAGGACATGGAAGTACTTTATTGTGTCAAGTTTCATAGAGGTAGCACAAACCGTGTTTGACTTAGAGTTCCAACTACATGTATCCATATAGGAGAAAACAGAGTGAAACCTAAAAATTAAAACTGTTACTGCCAACGAACGGTTTAATCTAGAAGAACGAAATTTGGTGAGCCAAGTGGGATTAGGGTACTGATTATTACCTGAAGGTGTCATCAAGATTGGGTGAAAAAATGTGTGCTGTGATTTGGGGAAACTCGTAGTTTTTTGGAAGCTTGGCAACGCCTTTCCATAAAAGTGATTTGTGCCGGTGTCTGCTTAGGGCTACATCAATAGGAAACAAACCATAGAAATAGAACTTGGAACTACTTTATTGGGTCAAGTTTCAAAGAGCTAGCACAAACCGTGTTTGATTGAGAGTTCCAACTACATGTATCCATATAGGAGAAAACACAGTGAAACCTAAAAATTAAAACTGTTACTGCCAATGAACGGTTGAACATAGAAGAACGAAATTCGGTGAGCCAATTGGGATTGGGGTACTGATCATTAGCTGAAAGTGTCATACAGATTGGGTGAAAAAATGTATGCGGTGATTTCTGGAAACTCGTAGTTTTTTGGAAGCTTGGCAACCCCTTTCCATGAAACTGATTAGCACGAGTCTCTGCTTAGGGCTATGTCAATAGGAAACAAACCATAGAGGTAGAACATGGAACTTCTTTATTGTGTCACGTTTCAAAGAGCTAGCACAAACCGTGTTTGATTTAGAGTTCCAACTACATGTATCCATATAGGAGAAAACAGAGTGAAACCTAAAAATTAAAACTGTTACTGCCAACGAACGGTTTAAACTAGAAGAACGAAATTTGGTGAGCCAAGTGGGATTCGGGTACTGATTATTACCTGAAAGTATCATCCAGATTGGGTGAAAAAATGTGTGCTGAGATTTCAGGAAACTCGTAGTGTTTTGGAATCTTGGCAACCCCTTTCCATGAAAGTGATTTGCGCCGGTCTCTGCTTAGGGCTACACCAATAGGAAACAAACCATAGAGATAGAACTTGGAACTACTTTATTGTGTCAAGTTTCAAAGAGCTAGCACAAACCGTGTTTGATTTAGAGTTCCAACAACATGTATCCATATAGGAGAAAACAGAGTGAAACCTAAATATTTAAACTGTTACTGCCAACGAACGGTTTAACCTAGAAGAACCAAATTTGGTGAGCCTAGTGGGATTGGGTTACTGATCATTACCTGGTAATGTCATCAAGATTGGGTGAAAAAATGTGTGCTGGGATTTCGGGAAACTCGTAGTTTTTTGGAAGCTTGGCAACGCCTTTCCATTGAAGTGATTTGTGCCGGTCTCTGCTTAGGGCTACATCAATAGGAAATAAACCACAGAAATAGAACTTGGAACTACTTTATTGGGTCAAGTTTCAAAGAGCTAGCACAAACCGTGTTTGATTTAGAGTTCCAACTACATGTATCCATATAGGAGAAAACAGAGGGAAACCTAAAAACTAAAACTGTTACTGCCAACGAACGGATTAACCTAGAAGATCGCAATTTGGTGAGCCAAGTGGGATTGGGGTACTGATCATTACCTGAAAGTGTCATCCAGATTAGGTGAAAAAATGTGTGCTGAGATTTCAGGAAACTCGTAGTTTTTTGGAAGCTTGGCAACCCCTTTCTATGAAAGTGATTTGCACTAGTCTCTGCTTACTGCTACGTCAATAGGAAACAAACCATAGAGATAGAACTTGGAACTACTTTATTGTGTCAAGTTTCAAATAGCTAGCACAAACCGTGTTTGATTTAGAGTTCCAACTACATGGATCCATAAAGGAGAAAACACAGTGAAACCTAAAAATTTAAACTGTTACTGCCAACGAACGGTTTAACCTAGAAGAACGAAATTTGGTGAGCCAAGTGGGATTAGGGTACTGATTATTACCTGAAGGTGTCATCAAGATTGGGTGAAAAAATGTGTGCTGTGATTTGGGGAAACTCGTAGTTTTTTGGAAGCTTGGCAACGCCTTTCCATAAAAGTGATTTGTGCCGGTGTCTGCTTAGGGCTACATCAATAGGAAACAAACCATAGAAATAGAACTTGGAACTACTTTATTGGGTCAAGTTTCAAAGAGCTAGCACAAACCGTGTTTGATTGAGAGTTCCAACTACATGTATCCATATAGGAGAAAACACAGTGAAACCTAAAAATTAAAACTGTTACTGCCAATGAACGGTTTAACCTAGAAGAACGAAATTTGGTGAGCCAATTGGGATTGGGGTACTGATCATTAGATGAAAGTGTCATACAGATTGGGTGAAAAAATGTATGCGGTGATTTCTGGAAACTCGTAGTTTTTTGGAAGCTTGGCAACCCCTTTCCATGAAAGTGATTTGCGCCGGTTTCTACTTTGGGCTACATCAATAGGAAACAAACCATAGAAATAAAACTTGGAACTACTTTATTGGGTCAAGTTTCAAAGAGCTAGCACAAACCGTGTTTGATTTAGAGTTCCAACTACATGTATCCATATAGGAGAAAACAGAGTGAAACCTAAAAATTAAAACTGTTACTGCCAACAAACGGTTTAACAAAGAAAAACGAAATTTGGTGAGCCAAGTGGGATTGGGGTACTCATCATTACCTGAAAGTGTCATCAAGATTGGGTGAAAAAATGTGTGCTTAAATTTCAGGAAACTCGTAGTTTTTTGGAAGCTTGGCAACCCCTTTCCATGAAACTGATTAGCACGAGTCTCTGCTTAGGGCTATGTCAATAGGAAACAAACCATAGAGATAGAACATGGAACTTCTTTATTGTGTCACGTTTCAAAGAGCTAGCACAAACCGTGTTTGATTTAGAGTTCCAACTACATGTATCCATATAGGAGAAAACAGAGTGAAACCTCAAAATTAAAACTGTTACTGCCAACGAACGGTTTAACCTAGAAGAACGAAATTTGGTGAGCCAAGTGGGATTCGGGTACTGATTATTACCTGAAAGTATCATCCAGATTGGGTGAAAAAATGTGTGCTGAGATTTCAGGAAACTCGTAGTGTTTTGGAATCTTGGCAACCCCTTTCCATGAAAGTGATTTGCGCCGGTCTCTGCTTAGGGCTACATCAATAGGAAACAAACCATAGAGATAGAACTTGGAACTACTTTATTGTGTCAAGTTTCAAAGAGCTAGCACAAACCTGTTTGATTTAGAGTTCCAACAACATGTATCCATATAGGAGAAAACAGAGTGAAACCTAAATATTTAAACTGTTACTGCCTACGAACGGTTTAACCTAGAAGAACCAAATTTGGTGAGCCTAGTGGGATTGGGTTACTGATCATTACCTGGTAATGTCATCAAGATTGGGTGAAAAAATGTGTGGTGGGATTTCGGGAAACTCGTAGTTTTTTGGAAGCTTGGCAACGCCTTTCCATTGAAGTGATTTGTGCCGGTCTCTGCTTAGGGCTACATCAATAGGAAATAAACCACAGAAATAGAACTTGGAACTACTTTATTGGGTCAAGTTTCAAAGAGCTAGCACAAACCGTGTTTGATTTAGAGTTCCAACTACATGTATCCATATAGGAGAAAACAGAGGGAAACCTAAAAACTAAAACTGTTACTGCCAATGAACGGATTAACCTAGAAGATCGCAATTTGTGAGCCAAGTGGGATTGGGGTACTGATCATTACCTGAAAGTGTCATCCAGATTAGGTGAAAAAATGTGTGCTGAGATTTCAGGAAACTCGTAGTTTTTTGGAAGCTTGGCAACCCCTTTCTATGAAAGTGATTTGCACTAGTCTCTGCTTACTGCTACGTCAATAGGAAACAAACCATAGAGATAGAACTTGGAACTACTTTATTGTGTCAAGTTTCAAATAGCTAGCACAAACCGTGTTTGATTTAGAGTTCCAACTACATGGATCCATAAAGGAGAAAACACAGTGAAACCTAAAAATTTAAACTGTTACTGCCAACGAACGGTTTAACCTAGAAGAACGAAATTTGGTGAGCCAAGTGGGATTCGGGTACTGATCATTACCTGAAAGTGTCATCCAGATTGGGTGAAAAAATGTGTGCTGAGATTTCAGGAAACTCGTAGTGTTTTGGAAGCTTGGCAACCCCTTTCCATGAAAGTGATTGACGCCAGTCTGTTCTTAGGGCTACATCAATAGGAAACAAACCATAGAGATAGAACTTGGAACTACTTTATTGTGTCAAGTTTCAAAGAGCTAGCACAAACCGTGTTTGATTTAGAATTCCAACTACATGTATCCATATAGTAGAAAACAGAGTGAAACCTAAATATTTAAAATGTTACTGCCAACGAACCGTTTAACCTAGAAGAACGAAATTTTGTCAGCAAGTCAGATTGGGATACTGATCATTACCTCAAAGTGTCATCAAGATTGGGTTAAAAAATGTGTGCTGAGATTTCAGGAAACTCGTAGTTTTTTGGAAGCTTGGCAACGCCTTTCCATGAAAGTGATTTGTGCCGGTCTCTGCTTAGGGCTACATCAATAGGAAACAAACCATAGAGATAGAACTTAGAACTACTTTATTGCGTTAAGTTTCAAAGAGCTAGCACAAACCATGTTTGATTTAGAGTTCCAACTACATGTATCCCTATAGGAGAAAACAGAGTGAAACCTAAAAATTAAAACTGTTACTGCCAACGAACGGTTTAACCTAAAAGATCGAAATTTGGTGAGCCAAGTGGGATTGGGGTACTTATCATTAGCTGAAAGTGTCATACAGATTGGGTGAAAAAATGTGTGCTGAGATTTCAGGAAACTCGTAGTTTTTTGGAAGCTTGGCAACCCCTTTCCATGAAAGTGATTGGCGCCAGTCTGTTCTTAGGGCTACATCAATAGGAAAGAAACCATAGAGATAGGACATGGAAGTACTTTATTGTGTCAAGTTTCATAGAGGTAGCACAAACCGTGTTTGATTTAGAGTTCCAACTACATGTATCCATATAGGAGAAAACAGAGTGAAACCTAAAAATTAAAACTGTCACTGCCAACGAACAGTTTAACCTAGGAGAACGAAATTTGGTGAGCCAAGTGGGATTGGGGTACTGATTATTACCTGAAAGTGTCATCAAGATTGGGTGAAAAAATGTGTGCTGTGATTTCGGGAAACTCGTAGTTTTTTGGAAGCTTGGCAACCCCTTTCTATGAAAGTGATTTGCACTAGTCTCTGCTTAGGGCTACATCAATAGGAAACAAACCATAGTGATAGAACTTGGAACTACTTTATTGTGTCAAATTTCAACGAGCTAGCACAAACCGTGTTTGATTTAGAGTTCCAACTACATGTATCCATATAGGAGAAAACAGAGTGAAACCTAAAAATTAAAACTGTTACTGCCAACCAACGGTTTAATCTAGAAGAACGAAATTTGGTGAGCCAAGTGGGATTAGGGTACTGATTATTACCTGAAGGTGTCATCAAGATTGGGTGAAAAAATGTGTGCTGTGATTTGGGGAAACTCGTAGTTTTTTGGAAGCTTGGCAACGCCTTTCCATAAAAGTGATTTGTGCCGGTGTCTGCTTAGGGCTACATCAATAGGAAACAAACCATAGAAATAGAACTTGGAACTACTTTATTGGGTCAAGTTTCAAAGAGCTAGCACAAACCGTGTTTGATTGAGAGTTCCAACTACATGTATCCATATAGGAGAAAACACAGTGAAACCTAAAAATTAAAACTGTTACTGCCAATGAACGGTTTAACCTAGAAGAACGAAATTTGGTGAGCCAATTGGGATTGGGGTACTGATCATTAGCTGAAAGTGTCATACAGATTGGGTGAAAAAATGTATGCGGTGATTTCTGGAAACTCGTAGTTTTTTGGAAGCTTGGCAACCCCTTTCCATGAAACTGATTAGCACGAGTCTCTGCTTAGGGCTATGTCAATAGGAAACAAACCATAGAGGTAGAACATGGAACTTCTTTATTGTGTCACGTTTCAAAGAGCTAGCACAAACCGTGTTTGATTTAGAGTTCCAACTACATGTATCCATATAGGAGAAAACAGAGTGAAACCTCAAAATTAAAACTGTTACTGCCAACGAACGGTTTAACCTAGAAGAACGAAATTTGGTGAGCCAAGTGGGATTCGGGTACTGATTATTACCTGAAAGTATCATCCAGATTGGGTGAAAAAATGTGTGCTGAGATTTCAGGAAACTCGTAGTGTTTTGGAATCTTGGCAACCCCTTTCCATGAAAGTGATTTGCGCCGGTCTCTGCTTAGGGCTACATCAATAGGAAACAAACCATAGAGATAGAACTTGGAACTACTTTATTGTGTCAAGTTTCAAAGAGCTAGCACAAACCTGTTTGATTTAGAGTTCCAACAACATGTATCCATATAGGAGAAAACAGAGTGAAACCTAAATATTTAAACTGTTACTGCCTACGAACGGTTTAACCTAGAAGAACCAAATTTGGTGAGCCTAGTGGGATTGGGTTACTGATCATTACCTGGTAATGTCATCAAGATTGGGTGAAAAAATGTGTGGTGGGATTTCGGGAAACTCGTAGTTTTTTGGAAGCTTGGCAACGCCTTTCCATTGAAGTGATTTGTGCCGGTCTCTGCTTAGGGCTACATCAATAGGAAATAAACCACAGAAATAGAACTTGGAACTACTTTATTGGGTCAAGTTTCAAAGAGCTAGCACAAACCGTGTTTGATTTAGAGTTCCAACTACATGTATCCATATAGGAGAAAACAGAGGGAAACCTAAAAACTAAAACTGTTACTGCCAATGAACGGATTAACCTAGAAGATCGCAATTTGTGAGCCAAGTGGGATTGGGGTACTGATCATTACCTGAAAGTGTCATCCAGATTAGGTGAAAAAATGTGTGCTGAGATTTCAGGAAACTCGTAGTTTTTTGGAAGCTTGGCAACCCCTTTCTATGAAAGTGATTTGCACTAGTCTCTGCTTACTGCTACGTCAATAGGAAACAAACCATAGAGATAGAACTTGGAACTACTTTATTGTGTCAAGTTTCAAATAGCTAGCACAAACCGTGTTTGATTTAGAGTTCCAACTACATGGATCCATAAAGGAGAAAACACAGTGAAACCTAAAAATTTAAACTGTTACTGCCAACGAACGGTTTAACCTAGAAGAACGAAATTTGGTGAGCCAAGTGGGATTCGGGTACTGATCATTACCTGAAAGTGTCATCCAGATTGGGTGAAAAAATGTGTGCTGAGATTTCAGGAAACTCGTAGTGTTTTGGAAGCTTGGCAACCCCTTTCCATGAAAGTGATTGACGCCAGTCTGGTCTTAGGGCTACATCAATAGGAAACAAACCATAGAGATAGAACTTGGAACTACTTTATTGTGTCAAGTTTCAAAGAGCTAGCACAAACCGTGTTTGATTTAGAATTCCAACTACATGTATCCATATAGTAGAAAACAGAGTGAAACCTAAATATTTAAACTGTTACTGCCAACGAACCGTTTAACCTAGAAGAACGAAATTTTGTCAGCAAGTCAGATTGGGATACTGATCATTACCTCAAAGTGTCATCAAGATTGGGTTAAAAAATGTGTGCTGAGATTTCAGGAAACTCGTAGTTTTTTGGAAGCTTGGCAACGCCTTTCCATGAAAGTGATTTGTGCCGGTCTCTGCTTAGGGCTACATCAATAGGAAACAAACCATAGAGATAGAACTTAGAACTACTTTACTGCGTTAAGTTTCAAAGAGCTAGCACAAACCATGTTTGATTTAGAGTTCCAACTACATGTATCCCTATAGGAGAAAACAGAGTGAAACCTAAAAATTAAAACTGTTACTGCCAACGAACGGTTTAACCTAAAAGATCGAAATTTGGTGAGCCAAGTGGGATTGGGGTACTTATCATTAGCTGAAAGTGTCATACAGATTGGGTGAAAAAATGTGTGCTGAGATTTCAGGAAACTCGTAGTTTTTTGGAAGCTTGGCAACCCCTTTCCATGAAAGTGATTGGCGCCAGTCTGTTCTTAGGGCTACATCAATAGGAAAGAAACCATAGAGATAGGACATGGAAGTACTTTATTGTGTCAAGTTTCATAGAGGTAGCACAAACCGTGTTTGATTTAGAGTTCCAACTACATGTATCCATATAGGAGAAAACAGAGTGAAACCTAAAAATTAAAACTGTCACTGCCAACGAACAGTTTAACCTAGGAGAACGAAATTTGGTGAGCCAAGTGGGATTGGGGTACTGATTATTACCTGAAAGTGTCATCAAGATTGGGTGAAAAAATGTGTGCTGTGATTTCGGGAAACTCGTAGTTTTTTGGAAGCTTGGCAACCCCTTTCTATGAAAGTGATTTGCACTAGTCTCTGCTTAGGGCTACATCAATAGGAAACAAACCATAGTGATAGAACTTGGAACTACTTTATTGTGTCAAATTTCAACGAGCTAGCACAAACCGTGTTTGATTTAGAGTTCCAACTACATGTATCCATATAGGAGAAAACAGAGTGAAACCTAAAAATTAAAACTGTTACTGCCAACCAACGGTTTAATCTAGAAGAACGAAATTTGGTGAGCCAAGTGGGATTAGGGTACTGATTATTTCCTGAAGGTGTCATCAAGATTGGGTGAAAAAATGTGTGCTGTGATTTGGGGAAACTCGTAGTTTTTTGGAAGCTTGGCAACGCCTTTCCATAAAAGTGATTTGTGCCGGTGTCTGCTTAGGGCTACATCAATAGGAAACAAACCATAGAAATAGAACTTGGAACTACTTTATTGGGTCAAGTTTCAAAGAGCTAGCACAAACCGTGTTTGATTGAGAGTTCCAACTACATGTATCCATATAGGAGAAAACACAGTGAAACCTAAAAATTAAAACTGTTACTGCCAATGAACGGTTTAACCTAGAAGAACGAAATTTGGTGAGCCAATTGGGATTGGGGTACTGATCATTAGCTGAAAGTGTCATACAGATTGGGTGAAAAAATGTATGCGGTGATTTCTGGAAACTCGTAGTTTTTTGGAAGCTTGGCAACCCCTTTCCATGAAACTGATTAGCACGAGTCTCTGCTTAGGGCTATGTCAATAGGAAACAAACCATAGAGGTAGAACATGGAACTTCTTTATTGTGTCACGTTTCAAAGAGCTAGCACAAACCGTGTTTGATTTAGAGTTCCAACTACATGTATCCATATAGGAGAAAACAGAGTGAAACCTAAAAATTAAAACTGTTACTGCCAACGAACGGTTTAACCTAGAAGAACGAAATTTGGTGAGCCAAGTGGGATTCGGGTACTGATTATTACCTGAAAGTATCATCCAGATTGGGTGAAAAAATGTGTGCTGAGATTTCAGGAAACTCGTAGTGTTTTGGAATCTTGGCAACCCCTTTCCATGAAAGTGATTTGCGCCGGTCTCTGCTTAGGGCTACATCAATAGGAAACAAACCATAGAGATAGAACTTGGAACTACTTTATTGTGTCAAGTTTCAAAGAGCTAGCACAAACCGTGTTTGATTTAGAGTTCTAACAACATGTATCCATATAGGAGAAAACAGAGTGAAACCTAAATATTTAAACTGTTACTGCCAACGAACGGTTTAACCTAGAAGAACCAAATTTGGTGAGCCTAGTGGGATTGGGTTACTGATCATTACCTGGTAATGTCATCAAGATTGGATGAAAAAATGTGTGCTGGGATTTCGGGAAACTCGTAGTTTTTTGGAAGCTTGGCAACGCCTTTCCATTGAAGTGATTTGTGCCGGTCTCTGCTTAGGGCTACATCAATAGGAAATAAACCACAGAAATAGAACTTGGAACTACTTTATTGGGTCAAGTTTCAAAGAGCTAGCACAAACCGTGTTTGATTTAGAGTTCCAACTACATGTATCCATATAGGAGAAAACAGAGGGAAACCTAAAAACTAAAACTGTTACTGCCAACGAACGGATTAACCTAGAAGATCGCAATTTGGTGAGCCAAGTGGGATTGGGGTACTGATCATTACCTGAAAGTGTCATCCAGATTAGGTGAAAAAATGTGTGCTGAGATTTCAGGAAACTCGTAGTTTTTTGGAAGCTTGGCAACCCCTTTCTATGAAAGTGATTTGCACTAGTCTCTGCTTACTGCTACGTCAATAGGAAACAAACCATAGAGATAGAACTTGGAACTACTTTATTGTGTCAAGTTTCAAATAGCTAGCACAAACCGTGTTTGATTTAGAGTTCCAACTACATGGATCCATAAAGGAGAAAACACAGTGAAACCTAAAAATTTAAACTGTTACTGCCAACGAACGGTTTAACCTAGAAGAACGAAATTTGGTGAGCCAAGTGGGATTGGGGTACTGATCATTACCTGAAAGTGTCATCCAGATTGGGTGAAAAAATATGGGCTGAGATTTCAGGAAACTCGTAGTTTTTGGAAGCTTGGCAACCCCTTTCCATGAAAGTGATTGGCGCCAGTCTGTTCTTAGGGCTACACCAATAGGAAACAAACCATAGAGATAGAACTTGGAACTACTTTATTGTGTCAAGTTTCAAAGAGCTAGCACAAACCGTGTTTGATTTAGAGTCCCAACTACATGTATCCATAAAGGAGAAAACACAGTGAAACCTAAAAATTTAAACTGTTACTGCCAACGAACGGTTTAACCTTGAAGAACGAAATTTGGTGAGCCAAGTGGGATTGGGGTACTGATCATTACCTGAAAGTGTCATCAAGATTGGGTGAAAAAATGTGTGCTGAGATTTCACTAAACTCGTAGTGTTTTGGAAGCTTGGCAACCCCTTTCCATGAAAGTGATTTACGCCGGTCTCTGCTTAGGGCTACATCAAACGAAAACAAACCATAGAGATAGAACTTGGAACTACTTTTTTGTGTCAAGTTTCAAAGAGGTAGCACAAACCGTGTTTGATTTAGAGTTCCAACTACATGTATCCATATAGGAGAAAACACAGTGAAACCTAATATTTAATCTGTTACTGCCAACGAACGGTTTAACCTAGAAGAATGAAATTTGGTGAGCCAAGTGGGATTGGGGTACTGATCATTACCTGAAAGTGTCATCAAGATTGGGTGATAAAATGTGTGCTGGGATTTCGGGAAACTCGTAGTTTTTTGGAAGCTTGGCAACCCCTTTCCATGAAAGTGATTTGCGCCAGTCTCTGCTTAGGGCTAAATCAACAGGAAACAAATCATAGAGATAGAACTAGGAACTAATTTATTGTGTCAAGTTTCAAAGTGCTAGCACAAACCGTGTTTGATTTAGAGTTCCAACTACATGTATCCATATAGGAGAAAACAGAGTGAAACCTAAAAATTAAAACTGTTACTGCCAACGAACGGTTTAACGTAGAAGAACGAAATTTGGTGAGCCAAGTGGGATTGGGGTACTGATCATTAGCTGAAAGTGTCATCCAGATTGGGTGAAAAAATGTGTGCGGTGATTTCTGGAAACTCGTAGTGTTTTGGAAGCTTGGCAACCCCTTTCCATGAAAGTGATTTGTGCCCGTCTCTGCTTAGTGCTACATCAATAGGAAACAAACCATAGAGATAGAACTTGGAACTACTTTATTGTGTCAAGTTTCAAAGAGCTAGCACAAACCGTGTTGGATTTAGAGTTCCAAATACATGTATCCATATAGGAGAAAACAGAGTGCAAACTAAATATTTAAACAGTTACTGCCAACGAAAGGTTTAACCTAGAAGAACCAAATTTGGTTAGCCAAGTGGGATTGGGATACTGATCATTAACTGAAAGTGTCATCAAGATTGGGTGAAAAAATGTGTACTGAGATTTCAGGAAACTCGTAGTTTTTTGGAAGCTTGGCACCCCTTTCCATGAAAGTGATTAGCACGAGTCTCTGCTTAGGGCTACGTCAATAGGAAACAAACCATAGAGATAGACCATGGAACTTCTTTATTGTGTCAAGTTTCAAAGAGCTAGCACAAACCGTGTTTGATTTAGAGTTCCAAATACATGTATCCATATAGGAGAAAACACATTGAAACCTAAAAATTAAATCTGTTACTGCCAAGGAACGGTTTAACCCAGAAGAACGAAATTTGGTGAGCCAAGTGGGATTGGGGTACTGATCATTACCGGAAAGTGTCATCAAGATTTGGTGAAAAAATGTGTGCTGAGATTTCAGGAAACTCGTAGTGTTTTGGAAGCTTGGCAACCCCTTTCCATGAAAGTGATTTGGGCCGGTCTCTGCTTAGGGCTACATCAATAGAAAACAAACCATAGAGATAGAACTTGGAACTAGTTTATTGTGTCAAGTTTCAAAGAGCTAGCACAAACCATGTTTGATTTAGAGTTCCAACTACATGTATCCATATAGGAGAAAACAGAGTGAAACCTAAATATTTAAACTGTTACTGCCAACGAATGGTTTAACCTAGAAGAACGAAATTTGGTCAGCCAAGTCGGATTGGGGTACTGATCATTACCTGAAAGTGTCATCAAGATTGGGTTAAAAAATGTGTGCTGAGATTTTAGGAAATTCGTAGTTTTTTGGAAGCTTGGCAACCCCTTTCCATGAAAGTGATTTCCGCCAGTCTCTGCTTAGGGCTACATCAATAGGAAACAAACCATAGAGATAGAACTTGGAACTTCTTTACTGTGTCAAGTTTCAAAGAGCTAGCACAAACCGTGTTTGATTTAGAGTTCCAACTACATGTATCCATATAGGAGAAAACACAGTGAAACCTAAAAATTAAATCTGTTACTGCCAACGAACGGTTTAACCTAGAAGAACGAAATTTGGTGAGCCAAGTGGGATTGGGGTACTGATCATTACCTGAAAGTGTCATCAAGATTGGGTGAAAAAATGTGTGCGGTGATTTCTGGAAACTCGTAGTTTTTTGGAAGCTTGGCAACCCCTTTCCATGAAAGTGATTTGTGCCCGTCTCTGCTTTGGGCTACATCAATAGGAAACAAACCATAGAGATAGAACTTGGATCTACTTTATTGTGTCAAGTTTCAAAGAGCTAGCACAAACCGTGTTGGATTTAGAGTTCCAAATACTTGTATCCATATAGGAGAAAACAGAGTGCAAACTAAATATTTAAACAGTTACTGCCAACGAAAGGTTTAACCTAGAAGAACCAAATTTGGTTAGC
This sequence comes from Spermophilus citellus, assembly GCF_964194105.1. Classification (NCBI taxonomy): domain Eukaryota; kingdom Metazoa; phylum Chordata; class Mammalia; order Rodentia; family Sciuridae; genus Spermophilus; species Spermophilus citellus. The sequence continues at coordinate 23,583,109 of NC_138196.1, read as the reverse complement.
CAAGTGGGATTGGGATACTGATTATTACCTGAAAGTGTCATCAAGATTGGGTGAAAAAATGTGTGCTGAGATTTCAGGAAACTCGTAGTTTTTTGGAAGCTTGGCACCCCTTTCCATGAAAGTGATTAGCACGAGTCTCTGCTTAGGGCTACGTCAATAGGAAACAAACCATAGAGATAGACCATGGAACTTCTTTATTGTGTCAAGTTTCAAAGAGCTAGCACAAACCGTGTTTGATTTAGAGTTCCAAATACATGTATCCATATAGGAGAAAACACATTGAAACCTAAAAATTAAATCTGTTACTGCCAACGAACGGTTTAACCTAGAAGAACGAAATTTGGTGAGCCAAGTGGGATTGGGGTACTGATCATTACCGGAAAGTGTCATCAAGATTGGGTGAAAAAATGTGTGCTGAGATTTCAGGAAACTCGTAGTGTTTTGGAAGCTTGGCAACCCCTTTCCATGAAAGTGATTTGCGCCGGTCTCTGCTTAGGGCTACATCAATAGAAATCAAACCATAGAGATAGAACTTGGAACTAGTTTATTGTGTCAAGTTTCAAAGAGCTAGCACAAACCATGTTTGATTTAGAGTTCCAACTACATGTATCCATATAGGAGAAAACAGAGTGAAACGTAAATATTTAAACTGTTACTGCCAACGAACGGTTTAACCTAGAAGAACGAAATTTGGTCAGCCAAGTCGGATTGGGGTACTGATCATTACCTCAAAGTGTCATCAAGATTGGGTTAAAAAATGTGTGCTGAGATTTTAGGAAATTCGTAGTTTTTTGGAAGCTTGGCAACCCCTTTCCATGAAAGTGATTTCCGCCAGTCTCTGCTTAGGGCTACATCAATAGGAAACAAACCATAGAGATAGAACTTGGAACTTCTTTACTGTGTCAAGTTTCAAAGAGCTAGCACAAACCGTGTTTGATTAAGAGTTCCAACTACATGTATCCATATAGGAGAAAACACAGTGAAACCTAAAAATTAAATCTGTTACTGCCAATGAACGGTTTAACCTAGAAGAACGAAATTTGGTGAGCCAAGTGGGATTGGGGTACTGATCATTACCTGAAAGTGTCATCAAGATTGGGTGAAAAAATATGTGCTGAGATTTCAGGAAACTCGTAGTGTTTTGGAAGCTTGGCAACCCCTTTCCATGAAAGTGATTTGCGCCGGTCTCTGCTTAGGGCTACATCAATAGGAAACAAACCATAGAGATAGAACTTGGAACTACTTTATTGTGTCAAGTTTCAAAGAGCTAGCACAAACCGTGTTTGATTTAGAGTTCCAACTACATGTATCCATATAGGAGAAAACAGAGTGAAACCTAAATATTTAATCTGTTACTGCCAACGAACGATTTAACCTAGAAGAATGAAATTTGGTGAGCCAAGTGGGATTGGGGTACTTATCATTACCTGAAAGTGTCATCAAGATTGGGTGATAAAATGTGTGCTGGGATTTCGGGAAACTCGTAGTTTTTTGGAAGCTTGGCAACCCCTTTCCATGAAAGTGATTTGCGCCAGTCTCTGCTTAGGGCTAAATCAACAGGAAACAAATCATAGATATAGAACTAGGAACTAATTTATTGTGTCAAGTTTCAAAGTGCTAGCACAAACCGTGTTTGATTTAGAGTTCCAACTACATGTATCCATATAGGAGAAAACAGAGTGAAACCTAAAAATTAAAACTGTTACTGCCAACGAACGGTTTAACCTAGAAGAACGAAATTTGGTGAGCCAAGTGGGATTGGGGTACTGATCATTAGCTGAAAGTGTCATCCAGATTGGGTGAAAAAATGTGTGCGGTGATTTCTGGAAACTCGTAGTTTTTTGGAAGCTTGGCAACCCCTTTCCATGAAAGTGATTTGTGCCCGTCTCTGCTTTGGGCTACACCAATAGGAAACAAACCATAGAGATAGAACTTGGAACTACTTTATTGTGTCAAGTTTCAAAGAGCTAGCACAAACCGTGTTTGATTTAGAGTTCTAACAACATGTATCCATATAGGAGAAAACAGAGTGAAACCTAAATATTTAATCTGTTACTGCCAACGAACGGTTTAACCTAGAAGAACCAAATTTGGTGAGCCTAGTGGGATTGGGTTACTGATCATTACCTGGTAATGTCATCAAGATTGGGTGAAAAAATGTGTGCTGGGATTTCGGGAAACTCGTAGTTTTTTGGAAGCTTGGCAACGCCTTTCCATTGAAGTGATTTGTGCCGGTCTCTGCTTAGGGCTACATCAATAGGAAATAAACCACAGAAATAGAACTTGGAACTACTTTATTGGGTCAAGTTTCAAAGAGCTAGCACAAACCGTGTTTGATTTAGAGTTCCAACTACATGTATCCATATAGGAGAAAACAGAGGGAAACCTAAAAACTAAAACTGTTACTGCCAACGAACGGATTAACCTAGAAGATCGCAATTTGGTGAGCCAAGTGGGATTGGGGTACTGATCATTACCTGAAAGTGTCATCCAGATTAGGTGAAAAAATGTGTGCTGAGATTTCAGGAAACTCGTAGTTTTTTGGAAGCTTGGCAACCCCTTTCTATGAAAGTGATTTGCACTAGTCTCTGCTTACTGCTACGTCAATAGGAAACAAACCATAGAGATAGAACTTGGAACTACTTTATTGTGTCAAGTTTCAAATAGCTAGCACAAACCGTGTTTGATTTAGAGTTCCAACTACATGGATCCATAAAGGAGAAAACACAGTGAAACCTAAAAATTTAAACTGTTTCTGCCAACGAACGGTTTAACCTAGAAGAACGAAATTTGGTCAGCCAAGTCGGATTGGGGTACTGATCATTACCTGAAAGTGTCATCCAGATTGGGTGAAAAAATATGTGCTGAGATTTCAGGAAACTCCTAGTTTTTGGAAGCTTGGCAACCCCTTTCCATGAAAGTGATTGGCGCCAGTCTGTTCTTAGGGCTACACCAATAGGAAACAAACCATAGAGATAGAACTTGGAACTACTTTATTGTGTCAAGTTTCAAAGAGCTAGCACAAACCGTGTTTGATTTAGAGTTCCAACTACATGTATCCATAAAGGAGAAAACACAGTGAAACCTAAAAATTTAAACTGTTACTGCCAACGAACGGTTTAACCTTGAAGAACGAAATTTGGTGAGCCAAGTGGGATTGGGGTACTGATCATTACCTGAGAGTGTCATCAAGATTGGGTGAAAAAATGTGTGCTGAGATTTCACTAAACTCGTAGTGTTTTGGAAGCTTGGCAACCCCTTTCCATGAAAGTGATTTACGCCGGTCTCTGCTTAGGGCTACATCAAAAGAAAACAAACCATAGAGATAGAACTTGGAACTACTTTTTTGTGTCAAGTTTCAAAGAGGTAGCACAAACCGTGTTTGATTTAGAGTTCCAACTACATGTATCCATATAGGAGAAAACACAGTGAAACCTAATATTTAATCTGTTACTGCCAACGAACGGTTTAACCTAGAAGAATGAAATTTGGTGAGCCAAGTGGGATTGGGGTACTGATCATTACCTGAAAGTGTCATCAAGATTGGGTGATAAAATGTGTGCTGGGATTTCGGGAAACTCGTAGTTTTTTGGAAGCTTGGCAACCCCTTTCCATGAAAGTGATTTGCGCCAGTCTCTGCTTAGGGATAAATCAACAGGAAACAAATCATAGAGATAGAACTAGGAACTAATTTATTGTGTCAAGTTTCAAAGTGCTAGCACAAACCGTGTTTGATTTAGAGTTCCAACTACATGTATCCATATAGGAGAAAACAGAGTGAAACCTAAAAATTAAAACTGTTACTGCCAACGAACGGTTTAACGTAGAAGAACGAAATTTGGTGAGCCAAGTGGGATTGGGGTACTGATCATTAGCTGAAAGTGTCATCCAGATTGGGTGAAAAAATGTGTGCGGTGATTTCTGGAAACTCGTAGTGTTTTGGAAGCTTGGCAACCCCTTTCCATGAAAGTGATTTGTGCCCGTCTCTGCTTAGTGCTACATCAATAGGAAACAAACCATAGAGATAGAACTTGGAACTACTTTATTGTGTCAAGTTTCAAAGAGCTAGCACAAACCGTGTTGGATTTAGAGTTCCAAATACATGTATCCATATAGGAGAAAACAGAGTGCAAACTAAATATTTAAACAGTTACTGCCAACGAAAGGTTTAACCTAGAAGAACCAAATTTGGTTATCCAAGTGGGATTGGGATACTGATCATTAACTGAAAGTGTCATCAAGATTGGGTGAAAAAATGTGTACTGAGATTTCAGGAAACTCATAGTTTTTTGGAAGCTTGGCACCCCTTTCCATGAAAGTGATTAGCACGAGTCTCTGCTTAGGGCTACGTCAATAGGAAACAAACCATAGAGATAGACCATGGAACTTCTTTATTGTGTCAAGTTTCAAAGAGCTAGCACAAACCGTGTTTGATTTAGAGTTCCAAATACATGTATCCATATAGGAGAAAACACATTGAAACCTAAAAATTAAATCTGTTACTGCCAAGGAACGGTTTAACCCAGAAGAACGAAATTTGGTGAGCCAAGTGGGATTGGGGTACTGATCATTACCGGAAAGTGTCATCAAGATTTGGTGAAAAAATGTGTGCTGAGATTTCAGGAAACTCGTAGTGTTTTGGAAGCTTGGCAACCCCTTTCCATGAAAGTGATTTGGGCCGGTCTCTGCTTAGGGCTACATCAATAGAAAACAAACCATAGAGATAGAACTTGGAACTAGTTTATTGTGTCAAGTTTCAAAGAGCTAGCACAAACCATGTTTGATTTAGAGTTCCAACTACATGTATCCATATAGGAGAAAACAGAGTGAAACCTAAATATTTAAACTGTTACTGCCAACGAACGGTTTAACCTAGAAGAACGAAATTTGGTCAGCCAAGTCGGATTGGGGTACTGATCATTACCTGAAAGTGTCATCAAGATTGGGTTAAAAAATGTGTGCTGAGATTTTAGGAAATTCGTAGTTTTTTGGAAGCTTGGCAACCCCTTTCCATGAAAGTGATTTCCGCCAGTCTCTGCTTAGGGCTACATCAATAGGAAACAAACCATAGAGATAGAACTTGGAACTTCTTTACTGTGTCAAGTTTCAAAGAGCTAGCATAAACCGTGTTTGATTTAGAGTTCCAACTACATGTATCCATATAGGAGAAAACACAGTGAAACCTAAAAATTAAATCTGTTACTGCCAACGAACGGTTTAACCTAGAAGAACGAAATTTGGTGAGCCAAGTGGGATTGGGGTACTGATCATTACCTGAAAGTGTCATCAAGATTGGGTGAAAAAATGTGTGCGGTGATTTCTGGAAACTCGTAGTTTTTTGGAAGCTTGGCAACCCCTTTCCATGAAAGTGATTTGTGCCCGTCTCTGCTTTGGGCTACATCAACAGGAAACAAACCATAGAGATAGAACTTGGAACTACTTTATTGTGTCAAGTTTCAAAGAGCTAGCACAAACCGTGTTGGATTTAGAGTTCCAAATACATGTATCCATATAGGAGAAAACAGAGTGCAAACTAAATATTTAAACAGTTACTGCCAACGAAAGGTTTAACCTAGAAGAACCAAATTTGGTTAGCCAAGTGGGATTGGGATACTGATTATTACCTGAAATTGTCATCAAGATTGGGTGAAAAAATGTGTGCTGAGATTTCAGGAAACTCGTAGTTTTTTGGAAGCTTGGCACCCCTTTCCATGAAAGTGATTAGCACGAGTCTCTGCTTAGGGCTACGTCAATAGGAAACAAACCATAGAGATAGACCATGGAACTTCTTTATTGTGTCAAGTTTCAAAGAGCTAGCACAAACCGTGTTTGATTTAGAGTTCCAAATACATGTATCCATATAGGAGAAAACACATTGAAACCTAAAAATTAAATCTGTTACTGCCAACGAACGGTTTAACCTAGAAGAACGAAATTTGGTGAGCCAAGTGGGATTGGGGTACTGATCATTACCGGAAAGTGTCATCAAGATTTGGTGAAAAAATGTGTGCTGAGATTTCAGGAAACTCGTAGTGTTTTGGAAGCTTGGCAACCCCTTTCCATGAAAGTGATTTGCGCCGGTCTCTGCTTAGGGCTACATCAATAGAAAACAAACCATAGAGATAGAACTTGGAACTAGTTTATTGTGTCAAGTTTCAAAGAGCTAGCACAAACCATGTTTGATTTAGAGTTCCAACTACATGTATCCATATAGGAGAAAACAGAGTGAAACCTAAATATTTAAACTGTTACTGCCAACGAACGGTTTAACCTAGAAGAACGAAATTTGGTCAGCCAAGTCGGATTGGGGTACTGATCATTACCTCAAAGTGTCATCAAGATTGGGTTAAAAAATGTGTGCTGAGATTTTAGGAAATTCGTAGTTTTTTGGAAGCTTGGCAACCCCTTTCCATGAAAGTGATTTCCGCCAGTCTCTGCTTAGGGCTACATCAATAGGAAACAAACCATAGAGATAGAACTTGGAACTTCTTTACTGTGTCAAGTTTCAAAGAGCTAGCACAAACCGTGTTTGATTTAGAGTTCCAACTACATGTATCCATATAGGAGAAAACAGAGTGAAACCTAAATATTTAAACTGTTACTGACAACGAACGGTTTAACCTAGAAGAACGAAATTTGGTGAGCCAAGTGGGATTGGGGTACTGATCATTACCTGAAAATGTCATCAAGATTGGGTGAAAAAATGTGTGCTGGGATTTCGGGAAACTCGTAGTTTTTTGGAAGCTTGGCAACGCCTTTCAATTGAAGTGATTTGTGCCGGTCTCTGCTTAGGGCTACATCAATAGGAAGCAAACCATAGAAATAGAACTTGGAACTACTTTATTGGGTCAAGTTTCAAAGAGCTAGCACAAAATGTGTTTGATTTAGAGTTCCAACTACATGTATCCACATAGGCGAAAACACAGTGAAACGTAAAAATTAAAACTGTTACTGCCAACGAACGGTTTAACCTAGAAGAACGAAATTTGCTGAGCCAATTGGGATTGGGGTACTGATCATTAGCTGAAAGTGTCATCCATATTGGGTGAAAAAATGTATGCGGTGATTTCTGGAAACTCGTAGTTTTTTGGAAGCTTGGCAACCCCTTTCCATGAAAGTGATTTACGCCGGTCTCTGCTTAGGGCTACATCAAAAGAAAACAAACCATAGAGATAGAACTTGGAACTACTTTTTTGTGTCAAGTTTCAAAGAGGTAGCACAAACCGTGTTTGATTTAGAGTTCCAACTACATGTATCCATATAGGAGAGAACACAGTGAAACCTAATATTTAATCTGTTACTATGAACGAACGGTTTAACCTAGAAGAATGAAATTTGGTGAGCCAAGTGGGATTGGGGTACTGATCATTACCTGAAAGTGTCATCAAGATTGGGTGATAAAATGTGTGCTGGGATTTCGGGAAACTCGTAGTTTTTTGGAAGCTTGGCAACCCCTTTCCATGAAAGTGATTTGCGCCAGTCTCTGCTTAGGGCTAAATCAACAGGAAACAAATCATAGATATAGAACTAGGAACTAATTTATTGTGTCAAGGTTCAAAGTGCTAGCACAAACCGTGTTTGATTTAGAGTTCCAACTACATGTATCCATATAGGAGAAAACAGAGTGAAACCTAAAAATTAAAACTGTTACTGCCAACGAACGGTTTAACCTAGAAGAACGAAATTTGGTGAGCCAAGTGGGATTGGGGTACTGATCATTAGCTGAAAGTGTCATCCAGATTGGGTGAAAAAATGTGTGCGGTGATTTCTGGAAACTCGTAGTTTTTTGGAAGCTTGGCAACCCCTTTCCATGAAAGTGATTTGTGCCCGTCTCTGCTTTGGGCTACATCAATAGGAAACAAACCATAGAGATAGAACTTGGAACTACTTTATTGTGTCAAGTTTCAAAGAGCTAGCACAAACCATGTTGGATTTAGAGTTCCAAATACATGTATCCATATAGGAGAAAACAGAATGCAAACTAAATATTTAAACAGTTACTGCCAACGAAAGGTTTAACCTAGAAGAACCAAATTTGGTTAGCCAAGTGGGATTGGGATACTGATCATTACCTGAAAGTGTCATCAAGTTTGGGTGAAAAAATGTGTGCTGAGATTTCAGGAAACTCGTAGTTTTTTGGAAGCTTGGCACCCCTTTCCATGAAAGTGATTAGCACGAGTGTCTGCTTAGGGCTACGTCAATAGGAAACAAACCATAGAGATAGACCTTGGAACTTCTTTATTGTGTCAAGTTTCAAAGAGCTAGCACAAACCGTGTTTGATTTAGAGTTCCAAATACATGTATCCATATAGGAGAAAACACATTGAAACCTAAAAATTAAATCTGTTACTGCCAACGAACGGTTTAACCTAGAAGAACGAAATTTGGTGAGCCAAGTGGGATTGGGGTACTGATCATTACCTAAAAGTGTCATCAAGATTGGGTGAAAAAATGTGTGCTGAGATTTCAGGAAACTCGTAGTGTTTTGGAAGCTTGGCAACCCCTTTCCATGAAAGTGATTTGCGCCGGTCTCTGCTTAGGGCTACATCAATAGAAAACAAACCATAGAGATAGAACTTGGAACTAGTTTATTGTGTCAAGTTTCAAAGAGCTAGCACAAACCATGTTTGATTTAGAGTTCCAACTACATGTATCCATATAGGAGAAAACAGAGTGAAACCTAAATATTTAAACTGTTACTGCCAACGAAAGGTTTAACCTAGAAGAACCAAATTTGGTTAGCCAAGTGGGATTGGGATACTGATTATTACCTGAAAGTGTCATCAAGATTGGGTGAAAAAATGTGTGCTGAGATTTCAGGAAACTCGTAGTTTTTTGGAAGCTTGGCAACCCCTTTCCATGAAAGTGATTTCCGCCAGTCTCTGCTTAGGGCTACATCAATAGGAAACAAACCATAGAGATAGAACTTGGAACTTATTTACTGTGTCAAGTTTCAAAGAGCTAGCACAAACCGTGTTTGATTTAGAGTTCCAACTACATGTATCCATATAGGAGAAAACAGAGTGAAACCTAAAAATTAAATCTGTTACTGCCAACGAATGGTTTATCCTAGAAGAACGAAATTTGGTGAGCCAAGTGGGATTGGGGTACTGATCATTACCTGAAAATGTCATCAAGATTGGGTGAAAAAATGTGTGCTGGGATTTCTGGAAACTCGTAGTTTTTTGGAAGCTTGGCAACGCCTTTCAATTGAAGTGATTTGTGCCGGTCTCTGCTTAGGGCTACATCAATAGGAAACAAACCATAGAAATAGAACTTGGAACTACTTTATTGGGTCAAGTTTCAAAGAGCTAGCACAAAATGTGTTTGATTTAGAATTCCAACTACATGTATCCATATAGGCGAAAACACAGTGAAACGTAAATTTAAAACTGTTACTGCCAACGAACGGTTTAACCTAGAAGAACGAAATTTGCTGAGCCAATTGGGATTGGGGTACTGATCATTAGCTGAAAGTGTCATCCAGATTGGGTGAAAAAATGTATGCGGTGATTTCTGGAAACTCGTAGTTTTTTGGAATCTTGGCAACACCTTTCCATGAAAGTGATTTGCGCTGGTCTCTGCTTAGGGCTACATCAATAGGAAACAAACCATAGAGATAGAACTTGGAACTACTTTATTGTGTCAAGTTTCAAAGAGCTAGCACAAACCGTGTTTGATTTAGAGTTCCAACTATATGTATCCATATAGGAGAAAACAGAGTGAAACCTAAATATTTAAACTGTTACTGCCAACGAATGGTTTAACCTAGAAGAACGAAATTTGGTGAGCCAAGTGGGATTGGGGTACTGATCATTACCTGAAAGTGTCATCAAGATTGGGTGAGAAAATGTGTTCTGGGATTTTGGGAAACTCGTAGTTTTTTGGAAGCTTGGCAACGCCTTTTCATGAAAGTGATTTGTGCCGGTCTCTGCTTAGGGCTACATGTTTAGGAAACAAACCATAAAAATAGAACTTGGAACTACTTTATTGTGTCAAGTTTCAAAGAGCTAGCACAAACCGTGTTTGATTTAGATTTCCAACTACATGTATCCATATAGGAGAAAACAGAGTGAATCCTAAAAATTAAAACTGTGACTGCCAACGAATGGTTTAACCTAGAAGAACGAAATTTGGTGAGCCAAGTGGGATTGGGGTAATGATCATATCCTGAAAGTGTCATCAAGATTGGGTGAAAAAATGTGTGCTGAGATTTCAGGAAACTCGTAGTTTTTTGGAAGCTTGGCAACCCCTTTCCATGAAAGTGTTGGCGCCAGACTGTTCTTAGGGCTACATGAATTGGAAACAAACCATAGAGATAGAACTTGGAACTACTTTATTGTTTCAAGTTTCAAAGAGCTAGCACAAACCGTTTTTGATATAGAGTTCCAACTACATTTATCCATATAGGAGAAAACACAGTGAAACCTAAAAATTAAAACTGTTACTGCCAACGAACGGTTTAACCTAGGAGACGAAATTTGGTGAGCCAAGTGGGATTGGGGTACTGATCATTAGCTGAAAGTTTCATCCAGATTGGGTGAAAAAATGTGTGCGATGATTTCTGGAAACTCGTAGTTTTTTGGAAGCTTGGCAACCCCTTTTCATGAAAGTGATTTGCGCCGGTCTCTGCTTAGGGCTACATCAATAGGAAACAAACCATAGAGATAGAACTTGGAACTACTTTATTGTGTCAAGTTTCAAAGAGCTAGCAAAAACCGTGTTTGATTTAGAATTCCAACTACATGTATCCATACAGGAGAAAACAGAGTGAAACCTAAATATTTAAACTGTTACTGCCATGAACGGTTTAACCTAGAAGAACGAAATTTGGTGAGCCAAGTGGGATTGGGGTAATGATCATTACCTGAAAGTGTCATCAAGATTGGGTGAAAAAAATGTGTGCTGGGATTTCGTGAACCTCGTAGTTTTTTGGAAGCTTGGCAACCCCTTTCCATGAAAGTGATTTCCGCCACTCTCTGCTTAGGGCTACATCAATAGGAAACAAACCATAGAGATAGAACTTGGAACTTCTTTACTGTGTCAAGTTTCAAAGAGCTAGCACAAACCGTGTTTGATTTAGAGTTCCAACTACATGTATCCATATAGGAGAAAACACAGTGAAACCTAAAAATTAAATCTGTTACTGCCAACGAACAGTTTAACCTAGAAGAACGAAATTTGGTGAGCCAAGTGGGATTGGGGTACTGATCATTACCTGAAAGTGTCATCATGATTGGGTGAAAAAATGTGTGCTGAGGTTTCAGGAAACTCGTAGTGTTTTGGAAGCTTGGCAACCCCTTTCCATGAAAGTGATTTGCGCCGGTCTCTGCTTAGGGCTACATCAATAGAAAACAAACCATAGAGATAGAACTTGGAACTAGTTTATTGTGTCAAGTTTCAAAGAGCTAGCACAAACCATGTTTGATTTAGAGTTCCAACTACATGTATCCATATAGGAGAAAACAGAGTGAAACCTAAATATTTAAACTGTTACTGCCAACGAACGGTTTAACCTAGAAGAACGAAATTTGGTCAGCCAAGTCGGATTGGGGTACTGAACATAACCTCAAAGTGTCATCAAGATTGGGTTAAAAAATGTGTGCTGAGATTTTAGGAAATTCGTAGTTTTTTGGAAGCTTGGCAACCCCTTTCCATGAAAGTGATTTGCGCCACTCTCTGCTTAGGCCTACATCAATAGGAAACAAACCATAGAGATAGAACTTGGAACTTCTTTACTGTGTCAAGTTTCAAAGAGCTAGCACAAACCGTGTTTGATTTAGAGTTCCAACTACATGTATCCATATAGGAGAAAACACAGTGAAACCTAAAAATTAAATCTGTTACTGCCAACGAACAGTTTAACCTAGAAGAACGAAATTTGGTGAGCCAAGTGGGATTGGGGTACTGATCATTACCTGAAAGTGTCATCAAGATTGGGTGAAAAAATGTGTGCTGAGATTTCAGGAAACTCGTAGTGTTTTGGAAGCTTGGCAACCCCTTTCCATGAAAGTGATTTGCTCCGGTCTCTGCTTAGGGCTACATCAATAGGAAACAAACCATAGAGATAGAACTTGGAACTACTTTATTGTGTCAAGTTTCAAAGAGCTAGCACAAACCGTGTTTGATTTAGAGTTCCAAATACATGTATCCATATAGGAGAAAACAGAGTGAAACCTAAATATTTAAACTGTTACTGCCAACGAACGGTTTAACCTAGAAGAACGAAATTTGGTGAGCCAAGTAGGATTGGGGTACTGATCATTACCTGAAAATGTCATCAAGATTGGGTGAAAAAATGTGTGCTGGGATTTCGGGAAACTCGTAGTTTTTTGGAAGCTTGGCAACGCCTTTCAATTGAAGTGATTTGTGCCGGTCTCTGCTTAGAGCTACATCAATAGGAAGCAAACCATAGAAATAGAACTTGGAACTACTTTATTGGGTCAAGTTTCAAAGAGCTAGCACAAAATGTGTTTGATTTAGAGTTCCAACTACATGTATCCATATAGGCGAAAACACAGTGAAACGTAAAAATTAAAACTGTTACTGCCAACGAACGGTTTAACCTAGAAGAACGAAATTTGCTGAGCCAATTGGGATTGGGGTACTGATCATTAGCTGAAAGTGTCATCCAGATTGGGTGAAAAAATTTATGCGGTGATTTCTGGAAACTCGTAGTTTTTTGGAATCTTGGCAACCCCTTTCCATAAAAGCGATTTACGCCGGTCTCTGCTTAGGGCTACATCAAAAGAAAACAAACCATAGAGATAGAACTTGGAACTACTTTTTTGTGTCAAGTTTCAAAGAGGTAGCACAAACCGTGTTTGATTTAGAGTTCCAACTACATGTATCCATATAGGAGAAAACACAGTGAAACCTAATATTTAATCTGTTACTGCCAACGAACGGTTTAACCTAGAAGAATGAAATTTGGTGAGCGAAGTGGGATTGGGGTACTGATCATTACCTGAAAGTGTCATCAAGATTGGGTGATAAAATGTGTGCTGGGATTTCGGGAAACTCGTAGTTTTTTGGAAGCTTGGCAACCCCTTTCCATGAAAGTGATTTGCGCCAGTCTCTGCTTAGGGCTAAATCAACAGGAAACAAATCATAGAGATAGAACTAGGAACTAATTTATTGTGTCAAGTTTCAAAGTGCTAGCACAAACCGTGTTTGATTTAGAGTTCCAACTACATGTATCCTTATTGGAGAAAACAGAGTGAAACCTAAAAATTAAAACTGTTACTGCCAACGAACGGTTTAACCTAGAAGAACGAAATTTGGTGAGCCAAGTGGAATTGGGGTACTGATCATTAGCTGAAAGTGTCATCCAGATTGGGGGAAAAAATGTGTGCGCTGATTTCTGGAAACTCGTAGTTTTTTGGAAGCTTGGCAAACCCATTCCATGAAAGTGATTTGTGCCCGTCTCTGCTTTGGGCTACATCAATAGGAAACAAACCATAGAGATAGAACTTGGAACTACTTTATTGTGCCAAGTTTCAAAGAGCTAGCACAAACCGTTTGGATTTAGGGTTCCAACAACATGTATCCATATAGGAGAAAACATAGTGAAACCTAAAAATTAAAACTATTACTGCCAACGAACGGTTTAACCTAGAAGAACGAAATTTGGCAAGCCAAGTGGAATTGGGGTACTGATCATTACCTAAAAGTGTCATCAAGATTAGGTGAAAAAATGTGTGCTGAGTTTTCAGGAAACTCGTAGTTTTTTGGAAGCTTGGCAACCCCTTTCCATGAAAGTGATTTGTACCAGTCTCTGCTTAGGGCTAAATCAATAGGAAACAAAACATAGAGATAGAACTTGGAACTACATTATTGTGTCAAGTTTCAAAGAGCTAGCACAAACCGTGTTGGATTTAGAGTTCCGAATACATGTATCCACATAGGAGAAAACACAGTGAAACCTAAAAATTAAAACTGTTACTTCCAACGAACGGTTTAACCTAGAAGAACAAAATTTGGTGAGCCAAGTGGGATTGGCGTACTGATCATTACCTGAAAGTGTCATCAAGATTGGGTGAAAAAATGTGTGCTGAGATTTCAGGAAACTCGTAGTTTTTTGGAAGCTTGGCAACCCCTTTCGATGAAAGTGATTTGTGCCGGTCTCTGCTTAGGGCTACATCAATAGGAAAGAAACCATAGAGATAGAACTTGGAACTAATTTATCGTGTCAAGTTTCAAAGAGCTAGCACAAACCGTGTTTGATTTAGAGTTCCAAATACTTGTATCCATATAGGAGAAAACAGAGTGAAACCTAAATATTTAAATTGTTATTTCCAACGAACGGTTTAACCTAGAAGAACGAAATTTGGTGAGTCAAGTGGGATTGGGGTACTGATCATTCCCTGAAAGTGTCATCAATATTGGGTGAAAAAATGTGTGCTGAGATTTCAGGAAACTCATTGTTTTTTGGAAGCTTGGCAAGCCCTTTCCATGAAATTGATTGGCGCCAGTCTGTTCTTAGGGCTACATCAATAAGAAACAAACCATAGAGATAGGACTTGGAAGTATTTTATTGTGTCAAGTTTCAAAGAGCTAGAACAAACTGTGTTTGATTTAGAGTTCCAACTACATGTATCCATACAGGAGAAAACACAGTGAAACCTAAAAATTAAAACTGTTACTGCCAACCAACGGTTTAACCTAGAAGAACGAAATTTGGTGAGCCAAGTGGGATTGGGGTACTGATCATTACCTGAAAGTGTCTTCAAGTTTGGGTGAAAAAATGTGTGCTGAGATTTCAGGAAACTCGTAGTTTTTTGGAAGCTTGGCAACGCCTTTCCATGAAAGTGATTTGCGCCAGTCTCTGCTTAGGGCTACATCAATAGGAAACAAACCATAGAGATAGAACTTGGAACTACTCTATTGTGTCAAGTTTCAAAGAGCTAGCACAAACCTGTTTGATTTAGAGTTCCAACTACATGTATCCATATAGGAGAAAACAGAGTGAAACCTAAAATTTAAAATTGTTACTGCCAACGAACGGTTTAACCTAGAAGAACGAAATTTGGTGAGCCAAGTGGGATTGGGGTACTGATCATTACCTGAAAGTGTCATCAAGATTGGGTGAAAAAATGTGTGCTGTGATTTCGGGAAACTCGTAGTTTTTTGGAAGCTTGGCAACGCCTTTCCATGAAAGTGATTTGTGCTGGTCTCTGCTTAGGGCTATATCAATAGGAAACAAACCAGAGAAACAGAACTTGGAACTACTTTATTGGGTCAAGTTTCAAAGAGCTAGCACAAACCGTGTTTGATTTAGAGTTCCAACTACATGTATCCATATAGGAGAAAACAGAGTGAAACCTAAAAATTAAAACTTTTATTGCAGACGAACGGTTTAACCTAGAAGAACGAAATTTGGTGAGCCAAGTGGGATTGGGGTACTGATCATTACCTGAAAGTGTCATCAAGATTGGGTGAAAAATTGTGTGCTGAGATTTCAGGAATCTCGTAGTGTTTTGGAAGCTTTGCAAACCCTTTCCATGAAAGTGATTTGCGCCGGTCTCTGCTTAGGGCTACATCAATAGGAAACAAACCATAGAGATAGAACTTGGAACTATTTTATTGTGTCAAGTTTCAAAGAGGTAGCACAAACCGTGTTTATTTAGAGTTCCAACTATATGTATCCATATAGGAGAAAACAGAGTGAAACCTAAATATTTAAACTGTTACTGCCAATGAACGGTTTAACATAGAAGATCGAAATTTGGTCACCCAAGTCGGATTGGCGTACTGATAATTACCTCAAAGTGTCATCAAGATTGGGTTAAAAAATGTGTGCTGAGATTTCAGGAAACTCGTAGTTTTTTGGAAACTTGACAACCCCTTTCCATGAAAGTGATTTGCGCCAGTCTCTGCTTAGGGCTACATCAATAGGAAACAAACCATAGAGATAGAACTTGGAACTACTTTATTGTGTCAAGTTTCAAAGAGCTAGCACAAACCTGTTTGATTTAGAGTTCCAACTACATGTATCCATATAGGAGAAAACAGAGTGAAACCTAAAAATTTAAACTTTTACTGCCAACGAACGGTTTAACCTAGAAGAAAGAAATTTGGTGAGCCAAGTGGGATTGGGGTACTGATCATTACCTGACAGTGTCATCAAGATTGGGTGAAAAAATGTGTGCTGAGATTTCAGGAAACTCTTAGTTTTTTGGAAGCTTGGCAACCACTTTCCATGAAAGTGAATTGCGCCAGTCTCTGCTTAGGGCTACATCAATAGGAAACAAACCATAGAGATAGAACTTGGAACTACTTTATTGTGTCAGGTTTCAAAGCGCTAGCACAAACCGTGTTTGATTTAGAATTCCAACTACATGTATCCATATAGGAGAAAACAGAGTGAAACCTAGAAATTAAAATTGTTACTGCCAATGAACGGTTTAACCTAGAAGAACGAAATTTGGTGAGAAGAGTGGGATTGGTGTACTGATCATTACCTAAAAGTGTCATCAAGATTGGGTGAAAAAATGTGTGCTGATATTTCAGGAAGCTCGTAGTGTTTTGGAAGCTTGGCAACCCCTTTCCTTGAAAGTGATTTGTGCCAGTCTCTGCTTAGGACTACATCAATAGGAAACAAACCATAGAGATAGAACTTTGAACTAACTTATCGTGTCAAGTTTCAAAGAGCTAGCACAAACCGTGTTTGATTTAGAGTTCCAACTACTTGTATCCATATAGGAGAAAACAGAGTGAAACCTAAATATTTAAACTGTTACTTCCAACGAACGGTTTAACCTAGAAGAACAAAATTTGGTGAGCCAAGTGAGATTGGGGTACTGATCATTACCTGGAAGTGTCATCAAGATTGGGTGAAAAAATGTGTGCTGGGATATCGGGAAACTCGTAGTTTATTGGAAGCTTGGCAACTCCTTTCCATGAAAGTGATTTGTGCTGGTCTCTGCTTAGGGCTACATCAATAGGAAACAAAGCGTAGAAATAGAACTTGGAAGTACTTTATTGTGTCAAGTTTCAAAGAGCTAGCACAAACCGTGTTTGATTTAGAGTTCCAACTACATGTATCCATATAGGAGAAAACAGAGTGAAACCTAAAAATTAAAACTGTTACTCCAACGAACGGTTTAACCTAGAAGAACGAAATTTGGTGAGCCAAGTGGGATTGGTGTACTGATCATTACCTGAAAGTGTCATCAAGATTGGGTGAAAAAATGTGTGCTGAGATTTCAGGAAACTCGTAGTTTTTTGGAAGCTTGGCAACCCCTTTACATGAAAGTGATTTGCGCCAGTCTCTGATTAGGGCTACATCAATAGGAAACAAACCATAGAGATAGAACTTGGAACTACTTTATTGTGTCAAGTTTCAAAGAGCTAGCACAAACCTTCTTTGATTTAGAGTTCCAACTACATGTATCCATATAGAAAAAACAGAGCAAAACCTAGAAATTAAAACTGTTACTGCCAACGAACGGTTTAACCTAGAAGAACGAAATTTGGTGAGCCAAGTGGGATTGGGGTACTCATCATTACCTGAAAGTGTCATCAAGTTTTGGTGAAAAAATGTGTGCTGTGATTTCAGGAAACTCATTGTTTTGGAAGCTTGGCAACCCCTTTCCATGAAAGTGATTTGCGCCAGTCTCTGCTTAGGGCTACATCAATAGGAAACAAACCATAGAGATAGAACTTGGAACTACTTTATTGTGTCAAGTTTCAAAGAGCTAGCACAAACCGTGTTGGATTTAGAGTTCCACTACATGTATCCATATAGGAGAAAACAGAGTGAAACCTAAAAATTAAAACTGTTACTGCCAACGAACGCTTTATCCTAGAATCATGAAATTTGGTGAGCCAAGTCGGATTGGAGTACTGATCATTACCTGAAAGTGTCATCAAGATTGGGTGAAAAAATGTGTGCTGAGATGTCAGGAAACTCGTAGGTTTTTGGAAGCTTGGCAACCCCTTTCCATGAAAATGATTTGCACCAGTCTGTGCTTAGGGCTACATAAATAGGAAACAAACAATAGAGATAGAACTTGGAACTACTTTATTGTGTCAAGTTTCAAAGAGCTAGCACAAACCTTCTTTGATTTAGAGTTCCAAATACATGTATCCATATAGAGAAAACAGAGCAAAACCTAAAAATTAAAACTGTTACTGCCAACGAACGGTTTAACCTAGAAGAAAGAAATTTGGTGAGCCAAGTGGGATTGGGGTACTCATCATTACCTGAAAGTGTCATCAAGTTTTGGGAAAAAAAGAGTGCTGAGATTTCAGGAAACTCGTAGTTTTGGGAAGCTTGGCAAACCCTTTCCATGAAAGTGATTTGCGCCAGTCTCTGCTTAGGGCTACATCAATAGGAAACAAACCGTAGAGATAGAACTTGGAACTACTTTATTGTGTCAAGTTTCAACGAGCTAGCACAAACCGTGTTTGATTTAGAGTTCCAACTACATGTATCCATATAGGAGAAAACAGAGTGAAACCTAAAAATTAAAACTGTTACTGCCAACGAACGGTTTAACCTAGAAGAACGAAATTTGGTGAGCCAAGTGGGATTGGGGTACTGATCATTACCTGAAAGTGTCATCAAGATTGGGTGAAATATTGTGTGCTGAGATTTCAGGAAACTCGTAGTGTTTTGGAAGCTTGGCAAACCCTTTCCATGAAAGTGATTTGCGCCGGTCTCTGCTTAGGGCTACATCAATAGGAAACAAACCATAGAGATAGAAATTGGAACTACTTTATTGTGTCAAGTTTCAAAGAGGTAGCACAAACCGTGTTTATTTAGAGTTCCAACTACATGTATCCATATAGGAGAAAACAGAGTGAAACCTAAATATTTAAACTGTTACTGCCAATGAACGGTTTAACCTAGAAGATCGAAATTTGGTCACCCAAGTCGGATTGTCGTACTGATCATTACCTCAAAGTGTCACCAAGATTGGGTTAAAAAATGTGTGCTTAGATTTCAAGAAACTCCTAGTTTTTTGGAAACTTGACAACCCCTTTCCATGAAAGTGATTTGCGCCAGTCTCTGCTTAGGGCTACATCAATAGGAAACAAACCATAGAGATAGAACTTGGAACTACTTTATTGTGTCAAGTTTCAAAGAGCTAGCACAAACCTGTTTGATTTAGAGTTCCAACTACATGTATCCATATAGGAGAAAACAGAGTGAAACCTAAAATTTTAAACTGTTACTGCCAACAAACGGTTTAACCTAGAAGAAAGAAATTTGGTGAGCCAAGTGGGATTGGGGTACTCATCATTACCTGAAAATGTCATCAAGTTTTGGTGAAAAAATGTGTGCTGAGATTTCAGGAAACTCATAGTTTTAGGAAGCTTTGCAACCCCTTTCCATTAAAGTGAATTGCGCCAGTCTCTGCTTAGGGCTACATCAATAGGAAACAAACCATAGAGATACAACTTGGAACTACTTTATTGTGTCAAGTTTCAAAGAGCTAGCACTAACCGTGTTTGATTTAGAGTTCCAACTACATGTATCCATATAGGAGAAAACAGAGTGGAACCTAAAAATTAAAACTGTTACTGCCAACGAATGGTTCAACCTAGAAGAACGAAATTTGGTGAGCCAAGTGGGATTGGGGTACTGATCATTACCTGAAAGTGTCATCAAGATTGGGTGAAAAATTGTGTGCTGAGATTTCAGGAAACTCGTAGTGTTTTGGAAGCTTTTCAAACCCTTTCCATGAAAGTATTTTGCGCCGGTCTCTGCTTAGGGCTACATCAATAGGAAACAAACCATAGAGATAGAACTTGGAACTACTTTATTGTGTCAAGTTTCAAAGAGGTAGCACAAACCGTGTTTATTAAGAGTTCCAACTATATGTATCCATATAGGAGAAAACAGAGTGAAACCTAAATATTTAAACTGTTACTGCCAATGAACGGTTTAACCTAGAAGATCGAAATTTGGTCAGCCAAGTCGGATTGGCGTACTGATCATTACCTCAAAGTGTCATCAAGATTGGGTTAAAAAATGTGTGCTTAGATTTCAGGAAACTCCTAGTTGTTTGGAAACTTGACAACCCCTTTCCATGAAAGTGATTTTCGCCAGTCTCTGCTTAGGGCTACATCAATAGGAAACAAACCATAGAGATAGAACTTGGAACTACTTTATTGTGTCAAGTTTCAAAGAGCTAGCACAAACCTGTTTGATTTAGAGTTCCAACTACATGTATCCATATAGGAGAAAACAGAGTGAAACCTAAAACTTTAAACTCTTACTGCCAACGAACGGTTTAACCTAGAAGAAACAAATTTGGTGAGCCAAGTGGGATTGGGGTACTCATCATTACCTGAAAATGTCATCAAGTTTTGGTGAAAAAATGTGTGCTGAGATTTCAGGAAACTCATAGTTTTAGGAAGCTTGGCAACCCTTTCCATGAAAGTGATTTGCGCCAGTCTCTGCTTAGGGCTACATCAATAGGAAACAAACCATAGAGATAGAACTTGGAACTACTTTATTGTGTCAAGTTTCAAAAAGCTAGCATAAACCGTGTTTGATTTAGAGTTCCAAATACATGTACCCATATAGTAGAAAACAGAGTGAAACCTAAAAATTAAAACTGTAACTGCCAATGAACAGTTTAACCTAGAAGAAAGAAATTTGGTGAGCTAAGTGGGATTGGGGTACTCATCATTACCTAAAAATGTCATCAAGTTTTGGTGAAAAAATGTGTGCTGAGATTTCAGGAAACTCATAGTTTTAGGAAGCTTGGCAACCCCTTTCCATTAAAGTGATTTGCGCCAGTCTCTGCTTAGGGCTACATCAATAGGAAACAAACCATAGAGATAGAACTTGGAACTACTTTATTGTGTCAAGTTTCAAAGAGCTAGCACTAACCGTGTTTGATTTAGAGTTCCAACTACATGTATCCATATAGGAGAAAACAGAGTGAAACCTAAAATTTAAAATTGTTACTGCCAACGAACGGTTTAACCTAGAAGAACGAAATTTGGTGAGCCAAGTGGGATTGGGGTACTGATCATTACCTGAAAGTGTCATCAAGATTGGGTGAAAAAATGTGTGCTGTGATTTCGGGAAACTCGTAGTTTTTTGGAAGCTTGGCAACGCCTTTCCATGAAAGTGATTTGTGCTGGTCTCTGCTTAGGGCTATATCAATAGGAAACAAACCAGAGAAATAGAACTTGGAACTACTTTATTGGGTCAAGTTTCAAAGAGCTAGCACAAACCGTGTTTGATTTAGAGTTCCAACTACATGTATCCATATAGGAGAAAACAGAGTGAAACCTAAAAATTAAAACTTTTATTGCAGACGAACGGTTTAACCTAGAAGAACGAAATTTGGTGAGCCAAGTGGGATTGGGGTACTGATCATTACCTGAAAGTGTCATCAAGATTGGGTGAAAAATTGTGTGCTGAGATTTCAGGAATCTCGTAGTGTTTTGGAAGCTTTGCAAACCCTTTCCATGAAAGTGATTTGCGCCGGTCTCTGCTTAGGGCTACATCAATAGGAAACAAACCATAGAGATAGAACTTGGAACTATTTTATTGTGTCAAGTTTCAAAGAGGTAGCACAAACCGTGTTTATTTAGAGTTCCAACTATATGTATCCATATAGGAGAAAACAGAGTGAAACCTAAATATTTAAACTGTTACTGCCAATGAACGGTTTAACATAGAAGATCGAAATTTGGTCACCCAAGTCGGATTGGCGTACTGATAATTACCTCAAAGTGTCATCAAGATTGGGTTAAAAAATGTGTGCTGAGATTTCAGGAAACTCGTAGTTTTTTGGAAACTTGACAACCCCTTTCCATGAAAGTGATTTGCGCCAGTCTCTGCTTAGGGCTACATCAATAGGAAACAAACCATAGAGATAGAACTTGGAACTACTTTATTGTGTCAAGTTTCAAAGAGCTAGCACAAACCTGTTTGATTTAGAGTTCCAACTACATGTATCCATATAGGAGAAAACAGAGTGAAACCTAAAAATTTAAACTTTTACTGCCAACGAACGGTTTAACCTAGAAGAAAGAAATTTGGTGAGCCAAGTGGGATTGGGGTACTGATCATTACCTGACAGTGTCATCAAGATTGGGTGAAAAAATGTGTGCTGAGATTTCAGGAAACTCTTAGTTTTTTGGAAGCTTGGCAACCACTTTCCATGAAAGTGAATTGCGCCAGTCTCTGCTTAGGGCTACATCAATAGGAAACAAACCATAGAGATAGAACTTGGAACTACTTTATTGTGTCAGGTTTCAAAGCGCTAGCACAAACCGTGTTTGATTTAGAATTCCAACTACATGTATCCATATAGGAGAAAACAGAGTGAAACCTAGAAATTAAAATTGTTACTGCCAATGAACGGTTTAACCTAGAAGAACGAAATTTGGTGAGAAGAGTGGGATTGGTGTACTGATCATTACCTAAAAGTGTCATCAAGATTGGGTGAAAAAATGTGTGCTGATATTTCAGGAAGCTCGTAGTGTTTTGGAAGCTTGGCAACCCCTTTCCTTGAAAGTGATTTGTGCCAGTCTCTGCTTAGGACTACATCAATAGGAAACAAACCATAGAGATAGAACTTTGAACTAACTTATCGTGTCAAGTTTCAAAGAGCTAGCACAAACCGTGTTTGATTTAGAGTTCCAACTACTTGTATCCATATAGGAGAAAACAGAGTGAAACCTAAATATTTAAACTGTTACTTCCAACGAACGGTTTAACCTAGAAGAACAAAATTTGGTGAGCCAAGTGAGATTGGGGTACTGATCATTACCTGGAAGTGTCATCAAGATTGGGTGAAAAAATGTGTGCTGGGATATCGGGAAACTCGTAGTTTATTGGAAGCTTGGCAACTCCTTTCCATGAAAGTGATTTGTGCTGGTCTCTGCTTAGGGCTACATCAATAGGAAACAAAGCGTAGAAATAGAACTTGGAAGTACTTTATTGTGTCAAGTTTCAAAGAGCTAGCACAAACCGTGTTTGATTTAGAGTTCCAACTACATGTATCCATATAGGAGAAAACAGAGTGAAACCTAAAAATTAAAACTGTTACTCCAACGAACGGTTTAACCTAGAAGAACGAAATTTGGTGAGCCAAGTGGGATTGGTGTACTGATCATTACCTGAAAGTGTCATCAAGATTGGGTGAAAAAATGTGTGCTGAGATTTCAGGAAACTCGTAGTTTTTTGGAAGCTTGGCAACCCCTTTACATGAAAGTGATTTGCGCCAGTCTCTGATTAGGGCTACATCAATAGGAAACAAACCATAGAGATAGAACTTGGAACTACTTTATTGTGTCAAGTTTCAAAGAGCTAGCACAAACCTTCTTTGATTTAGAGTTCCAACTACATGTATCCATATAGAAAAAACAGAGCAAAACCTAGAAATTAAAACTGTTACTGCCAACGAACGGTTTAACCTAGAAGAACGAAATTTGGTGAGCCAAGTGGGATTGGGGTACTCATCATTACCTGAAAGTGTCATCAAGTTTTGGTGAAAAAATGTGTGCTGTGATTTCAGGAAACTCATTGTTTTGGAAGCTTGGCAACCCCTTTCCATGAAAGTGATTTGCGCCAGTCTCTGCTTAGGGCTACATCAATAGGAAACAAACCATAGAGATAGAACTTGGAACTACTTTATTGTGTCAAGTTTCAAAGAGCTAGCACAAACCGTGTTGGATTTAGAGTTCCACTACATGTATCCATATAGGAGAAAACAGAGTGAAACCTAAAAATTAAAACTGTTACTGCCAACGAACGCTTTATCCTAGAATCATGAAATTTGGTGAGCCAAATCGGATTGGAGTACTGATCATTACCTGAAAGTGTCATCAAGATTGGGTGAAAAAATGTGTGCTGAGATGTCAGGAAACTCGTAGGTTTTTGGAAGCTTGGCAACCCCTTTCCATGAAAATGATTTGCACCAGTCTGTGCTTAGGGCTACATAAATAGGAAACAAACAATAGAGATAGAACTTGGAACTACTTTATTGTGTCAAGTTTCAAAGAGCTAGCACAAACCTTCTTTGATTTAGAGTTCCAAATACATGTATCCATATAGAGAAAACAGAGCAAAACCTAAAAATTAAAACTGTTACTGCCAACGAACGGTTTAACCTAGAAGAAAGAAATTTGGTGAGCCAAGTGGGATTGGGGTACTCATCATTACCTGAAAGTGTCATCAAGTTTTGGGAAAAAAAGAGTGCTGAGATTTCAGGAAACTCGTAGTTTTGGGAAGCTTGGCAAACCCTTTCCATGAAAGTGATTTGCGCCAGTCTCTGCTTAGGGCTACATCAATAGGAAACAAACCGTAGAGATAGAACTTGGAACTACTTTATTGTGTCAAGTTTCAACGAGCTAGCACAAACCGTGTTTGATTTAGAGTTCCAACTACATGTATCCATATAGGAGAAAACAGAGTGAAACCTAAAAATTAAAACTGTTACTGCCAACGAACGGTTTAACCTAGAAGAACGAAATTTGGTGAGCCAAGTGGGATTGGGGTACTGATCATTACCTGAAAGTGTCATCAAGATTGGGTGAAATATTGTGTGCTGAGATTTCAGGAAACTCGTAGTGTTTTGGAAGCTTGGCAAACCCTTTCCATGAAAGTGATTTGCGCCGGTCTCTGCTTAGGGCTACATCAATAGGAAACAAACCATAGAGATAGAAATTGGAACAACTTTATTGTGTCAAGTTTCAAAGAGGTAGCACAAACCGTGTTTATTTAGAGTTCCAACTACATGTATCCATATAGGAGAAAACAGAGTGAAACCTAAATATTTAAACTGTTACTGCCAATGAACGGTTTAACCTAGAAGATCGAAATTTGGTCACCCAAGTCGGATTGTCGTACTGATCATTACCTCAAAGTGTCACCAAGATTGGGTTAAAAAATGTGTGCTTAGATTTCAAGAAACTCCTAGTTTTTTGGAAACTTGACAACCCCTTTCCATGAAAGTGATTTGCGCCAGTCTCTGCTTAGGGCTACATCAATAGGAAACAAACCATAGAGATAGAACTTGGAACTACTTTATTGTGTCAAGTTTCAAAGAGCTAGCACAAACCTGTTTGATTTAGAGTTCCAACTACATGTATCCATATAGGAGAAAACAGAGTGAAACCTAAAATTTTAAACTGTTACTGCCAACAAACGGTTTAACCTAGAAGAAAGAAATTTGTGAGCCAAGTGGGATTGGGGTACTCATCATTACCTGAAAATGTCATCAAGTTTTGGTGAAAAAATGTGTGCTGAGATTTCAGGAAACTCATAGTTTTAGGAAGCTTTGCAACCCCTTTCCATTAAAGTGAATTGCGCCAGTCTCTGCTTAGGGCTACATCAATAGGAAACAAACCATAGAGATACAACTTGGAACTACTTTATTGTGTCAAGTTTCAAAGAGCTAGCACTAACCGTGTTTGATTTAGAGTTCCAACTACATGTATCCATATAGGAGAAAACAGAGTGGAACCTAAAAATTAAAACTGTTACTGCCAACGAATGGTTCAACCTAGAAGAACGAAATTTGGTGAGCCAAGTGGGATTGGGGTACTGATCATTACCTGAAAGTGTCATCAAGATTGGGTGAAAAATTGTGTGCTGAGATTTCAGGAAACTCGTAGTGTTTTGGAAGCTTTTCAAACCCTTTCCATGAAAGTATTTTGCGCCGGTCTCTGCTTAGGGCTACATCAATAGGAAACAAACCATAGAGATAGAACTTGGAACTACTTTATTGTGTCAAGTTTCAAAGAGGTAGCACAAACCGTGTTTATTAAGAGTTCCAACTATATGTATCCATATAGGAGAAAACAGAGTGAAACCTAAATATTTAAACTGTTACTGCCAATGAACGGTTTAACCTAGAAGATCGAAATTTGGTCACCCAAGTCGGATTGTCGTACTGATCATTACCTCAAAGTGTCATCACGATTGGGTTAAAAAATGTGTGCTGAGATTTCAGGAAACTCGTAGTTTTTTGGAAACTTGACAACCCCTTTCCATAAAATTGATTTGCGCCAGTCTCTGCTTAGGGCTACATCAATAGGAAACAAACCATAGAGATAGAACTTGGAACTACTTTATTGTGTCAAGTTTCAAAGAGCTAGCACAAACCTGTTTGATTTAGAGTTCCAACTACATGTATCCATATAGGAGAAAACAGAGTGAAACCTAAAAATTTAAACTGTTACTGCCAACGAACGGTTTATCCTAGAAGAACGAAATTTGGTGAGCCAAGTGGGATTGGGGTACTGATCATTACCTGACAGTGTCATCAAGATTGGGTGAAAAAATGTGTGCTGAGATTTCAGGAAACTCGTAGTTTTTTGGAAGCTTGGCAACCACTTTCCATGAAAGTGATTTGCAGGAGTCTCTTCTTAGGGCTACGTCAATAGGAAACAAACCATAGAGATAGCACTTGGAACTACTTTATTGTTTCAAATTTCAAAGAGCTAGCACAAACCGTGTTTGATTTAGAGTTCCAAATACATGTATCCATACAGGAGAAAACAGAGCGAAACCTAAAAATTAAAACTGTTACTCCCAACAAACGGTTTAACCTAGAAGAACGAAATTTGGTGAGAAAAGTGGGATTGGGGTACTGATCATATCCTGAAAGTGTCATCCAGATTGGGTGAAAAAAATGTGTGCTGAGATTTCAGGAAACTCATAGTGTTTTGGAAGCTTGGCAACCCCTTTCCATGAAAGTGATTTGTGCCCGTCTCTGCTTTGGGCTACATCAATAGGAAACAAACCATAGAGATAGAACTTGGAACTACTTTATTGTGTCAAGTTTCAAAGATCTAGCACAAACCTGTTTGATTTAGAGTTCCAACTACATGTATCCATATAGGAAAAAACAGAGCGAAATCTAAAAATTAAAACGGTGACTCCAACGAACGGTTTAACCTAGAAGAACGAAATTTGGTGAGCCTAGTGGGATTGGTGTACTGATCATTACCTAAAAGTGTCATCAAGATTGGGTGAAAAAATGTGTGCTGATATTTCAGGAAGCTTGTAGTGTTTTGGAAGCTTGGCAACCCCTTTCCATGAAAGTGATTTGTGCCAGTCTCTGCTTAGGACTACATCAATAGGAAACAAACCATAGAGATAGAACTTTGAACTAATTTATCATGTCAAGTTTCAAAGAGCTAGCACAAACCGTGTTTGATTTAGAGTTCCAACTACTTGTATCCATATAGGAGAAAACAGAGTGAAACCTAAATATTTAAACTGTTACTTCCAACGAACGGTTTAACCTAGAAGAACAAAATTTGGTGAGCCAAGTGAGATTGGGGTACTGATCATTACCTGGAAGTGTCATCAAGATTGGGTGAAAAAATGTGTGCTGGGATTTCGGGAAACTCGTAGTTTATTGGAAGCTTGGCAACGCCTTTCCATGAAAGTGATTTGTGCTGGTCTCTGCTTAGGGCTACATCAATAGGAAACAAAGCATAGAAATAGAACTTGGAAGTACTTTATTGTGTCAAGTTTCAAAGAGCTAGCACAAACCGTGTTTGATTTAGAGTTCCAAATACATGTATCCATATAGGAGAAAACAGAGTGAAACCTAAAAATTAAAACTGTTACTGCCAACGAACGGTTTAATCTAGAAGAACGAAATTTGGTGAGCCAAGTGGGTTTGGGGTACTGATCATTCCCTGAAAGTGTCATCAAGATTGGGTGAAAAAATGTGTGCTTAGATTTCAGGAAACTCGTTGTTTTTTGGAAGCTTGGCAACCCCTTTCCATGAAAGTGATTGGCGCCAGTCTGTTCTTAGGGCTACATCAATTGGAAACAAACCATAGAGATAGGACTTGGAAGTACTTTATTGTGTCAAGTTTCAAAGAGCTAGCACAAACCGTGTTTGATTTAGAGTTCCAACTACATGTATCCATATAGGAGAAAACACAGTGAAAACTAAAAATTAAAACTGTAACTGCCAACAAACGGTTTAAACTAGAAGAACGAAATTTGGTGAGCCAAGTTGGATAGGCGTACTGATCATTACCTGAAAGTGTCATCAAGATTGGGTGAAAAATTGTGTGCTGACATTTCAGGAAACTCGTAGTGTTTTGGAAGCTTGGCAACCCCTTTCCATGAAAGTGATTGGCGCCAGTCTGTTCTTAGGGCTACATCAATAGGAAACAAACCATAGAGATAGAACTTGGAACTACTTTATTGTGTCAAGTTTCAAAGAGGTAGCACAAACCGTGTTTATTTAGAGTTCCAACTACATGTATCCATATAGGAGAAAACAGAGTGAAACCTAAATATTTAAACTGTTACTGCCAACGAACGGTTTAACCTCGAAGATCGAAATTTGGTGAGCCAAGTCGGATTGGGGTACTGATCATTACCTCAAAGTGTCGTCAAGATTGGGTTAAAAAATGTGTGCTGGGATTTCAGGAAACTCGTAGTTTTTTGGAAACTTGACAACCCCTTTCCATGAAAGTGATTTGCGCAAGTCTCTGCTTAGGGCTACATCAATACAAAACAAACCATAGAGATAGAACTTGAAACTACTTTATTGTGTCAAGTTTCAAAGAGCTAGCACAAACCTGTTTGATTTAGAGTTCCAACTACATGTATCCATATAGGAGAAAACAGAGTGAAACCTAAAAATTTAAACTGTTACTGCCAACGAACGGTTTAACCTAGAAGAACGAAATTTGGTGAGCCAAGTGGGATTGGGGTACTGATCATTACCTGAAAGTGTCATCAAGATTGGGTGAAAAAATGTGTGCTGAGATTTCAGGAAACTCGTAGTTTTTTGGAAGCTTGGCAACCCCTTTCCATGAAAGTGATTTGTGCCGGTCTCTGCTTAGGGCTACATCAATGGGAAACAAACCATAGAGATAGAACTTTGAACTAATTTATCGTTTCAAGTTTCAAAGAGCTAGCACAAACCGTGTGTGATTTAGAGTTCCAACTACTTGTATTCATATAGGAGAAAACAGAGTGAAACCTAAATATTTAAACTGTTACTTCCAACGAACAGTTTAACCTAGAAGAACAATATTTGGTGAGCCAAGTGGGATTGGGGTACTGATCATTACCTGGAAGTGTCATCAAGATTTGGTGAAAAAATGTGTGCTGGGATTTCGGGAAACTCGTAGTTTATTGGAAGCTTGGCAACGCCTTTCCATGAAAGTGATTTGTGCTGGTCTCTGCTTAGGGCTACATCAATAGGAAACAAAGCATAGAAATAGAACTTGAAGTACTTTATTGTGTCAAGTTTCAAATAGCTAGCACAAACCGTGTTTGATTTAGAGTTCCAACTACATGTATCCATATAGGAGAAAACAGAGTGAAACCTAAAAATTTAAACTGTTACTGCCAACGAACGGTTTAATCTAGAAGAACGAAATTTGATGAGCCAAGTGAGATTGGGGAACTGATCATTCCCTGAAAGTGTCATCAAGATTGGGTCAAAAAATGTGTGCTGAGATTTCAGGAAACTCGTTGTTTTTTGGAAGCTTGGCAACCCCTTTCCATGAAAGTGATTGGCGCCAGTCTGTTCTTAGGGCTACATCAATAGGAAACAAACCATAGAGATAGGACTTGGAAGTACTTTATTGTGTCAAGTTTCAAAGAGCTAGCACAAACCGTGTTTGATTTAGAGTTCCAACTACATGTATCCATATAGGAGAAAACAGAGTGAAACCTAAAAATTAAAACTGTTACTGCCAACGAACGGTTTAACCTAGAAGAACGAAATTTGGTGAGAAAAATGGGATTGGGGTACTGATCATTACCTGAAAGTGTCACCAAGATTGGGTGAAAAAATTTGTGCTGAGATTTCAGGAAACTCGTAGTTTTTTGTAAGCTTGGCAACCCCTTTACATGAAAGTGATTTGCGCCAGTCTCTGCTTAGGGCTACATCAATAGGAAACAAACAATAGAGATAGAACTTGGAACTACTTTATTGTGTCAAGTTTCAAAGAGCTAGCACAAACCTTCTTTGATTTACAGTTCCAACTACATGTATCCATAGAGAGAAAACAGAGCAAAACCTAAAAATTAAAACTGTTACTGCCAACAAACGGTTTAACCTAGAAGAACGAAATTTGGTGAGCCAAGTGGGATTGGGGTACTCATCATTACCTGAAAATGTCATCAAGTTTTGGTGAAAAAATGTGTGCTGAGATTTCAGGAAACTCATAGTTTTTGGAAGCTTGGCAACGCTTTTCCATGAAAGTGATTTGTGCTGGTCTCTGCTTAGGGCTACATCAATAGGAAACAAACCATAGAGATAGAACTTGGAACTACTTTATTGTGTCAAGTTTCAAAGAGCTAGCACAAACAGTTTTTGATTTAGAGTCCCAACTACATGTATCCATATAGGAGAAAACAGAGTGAAACCTAAAAATTAAAACTGTTACTGCCAACGAACGGTTTAACCTAGAAGATCGAAATTTGGTGAGCCAAGTGGGATGGGGTAGTGATCATTACCTGAAAGTGTCATCCAGATTGGGTGAAAAAATGTGTGCTGAGATCTCAGGGAACTCTTAGTTTTTTGTAAGCTTGGCAACCCCTTTCCATGAAAGTGATTTGCGCCAGTCTCTGCTTACGGCTACAACAATAGGAAACAAACTATAGAGATAGAACTTGGAACTACTTTATTGTGTCAAGTTTCAAAGAGATAGCACAAACCGTTTTTGATTTAGAGTCCCAACTACATGTATCCATATAGGAGAAAACAGAGTGAAACCTAAAAATTAAAACTGTTCCTGCCAACGAACAGTTTAACCTAGAAGAACGAAATTTGGTGAGCCAAGTGGGATTGGGGTAGTGATCATTACCTGAAAGTGTCATCCAGATTGGGTGAAAAAATATGTGCAGAGATTTCAGGAAACTCGTAGTTTTTTGGAAGCTTGGCAACCCCTTTCCATGAAAGTGATTTGTGCCAGTCTCTGCTTAGGGCTACATCAATAGGAAACAAACCATAGGGATAGAACTTGGAACTTCTTTATTGTGTCAAGTTTCAAAGAGCTAGCACTAACCGTGTTTGATTTAGGGTCCCAACAACATGTATCCATATAGGAGAAAACAGAGTGAAACCTAAAAATTAAAACTGTTACTGCCAACGAACGGTTTAACCCAGAAGAACGAAATTTGGTGAGCCAAGTGGGATTGGGGTACTGACCATTACCTGAAAGTGTCATCTAGATTGGGTGAAAAAATGGGTGCTGAGATTTCAAGAAACTCGTAGTTTTTTGTAAGCTTGACAACCCCTTTCCATGAAAGTGATTTGCGCCAGTCTCTGCTTACGGCAACATCAATAGGAAACAAACCATAGAGATAGAACTTGGAACTACTTTATTTTGTCAAGTTTCAAAGAGCTAGCACTAACCGTGTTTGATTTAGAGTTAAAACTACATGTATCCATGTAGGAGAAAACAGAGTGAAACCTAAAAATTAAAACTGTTACTGCCAACGAACGGTTTAACCCAGAAGAACGAAATTTGGTGAGCCAAGTGGGATTGGGGTACTGACCATTACCTGAAAATGTCATCTAGATTGGGTGAAAAAATGGGTGCTGAGATTTCAAGAAACTCGTAGTTTTTTGTAGCTTGACAACCCCTTTCCATGAAAGTGATTTGCGCCAGTCTCTGCTTACGGCTACAACAATAGGAAACAAACCATAGAGATAGAACTTGGAACTACTTTATTGTGTCAAGTTTCAAAGAGCTAGCACAAACCGTTTTTGATTTAGGGTCCCAACAACATGTATCCATATAGGAGAAAACAGAGTGAAACCTAAAAATTAAAACTGTTACTGCCAACGAACGGTTTAACCCAGAAGAACGAAATTTGGTGAGCCAAGTGGGATTGGGGTACTGACCATTACCTGAAAGTGTCATCTAGATTGGGTGAAAAAATGGGTGCTGAGATTTCAAGAAACTCGTAGTTTTTTGTAAGCTTGACAACCCCTTTCCATGAAAGTGATTTGCGCCAGTCTCTGCTTATGGCTACATCAATAGGAAACAAACCATAGAGATAGAACTTGGAACTACTTTATTTTGTCAAGTTTCAAAGAGCTAGCACTAACCGTGTTTGATTTAGAGTTAAAACTACATGTATCCATGTAGGAGAAAACAGAGTGAAACCTAAAAATTAAAACTGTTACTGCCAACGAACGGTTTAACCTAGAATAACTAAATTTGGTGAGCCAAGTGGGATTGGGGTACTTGTCATTGCCTGAAAGTGTCATCCAGAATTGGTGAAAAAATGTGTGCTGAGATTTCAGCTAACTCTTAGTTTTTTGGAAGCTTGGCAACCCCTTTCCATGAAAGTGATTTGCGCCAGTCTCTGCTTATGGCTACAACAATAGGAAACAAACCCTAGAGATAGAACTTGGAACTACTTTATTGTGTCAAGTTTCAAAGAGCTAGCACAAACCGTTTTTGATTTAGAGTCCCAACTACATGTATCCATATAGGAGAAAACAGAGTGAAACCTAAAAATTAAAACTGTTCCTGCCAACGAACGGTTTAACCTAGAAGAACGAAATTTGGTGATCCAAGTGGGATTGGGGTAGTGATGATTACCTGAAAGTGTCATCCAGATTGGGTGAAAAAATATGTGCTGAGATTTCAGGAAACTCGTAGTTTTTGGGAAGCTTGGCAACCCCTTTCCATGAAAGTGATTTGCGCAAGTCTCTGCTTAGGGCTACATCAATAAGAAACAAACCATAGAGATAGAACTTGGAACTACTTTATTGTGTCAAGTTTCAAAGAGCTAGCACAAACCGTCTTTGATTTAGAGTTCAAACTACATGTATCCATAGAGTAGAAAACAGAGTGAAACCTAAAAATTAAAACTGTTACTGCCAACGAACGGTTTAACCTAGAAGAACGAAATTTGGTGAGCCAAGTGGGATTGGGGTACTGATCATTTCCTGAAAGTGTCATCCAGTTTGGGTTAAAAAATGGGTGCTGAGATTTCAGGGAACTCGTAGTTTTTTGGAAGCTTGGCAACCCCTTTCCATGAAAGTGATTTGCGTCAGTCTCTGCTTATGCCTACATCAATAGGAAACAAACCATAGAGATAGAACTTGGAACTACTTTATTGTGTCAAGTTTCAAAGAGCTAGCACAAACAGTTTTTGATTTAGAGTCCCAACTACATGTATCCATATAGGAGAAAACAGAGTGAAACCTAAAAATTAAACCTGTTACTGCAAACGAACGGTTTAACCTAGAAGAACGAAATTTGGTGAGCCAAGTGGGATTGGGGTAGTGATCATTACCTGAAAGTGTCATCCAGATTGGGTGAAAAAATGTGTGCTGAGATTTCAGGGAACTCTTAGTTTTTTGTAAGCTTGGCAACCCCTTTCCATGAAAGTGATTTGTGCCAGTCTGTGCTTATGGCTACAACAATAGGAAACAAACCATAGAGATAGAACTTGGAACTACTTTATTGTGTCAAGTTTCAAAGAGCTAGCACAAACCGTATTTGATTTAGGGTCCCAACAACATGTATCCATATAGGAGAAAACAGAGTGAAACCTAAAAATTAAAACTGTTCCTGCCAACAAACGGTTTAACCTAGAAGAACGAAATTTGGTGATCCAAGCGGGATTGGGGTAGTGATCATTACCTGAAAGTGTCATCCAGATTGGGTGAAAAAATATGTGCTGAGATTTCAGGAAACTCATAGTTTTTTGGAAGCTTGGCAACCCCTTTCCATGAAAGTGATTTGCGCCAGTCTCTGCTTAGGGCTACATCTACAGTAAACAAACCATAGAAATAGAACCTGGAACTACTTTATAGTGTCAAGTTTCAAAGAGCTAGCACAAACCGTGTTTGATTTGGAGTTCCAACTACATGTATCCATATAGGAGAAAACAGAGTGAAACCTAAAATTTAAAACTGTTACTGCCAACGAATGGTTTAACCTAGAAGAACGAAATTTGGTGAGCCAAGTGGGCTTGGGGTACTGATCATTTCCTGAAAGTGTCATCAAGATTGGGTGAAAAAATGTGTGCTGAGATTTCAGGAAACTCGTAGTTTTTTGGAAGCTTGGCAACCCCTTTCCATGAAAGTGATTTGCGCCAGTCCCTGCTTAGGGCTACATCAATAGGAAACAAACCATAGAGATAGAACTTGGAACTACTTTATTGTGTCAAGTTTCAAAGAGCTAGCAAAAACCGTGTTTGATTTAGAGTTCCAACTACATGTATTTATATAGGGGAAAACAGAGTGAAACCTAAAAATTAAAACTGTTACTGCCAACGAACGGTTTAACCTAGAAGAACGAAATTTGGTGAGCCAAGTGGGATTGGGGTACTGATCATTACCTGAAATTGTCATCAAGATTGGGTGTAAAAATGTGTGCTGAGATTTCAGGAAACTCGTAGTTTTTTGGAAGCTTGGCAACCCCTTTCCATGACAGTGATATGCGCAGGTGTCTGCTTAGGGCTACATCAATAGAAAACAAACCATAGAGATAGAAATTGCAACTACTTTATTGTGTCAAGTTTCAAAAAGCTAGCACAAAACGTCTTTGATTTAGAGTTCCATATAGGCGAAAACAGAGTGAAACCTAAAATTAAAACTGTTACTGCCAACGAACGGTTTAACCTAGAAGAACAAAATTTGGTGAGCCAAGTGGGATTGGGGTACTGATCATTACCTGAAAGTGTCATCCAGATTGGGTGAAAAAATGTGTGCTGAGATTTCAGGAAACTCGTAGTTTTTTGGAAGCTTGGCAACCCCTTTCCATGAAAGTGATTTGCGCCAGTCTCTGCTTAGGGCTACATCAATAGGAAACAAACCATAGAGATAGTACTTGGAACTACTTTATTGTGTCAAGTTTCAAACAGCTTGCACAAACCGTGTTTGATTTAGAGGTCCAACTACATGTATCCATATAGGCGAAAACAGAGTGAAACCTAAAAATTTAAACTGTTACTGCCAACGAACGGTTTAACCTAGAAGAACCAAATTTGGTGAGCCAAGTGGGATTGGGGTACTGATCATTACCTGAAAGTGTCATCAAGATTGGGTGAAAAAATGTGTGCTGAGATTTCAGGAAACTCGTAGTTTTTTGGAAGCTTGGCAACCCCTTTCCATGAAAGTGATTTGCGCCAGTCTCTGCTTAGGGCTACAGCAATAGGAAACAAACTATAGAGATAGAACTTGGAACTACTTTATTGTGTCAAGTTTCAAAGAGCTAGTACAAACCGTGTTTGATTTAGAGTTCCAACTACATGTATCCATATCGGAGAAAACAGAGTGAAACCTAAAAATTAAAACTGTTACTGGCAACGAACAGTTTAACCTAGAAGAACGAAATTTGGTGAGCCAAGTGGGATTGGGGTACTGATCATTTCCTGAAAGTGTCATCCAGATTGGGTGAAAAAATGTGTGCTGAGATGTCAGGGAACTCGTAGTTTTTTGGAAGCTTGGCAACTCCTTTCCATGAAAGTGATTAGCACGAGTCTCTGCTTAGGGCTACATCAATAGGAAACAAACCATAGAGATAGAACTTGGAACTACTTTATTGTGTCAAGTTTCAAAGAGCTAGCACAAAGAGTTTTGGATTTAGAGTCCGAACTACATGTATCCATGTAGGAGAAAACAGAGTAAAACCTAAAAATTAAAACTGTTACTGCCAACGAACGGTTTAACCTAGAATCCTGAAATTTGGTGAGCCAAGTGGGATTGGGGTACTGATCATTTCCTGAAAGTGTCATCCAGATTGGGTGAAAAAATATGTGCTGAGATTTCAGGGAACTCTTAGTTTTTTGGAAGCTTGGCAACCCATTTCCATGAAAGTGATTTGCGCCAGTCTCTGTTAGGGCTACATCAATAGGAAACAAACCATAGAGATAGAACTTGGAACTACTTTATTGTGTCAAGTTTCAAAGAGCTAGCACTAACCGTGTTTGATTTAGAGTTCCAAATACATGTATCCATATAGGAGAAAACAGAGTGAAACCTAAAAATTAAAACTGTTACTGCCAACGAATGGTTTAACCTAGAATAACTAAATTTCGTGACCCAAGTGGGATTGGGGTACTTGTCATTGCCTGAAAGTGTCATCCAGATTGGGTGAAAAAATGTGTGCTGAGATTTCAGGAAACTCGTAGTTTTTTGGAAGCTTGGCAACCCCTTTCCATGAAAGTGATTTGTGCCAGTCTCTGCTTAGGGCTACATCAATAGGAAACAAACCATAGAGATAGAACTTGGAACTACTTTATTGTGTCAAGTTTCAAAGAGCTAGCACTAACCGTGTTTGATTTACAGTTCCAACTACATGTATCCATATAGGAGAAAACAGAGTGAAACCTAAAAATTAAAACTGTTACTGCCAACGAACGGTTTAACCCAGAAGAACGAAATTTGGTGAGCCAAGTGGGATTGGGGTACTGACCATTACCTGAAAGTGTCATCTAGATTGGGTGAAAAAATGGGTGCTGAGATTTCAAGAAACTCGTAGTTTTTTGTAAGCTTGACAACCCCTTTCCATGAAAGTGATTTGCGCCAGTCTCTGCTTATGGCTACATCAATAGGAAACAAACCATAGAGATAGAACTTGGAACTACTTTATTTTGTCAAGTTTCAAAGAGCTAGCACTAACCGTGTTTGATTTAGAGTTAAAACTACATGTATCCATGTAGGAGAAAACAGAGTGAAACCTAAAAATTAAAACTGTTCCTGCCAACGAACAGTTTAACCTAGAAGAACGAAATTTGGTGAGCCAAGTGGGATTGGGGTAGTGATCATTACCTGAAAGTGTCATCCAGATTGGGTGAAAAAATATGTGCAGAGATTTCAGGAAACTCGTAGTTTTTTGGAAGCTTGGCAACCCCTTTCCATGAAAGTGATTTGTGCCAGTCTCTGCTTAGGGCTACATCAATAGGAAACAAACCATAGAGATAGAACTTGGAACTACTTTATTGTGTCAAGTTTCAAAGAGCTAGCACTAACCGTGTTTGATTTAGAGTTAAAACTACATGTATCCATGTAGGAGAAAACAGAGTGAAACCTAAAAATTAAAACTGTTACTGCCAACGAACGGTTTAACCTAGAAGAACGAAATTTGGTGAGCCAAGTGGGATTGGGGTACTGACCATTTCCTGAAAGTGTCATCCAGATTGGCTGAAAAAATGTGTGCTGAGATTTAAGGGAACTCGTAGTTTTTTGGAAGCTTGGCAACCCCTTTCCATGAAAGTGATTTGCGCCAGTCTCTGCTTACGGCTACAACAATAGGAAACAAACCATAGAGATAGAACTTGGAACTACTTTATTGTGTCAAGTTTCAAAGAGCTAGCACAAACCGTTTTTGATTTAGGGTTCCAACAACATGTATCCATATAGGAGAAAACAGAGTGAAACCTAAAAATTAAAACTGTTACTGCCAACGAACGGTTTAACCCAGAAGAACGAAATTTGGTGAGCCAAGTGGGATTGGGGTACTGACCATTACCTGAAAGTGTCATCTCGATTGGGTGAAAAAATGGGTGCTGAGATTTCAAGAAACTCGAAGTTTTTTGTAAGCTTGACAAACCCTTTCCATGAAAGTGATTTGCGCCAGTCTCTGCTTATGGCTACATCAATAGGAAACAAACCATAGAGATAGAACTTGGAACTACTTTATTGTGTCAAGTTTCAAAGAGCTAGCACAAACCGTGTTTGATTTGGAGTTCCAACTACATGTATCCATATAGGAGAAAACAGAGTGAAACCTAAAAATTAAAACTGTTACTGCCAACGAACGGTTTAACCTAGAAGAACGAAATTTGGTGAGCCAAGTGGGATTGGGGTACTGATCATTTCCTGTAAGTGTCATGCAGATTGGGTGAAAAAATGTGTGCTGAGATTTCAGGGAACTCGTAGTTTTTTGGAAGCTTGGCAACCCCTTTCCATGAAAATGATTTGCGCCAGTCTCTGCTTATGCCTACATCAATAGGAAACAAACCATAGAGATAGAACTTGGAACTACTTTATTGTGTCAAGTTTCAAAGAGCTAGCAAAAAGAGTTTTGGATTTAGAGTCCCAACTACATGTATCCATATAGGAGAAAACAGAGTGAAACCTAAAAATTAAAACTGTTATTGCCAACGAACGGTTTCATCTAGAAGAACGAAATTTGGTGAGCCAAGTGGGATTGGGGTAGTGATCATTACCTGAAAGTGTCATCCAGATTGGGTGAAATAATGTGTGCTGAGATTTCAGGAAACTCGTAGTTTTTAAAAGCTTGGCAACACATTTCCATGAAAGAGATTTGCGCCAGTCTCTGCTTAGGGCTACATCAATAAGAAACAAACCATAGAGACAGATCTTGGAACTACTTTATTGTGTCAAGTTTCAAAGAGCTAGCACAAACCATCTTTGATTTAGAGTTCCAAATACATGTATCCATATAGGAGAAAACAGTGAAACCTAAAAATTTAAACTGTTACTGAAAACGAACGGTTTAACCTAGAAGAATGAAATTTGTGAACCATGTGGGATTGGGGTACTGATCATTACCTAAAAGTGTCATCAATATTGGGTGAAAAAATGTGTGCTGTGATTTCAGGAAACTCGAAGTTTTTTGGAAGCTTAGCAACCCCTTTCCATGAAAGTGATTTGTGCCAGTCTCTGCTTATGGCTACATCAATTGGAAACAAACCATAGAGATATAACTTGGAACTACATTATTGTGTCAAGTTTCAAAAAGCTAGCACAAACCATCCTTGATTTAGAGTTCCAACTACATATATCCATATAGGAGAAAACAGAGTGAAACCTAAAAATTTAAACTGTTACTGCCAACGAACGGTTTAACCTAGAATAACTAAATTTGGTGAGCCAAGTGGGATTGGGGTACTTGTCATTGCCTGAAAGTGTGATCCAGATTGGGTGAAAAAATGTGTGCTGAGATTTCAGGGAACTCTTAGTTTTTTCGAAGCTTGGCAACCCCTTTCCATGAAAGTGATTTGCGCCAGTCTCTGCTTATGGCTACAACAATAGGAAACAAACCATAGAGATAGAAATTGGAACTACTTTATTGTGTCAAGTTTCAAAGAGCTAGCACAAACAGTTTTTGATTAAGAGTCCCAACTACATGTATCCATATAGGAGAAAACAGAGTGAAACCTAAAAAGTAAAACTGTTACTGCCAACGAACGGTTTAACCTAGAAGAACGAAATTTAGTGAGCCAAGTGGGATTGGGGTCCTGATCATTTCCTGAAAGTGTCATCCAGATTGGGTGAAAAAATGTGTGCTGAGATTTCAGGGAACTCGTAGTTTTTTGGAAGCTTGGCAACCCTTTCTATGAAAGTGATTTGCGCAAGTCTCTGCTTATGCCTACATCAATAGGAAACAAACCATAGAGATAGAACTTTGAACTACTTTATTGTGTCAAGTTTCAAAGAGCTAGCACAAAGAGTTTTTGATTTAGAGTCCCAACTACATGATCCATATAGGAGAAAACAGAGTGAAACCTAAAAATTAAAACTGTTACTGCCAACGAACTGTTTAACCTAGAAGAATGAAATTTGGTGAGCCAAGTGGGATTGGGGTAGTGATCATTACCTGAAAGTGTCATCCAGATT
Organism: Spermophilus citellus; assembly: GCF_964194105.1. Lineage (NCBI taxonomy): Eukaryota > Metazoa > Chordata > Mammalia > Rodentia > Sciuridae > Spermophilus > Spermophilus citellus. Next base: position 23,543,588 of record NC_138196.1, on the reverse strand, counting down.
GGGTGAAAAAATATGCGCTGAGATTTCAGGGAACTCTAATTTTTTTGAAGCTTGGCAACCCCTTTCCATGAAAGTGATTTGCGCCAGTCTCTGCTTAGGGCTACATCAATAAGAAACAAACCATAGAGATAGAACTTGGAACTACTTTATTGTGTCAAGTTTCAAAGAGCTAGCACAAACCGTGTTTGATTTGGAGTTCCAACTACATGTATCCATATAGGAGAAAACAGAGTGAAACCTAAAAATTAAAACTGTTACTGCCAACGAACGGTTTAACCTAGAAGAACGAAATTTGGTGAGCCAAGTGGGATTGGGGTACTCATCATTACCTGAAAGAGTCATCTAGATTGGGTGAAAAAATGTGTGCTGAGATTTCAGGGAACTCGTAGTTTTTTGGAAGCTTGGCAACCCCTGTCCATGAAAGTGATTTGCGCCAGTCTCTGCTTATGGCTACATCAGTAGGAAACAAACCATAGAGATAGAACTTGGAACTACTTTATTGTGTCAAGTTTCAAAGAGCTACCACAAACCGTGTTTGATTTAGAGTTCCAACTACATGTATCCATATAGGAGAAAACAGTGTGAAAACTAAAAATTAAAACTGTTACTGCCAACGAACGGTTTAACATAGAAGAACGAAATTTGGTGAGCCAAGTGGGATTGGGGTAGTGATCATTACCTGAAAGTGTCATTCAGATTGGGTGAAAAAATATGTGCTGAGATTTCAGGGAACTCTTAGTTTTTTGGAAGCTTGGCCACCTCTTTCCATGAAAGTGATTTGCGCCAGTCTCTGCTTAGGGCTACATCAATAGGAAACAAACCATAGAGATAGAACTTGGAACTATTTATTGTGTCAAGTTTCAAAGAGCTAGCACAAACCGTGTTTGATTTGGAGTTCCAACTACATGTATCCATATAGGAGAAAACAGAGTGAAACCTAAAAATTAAAACTGTTACTGCCAACGAACGGTTTAACCTAGAAGAACGAAATTTGGTGAGCCAAGTGGGATTGGGGTACTGATCATTTCCTGAAAGTGTCATCCAGATTGGGTGAAAAAATGTGTGCTGAGATTTCAGGGAACTCGTAGTTTTTTGGAAGCTTGGCAACCCCTTTCCATGAAAATGATTTGCGCCAGTCTCTGCTTATGCCTACATCAATAGGAAACAAACCATAGAGATAGAACTTGGAACTACTTTATTGTGTCAAGTTTCAAAGAGCTAGCAAAAAGAGTTTTGGATTTAGAGTCCCAACTACATGTATCCATATAGGAGAAAACAGAGTGAAACCAAAAAATTAAAACAGTTATTGCCAACGAACGGTTTCATCTAGAAGAACGAAATTTGGTGAGCCAAGTGGGATTGGGGTAGTGATCATTACCTGAAAGTGTCATCCAGATTGGGTGAAAAAATGTGTGATGAGATTTCAGGAAACTCGTAGTTTTTAAAAGCTTGGCAAAACATTTCCATGAAAGTGATTGGCGCCAGTCTCTGCTTAGGGCTACATCAATAAGAAACAAACCATAGAAACAGATCTTGGAACTTCTTTATTGTGTCAAGTTTCAAAGAGCTAGCACAAACCGTCTTTGATTTAGAGTTCCAAATACATGTATCCATATAGGAGAAAACAGTGAAACCAAAAAATTTAAACTGTTACTGCCAACGAACGGTTTTACCTAGAAGAATGAAATTTGTGAACCATGTGGGATTGGGCTACTGATCATTACCTAAAAGTGTCATCAATATTGGGTGAAAAAATGTGTGCTGAGATTTCAGGAAACTCGAAGTTTTTTGGAAGCTTGGCAACCCCTTTCCATGAAAGTGATTTGTGCCAGTCTCTGCTTATGGCTACATCAATTGGAAAGAAACCATAGAGATATAACTTGGAACTACAATATTGTGTCAAGTTTCAAAAAGCTAGCACAAACCATCCTTGATTTAGAGTTCCAACTACATGTATCCATATAGGAGAAAACAGAGTGAAACCTAAAAATTTAAACTGTTACTGCCAACGAACGGTTTAAACTAGAAGAACAAAATTAGGTGAGCCAAGTCGGATTGGGGTACTGATCATTACCTGAAAGTGTCATCCAGATTGGGTGAAAAAATGTGTGCTGAGATTTCAAGGAACTCGTAGTTTTTTGGAAATTTGGCAACCCCAATCCATGAAAGAGATTTGCGCCAGCTCTGCTTACGGCTACATTAATAGGAAACAAACCATAGAGATAGAAAGTGGACTACTTTATTGTGTCAAGTTTCAAAGAGCTAGCACAAACCGTCTTTGATTTAGAGTTCCAACAACATGTATGCATATAGGAGACAACAGAGCGAAACCTAAAAATTAAAACTGTTACTGCCAACGAACGGTTTAACCTAGAAGAACGAAATTTGGTGAGCCAAGTGGGATTGGGGTACTGATCATTACCTGCAAGTGTCATCAAGATTGGGTGAAAAAATGTGTGCTGAGATTTCAGGGAACTCTTAGTTTTTTGGAAGCTTGGCAACCCCTTTCCATGAAAGTGATTTGCGCAGGTCTCTGCTTATGGCTACAACAATAGGAAACAAACAATAGAGATAGAACTTGGAACTACTTTATTGTGTCAAGTTTCAAAGAGCTAGCACAAACCGTTTTTGATTTAGGGTTCCAACTATATGTATCCATATAGGAGAAAACAGAGTGAAACCTAAAAATTAAAACTGTTACTGCCAACGAACGGTTTAACCTAGAATAACTAAATTTGGTGAGCCAAGTGGGATTGGGGTACTTGTCATTGCCTGAAAGTGTCATCCAGATTGGGTGAAAAAATGTGTGCTGAGATTTCAGGGAACTCTTAGTTTTTTCGAAGCTTGGCAACCCCTTTCCATGAAAGTGATTTGCGCCAGTCTCTGCTTAGGGTTACATCAATAGGAAACAAACCATAGAGATAGAACTTGGAACTACTTTATTGTGTCAAGTTTCAAAGAGCTAGCACAAACCGTGTTTGATTTGGATTTCCAACTACATGTATCCATATAGGAGAAAACAGAGTGAAACCTAAGAATTAAAACTGTTACTGCCAACGAACGGTTTAACCCAGAAGAATGAAATTTGGTGAGCCAAGTGGGATTGGGGTACTGACCATTACCTGAAAGTGTCATGTAGATTGGGTGAAAAAATGGGTGCTGAGATTTCAAGAAACTCGAAGTTTTTTGTAAGCTTGACAACCCCTTTCCATGAAAGTGATTTGCGCCAGTCTCTGCTTATGGCTACATCAATAGGAAACAAACCATAGAGATAGAACTTGGAACTACTTTATTGTGTCAAGTTTCAAAGAGCTAGCACTAACCGTGTTTGATTTGGAGTTCCAACTACATGTATCCATATAGGAGAAAACAGAGTGAAACCTAAAAATTAAAACTGTTACTGCCAACGAACGGTTTAACCTAGAAGAACGAAATTTGGTGAGCCAAGTGGGATTGGGGTACTGATCATTTCCTGTAAGTGTCATGCAGATTGGGTGAAAAAATGTGTGCTGAGATTTCAGGGAACTCGTAGTTTTTTGGAAGCTTGGCAACCCCTTTCCATGAAAATGATTTGCGCCAGTCTCTGCTTATGCCTACATCAATAGGAAACAAACCATAGAGATAGAACTTGGAACTACTTTATTGTGTCAAGTTTCAAAGAGCTAGCAAAAAGAGTTTTGGATTTAGAGTCCCAACTACATGTATCCATATAGGAGAAAACAGAGTGAAACCTAAAAATTAAAACTGTTATTGCCAACGAACGGTTTCATCTAGAAGAACGAAATTTGGTGAGCCAAGTGGGATTGGGGTAGTGATCATTACCTGAAAGTGTCATCCAGATTGGGTGAAATAATGTGTGCTGAGATTTCAGGAAACTCGTAGTTTTTAAAAGCTTGGCAACACATTTCCATGAAAGAGATTTGTGCCAGTCTCTGCTTAGGGCTACATCAATAAGAAACAAACCATAGAGACAGATCTTGGAACTACTTTATTGTGTCAAGTTTCAAAGAGCTAGCACAAACCATCTTTGATTTAGAGTTCCAAATACATGTATCCATATAGGAGAAAACAGTGAAACCTAAAAATTTAAACTGTTACTGAAAACGAACGGTTTAACCTAGAAGAATGAAATTTGTGAACCATGTGGGATTGGGGTACTGATCATTACCTAAAAGTGTCATCAATATTGGGTGAAAAAATGTGTGCTGTGATTTCAGGAAACTCGAAGTTTTTTGGAAGCTTGGCAACCCCTTTCCATGAAAGTGATTTGTGCCAGTCTCTGCTTATGGCTACATCAATTGGAAACAAACCATAGAGATATAACTTGGAACTACATTATTGTGTCAAGTTTCAAAAAGCTAGCACAAACCATCCTTGATTTAGAGTTCCAACTACATGTATCCATATAGGAGAAAACAGAGTGAAACCTAAAAATTTAAACTGTTACTGCCAACGAACGGTTTAACCTAGAAGAACTAAATTTGGTGAGCCAAGTGGGATTGGGGTACATGTCATTGCCTGAAAGTGTGATCCAGATTGGGTGAAAAAATGTGTGCTGAGATTTCAGGGAACTCTTAGTTTTTTCGAAGCTTGGCAACCCCTTTCCATGAAAGTGATTTGCGCCAGTCTCTGCTTATGGCTACAACAATAGGAAACAAACCATAGAGATAGAAATTGGAACTACTTTATTGTGTCAAGTTTCAAAGAGCTAGCACAAACAGTTTTTGATTAAGAGTCCCAACTACATGTATCCATATAGGAGAAAACAGAGTGAAACCTAAAAAGTAAAACTGTTACTGCCAACGAACGGTTTAACCTAGAAGAACGAAATTTGGTGAGCCAAGTGGGATTGGGGTCCTGATCATTTCTTGAAAGTGTCATCCAGATTGGGTGAAAAAATGTGTGCTGAGATTTCAGGGAACTCGTAGTTTTTTGGAAGCTTGGCAACCCTTTCCATGAAAGTGATTTGCGCAAGTCTCTGCTTATGCCTACATCAATAGGAAACAAACCATAGAGATAGAACTTTGAACTACTTTATTGTGTCAAGTTTCAAAGAGCTAGCACAAAGAGTTTTTGATTTAGAGTCCCAACTACATGTATCCATATAGGAGAAAACAGAGTGAAACCTAAAAATTAAAACTGTTATTGCCAACGAACGGTTTCATCTAGAAGAACGAAATTTGGTGAGCCAAGTGGGATTGGGGTAGTGATCATTACCTGAAAGTGTCATCCAGATTGGGTGAAATAATGTGTGCTGAGATTTCAGGAAACTCGTAGTTTTTAAAAGCTTGGCAACACATTTCCATGAAAGAGATTTGCGCCAGTCTCTGCTTAGGGCTACATCAATAAGAAACAAACCATACAGACAGATCTTGGAACTACTTTATTGTGTCAAGTTTCAAAGAGCTAGCACAAACCATCTTTGATTTAGAGTTCCAAATACATGTATCCATATAGGAGAAAACAGTGAAACCTAAAAATTTAAACTGTTACTGAAAACGAACGGTTTAACCTAGAAGAATGAAATTTGTGAACCATGTGGGATTGGGGTACCGATCATTACCTAAAAGTGTCATCAATATTGGGTGAAAAAATGTGTGCTGTGATTTCAGGAAACTCGAAGTTTTTTGGAAGCTTGGCAACCCCTTTCCATGAAAGTGATTTGTGCCAGTCTCTGCTTATGGCTACATCAATTGGAAACAAACCATAGAGATATAACTTGGAACTACATTATTGTGTCAAGTTTCAAAAAGCTAGCACAAACCATCCTTGATTTAGAGTTCCAACTACATGTATCCATATAGGAGAAAACAGAGTGAAACCTAAAAATTTAAACTGTTACTGCCAACGAACGGTTTAACCTAGAAGAACGAAATTTGGTGAGCCAAGTCGGATTGGGGTACTGATCATTACCTGAAAGTGTCATCCAGATTGGGTGAAAAAATGTGTGCTGAGATTTCAAGGAACTCGTAGTTTTTTGGAAATTTGGCAACCCCAATCCATGAAAGAGATTTGCGCCAGTCTCTGCTTACGGCTACATTAATAGGAAACAAACCATAGAGATAGAAAGTGGACTACTTTATTGTGTCAAGTTTCAAAGAGCTAGCACAAACCGTCTTTGATTTAGAGTTCCAACAACATGTATGCATATAGGAGACAACAGAGCGAAACCTAAAAATTAAAACTGTTACTGCCAACGAACGGTTTAACCTAGAAGAACGAAATTTGGTGAGCCAAGTGGGATTGGGGTACTGATCATTACCTGCAAGTGTCATCAAGATTGGGTGAAAAAATGTGTGCTGAGATTTCAGGGAACTCTTAGTTTTTTGGAAGCTTGGCAACCCCTTTCCATGAAAGTGATTTGCGCAGGTCTCTGCTTATGGCTACAACAATAGGAAACAAACAATAGAGATAGAACTTGGAACTACTTTATTGTGTCAAGTTTCAAAGAGCTAGCACAAACCGTTTTTGATTTAGGGTCCCAACTATATGTATCCATATAGGAGAAAACAGAGTGAAACCTAAAAATTAAAACTGTTACTGCCAACGAACGGTTTAACCTAGAATAACTAAATTTGGTGAGCCAAGTGGGATTGGGGTACTTGTCATTGCCTGAAAGTGTCATCCAGATTGGGTGAAAAAATGTGTGCTGATATTTCAGGAAGCTTGTAGTGTTTTGGAAGCTTGGCAACCCCTTTCCATGAAAGTGATTTGTGCCAGTCTCTGCTTAGGACTACATCAATAGGAAACAAACCATAGAGATAGAACTTTGAACTAATTTATCATGTCAAGTTTCAAAGAGCTAGCACAAACCGTGTTTGATTTAGAGTTCCAACTACTTGTATCCATATAGGAGAAAACAGAGTGAAACCTAAAATTTAAAACTGTTACTGCCAACGAACGGTTTAATCTAGAAGAACGAAATTTGGTGAGCCAAGTGGGTTTGGGGTACTGATCATTCCCTGAAAGTGTCATCAAGATTGGGTGAAAAAATGTGTGCTTAGATTTCAGGAAACTCGTTGTTTTTTGGAAGCTTGGCAACCCCTTTCCATGAAAGTGATTGGCGCCAGTCTGTTCTCAGGGCTACATCAATTGGAAACAAACCATAGAGATAGGACTTGGAAGTACTTTATTGTGTCAAGTTTCAAAGAGCTAGCACAAACCGTGTTTGATTTAGAGTTCCAACTACATGTATCCATATAGGAGAAAACACAGTGAAAACTAAAAATTAAAACTGTTACTGCCAACAAACGGTTTAAACTAGAAGTACGAAATTTGGTGAGCCAAGTTGGATAGGCGTACTGATCATTACCTGAAAGTGTCATCAAGATTGGGTGAAAAATTGTGTGCTGACATTTCAGGAAACTCGTAGTGTTTTGGAAGCTTGGCAACCCCTTTCCATGAAAGTGATTGGCGCCAGTCTGTTCTTAGGGCTACATCAATAGGAAACAAACCATAGAGATAGAACTTGGAACTACTTTATTGTGTCAAGTTTCAAAGAGGTAGCACAAACCGTGTTTATTTAGAGTTCCAACTACATGTATCCATATAGGAGAAAACAGAGTGAAACCTAAATATTTAAACTGTTACTGCCAACGAACGGTTTAACCTAGAAGAACGAAATTTGGTGAGCCAAGTGGGACTGGGGTACTGATCATTACCTGAAATTGTCATCAAGATTGGGTGTAAAAATGTGTGCTGAGATTTCAGGAAACTCGTAGTTTTTTGGAAGCTTGGCAACCCCTTTCCATGACAGTGATATGCGCAGGTGTCTGCTTAGGGCTACATCAATAGAAAACAAACCATAGAGATAGAAATTGCAACTACTTTATTGTGTCAAGTTTCAAAAAGCTAGCACAAAACGTCTTTGATTTAGAGTTCCATATAGGCGAAAACAGAGTGAAACCTAAAATTAAAACTGTTACTGCCAACGAACGGTTTAACCTAGAAGAACAAAATTTGGTGAGCCAAGTGGGATTGGGGTACTGATCATTACCTGAAAGTGTCATCCAGATTGGGTGAAAAAATGTGTGCTGAGATTTCAGGAAACTCGTAGTATTTTGGAAGCTTGGCAACCCCTTTCCATGAAAGTGATTTGCGCCAGTCTCTGCTTAGGGCTACATCAATAGGAAACAAACCATAGAGATAGTACTTGGAACTACTTTATTGTGTCAAGTTTCAAACAGCTTGCACAAACCGTGTTTGATTTAGAGGTCCAACTACATGTATCCATATAGGCGAAAACAGAGTGAAACCTAAAAATTTAAACTGTTACTGCCAACGAACGGTTTAACCTAGAAGAACTAAATTTGGTGAGCCAAGTGGGATTGGGGAACTGATCATTACCTGAAAGTGTCATCAAGATTGGGTGAAAAAATGTGTGCTGAGATTTCAGGAAACTCGTAGTTTTTTGGAAGCTTGGCAACCCCTTTCCATGAAAGTGATTTGCGCCAGTCTCTGCTTAGGGCTACATCAATAGGAAACAAACTATAGAGATAGAACTTGGAACTACTTTATTGTGTCAAGTTTCAAAGAGCTAGTACAAACCGTGTTTGATTTAGAGTTCCAACTACATGTATCCATATCGGAGAAAACAGAGTGAAACCTAAAAATTAAAACTGTTACTGGCAACGAACAGTTTAACCTAGAAGAACGAAATTTGGTGAGCCAAGTGGGATTGGGGTAGTGATCATTTCCTGAAAGTGTCATCCAGATTGGGTGAAAAAATGTGTGCTGAGATGTCAGGGAACTCGTAGTTTTTTGGAAGCTTGGCAACTCCTTTCCATGAAAGTGATTAGCACGAGTCTCTGCTTAGGGCTACGTCAATAGGAAACAAACCATAGAGATAGAACATGGAACTTCTTTATTGTGTCAAGTTTCAAAGAGCTAGCACAAACCGTGTTTGATTTAGAGTTCCAACTACATGTATCCATATAGGAGAAAACAGAGTGAAACCTAAAAATTAAAACTGTTACTGCCAACGAACGGTTTAACCTACAAGAACGAAATTTGGTGAGCCAAGTGGGATTGGGGTACTGATTATTACCTGAAAGTGTCATCCAGATTGGGTGAAAAAATGTGTGCTGAGATTTCAGGGAACTCGTAGTGTTTTGGAATCTTGGCAACCCCTTTCCATGAAAGTGATTTGCGCCGGTCTCTGCTTAGGGCTACATCAATAGGAAACAAACCATAGAGATAGAACTTGGAACTACTTTATTGTGTCAAGTTTCAAAGAGCTAGCACAAAGAGTTTTGGATTTAGAGTCCCAACTACATGTATCCATGTAGGAGAAAACAGAGTGAAACCTAAAAATTAAAACTGTTACTGCCAACGAACGGTTTAACCTAGAATCCTGAAATTTGGTGAGCCAAGTGGGATTGGGGTACTGATCATTTCCTGAAAGTGTCATCCAGATTGGGTGAAAAAATATGTGCTGAGATTTCAGGGAACTCTTAGTTTTTTGGAAGCTTGGCAACCCATTTCCATGAAAGTGATTTGCGCCAGTCTCTGTTAGGGCTACATCAATAGGAAACAAACCATAGAGATAGAACTTGGAACTACTTTATTGTGTCAAGTTTCAAAGAGCTAGCACTAACCGTGTTTGATTTAGAGTTCCAAATACATGTATCCATATAGGAGAAAACAGAGTGAAACCTAAAAATTAAAACTGTTACTGCCAACGAATGGTTTAACCTAGAATAACTAAATTTGGTGACCCAAGTGGGATTGGGGTACTTGTCATTGCCTGAAAGTGTCATCCAGATTGGGTGAAAAAATGTGTGCTGAGATTTCAGGAAACTCGTAGTTTTTTGGAAGCTTGGCAACCCCTTTCCATGAAAGTGATTTGTGCCAGTCTCTGCTTAGGGCTACATCAATAGGAAACAAACCATAGAGATAGAACTTGGAACTACTTTATTGTGTCAAGTTTCAAAGAGCTAGCACTAACCGTGTTTGATTTACGGTTCCAACTACATGTATCTATATAGGAGAAAACAGAGTGAAACCTAAAAATTAAAACTGTTACTGCCAACGAACGGTTTAACCTAGAAGAACGAAATTTGGTGAGCCAAGTGGGATTGGGGTACTGACCATTTCCTGAAAGTGTCATCCAGATTGGGTGAAAAAATGTGTGCTGAGATTTAAGGGAACTCGTAGTTTTTTGGAAGCTTGGCAACCCCTTTCCATGAAAGTGATTTGCGCCAGTCTCTGCTTACGGCTACAACAATAGGAAACAAACCATAGAGATAGAACTTGGAACTACTTTATTGTGTCAAGTTTCAAAGAGCTAGCACAAACCTTCTTTGATTTAGAGTTCCAACTACATGTATCCATATAGGAGAAAACAGAGTGAAACCTAAAAATTAAAACTGTTACTGCCAACGAACGGTTTAACCTAGAAGAACGAAATTTGGTGAGCCAAGTGGGATTGGGGTACTGATCATTTCCTGAAAGTGTCATCCAGATTGGGTGAAAAAATGTGTGCTGAGATTTCAGGGAACTCGTAGTTTTTTGGAAGCTTGGCAACCCCTTTCCATGAAAATGATTTGCGCCAGTCTCTGCTTATGCCTACATCAATAGGAAACAAACCATAGAGATAGAACTTGGAACTACTTTATTGTGTCAAGTTTCAAAGAGCTAGCAAAAAGAGTTTTGGATTTAGAGTCCCAACTACATGTATCCATATAGGAGAAAACAGAGTGAAACCAAAAAATTAAAACAGTTATTGCCAACGAACGGTTTCATCTAGAAGAACGAAATTTGGTGAGCCAAGTGGGATTGGGGTAGTGATCATTACCTGAAAGTGTCATCCAGATTGGGTGAAAAAATGTGTGCTGAGATTTCAGGAAACTCGTAGTTTTTAAAAGCTTGGCAAAACATTTCCATGAAAGTGATTTGCGCCAGTCTCTGCTTAGGGCTACATCAATAAGAAACAAACCATAGAGACAGATCTTGGAACTTCTTTATTGTGTCAAGTTTCAAAGAGCTAGCACAAACCGTCTTTGATTTAGAGTTCCAAATACATGTATCCATATAGGAGAAAACAGTGAAACCTAAAAATTTAAACTGTTACTGCCAACGAACGGTTTTACCTAGAAGAATGAAATTTGTGAACCATGTGGGATTGGGCTACTGATCATTACCTAAAAGTGTCATCAATATTGGGTGAAAAAATGTGTGCTGAGATTTCAGGAAACTCGAAGTTTTTTGGAAGCTTGGCAACCCCTTTCCATGAAAGTGATTTGTGCCAGTCTCTGCTTATGGCTACATCAATTGGAAAGAAACCATAGAGATATAACTTGGAACTACAATATTGTGTCAAGTTTCAAAAAGCTAGCACAAACCATCCTTGATTTAGAGTTCCAACTACATGTATCCATATAGGAGAAAACAGAGTGAAACCTAAAAATTTAAACTGTTACTGCCAACGAACGGTTTAAACTAGAAGAACAAAATTAGGTGAGCCAAGTCGGATTGGGGTACTGATCATTACCTGAAAGTGTCATCCAGATTGGGTGAAAAAATGTGTGCTGAGATTTCAAGGAACTCGTAGTTTTTTGGAAATTTGGCAACCCCAATCCATGAAAGAGATTTGCGCCAGCTCTGCTTACGGCTACATTAATAGGAAACAAACCATAGAGATAGAAAGTGGACTACTTTATTGTGTCAAGTTTCAAAGAGCTAGCACAAACCGTCTTTGATTTAGAGTTCCAACAACATGTATGCATATAGGAGACAACAGAGCGAAACCTAAAAATTAAAACTGTTACTGCCAACGAACGGTTTAACCTAGAAGAACGAAATTTGGTGAGCCAAGTGGGATTGGGGTACTGATCATTACCTGCAAGTGTCATCAAGATTGGGTGAAAAAATGTGTGCTGAGATTTCAGGGAACTCTTAGATTTGGAAGCTTGGCAACCCCTTTCCATGAAAGTGATTTGCGCAGGTCTCTGCTTATGGCTACAACAATAGGAAACAAACAATAGAGATAGAACTTGGAACTACTTTATTGTGTCAAGTTTCAAAGAGCTAGCACAAACCGTTTTTGATTTAGGGTTCCAACTATATGTATCCATATAGGAGAAAACAGAGTGAAACCTAAAAATTAAAACTGTTACTGCCAACGAACGGTTTAACCTAGAATAACTAAATTTGGTGAGCCAAGTGGGATTGGGGTACTTGTCATTGCCTGAAAGTGTCATCCAGATTGGGTGAAAAAATGTGTGCTGAGATTTCAGGGAACTCTTAGTTTTTTCGAAGCTTGGCAACCCCTTTCCATGAAAGTGATTTGCGCCAGTCTCTGCTTAGGGTTACATCAATAGGAAACAAACCATAGAGATAGAACTTGGAACTACTTTATTGTGTCAAGTTTCAAAGAGCTAGCACAAACCGTGTTTGATTTGGATTTCCAACTACATGTATCCATATAGGAGAAAACAGAGTGAAACCTAAGAATTAAAACTGTTACTGCCAACGAACGGTTTAACCCAGAAGAATGAAATTTGGTGAGCCAAGTGGGATTGGGGTACTGACCATTACCTGAAAGTGTCATGTAGATTGGGTGAAAAAATGGGTGCTGAGATTTCAAGAAACTCGAAGTTTTTTGTAAGCTTGACAACCCCTTTCCATGAAAGTGATTTGCGCCAGTCTCTGCTTATGGCTACATCAATAGGAAACAAACCATAGAGATAGAACTTGGAACTACTTTATTGTGTCAAGTTTCAAAGAGCTAGCACAAACCGTGTTTGATTTGGAGTTCCAACTACATGTATCCATATAGGAGAAAACAGAGTGAAACCTAAAAATTAAAACTGTTACTGCCAACGAACGGTTTAACCTAGAAGAACGAAATTTGGTGAGCCAAGTGGGATTGGGGTACTGATCATTTCCTGTAAGTGTCATGCAGATTGGGTGAAAAAATGTGTGCTGAGATTTCAGGGAACTCTTAGTTTTTTCGAAGCTTGGCAACCCCTTTCCATGAAAGTGATTTGCGCCAGTCTCTGCTTATGGCTACAACAATAGGAAACAAACCATAGAGATAGAAATTGGAACTACTTTATTGTGTCAAGTTTCAAAGAGCTAGCACAAACAGTTTTTGATTAAGAGTCCCAACTACATGTATCCATATAGGAGAAAACAGAGTGAAACCTAAAAAGTAAAACTGTTACTGCCAACGAACGGTTTAACCTAGAAGAACGAAATTTGGTGAGCCAAGTGGGATTGGGGTCCTGATCATTTCTTGAAAGTGTCATCCAGATTGGGTGAAAAAATGTGTGCTGAGATTTCAGGGAACTCGTAGTTTTTTGGAAGCTTGGCAACCCTTTCCATGAAAGTGATTTGCGCAAGTCTCTGCTTATGCCTACATCAATAGGAAACAAACCATAGAGATAGAACTTTGAACTACTTTATTGTGTCAAGTTTCAAAGAGCTAGCACAAAGAGTTTTTGATTTAGAGTCCCAACTACATGTATCCATATAGGAGAAAACAGAGTGAAACCTAAAAATTAAAACTGTTATTGCCAACGAACGGTTTCATCTAGAAGAACGAAATTTGGTGAGCCAAGTGGGATTGGGGTAGTGATCATTACCTGAAAGTGTCATCCAGATTGGGTGAAATAATGTGTGCTGAGATTTCAGGAAACTCGTAGTTTTTAAAAGCTTGGCAACACATTTCCATGAAAGAGATTTGCGCCAGTCTCTGCTTAGGGCTACATCAATAAGAAACAAACCATACAGACAGATCTTGGAACTACTTTATTGTGTCAAGTTTCAAAGAGCTAGCACAAACCATCTTTGATTTAGAGTTCCAAATACATGTATCCATATAGGAGAAAACAGTGAAACCTAAAAATTTAAACTGTTACTGAAAACGAACGGTTTAACCTAGAAGAATGAAATTTGTGAACCATGTGGGATTGGGGTACCGATCATTACCTAAAAGTGTCATCAATATTGGGTGAAAAAATGTGTGCTGTGATTTCAGGAAACTCGAAGTTTTTTGGAAGCTTGGCAACCCCTTTCCATGAAAGTGATTTGTGCCAGTCTCTGCTTATGGCTACATCAATTGGAAACAAACCATAGAGATATAACTTGGAACTACATTATTGTGTCAAGTTTCAAAAAGCTAGCACAAACCATCCTTGATTTAGAGTTCCAACTACATGTATCCATATAGGAGAAAACAGAGTGAAACCTAAAAATTTAAACTGTTACTGCCAACGAACGGTTTAACCTAGAAGAACGAAATTTGGTGAGCCAAGTGGGATTGGGGTCCTGATCATTTCCTGAAAGTGTCATCCAGATTGGGTGAAAAAATGTGTGCTGAGATTTCAGGGAACTCGTAGTTTTTTGGAAGCTTGGCAACCCTTTCCATGAAAGTGATTTGCGCAAGTCTCTGCTTATGCCTACATCAATAGGAAACAAACCATAGAGATAGAACTTTGAACTACTTTATTGTGTCAAGTTTCAAAGAGCTAGCACAAAGAGTTTTTGATTTAGAGTCCCAACTACATGATCCATATAGGAGAAAACAGAGTGAAACCTAAAAATTAAAACTGTTACTGCCAACGAACTGTTTAACCTAGAAGAATGAAATTTGGTGAGCCAAGTGGGATTGGGGTAGTGATCATTACCTGAAAGTGTCATCCAGATTGGGTGAAAAAATATGTGCTGAGATTTCAGGGAACTCTTAGTTTTTTGGAAGCTTGGCAACCCCTTTCCATGAAAGTGATTTGCGCCAGTCTCTGCTTAGGGCTACATCAATAAGAAACAAACCATAGAGATAGAACTTGGAACTACTTTATTGTGTCAAGTTTCAAAGAGCTAGCACAAACCGTGTTTGATTTGGAGTTCCAACTACATGTATCCATATAGGAGAAAACAGAGTGAAACCTAAAAATTAAAACTGTTACTGCCAACAAACGGTTTAACCTAGAAGAACGAAATTTGGTGAGCCAACTGGGATTGGGGTACTCATCATTACCTGAAAGATTCATCTAGACTGGGTGAAAAAATGTGTGCTGAGATTTCAGGGAACTCGTAGTTTTTTGGAAGCTTGGCAACCCCTGTCCATGAAAGTGATTTGCGCCAGTCTCTGCTTATGGCTACATCAGTAGGAAACAAACCATAGAGATAGAACTTGGAACTACTTTATTGTGTCAAGTTTCAAAGAGCTACCACAAACCGTGTTTGATTTAGAGTTCCAACTACATATATCCATATAGGAGAAAACAGTGTGAAAACTAAAAATTAAAACTGTTACTGCCAACGAACGGTTTAACATAGAAGAACGAAATTTGGTGAGCCAAGTGGGATTGGGGTAGTGATCATTACCTGAAAGTGTCATTCAGATTGGGTGAAAAAATATGTGCTGAGATTTCAGGAAACTCGTAGTTTTTTGGAAGCTTGGCCACCTCTTTCCATGAAAGTGATTTGCGCCAGTCTCTGCTTAGGGCTACATCAATAGAAAACAAACCATAGAGATAGAACTTGGAACTACTTTATTGTGTCAAGTTTCAAAGAGCTAGCACAAACCGTGTTTGATTTGGAGTTCCAACTACATGTATCCATATAGGAGAAAACAGAGTGAAACCTAAAAATTAAAACTGTTACTGCCAACGAACGGTTTAACCTAGAAGAACGAAATTTGGTGAGCCAAGTGGGATTGGGGTACTGATCATTTCCTGAAAGTGTCATCCAGATTGGGTGAAAAAATGTGTGCTGAGATTTCAGGGAACTCGTAGTTTTTTGGAAGCTTGGCAACACCTTTCCATGAAAATGATTTGCGCCACTCTCTGCTTATGCCTACATCAATAGGAAACAAACCATAGAGATAGAACTTGGAACTACTTTATTGTGTCAAGTTTCAAAGAGCTAGCAAAAAGAGTTTTGGATTTAGAGTCCCAACTACATGTATCCATATAGGAGAAAACAGAGTGAAACCTAAAAATTAAAACAGTTATTGCCAACGAACGGTTTCATCTAGAAGAACGAAATTTGGTGAGCCAAGTGGGATTGGGGTAGTGATCATTACCTGAAAGTGTCATCCAGATTGGGTGAAAAAATGTGTGCTGAGATTTCAGGAAACTCGTAGTTTTTAAAAGCTTGGCAAAACATTTCCATGAAAGTGATTTGCGCCAGTCTCTGCTTAGGGCTACATCAATAAGAAACAAATCATAGAGACAGATCTTGGAACTACATTATTGTGTCAAGTTTCAAAGAGCTAGCACAAACCGTCTTTGATTTAGAGTTCCAACAACATGTATGCATATAGGAGACAACAGAGCGAAACCTAAAAATTAATACTGTTACTGCCAACGAACGGTTTAACCTAGAAGAACGAAATTTGGTGAGCCAAGTGGGATTGGGGTACTGGTCATTACCTGCAAGTGTCATCAAGATTGGCTGAAAAAATGTGTGGTGAGATATCAGGAAACTCGTAGTTTTTTGGAAGCTTGGCAACCCCTTTCCATGAAAGTGATTTGCGCCAGTCTCTGCTTAGGGCTACATCAATAGGAAACAACTCATAAAGATAGAACTTGGAACTACTTTATTGTGTCAAGTTTCAAAGAGCTAGCACAAACGGTGTTTGATTTACAGTTCCAACTACATGTATCCATATAGGCGAAAACAGATTGAAACCTAAAAATTAAAACTGTTACTGCCAACGGAAGGTTTAACCTTGAAGAACGAAATTTGGTGAGCCAAGTGGGATTGGGGTACTGATCATTACCTGAAAGTGTCATCAAGATTGGGTGATAAAATGTGTGCTGAGATTTCAGGAAACTCGTAGTTTTTTGGAAATTTGGCAACCCCATTCCATGAAAGAGATTTGCGCCAGTCTCTGCTTAGGGCTACAACAATAGGAAAAAAACCATAGATATAGAACTTAGAACTACTTTATTGTGTCAAGTTTCAAAGAGCTAGCACAAACCGTGTTTGATTTAGAGTTCCAACTACATGTATCCATATAGGCGAAAACAGAGTGAAACCTAAAAATTAAAACTGTTACTGCCAACGGACGGTTTAACCTAGAAGAACGAAATTTGGTGAGCCAAGTGGGATTGGGTACTGATCATTACCTGAAATTTTCATCAAGATTGGGAGAAAAAATGTGTGCTGAGATTTCAGGAAACTCGTAGTTTTTTGGAAGCTTGGCAACCCCTTTCCATGAAAGTGTTTTGCGCCAGTCTCCGCTTAGGGCTACATCAATAGGAAACAAACCATAGAGATAGAACTTGGAACTACTTTATTGTGTCAAGTTTCAAATAGCTAGCACAAACCGTCTTTGATTTCGAGTTCCAACTACATGTATCCATATAGGCGAAAACAGAGTGAAACCTAAAAATTAAAACTGTTACTGCCAACGAACTGTTTAACCTAGAAGAACGAAATTTGGTGAGCCAAGTGGGATTGGGGTACTGATCATTACCTGAAATTGTCATCAAGATTGGGTGTAAAAATGTGTGCTGAGATTTCAGGAAACTCGTAGTTTTTTGGAAGCTTGGCAACCCCTTTCCATGAATGTGACATGCGCAGGTCTCTGCTTAGGGCTAAATCAATAGAAAACAAACCATAGAAGAGAAATTGCAACTACTTTATTGTGTCAAGTTTCAAAGAGGTAGCACAAACGGTGTTGGATTTAGAGTTCCAACTGCATGTATCCATATAGGCGAAAACAGAGTGAAACCTAAAAATTAAAACTGTTACTGCCAACGAACGGTTTAAACTAGAAGAACGAAATTTGGTGAGCCAAGTTGGATTGGGGTACTGATCATTACCTGAATGTGTGATCCAGATTGGGTGAAAAAATGTGTGCTGAGATTTCAGGAAACTCGTAGTTTTTTGGAAGCTTGGCAACCCCTTTTCATGAAAGTGATTTGCGCCAGTCTCTGCTAAGGGCTACATCAATAGGAAACAAACCATAGAGATAGAACTTGGAACTACTTTATTGTGTCATTTCAAAGAGCTAGCACAAACCGTGTTTGATTTAGAGTTCCAACTACATGTATCCGTATAGGCGAAAACAGAGTGAAACCTAAAAATTAAAACTGTTACTGCCAACGAACGGTTTTACCTAGAAGAATGAAATTTGGTGAGCCAAGTGGGATTGGGGTACTGATCATTACCTGAGAGTGTCATCAAGAGTGGGTGAAAAAATATGTGCTGAGATTTCAGGGAACTCTTAGTTTTTTGGAAGCTTGGCAACCCCTTTCCATGAAAGTGATTTGCGCAGGTCTCTGCTTATGGCTACAACAATAGGAAACAAACCATAGAGATAGAACTTGGAACTACTTTATTGTGTCAAGTTTCAAAGAGCTAGCACAAACCGTTTTTGATTTAGGGTCCCAACTATATGTATCCATATAGGAGAAAACAGAGTGAAACCTAAAAATTAAAACTGTTCCTGCCAACGAACGGTTTTACCTAGAAGAAAGAAATTTGGTGATCCAAGTGGGATTGGGGTAGTGATCATTACCTGAAAGTGTCATTCAGATTGGGTGAAAAAATATGTGCTGAGATTTCAGGAAACTTGTAGTTTTTTGGAAGCTTGGCCACCTCTTTCCATGAAAGTGATTTGTGCCAGTCTCTGCTTAGGGCTACATCAATAGGAAACAAACCATAAAGATAGAACTTGGAACTACTTTATTGTGTTAAGTTTCAAAAAGCTAGCACAAACCATCCTTGATTTAGAGTTCCAACTACATGTATCCATATAGGAGAAAACAGAGTGAAACATAAAAATTTAAACTGTTACTGCCAACGAACGGTTTAACCTAGAAGAACAAAATTAGGTGAGCCAAGTGGGATTGGGGTACTGATCATTACCTGAAAGTGTCATCCAGATTGGGTGAAAAAATGTGTGCTGAGATTTCAGGGAACTCGTAGTTTTTTGGAAGCTTGGCAACCCCAATCCATGAAAGAGATTTGCGCCAGTCTCTGCTTATGGCTACATTAATAGGAAACAAACCATAGAGATAGAACGTGGACTACTTTATTGTGTCAAGTTTCAAAGAGCTAGCACAAACCGTCTTTGATTTAGAGTTCCAACAACATGTATGCATATAGGAGACAACAGAGCGAAACCTAAAAATTAAAACTGTTACTGCCAACGAACGGTTTAACCTAGAAGAACGAAATTTGGTGAGCCAAGTGGGATTGGGGTACTGATCATTACCTGCAAGTGTCATCAAGTTTGGGTGAAAAAATGTGTGCTGAGATTTCAGGAAACTCGTAGATTTTGGAAGGTTGGCAACCCCTTTCCATGAAAGTGATTTGCGCCAGTTTCTGCTTAGGGCTACATCAATAGGAAACAAACCATAGAGATAGAACTTGGAACTACTTTATTGTGTCAAGTTTCAAAGAGCTAGCACAAACCGTCTTTGATTTCGAGTTCCAACTACATGTATCCATATAGGCGAAAACAGAGTGAAACCTAAAAATTAAAACTGTTACTGCCAACGAACGGTTTAACCTAGAAGAACTAAATTTGGTGAGCCAAGTGGGATTGGGGTACTGATCATTACCTGAAATTGTCATCAAAATTGGGTGTAAAAATGTGTGCTGAGATTTCAGGAAACTCGTAGTTTTTTGGAAGCTTTGCAACCCCTTTCCATGAATGTGATATGCGCAGGTCTCTGCTTAGGGCTACATCAATAGAAAACAAACCATAGAGATAGAAATTGCAACTACTTTATTGTGTCAAGTTTCAAAGAGCTAGCACAAACGGTTTTGGATTTAGAGTTCCAACTACATGTATCCATATAGGCGAAAACAGAGTGAAACCTAAAAATTAAAACTGTTACTGCCAACGAACGGTTTCACCTAGAAGAACGAAATTTGGTGAGCCAAGTTGGATTGGGGTACTGATCATTACCTGAAAGGGTGATCCAGATTGGGTGAAAAAATGTGTGCTGAGATTTCAGGAAACTCGTAGTTTTTTGGAAGCTTGGCAACCCCTTTTCATGAAAGTGATTTGCGCCAGTCTCTGCTTAGGGCTACATCAATAGGAAACAAACCATAGAGATAGAACTTCAACTTCTTTATTGTGTCAAGTTTCAAAGAGCTAGCACAAACCGTGTTTCATTTAGAGTTCCAACTACATGTATCCATATAGGCGAAAACAGAGTGAAACCTAAAAATTAAAACTGTTACTGCCAACGAACGGTTTAACCTAGAAGAACGAAATTTGGTGAGCCAAGTGGGATTGGGGTACTGATCATTACCTGAAATTTTCATCAAGTTTGGGTGAAAAAATGTGTGCTGAGATTTCAGGAAACTCGTAGTTTTTTGGAAGCTTGGCAACCCCTTTCCATGAAAGTGATTTGCGCCAGTTTCTGCTTAGGCCTACATCAATAGGAAACAAACCATAGAGATAGAACTTGGATCTACTTCATTGTGTCAAGTTTCAAAGAGCTAGCACAAACCGTCTTTGATTTCGAGTTCCAACTACATGTATCCATATACGCGAAAACAGAGTGAAACCTAAAAGTTAAAACTGTTACTGCCAAAGAACAGTTTAACCTAGAAGAACGAAATATGGTGAGCCAAGTGGGATTGGGGTCCTGATCATTACCTGAAATTGTCATCAAGATTGGGTGTAAAAATGTGTGCTGAGATTTCAGGAAACTCGTAGTTTTTTGGAATCTTGGCAATCCCTTTCCATGAAAGTGATATGCGCAGGTCTCTGCTTAG
This sequence comes from Spermophilus citellus, assembly GCF_964194105.1. Classification (NCBI taxonomy): domain Eukaryota; kingdom Metazoa; phylum Chordata; class Mammalia; order Rodentia; family Sciuridae; genus Spermophilus; species Spermophilus citellus. The sequence continues at coordinate 23,522,897 of NC_138196.1, read as the reverse complement.
GGCTACATCAATAGAAAACAAACCATAGAGATAGAAATTGCAACTACTTTATTTTGTCAAGTTTCAAAGAGCTAGCACAAACCCTGTTTGATTTGGAGTTCCAACTACATGTATCCATATAGGAGAAAACAGAGTGAAACCTAAAAATTAAAACTGTTACTGCCAACGAACGGTTTAACCTAGAAGAACGAAATTTGGTGAGCCAAGTGGGATTGGGGTACTGATCATTTACTGAAAGTGTGATCCAGATTGGGTGAAAAAATGTGTGCTGAGATTTCAGGAAACTCGTAGTTTTTTGGAAGCTTGGCAATCCCTTTCCATGAAAGTGATTTGCGCCAGTCTCTGCTTAGGGCTACATCAATAGGAAAGAAAACATAGAGGTAGAACTTGGAACTAAGTTATTGTGTCAAGTTTCAAAGAGCTAGCACAAACTGTCTTTGATTTAGAGTTCCAACTACATGTATCCATATAGGAGAAAACAGAGTGAAACCTAAAAAATAAAACTGTTACTGCCAACGAACGGTTTAACCTAGAAGAACGAAATTTGGTGAGCCAAGTGGGATTCGGGTACTGATCATTACCTGAAATTTTCATCAAGATTGGGTGAAAAAATGTGTGCTGAGATTTCAGGAAACTCGTAGTTTTTTGGAAGCTTGGCAACCCCTTTCCATGAAAGTGTTTTGCGCCAGTCTCCGCTTAGGGCTACATCAATAGGAAACAAACCATAGAGATAGAACTTGGAACTACTTTATTGTGTCAAGTTTCAAATAGCTAGCACAAACCGTCTTTGATTTCGAGTTCCAACTACATGTATCCATATAGGCGAAAACAGAGTGAAACCTAAAAATTAAAACTGTTACTGCCAACGAACTGTTTAACCTAGAAGAACGAAATTTGGTGAGCCAAGTGGGATTGGGGTACTGATCATTACCTGAAATTGTCATCAAGATTGGGTGTAAAAATGTGTGCTGAGATTTCAGGAAACTCGTAGTTTTTTGGAAGCTTGGCAACCCCTTTCCATGAATGTGACATGCGCAGGTCTCTGCTTAGGGCTAAATCAATAGAAAACAAACCATAGAGAGAGAAATTGCAACTACTTTATTGTGTCAAGTTTCAAAGAGGTAGCACAAACGGTGTTGGATTTAGAGTTCCAACTGCATGTATCCATATAGGCGAAAACAGAGTGAAACCTAAAAATTAAAACTGTTACTGCCAACGAACGGTTTTACCTAGAAGAATGAAATTTGGTGAGCCAAGTGGGATTGGGGTACTGATCATTACCTGAGAGTGTCATCAAGAGTGGGTGAAAAAATATGTGCTGAGATTTCAGGGAACTCTTAGTTTTTTGGAAGCTTGGCAACCCCTTTCCATGAAAGTGATTTGCGCAGGTCTCTGCTTATGGCTACAACAATAGGAAACAAACCATAGAGATAGAACTTGGAACTACTTTATTGTGTCAAGTTTCAAAGAGCTAGCACAAACCGTTTTTGATTTAGGGTCCCAACTATATGTATCCATATAGGAGAAAACAGAGTGAAACCTAAAAATTAAAACTGTTCCTGCCAACGAACGGTTTTACCTAGAAGAAAGAAATTTGGTGATCCAAGTGGGATTGGGGTAGTGATCATTACCTGAAAGTGTCATTCAGATTGGGTGAAAAAATATGTGCTGAGATTTCAGGAAACTTGTAGTTTTTTGGAAGCTTGGCCACCTCTTTCCATGAAAGTGATTTGTGCCAGTCTCTGCTTAGGGCTACATCAATAGGAAACAAACCATAGAGATAGAACTTGGAACTACTTTATTGTGTCAAGTTTCAAAGAGCTAGCTCAAACCGTCTTTGATTTAGAGTTCCAACTACATGTATCCATATAGGAGAAAACAGAGTGAAACCTAAAAATTAAAACTGTTACTGCCAATGAACGGTTTAACCTAGAAGAACGAAATTTGGTGAGCCAAGTGGGATTGGGGTACTGATCATTACCTGAAAGTGTAATGAAGATTGGGTGAAAAAATATGTGCTGAGATTTCAGGAAACTCGTAGTTTTTTGGAAGCTTGGCAACCCCTTTCCATGAAAGTGATTTGCGCCAGTCTCTGCTTAGGGCTACATCAATAGGAAACAAACCATAGAGATAGAACTTGGAACTACTTTATTGTGTCAAGTTTCAGATAGTTAGCACAAATCGTGTTTGATTTAGAGTTCCAACTACATGTATCCATAAGGCGAAAACAGAGTGAAACCTAAAAATTAAAACTGTTACTGCCAACGAACGGTTTAACCTAGAAGAACGAAATTTGGTGAGCCAAGTGGGATTGGGGTACTGATCATTACCTGAAAGTGTCATGAAAATTGAGTGAAAAAATGTGTGCTGAGATTTCAGGAAACTCGTATTTTTTTGGAAGCTTGGCAACCCCTTTCCATGAAAGTGATTTGTGCCAGTCTCTGCTTAGGGCGACATCATTAGGAAACAAACCATAGAGATAGAACTTGGAATTACTTTATTGTGTCAAGTTTCAAAGAGCTAGCACAAACCGTGTTGGATTTAGAGTTCCAACTACATGTATCCATATAGGCGAAATCAGAGTGAAACCTAAAAATTAAAATTGTTACTGCCAACAAACGGTTTAACATAGAAGAACGAAATTTGGTGAGCCAAGTGGGATTGGGGTACTGATCATTACCTGAAATTATCATCAAGACTGGGTGAAAAAATCTGTGCTGAGCTTTCAGGAAACTCGTAGTTTTTTGGAAGCTTGGCAACCCCTTTCCATGAAAGTGATTTGCGCCAGTCTCTGCTTAGGGCTACATCAATAGGAAAAAAACCATAGAGATAGAACTTGGAACTACTTTATTGTGTCAAGTTTCAGAGAGTTAGCACAAACCGTGTTTGATTTAGAGTTCCAACTACATGTATCCATATAGGCGAAAACAGAGTGAAACCTAAAAATTAAAACTGTTACTGCCAATGAACGGTTTAACCTAGAAGAACGAAATTTGGTGAGCCAAGTGGGATTGGGGTACTGATCATTACCTAAATGTGTCATGAATATTGGGTGAAAAAATGTGTGCTGAGATTTCAGGAAATTCGTAGTTTTTTGGAAGCTTGGTAACCCCTTTCCATGAAAGTGATTTGAGCTACTTTCTGCTTAGGGCTACATCAATAGAAAACAAAACATAGAGATAGAAATTGCAACTACTTTATTGTGTCAAGTTTCAAAGAGCTAGCACAAACGGTGTTGGATTTAGAGTTCCAACTACATGTATCCATATAGGCGAAAACAGAGTGAAACCTAAAAATTAAAACTGTTATTGCCAACAAACGGTTTAAACTAGAAGAGTGAACATTGGTGAGCCAAGTTGGATTAGGGTACTGATCATTACCTGAAAGTGTGATCCAGATTGGGTGAAAAAATGTGTGCTGAGATTTCAGGAAACTCGTAGTTTTTTGGAAGCTTGGCAACCCGTTTCCATGAAAGTGATTTGCGCCAGTCTCTGCTTAGGGCTACATCAATAGGAAACAAACCATAGAGATAGAACTTGGAAGTACTTTATTGTGTCAAGTTTCAAAGAGCTAGCACAAACCGTGTTGGATTTAGAGTTCCAACTACAAGTATCCATATAGGCGAAAACAGAGTGAAACCTAAAAATTAAAACTGTTACTGCCAACGAACGGTTTAACCTAGAAGAACGAAATTTGGTGAGCCCAGTGGGATTCGGGTACTGATCATTACCTGAAATTTTCATCAAGATTGGGTGAAAAAATGTGTGCTGAGATTTCAGGAAACTCGTAGTTTTTTGGAAGCTTGGCAACCCCTTTCCATGAAAGTGATTTGCGCCAGTCTCTGCTTAGGGCTACATCAATAGGAAACAAACCATAGAGATAGAACTTGGAACTACTTTATTGTGTCAAGTTTCAAAGAGCTAGCACAAACCGTGTTTGATTTAGAGTTCCAAATACAGGGATCCATATAGGCGAAAACAGAGTGAAAACTAAAATTAAAACTGTTACTACCAATGAACGGTTTAACCTAGAAGAACGAAATTTGTTGAGCCAAGTGGGATTGGGTTACTGATCATTACCTGAAAGTGTCATCAAGATTGGGTGAAAAAATGTGTGCTGAGATTTCAGGAAACTCGTAGTTTTTTGGAAGCTTGGCAACCCCTTTCCATGAAAGTGATTTGCGCCAGTCTCTGCTTAGGGCTACATCAATAGGAAACAAACCATAGAGATAGAACTTGGAACTACTTTATTGTGTCAAGTTTCAAAGAGCTAGCACAAACCGTGTTTGATTTAGAGTTCCAACTACATGTATCCATATAGGCGAAATCAGAGTGAAACCTAAAAATTAAAACTGTTACTGCCAACGAACGGTTTAACCTAGAAGAACGAAATTTGGTGAGCCAAGTGGGATTGGGGTACTGATCATTACCTGAAATTATCATCAAGATTGGGTGAAAAAATGTGTGCTGAGATTTCAGGAAACTAGTAGTTTTTTGGAAGCTTGGCAACCCCTTTCCATGAAAGTGATTTGCGCCAGTCTCTGCTTAGGGCTACATCAATAGGAAACAAACCATAGAGATAGAACTTGGAACTACTTTATTGTGTCAAGTTTCAAACAACTAGCACAAACCGTCTTTGATTTAGAGTTCCAACTACATGTATCCATAAGGCGAAAACAGAGTGAAACCTAAAAATTAAAACTGTTACTGCCAACAAACGGTTTAACTTAGAAGAAAGAAATTTGGTGAGCCAAGTGGGATTGGGGTATTGATCATTATCTAAAAGTGTCATGAAAATTGAGTGAAAAAATGTGTGCTGAGATTTCAGGAAACTCGTATTTTTTTGGAAGCTTGGCAACCCCTTTCCATGTAAGTGATTTGCGCCAGTCTCTGCTTAGGGCTACATCATTAGGAAACAAACCATAGAGACAAAACTTGGAACTACTTTATTGTGTCAAGTTTCAAAGAGCTAGCACAAACCGTGTTGGATTTAGAGTTCCAACTACATGTATCCATATAGGCGAAAACAGAGTGAAACCTATAAATTAAAACTGTTACTGCCAACGAACGGTTTAACCTAGAAGAACGAAATTTGGTGAGCCAAGTGGGATTGGGGAACTGATCATTACCTGAAATTGTCATCAAGATTGGGTGAAAAAATGTGTGCTGAGATTTCAGGAAACTCGTAGTTTTTTGGAAGTTTGGCATCCACTTTCCATGAAAGTGATTTGCGCCAGTCTCTGCTTAGGGCTTCATCAATAGGAAACAAACCATAGAGATAGAACTTGGAATTACGTTATTGTGTCAAGTTTCAAAGAGCTAGCACAAACCGTCTTTGATTTAGAGTTCCAACTACATGTATCCATATAGGCGAAAACAAAGTGAAACCTAAAAATTAAAACTGTTACTGCCAATGAACAGTTTAACCTGGAAGAACGAAATTTGGTGAGCCAAGTGGGATTGGGGTACTGATCATTACCTGAAAGTGTCATCAAGATTGGGTGAAAAAATGCGTGCTGAAATTTCAGGAAACTCGTAGTTTTTTGGAAGCTTGGCAACTCCTTTCCATGTAAGGGATTGCGCCAGCCTCTGCTTAGGGCTACATCAATAGGAAACAAACCATAGAGATAGAACTTGGAACTACTTTATTGTGTCAAGTTTCAGAGAGTTAGCACAAACCGTGTTTGATTAGAGTTCCAACTACATGTATCCATAAGGCGAAAACAGAGTGAAACCTAAAAATTAAAACTGTTACTGCCAACGAACGGTTTAACCTAGAAGAACGAAATTTGGTGAGCCAAGTGGGATTGGGGTACTGATCATTACCTGAAAGTGTCATGAAAATTGGGTGAAAAAATGTGTGCTGAGATTTCAGGAAACTCGTATTTTTTTGGAAGCTTGGCAACCCCTTTCCATGAAAGTGATTTGCGCCAGTCTCTGCTTAGGGCTACATCATTAGGAAACAAACCATAGAGATAGAACTTGGAACTACTTTATTGTGTCAAGTTTCAAAGAGCTAGCACAAACCGTGTTGGATTTAGAGTTCCAACTACATGTATCCATATAGGCGAAAACAGAGTGAAACCTAAAATTTAAAACTGTTACTGCCAACGAACGGTTTAACCTACAAGAACGAAATTTGGTGAGCCAAGTGGGATTGGGGTACTGATCATTACGTGAAATTTTCATCAAGATTGGTTGAAAAAATGTGTGCTGAGATTTCAGGAAACTCGTAGTTTTTTGGAAGCTTGGCAACCCCTTTCCATGAAAGTGATTTGCGCAAGTCTCTCTTAGGGCTATATCAATAGGAAACAAACCAAGGAGATAGAACTTGGATCTACTTCATTGTGTCAAGTTTCAAAGAGCTAGCACAAACCGTGTTTGATTCAGAGTTCCAACTACATGTATCCATATAGGCCAAAACAGAGTGAAACATAAAAATTGAAAGTGTTACTGCCAACGAACGGTTTAACCTAGAAGAACGAAATTTGGTGAGCCAAGTGGGATTGGGGTACTGATCATTACATGAAAGCGTCATCAAAATTGCGAGAAAAAATGCGTGCTGAGATTTCAGGAAACTCGTAGTTTTTTGGAAGCTTGGCAACCCCTTTCCATGAAAGTGATTTGCGCCAGTCTCTGCTTAGGGCTACATCAATAGGAAACAAACCATAGAGATAGAACTTGGAACTACTTTATTGTGTCAAGTTTCAAAGAGCTAGCAGAAACCGTGTTTGATTTAGAGTTCCAAATACAGGTATCCATATAGGCGAAAACAGAGTGAAAACTAAAATTAAAACTGTTACTGCCAACGAACGGTTTAACCTAGAAGAACGAAATTTGTTGAGCCAAGTGGGAGTGGGGTACTGATCATTACCTGAAAGTGTCATCAAGATTGGGTGAAAAAATGTGTGGTGAGATTTCAGGAAACAGGTAGTTTTTTGGAAGCTTGGCAACCCCTTTCCATGAAAGTGATTTGCGAAAGTCTCTGCTTATAGCTACATCAATAGGAAACAAACCATGGAGATAGAACTTGGAACTACTTTATTGTGTCAAGTTTCAAAGAGCTAGCACAAACCGTGTTTGATTTAGAGTTCCACCTACATGTATCCATATAGGCGAAATCAGAGTGAAACCTAAAAATTAAAACTGTTACTGCCAACGAACGGTTTAACCTAGAAGAAAGAAATTTGGTGAGCCAAGTGGGATTGGGGTACTGATCATTACCTGAAATTATCATCAAGATTGGGTGAAAAAATGTGTGCTGAGATTTCAGGAAACTAGTAGTTTTTTGGAAGCTTGGCAACTTCTTTCCATGAAAGTGATTTGCGCCAGTCTCTGCTTAGGGCTACACCAATAGGAAACAAACCATAGAGATAGAACTTGGAACTACTTTATTGTGTCAAGTTTCAAACAGCTAGCACAAACCGTCTTTGATTTAGAGTTCCAACAACATGTATCCATAAGGCGAAAACAGAGTGAAACCTAAAAATTAAAACTGTTACTGCCAACGAACGGTTTAACCTAGAAGAACGAAATTTGGTGAGCCAAGTGGGATTGGGGTACTGATCATTACCTGAAAGTGTCATGAAAATTGAGTGAAAAAATGTGTGCTGAGATTTCAGGAAACTCGTATTTTTTTGGAAGCTTGGCAACCCCTTTCCATGAAAGTGATTTGCGCCAGTCTCTGCTTAGGGCGACATCATTAGGAAACAAACCATAGAGATAGAACTTGGAACTACTTTATTGTGTCAAGTTTCAAAGAGCTAGCACAAACCGTGTTGGATTTAGAGTTCCTACTACATGTATCCATATAGGCGAAATCAGAGTGAAACCTAAAAATTAAAATTGTTACTGCCAACAAACGGTTTAACCTAGAATAACGAAATTTGGTGAGCCAAGTGGGATTTGGGTACTGATCATTACCTGAAATTATCATCAAGACTGGGTGAAAAAATCTGTGCTGAGATTTCAGGAAACTCGTAGTTTTTTAAAAGCTTGGCAACCCCTTTCCATAAAAGTGATTTGCGCCAGTTTCTGCTTAGCGCTACATCAATAGGAAACAAACCATGGAGATAGAACTTGGAACTACTTTATTGTGTCAAGTTTCAGAGAGTTAGCACAAACCGTGTTTGATTTAGAGTTCCAACTACATGTATCCATAATGCGAAAACAGAGTGAAACCTAAAAATTAAAACTGTTACTGCCAACGAACGGTTTAACCTAGAAGAACGAAATTTGGTGAGCCAAGTGGGATTGGGGAACTGATCATTTCCTGATATTGTCATCAAGATTGGGTGAAAAAATGTGTGCTGAGATTTCAGGAAACTCGTAGTTTTTTGGAAGTTTGGCATCCACTTTCCATGAAAGTGATTTGCGCCAGTCTCTGCTTAGGGCTTCATCAATAGGAAACAAACCATAGAGATAGAACTTGGAACTACGTTATTGTGTCAAGTTTCAAAGAGCTAGCACAAACCGTCTTTGATTTAGAGTTCCAACTACATGTATCCATATAGGCGAAAACAAAGTGAAACCTAAAAATTAAAACTGTTACTGCCAATGAACAGTTTAACCTGGAAGAACGAAATTTGGTGAGCCAAGTGGGATTGGGGTACTGATCATTACCTGAAAGTGTCATCAAGAGTGGGTGAAAAAATGCGTGCTGAAATTTCAGGAAACTCGTAGTTTTTTGGAAGCTTGGCAACTCCTTTCCATGTAAGTGATTGCGCCAGCCTCTGCTTAGGGCTACATCAATAGGAAACAAACCATAGAGATAGAACTTGGAACTACTTTATTGTGTCAAGTTTCAGAGAGTTAGCACAAACCGTGTTTGATTAGAGTTCCAACTACATGTATCCATAAGGCGAAAACAGAGTGAAACCTAAAAATTAAAACTGTTACTGCCAACGAACGGTTTAACCTAGAAGAACGAAATTTGGTGAGCCAAGTGGGATTGGGGTACTGATCATTACCTGAAAGTGTCATCAAGGTTGGGTGAAAAAATGTGTGCTGAGATTTCAGGAAACTCGTATTTTTTTGGAAGCTTGGCAACCCCTTTCCATGAAAGTGATTTGCGCCAGTCTCTGCTTAGGGCTACATCATTAGGAAACAAACCATAGAGATAGAACTTGGAACTACTTTATTGTGTCAAGTTTCAAAGAGCTAGCACAAACCGTGTTGGATTTAGAGTTCCAACTACATGTATCCATATAGGCGAAAACAGAGTGAAACCTAAAGTTTAAAACTGTTACTGCCAATGAACGGTTTAACCTAGAAGAACGAAATTTGGTGAGCCAAGTGGGATTGGGGTACTGATCATTACGTGAAATTTTCATCAAGATTGGTTGAAAAAATGTGTGGAGAGATTTCAGGAAACTCGTAGTTTTTTGGAAGCTTGGCAACCCCTTTCCATGAAAGTGATTTGCGCAAGTCTCCCTTAGGGCTATATCAATAGGAAACAAACCAAGGAGATAGAACTTGGATCTACTTCATTGTGTCAAGTTTCAAAGAGCTAGCACAAACCGTGTTTGATTCAGAGTTCCAACTACATGTATCCATATAGGCTCAAACAGAGTGAAACCTAAAAATTGAAACTGTTACTGCCAACGAACGGTTTAACCTAGAAGAATGAAATTTGGTGAGCCAAGTGGGATTGGGGTACTGATCATTACATGAAAGCGTCATCAAAATTGCGAGAAAAAATGCGTGCTGAGATTTCAGGAAACTCGTAGTTTTTTGGATGCTTGGCAACCCCTTTCCATGAAAGTGATTTGCGCCAGTCTCTGCTTAGGGCTACATCAATAGGAAACAAACCATAGAGATAGAACTTGGAACTACTTTATTGTGTCAAGTTTCAAAGAGCTAGCAAAAACCGTGTTTGATTTAGAGTTCCAAATACAGGTATCCATATAGGCGAAAACAGAGTGAAAACTAAAATTAAAACTGTTACTGCCAACGAACGGTTTAACCTAGAAGAACGAAATTTGTTGAGCCAAGTGGGAGTGGGGTACTGATCATTACCTGAAAGTGTCATCAAGATTGGGTGAAAAAATGTGTGGTGAGATTTCAGGAAACAGGTAGTTTTTTGGAAGCTTGGCAACCCCTTTCCATGAAAGTGATTTGCGAAAGTCTCTGCTTATAGCTACATCAATAGGAAACAAACCATGGAGATAGAACTTGGAACTACTTTATTGTGTCAAGTTTCAAAGAGCTAGCACAAACCGTGTTTGATTTAGAGTTCCACCTACATGTATCCATATAAGCGAAATCAGAGTGAAACCTAAATATTAAAACTGTTACTGCCAACGAACGGTTTAACCTAGAAGAAAGAAATTTGGTGAGCCAAGTGGGATTGGGGTACTGATCATTACCTGAAAGTGTAATCAAGATTGGGTGAAAAAAAATGTGCTGAGATTTCAGGAAACTCGTAGTTTTTTGGAAGCTTGGCAACCCATTTCCATACAAGTGATTTGCGCCAGTCTCTGCTTAGGGCTACATCAGTAGGAAACAAACCATAGAGATAGAACTTGGAACTACTTTATTGTGTCAAGTTTCAAAGAGCTAGCACAAACCGTGTTGGATTTAGAGTTCCAACTACATGTATCCATATAGGCGAAAACAGAGTGAAAACTAAAATTAAAACTGTTACTGCCAACGAACGGTTTAACCTAGAAGAACGAAATTTGTTGAGCCAAGGGGGAGTGGGGTACTGATCATTACCTGAAAGTGTCATCAAGATTGGGTGAAAAAATGTGTGGTGAGATTTCAGGAAACAGGTAGTTTTTTGGAAGCTTGGCAACCCCTTTCCATGAAAGTGATTTGCGTAAGTCTCTGCTTATAGCTACATCAATAGGAAACAAACCATAGAGATAGAACTTGGAACTACTTTATTGTGTCAAGTTTCAAAGAGCTAGCACGAACCGTGTTTGATTTAGAGTTCCACCTACATGTATCCATATAGGCGAAATCAGAGTGAAACCTAAAAATTAAAACTGTTACTGCCAACGAACGGTTTAACCTATTAGAACGAAATTTGGTGAGCCAAGTGGGATTGGGGTAGTGATCATTACCTGAAAGTGTCATCAAGATTGGGTGAAAAAATATGTGCTGAGATTTCAGGAAACTCGTAGTTTTTTGGAAGCTTGGCAACCCCTTTCCATGAAAGTGATTTGCGCCAGTCTCTGCTTAGGGCTACATCATTAGGAAACAAACCATAGAAATAGAACTTGGAACTACTTTATTGTGTCAAGTTTCAAAGAGCTAGCACTAACCGTGTTGGATTTAGAGTTCCAACTACATGTATCCATAAAGGCGAAAACAGAGTGAAACCTAAAAATTAAAACTGTTACTGCCAACGAACGGTTTAACCTAGAAGAACGAAATTTGGTGAGCCAAGTGGGATTGGGGTACTGATCATTACCTGAAAGTGTCATCAAGGTTGGGTGAAAAAATGTGTGCTGAGATTTCAGGAAACTCGTAGTTTTTTGGAAGCTTGGCAACTCCTTTCAATATAAGTGATTGCGCCAGTCTCTGCTTAGGGCTACATCAATAGGAAACAAACCATAGAGATAGAACTTGGAACTACTTTATGGTGTCAAGTTTCAGAGAGTTCGCACAAACCGTGTTTGATTTAGAGTTCCAACTACATGTATCCATAAGGCGAAAACAGAGTGAAACCTAAAAATTAAAACTGTTACTGCCAAGGAACGGTTTAACCTAGAAGAACGAAATTTGGTGAGCCAAGTGGGATTCGGGTACTGATCATTACCTGAAAGGGTCATCAAGATTGGTTGAAAAAATGTGTGCTGAGATTTCAGGAAACTCGTAGTTTTTTGGAAGCTTGGCAACCCCTTTCCATGAAAGTGATTTGCGCCAGTCTCTGCTTAGGGCTATATCAATAGGAAACAATCCAAAGAGATAGAACTTGGATCTACTTCATTGTGTCAAGTTTCAAAGAGCTAGCAAAAACCGTGTTTGATTTAGAGTTCCAACTACATGTATCCATATAGGAGAAAACAGAGTGAAACCTAAAAATTAAAACTGTTACTGCCAGCGAACGGTTAAACCTAGAAGAACGAAATTTGGTGAGCCAAGTGGGATTGGGTACTAATCATTACCTGATAGTGTCATCAAGATTGGGTGAAAAAATGTGTGGTGTGATTTCAGGAAACTCATAGTTTTTTGGAAGCTTGGCAACCCCTTTCCATGAAAGTGATTTGCGCCACTCTCTGCTTAATGCTACATCAATAGGAATCAAACCGTAGAGATAGAACTTGGAACTACTTTATTGTGTCAAGTTTCAAAGAGCTAGCACAAACCGTGTTTGATTTAGAGTTCCAAATACATGTATCCATATAGGAGAAAACAGAGTGAAACCTAAAAGTTAAAACTGTTACTGCCAGCGAACGGTTTAACCTAGAAGAACGAAATTTGGTGAGCCAAGTGGGATTCGGGTAGTGATCATTACCTGAAAATGTCATGAAGATTGGGTGAAAAAATGTGTGCTGAGATTTCAGGAAACTCGTACTTTTTTGGAAGCTTGGCAACCCCTTTCCATGAAAGTGATTTGCGCTACTCTCTGCTTAGGGCTACATCAATAGGAAACAAACCGTAGAGATAGAACTTGGAACTACTTTATTGTGTCAAGTTTCAAAGAGCTAGCACAAACCGTTTTTGATTTAGAGTTCCAACTACATGTATCCATATAGGTGAAAACAGAATGAAACCTAAAAATTAAAACTGTTACTGCCAACGAACGGTTTAACCTAGAAGAACGAAATTTGGTGAGCCAAGTGGGATTCGGGTACTGATCATTACCTGAAAATGTCATGAAGATTGGGTGAAAAAATGTGTGCTGAGATTTCAGGAAACTCGTATTTTTTTGGAAGCTTGGCAACCCCTTTCCATGAAAGTGATTTGCGCTACTCTCTGCTTAGGGCTACATCAATAGGAAACAAACCGCAGAGATAGAACTTGGAACTACTTTATTGTGTCAAGTTTCAAAGAGCTAGCACAAACCGTGTTTGATTTAGAGTTCCAACTACATGTATCCATATAGGTGAAAACAGAATGAAACCTAAAAATTAAAACTGTTACAGCCAACGAACGGTTTAACCTATTAGAACGAAATTTGGTGAGCCAAGTGGGATTGGGGTACTGATCATTACCTGAAAGTGTCATCAAGATTGGGTGAAAAAAAATGTGCTGAGATTTCAGGAAACTCGTAGTTTTTTGGAAGATTGGCAACCCCTTTCCATAAAAGTGATTTGAGCCAGTCTCTGCTTAGGGCTACATCAATAGGAAAGAAACCATATAGATAGAACTTGGAACTACTTTATTGTGTCAAGTTTCAAAGAGCTAGCACAAACCGTGTTGGATTTAGAGTTCCAAATACATGTATCCATACACAAGAAAACAGAGTGAAACCTAAAAATTAAAACTGTTACTGCCAGCGAACGGTTTAACCTAGAAGAACGAAATTTGGTGAGCCAAGTGGGATTGGGGTATTGATCATTACCTGAAATTTTCATCAAGATTGAGTGAAAAAATGTGTGCTGAGATTCCATGAAACTCGTAGTTTTTTGGAAGCTTGGCAACCCCTTTCCATAAATGTGATTTGCGCCAGTCTCTGCTTAGGGCTACATCAATAGGAAACAAACCATAGAGATAGAACTTGGAACTACTTTATTGTGTCAAGTTTCAAAGAGCTAGCACAAACCGTCTTTGATTTAGAGTTCCAAATACATGTAGCCATATACGAGAAAACAGAGTGAAACCTAGAAATTAAAACTGTTACTGCCAACAAACGGTTTATCCTTGAAGAACTAAATTTGGTGCACCAAGTGGTTTTTGGGTACTGATCATTACCTGAACGTGTCATCAAGATTGGGTGAAAAAATTTGCTCTGAGATTTCAGGAAACTCGTAGTTTTTTGGAAGCTTGGCAACCCCTTTCCATGAAAGTGATTTGCGCCGGGTTCTGCTTAGGGCTACATCAATAGGAAACAAACCATAGAGAGAGAACTTGGAACTACTTTATTGTGCCAAGTTTCAAAGAGCTAGCACAAACCGTGTTTGATTTAGAGTTCCAACTACATGTATCCATATAGGCGAAAACAGAGTGAAACCTAAAAATTAAAACTGTTACTGCCAACGAACGGTTTAACCTACAAGAACTAAATTTGGTGAGCCAAGTTGGATTGGGGTACTGATCATTACCTGAAAGTGTCATGAAATTTGGGTGAAAAAATGTGTGCTGAGATTTCAGGAAACTCGTAGTTTTTTGGAAGCTTGGCAACCCCTTTCCATGAAAGTGATTTGCACCAGTCTATGCTTAGGGCTACATCAATAGGAAACAAACCATAGAGATAGAACTTGGAACTACTTTATTGTGTCAAGTTTCAAAGAGCTAGCACAAACCGTGTTGGATTTAGAGTTCCAACTACATGTATTTATAAAGGAGAAAACAGAGTGAAACCTAAAAATTAAATCTGTTACTGCCAACGAACGGTTTAACCTACAAGAACTAAATTTGGTGAGCCAAGTTGGATTGGGGTACTGATGATTACCTGAAAGTGTCATCAAGATTGTGTGAAAAAATGTTTGCTGAGATTTCAGGAAACTCGTAGTTTTTTGGAAGCTTGGCAACCCCTTTCCATGAAAGTGATTTGCGCCGGTCTCTGCTTAGGGCTACATCAATAGGAAACAAACCATAGAGGTAGAACTTGGAACTACTTTATTGTGTCATTTAAAAGAGCTAGCACAAACCGTGTTTGATTTAGAGTTCCAACTACATGTATCCATATAGGAGAAAACAGAATGAAACCTGAAAAGTAAAACTGTTACCGCCAATGAACGTTTGAACCTAGAGGACCGAAATTTGGTGAGCCAAGTGGGATTGGTGTACTGATCATTACCTGAAAGTGTCATCCAGATTGGGTGAAAAAATGTGTGCTGAGATTTCAGGAAACTCGTAGTTTTTTGGAAGCTTGGCAACCCCTTTCCATGAAAGTGATTTGCGCCAGTCTCTGCTTAGGGCTACATCAATAGGAAACAAACCATAGAGATAGAACTTGGAACTACTTTATTGTGTCCAGTTTCAAAGAGCTAACACAAACCGTCTTTTATTTAGAGTTCCAACTACTTGTATCCATACAGGAGAAAACAGAGTGAAACCTAAAAATTAAAACTGTTACTGCCAACGAACGGTTTAACCTATTAGAACGAAATTTGGTGAGCCAAGTGGGATTGGGGTACTGATCATTACCTGAAAGTGTCATCAAGATTGGGTGTAAAAATGTGTGCTGAGATTTCAGGAAACTCGTAGTTTTTTGGAAGATTGGCAACCCCTTTCCATGAAAGTGATTTGCGCCAGTCTCTGCTTAGGGCTACATCAATAGGAAACAAACCATAGAGATAGAACTTGGAACTACTTTATTGTGTCCAGTTTCAAAGAGCTAACACAAACCGTCTTTTATTTAGAGTTCCAACTACTTGTATCCATACAGGAGAAAACAGAGTGAAACCTAAAAATTAAAACTGTTACTGCCAACGAACGGTTTAACCTATTAGAACGAAATTTGGTGAGCCAAGTGGGATTGGGGTACTGATCATTACCTGAAAGTGTCATCAAGATTGGGTGTAAAAATGTGTGCTGAGATTTCAGGAAACTCGTAGTTTTTTGGAAGCTTGGCAACCCCTTTCCATGAAAGTGATTTGCGCCAGTCTCTGCTTAGGTCTACATCAATAGGAAACAAACCATAGAGATAGAACTTGGAACTACTTTATTGTGTCCAGTTTCAAAGAGCTAACACAAACCGTCTTTTATTTAGAGTTCCAACTACTTGTATCCATACAGGAGAAAACAGAGTGAAACCTAAAAATTAAAACTGTTACTGCCAACGAACGGTTTAACCTATTAGAACGAAATTTGGTGAGCCAAGTGGGATTGGGGTACTGATCATTACCTGAAAGTGTCATCAAGATTGGGTGAAAAAATATGTGCTGAGATTTCAGGAAACTCGTAGTTTTTTGGAAGCTTGGCAACCCCTTTCCATGAAAGTGATTTGCGCCAGTCTCTGCTTAGGGCTACATCATTAGGAAACAAACCATAGAAATAGAACTTGGAACTACTTTATTGTGTCAAGTTTCAAAGAGCTAGCACTAACCGTGTTGGATTTAGAGTTCCAACTACATGTATCCATAAAGGCGAAAACAGAGTGAAACCTAAAAATTAAAACTGTTACTGCCAACGAACGGTTTAACCTAGAAGAACGAAATTTGGTGAGCCAAGTGGGATTGGGGTACTGATCATTACCTGAAAGTGTCATCAAGGTTGGGTGAAAAAATGTGTGCTGAGATTTCAGGAAACTCGTAGTTTTTTGGAAGCTTGGCAACTCCTTTCAATATAAGTGATTGCGCCAGTCTCTGCTTAGGGCTACATCAATAGGAAACAAACCATAGAGATAGAACTTGGAACTACTTTATGGTGTCAAGTTTCAGAGAGTTCGCACAAACCGTGTTTGATTTAGAGTTCCAACTACATGTATCCATAAGGCGAAAACAGAGTGAAACCTAAAAATTAAAACTGTTACTGCCAAGGAACGGTTTAACCTAGAAGAACGAAATTTGGTGAGCCAAGTGGGATTCGGGTACTGATCATTACCTGAAAGGGTCATCAAGATTGGTTGAAAAAATGTGTGCTGAGATTTCAGGAAACTCGTAGTTTTTTGGAAGCTTGGCAACCCCTTTCCATGAAAGTGATTTGCGCCAGTCTCTGCTTAGGGCTATATCAATAGGAAACAATCCAAAGAGATAGAACTTGGATCTACTTCATTGTGTCAAGTTTCAAAGAGCTAGCAAAAACCGTGTTTGATTTAGAGTTCCAACTACATGTATCCATATAGGAGAAAACAGAGTGAAACCTAAAAATTAAAACTGTTACTGCCAGCGAACGGTTAAACCTAGAAGAACGAAATTTGGTGAGCCAAGTGGGATTGGGTACTAATCATTACCTGATAGTGTCATCAAGATTGGGTGAAAAAATGTGTGGTGTGATTTCAGGAAACTCATAGTTTTTTGGAAGCTTGGCAACCCCTTTCCATGAAAGTGATTTGCGCCACTCTCTGCTTAATGCTACATCAATAGGAATCAAACCGTAGAGATAGAACTTGGAACTACTTTATTGTGTCAAGTTTCAAAGAGCTAGCACAAACCGTGTTTGATTTAGAGTTCCAAATACATGTATCCATATAGGAGAAAACAGAGTGAAACCTAAAAGTTAAAACTGTTACTGCCAGCGAACGGTTTAACCTAGAAGAACGAAATTTGGTGAGCCAAGTGGGATTCGGGTAGTGATCATTACCTGAAAATGTCATGAAGATTGGGTGAAAAAATGTGTGCTGAGATTTCAGGAAACTCGTACTTTTTTGGAAGCTTGGCAACCCCTTTCCATGAAAGTGATTTGCGCTACTCTCTGCTTAGGGCTACATCAATAGGAAACAAACCGTAGAGATAGAACTTGGAACTACTTTATTGTGTCAAGTTTCAAAGAGCTAGCACAAACCGTTTTTGATTTAGAGTTCCAACTACATGTATCCATATAGGTGAAAACAGAATGAAACCTAAAAATTAAAACTGTTACTGCCAACGAACGGTTTAACCTAGAAGAACGAAATTTGGTGAGCCAAGTGGGATTCGGGTACTGATCATTACCTGAAAATGTCATGAAGATTGGGTGAAAAAATGTGTGCTGAGATTTCAGGAAACTCGTATTTTTTTGGAAGCTTGGCAACCCCTTTCCATGAAAGTGATTTGCGCTACTCTCTGCTTAGGGCTACATCAATAGGAAACAAACCGCAGAGATAGAACTTGGAACTACTTTATTGTGTCAAGTTTCAAAGAGCTAGCACAAACCGTGTTTGATTTAGAGTTCCAACTACATGTATCCATATAGGTGAAAACAGAATGAAACCTAAAAATTAAAACTGTTACAGCCAACGAACGGTTTAACCTATTAGAACGAAATTTGGTGAGCCAAGTGGGATTGGGGTACTGATCATTACCTGAAAGTGTCATCAAGATTGGGTGAAAAAAAATGTGCTGAGATTTCAGGAAACTCGTAGTTTTTTGGAAGATTGGCAACCCCTTTCCATAAAAGTGATTTGAGCCAGTCTCTGCTTAGGGCTACATCAATAGGAAAGAAACCATATAGATAGAACTTGGAACTACTTTATTGTGTCAAGTTTCAAAGAGCTAGCACAAACCGTGTTGGATTTAGAGTTCCAAATACATGTATCCATACACAAGAAAACAGAGTGAAACCTAAAAATTAAAACTGTTACTGCCAGCAAACGGTTTAACCTAGAAGAACGAAATTTGGTGAGCCAAGTGGGATTGGGGTATTGATCATTACCTGAAATTTTCATCAAGATTGAGTGAAAAAATGTGTGCTGAGATTCCATGAAACTCGTAGTTTTTTGGAAGCTTGGCAACCCCTTTCCATAAATGTGATTTGCGCCAGTCTCTGCTTAGGGCTACATCAATAGGAAACAAACCATAGAGATAGAACTTGGAACTACTTTATTGTGTCAAGTTTCAAAGAGCTAGCACAAACCGTCTTTGATTTAGAGTTCCAAATACATGTAGCCATATACGAGAAAACAGAGTGAAACCTAGAAATTAAAACTGTTACTGCCAACAAACGGTTTATCCTTGAAGAACTAAATTTGGTGCACCAAGTGGTTTTTGGGTACTGATCATTACCTGAACGTGTCATCAAGATTGGGTGAAAAAATTTGCTCTGAGATTTCAGGAAACTCGTAGTTTTTTGGAAGCTTGGCAACCCCTTTCCATGAAAGTGATTTGCGCCGGGTTCTGCTTAGGGCTACATCAATAGGAAACAAACCATAGAGAGAGAACTTGGAACTACTTTATTGTGCCAAGTTTCAAAGAGCTAGCACAAACCGTGTTTGATTTAGAGTTCCAACTACATGTATCCATATAGGCGAAAACAGAGTGAAACCTAAAAATTAAAACTGTTACTGCCAACGAACGGTTTAACCTACAAGAACTAAATTTGGTGAGCCAAGTTGGATTGGGGTACTGATCATTACCTGAAAGTGTCATGAAATTTGGGTGAAAAAATGTGTGCTGAGATTTCAGGAAACTCGTAGTTTTTTGGAAGCTTGGCAACCCCTTTCCATGAAAGTGATTTGCACCAGTCTATGCTTAGGGCTACATCAATAGGAAACAAACCATAGAGATAGAACTTGGAACTACTTTATTGTGTCAAGTTTCAAAGAGCTAGCACAAACCGTGTTGGATTTAGAGTTCCAACTACATGTATTTATAAAGGAGAAAACAGAGTGAAACCTAAAAATTAAATCTGTTACTGCCAACGAACGGTTTAACCTACAAGAACTAAATTTGGTGAGCCAAGTTGGATTGGGGTACTGATGATTACCTGAAAGTGTCATCAAGATTGTGTGAAAAAATGTTTGCTGAGATTTCAGGAAACTCGTAGTTTTTTGGAAGCTTGGCAACCCCTTTCCATGAAAGTGATTTGCGCCGGTCTCTGCTTAGGGCTACATCAATAGGAAACAAACCATAGAGGTAGAACTTGGAACTACTTTATTGTGTCATTTAAAAGAGCTAGCACAAACCGTGTTTGATTTAGAGTTCCAACTACATGTATCCATATAGGAGAAAACAGAATGAAACCTGAAAAGTAAAACTGTTACCGCCAATGAACGTTTGAACCTAGAGGACCGAAATTTGGTGAGCCAAGTGGGATTGGTGTACTGATCATTACCTGAAAGTGTCATCCAGATTGGGTGAAAAAATGTGTGCTGAGATTTCAGGAAACTCGTAGTTTTTTGGAAGCTTGGCAACCCCTTTCCATGAAAGTGATTTGCGCCAGTCTCTGCTTAGGGCTACATCAATAGGAAACAAACCATAGAGATAGAACTTGGAACTACTTTATTGTGTCCAGTTTCAAAGAGCTAACACAAACCGTCTTTTATTTAGAGTTCCAACTACTTGTATCCATACAGGAGAAAACAGAGTGAAACCTAAAAATTAAAACTGTTACTGCCAACGAACGGTTTAACCTATTAGAACGAAATTTGGTGAGCCAAGTGGGATTGGGGTACTGATCATTACCTGAAAGTGTCATCAAGATTGGGTGTAAAAATGTGTGCTGAGATTTCAGGAAACTCGTAGTTTTTTGGAAGATTGGCAACCCCTTTCCATGAAAGTGATTTGCGCCAGTCTCTGCTTAGGGCTACATCAATAGGAAACAAACCATAGAGATAGAACTTGGAACTACTTTATTGTGTCCAGTTTCAAAGAGCTAACACAAACCGTCTTTTATTTAGAGTTCCAACTACTTGTATCCATACAGGAGAAAACAGAGTGAAACCTAAAAATTAAAACTGTTACTGCCAACGAACGGTTTAACCTATTAGAACGAAATTTGGTGAGCCAAGTGGGATTGGGGTACTGATCATTACCTGAAAGTGTCATCAAGATTGGGTGTAAAAATGTGTGCTGAGATTTCAGGAAACTCGTAGTTTTTTGGAAGCTTGGCAACCCCTTTCCATGAAAGTGATTTGCGCCAGTCTCTGCTTAGGTCTACATCAATAGGAAACAAACCATAGAGATAGAACTTGGAACTACTTTATTGTGTCCAGTTTCAAAGAGCTAACACAAACCGTCTTTTATTTAGAGTTCCAACTACTTGTATCCATACAGGAGAAAACAGAGTGAAACCTAAAAATTAAAACTGTTACTGCCAACGAACGGTTTAACCTAGAAGAACGAAATTTGCTGAGCCAAGTGGGATTCGGGTACTGATCATTACCTGAAAATGTCATGAAGATTGGGTGAAAAAATGTGTGCTGAGATTTCAGGAAACTCGTATTTTTTTGGAAGCCTGGGAACCCCTTTCCATGAAAGTGATTTGCGCTACTCTCTGCTTAGGGCTACATCAATAGGAAACAAACCATAGAGATAGAACTTGGAACTACTTTATTGTGTCAAGTTTCAAAGAGCTATCAAAAACCGTGTTTGATTTAGAGTTCCAAGTACATGTATCCATATAGGAGAAAACAGAGTGAAACCTAAAAATTAAAACTGTTACTGCCAGCGAACGGTTAAACCTAGAAGAACGAAATTTGGTGAGCCAAGTGGGATTGGGGTACTCATCATTACCTGAAAGTGTCATCCAGATTGGGTGAAAAAATGTGTGCTGAGATTTCAGGAAACTCGTAGTTTTTTGAAAGCTTGGCAACCCCTTTCCATGAAAGTGATTGGCGCCAGTCTCTGCTTAGGGCTACATCAATAGGAAACAAACCATAGAGATAGAACTTGGAACTACTTTATTGTGTCAAGTTTCAAAGAGCGAGCACAAACCGTGTTTGATTTAGATTTCCAACTACATGTATCCATATAGGCGAAAACAGAGTGAAACCTAAAAATTAAAACTGTTACTGCCAAGGAACGGTTTAACCTAGAAGAACGAAATTTGGTGAGCCAAGTGGGATTGGGGTATTGATCATTACCTGAAAGTGTCATGAAATTTGGGTGAAAAAATGTGTGCTGAGGTTTAAGGAAACTCATATTTTTTTGGAAGCTTGGCAACCCCTTTCCATGAAAGTGATTTGCGCTACTCTCTGCTTAGGGCTACATCAATAGGAAACAAATCATAGAGATAGAACTTGGAACTACTTTAATGTGTCAAGTTTCAAAGAGCTAGCACAAACCGTGTTGGATTTAGAGTTCCAACTACATGTATCCATATAGGAGAAAACAGAGTGAAACCTAAAAATTAAAACTGTTACTGCCATCTAACGGTTTAACCTAGAAGAACGAAATTTGGTGAGCCAAGTGGGATTGGGGTACTGATAATTACCGGAAAGTGTCATCAAGATTCCGTGAAAAAATTTGTGCTGAGATTTCAGGAAACCTGTAGTTTTTTGGAAGATTGGCAACCCCTTTCCATGAAAGTGATTTGCGCCAGTCTCTGCTTAGGGCTATATGAATAGGAAACAAACCAAAGAGATAGAACTTGGAACTACTTCATTGTGTCAAGTTTCAAAGAGCTACCAAAAACCGTGTTTGATTTAGAGTTCCAACTACATGTATCCATATAGGCGAAAACAGAGTGAAACCTCAAAATTAAAACTGTTACTGCCAACGAACGGTTTAACCTAGAAGAACGAAATTTGGTGAGCCAAGTGGGATTGGGGTACTGATCATTACCTGACAGTGTCATCAAGATTGGGTGAAAAAATGTGTGCTGTGATTTCAGGGAACTCGTAGTGTTTTAGAAGCTTGGCAACCCCTTTCCATGAAAGTGATTTGCGCCAGTCTCTGCTTAGGGCTACATCAATAGGAAAGAAACCGCAGTGATAGAACTTGGACCTACTTTATTGTTTCAAGTTTCAAAGAGCTAGCAAAAACCGTGTTTGATTTAGAGTTCCAACTACATGTATCCATATAAGTGAAAACAGAATGAAACCTAAAAATTAAAACTGTTACTGCCAACGAACGGTTTAACCTAGAAGAACGAAATTTGGTGAGCCATGTGGGATTCGGTTACTGATCATTACCTGAAAGTTTCATGAAGATTGGGTGAAAAAATGTGTGCTGAGTTTTCAGGAAACTCGTAGTTTTTTGGAAGCTTGGCAACCCCTTTCCATGAAAGTGATTTGCACCAGTTTATGCTTAGGGCTACATCAATAGGAAACAAACCATAGAGATAGAACTTGGAACTACTTTATTGTGTCAAGTTTCAAAGAGCTAGAACAAACCGTGTTGGATTTAGAGTTCCAAATACATGTATTTGTAAAGGAGAAAACAGAGTGAAACCTAAAAATTAAAACTGTTACTGCCAACGAACTGTTTAACCTACAAGAACGAAATTTGGTGAGCCAAGTTGGATTGGGGTACTGATCATTACCTGAAAGTGTCATCAAGATTGGGTGAAAAAATGTGTGCTGAGATTTCAGGAAACTCGTAGTTTTTTGGAAGCTTGGCAACCCCTTTCCATGAAAGTGATTTGCGCCGGTCTCTGCTTAGGGCTACATCAATAGGAAACAAACCATAGAGATAGAAGTTGGAACTACTTTATTGTGTCATTTCAAAGAGCTAGCACAAACCGTCTTTGATTTAGAGTTCGAACTACATGTATCCATATGGGAGAAAACAGAGTGAAACCTAAAATTTAAAACTGTTACTGCAACGAAAGGTTTAACCTAGAAGAACGAAATTTGGTGAGCCAAGTGGGATTGGGGTTCTGATAATTACCTGAAAGTGTCATCAAGATTGGGTGAAAAAATGTGTGCTGAGATTTCAGGAAACTCGTATTTTTTTGGAAGCTTGCCTACCCCTTTCCATGAAAGTGATTTCCGCCGGTCTCTGCTTAGGGCTACTTCAATAGGAAACAAACCATAGAGATAGAACTTGGAACTACTTTATTGTGTCAAGTTTCAAAGAGCTAGCACAAACCGTCTTTGATTTAGAGTTCCAACTACATGTATCCATATAGGAGAAAACAGAGTGAAAACTAAAATTAAAATTGTTACTGCCAACGAACGG
Organism: Spermophilus citellus; assembly: GCF_964194105.1. NCBI lineage: Eukaryota > Metazoa > Chordata > Mammalia > Rodentia > Sciuridae > Spermophilus > Spermophilus citellus. The sequence goes on along the minus strand of NC_138196.1, from coordinate 23,499,304 downwards.
TTTAACCTAGAAGAACGAAATTTGTTGAGCCAAGTGGGATTGGAGTACTGAACATTACCTGAAAGTGTCATCAAGATTGGGTGAAAAAATGTGTGCTGAGATTTCAGGAAACTCGTAGTTTTTGGAAGCTTGGCAACCCCTTTCCATGAAAGTGATTTGCGCCAGTCTCTGCTTAGGGCTACATCAATAGGAAACAAACCATAGAGATAGAACTTGGAACTAATTTATTGTGTCTAGTTTCAAAGAGCTAGCACAAACCGTGTTTGATTTAGAGTTCCAAATACATGTATCCATATAGGCGAAATCAGAGTGAAACCTAAAAATTAAAACTGTTACTGCCAACGAACGGTTTAACCTAGAAGAACGAAATTTGGTGAGCCAAGTGGGATTGGGGTACTGATCATTACCTGAAATTTTCATCAAGATTGGGTGAAAAAATGTGTGCTGAGATTTCAGGAAACTCGTGTTTTTTGGAAGCTTGGCAACCTCTTTCCATGCAAGTGATTTGCGCCAGGCTCTGCTTAGGGCTACATAAATAGGAAACAAACCATAGAGATAGATCTTGGAACTACTTTATTGTGTCAACTTTCAAAGAGCTAGCACAAACCGTGTTGGATTTAGAGATCCAACTACATGTATCCATATAGGTGAAAACAGAGTGAAACCTAAAAATTAAAACTGTTACTGCCAACGAACGGTTTAACCAAGAAGAACGAAATTTGGTGAGCCAAGTGGGATTGGGGTTCTGATCATTACCTGAAAGTGCATTAAAATTGGGTGAAAAAATGTGTGCTGAGATTTCAGGAAACTCGTATTTTTTTTGGAATCTTGGCAACCCTTTCCATGAAAGTGATTTGCGCCAGTCTGCTTAGGGCTACATCAATAGGAAACAAACCATAGAGATAGAACTTGGAACTACTTTATTGTGTCAAGTTTCAAAGAGCTAGCACAAACCGTGTTTGATTTAGAGTTCCAACTACATGTATCCATATAGGCGAAAACAGAGTGAAACCTAAAAATTAAAACTGTTACTGCCAACGAACGGTTTAACCTAGAAGAACGAAATTTGGTGAGTCAAGTGGGAGTGGGGTACTGATCATTACCTGAAAGTGTCATCCAGATTGGGTGAAAAAATGTGTGCTGAGATTTCAGGAAACTCGTAGTTTTTTGGAAGCTTGGCAACCCATTCCATGAAAGTGATTTGCGCCAGTCTTTGCTTAGGGCTACATCAATAGGAAACAAAACATAGAGATAGAACTTGGAACTACTTTATTGTGTCAAGTTTCAAAGAGCTAGCACAAACCATGTTTGATTGAGAGTTCCAACTACATGTATCCATATAGGCGAAAACAGAGTGAAACCTAAAAATTAAAACTGTTACTGCCAACGAACGGTTTAACCTAGAAGAACAAAATTTGGTGAGCCAAGTGGGTTTGGCGTACTGATCATTACCTGAAATTGTCATCAAGATTGGGTGAAAAAATGTGTGCTTAGATTTCAGGAAACTCGTAGTTTTTTGGAAGATTGGCAACACTTTCCATTAAAGTGCTTTGCGCCAGTCTCTCCTTAGGGCTACATCAATAGGAAACAAACCATAGAGATAGAACTTGGAACTACGTTATTGTGTCAAGTTTCAAAGAGCTAGCACAAACCGTGTTTGATTTAGAGTTCCAACTACGTGTATCCATATAGGCGAAAACACAGTGAAACCTAAAAATTAAAACTGTTACGGCCAATGAACGGTTTAACCTAGAAGAACGAAATTTTGTGAGACAAGTGGGATTGGGGTACTGATCATTACCTGAAATTTTCATCAAGTTTGGGTGAAAAAATGTGTGCTGAGATTTCAGGAAACTCGTAGTTTTTGGGAAGCTTGGCAACCCCTTTCCATGAAAGTGATTTGCGCCAGTTTCTGCTTAGGCCTACATCAATAGGAAACAAACCATAGAGATAGAACTTTGAACTACTTTATTGTGTCAAGTTTCAAAGAGCTAGCACAAACCGTCTTTGATTTCGAGTTCCAACTACATGTATCCATATACGCGAAAACAGAGTGAAACCTAGAAATTAAAACTGTTACTGCCAACAAACGGTTTATCCTTGAAGAACTAAATTTGGTGCACCAAGTGGTTTTTGGGTACTGATCATTACCTGAACGTGTCATCAAGATTGGGTGAAAAAATTTGCTCTGAGATTTCAGGAAACTCGTATTTTTTTGGAAGCTTGGCAACCCCTTTCCATGAAAGTGATTTGCGCCAGTCTCTGCTTAGGGCGACATCATTAGGAAACAAACCATAGAGATAGAACTTGGAACTACTTTATTGTGTCAAGTTTCAAAGAGCTAGCACAAACCGTGTTGGATTTAGAGTTCCTACTACATGTATCCATATAGGCGAAATCAGAGTGAAACCTAAAAATTAAAATTGTTACTGCCAACAAACGGTTTAACCTAGAAGAACGAAATTTGAAGAGCCAAGTGGGATTTGGGTACTGATCATTACCTGAAATTATCATCAAGACTGGGTGAAAAAATCTGTGCTGAGATTTCAGGAAACTCGTAGTTTTTTAAAAGCTTGGCAACCCCTTTCCATAAAAGTGATTTGCGCCAGTTTCTGCTTAGCGCTACATCAATAGGAAACAAACCATAGAGATAGAACTTGGAACTACTTTATTGTGTCAAGTTTCAGAGAGTTAGCACAAACCGTGTTTGATTTAGAGTTCCAACTACATGTATCCATAAGGCGAAAACAGAGTGAAACCTAAAAATTAAAACTGTTACTGCCAACAAACGGTTTAACTTAGAAGAAAGAAATTTGGTGAGCCAAGTGGGATTGGGGTACTGATCATTATCTAAAAGTGTCATGAAAATTGGGTGAAAAAATGTGTGCTGAGATTTCAGGAAACTCGTATTTTTTTGGAAGCTTGGCAACCCCTTTCGATGTAAGTGATTTGCGCCAGTCTCTGCTTAGGGCTACATCATTAGGAAACAAACCATAGAGACAAAACTTGGAACTACTTTATTGTGTCAAGTTTCAAAGAGCTAGCACAAACCGTGTTGGATTTAGAGTTCCAAATACATGTATCCATATAGGCGAAAACAGAGTGAAACCTATAAATTAAAACTGTTACTGCCAACGAACGGTTTAACCTAGAAGAACGAAATTTGGTGAGCCAAGTGGGATTGGGGAACTGATCATTACCTGAAATTGTCATCAAGATTGGGTGAAAAAATGTGTGCTGAGATTTCAGGAAACTCGTAGTTTTTTGGAAGTTTGGCATCCACTTTCCATGAAAGTGATTTGCGCCAGTCTCTGCTTAGGGCTTCATCAATAGGAAACAAACCATAGAGGTAGAACTTGGAACTACGTTATTGTGTCAAGTTTCAAAGAGCTAGCACAAACCGTCTTTGATTTAGAGTTCCAACTACATGTATCCATATAGGCGAAAACAAAGTGAAACCTAAAAATTAAAACTGTTACTGCCAATGAACAGTTTAACCTGGAAGAACGAAATTTGGTGAGCCAAGTGGGATTGGGGTACTGATCATTACCTGAAAGTGTCATCAAGATTGATTGAAAAAATGTGTGCTGAGATTTCAGGAAACTCGTAGTTTTTTGGAAGCTTGGCAACCCCTTTCCATGAAAGTGATTTGCGCAAGTCTCTCTTAGGGCTATATCAATAGGAAACAAACCAAGGAGATAGAACTTGGATCTACTTCATTGTGTCAAGTTTCAAAGAGCTAGCACAAACCGTGTTTGATTCAGAGTTCCAACTACATGTATCCATATAGGCGAAAACAGAGTGAAACATAAAAATTGAAAGTGTTACTGCCAACGAACGGTTTAACCTAGAAGAACGAAATTTGGTGAGCCAAGTGGGATTGGGGTACTGATCATTACATGAAAGCGTCATCAAAATTGCGAGAAAAAATGCGTGCTGAGATTTCAGGAAACTCGTAGTTTTTTGGAAGCTTGGCAACCCCTTTCCATGAAAGTGATTTGCGCCAGTCTCTGCTTAGGGCTACATCAATAGGAAACAAACCATAGAGATAGAACTTGGAACTACTTTATTGTGTCAAGTTTCAAAGAGCTAGCACAAACCGTGTTTGATTTAGAGTTCCAAATACAGGTATCCATATAGGCGAAAACAGAGTGAAAACTAAAATTAAAACTGTTACTGCCAACGAACGGTTTAACCTAGAAGAACGAAATTTGTTGAGCCAAGTGGGAGTGGGGTACTGATCATTACCTGAAAGTGTCATCAAGATTGGGTGAAAAAATGTGTGGTGAGATTTCAGGAAACAGGTAGTTTTTTGGAAGCTTGGCAACCCCTTTCCATGAAAGTGATTTGCGAAAGTCTCTGCTTATAGCTACATCAATAGGAAACAGACCATGGAGATAGAACTTGGAACTACTTTATTGTGTCAAGTTTCAAAGAGCTAGCACAATCCGTGTTTGATTTAGAGTTCCACCTACATGTATCCATATAGGCGAAATCAGAGTGAAACCTAAAAATTAAAACTGTTACTGCCAACGAACGGTTTAACCTAGAAGAAAGAAATTTGGTGAGCCAAGTGGGATTGGGGTACTGATCATTACCTGAAATTATCATCAAGATTGGGTGAAAAAATGTGTGCTGAGATTTCAGGAAACTAGTAGTTTTTTGGAAGCTTGGCAACTTCTTTCCATGAAAGTGATTTGCGCCAGTCTCTGCTTAGGGCTACATCAATAGGAAACAAACCATAGAGAGAGAACTTGGAACTACTTTATTGTGTCAAGTTTCAAACAGCTAGCACAAACCGTCTTTGATTTAGAGTTCCAACAACATGTATCCATAAGGCGAAAACAGAGTGAAACCTAAAAATTAAAACTGTTACTGCCAACGAACGGTTTAACCTAGAAGAAAGAAATTTGGTGAGCCAAGTGGGATTGGGGTACTCATCATTACCTGAAAGTGTAATCAAGATTGGGTGAAAAAAAATGTGCTGAGATTTTAGGAAACTCGTAGTTTTTTGGAAGCTTGGCAACCCATTTCCATACAAGTGATTTGCGCCAGTCTCTGCTTAGGGCTACATCAATAGGAAACAAACCATAGAGATAGAACTTGGAACTACTTTATTGTGTCAAGTTTCAAAGAGCTAGCACAAACCGTGTTGGATTTAGAGTTCCAACTACATGTATCCATATAGGCGAAAACAGAGTGAAACCTAAAAATTAAAACTGTTACTGCCAACGAACGGTTTAACCTATTAGAACGAAATTTGGTGAGCCAAGTGGGATTGGGGTACTGATCATTACCTGAAAGTGTCATCAAGATTGGGTGAAAAAATATGTGCTGAGATTTCAGGAAACTCGTAGTTTTTTGGAAGCTTGGCAACCCCTTTCCATGAAAGTGATTTGCGCCAGTCTCTGCTTAGGGCTACATCATTAGGAAACAAACCATAGAAATAGAACTTGGAACTACTTTATTGTGTCAAGTTTCAAAGAGCTAGCACTAACCGTGTTGGATTTAGAGTTCCAACTACATGTATCCATAAAGGCGAAAACAGAGTGAAACCTAAAAATTAAAACTGTTACTGCCAACGAACGGTTTAACCTAGAAGAACGAAATTTGGTGAGCCAAGTGGGATTGGGGTACTGATCATTACCTGAAAGTGTCATCAAGGTTGGGTGAAAAAATGTGTGCTGAGATTTCAGGAAACTCGTAGTTTTTTGGAAGCTTGGCAACTCCTTTCAATGTAAGTGATTGCGCCAGTCTCTGCTTAGGGCTACATCAATAGGAAACAAACCATAGAGATAGAACTTGGAACTACTTTATGGTGTCAAGTTTCAGAGAGTTCGCACAAACCGTGTTTGATTTAGAGTTCCAACTACATGTATCCATAAGGCGAAAACAGAGTGAAACCTAAAAATTAAAACTGTTACTGCCAAGGAACGGTTTAACCTAGAAGAACGAAATTTGGTGAGCCAAGTGGGATTCGGGTACTGATCATTACCTGAAAGGGTCATCAAGATTGGTTGAAAAAATGTGTGCTGAGATTTCAGGAAACTCGTAGTTTTTTGGAAGCTTGGCAACCCCTTTCCATGAAAGTGATTTGCGCCAGTCTCTGCTTAGGGCTATATCAATAGGAAACAATCCCAAGAGATAGAACTTGGATCTACTTCATTGTGTCAAGTTTCAAAGAGCTAGCAAAAACCGTGTTTGATTTAGAGTTCCAACTACATGTATCCATATAGGAGAAAACAGAGTGAAACCTAAAAATTAAAACTGTTACTGCCAGCGAACGGTTAAACCTAGAAGAACGAAATTTGGTGAGCCAAGTGGGATTGGGTACTAATCATTACCTGATAGTGTCATCAAGATTGGGTGAAAAAATGTGTGGTGTGATTTCAGGAAACTCATAGTTTTTTGGAAGCTTGGCAACCCCTTTCCATGAAAGTGATTTGCGCCACTCTCTGCTTAATGCTACATCAATAGGAATCAAACCGTAGAGATAGAACTTGGAACTACTTTATTGTGTCAAGTTTCAAAGAGCTAGCACAAACCGTGTTTGATTTAGAGTTCCAAATACATGTATCCATATAGGAGAAAACAGAGTGAAACCTAAAAGTTAAAACTGTTACTGCCAGCGAACGGTTTAACCTAGAAGAACGAAATTTGGTGAGCCAAGTGGGATTCGGGTAGTGATCATTACCTGAAAATGTCATGAAGATTGGGTGAAAAAATGTGTGCTGAGATTTCAGGAAACTCGTACTTTTTTGGAAGCTTGGCAACCCCTTTCCATGAAAGTGATTTGCGCTACTCTCTGCTTAGGGCTACATCAATAGGAAACAAACCGTAGAGATAGAACTTGGAACTACTTTATTGTGTCAAGTTTCAAAGAGCTAGCACAAACCGTTTTTGATTTAGAGTTCCAACTACATGTATCCATATAGGTGAAAACAGAATGAAACCTAAAAATTAAAACTGTTACTGCCAACGAACGGTTTAACCTAGAAGAACGAAATTTGGTGAGCCAAGTGGGATTCGGGTACTGATCATTACCTGAAAATGTCATGAAGATTGGGTGAAAAAATGTGTGCTGAGATTTCAGGAAACTCGTATTTTTTTGGAAGCTTGGCAACCCCTTTCCATGAAAGTGATTTGCGCTACTCTCTGCTTAGGGCTACATCAATAGGAAACAAACCGCAGAGATAGAACTTGGAACTACTTTATTGTGTCAAGTTTCAAAGAGCTAGCACAAACCGTGTTTGATTTAGAGTTCCAACTACATGTATCCATATAGGTGAAAACAGAATGAAACCTAAAAATTAAAACTGTTACAGCCAACGAACGGTTTAACCTAGAAGAACGAAATTTGCTGAGCCCAGTGGGATTGGGGTACTGATCATTACCTGAAAGTGTAATCAAGATTGGGTGAAAAAAAATGTGCTGAGATTTCAGGAAACTCGTAGTTTTTTGGAAGCTTGGCAACCCATTTCCATAAAAGTGATTTGAGCCAGTCTCTGCTTAGGGCTACATCAATAGGAAAGAAACCATATAGATAGAACTTGGAACTACTTTATTGTGTCAAGTTTCAAAGAGCTAGCACAAACCGTGTTGGATTTAGAGTTCCAAATACATGTATCCATACACAAGAAAACAGAGTGAAACCTAAAAATTAAAACTGTTACTGCCAGCGAACGGTTTAACCTAGAAGAACGAAATTTGGTGAGCCAATGGGATTGGGGTATTGATCATTACCTGAAATTTTCATCAAGATTGAGTGAAAAAATGTGTGCTGAGATTCCATGAAACTCGTAGTTTTTTGGAAGCTTGGCAACCCCTTTCCATAAATGTGATTTGCGCCAGTCTCTGCTTAGGGCTACATCAATAGGAAACAAACCATAGAGATAGAACTTGGAACTACTTTATTGTGTCAAGTTTCAAAGAGCTAGCACAAACCGTCTTTGATTTAGAGTTCCAAATACATGTAGCCATATACGAGAAAACAGAGTGAAACCTAGAAATTAAAACTGTTACTGCCAACAAACGGTTTATCCTTGAAGAACTAAATTTGGTGCACCAAGTGGTTTTTGGGTACTGATCATTACCTGAACGTGTCATCAAGATTGGGTGAAAAAATTTGCTCTGAGATTTCAGGAAACTCGTAGTTTTTTGGAAGCTTGGCAACCCCTTTCCATGAAAGTGATTTGCGCCGGGTTCTGCTTAGGGCTACATCAATAGGAAACAAACCATAGAGATAGAACTTGGAACTACTTTATTGTGTCAAGTTTCAAAGAGCTAGCACAAACCGTGTTTGATTTAGAGTTCCAACTACATGTATCCATATAGGCGAAAACAGAGTGAAACCTAAAAATTAAAACTGTTACTGCCAACGAACGGTTTAACCTACAAGAACTAAATTTGGTGAGCCAAGTTGGATTGGGGTACTGATCATTACCTGAAAGTGTCATGAAATTTGGGTGAAAAAATGTGTGCTGAGATTTCAGGAAACTCGTAGTTTTTTGGAAGCTTGGCAACCCCTTTCCATTAAAGTGATTTGCACCAGTCTATGCTTAGGGCTACATCAATAGGAAACAAACCATAGAGATAGAACTTGGAACTACTTTATTGTGTCAAGTTTCAAAGAGCTAGCACAAACCGTGTTGGATTTAGAGTTCCAACTACATGTATTTATAAAGGAGAAAACAGAGTGAAACCTAAAAATTAAATCTGTTACTGCCAACGAACGGTTTAACCTACAAGAACTAAATTTGGTGAGCCAAGTTGGATTGGGGTACTGATGATTACCTGAAAGTGTCATCAAGATTGTGTGAAAAAATGTTTGCTGAGATTTCAGGAAACTCGTAGTTTTTTGGAAGCTTGGCAACCCCTTTCCATGAAAGTGATTTGCGCCGGTCTCTGCTTAGGGCTACATCAATAGGAAACAAACCATAGAGGTAGAACTTGGAACTACTTTATTGTGTCATTTAAAAGAGCTAGCACAAACCGTGTTTGATTTAGAGTTCCAACTACATGTATCCATATAGGAGAAAACAGAATGAAACCTGAAAAGTAAAACTGTTACCGCCAATGAACGTTTGAACCTAGAGGACCGAAATTTGGTGAGCCAAGTGGGATTGGTGTACTGATCATTACCTGAAAGTGTCATCCAGATTGGGTGAAAAAATGTGTGCTGAGATTTCAGGAAACTCGTAGTTTTTTGGAAGCTTGGCAACCCCTTTCCATGAAAGTGATTTGCGCCAGTCTCTGCTTAGGGCTACATCAATAGGAAACAAACCATAGAGATAGAACTTGGAACTACTTTATTGTGTCCAGTTTCAAAGAGCTAACACAAACCGTCTTTTATTTAGAGTTCCAACTACTTGTATCCATACAGGAGAAAACAGAGTGAAACCTAAAAATTAAAACTGTTACTGCCAACGAACGGTTTAACCTATTAGAACGAAATTTGGTGAGCCAAGTGGGATTGGGGTACTGATCATTACCTGAAAGTGTCATCAAGATTGGGTGTGAAAATGTGTGCTGAGATTTCAGGAAACTCGTAGTTTTTTGGAAGATTGGCAACCCCTTTCCATGAAAGTGATTTGCGCCAGTCTCTGCTTAGGGCTACATCAATAGGAAACAAACCATAGAGATAGAACTTGGAACTACTTTATTGTGTCCAGTTTCAAAGAGCTAACACAAACCGTCTTTTATTTAGAGTTCCAACTACTTGTATCCATACAGGAGAAAACAGAGTGAAACCTAAAAATTAAAACTGTTACTGCCAACGAACGGTTTAACCTATTAGAACGAAATTTGGTGAGCCAAGTGGGATTGGGGTACTGATCATTACCTGAAAGTGTCATCAAGATTGGGTGTAAAAATGTGTGCTGAGATTTCAGGAAACTCGTAGTTTTTTGGAAGCTTGGCAACCCCTTTCCATGAAAGTGATTTGCGCCAGTCTCTGCTTAGGTCTACATCAATAGGAAACAAACCATAGAGATAGAACTTGGAACTACTTTATTGTGTCAAGTTTCAAAGAGCTAACACAAACCGTCTTTTATTTAGAGTTCCAACTACTTGTATCCATACAGGAGAAAACAGAGTGAAACCTAAAAATTAAAACTGTTACTGCCAACGAACGGTTTAACCTAGAAGAACGAAATTTGCTGAGCCAAGTGGGATTCGGGTACTGATCATTACCTGAAAATGTCATGAAGATTGGGTGAAAAAATGTGTGCTGAGATTTCAGGAAACTCGTATTTTTTTGGAAGCCTGGGAACCCCTTTCCATGAAAGTGATTTGCGCTACTCTCTGCTTAGGGCTACATCAATAGGAAACAAACCATAGAGATAGAACTTGGAACTACTTTATTGTGTCAAGTTTCAAAGAGCTATCAAAAACCGTGTTTGATTTAGAGTTCCAAGTACATGTATCCATATAGGAGAAAACAGAGTGAAACCTAAAAATTAAAACTGTTACTGCCAGCGAACGGTTAAACCTAGAAGAACGAAATTTGGTGAGCCAAGTGGGATTGGGGTACTCATCATTACCTGAAAGTGTCATCCAGATTGGGTGAAAAAATGTGTGCTGAGATTTCAGGAAACTCGTAGTTTTTTGAAAGCTTGGCAACCCCTTTCCATGAAAGTGATTGGCGCCAGTCTCTGCTTAGGGCTACATCAATAGGAAACAAACCATAGAGATAGAACTTGGAACTACTTTATTGTGTCAAGTTTCAAAGAGCGAGCACAAACCGTGTTTGATTTAGATTTCCAACTATATGTATCCATATAGGCGAAAACAGAGTGAAACCTAAAAATTAAAACTGTTACTGCCAAGGAACGGTTTAACCTAGAAGAACGAAATTTGGTGAGCCAAGTGGGATTGGGGTATTGATCATTACCTGAAAGTGTCATGAAATTTGGGTGAAAAAATGTGTGCTGAGGTTTAAGGAAACTCATATTTTTTTGGAAGCTTGGCAACCCCTTTCCATGAAAGTGATTTGCGCTACTCTCTGCTTAGGGCTACATCAATAGGAGACAAACCATAGAGATAGAACTTGGAACTACTTTAATGTGTCAAGTTTGAAAGAGCTAGCACAAACCGTGTTGGATTTAGAGTTCCAACTACATGTATCCATATAGGAGAAAACAGAGTGAAACCTAAAAATTAAAACTGTTACTGCCATCTAACGGTTTAACCTAGAAGAACGAAATTTGGTGAGCCAAGTGGGATTGGGGTACTGATAATTACCGGAAAGTGTCATCAAGATTCCGTGAAAAAATTTGTGCTGAGATTTCAGGAAACCTGTAGTTTTTTGGAAGATTGGCAACCCCTTTCCATGAAAGTGATTTGCGCCAGTCTCTGCTTAGGGCTATATGAATAGGAAACAAACCAAAGAGATAGAACTTGGAACTACTTCATTGTGTCAAGTTTCAAAGAGCTACCAAAAACCGTGTTTGATTTAGAGTTCCAACTACATGTATCCATATAGGCGAAAACAGAGTGAAACCTCAAAATTAAAACTGTTACTGCCAACGAACGGTTTAACCTAGAAGAACGAAATTTGGTGAGCCAAGTGGGATTGGGGTACTGATCATTACCTGACAGTGTCATCAAGATTGGGTGAAAAAATGTGTGCTGTGATTTCAGGGAACTCGTAGTGTTTTAGAAGCTTGGCAACCCCTTTCCATGAAAGTGATTTGCGCCAGTCTCTGCTTAGGGCTACATCAATAGGAAAGAAACCGCAGTGATAGAACTTGGACCTACTTTATTGTTTCAAGTTTCAAAGAGCTAGCAAAAACCGTGTTTGATTTAGAGTTCCAACTACATGTATCCATATAAGTGAAAACAGAATGAAACCTAAAAATTAAAACTGTTACTGCCAACGAACGGTTTAACCTAGAAGAACGAAATTTGGTGAGCCATGTGGGATTCGGTTACTGATCATTACCTGAAAGTTTCATGAAGATTGGGTGAAAAAATGTGTGCTGAGTTTTCAGGAAACTCGTAGTTTTTTGGAAGCTTGGCAACCCCTTTCCATGAAAGTGATTTGCACCAGTTTATGCTTAGGGCTACATCAATAGGAAACAAACCATAGAGATAGAACTTGGAACTACTTTATTGTGTCAAGTTTCAAAGAGCTAGAACAAACCCTGTTGGATTTAGAGTTCCAAATACATGTATTTGTAAAGGAGAAAACAGAGTGAAACCTAAAAATTAAAACTGTTACTGCCAACGAACTGTTTAACCTACAAGAACGAAATTTGGTGAGCCAAGTTGGATTGGGGTACTGATCATTACCTGAAAGTGTCATCAAGATTGGGTGAAAAAATGTGTGCTGAGATTTCAGGAAACTCGTAGTTTTTTGGAAGCTTGGCAACCCCTTTCCATGAAAGTGATTTGCGCCGGTCTCTGCTTAGGGCTACATCAATAGGAAACAAACCATAGAGATAGAAGTTGGAACTACTTTATTGTGTCATTTCAAAGAGCTAGCACAAACCGTCTTTGATTTAGAGTTCGAACTACATGTATCCATATGGGAGAAAACAGAGTGAAACCTAAAATTTAAAACTGTTACTGCAACGAAAGGTTTAACCTAGAAGAACGAAATTTGGTGAGCCAAGTGGGATTGGGGTTCTGATCATTACCTGAAAGTGTCATCAAGATTGGGTGAAAAAATGTGTGCTGAGATTTCAGGAAACTCGTATTTTTTTGGAAGCTTGCCTACCCCTTTCCATGAAAGTGATTTCCGCCGGTCTCTGCTTAGGGCTACTTCAATAGGAAACAAACCATAGAGATAGAACTTGGAACTACTTTATTGTGTCAAGTTTCAAAGAGCTAGCACAAACCGTCTTTGATTTAGAGTTCCAACTACATGTATCCATATAGGAGAAAACAGAGTGAAAACTAAAATTAAAATTGTTACTGCCAACGAACGGTTTAACCTAGAAGAACGAAATTTGTTGAGCCAAGTGGGATTGGAGTACTGAACATTACCTGAAAGTGTCATCAAGATTGGGTGAAAAAATGTGTGCTGAGATTTCAGGAAACTCGTAGTTTTTGGAAGCTTGGCAACCCCTTTCCATGAAAGTGATTTGCGCCAGTCTCTGCTTAGGGCTACATCAATAGGAAACAAACCATAGAGATAGAACTTGGAACTAATTTATTGTGTCTAGTTTCAAAGAGCTAGCACAAACCGTGTTTGATTTAGAGTTCCAAATACATGTATCCATATAGGCGAAATCAGAGTGAAACCTAAAAATTAAAACTGTTACTGCCAACGAACGGTTTAACCTAGAAGAACGAAATTTGGTGAGCCAAGTGGGATTGGGGTACTGATCATTACCTGAAATTTTCATCAAGATTGGGTGAAAAAATGTGTGCTGAGATTTCAGGAAACTCGTGTTTTTTGGAAGCTTGGCAACCTCTTTCCATGCAAGTGATTTGCGCCAGGCTCTGCTTAGGGCTACATAAATAGGAAACAAACCATAGAGATAGAACTTGGAACTACTTTATTGTGTCAACTTTCAAAGAGCTAGCACAAACCGTGTTGGATTTAGAGATCCAACTACATGTATCCATATAGGTGAAAACAGAGTGAAACCTAAAAATTAAAACAGTTACTGCCAACGAACGGTTTAACCTAGAAGAACGAAATTTGGTGAGCCAAATGGGATTGGGGTACTGATCATTACCTGAAAGTGTCATCAAGATTGGGTGAAAAAATGTGTGCTGAGATTTCAGGAAACTCGTAGTTTTTTGGAAGCTTGGCAACCCCTTTCCATGCAAGTGATTTGCGCCAGTCTCTGCTTAGGGCTACATCAATAGGAAACAAACCTTAGAGATAGAACTTCGAACTACTTTATTGTGTCAAGTTTCAAAGAGCTAGCACAAACCGTGTTTGATTTAGAGTTCCATATACATGTATCCATACAGGCGAAAACAGAGTGAAACCTAAAAATTAAAACTGTTACTGCCAACGAACGGTTTAACCAAGAAGAACGAAATTTGGTGAGCCAAGTGGGATTGGGGTTCTGATCATTACCTGAAAGTGCATTAAAATTGGGTGAAAAAATGTGTGCTGAGATTTCAGGAAACTCGTAGTTTTTTGGAAGATTGGCAACACTTTCCATTAAAGTGCTTTGCGCCAGTCTCTCCTTAGGGCTACATCAATAGGAAACAAACCATAGAGATAGAACTTGGAACTACGTTATTGTGTCAAGTTTCAAAGAGCTAGCACAAACCGTGTTTGATTTAGAGTTCCAACTACGTGTATCCATATAGGCGAAAACACAGTGAAACCTAAAAATTAAAACTGTTACGGCCAATGAACGGTTTAACCTAGAAGAACGAAATTTTGTGAGACAAGTGGGATTGGGGTACTGATCATTACCTGAAATTTTCATGAAGTTTGGGTGAAAAAATGTGTGCTGAGATTTCAGGAAACTCGTAGTTTTTGGGAAGCTTGGCAACCCCTTTCCATGAAAGTGATTTGCGCCAGTTTCTGCTTAGGCCTACATCAATAGGAAACAAACCATAGAGATAGAACTTTGAACTACTTTATTGTGTCAAGTTTCAAAGAGCTAGCACAAACCGTCTTTGATTTCGAGTTCCAACTACATGTATCCATATACGCGAAAACAGAGTGAAACCTAGAAATTAAAACTGTTACTGCCAACAAACGGTTTATCCTTGAAGAACTAAATTTGGTGCACCAAGTGGTTTTTGGGTACTGATCATTACCTGAACGTGTCATCAAGATTGGGTGAAAAAATTTGCTCTGAGATTTCAGGAAACTCGTATTTTTTTGGAAGCTTGGCAAACCCTTTCCATGAAAGTGATTTGCGCCAGTCTCTGCTTAGGGCGACATCCTTAGGAAACAAACCATAGAGATAGAACTTGGAACTACTTTATTGTGTCAAGTTTCAAAGAGCTAGCACAAACCTTGTTGGATTTAGAGTTCCTACTACATGTATCCATATAGGCGAAATCAGAGTGAAACCTAAAAATTAAAATTGTTACTGCCAACAAACGGTTTAACCTAGAAGAACGAAATTTGAAGAGCCAAGTGGGATTTGGGTACTGATCATTACCTGAAATTATCATCAAGACTGGGTGAAAAAATCTGTGCTGAGATTTCAGGAAACTCGTAGTTTTTTAAAAGCTTGGCAACCCCTTTCCATAAAAGTGATTTGCGCCAGTTTCTGCTTAGCGCTACATCAATAGGAAACAAACCATAGAGATAGAACTTGGAACTACTTTATTGTGTCAAGTTTCAGAGAGTTAGCACAAACCGTGTTTGATTTAGAGTTCCAACTACATGTATCCATAAGGCGAAAACAGAGTGAAACCTAAAAATTAAAACTGTTACTGCCAACAAACGGTTTAACTTAGAAGAAAGAAATTTGGTGAGCCAAGTGGGATTGGGGTACTGATCATTATCTAAAAGTGTCATGAAAATTGGGTGAAAAAATGTGTGCTGAGATTTCAGGAAACTCGTATTTTTTTGGAAGCTTGGCAACCCCTTTCGATGTAAGTGATTTGCGCCAGTCTCTGCTTAGGGCTACATCATTAGGAAACAAACCATAGAGACAAAACTTGGAACTACTTTATTGTGTCAAGTTTCAAAGAGCTAGCACAAACCGTGTTGGATTTAGAGTTCCAACTACATGTATCCATATAGGCGAAAACAGAGTGAAACCTATAAATTAAAACTGTTACTGCCAACGAACGGTTTAACCTAGAAGAACGAAATTTGGTGAGCCAAGTGGGATTGGGGAACTGATCATTACCTGAAATTGTCATCAAGATTGGGTGAAAAAATGTGTGCTGAGATTTCAGGAAACTCGTAGTTTTTTGGAAGTTTGGCATCCACTTTCCATGAAAGTGATTTGCGCCAGTCTCTGCTTAGGGCTTCATCAATAGGAAACAAACCATAGAGATAGAACTTGGAACTACGTTATTGTGTCAAGTTTCAAAGAGCTAGCACAAACCGTCTTTGATTTAGAGTTCCAACTACATGTATCCATATAGGCGAAAACAAAGTGAAACCTAAAAATTAAAACTGTTACTGCCAATGAACAGTTTAACCTGGAAGAACGAAATTTGGTGAGCCAAGTGGGATTGGGGTACTGATCATTACCTGAAAGTGTCATCAAGATTGGGTGAAAAAATGCGTGCTGAAATTTCAGGAAACTCGTAGTTTTTTGGAAGCTTGGCAACTCCTTTCCATGTAAGTGATTGCGCCAGCCTCTGCTTAGGGCTACATCAATAGGAAACAAACCATAGAGATAGAACTTGGAACTACTTTATTGTGTCAAGTTTCAGAGAGTTAGCACAAACCGTGTTTGATTAGAGTTCCAACTACATGTATCCATAAGGCGAAAACAGAGTGAAACCTAAAAATTAAAACTGTTACTGCCAACGAACGGTTTAACCTAGAAGAACGAAATTTGGTGAGCCAAGTGGGATTGGGGTACTGATCATTACCTGAAAGTGTCATGAAAATTGGGTAAAAAAATGTGTGCTGAGATTTCAGGAAACTCGTATTTTTTTGGAAGCTTGGCAACCCCTTTCGATGTACGTGATTTGCGCCAGTCTCTGCTTAGGGCTACATCATTAGGAAACAAACCATAGAGATAGAACTTGGAACTACTTTATTGTGTCAAGTTTCAAAGAGCTAGCACAAACCGTGTTGGATTTAGAGTTCCAACTACATGTATCCATATAGGCGAAAACAGAGTGAAACCTAAAATTTAAAACTGTTACTGCCAACGAACGGTTTAACCTAGAAGAACGAAATTTGGTGAGCCAAGTGGGATTGGGGTACTGATCATTACGTGAAATTTTCATCAAGATTGGTTGAAAAAATGTGTGCTGAGATTTCAGGAAACTCGTAGTTTTTTGGAAGCTTGGCAACCCCTTTCCATGAAAGTGATTTGCGCAAGTCTCTCTTAGGGCTATATCAATAGGAAACAAACCAAGGAGATAGAACTTGGATCTACTTCATTGTGTCAAGTTTCAAAGAGCTAGCACAAACCGTGTTTGATTCAGAGTTCCAACTACATGTATCCATATAGGCGAAAACAGAGTGAAACATAAAAATTGAAAGTGTTACTGCCAACGAACGGTTTAACCTAGAAGAACGAAATTTGGTGAGCCAAGTGGGATTGGGGTACTGATCATTACATGAAAGCGTCATCAAAATTGCGAGAAAAAATGCGTGCTGAGATTTCAGGAAACTCGTAGTTTTTTGGAAGCTTGGCAACCCCTTTCCATGAAAGTGATTTGCGCCAGTCTCTGCTTAGGGCTACATCAATAGGAAACAAACCATAGAGATAGAACTTGGAACTACTTTATTGTGTCAAGTTTCAAAGAGCTAGCACAAACCGTGTTTGATTTAGAGTTCCAAATACAGGTATCCATATAGGCGAAAACAGAGTGAAAACTAAAATTAAAACTGTTACTGCCAACGAACGGTTTAACCTAGAAGAACGAAATTTGTTGAGCCAAGTGGGAGTGGGGTACTGATCATTACCTGAAAGTGTCATCAAGATTGGGTGAAAAAATGTGTGGTGAGATTTCAGGAAACAGGTAGTTTTTTGGAAGCTTGGCAACCCCTTTCCATGAAAGTGATTTGCGAAAGTCTCTGCTTATAGCTACATCAATAGGAAACAGACCATGGAGATAGAACTTGGAACTACTTTATTGTGTCAAGTTTCAAAGAGCTAGCACAATCCGTGTTTGATTTAGAGTTCCACCTACATGTATCCATATAGGCGAAATCAGAGTGAAACCTAAAAATTAAAACTGTTACTGCCAACGAACGGTTTAACCTAGAAGAAAGAAATTTGGTGAGCCAAGTGGGATTGGGGTACTGATCATTACCTGAAATTATCATCAAGATTGGGTGAAAAAATGTGTGCTGAGATTTCAGGAAACTAGTAGTTTTTTGGAAGCTTGGCAACTTCTTTCCATGAAAGTGATTTGCGCCAGTCTCTGCTTAGGGCTACATCAATAGGAAACAAACCATAGAGATAGAACTTGGAACTACTTTATTGTGTCAAGTTTCAAACAGCTAGCACAAACCGTCTTTGATTTAGAGTTCCAACAACATGTATCCATAAGGCGAAAACAGAGTGAAACCTAAAAATTAAAACTGTTACTGCCAACGAACGGTTTAACCTAGAAGAACGAAATTTGGTGAGCCAAGTGGGATTGGGGTACTGATCATTACCTGAAAGTGTCATGAAAATTGAGTGAAAAAATGTGTGCTGAGATTTCAGGAAACTCGTATTTTTTTGGAAGCTTGGCAACCCATTTCCATACAAGTGATTTGCGCCAGTCTCTGCTTAGGGCTACATCAATAGGAAACAAACCATAGAGATAGAACTTGGAACTACTTTATTGTGTCAAGTTTCAAAGAGCTAGCACAAACCGTGTTGGATTTAGAGTTCCAACTACATGTATCCATATAGGCGAAAACAGAGTGAAACCTAAAAATTAAAACTGTTACTGCCAACGAACGGTTTAACCTATTAGAACGAAATTTGGTGAGCCAAGTGGGATTGGGGTACTGATCATTACCTGAACGTGTCATCAAGATTGGGTGAAAAAATGTGTGCTGAGATTGCAGGAAACTCGTAGTTTTTTGGAAGCTTGGTAACCCCTTTCCATGAAAGTGATTTGCGCCAGTCTCTGCTTACAGCTACATCAATAGGAAACAAACCATAAAGATAGAACGTGGACCTTCCTTATTGTGTCAAGTTTCAAAGAGCTAGCACAAACCGTCTTTGATTTAGAGTTCCAACTACATGTATCCATATAGGCGAAAACAGAGTGAAACCTAAAAATTAAAACTGTTACTGCCAACGAACGGTTTAACCTAGAAGAACGAAATTTGGTGAGCCAAGTGGGATTGGGGTACTGATCATTACCTGAAAGTGTCATCAAGGTTGGGTGAAAAAATGTGTGCTGAGATTTCAGGAAACTCGTAGTTTTTTGGAAGCTTGGCAACTCCTTTCAATGTAAGTGATTGCGCCAGTCTCTGCTTAGGGCTACATCAATAGGAAACAAACCATAGAGATAGAACTTGGAACTACTTTATGGTGTCAAGTTTCAGAGAGTTCGCACAAACCGTGTTTGATTTAGAGTTCCAACTACATGTATCCATAAGGCGAAAACAGAGTGAAACCTAAAAATTAAAACTGTTACTTCCAACGAACGGTTTAACCTAGAAGAACGAAATTTGGTGAGCCAAGTGGGATTCGGGTACTGATCATTACCTGAAAATGTCATGAAGTTTGGGTGAAAAAATGTGTGCTGATATTTCAGGAAACTCGTACTTTTTTGGAAGCTTGGCAACCCCTTTCCATGAAAGTGATTTGCCCTACTCTCTGCTTAGGGCTACATCAATAGGAAACAAACCATAGAGATAGAACTTGTAACTACTTTATTGTGTCAAGTTTCAAAGAGCTATCAAAAACCGTCTTTGATTTAGAGTTCCAACTACATGTATCCATATAGGAGAAAACAGAGTGAAACCTAAAAATTAAAACTGTTACTGCCAGCGAACGGTTTAACCTAGAAGAACGAAATTTGGTGAGCCAAGTTGGATTGGGGTACTGATCATTACCTGAAAGTGTCATCAAGATTGGGTGAAAAAATGTGTGCTGAGATTTCAGGAAACTCGTAGTTTTTTGGAAGCTTGGCAACCCCTTTCCATGAAAGTGATTTGCGCCAGTCTCTGCTTAGGGCTACATCAATAGGAAACAAACCATAGAGATAGAACTTGGAACTACTTTATTGTGTCCAGTTTCAAAGAGCTAGCACAAACCGTCTTTGATTTAGAGTTCCAACTACATGTATCCATACAGGAGAAAACAGAGTGAAACCTAAAAATTAAAACTGTTACTGCCAAGGAACGGTTTAACCTAGAAGAACGAAATTTGGTGAGCCAAGTGGGATTCGGGTACTGATCATTACCTGAAAGAGTCATCAAGATTGGGTGAAAAAATGTGTGCTGAGATTTCAGGAAACTCGTAGTTTTTTGGAAGCTTGGCAACCCCTTTCCATGAAAGTGATTTGCGCCAGTCTCTGCTTAGGGCTATATCAATAGGAAACAATCCAAAGAGATAGAACTTGGATCTACTTCATTGTGTCAAGTTTCAAAGAGCTAGCAAAAACCGTGTTTGATTTAGAGTTCCAACTACATGTATCCATATAGGAGAAAACAGAGTGAAACCTAAAAATTAAAACTGTTACTGCCAGCGAACGGTTAAACCTAGAAGAACGAAATTTGGTGAGCCAAGTGGGATTGGGTACTAATCATTACCTGATAGTGTCATCAAGATTGGGTGAAAAAATGTGTGGTGTGATTTCAGGAAACTCATAGTTTTTTGGAAGCTTGGCAACCCCTTTCCATGAAAGTGATTTGCGCCACTCTCTGCTTAATGCTACATCAATAGGAATCAAACCGTAGAGATAGAACTTGGAACTACTTTATTGTGTCAAGTTTCAAAGAGCTAGCACAAACCGTGTTTGATTTAGAGTTCCAACTACATGTATCCATATAGGAGAAAACAGAGTGAAACCTAAAAGTTAAAACTGTTACTGCCAGCGAACGGTTTAACCTAGAAGAACGAAATTTGGTGAGCCAAGTGGGATTCGGGTAGTGATCATTACCTGGAAATGTCATGAAGATTGGGTGAAAAAATGTGTGCTGAGATTTCAGGACACTCGTACTTTTTTGGAAGCTTGGCAACCCCTTTCCATGAAAGTGATTTGCGCTACTCTCTGCTTAGGGCTACATCAATAGGAAACAAACCGTAGAGATAGAACTTGGAACTACTTTATTGTGTCAAGTTTCAAAGAGCTAGCACAAACCGTTTTTGATTTAGAGTTCCAACTACATGTATCCATATAGGTGAAAACAGAATGAAACCTAAAAATTAAAACTGTTACTGCCAACGAACGGTTTAACCTAGAAGAACGAAATTTGGTGAGCCAAGTGGGATTCGGGTACTGATCATTACCTGAAAATGTCATGAAGATTGGGTGAAAAAATGTGTGCTGAGATTTCAGGAAACTCGTATTTTTTTGGAAGCTTGGCAACCCCTTTCCATGAAAGTGATTTGCGCTACTCTCTGCTTAGGGCTACATCAATAGGAAACAAACAATAGAGATAGAACTTGGAACTACTTTATTGTGTCAAGTTTCAAAGAGCTAGCAAAAACCGTGTTTGATTTAGAGTTCCAACTACATGTATCCATATAGGAGAAAACAGAGTGAAACCTAAAAGTTAAAACTGTTACTGCCAGCGAACGGTTTAACCTAGAAGAACGAAATTTGGTGAGCCAAGTGGGATTCGGGTAGTGATCATTACCTGAAAATGTCATGAAGATTGGGTGAAAAAATGTGTGCTGAGATTTCAGGAAACTCGTACTTTTTTGGAAGCTTGGCAACCCCTTTCCATGAAAGTGATTTGCGCTACTCTCTGCTTAGGGCTACATCAATAGGAAACAAACCGCAGAGATAGAACTTGGAACTACTTTATTGTGTCAAGTTTCAAAGAGCTAGCACAAACCGTTTTTGATTTAGAGTTCCAACTACATGTATCCATATAGGTGAAAACAGAATGAAACCTAAAAATTAAAACTGTTACAGCCAACGAACGGTTTAACCTAGAAGAACGAAATTTGCTGAGCCAAGTGGGATTGGGGTACTGATCATTACCTGAAAGTGTAATCAAGATTGGGTGAAAAAAAATGTGCTGAGATTTCAGGAAACTCGTAGTTTTTTGGAAGCTTGGCAACCCATTTCCATAAAAGTGATTTGAGCCAGTCTCTGCTTAGGGCTACATCAATAGGAAAGAAACCATATAGATAGAACTTGGAACTACTTTATTGTGTCAAGTTTCAAAGAGCTAGCACAAACCGTGTTGGATTTAGAGTTCCAAATACATGTATCCATACACAAGAAAACAGAGTGAAACCTAAAAATAAAACTGTTACTGCCAGCGAACGGTTTAACCTAGAAGAACGAAATTTGGTGAGCCAAGTGGGATTGGGGTATTGATCATTACCTGAAATTTTCATCAAGATTGAGTGAAAAAATGTGTGCTGAGATTCCATGAAACTCGTAGTTTTTTGGAAGCTTGGCAACCCCTTTCCATAAATGTGATTTGCGCCAGTCTCTGCTTAGGGCTACATCAATAGGAAACAAACCATAGAGATAGAACTTGGAACTACTTTATTGTGTCAAGTTTCAAAGAGCTAGCACAAACCGTCTTTGATTTAGAGTTCCAAATACATGTAGCCATATACGAGAAAACAGAGTGAAACCTAAAAATTAAAACTGTTACTGCCAAGGAACGGTTTAACCTAGAAGAACGAAATTTGGTGAGCCAAGTGGGATTGGGGTATTGATCATTACCTGAAAGTGTCATGAAATTTGGGTGAAAAAATGTGTGCTGAGGTTTAAGGAAACTCATATTTTTTTGGAAGCTTGGCAACCCCTTTCCATGAAAGTGATTTGCGCTACTCTCTGCTTAGGGCTACATCAATAGGAAACAAACCATAGAGATAGAACTTGGAACTACTTTAATGTGTCAAGTTTCAAAGAGCTAGCACAAACCGTGTTGGATTTAGAGTTCCAACTACATGTATCCATATAGGAGAAAACAGAGTGAAACCTAAAAATTAAAACTGTTACTGCCATCTAACGGTTTAACCTAGAAGAACGAAATTTGGTGAGCCAAGTGGGATTGGGGTACTGATAATTACCGGAAAGTGTCATCAAGATTCCGTGAAAAAATTTGTGCTGAGATTTCAGGAAACCTGTAGTTTTTTGGAAGATTGGCAACCCCTTTCCATGAAAGTGATTTGCGCCAGTCTCTGCTTAGGGCTATATGAATAGGAAACAAACCAAAGAGATAGAACTTGGAACTACTTCATTGTGTCAAGTTTCAAAGAGCTACCAAAAACCGTGTTTGATTTAGAGTTCCAACTACATGTATCCATATAAGTGAAAACAGAATGAAACCTAAAAATTAAAACTGTTACTGCCAACGAACGGTTTAACCTAGAAGAACGAAATTTGGTGAGCCATGTGGGATTCGGTTACTGATCATTACCTGAAAGTTTCATGAAGATTGGGTGAAAAAATGTGTGCTGAGTTTTCAGGAAACTCGTAGTTTTTTGGAAGCTTGGCAACCCCTTTCCATGAAAGTGATTTGCACCAGTTTATGCTTAGGGCTACATCAATAGGAAACAAACCATAGAGATAGAACTTGGAACTACTTTATTGTGTCAAGTTTCAAAGAGCTAGAACAAACCGTGTTGGATTTAGAGTTCCAAATACATGTATTTGTAAAGGAGAAAACAGAGTGAAACCTAAAAATTAAAACTGTTATTGCCAACGAACTGTTTAACCTACAAGAACGAAATTTGGTGAGCCAAGTTGGATTGGGGTACTGATCATTACCTGAAAGTGTCATCAAGATTGGGTGAAAAAATGTGTGCTGAGATTTCAGGAAACTCGTAGTTTTTTGGAAGCTTGGCAACCCCTTTCCATGAAAGTGATTTGCGCCGGTCTCTGCTTAGGGCTAAATCAATAGGAAACAAACCATAGAGATAGAAGTTGGAACTACTTTATTGTGTCATTTCAAAGAGCTAGCACAAACCGTCTTTGATTTAGAGTTCGAACTACATGTATCCATATGGGAGAAAACAGAGTGAAACCTAAAATTTAAAACTGTTACTGCAACGAAAGGTTTAACCTAGAAGAACGAAATTTGTTGAGCCAAGTGGGATTGGAGTACTGAACATTACCTGAAAGTGTCATCAAGATTGGGTGAAAAAATGTGTGCTGAGATTTCAGGAAACTCGTAGTTTTTGGAAGCTTGGCAACCCCTTTCCATGAAAGTGATTTGCGCCAGTCTCTGCTTAGGGCTACATCAATAGGAAACAAACCATAGAGATAGAACTTGGAACTAATTTATTGTGTCTAGTTTCAAAGAGCTAGCACAAACCGTGTTTGATTTAGAGTTCCAAATACATGTATCCATATAGGCGAAATCAGAGTGAAACCTAAAAATTAAAACTGTTACTGCCAACGAACGGTTTAACCTAGAGGAACGAAATTTGGTGAGCCAAGTGGGATTGGGGTACTGATCATTACTTGAAATTTTCATCAAGATTGGGTGAAAAAATGTGTGCTGAGATTTCAGGAAACTCGTGTTTTTTGGAAGCTTGGCAACCTCTTTCCATGCAAGTGATTTGCGCCAGGCTCTGCTTAGGGCTACATAAATAGGAAACAAACCATAGAGATAGAACTTGGAACTACTTTATTGTGTCCAGTTTCAAAGAGCTAGCACAAACCGTCTTTGATTTAGAGTTCCAACTACATGTATCCATACAGGAGAAAACAGAGTGAAACCTAAAAATTAAAACTGTTACTGCCAAGGAACGGTTTAACCTAGAAGAACGAAATTTGGTGAGCCAAGTGGGATTCGGGTACTGATCATTACCTGAAAGAGTCATCAAGATTGGGTGAAAAAATGTGTGCTGAGATTTCAGGAAACTCGTAGTTTTTTGGAAGCTTGGCAACCCCTTTCCATGAAAGTGATTTGCGCCAGTCTCTGCTTAGGGCTATATCAATAGGAAACAATCCAAAGAGATAGAACTTGGATCTACTTCATTGTGTCAAGTTTCAAAGAGCTAGCAAAAACCGTGTTTGATTTAGAGTTCCAACTACATGTATCCATATAGGAGAAAACAGAGTGAAACCTAAAAATTAAAACTGTTACTGCCAGCGAACGGTTAAACCTAGAAGAACGAAATTTGGTGAGCCAAGTGGGATTGGGTACTAATCATTACCTGATAGTGTCATCAAGATTGGGTGAAAAAATGTGTGGTGTGATTTCAGGAAACTCATAGTTTTTTGGAAGCTTGGCAACCCCTTTCCATGAAAGTGATTTGCGCCACTCTCTGCTTAATGCTACATCAATAGGAATCAAACCGTAGAGATAGAACTTGGAACTACTTTATTGTGTCAAGTTTCAAAGAGCTAGCACAAACCGTGTTTGATTTAGAGTTCCAACTACATGTATCCATATAGGAGAAAACAGAGTGAAACCTAAAAGTTAAAACTGTTACTGCCAGCGAACGGTTTAACCTAGAAGAACGAAATTTGGTGAGCCAAGTGGGATTCGGGTAGTGATCATTACCTGGAAATGTCATGAAGATTGGGTGAAAAAATGTGTGCTGAGATTTCAGGACACTCGTACTTTTTTGGAAGCTTGGCAACCCCTTTCCATGAAAGTGATTTGCGCTACTCTCTGCTTAGGGCTACATCAATAGGAAACAAACCGTAGAGATAGAACTTGGAACTACTTTATTGTGTCAAGTTTCAAAGAGCTAGCACAAACCGTTTTTGATTTAGAGTTCCAACTACATGTATCCATATAGGTGAAAACAGAATGAAACCTAAAAATTAAAACTGTTACTGCCAACGAACGGTTTAACCTAGAAGAACGAAATTTGGTGAGCCAAGTGGGATTCGGGTACTGATCATTACCTGAAAATGTCATGAAGATTGGGTGAAAAAATGTGTGCTGAGATTTCAGGAAACTCGTATTTTTTTGGAAGCTTGGCAACCCCTTTCCATGAAAGTGATTTGCGCTACTCTCTGCTTAGGGCTACATCAATAGGAAACAAACAATAGAGATAGAACTTGGAACTACTTTATTGTGTCAAGTTTCAAAGAGCTAGCAAAAACCGTGTTTGATTTAGAGTTCCAACTACATGTATCCATATAGGAGAAAACAGAGTGAAACCTAAAAGTTAAAACTGTTACTGCCAGCGAACGGTTTAACCTAGAAGAACGAAATTTGGTGAGCCAAGTGGGATTCGGGTAGTGATCATTACCTGAAAATGTCATGAAGATTGGGTGAAAAAATGTGTGCTGAGATTTCAGGAAACTCGTACTTTTTTGGAAGCTTGGCAACCCCTTTCCATGAAAGTGATTTGCGCTACTCTCTGCTTAGGGCTACATCAATAGGAAACAAACCGCAGAGATAGAACTTGGAACTACTTTATTGTGTCAAGTTTCAAAGAGCTAGCACAAACCGTTTTTGATTTAGAGTTCCAACTACATGTATCCATATAGGTGAAAACAGAATGAAACCTAAAAATTAAAACTGTTACAGCCAACGAACGGTTTAACCTAGAAGAACGAAATTTGCTGAGCCAAGTGGGATTGGGGTACTGATCATTACCTGAAAGTGTAATCAAGATTGGGTGAAAAAAAATGTGCTGAGATTTCAGGAAACTCGTAGTTTTTTGGAAGCTTGGCAACCCATTTCCATAAAAGTGATTTGAGCCAGTCTCTGCTTAGGGCTACATCAATAGGAAAGAAACCATATAGATAGAACTTGGAACTACTTTATTGTGTCAAGTTTCAAAGAGCTAGCACAAACCGTGTTGGATTTAGAGTTCCAAATACATGTATCCATACACAAGAAAACAGAGTGAAACCTAAAAATAAAACTGTTACTGCCAGCGAACGGTTTAACCTAGAAGAACGAAATTTGGTGAGCCAAGTGGGATTGGGGTATTGATCATTACCTGAAATTTTCATCAAGATTGAGTGAAAAAATGTGTGCTGAGATTCCATGAAACTCGTAGTTTTTTGGAAGCTTGGCAACCCCTTTCCATAAATGTGATTTGCGCCAGTCTCTGCTTAGGGCTACATCAATAGGAAACAAACCATAGAGATAGAACTTGGAACTACTTTATTGTGTCAAGTTTCAAAGAGCTAGCACAAACCGTCTTTGATTTAGAGTTCCAAATACATGTAGCCATATACGAGAAAACAGAGTGAAACCTAAAAATTAAAACTGTTACTGCCAAGGAACGGTTTAACCTAGAAGAACGAAATTTGGTGAGCCAAGTGGGATTGGGGTATTGATCATTACCTGAAAGTGTCATGAAATTTGGGTGAAAAAATGTGTGCTGAGGTTTAAGGAAACTCATATTTTTTTGGAAGCTTGGCAACCCCTTTCCATGAAAGTGATTTGCGCTACTCTCTGCTTAGGGCTACATCAATAGGAAACAAACCATAGAGATAGAACTTGGAACTACTTTAATGTGTCAAGTTTCAAAGAGCTAGCACAAACCGTGTTGGATTTAGAGTTCCAACTACATGTATCCATATAGGAGAAAACAGAGTGAAACCTAAAAATTAAAACTGTTACTGCCATCTAACGGTTTAACCTAGAAGAACGAAATTTGGTGAGCCAAGTGGGATTGGGGTACTGATAATTACCGGAAAGTGTCATCAAGATTCCGTGAAAAAATTTGTGCTGAGATTTCAGGAAACCTGTAGTTTTTTGGAAGATTGGCAACCCCTTTCCATGAAAGTGATTTGCGCCAGTCTCTGCTTAGGGCTATATGAATAGGAAACAAACCAAAGAGATAGAACTTGGAACTACTTCATTGTGTCAAGTTTCAAAGAGCTACCAAAAACCGTGTTTGATTTAGAGTTCCAACTACATGTATCCATATAAGTGAAAACAGAATGAAACCTAAAAATTAAAACTGTTACTGCCAACGAACGGTTTAACCTAGAAGAACGAAATTTGGTGAGC
This sequence comes from Spermophilus citellus, assembly GCF_964194105.1. NCBI lineage: Eukaryota > Metazoa > Chordata > Mammalia > Rodentia > Sciuridae > Spermophilus > Spermophilus citellus. The sequence goes on along the minus strand of NC_138196.1, from coordinate 23,471,667 downwards.
CATGTGGGATTCGGTTACTGATCATTACCTGAAAGTTTCATGAAGATTGGGTGAAAAAATGTGTGCTGAGTTTTCAGGAAACTCGTAGTTTTTTGGAAGCTTGGCAACCCCTTTCCATGAAAGTGATTTGCACCAGTTTATGCTTAGGGCTACATCAATAGGAAACAAACCATAGAGATAGAACTTGGAACTACTTTATTGTGTCAAGTTTCAAAGAGCTAGAACAAACCGTGTTGGATTTAGAGTTCCAAATACATGTATTTGTAAAGGAGAAAACAGAGTGAAACCTAAAAATTAAAACTGTTATTGCCAACGAACTGTTTAACCTACAAGAACGAAATTTGGTGAGCCAAGTTGGATTGGGGTACTGATCATTACCTGAAAGTGTCATCAAGATTGGGTGAAAAAATGTGTGCTGAGATTTCAGGAAACTCGTAGTTTTTTGGAAGCTTGGCAACCCCTTTCCATGAAAGTGATTTGCGCCGGTCTCTGCTTAGGGCTAAATCAATAGGAAACAAACCATAGAGATAGAAGTTGGAACTACTTTATTGTGTCATTTCAAAGAGCTAGCACAAACCGTCTTTGATTTAGAGTTCGAACTACATGTATCCATATGGGAGAAAACAGAGTGAAACCTAAAATTTAAAACTGTTACTGCAACGAAAGGTTTAACCTAGAAGAACGAAATTTGTTGAGCCAAGTGGGATTGGAGTACTGAACATTACCTGAAAGTGTCATCAAGATTGGGTGAAAAAATGTGTGCTGAGATTTCAGGAAACTCGTAGTTTTTGGAAGCTTGGCAACCCCTTTCCATGAAAGTGATTTGCGCCAGTCTCTGCTTAGGGCTACATCAATAGGAAACAAACCATAGAGATAGAACTTGGAACTAATTTATTGTGTCTAGTTTCAAAGAGCTAGCACAAACCGTGTTTGATTTAGAGTTCCAAATACATGTATCCATATAGGCGAAATCAGAGTGAAACCTAAAAATTAAAACTGTTACTGCCAACGAACGGTTTAACCTAGAGGAACGAAATTTGGTGAGCCAAGTGGGATTGGGGTACTGATCATTACTTGAAATTTTCATCAAGATTGGGTGAAAAAATGTGTGCTGAGATTTCAGGAAACTCGTGTTTTTTGGAAGCTTGGCAACCTCTTTCCATGCAAGTGATTTGCGCCAGGCTCTGCTTAGGGCTACATAAATAGGAAACAAACCATAGAGATAGAACTTGGAACTACTTTATTGTGTCAAGTTTCAAAGAGATAGCACAAACCGTGTTTGATTTAGAGTTCCATATACATGTATCCATACAGGCGAAAACAGAGTGAAACCTAAAAATTAAAACTGTTACTGCCAACGAACGGTTTAACCAAGAAGAACGAAATTTGGTGAGCCAAGTGGGATTGGGGTTCTGATCATTACCTGAAAGTGCATTAAAATTGGGTGAAAAAATGTGTGCTGAGATTTCAGGAAACTCGTATTTTTTTTGGAATCTTGGCAACCCTTTCCATGAAAGTGATTTGCGCCAGTCTGCTTAGGGCTACATCAATAGGAAACAAACCATAGAGATAGAACTTGGAACTACTTTATTGTGTCAAGTTTCAAAGAGCTAGCACAAACCGTGTTTGATTTAGAGTTCCAACTACATGTATCCATATAGGCGAAAACAGAGTGAAACCTAAAAATTAAAACTGTTACTGCCAACGAACGGTTTAACCTAGAAGAACGAAATTTGGTGAGTCAAGTGGGAGTGGGGTACTGATCATTACCTGAAATTGTCATCAAGATTGGGTGAAAAAATGTGTGCTGAGATTTCAGGAAACTCGTAGTTTTTTGGAAGCTTGGCAACCCATTCCATGAAAGTGATTTGCGCCAGTCTTTGCTTAGGGCTACATCAATAGGAAACAAAACATAGAGATAGAACTTGGAACTACTTTATTGTGTCAAGTTTCAAAGAGCTAGCACAAACCATGTTTGATTGAGAGTTCCAACTACATGTATCCATATAGGCGAAAACAGAGTGAAACCTAAAAATTAAAACTGTTACTGCCAACGAACGGTTTAACCTAGAAGAACAAAATTTGGTGAGCCAAGTGGGTTTGGCGTACTGATCATTACCTGAAATTGTCATCAAGATTGGGTGAAAAAATGTGTGCTTAGATTTCAGGAAACTCGTAGTTTTTTGGAAGATTGGCAACACTTTCCATTAAAGTGCTTTGCGCCAGTCTCTCCTTAGGGCTACATCAATAGGAAACAAACCATAGAGATAGAACTTGGAACTACGTTATTGTGTCAAGTTTCAAAGAGCTAGCACAAACCGTGTTTGATTTAGAGTTCCAACTACGTGTATCCATATAGGCGAAAACACAGTGAAACCTAAAAATTAAAACTGTTACGGCCAATGAAGGGTTTAACCTAGAAGAACGAAATTTTGTGAGACAAGTGGGATTGGGGTACTGATCATTACCTGAAATTTTCATCAAGTTTGGGTGAAAAAATGTGTGCTGAGATTTCAGGAAACTCTAGTTTTTGGGAAGCTTGGCAACCCCTTTCCATGAAAGTGATTTGCGCCAGTTTCTGCTTAGGCCTACATCAATAGGAAACAAACCATAGAGATAGAACTTTGAACTACTTTATTGTGTCAAGTTTCAAAGAGCTAGCACAAACCGTCTTTGATTTCGAGTTCCAACTACATGTATCCATATACGCGAAAACAGAGTGAAACCTAAAATTTAAAACTGTTACTGCCAACGAACGGTTTAACCTAGAAGAACGAAATTTGGTGAGCCAAGTGGGACAGGGGTACTGATCATTACCTGAATGTGTCATCCAGATTGGGTGAAAAAATGTGTGCTGAGATTTCAGGAAACACGTAGTTTTTTGGAAGATTGGCAACCCTTTCCATGAAAGTGATTTGCGCCAGTCTCTGCTTAGGGCTACATTAATAGGAAACAAACCATAGAGATAGAACTTGGAACTACTTTATTGTGTCAAGTTTCAAAGAGCTAGCACAAACCGTCTTTGATTTAGAGTTCCAACTACATGTATCCATATAGGAGAAAAAAGAGTGAAACCTAAAAATTAAAACTGTTACTGCCAACGAACAGTTTAACCTAGAAGAACGAAATTTAGTGAGGCAAGTGGGAATGGGGTACTGATCATTACCTGAAAGTGTGATCCAGATTGGGTGAAAAAATGTGTGCTGAGATTTCAGGAAACTCGTAGTTTTTTGGAAGCTGGCAACCCCTTTCCATGAAAGTGATTTGCGCCAGTCTCTGCTTATGGCTACATCAATAGGAAACAAACCATAGAGATAGAACTTGGAACTACTTTATTGTGTCAAGTTTCAAAGAGCTACCACAAACCGTCTTTGATTTAGAGTTCCAACTACATGTATCCATATAGGAGAAAACAGAGTGAAAACTAAAATTAAAACTGTTACTGCCAACGAACGGTTTAACCTAGAAGAACGAAATTTGTTGAGCCAAGTGGGATTGGAGTACTGAACTTTACCTGAAAGTGTCATCAAGATTGGGTGAAAAAATGTGTGCTGAGATTTCAGGAAACCAGTAGTTTTTTGGAAGCTTGGCAACTCCTTTCCATGAAAGTGATTTGCGCCAGTCTCTGCTTAGGGCTACATCAATAGGAAACAAACCATAGAGATAGAACTTGGAACTACTTTATTGTGTCAAGTTTCAAAGAGCTAGCACAAACCGTGTTTGATTTAGAGTTCCAAATACATGTATCCATATAGGCGAAATCAGAGTGAAACCTAAAAATTAAAACTGTTACTGCCAACGAACGGTTTAACCTAGAAGAATGAAATTTGGTGAGCCAAGTGGGATTGGGGTACTGATCATTACCTGAAATTATCATCAAGATTGGGTGAAAAAATGTGTGCTGAGATTTCAGGAAACTAGTAGTTTTTTGGAAGCTTGGCAACCCCTTTCCATGAATGTGATTTGCGCCAGTCTCTGCTTAGGGCTACATCAATAGGAAACAAACCATAGAGATAGAACTTGGAACTACTTTATTGGGTCAAGTTTCAAAGAGCTAGCACAAACCGTGTTTGATTTAGAGTTCCAACTACATGTATCCATATAGGAGAAAACAGAGTGAAACCCAAAAATTAAAACTGTTACTGCCAACGAACAGTTTAACCTAGAAGAACGAAATTTGGTGAGCCAAGTGGGATTGGGGTACTGATCATTACCTGAAAGTGTAATCAAGATTGGGTGAAAAAATATGTGCTGAGATTTCAGGAAACTCGTAGTTTTTTGGAAGCTTGTCAACTCCTTTCCATAAAAGTGATTTGTGCCAGTCTCTGCTTAGTGCTACATCAATAGGAAACAAACCATAGAGATAGAACTTGGAACTACTTTATTGTGTCAAGTTTCAGAGAGTTAGCACAAACCGTGTTTGATTTAGAGTTCCAACTACATGTATCCATAAGGCGAAAACAGAGTGAAACCTAAAAATTTAAACTGTTACTGCCAATGAACGGTTTAACCTAGAAGAACGAAATTTGGTGAGCCATGTGGGATTGGGGTACTGATCATTACCTGAAAGTGTCATCAAGATTGGGTGAAAAATCGTGTGCTGAGATTTCAGGAAGCTCGTAGTTTTTGGAAGCTTGACAACCCCTTTCCATGAAAGTGATTTGCGCCAGTCTCTGCTTATGGCTACATCAATAGGAAACAAACCATAGAGATAGAAATTGGAACTACTTTATTGGGTCAAGTTTCAAAGAGCTAGCACAAACCGTGTTTGATTTAGAGTTCCAACTACATGTATCCATATAGGCGAAAACAGAGTGAAACCTAAAATTAAAACTGTTACTGCCAACGAACGGTTTAACCTAGAAGAACAAAATTTGGTGAGCCAAGTGTAATTGGGGTACTGATCATTACCTGAAAGTGTCATCCAGATTGGGTGAAAAAATGTGTGCTGAGTTTTCAGGAAACTCGTAGTTTTTTGGAAGCTTGGCCACCCCTTTCCATGAAAGTGATTTGCGCCAGTCTCTGCTTAGGGCTACATCAATAGGAAACAATCCATAGAGACAGAACTTGGAACTACTTTATTGTGTCAAGTTTCAAAGAGCTAGCACAAACCGTGTTTGATTTAGAGTTCCAACTACATGTATCCATATAGGGGAAAACAGAGTGAAACCTAAAAATTAAAACAGTTACTGCCAACGAACGGTTTAACCTAGAAGAACGAAATTTGGTGAGCCAAGTGGGATTGGGGTACTGATCATTACGCGGAAGTGTCATCAAGATTGGGTGAAAAAATGTGTGCTGAGATTTCACGAAACTCGTAGTTTTTTGGAAGCTTGGCAACCCATTTCCATGCAAGTGATTTGCGCCTGTCTCTGTTTAGGGCTACATCAATAGGAAACAAACCATAGAGATAGAACTTGGAACGACTTTATTGTGTCAAGTTTCAAAGAGCTAGCACAAACCGTGTTTGATTTAGAGTTCCAAATACATGTATCCATATAGGCGAAAACAGAGTGAAAACTAAAATTAAAACTGTTACTGCCAACGAACGGTTTAACCTAGAAGAACGAAATTTGTTGAGCCAAGTGGGATTGGGGTACTGATCATTACCTGAAATTATCATCAAGATTGGGAGAAAAAATGTGTGCTGAGATTTCAGGAAACTCGTAGTTTTTTGGAAGCTTGGCAAACGCTTTCCATGAAAGTGATTTGCGCAAGTCTCTCCTTAGGGCTATATCAATAGGAAACAAACCAAGGAGATAGAACTTGGATCTACTTCATTGTGTCAAGTTTCAAAGAGCTAGCACAAACCGTGTTTGATTTAGAGTTCCAACTACATGTATCCATATAGGCGAAAACAGAGTGAAACCTAAAAATTGAAACTGTTACTGCCAACGAACGGTATAACCTAGAAGAACGAAATTTGGTGAGCCAAGTGGGATTGGGGTCCTGATCATTACGTGAAATTGTCATCAAGATTGGGTGTAAAAATGTGTGCTGAGATTTCAGGAAACTCGTAGTTTTTTGGAAGCTTGGCAACCCCTTTCCATGAAAGGGATATGCGCAGGTCTCTGCTTAGGGCTACATCAATAGAAAACAAACCATAGAGATAGAAATTGCAACTACTTTATTGTGTCAAGTTTCAAAGAGCTAGCACAATTTGTGTTGGATTTAGAGTTCCAACTACATGTATCCATATAGGCGAAAACACAGTGAAACCTAAAAATTAAATCTGTTACTGCCAACGAACGGTTTAACCTAGAAGAACGAAATTTGTTGAGCCAAGTGGGATTGGGGTACTGATCATTACCGGAAACTGTGATCCAGATTGGGTGAAAAAATGTGTGCTGAGATTTCAGGAAACTCGTAGTTTTTTGGAAGCTTGGCAACCACTTTCCATGAAAGTGATTTGCGCCAGTCTCTGCTTAGGGCTACATCAATAGGAAACAAACCATAGAGATAGAACTTGGAACTACGTTATTGTGTGAAGTTTCAAAGAGCTAGCACAAACCGTCTTTGATTTAGAGTTCCAACTACATGTATCCATATAGGGGAAAACAGAGTGAAACCTAAAAATTTAAACTGTTACTGCCAACGAACGGTTTAACCTAGAAGAACGAAATTTGGTGAGCCAAGTGGGAATGGGGTACTGATCATTACCTGAAAGTGTCATCAAGATTGGGTGAAAAAATTTGTGCTGAGATTTCAGGAAACTCGTAGTTTTTTGGAAGCTTGGCAACCCCTTTCCATGAAAGTGATTTGCGCCAGTCTCTGCTTAGGGCTACATCAATAGGAAACAAAACATAGAGACAGAACTTGGAACTACGTTATTGTGTCAAGTTTCAAAGAGCTAGCACAAACCGTGTTTGATTTAGAGTTCCAACTACATGTATCCATATAGGAGAAAACAGAGTGAAACCTAAAAATTAAAACTGTTACTGCCAACGAACGGTTTAACCTAGAAGAACGAAATTTGGTGAGCCAAGTGGGATTCGGGTACTGATCTTTACCTGAAATTTTCATCAAGATTGGGTGAAAAAATGTGTGCTGAGATTTCAGGAAACTCGTAGTTTTTTGGAAGCTTGGCAACCCCTTTCCATGAAAGTGATTTGTGCCAGTTTCTGCTTAGGGCTACATCAATAGGAAACAAACCATAGAGATAGAACTTGGAACTACTTTATTGTGTCAAGTTTCAAAGAGCTAGCACAAACCGTCTTTGATTTAGAGTTCCAACTACATGTATCCATATAGGCGAAAACAGAGTGAAACCTAAAAATTAAAACTGTTACTGCCAACGAACGGTTTAACCTAGAAGAACGAAATTTGGTGAGCCAAGTGGGATTGGGGTACTGATCATTACCTGAAATTGCCATCAAGATTGGGTGTAAAAATGTGTGCTGAAATTTCAGGAAACTCGTAGTTTTTTGGAAGTTTGGCAACCCCTTTCCATGAAAGTGATATGCGCAGGTCTCTGCTTAGGGCTACATCAATAGAAAACAAACCACAGAGATAGAAATTGCAACTACTTTATTGTGTCAAGTTTCAAAGAGCTAGCACAAACTGTGTTGGATTTAGAGTTCTAACTACATGTATCCATATAGGCGAAAACAGAGGGAAACATAAAAATTAAAACTGTTACTGCCAACGAACGGTTTAAACTAGAAGAACGAAATTTGGTGAGCCAATTTGTATTGGGGTACTGATCATTACCTGAAAGTGTGATCCAGATTGGGTGAAAAAATGTGTGCTGAGATTTCAGGAAACTCGTAGTTTTTTGGAAGCTTGGCAACCCCTTTCCATAAAAGTGATTTGCGCCAGTCTCTGCTTAGCGCTACATCAATAGGAAACAAACCATAGAGATAGAACTTGGAACTACTTTATTGTGTCAAGTTTCAAAGAGCTAGCACTACCCGTGTTGGATTTAGAGTTCCAACTACATGTATCCATATAGGCGAAAACAGAGTGAAACCTAAAAATTGAAACTGTTACTGCCAACGAACGGTTTAACCTAGAAGAACGAAATTTGGTGAGCCAAGTGGGATTGGGGTACTGATCATTACCTGAAATTATCATCAAGATTGGGTGAAAAAATGTGTGCTGAGATTTCAGGAAACTCGTAGTTTTTTGGAAGCTTGGCAAACCCTTTCCATGAAAGTGATTTGCGCAAGTCTCTCCTTAGGGCTATATCAATAGGAAACATACCAAGGAGATAGAACTTGGATCTACTTCATTGTGTCAAGTTTCAAAGAGCTAGCACAAACCGTGTTTGATTTAGAGTTCCAACTACATGTATCCATATAGGCAAAAACAGAGTGAAACATAAAAATTGAAACTGTTACTGCCAACGAACGGTTTAACCTAGAAGAACGAAATTTGGTGAGCCAAGTGGGATTGGGGTCCTGATTATTACCTGAAATTGTCATCAAGATTGGGTGTAAAAATGTGTGCTGAGATTTCAGGAAACTCGTAGTTTTTTGGAAGCTTGGCAACCCATTTCCATGAAAGGGATATGCGCAGGTCTCTGCTTAGGGCAACATCAATAGAAAACAAACCATAGAGATAGAAATTGCAACTACTTTATTGTGTCAATTTTCAAAGAGCTAGCACAAATTGTGTTGGATTTAGAGTTCCAACTACATGTATCCATATAGGCGAAAACACAGTGAAACCTAAAAATTAAAACTGTTACTGCCAACGAACGGTTTAACCTAGAAGAACGAAATTTGTTGAGCCAAGTGGGATTGGGGTACTGATCATTACCGGAAAGTGTGATCCAGATTGGGTGAAAAAATGTGTGCTGAGATTTCAGGAAACTCGTAGTTTTTTGGAAGCTTGGCAACCACTTTCCATGAAAGTGATTTGCGCCAGTCTCTGCTTAGGGCTACATCAATAGGAAACAAACCATAGAGATAGAACTTGGAACTACGTTATTGTGTGAAGTTTCAAAGAGCTAGCACAAACCATCTTTGATTTAGAGTTCCAACTACATGTATCCATATAGGGGAAAACAGAGTGAAACCTAAAAATTTAAACTGTTACTGCCAACGAACGGTTTAATCTAGAAGAACGAAATTTGGTGAGCCAAGTGGGATTCGGGTACTGATCTTTACCTGAAATTTTCATCAAGATTGGGTGAAAAAATGTGTGCTGAGATTTCAGGAAACTCGTAGTTTTTTGGAAGCTTGGCAACCCCTTTCCATGAAAGTGATTTGTGCCAGTTTCTGCTTAGGGCTACATCAATAGGAAACAAACCATAGAGATAGAACTTGGAACTACTTTATTGTGTCAAGTTTCAAAGAGCTAGCACAAACCGTCTTTGATTTTGAGTTCCAACTACATGTATCCATATAGGCGAAAACAGAGTGAAACCTAAAAATTAAAACTGTTACTGCCAACGAACGGTTTAACCTAGAAGAACGAAATTTGGTGAGCCAAGTGGGATTGGGTTACTGATCATTACCTGAAATTGTCATCAAGATTGGGTGTAAAAATGTGTGCTGAGATTTCAGGAAACTCGTAGTTTTTTGGAAGCTTGGCAACCCATTTCCATGAAAGGGATATGCGCAGGTCTCTGCTTAGGGCTACATCAATAGAAAACAAACCATAGAGATAGAAATTGCAACTACTTTATTGTGTCAAGTTTCAAAGAGCTAGCACAAATTGTGTTGGATTTAGAGTTCCAACTACATGTATCCATATAGGCGAAAACACAGTGAAACCTAAAAATTAAAACTGTTACTGCCAACGGACGGTTTAACCTAGAAGAACGAAATTTGTTGAGCCAAGTGGGATTGGGGTACTGATCATTACCGGAAAGTGTGATCCAGATTGGGTGAAAAAATGTGTGCTGAGATTTCAGGAAACTCGTAGTTTTTTGGAAGCTTGGCAACCACTTTCCATGAAAGTGATTTGCGCCAGTCTCTGCTTAGGGCTACATCAATAGGAAACAAACCATAGAGATAGAACTTGGAACTACGTTATTGTGTCAAGTTTCAAAGAGCTAGCACAAACCGTGTTTGATTTAGAGTTCCAACTACATGTATCCATATAGGGGAAAACAGAGTGAAACCTAAAAATTTAAACTGTTACTGCCAACGAACGGTTTAACCTAGAAGAACGAAATTTGGTGAGCCAAGTGGGATTCGGGTACTGATCTTTACCTGAAATTTTCATCAAGATTGGGTGAAAAAATGTGTGCTTAGATTTCAGGAAACTCGTAGTTTTTTGGAAGCTTGGCAACCCCTTTCCATGAAAGTGATTTGTGCCAGTTTCTGCTTAGGGCTACATCAATAGGAAACAAACCATAGAGATAGAACTTGGAACTACTTTATTGTGTCAAGTTTCAAAGAGCTAGCAGAAACCGTCTTTGATTTTGAGTTCCAACTACATGTATCCATATAGGCGAAAACAGAGTGAAACCTAAAAATTAATACTGTTACTGCCAACGAACGGTTTAACCTAGAAGAACGAAATTTGGTGAGCCAAGTGGGATTGGGTTACTGATCATTACCTGAAATTGTCATCAAGATTGGGTGTAAAAATGTGTGCTGAGATTTCAGGAAACTCGTAGTTTTTTGGAAGCTTGGCAACCCCTTTCCATGAAAGTGATATGCGCAGGTCTCTGCTTAGGGCTACATCAATAGAAAACAAACCATAGTGATAGAAATTGCAACTACTTTATTGTGTCAAGTTTCAAAGAGCTAGCACAAACCGTCTTTGATTTTGAGTTCCAACTACATGTATCCATATAGGCGAAAACAGAGTGAAACCTAAAAATTAAAACTGTTACTGCCAACGAACGGTTTAAACTAGAAGAACGAAATTTGGTGAGCCAAGTTGGATTGGGGTACTGATCATTACCTGAAAGTGTGATCCAGATTGGGTGAAAAAATGTGTGCTGAGATTTCAGGAAACTCGTAGTTTTTTGGAAGCTTGGCAACCCCTTTTCATGAAAGTGATTTGCGCCAGTCTCTGCTTAGGGCTACATCAATAGGAAACAAACCATAGAGATAGAACTTGAAACTACGTTATTGTGTGAAGTTTCAAAGAGCTAGCACAAACCGTCTTTGATTTAGAGTTCCAACTACATGTATCCATATAGGAGAAAACAGAGTGAAACCTAAAAATTAAAACTGTTACTGCCAACGAACGGTTTAACCTAGAAGAACGAAATTTGGTGAGCCAAGTGGGATTCGGGTACTGATCTTTACCTGAAATTTTCCTCAAGATTGGGTGAAAAAATGTGTGCTGAGATTTCAGGAAACTCGCAGTTTTTTGGAAGCTTGGCAACCCCTTTCCATGAAAGTGATTTGTGCCAGTTTCTGCTTAGGGCTACATCAATAGGAAACAAACCATAGAGATAGAACTTGGAACTACGTTATTGTGTCAACTTTCAAAGAGCTAGCACAAACCGTGTTCGATTTAGAGTTCCAACTACATGTATCCATATAGGCGAAAACAGAGTGAAACCTAAAAATTAAAACAGTTACTGCCAACGAACGGTTTAACCTAGAAGAACGAAATTTGGTGAGCCAAGTGGGATAGGCGTACTGATCATTACCTGAAAGTGTCATCAAGATTGGGTGAAAAAATGTGTGCTGAGATTTCAGGAAACTCGTAGATTTTGGAAGCTTGGCAACCCATTTCCATGAAAGTGATTTGCGCCAGTCTCTGCTTAGGGCTACATCAATAGGAAACAAACCATAGAGATAGAACTTGGAACTATTTTATTGTGTCATGTTTCAAAGAGGTAGCACAAACCGTGTTTGATTGAGAGTTCCAACTACATGTATCCAACAATACAGGTGAAAACAGAGTGAAACCTAAAAATTAAAACTGTTACTGCCAACGAACGGTTTAACCAAGAAGAACGAAATTTGGTGAGCCAACTGGGATTGGGGTTCTGATCATTACCTGAAAGTGCATTAAAATTGGGTGAAAAAATTTGTGCTGAGATTTCAGGAAACTCGTATTCTTTTGGAATCTTGGCAACCCTTTCCATGAAAGTGATTTGCGCCAATCTGCTTAGGGCTACATCAATAGGAAACAAACCATAGAGATAGTACATGGAACTACTTTATTATGTCAAGTTTCAAAGAGCTAGCACAAACCGTGTTTGATTTAGAGTTCCAACTACATGTATCCATATAGGCGAAAACAGAGTGAAACCTAAAAATTAAAACTGTTACTGCCAACGAACGGTTTAACCTAGAAGAACGAAATTTGGTGAGCCAAGTGGGATTGGGGTACTGATCATTACCTGAAATTGTCATCAAGATTGGGTGTAAAAATGTGTGTTGAGATTTCAGGAAACTCGTAGTTTTTTGGAAGCTTGGCAACCCCTTTCCATGAAAGTGATATGCGCAGGTCTCTGCTTAGGGCTACATCAATAGAAAACAAACCATAGTGATAGAAATTGCAACTACTTTATTGTGTCAAGTTTGAAAGAGCTAGCACAAACGGTGTTGGATTTAGAGTTCCAACTACATGTATCCATATAGGCGAAAACAGAGCGAAACCTAAAAATTAAAACTGTTACTGCCAACGAACGGTTTAAACTAGAAGAACGAAATTTGGTGAGCCAAGTTGGATTCGGGTACTGATCATTACCTGAAAGTGTGATCCAGATTGGGTGAAAAAATGTGTGCTGAGATTTCAGGAAACTCGTAGTTTTTTGGAAGCTTGGCAACCCCTTTTCATGAAAGTGATTTGCGCCAGTCTCTGCTTAGGGCTACATCAATAGGAAACAAACCATAGAGATAGAACTTGAAACTACGTTATTGTGTGAAGTTTCAAAGAGCTAGCAAAAACCGTGTTTGATTGAGAGTTCCAACTACATGTATCCATACAGGCGAAAACAGAGTGAAACCTAAAAATTAAAACTGTTACTGCCAACGAACGGCTTAACCAAGAAGAACGAAATTTGGTGAGTCAACTGGGATTGGGGTACTGATCATTACCTGAAAGTGTGATCCAGATTGGGTGAAAAAATGTGTGCTGAGATTTCAGGAAACTCGTAGTTTTTTGGAAGCTTGGCAACCCCTTTCCATGAAAGTGATTGGTGCCAGTCTCTGCTTAGGGCTACATCAATAGGAAACACACCATAGAGATAGAACTTGGAACTACTTTATTGTGTCAACTTTCAAAGAGCTAGCACAAACCGTGTTCGATTTAGAGTTCCAACTACATGTATCCATATAGGCGAAAACAGAGTGAAACCTAAAAATTAAAACTGTTACTGCCAACGAACGGTTTAACCTAGAAGAACGAAATTTGGTGAGCCAAGTGGGATTGGGGTACTGATCATATCCTGAAATTTTCATCAAGATTGGGTGAAAAAATGTGTGCTGAGATTTCAGGAAACTCGTAGTTTTTTGGAAGCTTGGCAACCCCTTTCCATGAAAGTGATTTGCGCCAGTTTCTGCTTAGGGCTACATCAATAGGAAACAAACCATAGAGATAGAACTTGGAACTACTTTATTGTGTCAAGTTTCAAAGAGCTAGCACAAACCGTCTTTGATTTCCAGTTCCAACTACATGTATCCATATAGGCGAAAACAGAGTGAAACCTAAAAATTAAAACTGTTACTGCCAACGAACGGTTTAACCTAGAAGAACGAAATTTGGTGAGCCAAGTGGGATTGGGGTACTGATCATTACCTAAAAGTGTCATGAAGATTGGGTGAAAAAATGTGTGCTGAGATTTCAGGAAACTCGTAGTTTTTTGGAAGCTTGGCAACCTCTTTCCATGAAAGTGATTTGCGCCAGTCTCTGCTTAGGGCTACATCAATAGGAAACAAAACATAGAGACAGAACTTGGAACTACGTTATTGTGTCAAGTTTCAAAGAGCTAGCACAAACCGTGTTTGATTTAGAGTTCCAACTACATGTATCCATATAGGAGAAAACAGAGTGAAACCTAAAAATTAAAACTGTTACTGCCAACGAACGGTTTAACCTAGAAGAACGAAATTTGGTGAGCCAAGTGGGATTCGGGTACTGATCTTTACCTGAAATTTTCATCAAGATTGGGTGAAAAAATGTGTGCTGAGATTTCAGGAAACTCGTAGTTTTTTGGAAGCTTGGCAACCCCTTTCCATGAAAGTGATTTGTGCCAGTTTCTGCTTAGGGCTACATCAATAGAAAACAAACCATAGAGATAGAACTTGGAACTACTTTATTGTGTCAAGTTTCAAAGAGCTAGCACAAACCGTCTTTGATTTCGAGTTCCAATTACATGTATCCATATAGGCGAAAACAGAGTGAAACCTAAAAATTAAAACTGTTACTGCCAACGAACGGTTTAACCTAGAAGAACGAAATTTGGTGAGCCAAGTGAGATTGGGGTACTGATCATTACCTGAAAGTGTCAAGAAGATTGGGAGAAAAAATGTGTGCTGAGATTTCAGGAAACTCGTAGTTTTTTGAAAGGTTGGCAACCCCTTTCCATGAAAGTGATTTGCGCCAGTCTCTGCTTAGGGCTACAACAATAGGAAACAAACCATAGAGATAGAACTTGGAACTACTTTATTGTGTCAAGTTTCAAAGAGCTAGCACAAACCGTGTTGGATTTAGAGTTCCAACTACATGTATCCATATAGGTGAAAACAGAGCGAAACCTAAAAATTAAAACTGTTACTGCCAACGAACGGTTTAAACTAGAAGAACGAAATTTGGTGAGCCAAGTTGGATTGGGGTACTGATCATTACCTGAAAGTGTGATCCAGATTGGGTGAAAAAATGTGTGCTGAGATTTCAGGAAACTCGTAGTTTTTTGGAAGCTTGGCAACCCCTTTTCATGAAAGTGATTTGCGCCAGTCTCTGCTTAGGGCTACATTAATAGGAAACAAACCATAGAGATAGAACTTGAAACTACGTTATTGTGTGAAGTTTCAAAGAGCTAGCACAAACCATCTTTGATTTAGAGTTCCAACTACATGTATCCATATAGGCGAAAACAGAGTGAAACCTAAAAATTAAAACTGTTACTGCCAACGAACGGTTTAACCTAGAAGAACGAAATTTGGTGAGCCAAGTGGGATTGGGTTACTGATCATTACCTGAAATTGTCATCAAGATTGGGTGTAAAAATGTGTGCTGAGATTTCAGGAAACTCGTAGTTTTTTGGAAGCTTGGCAACCCCTTTTCATGAAAGTGATTTCCGCCAGTCTCTGCTTAGGGCTACATCAATAGGAAACAAACCATAGAGATAGAACTTGAAACTACGTTATTGTGTGAAGTTTCAAAGAGCTAGCACAAACCGTCTTTGATTTAGAGTTCCAACTACATGTATCCATATAGGAGAAAACAGAGTGAAACCTAAAAATTAAAACTGTTACTGCCAACGAACGGTTTAACCTAGAAGAACGAAATTTGGTGAGCCAAGTGGGATTCGACTACTGATCTTTACCTGAAATTTTCCTCAAGATTGGGTGAAAAAATGTGTGCTGAGATTTCAGGAAACTCGCAGTTTTTTGGAAGCTTGGCAACCCCTTTCCATGAAAGTGATTTGCGCCAGTCTCTGCTTAGGGCTACATCAATAGGAAACAAACCATAGAGATAGAACTTGGAACTACTTTATTGTGTCAAGTTTCAAAGAGCTAGCACAAACCGTGTTGGATATAGAGTTCCAACTACATGTATCCATATAGGGGAAAACAGAGTGAAACCTAAAAATTAAAACTGTAACTGCCAATGAACGGTTTAACCTAGAAAAACGAAATTTGGTGAGCCAAGTGGGATTGGGGTACTGATCATTACCTGAAATTTTCATCAAGATTGGGTGAAAAAATGTGTGCTGAGATTTCAGGAAACTCGTAGTTTTTTGGAAGCTTGGCAACCCCTTTCCATGAAAGTGATTTGCGCCAGTTTCTGCTTAGGGCTACATCAATAGGAAACAAACCATAGAGATAGAACTTGGAACTACTTTATTGTGTCAAGTTTCAAAGAGCTAGCAGAAACCGTCTTTGATTTCGAGTTCCAACTACATGTATCCATATAGGCGAAAACAGAGTGAAACCTAAAAATTAAAACTGTTACTGCCAACGAACGGTTTAACCTAGAAGAACGAAATTTGGTGAGACAAGTGGGATTGGGGTACTGATCATTACCTGAAAGTGTCATGAAGATTGGGTGAAAAAATATGTGCTGAGATTTCAGGAAACTCGTAGTTTTTTGGAAGCTTGGTAACCCACTTCCATGAAAGTGATTTACGCCAGTCTCTGCTTAGGGCTACATCAATAGGAAACAAACCATAGAGATAGAACTTGGAACTACATTATTGTGTCAACTTTCAAAGAGCTAGCACAAACCGTGTTGGATTTAGAGTTCCAACAACATGTATCCATATAGGCGAAAACAGAGTGAAACCTAAAAATTAAAACAGTTACTGCCAACGAACGGTTTAACCTAGAAGAACGAAATTTGGTGAGCCAAGTGAGATAGGCGTACTGATCATTACCTGAAATTGTCATCAAGATTGGGTGAAAAAATGTGTGCTGAGATTTCAGGAAACTCGTAGTTTTTTGGAAGCTTGGCAACCCCTTTCCATGAAAGTGATTTGCGCCAGTCTCTGTTTAGGGCTACATCAATAGGAAACAAACCATAGAGATAGAACTTGGAACTACTTTATTGTGACATGTTTCAAAGAGCTAGCAAAAACCGTGTTTGATTGAGAGTTCCAACTACATGTATGCATACAGGCGAAAACAGAGTGAAACCTAAAAATTAAAACTGTTACTGCCAACGAACGGCTTAACCAAGAAGAACGAAATTTGGTGAGCCAACTGGGATTGGGGTACTGATCATTACCTGAAAGTGTGATCCAGATTGGGTGAAAAAATGTGTGCTGAGATTTCAGGAAACTAGTAGTTTTTTGGAAGCTTGGCAACCACTTTCCATGAAAGTGATTTGTGCCAGTCTCTGCTTAGGGCTACATCAATAGGAAACAAACCATAGAGATAGAACTTGGAACTACTTTATTGTGTCAACTTTCAAAGAGCTAGCACAAACCGTGTTCGATTTAGAGTTCCAACTAAATGTATCCATATAGGCGAAAACAGAGTGAAACCTAAAAATTAAAACAGTTACTGCCAACGAACGGTTTAACCTAGAAGAACGAAATTTGGTGAGCCAAGTGAGATAGGCGTACTGATCATTACCTGAAAGTGTCATCAAGATTGGGTGAAAAAATGTGTGCTGAGATTTCAGGAAACTCGTAGATTTTGGAAGCTTGGCAACCCCTTTCCATGAAAGTGATTTGCGCCAGTCTCTGCTTAGGGCTACATCAATAGGAAACAAACCATAGAGATAGAACTTGGAACTATTTTATTGTGTCATGTTTCAAAGAGGTAGCACAAACCGTGTTTGATTGAGAGTTCCAACTACATGTATCCAACAATACAGGTGAAAACAGAGTGAAAACTAAAAATTAAAACTGTTACTGCCAACGAACGGTTTAACCAAGAAGAACGAAATTTGGTGAGCCAAGTGGGATTGGGGTACTGATCATTACCTGAAAGTGTCATCAAGACTGGGTGAAAAAACGTGTGCTGAGATTTCAGGAAACTCGTAGTTTTTTAGAAGCTTGGCAACCCCTTTCCATGAAAGTGATTTGCGCCTGTGTCTGCTTAGAGCTACATCAATAGGAAACAAACCATCGAGATAGAACTTGGAACTACTTTATTGTGTCAAGTTTCAAAGAGCTAGCACAAACCGTGTTTGATTTAGAGTTCCAAATACATATATCCATACGGGAGAAAACAGAGTGAAACCTAAAAATTAAAACTGTTACTGCCAACGAACGGTTTAACCTAGAAGAACGAAATTTGGTGAGCCAAGTGGGATTCGGGTACTGATCATTACCTGAAAATGTCATGAAGATTGGGTGAAAAAATGTGTGCTGAGATTTCAGGAAACTCGTATTTTTTTGGAAGCCTGGCAACCCCTTTCCATGAAAGTGATTTGCGCCAGTCTCTGCTTAGGGCTACATCAAAGGAAACAAACCATAGAGATAGAACTTGGAACTACTTTATTGTGTCAAGTTTCAAAGAGCTAGCAAAAACCGTGTTTGATTTAGAGTTCCAACTACATGTATCCATATAGGAGAAAACAGAGTGAAACCTAAAAATTAAAACTATTACTGCCAGCGAACGGTTTAACCTAGAAGAACGAAATTTGGTGAGCCAAGTTGGATTGGGGTACTGATCATTACCTGAAAGTGTCATCAAGATTGGGTGAAAAAATGTGTACTGAGATTTCAGGAAACTCGTAGTTTTTGGAAGCTTGGCAACCCTTTCCATGAAAGTGATTTGTGCCAGTCTCTGCTTAGGGCTACATCAATAGGAAACAAACCATAGAGATAGAACTTGGAACTACTTTATTGTGTCAACTTTCAAAGAGCTAGCACAAACCGTGTTGGATTTAGAGTTCCAACTACATGTATCCATATAGGGGAAAACAGAGTGAAACCCAAAAATTAAAACTGTTACTTCCAATGAACGGTTAAACCTAGAAGAACGAAATTTGGTGAGCCAAGTGGGATTGGGGTACTCATCATTACCGGAAAGTGTCATCCAGATTGGGTGAAAAAATGTGTGCTGAGATTTCAGGAAACTCGTATTTTTTTTGAAGCTTGGCAACCCCTTTCCATGAAAGTGATTTGCGCCAGTCTCTGCTTAGGGCTACATCAATAGGAAACAAACCATAGAGATAGAACTTGGAACTACTTTATTGGGTCATGTTTCAAAGAGCGAGCACAAACCGTGTTTGATTTGGATTTCCAACTACATGTATCCATATAGGCGAAAACAGAGTGAATCCTAAAAATTAAAACTGTTACTGGCAACGAACTGTTTAACCTAGAAGAATGAAATTTGGTGAGCCAAGTGGGATTGGGGTATTGATCATTACCTGAAATTTTCATCAAGATTGGTGAAAAAAAATGTGCTGAGATTTCAGGAAACTCGTAGTTTTTTGGAAGCTTGGCAACCCCTTTCCATGAAAGTGATTTGCGCCAGTCTCTGCTTAGGGCTACATCAATAGGAAACAAACCAAAGAGATAGAACTTGGAACTACTTTATTGTGTCCAGTTTCAAAGTGCTAGCACAAACCGTGTTTGATTTAGAGTTCCAACTAAAAACTAAAACTGTTACTGCCAACGAACGGTTTAACCTAGAAGAACGAAATTTGGTGAGCCAAGTGGGATTGGGGTACTGATCATTACCTGAAATTTTCATCAAGATTGGGTGAAAAAATGTGTGCTTAGATTTCGGGAAACTCATATTTTTTTGGAAGCTTGGCAACCCCTTTCCATGAAAGTGATTTGCGCCGGTCTCCGCTTAGGGCTACATCAATAGGAAACAAACCATAGAGATAGTACTTGGAACTACTTTATTGTGTCAAGTTTCAAAGAGCTAGCACAAACCGTCTTTGATTTAGAGTTCCAACTACATGTATCCATATAGGCGAAAACAGAGTGAAAAATAAAAATTAAAACTGTTACTGCCAACGAACGGTTTAACCTAGAAGAACGAAATTTGGTGAGCCAATTGGGATTGGGGTACTGATCATTACCTGAAAGTGTCATCAAGATTGGGTGAAAAAGTGTGTGCTGAGATTTCAGGAAACAGGTAGTTTTTTGGAAGCTTGGCAACCCCTTTCCATGAAAGTGATTTGCGCCAGTCTCTGCTTAGGGCTACATCAATAGGAAACAAACCATAGAGATAGAACTTGGAAATACTTTATTGTGTGAAGTTTCAAAGAGCTAGCACAAACCGTCTTTGATTTAGAGTTCCAACTACATGTATCAATATAGGCGAAAACAGAGTGAAAACTAAAATTAAAACTGTTACTGCCAACGAATGGTTTAACCTAGAAGAACGAAATTTGTTGAGCCAAGTGGAATTGGGGTACTGAACATTACCTGAAAGTGTCATCAAGATTGGGTGAAAAAATTTGTGCTGAGATTTCAGGAAACTCGTAGTTTTTTGGAAGATTGGCAACCCCTTTCCATGAAAGAGATTTGCGCCAGTCTCTGCTTAGGGCTACATCAATAGGAAACAAACCATAGAGATAGAACTTGGAACTACTTTATTGTGTCAAGTTTCAAAGAGCTAGCTCAAACCGTCTTTGATTTAGAGTTCAAACTACATGTATCCATATAGGAGAAAACAGAGTGAAACCTAAAAATTAAAACTGTTACTGCCAACGAACGGTTTAACCTACCAGAACGAAGTTTGGTGAGCCAAGTGGGATTGCGGTACTGATCATTACCTGAAAGTGTAATGAAGATTGGGTGAAAAAATATGTGCTGAGATTTCAGGAAACTCGTAGTTATTTGGAAGCTTGGCACCCCTTTCCATGAAAGTGATTTGCGCCGGTCTCTGCTTAGGGCTACATCAATAGGAAACAAACCATAGAGATAGAACTTGGAACTACTTCATTGTGTCAATTTTCAAAGGGCTAGCACAAACCGTGTTGGATTTAGAGTTCAAACTACATGTATCCATATAGGCGAAAACAGAGTGAAACCTAAAAATTAAAACTGTTACTGCCAACGAACGGTTTAACCTAGAAGAACGAAATTTGGTGAGCAAATTGGGATTGGGGTACTGATCATTACCTGAAAGTGTCATGAAGATTGGGTGAAAAAATGTGTGCTGAGATTTCAGGAAATTCGTAGTTTTTTGGAAGCTTGGCAACTCCTTTCCATTTAAGTGATTGCGCCAGTCTCTGCTTAGGGCTACATCAACAGGAAACAAACCATAGAGATAGAACATGGAGCTACTTTATTGTGTCAAGTATCAGAGAGTTAGCACAAACGGTGTTTGGTTTAGAGTTCCAACTACATGTATCCATAAGGCGAAAACAGAGTGAAACCTAAAAATTAAAACTGTTACTGCCAACGAACGGTTTAACCTAGAAGAACGAAATTTGGTGAGCCAAGTGGGATTGGGGTACTGATCATTACCTGAAAGTGTCATGAAAATTGGGTGAAAAAATGTGTGCTGAGATTTCAGGAAACTCGTATTTTTTTGGAAGCTTGGCAACCCCTTTCCATGAAAGTGATTTGCGCCTGTCTCTGCTTAGGGCTACATCATTAGGAAACAAACCATAGAGATAGAACTTGGAACTAATTTATTGTGTCAAGTTTCAAAGAGCTAGCACAAACCGTGTTGGATTTAGAGTTCCAACTACATGTATCCAACAATACAGGTGAAAACAGAGTGAAACCTAAAAATTAAAACTGTTACTGCCAACGAACGGTTTAACCAAGAAGAACGAAATTTGGTGAGCCAAGTGGGATTGGGGTACTGATCATTACCTGAAAGTGTCATCAAGACTGGGTGAAAAAACGTGTGCTGAGATTTCAGGAAACTCGTAGTTTTTTAGAAGCTTGGCAACCCCTTTCTATGAAAGTGATTTGCGCCTGTGTCTGCTTAGGGCTACATCAATAGGAAACAAACCGTAGAGATAGAACTTGGAACTACTTTATTGTGTCAAGTTTCAAAGAGCTAGCACAAACCGTGTTTGATTTAGAGTTCCAACTACATGTATCCATATAGGTGAAAACAGAATGAAACCTAAAAATTAAAACTGTTACTGCCAACGAACGGTTTAACCTAGAAGAACGAAATTTGGTGAGCCAAGTGGGATTCGGGTACTGATCATTACCTGAAAATGTCATGAAGATTGGGTGAAAAAATGTGTGCTGAGATTTCAGGAAACTCGTATTTTTTTGGAAGCTTGGCAACCCCTTTCCATGAAAGTGATTTGCGCCAGTCTCTGCTTAGGGCTACATCAAAGGAAACAAACCATAGAGATAGAACTTGGAACTACTTTATTGTGTCAAGTTTCAAAGAGCTAGCAAAATCCGTGTTTGATTTAGAGTTCCAACTACATGTATCCATATAGGAGAAAACAGAGTGAAACCTAAAAATTAAAACTATTACTGCCAGCGAACGGTTTAACCTAGAAGAACGAAATTTGGTGAGCCAAGTTGGATTGGGGTACTGATCATTACCTGAAAGTGTCATCAAGATTGGGTGAAAAAATGTGTACTGAGATTTCAGGAAACTCGTAGTTTTTGGAAGCTTGGCAACCCTTTCCATGAAAGTGATTTGCGCCAGTCTCTGCTTAGGGCTACATCAATAGGAAACAAACCATAGAGATAGAACTTGGAACTACTTTATTGTGTCAACTTTCAAAGAGCTAGCAAAAACCGTGTTGGATTTAGAGTTCCAACTACATGTATCCATATAGGGGAAAACAGAGTGAAACCGAAAAATTAAAACTGTTACTTCCAATGAACGGTTAAACCTAGAAGAACGAAATTTGGTGAGCCAAGTGGGATTGGGGTACTCATCATTACCTGAAAGTGTCATCCAGATTGGGTGAAAAAATGTGTGCTGAGATTTCAGGAAACTCGTAGTTTTTTGGAAGCTTGGCAACCCCTTTCCATGAAAGTGATTTGCGCCAGTCTCTGCTTAGGGCTACATCAATAGGAAACAAACCATAGAGATAGAACTTGGAACTACTTTATTGTGTCAAGTTTCAAAGAGCTAGCACAAACCGTGTTTGATTTAGTGTTCCAACTACATGTATCCATATAGGGGAAAACAGAGTGAAACCTAAAAATTTAAACTGTTACTGCCAAAGAACGGTTTAACCTGGAAGAACGAAATTTGGTGAGCCAAGTGGGATTCGGGTACTGATCATTACCTGAAATTTTCATCAAGTTTGGGTGAAAAAATGTGTGCTGAGATTTCAGGAAACTCGTAGTTTTTTGGAAGCTTGGCAACCCCTTTCCATGAAAGTGATTTGCGCCAGTCTCTGCTTGGGGCTACATCAATAGGAAACAAAACATAGAGATAGAACTTGGAACTACGTTATTGTGTCAAGTTTCAAAGAGCTAGCACAAACCGTGTTTGATTTAGAGTTCCAACTACATGTATCCATATAGCTGAAAACAGAATGAAACCTAAAAATTAAAACTGTTACTGCCAACGAACGGTTTAACCTAGAAGAACGAAATTTGGTGAGCCAAGTTGGATTGGGGTACTGACCAATACCTGAAAGTGTCATCAAGGTTGGGTGAAAAAATGTGTGGTGAGATTTCAGGAAACAGGTAGTTTTTTGGAAGCTTGGCAACCACTTTCCATGAAAGTGATTTGCGCCAGTCTATGCTTAGGGCTACATCAATAGGAAACAAACCATAGAGATAGAACTTGGAACGACTTTATTGTGTCAAGTTTCAAAGAGCTAGCACAAACCGTCTATGATTTAGAGTTCCAACTACATGTATCCATATAGGTGAAATCAGAGTGAAACCTAAAAATTAAAACTGTTACTGCCAATGAACGGTTTAACCTAGAAGAACGAAATTTGGTAGGCAAGTCGGATTGGGGTACTGATCATTACCTGAAATTGTAATCAAGATTGGGTGAAAAAAATGTGCTGAGATTTCAGGAAACTCGTAGATTTTTGGAAACTTGGCAACCCATTTCCATAAAAGTGATTTGCGCCAGTCTCTGCTTAGGGCTACATCAATAGGAAACAAACCATATAGATAGAATTGGAACTACTTTATTGTGTCTAGTTTCAAAGAGCTAGCACAAACCGTGTTGGATTTAGAGTTCCAACTACATGTATATATATAGGCGAAAACAGAGTGAAACCTAAAAATTAAAACTGTTACTGCCAACGAACGGTTTAACCTAGAAGAACGAAATTTGGTGAGCCAAGTGGGATTGGGGTACTGATCATTACCTGAAAGTGTCATCAAGATTGGGTGAAAAAATGTGTGCTTAGATTTCAGGAAACTCGTAGTTTTTGGAAGCTTGGCAACCCCTTTCCATGAAAATGATTTGCGCCAGGCTCTGCTTAGGGCTACATCAATAGGAAACAAACCATAGAGATAGAACTTGGAACTACTTTATTGTGTCAAGTTTCAAAGAGCTAGCACAAACCGTCTTTGATTTCGAGTTCCAACTACATATATCCATATAGGCGAAAACGGAGTGAAACCTAAAAATTAAAACTGTTACTGCCAACGAACGGTTTAACCTAGAAGAACGAAATTTTTTGAGCCAAGTGGGATTTGGGTCCTGATCATTACCTGAAATTGTCAT
The DNA here is from genome assembly GCF_964194105.1 of Spermophilus citellus. Lineage (NCBI taxonomy): Eukaryota > Metazoa > Chordata > Mammalia > Rodentia > Sciuridae > Spermophilus > Spermophilus citellus. The sequence goes on along the minus strand of NC_138196.1, from coordinate 23,447,539 downwards.
CAAGATTGGGTGTAAAAATGTGTGCTGAGATTTCAGGAAACTCGTAGTTTTTTGGAAGCTTGGCAACCCCTTTCCATGAAAGTGATATGCGCAGGTCTCTGCTTAGGGCTACATCAATAGAAAACAAACCATAGAGATAGAAATTGCAACTACTTTATTGTGTCAAGTTTCAAAGAGCTAGCACAAACGGTGTTGGATTTAGAGTTCCAAATACATGTATCCATATAGGCGAAAACAGAGTGAAACCTAAAAATTAAAACTGTTATTGCCAACGAACGGTTTAAACTAGAAGAACGAAATTTGGTGAGCCAAGTTGGATTGGGGTACTGATCATTACCTGAAAGTGTGATCCAGATTGGCTGAAAAAATGTGTGCTGAGATTTCAGGAAACTCGTAGTTTTTTGGAAGCTTGGCAACCCCTTTCCATGAAAGTGATTTGCGCCAGTCTCTGGTTAGGGCTACATCAATAGGAAACAAACCATAGAGATAGAACTTGGAACTACTTTATTGTGTCAAGTTTCAAAGAGCTAGCACAAACCGTGTTTGATTTAGAGTTCCAACTACAAGTATCCATATAGGCGAAAACAGAGTGAAACCTAAAAATTTAAACTGTTACTGCCAACGAACGGTTTAACCTAGAAGAACGAAATTTGTTGAGCCAAGTGGGATTGGGGTACTGATCATTACCTGAAAGTGTCATCAAGATTGGGTGAAAAAATGTGTGCTGAGACTTCAGAATACTTGTAGTTTTTTGGAAGCTTGGCAACTTCTTCCCATGAAAGTGATTTGCGCCAGTCTCTGCTTAGGGCTACATCAATAGGAAAAAAACCATAGAGATAGAACTTGGAACGACTTTATTGTGTCAAGTTTCAAAGAGCTAGCACAAACCGTGTTGGATTTAGAGTTCCAACTACATGTATCCATATAGGAGAAAACAGAGTGAAAACTAAAAATTAAAACTGTTACTGCCAACGAACGGTTTAACCTAGAAGAATGAAATTTGGTGAGCCAAGTGGGATTGGGGTACTGATCATTACCTGAAAGTGTCATCAAGATGGGATGAAAAAATGTGTGGTGAGATTTCAGGAAACAGGTAGTTTTTTGGAAGCTTGGCAACCCCTTCCCATGAAAGTGATTTGCGCCAGTCTCTGCTTAGGGCTACATCAATAGGAAACAAAACATAGAGATAGAACTTGGAACTACGTTATTGTGTCAAGTTTCAAAGAGCTAGCACAAACCGTCTTTGATTTAGAGTTCCAACTAGATGTATCCATATAGGAAAAACACAGTGAAACCTAAAAATTAAAACTGTTACTGCCAATGAACGGTTTAACTTAGAAGAATGAAATTTGGTGAGCCAAGTGGGATTGGGGTACTGATCATTACCTGAAAGTGTCAACAAGATTGGGTGAAAAAATGTGTGCTGAGATTTCAGGAAACTCGTAGTTTTTTGGAAGCTTGGCAACCCCTTTCCATGAAAGTGATTTGCGCCAGTCTCTGCTTAGGGCTACATCAATAGGAAACAAACCATAGAGATAGAACTTGGAACTACTTTATTGTGTCAAGTTTCAAAGAGCTAGCACAAACCGTGTTTGATTTAGTGTTCCAACTACATGTATCCATATAGGGGAAAACAGAGTGAAACCTAAAAATTTAAACTGTTACTGCCAAAGAACGGTTTAACCTGGAAGAACGAAATTTGGTGAGCCAAGTGGGATTCGGGTACTGATCATTACCTGAAATTTTCATCAAGTTTGGGTGAAAAAATGTGTGCTAAGATTTCAGGAAACTCGTAGTTTTTTGGAAGCTTGGCAATCCCTTTCCATGAAAGTGATTCGCGCCAGTTTCTGCTTAGGCCTACATCAATAGGAAACAAACCATAGAGATAGAACTTGGAACTACTTTATTGTGTCAAGTTTCAAAGAGCTAGCACAAACCGTGTTTGATTTAGAGTTCCAAATACAGGTATCCATATAGACGAAAACAGAGTGAAAACTAAAATTAAAACTGTTACTGCCAAAGAACGGTTTAACCTAGAAGAACGAAATTTGTTGAGCCAAGTGGGATTGGGGTACTGATCATTACCTGAAAGTGTCATCAAGATTGGGTGAAAAAATGTGTGGTGAGATTTCAGGAAACAGGTTGTTTTTTGGAAGATTGGCAACCCCTTTCCATGAAAGTGATTTGCGCCAGTCTCTGCTTAGGGCTACATCAATAGGAAACAAACCATAGAGATAGAACTTGGAACGACTTTATTGTGTCAAGTTTCAAAGAGCTAGCACAAACCGTGTTTGATTTAGAGTTCCAACTACATGTATCCATATAGGCGAAATCAGAGTGAAACCTAAAAATTAAAACTGTTACTGCCAACGAACGGTTTAAACTAGAAGAACGAAATTTGGTGAGCCAAGTGGGATTGGGGTACTGATCATTACCTGAAATTGTAATCAAGATTGGGTGAAAAAAAATGTGCTGAGATTTCAGGAAACTCGTAGATTTTTGGAAGCTTGGCAACCCATTTCCATAAAAGTGATTTGCGCCAGTCTCTGCTTGGCTCTACATCAATAGGAAACAAAACATAGAGATAGAACTTGGAACTACTTTATTGTGTCAAGTTTCAAAGAGCTAGCACAAACCGTCTTTGATTTAGAGTTCCAACTAGATGTATCCATATAGGAAAAACACAGTGAAACCTAAAAATTAAAACTGTTACTGCCAATGAACGGTTTAACCTAGAAGAATGAAATTTGGTGAGCCAAGTGGGATTGGGGTACTGATCATTACCTGAAAGTGTCACCAAGATTGGGTGAAAAAATGTGTGCTGAGATTTCAGGAAACTCGTAGTTTTTTGGAAGCTTGGCAACCCCTTTCCATGAAAGTGATTTGCGCCAGTCTCTGCTTAGGGCTTCATCAATAGGAAACAAACCATAGAGATAGAACTTGGAACTACTTTATTGTGTCAAGTTTCAAAGAGCTAGCACAAACCGTGTTTGATTTAGTGTTCCAACTACATGTATCCATATAGGGGAAAACAGAGTGAAACGTAAAAATTTAAACTGTTACTGCCAAAGAATGGTTTAACCTGGAAGAACGAAATTTGGTGAGCCAAGTGGGATTCGGGTACTGATCATTACCTGAAATTTTCATCAAGTTTGGGTGAAAAAATGTGTGCTGAGATTTCAGGAAACTCGTAGTTTTTTGGAAGCTTGGCAACCCCTTTCCATGAAAGTGATTTGCGCCAGTCTCTGCTTAGGGATACATCAATAGGAAACAAACCATAGAGATAGAACTTGGAACTACTTTATTGTGTCAAGTTTCAAAGAGCTAGCACAAACCGTGTTTGATTTAGAGTTCCAACTACATGTATCCATATAGGCGAAAACAGAGTGAAACCTAAAAATTAAAACTGTTACTGCCAACGAACGGTTTAACCTAGAAGAACGAAATTTGGTGAGCCAAGTGGGATTGGGGTACTGATCATTACCTGAAAGTGTCATCAGGATTGGGTGAAAAAATGTGTGCTCATATTTCAGGAAACTCGTAGTTTTTTGGAAGCTTGGCAACCCATTTCCATGAAAGTGATTTGCCCAGGTCTCTGCTTAGGGCTACATCAATAGAAAACAAACCATAGAGACAGAACTTGGAACTAATTTATTGTGTCATTTCAAAGAGCTAGCACAAACCGTGTTTGATTTAGAGTTCCAACTACATGTATCCATATAGGAGAAAACAGAGTGAAACCTAAAAATTAAAACTGTTACTGCCAACGAATGGTTTAACCCAGAAGAACGAAATTTGGTGAACCAAGTGGGATTGGGGAACTGATCATTATCTGACAGTGTCATCAAGATTGGGTGAAAAAATGTGTGCTGAGATTTCAGGAAACTCGTAGTTTTTTGGAAGCTTGGTAACCACTTTTCATGAAAGTGATTTGATCTACTTTCTGCTTAGGGCTACATCAATAGAAAACAAGCCATAGAGATAGAACTTGGAACTACTTTATTGTGTCAAGTTTCAAAGAGCTAGCACAAACCGTGTTGGATTTAGAGTTCCAACTACATGTATCCATATAGGAGAAAACAGAGTGAAAACTAAAAATTAAAACTGTTACTGCCAACGAACGGTTTAACCTAGAAGAACGAAATTTGGTGAGCCAAGAGGGATTGGGGTACTGATCATTACCTGAAAGTGTCATCAAGATTGGGTGAAAAAATATGTGCTGAGACTTCAGGAAACTTGTAGTTTTTTGGAAGCTTGGCAACCCCTTTCCATGAAAGTGATTTGCGCCAGTCTCTGCTTGGGGCTACATCAATAGGAAACAAAACATAGAGATAGAACTTGGAACTACGTTATTGTGTCAAGTTTCAAAGAGCTAGCACAAACCGTCTTTGATTTAGAGTTCCAACTACATGTATCCATATAGGAAAAACACAGTGAAACCTAAAAATTAAAACTGTTACTGCCAATGAACGGTTTAACCTAGAAGAATGAAATTTGGTGAGCCAAGTGGGATTGGGGTACTGATCATTACCTGAAAGTGTCACCAAGGTTGGGTGAAAAAAGGTGTGCTGAGATTTCAGGAAACTCGTAGTTTTTTGTAAGCTTGGCAACCCCTTTCCATGAAAGTGATTCACGCCAGTCTCTGCTTAGGGCTACATCAATAGGAAACAAACCATAGAGATAGAACTTGGAACTACTTTATTGTGTTAAGTTTCAAAGAGCTAGCACAAACCGTGTTTGATTTAGAGTTCCAACTACAAGTATCCATATAGGTGAAAACAGAGTGAAACCTAAAAATTTAAACTGTTACTGCCAACGAACGGTTTAACCAAGAAGAACGAAATTTGTTGAGCCAAGTGGGATTGGGGTACTGATCATTACCTGAAAGTGTCATCAAGATTGGGTGAAAAAATGTGTGGTGAGATTTCAGGAAACAGGTAGTTTTTTGGAAGCTTGGCAACCCCTTCCCATGAAAGTGATTTGCGCAAGTCTCTGCTTAGGGCTACATCAATAGGAAACAAACCATAGAGATAGAACTTGGAACGACTTTATTGTGTCAAGTTTCAAAGAGCTAGCACAAACCGTGTTTGATTTAGAGTTCCAAATACATGTATCCATATAGGCGAAATCAGAGTGAAACCTAAAAATTAAAACTGTTACTGCCAACGAACGCTTTAACCTAGAAGAACGAAATTTGGTGAGCCAAGTGGGATTGGGGTACTGATCATTACCTGAAATTGTAATCAAGATTGGGTGAAAAAAAATGTGCTGAGATTTCAGGAAACTCGTAGATTTTTGGAAGCTTGGCAACCCATTCCCATAAAAGTGATTTGCGCCAGTCTCTGCTTAGGGCTACATCAATAGGAAACAAACCATAGAGATAGAACTTGGAACTACTTTATTGTGTCAAGTTTCAAAGAGCTAGCACAATCCGTGTTGGATTTAGAGTTCCAACTACATGTATCCATATAGGAGAAAACAGAGTGAAAACTAAAAATTAAAACTGTTACTGCCAACGAACGGTTTAACCTAGAAGAACGAAATTTGGTGAGCCAAGTGGGATTGGGGTACTGATCATTACCTGAAAGTGTCATCAAGATTGGGTGATAAAAATGTGTGCTGAGACTTCAGGATACTTGTAGTTTTTTGGAAGCTTGGCAACTTCTTCCCATGAAAGTGATTTGCGCCAGTCTCTGCTTGGGGCTACATCAATAGGAAACAAACCATAGAGATAGAACTTGGAACGACTTTATTGTGTCAAGTTTCAAAGAGCTAGCACAAACCGTGTTGGATTTAGAGTTCCAACTACATGTATCCATATAGGAGAAAACAGAGTGAAAACTAAAAATTAAAACTGTTACTGCCAATGAACGGTTTAACCTAGAAGAATGAAATTTGGTGAGCCAAGTGGGATTGGGGTACTGATCATTAACTGAAAGTGTCACCAAGATTGGGTGAAAAAATGTGTGCTGAGATTTCAGGAAACTCGTAGTTTTTTGGAAGCTTGGCAACCCCTTTCCATGAAAGTGATTTGCGCCACTCTCTGCTTAGGGCTACATCAATAGGAAACAAACCATAGAGATAGAACTTGGAACTACTTTATTGTGTCAAATTTCAAAGAGCTAGCACAAACCGTGTTTGATTTAGTGTTCCAACTACATGTATCCATATAGGGGAAAACAGAGTAAACCTAAAAATTAAAACTGTTACTGCCAAAGAACGGTTTAACCTAGAAGAACGAAATTTGGTGAGCCAAGTGGGATTCGGGTACTGATCAATACCTGAAATTTTCATCAAGATTGGGTGCAAAAATGTGTGCTGAGATTTCAGGAAACTCGTAGTTTTTTGGAAGCTTGGCAACCCCTTTCCATGAAAGTGATTTGCGCCAGTTTCTGCTTAGGCCTATATCAATAGGAAACAAACCATAGAGATAGAACTTTGAACTACTTTATTGTGTCAAGTTTCAAAGAGCTAGCACAAACCGTCTTTGATTTCGAGTTCCAACTACATGTATCCATATAGGCGAAAACGGAGTGAAACCTAAAAATTGAAACTGTTACTGCCAACGAACGGTTTAACCTAGAAGAACTAAATTTTGTGAGGCAAGTGGGATTGGGGTCCTGATCATTACCTGAAATTGTCATCAAGATTGGGTGTAAAAATGTGTGCTGAGATTTCAGGAAACTCGTAGTTTTTTGGAAGCTTGGCAACCCCTTTCTATGAAAGTGATATGCGCAGGTCTCTGCTTAGGGCTACATCAATAGAAAACAAACCATAGAGATAGAAATTGCAACTACTTTATTGTGTCAAGTTTCAAAGAGCTAGCACAAACCGTCTTTGATTTCGAGTTCCAAGTACAAGTATCCATATAGGCGAAAACGGAGTGAAACCTGAAAATTGAAACTGTTACTGCCAACGAAAGGTTTAACCTAGAAGAACGAAATTTTGTGACCCAAGTGGGATTGGGGTCCTGATCATTACCTGAAATTGTCATCAAGTTTGGGTGTAAAAATGTGTGCTGAGATTTCAGGAAACTCGTAGTTTTTTGGAAGCTTGACAACCCCTTTCCATGAAAGTGATATGCGCAGGTCTCTGCTTAGGGCTACATCAATAGAAAACAAACCATAGAGATAGAAATTGCAACTACTTTATTGTGTCAAGTTTCAAAGAGCTAGCACAAACGGTGTTCGATTTAGAGTTCCAACTACATGTATCCATATAGGCGAAAACAGAGTGAAACCTAAAAATTAAAACTGTTATTGCCAACGAACGGTTTAAACTAGAAGAACAAAATTTGGTGAGCCAAGTTGGATTGGGGTACTGATCATTACCTGAAAGTGTGATCCAGATTGGGTGAAAAAATGTGTGCTGAGATTTCAGGAAACTCGTAGTTTTTTGGAAGCTTGGCAACCCCTTTCCATGAAAGTGATTTGCGCCAGTCTCTGCTTAGGGCTACATCAATAGGAAACAAACCATAGAGATAGAACTTGGAACTACTTTATTGTGTCAAGTTTCAAAGAGCTAGCAAAAACCGTGTTTGATTTAGAGTTCCAACTACAAGTATCCATATAGGCGAAAACAGAGTGAAACCTAAAAATTAAAACTGTTACTGCCAACGAACGGTTTAACCTAGAAGAACGAAAATTGGTGAGCCCAGTGGGATTTGGGTACTGATCATTACCTGAAAATATCATCAAGATTGGGTGAAAAAATGTGTGCTGATATTTCAGGAAACTCATAGTTTTTTGGAAGCTTGGCAACCCCTTTCCATGAAAGTGATTTGCGCCAGTCTCTGCTTAGGGATACATCAATAGGAAACAAACCATAGAGATAGAACTTGGGACTACTTTATTGTGTCAAGTTTCAAAGAGCTAGCACAAACCGTGTTTGATTTAGAGTTCCAAATACATGTATCCATATAGGCGAAAACAGAGTGAAAACTAAAATTAAAACTGTTACTGCCAACGAACGGTTTAAACTAGAAGAACGAAATTTGGTGAGCCAAGTGGGATTGGGGTACTGATCATTACCTGAAATTGTAATCAAGATTGGGTGAAAAAAAATGTGCTGAGATTTCAGGAAACTCGTAGATTTTTGGAAGCTTGGCAACCCATTTCCATAAAAGTGATTTGCGCCAGTCTCTGCTTAGGGCTACATCAATAGGAAACAAACCATAGGGATAGAACTTGGAACTACTTTATTGTGTCAAGTTTCAAAGAGCCAGGACAAACCGTGTTGGATTTAGAGTTCCAACTACATGTATCCATATAGGCGAAAAAAGAGTGAAACCTAAAAATTAAAACTGTTACTGCCAACGAACGGTTTAACCTAGAAGAACGAAATTTGGTGAGCCAAGTGGGATTGGGGTACTGATCATTACCTGAAAGTGTCATCAAGATTGGGTGAAAAAATGTGTGCTTAGATTTCAGGAAACTCGTAGTTTTTTGGAAGCTTGGCAACCCCTTTCCATGAAAATGATTTGGGCCAGGCTCTGCTTAGGGCTACATCAATAGGAAACAAACCATAGAGATAGAACTTGGAACTACTTTATTGTGTCAAGTTTCAAAGAGCTAGCACAAACCGTGTTTGATTTAGAGTTCCAACTACATGTATCCATATATGCGAAAACAGAGTGAAAACTAAAATTAAAACTGTTACTGCCAACGAAACGTTTAACCTAGAAGAACGAAATTTGTTGAGCCAAGTGGGATTGGAGTACTGCACATTACCTGAAAGTGTCATCAAGATTGGGTGAAAAAATGTGTGCTGAGATTTCAGGAAACTCGTGGTTTTTTGGAAGCTTGGCAACCCCTTTCCATGAAAGTGATTTGCGCAAGTCTCTGCTTAGGGCTACATCAATAGGAAACAAACCATAGAGATAGAACTTGGAACTACTTTATTGTGTCAAGTTTCAAAGAGCTAGCACTAACCGTGTTGGATTTAGAGTTCCAACTACATGTATCCATATAGGCGAAAACAGAGTGAAACCTAAAAATTAAAACTATTACTGCCAACGAATGGTTTAACCTAGAAGAACGAAATTTTTTGAGCCAATTTGGATTGGGGTACTGATCATTACCTGAAAGTGTCATCAAGATTGGGTGAAAAAATGTGTGCTGAGATTTCAGGAAACTCTTAGTTTTTTGGAAGCTTGGCAACCCCTTTCCATGAAAGTGATTTGCGCCAGTCTCTGCTTAGGGCTACATCAATAGGAAACAAACCATAGAGATAGAACTTGGAACTACTTTATTGTGTCAAGTTTCAAAGAGCTAGCACAAACCGTGTTTGATTTAGTGTTCCAACTACATGTATCCATATAGGGGAAAACAGAGTGAAACCTAAAAATTTAAACTGTTACTGCCAAAGAACGGTTTAACCTGGAAGAACGAAATTTGGTGAGCCAAGTGGGATTCGGTTACTGATCATTACCTGAAATTTTCATCAAGTTTGGGTGAAAAAATGTGTGCTAAGATTTCAGGAAACTCGTAGTTTTTTGGAAGCTTGGCAATCCCTTTCCATGAAAGTGATTCGCGCCAGTTTCTGCTTAGGCCTACATCAATAGGAAACAAACCATAGAGATAGAACTTGGAACTACTTTATTGTGTCAAGTTTCAAAGAGCTAGCACAAACCGTGTTTGATTTAGAGTTCCAAATACAGGTATCCATATAGACGAAAACAGAGTGAAAACTAAAATTAAAACTGTTACTGCCAAAGAACGGTTTAACCTAGAAGAACGAAATTTGTTGAGCCAAGTGGGATTGGGGTACTGATCATTACCTGAAAGTGTCATCAAGATTGGGTGAAAAAATGTGTGGTGAGATTTCAGGAAACAGGTTGTTTTTTGGAAGATTGGCAACCCCTTTCCATGAAAGTGATTTGCGCCAGTCTCTGCTTAGGGCTACATCAATAGGAAACAAACCATAGAGATAGAACTTGGAACGACTTTATTGTGTCAAGTTTCAAAGAGCTAGCACAAACCGTGTTTGATTTAGAGTTCCAACTACATGTATCCATATAGGCGAAATCAGAGTGAAACCTAAAAATTAAAACTGTTACTGCCAACGAACGGTTTAAACTAGAAGAACGAAATTTGGTGAGCCAAGTGGGATTGGGGTACTGATCATTACCTGAAATTGTAATCAAGATTGGGTGAAAAAAAATGTGCTGAGATTTCAGGAAACTCGTAGATTTTTGGAAGCTTGGCAACCCATTTCCATAAAAGTGATTTGCGCCAGTCTCTGCTTGGCTCTACATCAATAGGAAACAAAACATAGAGATAGAACTTGGAACTACTTTATTGTGTCAAGTTTCAAAGAGCTAGCACAAACCGTCTTTGATTTAGAGTTCCAACTAGATGTATCCATATAGGAAAAACACAGTGAAACCTAAAAATTAAAACTGTTACTGCCAATGAACGGTTTAACCTAGAAGAATGAAATTTGGTGAGCCAAGTGGGATTGGGGTACTGATCATTACCTGAAAGTGTCACCAAGATTGGGTGAAAAAATGTGTGCTGAGATTTCAGGAAACTCGTAGTTTTTTGGAAGCTTGGTAACCCCTTTCCATGAAAGTGATTTGCGCCAGTCTCTGCTTAGGGCTTCATCAATAGGAAACAAACCATAGAGATAGAACTTGGAACTACTTTATTGTGTCAAGTTTCAAAGAGCTAGCACAAACCGTGTTTGATTTAGTGTTCCAACTACATGTATCCATATAGGGGAAAACAGAGTGAAACGTAAAAATTTAAACTGTTACTGCCAAAGAACGGTTTAACCTGGAAGAACGAAATTTGGTGAGCCAAGTGGGATTCGGGTACTGATCATTACCTGAAATTTTCATCAAGTTTGGGTGAAAAAATGTGTGCTGAGATTTCAGGAAACTCGTAGTTTTTTGGAAGCTTGGCAACCCCTTTCCATGAAAGTGATTTGCGCCAGTTTCTGCTTAGGCCTATATCAATAGGAAACAAACCATAGAGATAGAACTTTGAACTACTTTATTGTGTCAAGTTTCAAAGAGCTAGCACAAACCGTCTTTGATTTCGAGTTCCAACTACATGTATCCATATAGGCGAAAACGGAGTGAAACCTAAAAATTGAAACTGTTACTGCCAACGAACGGTTTAACCTAGAAGAACTAAATTTTGTGAGGCAAGTGGGATTGGGGTCCTGATCATTACCTGAAATTGTCATCAAGATTGGGTGTAAAAATGTGTGCTGAGATTTCAGGAAACTCGTAGTTTTTTGGAAGCTTGGCAACCCCTTTCTATGAAAGTGATATGCGCAGGTCTCTGCTTAGGGCTACATCAATAGAAAACAAACCATAGAGATAGAAATTGCAACTACTTTATTGTGTCAAGTTTCAAAGAGCTAGCACAAACCGTCTTTGATTTCGAGTTCCAAGTACAAGTATCCATATAGGCGAAAACGGAGTGAAACCTGAAAATTTAAACTGTTACTGCCAACGAAAGGTTTAACCTAGAAGAACGAAATTTTGTGACCCAAGTGGGATTGGGGTCCTGATCATTACCTGAAATTGTCATCAAGTTTGGGTGTAAAAATGTGTGCTGAGATTTCAGGAAACTCGTAGTTTTTTGGAAGCTTGACAACCCCTTTCCATGAAAGTGATATGCGCAGGTCTCTGCTTAGGGCTACATCAATAGAAAACAAACCATAGAGATAGAAATTGCAACTACTTTATTGTGTCAAGTTTCAAAGAGCTAGCACAAACGGTGTTCGATTTAGAGTTCCAACTACATGTATCCATATAGGCGAAAACAGAGTGAAACCTAAAAATTAAAACTGTTATTGCCAACGAACGGTTTAAACTAGAAGAACAAAATTTGGTGAGCCAAGTTGGATTGGGGTACTGATCATTACCTGAAAGTGTGATCCAGATTGGGTGAAAAAATGTGTGCTGAGATTTCAGGAAACTCGTAGTTTTTTGGAAGCTTGGCAACCCCTTTCCATGAAAGTGATTTGCGCCAGTCTCTGCTTAGGGCTACATCAATAGGAAACAAACCATAGAGATAGAACTTGGAACTACTTTATTGTGTCAAGTTTCAAAGAGCTAGCAAAAACCGTGTTTGATTTAGAGTTCCAACTACAAGTATCCATATAGGCGAAAACAGAGTGAAACCTAAAAATTAAAACTGTTACTGCCAACGAACGGTTTAACCTAGAAGAACGAAAATTGGTGAGCCCAGTGGGATTTGGGTACTGATCATTACCTGAAAATATCATCAAGATTGGGTGAAAAAATGTGTGCTGATATTTCAGGAAACTCATAGTTTTTTGGAAGCTTGGCAACCCCTTTCCATGAAAGTGATTTGCGCCAGTCTCTGCTTAGGGATACATCAATAGGAAACAAACCATAGAGATAGAACTTGGGACTACTTTATTGTGTCAAGTTTCAAAGAGCTAGCACAAACCGTGTTTGATTTAGAGTTCCAAATACAGGTATCCATATAGGCGAAAACAGAGTGAAAACTAAAATTAAAACTGTTACTGCCAACGAACGGTTTAAACTAGAAGAACGAAATTTGGTGAGCCAAGTGGGATTGGGGTACTGATCATTACCTGAAATTGTAATCAAGATTGGGTGAAAAAAAATGTGCTGAGATTTCAGGAAACTCGTAGATTTTTGGAAGCTTGGCAACCCATTTCCATGAAAGTGATTTGCGCCAGTCTCTGCTTAGGGCTACATCAATAGGAAACAAACCATAGGGATAGAACTTGGAACTACTTTATTGTGTCAAGTTTCAAAGAGCTAGGACAAACCGTGTTGGATTTAGGGTTCCAACTACATGTATCCATATAGGCGAAAAAAGAGTGAAACCTAAAAATTAAAACTGTTACTGCCAACGAACGGTTTAACCTAGAAGAACGAAATTTGGTGAGCCAAGTGGGATTGGGGTACTGATCATTACCTGAAAGTGTCATCAAGATTGGGTGAAAAAATGTGTGCTTAGATTTCAGGAAACTCGTAGTTTTTTGGAAGCTTGGCAACCCCTTTCCATGAAAATGATTTGGGCCAGGCTCTGCTTAGGGCTACATCAATAGGAAACAAACCATAGAGATAGAACTTGGAACTACTTTATTGTGTCAAGTTTCAAAGAGCTAGCACAAACCGTGTTTGATTTAGAGTTCCAACTACATGTATCCATATATGCGAAAACAGAGTGAAAACTAAAATTAAAACTGTTACTGCCAACGAAACGTTTAACCTAGAAGAACGAAATTTGTTGAGCCAAGTGGGATTGGAGTACTGCACATTACCTGAAAGTGTCATCAAGATTGGGTGAAAAAATGTGTGCTGAGATTTCAGGAAACTCGTGGTTTTTTGGAAGCTTGGCAACCCCTTTCCATGAAAGTGATTTGCGCAAGTCTCTGCTTAGGGCTACATCAATAGGAAATAAACCATAGAGATAGAACTTGGAACTACTTTATTGTGTCAAGTTTCAAAGAGCTAGCACTAACCGTGTTGGATTTAGAGTTCCAACTACATGTATCCATATAGGCGAAAACAGAGTGAAACCTAAAAATTAAAACTATTACTGCCAACGAATGGTTTAACCTAGAAGAACGAAATTTTTTGAGCCAATTTGGATTGGGGTACTGATCATTACCTGAAAGTGTCATCAAGATTGGGTGAAAAAATGTGTGCTGAGATTTTAGGAAACTCTTAGTTTTTTGGAAGCTTGGCAACCCCTTTCCATGAAAGTGATTTGCGCCAGTCTCTGCTTAGGGCTACATCAATAGGAAACAAACCATAGAGATAGAACTTGGAACTACTTTATTGTGTCAAGTTTCAAAGAGCTAGCACAAACCGTGTTTGATTTAGAGTTCCAACTACATGTATCCATATAGGCGAAATCAGAGTGAAACCTAAAAATTAAAACTGTTACTGCCAACGAATGGTTTAACCTAGAAGAACGAAATTTGGTGAGCCAAGTGGGATTGGGGTACTGATCATTACCTGAAAATATCATCAAGATTGGGTGAAAAAATGTGTGGTGAGATTTCAGGAAACTAGTAGTTTCTTGGAAGCTTGGCAACCCCTTTCCATGAAAGTGATTTGCGCCAGTCTCTGCTTAGGGCTACATCAACAGAAAACAAACCATAGAGATAGAACTTGGAACTACTTTATTGTGTCAAGTTTCAAAGAGCTAGCACAAACCGTCTTTGATTTAGAGTTCCAACTACATGTATCCATATAGGAGAAAACAGAGTGAAACCTAAAAATTAAAAGTATTACTGCCAACGAACAGTTTAACCTAGAAGAATGAAATTTGTTGAGCCAAGTGGGATTGGGGTACTGATCATTACCTGAAAGTGTCATCAAGATTGGGTGAAAAAATATGTGCTGAGATTTTAAGGAAACTCCTAGTTTTTTGGAAGCTTGGCAACTCCTTTCCATGTAAGTGATTGCGCCAGTCTCTGCTTAGGGCTACATCAATAGGAAACAAACCATAGAGATAGAACTTGGAACTACTTTATTGTGTCAAGTTTCAGAGAGTTAGCACAAACCGTGTTTGATTTAGAGTTCCAACTACATGTATCCATAAGGCGAAAACAGAGTGAAACCTAAAAATTAAAACTGTTACTGTCAATGAACGGTTTAACCTAGAATAACGAAATTTGGTGAGCCAAGTGGGATTGGGGTACTGATCATTACCTGAAAGTGTCATCAGGATTGGGTGAAAAAATGTGTTGTGAGATTTCAGGAAACAGGTAGTTTTTTGGAAGCTTGGCAACCCCTTCCCATGAAAGTGATTTGCGCCAGTCTCTGTTAAGGGCTACATCAATAGGAAACAAACCATAGAGATAGAACTTGGAACGACTTTATTGTGTCAAGTTTCAAAGAGCTAGCACAAACCGTGTTTGATTTAGAGTTCCAAATACATGTATCCATATAGGCGAAATCAGAGTGAAACCTAAAAATTAAAACTGTTACTGCCAATGAACGCTTTAACCTAGAAGAACGAAATTTGGTGAGCCAAGTGAAATTGGGGTACTGATCATTACCTGAAATTGTAATCAAGATTGGGTGAAAAAAAATGTGCTGAGATTTCAGGAAACTCGTAGATTTTTGGAAGCTTGGCAACCCATTCCCATAAAAGTGATTTGCGCCAGTTTCTGCTTAGGGCTACATCAATAGGAAACAAACCATAGAGATAGAACTTGGAACTACTTTATTGTGTCAAGTTTCAAAGAGCTACCACAAACCGTGTTGGATTTAGAGTTCCAACTACATGTATCCATATAGGAGAAAACAGAGTGAAAACTAAAAATTAAAACTGTTACTGCCAATGAACGGTTTAACCTAGAAGAATGAAATTTGGTGAGCCAAGTGGGATTGGTGTCCTGATCATTACCTGAAAGTGTCACCAAGATTGGGTGAAAAAATGTGTGCTGAGATTTCAGGAAACTCGTAGTTTTTTGGAAGCTTGGCAACCCCTTTCCATGAAAGTGATTTGCGCCACTCACTGCTTAGGGCTACATCAATAGGAAACAAACCATAGAGATAGAACTTGGAACTACTTTATTGTGTCAAGTTTCAAAGAGCTAGCACAAACCGTGTTTGATTTAGTGTTCCAACTACATGTATCCATATAGGGGAAAACAGAGTGAAACCTAAAAATTAAAACTGTTACTGCCAACGAATGGTTTAACCTAGAAGAACGAAATTTGGTGAGCCAAGTGGGATTGGGGTACTGATCATTACCTGAAAATATCATCAAGATTGGGTGAAAAAATGTGTGCTGAGATTTCAGGAAACTAGTAGTTTCTTGGAAGCTTGGCAACCCGTTTCCATGAAAGTGATTTGCGCCAGTCTCTGCTTAGGGCTACATCAATAGAAAACAAACCATAGAGATAGAAATTGCAACTACTTTATTGTGTCAAGTTTCAAAGAGCTAGCACAAACGGTGTTGGATTTAGAGTTCCAACTACATGTATCCATATAGGCGAAAACAGAGTGAAACCTAAAAATTAAAACTGTTATTGCCAACGAACGGTTTAAACTAGAAGAACAAAATTTGGTGAGCCAAGTTGGATTGGGGTACTGATCATTACCTGAAAGTGTGATCCAGATTGGGTGAAAAAATGTGTGCTGAGATTTCAGGAAACTCGTAGTTTTTTGGAAGCTTGGCAACCCCTTTCCATGAAAGTGATTTGCGCCAGTCTCTGCTTAGGGCTACATCAATAGGAAACAAACCATAGAGATAGAACTTGGAACTACTTTATTGTGTCAAGTTTCAAAGAGCTAGCACAAACCGTTTTTGATTTAGTGTTCCAACTACATGTATCCATATAGGGGAAAACAGAGTGAAACCTAAAAATTAAAACTGTTACTGCCAAAGAACGGTTTAACCTAGAAGAACGAAATTTGGTGAGCCAAGTGGGATTCGGGTACTGATCATTACCTGAAATTTTCATCAAGTTTGGGTGAAAAAATGTGTGCTGAGATTTCAGGAAACTCATAGTTTTTTGGAAGCTTGGCAACCCCTTTCCATGAAAGTGATTTGCGCCAGTCTCTGCTTAGGGATACATCAATAGGAAACAAACCATAGAGATAGAACTTGGAACTACTTTATTGTGTCAAGTTTCAAAGAGCTAGCACAAACCGTGTTTGATTTAGAGTTCCAACTACATGTATCCATATATGCGAAAACAGAGTGAAAACTAAAATTAAAACTGTTACTGCCAACGAACCGTTTAACCTAGAAGAACGAAATTTGTTGAGCCAAGTGGGATTGGAGTACTGCACATTACCTGAAAGTGTCATCAAGATTGGGTGAAAAAATGTGTGCTGAGATTTCAGGAAACTCGTGGTTTTTTGGAAGCTTGGCAACCCCTTTCCATGAAAGTGATTTGCGCAAGTCTCTGCTTAGGGCTACATCAATAGGAAACAAACCATAGAGATAGAACTTGGAACTACTTTATTGTGTCAAGTTTCAAAAAGCTAGCACTAACCGTGTTGGATTTAGAGTTCCAACTACATGTATCCATATAGGCGAAAACAGAGTGAAACCTAAAAATTAAAACTGTTACTGCCAACAAACGGTTTAACCTAGAAGAACGAAATTTGGTGAGCCAAGTGGGATTGGGGTACTGATCATTACCTGAAAGTGTCATCAAGATTGGGTAAAAAAATGTGTGCTGAGATTTCAGGAAACTCGTAGTTTTTTGGAAGCTTGGCAACCCCTTTCCATTTAAGTGATTGCGCCAGTCTCTGCTTAGGGCTACGTCAATAGGAAACAAACCATAGAGATAGAACTTGGAACTACTTTATTGTGTCAAGTTTCAAAGAGCTAGCACAAACCGTGTTGGATTTAGAGTTCCAACTACATATATAAATATAGGAGAAAACAGAGTGAAACCTAAAAATTAAAACTGTTACTGCAAATGAACGGTTTAACCTAGAACAACGAAATTTGGTGAGCCAAGTGGGATTGGGGTACTGATCATTACCTGAAAATGTCATCCAGATTGGGTGAAAAAATGTGTGGTGAGATTTCAGGAAACTCGTATTTTTTTGGAAGTTTGGCAACCCCTTTCCATGTAAGTGATTTGCGCCAGACTCTGCTTAGGGCTACATCAATAGGAAACAAACCATAGAGATAGAACTTGCAAG
The DNA here is from genome assembly GCF_964194105.1 of Spermophilus citellus. NCBI lineage: Eukaryota > Metazoa > Chordata > Mammalia > Rodentia > Sciuridae > Spermophilus > Spermophilus citellus. The sequence continues at coordinate 23,429,904 of NC_138196.1, read as the reverse complement.
TAATTTATTGTGTCAAGTTTCAAAGAGCTAGCACAAACCGTGTTTGATATAGAGTTCCAACTACATGTATCCATATAGGCGAAAACAGAGTGAAACCTAAAAATTAAAACTGTTACTGCCAACGAACGGTTTAACCTATAAGAACGAAATTTGGTGAGCCAAGTGGGATTGGGGTACTGATCATTACCTGAAAGTGTCATCAAGGTTGGGTGAAAAAATGTGTGCTGAGATTTCAGGAAACTCGTAGTTTTTTGGAAGCTTGGCAACCCATTTCCATGAAAGTGATTTGCACTGGTCTCTGCTTACGGCTACATCAATAGAAAACAAACCATAGAGATAGAACTTCGAACTACTTTATTGTGTCATTTCAAAGAGCTAGCACAAACCGTGTTTGATTTAGAGTTCCAACTACATGTATCCATATAGGAGAAAACAGAGTGAAACCTAAAAATTAAAACTGTTACTGCCAACGAACGGTTTAACCCAGAAGAATGAAATTTGGTGAATCAAGTAGGATTGTGGAACTGATCATTACCTGACAGTGTCATCAAGATTGGGTGAAAAAATGTGTGCTGTGATTTTAGGGAACTCGTAGTTTTTTGTAAGCTAGGCAACCCCTTTCCATGAAAGTGATTTGCGCTACACTCTGCTTAGGGCTACATCAATAGGAAACAAACCATAGAGATAGAACTTGGAACTAAATTATTGTGTCAAGTTTTAAAGAGCTAGCACAAACCGTGTTTGATTTAGAGTTCCAACTACATGTATCTATATAGGAGAAAACAGAATGAAACCTAAAAATTTAAACTGTTACTGCCAACGAACGGTTTAACCTAGAAGAACGAAATTTGGTGAGCCAAGTGGGATTGTGGTACTGATCATTACCTGAAAGTGTCATGAAGATTGGGTGAAATAATGTGTGCTGAGATTTCAGGAAACTCGTAGTTTTTTGGAAGCTTGGCAACCCCTTTCCACGAAAGTGATTTGCGCCAGTCTCTGCTTAGGGCTACATCAATAGGAAACAAACCATAGAGATAGAACTTGGAACTACTTTATTGTGTCAAGTTTCAAAGAGCTAGCACAAACCGTGTTGGATTTAGAGTTCCAACTACATTTATGCATATAGGCGAAAACAGAGTGAAACCTAAAAATTAAAACTGTTACTGCCAACGAACGGTTTAACCTAGAAAAACGAAATTTGGTGACCAAGAGGGATTGGGGTTCTGATCATTACCTGAAATTTTCATCAAGATTGGGTGAAAAAATGTGTGCTGAGATTTCAGGAAACTCGTAGTTTTTTGGAAGCTTGGCAACCCCTTTCCATGAAAGTGATTTGCACCAGTTTCTGCTTAGGGCTACATCAATAGGAAACAAACCATAGAGATAGAACTTGGAACTACTTTATTGTGTCAAGTTTCAAAGAGCTAGCACAAACCGTCTTTGATTTCGAGTTCCAACTACATGTATCCATATAGGCGAAAACAGAGTGAAACATAAAAATTGAAACTGTTACTGCCAACAAACGGTTTAACCTAGAAGAACGAAATTTGGTGAGCGAAGTGGGATTGGGGTACTGATCATTACCTGAAAGTGTCATGAAGATTGGGTGAAAAAATGTGTGCTGAGATTTCAGGACACTCGTGGTTTTTTGGAAGCTTGGCAACCCTTTCCATGAAAGTGATTTGCGCCAGTCTGCTTAGGACTACATCAATAGGAAACAAACCATAGAGATAGAACTTGCAACTACTTTATTGTGTCAAGTTTCAAAGAGCTAGCACAAACCGTGTTTGATTTAGAGTTCCAACTACATGTATCCATATAGGCGAAAACAGAGTGAAACCTAAAAATTGAAACTGTTACTGCCAACGAACGGTTTAACCTAGAAGAACGAAATTTGGTGAGCCAAGTGGGATTGGGGTACTGATCATTACCTGAAAGTGTGATCCAGATTGGGTGAAAAAATGTGTGCTGAGATTTCAGGAAACTCGTAGTTTTTTGGAAGCTTGGCAACCCCTTTCCATGAAAGTGATTTGCGCCAGTCTCTGCTTAGGGCTACATCAATAGGAAACAAACCATAGAGATAGAACTTGGAACTACTTTATTGTGTCATGTTTCAAAGAGCTAGCACAAACCGTGTTTGATTTAGAGTTCCAAATACAGGTGTCCATATAGGCGAAAACAGAGTGAAAACTAAAATTAAAACTGTTACTGCCAACGAACGCTTTAACCTAGAAGAACGAAATTTGTTGAGCCAAGTGGGATTGGGGTACTGATCATTACCTGAAAGTGTCATCAAGATTGGGTGAAAAAATGTGTGGTGAGATTTCAGGAAACAGGTAGTTTTTTGGAAGCTTGGCAACCCCTTTCCATGAAAGTGATTTGCGCCAGTCTCTGCTTAGGGCTACATCAATAGGAAACAAACCATAGAGATAGAACTTGGAACTACTTTATTGTGTGAAGTTTCAAAGAGCTAGCATAAACCGTGTTTGATTTAGACTTCCAACTACATGTATCCATATAGGCGAAATCAGAGTGAAACCTAAAAATTAAAACTGTTACTGCCAATGAACGGTTTAACCTAGAAGAACGAAATTTGGTGAGCCAAGTGGGATTGGGGTACTGATCATTACCTGAAAGTGTCATGAAGATTGGGTGAAAAATGTTTGCTGAGATTTCAGGAAATTCGTAGTTTTTGGAAGCTTGGCAACCCCTTTCCATGAAAGTGATTTGCGCCAGTCTCTGCTTAGGGCTACATCAATAGGAAAAAAAACCATAGAGATAGAACTTGGAACTACTTTATTGTGTCAACTTTCAAAGAGCTAGCACAAACCGTCTTTGATTTAGAATTCCAAATACATGTAGCCATATACGAGAAAACAGAGTGAAACCTAGAAATTAAAACTGTTACTGCCAACAAACGGTTTATCCTTGAAGAACTAAATTTGGTGCGCCAAGTGGTTTTGGGGTTCTGATCATTACCTGAAAGTGTCATCAAGATTGGGTGAAAAAATGTGTGCTGAGATTTCAGGAAACTCGTATTTTTTTGGAAGCTTGCCAACCCCTTTCCATGAAAGTGATTTCCGCCGGTCTCTGCTTAGGGCTACATGAATAGGAAACAAACCATAGAGATAGAACTTTGAACTACTTTATTGTATCAAGTTTCAGAGAGCTAGCACAAACGGTGTTTGATTTAAAGTTCCAACTACATGTATACATATAGGAGAACACAGAGTGAAATCTAAAAATTAAAACTCTTACTGCCAACGAACGGTTTAACTTAGAAGAAGGAAATTTGGTGAGCCAAGTGGGATTGGGGTACTGATCATTACCTGAAAGTGTCATTTAGATTAGGTGAAAAAATGTGTGCTGAGATTTCAGGAAACTCATAGTTTTTTGGAAGCTTGGCAACCCTTTTCCATGAAAGTGATTTGTGCCAGTCTCTGCTTAGGGCTACATCAATAGGAAACAAACCATAGAGATAGATCTTGGAACTACTTTATTGTGTCAAGTTTCAAAGAGAGAGCACAAACCGTGTTTGATTTAGAGTTCCAACTACATGTATCCATATAGGAGAAAACAGATTGAAACCTAAAAATTAAAACTGTTACTGCCAACGAACGGTTTAACCCAGAAGAACGAAATTTGGTGAACCAAGTGGGATTGGGGAACTGATTATTACCTGACAGTGTCATCAAGATTGGGTGAAAAAATGAGTGCTGTGATTTCAGGGAACCTGTAGTTTTTTGGAAGCTTGGCAACCCCTTTCCATGAAAGTGATTTGCGCAACTCTCTACTTAGGGCTACATAAATAGGAAACAAATCATAGAGATAGAACTTGGAACTAGTTTATTGTTTCAAGTTTCAAAGAGCTAGCACAAACCGTGTTGGATTTAGAGTGCCAACTACATGTATCCATATAGGAGAAAACAGAATGAAACCTAAAAATTGAAACTGTTACTGCCAACGAACGGTTTAACCTAGAAGAACGAAATTTGGTGAGCCAAGTGGGATTGGGGTACTGATCATTACCTGTAATTTTCATCAAGATTGGGTGAAAAAATGTGTGCTGAGATTTCAGGAAACTCGTAGTTTTTTGGAAGCTTGGCAACCCCTTTCCATGAAAGTGATTTGCGCCAGTTTCTGCTTAGGGCTACATCAATAGGAAACAAACCATAGAGATAGAACTTGGAACTACTTTGTTGTGTCAAGTTTCAAAGAGCTAGCACAAACCGTCTTTGATTTCGAGTTCCAACTACATGTATCCATATAGTCGAAAACAGAGTGAAACCTAAAAATTTAAACTGTTACTGCCAACGAACGGTTTAACATAGAAGAACGAAATTTTGTGAGCCAAGTGGGATTGGGGTACTGATCATTACCTGAAAGTGTGATGAAGATTGGGTGAAAAAATGTGTGCTGAGATTTCAGGAAACTCGTAGTTTTTTGGAAGCTTGGCAACCCCTTTCCATGAAAGTGATTTGCGCCAGTCTCTGCTTAGGGCTGCATCAATAGGAAACAAACCATAGAGATAGAACTTGGAACTACTTTATTGTATCAACTTTCAAAGAGCTAGCACAAACCGTGTTGGATTTAGAGTTCCAACTACATGTATCCATATAGGCGAAAACAGAGTGAAACCTAAAAATTAAAACAGTTACTGCCAACGAACAGTTTAACCTAGAAGAACGAAATTTGGTGAGCCAAGTAGGATAGGCGTACTGATCATTACCTGAAAGTGTCATCAAGATTGGGTGAAAAAATGTGTGCTGAGATTTCAGGAAACTCGTAGATTTTGGAAGCTTGGCAACCCCTTTCCATGAAAGTGATTTGCGCCAGTCTCTGCTTAGGGCTACATCAATAGGAAACAAACCATAGAGATAGAACTTGGAACTACTTTATTGTGTCATGTTTCAAAGAGTTAGCACAAACCGTGTTTGATTGAGAGTTCCAACTACATGTATCCATAGAGGCGAAAACAGAGTGAAACCTAAAAATTAAAACTGTTACTGCCAACGAACGGTTTAACCAAGAAGAACGAAATTTGGTGAGCCCACTGGGATTGGGGTTCTGATCATTACCTGAAAGTGCATTAAATTTGGGTGAAAAAATGTGTGCTGAGATTACAGGAAACTCGTATTTTTTTCGAATCTTGGCAACCCTTTCCATGAAAGTGATTTGCGCCAGTCTGCTTAGGGCTACATCAATAGGAAACAAACCATAGAGATATAACTGGCAACTACTTTATTGTGTCAAGTTTCAAAGAGCTAGCACAAACCGTGTTCGATTTAGAGTTCCAACTACATGTATCCATATAGGAGAAAACAGAGTGAAACCTAAAAATTAAAACTGTTACTGCCAACGAACGGTTTAACCTAAAAAAACGAAATTTGGTGAGCCAAGTGGGATTGGGGTACTGATCATTACCTGAAATTTTCATCAAGTTTGGGTGAAAAAATATGTGGTGAGATTTCAGGAAACTCGTAGTTTTTTGGAAGCTTGGCAACCCCTTTCCATGAAAGTGATATGCGCAGGTCTCTGCTTGGGGCTACATCAATAGAAAACAAACCATAGAGATAGAAATTGCAACTACTTTATTGTGTCAAGTTTCAAAGAGCTAGCACAAACGGTTTTGGATTTAGAGTTCCAACTACATGTATCCATATAGGCGAAAACAGAGTGAAACCTAAAAATTAAAACTGTTACTGCCAACGAACGGTTTAAACTAGAAGAACGAAATTTGGTGAGCCAAGTGGGATTGGGGTACTGATCATTACCTGAAAGTGTGATCCAGATTGGGTGAAAAAATGTGTGCTGAGATTTCAGGAAACTCGTAGTTTTTTGGAATCTTGGCAACCCCTTTCCATGAAAGTGATTTGCGCCAGTCTCTGCTTAGGGCTACATCAATAGGAAACAAACCATAGAGAGAGAACTTGGAACTACTTTGTTGTGTCAAGTTTCAAAGAGCTAGCACAAACCGTGTTGGATTTAGAGTTCCAACTACATGTATCCATATAGGCGAAAACAGAGTGAAACCTAAAAATTAAAACTGTTACTGCCAACGAACGGTTTAACCTAGAAGAACGAAATTTGGTGAGCCAAGTGGGATTGGGGTACTGATCATTACCTGAAATTTTCACCAAGATTGGGTGAAAAAATGTGTGCTGAGATTTCAGGAAACTCGTAGTTTTTTGGAAGCTTGGCAACCACTTTCCATGAAAGTGATTTGCGCCAGTCTCTGCTTAGGGTACATCAATAGGAAACAAACCATAGAGATAGAACTTGGAACTACGTTATTGTGTGAAGTTTCAAAGAGCTAGCACAAACCGTCTTTGATTTAGAGTTCCAACTACATGTATCCATATAGGCGAAAACAGAGTGAAACCTAAAAATTAAAACTGTTACTGCCAACAAACCGTTTAACCTAGAAGAATGAAATTTGGTGAGCCAAGTGGGATTGGGGTACTGATCATTACCTGAAAGTGTAATCAAGATTGGGTGAAAAAATATGTGCTGAGATTTCAGGAAACTCGTAGTTTTTTGGAAGCTTGGCAACCCATTTCCATAAAAGTGATTTGCGCCAGTCTCTGCTTAGCGCTACATCAATAGGAAACAAACAATAGAGATAGAACTTGGAACTACTTTATTGTGTCAAGTTTCAAAGAGCTAGGACTAACCGTGTTGGATTTAGAGTTCCAACTACATGTATCCATATAGGCGAAAACAGAGTGAAACCTAAATATTAAAACTGTTACTGCAAACGAACGGTTTAACCTAGAAGAACGAAATTTGGTGAGCCAAGTGTGATTGGGGTACTGATCATTACCTGAAAGTGTCATCAAGTTTGGGTGAAAAAATGTGTGCTGAGATTTCAGGAAACTCGTAGTTTTTTGGAAGCTTGGCAACTCCTTTCCATGTAAGTGATTGCGCCAGTCTCTGCTTAGCGCTACATCAATAGGAAACAAACCATAGAGATAGAACTTGGAACTACTTTATTGTGTCAAGTTTCAGAGAGTTAGCACAAACCGTGTTTGATTTAGAGTTCCAACTACATGTATCCATATAGGCGAAAACAGAGTGAAACCTAAAAATTAAAACTGTTACTGCCAACGAACGGTTTAACCTAGAAGAACGAAATTTGGTGAGCCAAGTGGGATTGGGGTACTGATCATTACCTGAAAGTGTCATGAAGATTGGGTGAAAAAATGTGTGCAGAGATTTCAGGAAACTCGTAGTTTTTTGGAAGCTTGGCAACCCCTTTCCATGAAAGTGATTTGCGCCAGTCTCTGCTTAGGGCTACATCAATAGGAACCAAACCATAGAGATAGAACTTGGAACTACTTTATTGTGTCAACTTTCAAAGAGCTAGCACAAACCGTGTTGGATTTAGAGTTCCAACTACATGTATCCATATAAGCGAAAACAGAGTGAAACCTAAAAATTAAAACAGTTACTGCCAACGAACGGTTTAACCTAGAAGAACAAAATTTGGTGAGCCAAGTGAGATAGGCGTACTGATCATTACCTGAAATTGTCATCAAGATTGGTTGAAAAAATGTGTGCTGAGACTTCAGGAAACTTGTAGTTTTTTGGAAGCTTGGCAACCCCTTTCCATGAAAGTGATTTGCGCCAGTCTCTGCTTGGGGCTACATCAATAGAAAACAAAACATAGAGATAGAACTTGGAACTACGTTATTGTGTCAAGTTTCAAAGAGCTAGCACAAACCGTCTTTGATTTAGAGTTCCAACTACATGTATCCATATAGGAGAAAACAGAGTGAAACCTAAAAATTAAAACTGTTACTGCCAATGAACGGTTTAACCTAGAAGAATGAAATTTGGTGAGCCAAGTGGGATTGGAGTACTGATCATTACCTGAAATTGTCACCAAGTTTGGGTAAAATAATGTGTGCTGAGATTTCAGGAAACTCGTAGTTTTTTGGAAGCTTGGCAACCACTTTCCATGAAAGTGATTTGCGCCAGTTTCTGCTTAGGCCTACATCAATAGGAAACAAACCATAGAGATAGAACTTGGAACTACTTTATTGTGTCAAGTTTCAGAGAGTTAGCACAAACCGTGTTTGATTTAGAGTTCCAACTACATGTATCCATAAGGCGAAAACAGAGTGAAACCTAAAAATTAAAACTGTTACTGCCAACGAACGGTTTTACCTAGAAGAACGAAATTTGGTGAGCCAAGTGGGATTGGGGTACTGATCATTACCTGAAAGTGTCATCAAGATTGGGTGAAAAAATATGTGCTGAGATTTCAGGAAACTCGTAGTTTTTTGGAAGCTTGGCAACCCATTTCCATACAAGTGATTTGCGCCAGTCTCTGCTTAGGGCTACATCAATAGGAAACAAACCATAGATATAGAACTTGGAACTACTTTATTGTGTCAAGTTTCAAAGAGCTAGCACAAACCGTGTTGGATTTAGAGTTCCAACTACATGTATCCATATAGGCGAAAACAGTGAAACCTAAAAATTAAAACTGTTACTGCCAACGAACGGTTTAACCTATTAAAACGAAATTTGGTGAGCCAAGTGGGATTGGGGTACTGATCATTACCTGAAAGTGTCATCAAGATTGGGTGAAAAAATATGTGCTGAGATTTCAGGAAACTGGTAGTTTTTTGGAAGCTTGGCAAACCCTTTCCATGAAAGTGATTTGCGCCAGTCTCTGCTTAGGGCTACATCAATAGGAAACAAACCATAGATATAGAACTTGGAACTACTTTATTGTGTCAAGTTTCAAGGAGCTAGCACAAACCGTGTTGATTTAGAGTTCCACCTACATGTATCCATATAGGCGAAATTAGAGTGAAACCTAAAAATTAAAACTGTTACTGCCAACGAACGGTTTAACCTAGAAGAACGAAATTTGGTGAGCCAAGTGGGATTGGGTAGTGGTCATTACCTGAAAGTGTCATCAAGATTGGGTGAAAAAAAATGTGCTGAGATTTCAGGAAACTCGTAGTTTTTTTGGAAGCTTGGCAACCCATTTCCATACAAGTGATTTGCGCCAGTCTCTGCCTAGGGCTACATCAATAGGAAACAAACCATAGAGATAGAACTTGGAACTACATTATTGTGTCAAGTTTCAAAGAGCTAGCACAAACTGTGTTGGATTTAGAGTTCCAACTACATGTATCCATATAGGCGAAAACAGTGAAACCTAAAAATTAAAACTGTTACTGCCAACGAACGGTTTAACCTATTAGAACGAAATTTGGTGAGCCAAGTGGGATTGGGGTACTGATCATTACCTGAAAGTGCCATCAAGATTGGGTGAAAAAATGTGTGCTGAGATTTCAGGAAACTCGTAGTTTTTTGGAAGCTTGGCAAACCCTTTCCATGAAAGTGATTTGCGCCAGTCTCTGCTTAGGGCTACATCAATAGGAAACAAACCATAGAGATAGAACTTGGAACTACTTTATTGTGTCAAGTTTCAAAGAGCTAGCACAAACCGTGTTTGATTTAGAGTTCCAACTACATGTATCCATATAGGCGAAAACAGAGTGAAAACTAAAATTAAAACTGTTACTGCCAACGAACGGTTTTACATAGAAGAACGAAATTTGGTGAGCCAAGTGGGATTGGGGTACTGATCATTACCTGAAAGTGTCATGAAAATTGGGTGAAAAAATGTGTGCTGAGATTTCAGGAAACTCGTAGTTTTTTGGAAGCTTGGCAACCACTTTCCATGAAAGTGATTTGCGCCAGTCTCTGCTTAGGGCTACATCAATAGGAAACAAACCATAGAGATAGAACTTGGAACTACGTTATTGTGTGAAGTTTCAAAGAGCTAGCACAAACCGTGTTTGATTTAGAGTTCCAACTACATGTATCCATATAGGCGAAAACAGAGTGAAACCTAAAAATTAAAACTGTTACTGCCAACGAACGGTTTAACCTATAAGAACGAAATTTGGTGAGCCAAGTGGGATTGGGGTACTGATCATTACCTGAAAGTGTCATGAAAATTGGGTGAAAAAATGTGTGCTGAGATTTCAGGAAACTCGTAGTTTTTTGGAAGCTTGGCAACCCCTTTCCATAAAAGTGATTTGCGCCAGTCTCTGCTTAGCGCTACATCAATAGGAAACAAACCATAGAGATAGAACTTGGAACTACGTTATTGTGTGAAGTTTCAAAGAGCTAGCACAAACCGTCTTTGATTTAGAGTTCCAACTACATGTATCCATATAGGTGAAAACAGAGTGAAACCTAAAAATTAAAACTGTTACTGCCAACAAACCGTTTAACCTAGAAGAATGAAATTTGGTGAGCCAAGTGGGATTGGGGTACTGATCATTACCTGAAAGTGTAATCAAGATTGGGTGAAAAAATATGTGCTGAGATTTCAGGAAACTCGTAGTTTTTTGGAAGCTTGGCAACCCATTTCCATAAAAGTGATTTGCGCCAGTCTCTGCTTAGCGCTACATCAATAGGAAACAAACAATAGAGATAGAACTTGGAACTACTTTACTGTGTCAAGTTTCAAAGAGCTAGGACTAACCGTGTTGGATTTAGAGTTCCAACTACATGTATCCATATAGGCGAAAACAGAGTGAAACCTAAATATTAAAACTGTTACTGCCAACGAACGGTTTAACCTAGAAGAACGAAATTTGGTGAGCCAAGTGTGATTGGGGTACTGATCATTACCTGAAAGTGTCATCAAGTTTGGGTGAAAAAATGTGTGCTGAGATTTCAGGAAACTCGTAGTTTTTTGGAAGCTTGGCAACCCCTTTCCATGAAAGTGATTTGCGCCAGTCTCTGCTTAGGGCTACATCAATAGGAAACAAACCATAGAGATAGAACTTGGAACTACTTTATTGTGTCAAGTTTCAAAGAGCTAGCACAAACCGTCTTTGATTTAGAGTTCCAACTACATGTATCCATATAGGAGAAAACAGAGTGAAAACTAAAATTAAAACTGTTACTGCCAACGGACGGTTTAACCTAGAAGATCGAAATTTGTTGAGCCAAGTGGGATTGGAGTACTGAACATTTCCTGAAAGTGTCATCAAGATTGGGTGAAAAAATGTGTGCTGAGATTTCAGGAAACTCGTAGTTTTTTGGAAGCTTGGCAACCCCTTTCCATGAAAGTGATTTGCGCCAGTCTCTGCTTAGGGCTACATCAATAGGAAACAAACCATAGAGACAGAACTTGGAACTACTTTATTGTGTCAAGTTTCAAAGAGATAGCACAAACCGTGTTTGATTTAGAGTTCCAACTACATGTATCCATATAGGCAAAATCAGAGTGAAACCTAAAATTTAAAACTGTTACTGATAAAGAACGGTTTAACCTAGAAGAACGAATTTTGGTGAGCCAAGTGGGATTGAGGTACTGATCATTACCTGAAATTATCATCAAGATTGGGTTAAAAAATGTGTGCTGAGATTTCAGGAAACTAGTTGTTTTTTGGAAGCTTGGCAACCCCTTTCTATGAAAGTGATTTGCGCCAGTCTCTGCTTAGGGCTACATCAATAGGAAACAAACCATAGAGATAGAACTTGGAACTACTTTATTGTGTCAAGATTCAAAGAGCTAGCACAAACCGTCTTTGATTTAGAGTTCCAACTACATGTATCCATATAGGAGAAAACACAGTGAAACCTAAAAATTAAAACTGTTACTGCCAACGAACAGTTTAACCTAGAAGAACGAAATTTGGTGAGCCAAGTGGGATTGGGGTACTGATCATTACCTGAAAGTGTAATCAAGATTGGGTGAAAAAATATGTGCTGAGATTTCAGGAAACTCGTAGTTTTTTGGAAGCTTGGCAACCCCTTTCCATAAAAGTGATTTGCGCCAGTCTCTGCTTAGCGCTACATCAATAGGAAACAAACCATAGAGATAGAACTTGGAACTACTTTATTGTGTCAAGTTTCAGAGAGTTAGCACAAACCGTGTTTGATTTAGAGTTCCAACTATATGTATCCATAAGTCGAAAACAGAGTGAAACCTAAAAATTAAAACTGTTACTGCCAACGAACGGTTTTACCTAGAAGAACGAAATTTGGTGAGCCAAGTGGGATTGGGGTACTGATCATTACCTGAAAGTGTCATGAAAATTGGGTGAAAAAATGTGTGCTGAGATTTCAGGAAACTCGTAGTTTTTTGGAAGCTTGGCAACCACTTTCCATGAAAGTGATTTGCGCCAGTCTCTGCTTAGGGCTACATCAATAGGAAACAAACCATAGAGATAGAACTTGGAACTACGTTATTGTGTGAAGTTTCAAAGAGCTATCACAAACCGTCTTTGATTTAGAGTTCCAACTACATGTATCCATATAGGAGAAAACAGAGTGAAACCTAAAAATTAAAACTGTTACTGCCAACGAACGGTTTAACCTAGAAGAACGAAATTTGGTGAGCCAAGTGGGATTGGGGTACTGATCATTACCTGAAAGTGTCATCAAGATTGGGTGAAAAAATATGTGCTGAGATTTCAGGAAACTCGTAGTTTTTTGGAAGCTTGGCAACCCATTTCCATACAAGTGATTTGCGCCAGTCTCTGCTTAGGGCTACATCAATAGGAAACAAACCATAGAGATAGAACTTGGAACTACTTTATTGTGTCAAGTTTCAAAGAGCTAGCACAAACCGTGTTGGATTTAGAGTTCCAACTACATGTATCCATATAGGCGAAAACAGTGAAACCTAAAAATTAAAACTGTTACTGCCAACGAACGGTTTAACCTATTAAAACGAAATTTGGTGAGCCAAGTGGGATTGGGGTACTGATCATTACCTGAAAGTGTCATCAAGATTGGGTGAAAAAAAATGTGCTGATATTTCAGGAAACTCGTAGTTTTTTTGGAAGCTTGGCAACCCATTTCCATACAAGTGATTTGCGCCAGTCTCTGCCTAGGGCTACATCAATAGGAAAAAAACCATAGAGATAGAACTTGGAACTACATTATTGTGTCAAGTTTCAAAGAGTTAGCACAAACCATGTTGGATTTAGAGTTCCAACTACATGTATCCATATAGGCGAAAACAGTGAAACCTAAAAATTAAAACTGTTACTGCCAACGAACGGTTTAACCTATTAGAACGAAATTTGGTGAGCCAAGTGGGATTGGGGTACTGATCATTACCTGAAAGTGCCATCAAGATTGGGTGAAAAAATGTGTGCTGGGATTTCAGGAAACTCGTAGTTTTTTGGAAGCTTGGCAAACCCTTTCCATGAAAGTGATTTGCGCCAGTCTCTGCTTAGGGCTACATCAATAGGAAACAAACCATAGAGATAGAACTTGGAACTACTTTATTGTGTCAAGTTTCAAAGAGCTAGCACAAACCGTGTTTGATTTAGAGTTCCAACTACATGTATCCATATAGGCGAAAACAGAGTGAAAACTAAAATTAAAACTGTTACTGCCAACGAACGGTTTAACCTAGAAGAACGAAATTTGGTGAGCCAAGTGGGATTGGGGTACTGATCATTACCTGAAAGTGTCATGAAAATTGGGTGAAAAAATGTGTACTGAGATTTCAGGAAACTCGTAGTTTTTTGGAAGCTTGGCAACCACTTTCCATGAAAGTGATTTGCGCCAGTCTCTGCTTAGGGCTACATCAATAGGAAACAAACCATAGAGATAGAACTTGGAACTACGTTATTGTGTGAAGTTTCAAAGAGCTAGCACAAACCGTCTTTGATTTAGAGTTCCAACTACATGTATCCATATAGGCGAAAACAGAGTGAAACCTAAAAATTAAAACTGTTACTGCCAACAAACCGTTTAACCTAGAAGAATGAAATTTGGTGAGCCAAGTGGGATTGGGGTACTGATCATTACCTGAAAGTGTAATCAAGATTGGGTGAAAAAATATGTGCTGAGATTTCAGGAAACTCGTAGTTTTTTGGAAGCTTGGCAACCCCTTTCCATAAAAGTGATTTGCGCCAGTCTCTGCTTAGCGCTACATCAATAGGAAACAAACCATAGAGATAGAACTTGGAACTACTTTATTGTGTCCAGTTTCAAAGAGCTAGGACTAACCGTGTTGGATTTAGAGTTCCAACTACATGTATCCATATAGGCGAAAACAGAGTGAAACCTAAATATTAAAACTGTTACTGCCAACGAACGGTTTAACCTAGAAGAACGAAATTTGGTGAGCCAAGTGGGATTGGGGTACTGATCATTACCTGAAAGTGTCATCAAGTTTGGGTGAAAAAATGTGTGCTGAGATTTCAGGAAACTCGTAGTTTTTTGGAAGCTTGGCAACCCCTTTCCATGAAGGTGATTTGCGCCAGTCTCTGCTTAGGGCTACATCAATAGGAAACAAACCATAGAGATAGAACTTGGAACTACTTTATTGTGTCAAGATTCAAAGAGCTAGCACAAACCGTGTTTGATTTAGAGTTCCAACTACATGTATCCATATAGGCGAAATCAGAGTGAAACCTAAAAATTAAAACTGTTACTTCCAACGAACGGTTTAAACTAGAAGAACAAAATTTGGTGAGCCAAGTGGGATTGGGGCACTGATCATTACCTGAAAGTGTAATCAAGATTGGGTGAAAAAAAATGTGCTGAGATTTCAGGAAACTCGTAGTTTTTTGGAAGCTTGGCAACCCATTTCCATAAAAGTGATTTGCACCAGTCTCTGCTTAGGGCTACATCAATAGGAAACAAACCATAGAGATAGAACTTGGAACTACTTTATTGTGTCAAGTTTCAAAGAGCTACCACTAACCGTGTTGGATTTAGAGTTCCAACTACATGTATCCATATAGGAGAAAACAGAGTGAAACCTAAAAATTAAAACTGTTACTGCCAACGAACGGTTTAACCTATTAGAACGAAATTTGGTGAGCCAATTGGGATTGGGGTACTGATCATTACCTAAAAGTGTAATCAAGATTGGGTGAAAAAATATGTGCTGAGATTTCAGGAAACTCGTAGTTTTTTGGAAGCTTGGCAACCCCTTTCCATGAAAGTGATTTGCGCCAGTCTCTGCTTAGCGCTACATCAATAGGAAACAAACCATAGAGATAGAACTTGGAACTACTTTATTGTGTCAAGTTTCAAAGAGCTAGCACTAACCGTGTTGGATTTAGAGTTCCAACTACATGTATCCATGTAGGCGAAAACAGAGTGAAACCTAAAAATTAAAACTGTTACTGCCAACGAACGGTTTAACCTAGAAGAACGAAATTTGGTGAGCCAAGTGGGATTGGGGAACTGATCATTATCTGAAAGTGTCACCAATATTGGGTGAAAAAATGTGTGCTGAGATTTCAGGAAACTCGTAGTTTTTTGGAAGCTTGGCAACTCCTTTCCATGTAAGTGATTGCGCCAGTCTCT
Source organism: Spermophilus citellus (assembly GCF_964194105.1). Lineage (NCBI taxonomy): Eukaryota > Metazoa > Chordata > Mammalia > Rodentia > Sciuridae > Spermophilus > Spermophilus citellus. The sequence continues at coordinate 23,414,583 of NC_138196.1, read as the reverse complement.
GCTTAGGGCTACATCAATAGGAAACAAACCATAGAGATAGAACTTGGAACTACTTTATTGTGTCAAGTTTCAGAGAGTTAGCACAAACCGTGTTTGATTTAGAGTTCCAACTACATGTATCCATAAGGCGAAAACAGAGTGAAACCTAAAAATTAAAACTGTTACTGCCAACGAACGTTTTAACCTAGAAGAACGAAATTTGGTGAGCCAAGTGGGACTGGGGTACTGATCATTACCTGAAAGTGTCATGAAAATTGGGTGAAAAAATGTGTGCTGAGATTTCAGGAAACTCGTATTTTTTTGGAAGCTTGGCAACCCCTTTCCATGAAAGTGATTTGCGCCAGTCTCTGCTTAGGGCTACATCAATAGGAAACAAACCATAGAGATAGAACTTGGAACTAGTTTATTGTGTCAAGTTTCAAAGAGCTAGCACAAACCGTGTTTGATTTAGAGTTCCACCTCCATGTACCCATATAGGCGAAATCAGAGTGAAACCTAAAAATTAAAACTGTTACTGCCAACGAACGGTTTAACCTAGAAGAACGAAAATTGGTGAGCCAAGTGGGATTGGGGTACTGATCATTACCTGAAAGTGTCATCAAGATTGGGTGAAAAAAAAATGTGCTGAGATTTCAGGAAACTCGTAGTTTTTTGGAAGCTTGGCAACCCATTTCCATACAAGTGATTTGCGCCAGTCTCTGCTTAGGGCTACATCAATAGGAAACAAACCATAGAGATAGAACTTGGAACTACTTTATTGTGTCAAGTTTCAAAGAGCTAGCACAAACCGTGTTGGATTTAGAGTTTCAACTACATGTATCCATATAGGCGAAAACAGTGAAACCTAAAAATTTAAACTGTTACTGCCAACGAACGGTTTAACCTATTAGAACGAAATTTGGTGAGCCAAGTGGGATTGTGGTACTGATCATTACCTGAAAGTGCCATCAAGATTGGGTGAAAAAATATGTGCTGAGATTTCAGGAAACTCGTAGTTTTTTGGAATCTTGGCAACCCCTTTCCATGAAAGTGATTTGCGCCAGTCTCTGCTTAGGGCTACATCAATAGGAAACAAACCATAGACATAGAACTTGGAACTACTTTATTGTGTCAAGTTTCAAAGAGCTAGCACAAACCGTGTTTGATTTAGAGTTCCAACTACATGTATCCATATAGGCGAAAACAGAGTGAAAACTAAATTTAAAACTGTCACTGCCAATGAATGGTTTAACCTAGAAGAACGAAATTTGTTGAGCCAAGTGGGATTGGAGTACTGAACATTACCTGAAAGTGTCATCAAGATTGGGTGAAAAAATGTGTGCTGAGATTTCAGGAAACTCGTAGTTTTTTGGAAGCTTGGCAACCCCTTTCCATGAAAGTGATTTGCGCCAGTCGCTGCTTAGAGCTACATCAATAGGAAACAAACCATAGAGATAGAATTTTGAACTACTTTATTGTGTCAAGTTTCAAAGAGCTAGCACAAACCGTGTTGGACTTAGAGTTTCAACTACATGTATCCATATAGGCGAAAACAGTGAAACCTAAAAATTTAAACTGTTACTGCCAACGAACGGTTTAACCTATTAGAACGAAATTTGGTGAGCCAAGTGGGATTGTGGTACTGATCATTACCTGAAAGTGCCATCAAGATTGGGTGAAAAAATATGTGCTGAGATTTCAGGAAACTCGTAGTTTTTTGGAAGCTTGGCAAACCCTTTCAATGAAAGTGATTTGCGCCAGTCTCTGCTTAGGGCTACATCAATAGGAAACAAACCATAGAGATAGAACTTGGAACTACTTTATTGTGTCAAGTTTCAAAGAGCTAGCACAAACCGTGTTTGATTTAGAGTTCCACCTACATGTACCCATATAGGCGAAATCAGAGTGAAACCTAAAAATTAAAATTGTTACTGCCAACGAACGGTTTAACCTAGAAGAACGAAATTTGGTGAGCCAAGTGGGATTGGGGTACTGATCATTACCTGAAAGTGTAATCAAGATTGGGTGAAAAAAAATGTCCTGAGATTTCAGGAAACTCGTAGTTTTTTGGAAGCTTGGCAACCCATTTCCATACAAGTGATTTGCGCCAGTCTCTGCTTAGGGCTACATCAATAGGAAACAAACCATAGAGATAGAACTTGGAACTGCTTTATTGTGTCAAGTTTCAAAGAACTAGCACAAACCGTGTTGGATTTAGAGTTCCAACTACATGTATCCATATAGGCGAAAACAGTGAAACCTAAAAATTAAAACTGTTACTGCCAACGAACAGTTTAACCTAGAAGAACGAAATTTGTTGAGCCAAGTGGGATTGGGGTACTGATCATTACCTGAAAGTGTAATCAAGATTGGGTGAAAAAATGTGTGCTGAGATTTCAGGAAACTCGTATTTTTTTGGAAGCTTGGCAACCCCTTTCCATAAAAGTGATTTGCGCCAGTCTCTGCTTAGCGCTACATCAATAGGAAACAAACCATAGAGATAGAACTTGGAACTACGTTATTGTGTGAAGTTTCAAAGAGCTAGCACAAACCGTGTTTGATTTAGAGTTCCACCTACATGTATCCATATAGGCGAAATTAGAGTGAAACCTAAAAATTAAAACTGTTACTGCCAACGAACGGTTTATCCTAGAAGAACGAAATTTGGTGAGCCAAGTGGGATTGGGGTACTGATCATTACCTGAAAGTGTCATCAAGATTGGGTGAAAAAAAATGTGCTGAGATTTCAGGAAACTCGTAGTTTTTTGGAAGCTTGGCAACCCATTTCCATACAAGTGATTTGCGCCAGTCTCTGCCTAGGGCTACATCAATAGGAAACAAACCATAGAGATAGAACTTGGAACTACATTATTGTGTCAAGTTTCAAAGAGCTAGCACAAACCGTGTTGGATTTAGAGTTCCAACTACATGTATCCATATAGGCGAAAACAGTGAAACCTAAAAATTAAAACTGTTACTGCCAACGAACGGTTTAACCTATTAGAACGAAATTTGGTGAGCCAAGTGGGATTGGGGTACTGATCATTACCTGAAAGTGGCATCAAGATTGGGTGAAAAAATGTGTGCTGAGATTTCAGGAAACTCGTAGTTTTTTGGAAGCTTGGCAAACCCTTTCCATGAAAGTGATTTGCGCCAGTCTCTGCTTAGGGCTACATCAATAGGAAACAAACCATAGAGATAGAACTTGGAACTACTTTATTGTGTCAAGTTTCAAAGAGCTAGCACAAACCGTGTTTGATTTAGAGTTCCAACTACATGTATCCATATAGGCGAAACAGAGTGAAAACTAAAATTAAAACTGTTACTGCCAACGAACGGTTTAACCTAGAAGAACGAAATTTGTTGAGCCAAGTGGGATTGGAGTACTGAACATTACCTGAAAGTGTCATCAAGATTGGGTGAAAAAATGTGTGCTGAGATTTCAGGAAACTCGTAGTTTTTTGGAAGCTTGGCAACCCCTTTCCATGAAGGTGATTTGCGCCAGTCTCTGCTTAGGGCTACATCAATAGGAAACAAACCATAGAGATAGAACTTGGAACTACTTTATTGTGTCAAGTTTCAAAGAGCTAGAACAAACCGTGTTTGATTTAGAGTTCCAACTACATGTATCCATATAGGCGAAATCAGAGTGAAACCTAAAAATTAAAACTGTTACTTCCAACGAACGGTTTAAACTAGAAGAACAAAATTTGGTGAGCCAAGTGGGATTGGGGCACTGATCATTACCTGAAAGTGTAATCAAGATTGGGTGAAAAAAAAATGTGCTGAGATTTCAGGAAACTCGTAGTTTTTTGGAAGCTTGGCAACCCATTTCCATAAAAGTGATTTGCGCCAGTCTCTGCTTAGGGCTACATCAATAGGAAACAAACCATAGAGATAGAACTTGGAACTACTTTATTGTGTCAAGTTTCAAAGAGCTACCACTAACCGTGTTGGATTTAGAGTTCCAACTACATGTATCCATATAGGAGAAAACAGAGTGAAACCTAAAAATTAAAACTGTTACTGCCAACGAACGGTTTAACCTATTAGAACGAAATTTGGTGAGCCAAGTGGGATTGGGGTACTGATCATTACCTAAAAGTGTAATCAAGATTGGGTGAAAAAATATGTGCTGAGATTTCAGGAAACTCGTAGTTTTTTGGAAGCTTGGCAACCCCTTTCCATAAAAGTGATTTGCGCCAGTCTCTGCTTAGCGCTACATCAATAGGAAACAAACCATAGAGATAGAAGTTGGAACTACTTTATTGTGTCAAGTTTCAAAGAGCTAGCACTAACCGTGTTGGATTTAGAGTTCCAACTACATGTATCCATATAGGCGAAAACAGAGTGAAACCTAAAAATTAAAACTGTTACTGCCAACGAACGGTTTAACCTAGAAGAACGAAATTTGGTGAGCCAAGTGGGATTGGGGTACTGATCATTACCTGAAAGTGTCACCAAGATTGGGTGAAAAAATGTGTGCTGAGATTTCAGGAAACTCGTAGTTTTTTGGAAGCTTGGCAACTCCTTTCCATGTAAGTGATTGCGCCAGTCTCTGCTTAGGGCTACATCAATAGGAAACAAACCATAGAGATAGAACTTGGAACTACTTTATTGTGTCAAGTTTCAGAGAGTTAGCACAAACCGTGTTTGATTTAGAGTTCCAACTACATGTATCCATAAGGCGAAAACAGAGTGAAACCTAAAAATTAAAACTGTTACTGCCAACGAACGGTTTAACCTAGAAGAACGAAATTTGGTGAGCCAAGTGGGACTGGGGTACTGATCATTACCTGAAAGTGTAATCAAGATTGGGTGAAAAAATGTGTGCTGAGATTTCAGGAAACTCGTATTTTTTTGGAAGCTTGGCAACCCCTTTCCATGAAAGTGATTTGCGCCAGTCTCTGCTTAGCGCTACATCAATAGGAAACAAACCATAGAGATAGAACTTGGAACTACGTTATTGTGTGAAGTTTCAAAGAGCTAGCACAAACCGTCTTTGATTTAGAGTTCCAACTACATGTATCCATATAGGCGAAAACAGAGTGAAACCTAAAAATTAAAACTGTTACTGCCAACAAACCGTTTAACCTAGAAGAATGAAATTTGGTGAGCCAAGTGGGATTGGGGTACTGATCATTACCTGAAAGTGTAATCAAGATTGGGTGAAAAAATATGTGCTGAGATTTCAGGAAACTCGTAGTTTTTTGGAAGCTTGGCAACCCCTTTCCATAAAAGTGATTTGCGCCAGTCTCTGCTTAGCGCTACATCAATAGGAAACAAACCATAGAGATAGAACTTGGAACTACTTTATTGTGTCAAGTTTCAAAGAGCTAGGACTAACCGTGTTGGATTTAGAGTTCCAACTACATGTATCCATATAGGCGAAAACAGAGTGAAACCTAAATATTAAAACTGTTACTGCCAACGAACGGTTTAACCTAGAAGAACGAAATTTGGTGAGCCAAGTGGGATTGGGGTACTGATCATTACCTGAAAGTGTCATCAAGTTTGGGTGAAAAAATGTGTGCTGAGATTTCAGGAAACTCGTAGTTTTTTGGAAGCTTGGCAACCCCTTTCCATGAAGGTGATTTGCGCCAGTCTCTGCTTAGGGCTACATCAATAGGAAACAAACCATAGAGATAGAACTTGGAACTACTTTATTGTGTCAAGATTCAAAGAGCTAGCACAAACCGTGTTTGATTTAGAGTTCCAACTACATGTATCCATATAGGCGAAATCAGAGTGAAACCTAAAAATTAAAACTGTTACTTCCAACGAACGGTTTAAACTAGAAGAACAAAATTTGGTGAGCCAAGTGGGATTGGGGCACTGATCATTACCTGAAAGTGTAATCAAGATTGGGTGAAAAAAAATGTGCTGAGATTTCAGGAAACTCGTAGTTTTTTGGAAGCTTGGCAACCCATTTCCATAAAAGTGATTTGCACCAGTATCTGCTTAGGGCTACATCAATAGGAAACAAACCATAGAGATAGAACTTGGAACTACTTTATTGTGTCAAGTTTCAAAGAGCTACCACTAACCGTGTTGGATTTAGAGTTCCAACTACATGTATCCATATAGGAGAAAACAGAGTGAAACCTAAAAATTAAAACTGTTACTGCCAACGAACGGTTTAACCTATTAGAACGAAATTTGGTGGGCCAATTGGGATTGGGGTACTGATCATTACCTAAAAGTGTAATCAAGATTGGGTGAAAAAATATGTGCTGAGATTTCAGGAAACTCGTAGTTTTTTGGAAGCTTGGCAACCCCTTTCAATAAAAGTGATTTGCGCCAGTCTCTGCTTAGCGCTACATCAATAGGAAACAAACCATAGAGATAGAACTTGGAACTACTTTATTGTGTCAAGTTTCAAAGAGCTAGCACTAACCGTGTTGGATTTAGAGTTCCAACTACATGTATCCATGTAGGCGAAAACAGAGTGAAACCTAAAAATTAAAACTGTTACTGCCAACGAACGGTTTAACCTAGAAGAACGAAATTTGGTGAGCCAAGTGGGATTGGGGAACTGATCATTATCTGAAAGTGTCACCAATATTGGGTGAAAAAATGTGTGCTGAGATTTCAGGAAACTCGTAGTTTTTTGGAAGCTTGGCAACTCCTTTCCATGTAAGTGATTGCGCCAGTCTCTGCTTAGGGCTACATCAATAGGAAACAAACCATAGAGATAGAACTTGGAACTACTTTATTGTGTCAAGTTTCAGAGAGTTAGCACAAACCGTGTTTGATTTAGAGTTCCAACTACATGTATCCATAAGGCGAAAACAGAGTGAAACCTAAAAATTAAAACTGTTACTGCCAACGAACGTTTTAACCTAGAAGAACGAAATTTGGTGAGCCAAGTGGGACTGGGGTACTGATCATTACCTGAAAGTGTCATGAAAATTGGGTGAAAAAATGTGTGCTGAGATTTCAGGAAACTCGTATTTTTTTGGAAGCTTGGCAACCCCTTTCCATGAAAGTGATTTGCGCCAGTCTCTGCTTAGGGCTACATCAATAGGAAACAAACCATAGAGATAGAACTTGGAACTAGTTTATTGTGTCAAGTTTCAAAGAGCTAGCACAAACCGTGTTTGATTTAGAGTTCCACCTCCATGTACCCATATAGGCGAAATCAGAGTGAAACCTAAAAATTAAAACTGTTACTGCCAACGAACGGTTTAACCTAGAAGAACGAAAATTGGTGAGCCAAGTGGGATTGGGGTACTGATCATTACCTGAATGTGTCATCAAGATTGGGTGAAAAAAAAATGTGCTGAGATTTCAGGAAACTCGTAGTTTTTTGGAAGCTTGGCAACCCATTTCCATACAAGTGATTTGCGCCAGTCTCTGCTTAGGGCTACATCAATAGGAAACAAACCATAGAGATAGAACTTGGAACTACTTTATTGTGTCAAGTTTCAAAGAGCTACCACTAACCGTGTTGGATTTAGAGTTTCAACTACATGTATCCATATAGGCGAAAACAGTGAAACCTAAAAATTTAAACTGTTACTGCCAACGAACGGTTTAACCTATTAGAACGAAATTTGGTGAGCCAAGTGGGATTGTGGTACTGATCATTACCTGAAAGTGCCATCAAGATTGGGTGAAAAAATATGTGCTGAGATTTCAGGAAACTCGTAGTTTTTTGGAATCTTGGCAACCCCTTTCCATGAAAGTGATTTGCGCCAGTCTCTGCTTAGGGCTACATCAATAGGAAACAAACCATAGACATAGAACTTGGAACTACTTTATTGTGTCAAGTTTCAAAGAGCTAGCACAAACCGTGTTTGATTTAGAGTTCCAACTACATGTATCCATATAGGCGAAAACAGAGTGAAAACTAAATTTAAAACTGTCACTGCCAATGAATGGTTTAACCTAGAAGAACGAAATTTGTTGAGCCAAGTGGGATTGGAGTACTGAACATTACCTGAAAGTGTCATCAAGATTGGGTGAAAAAATGTGTGCTGAGATTTCAGGAAACTCGTAGTTTTTTGGAAGCTTGGCAACCCCTTTCCATGAAAGTGATTTGCGCCAGTCGCTGCTTAGAGCTACATCAATAGGAAACAAACCATAGAGATAGAATTTTGAACTACTTTATTGTGTCAAGTTTCAAAGAGCTAGCACAAACCGTGTTGGACTTAGAGTTTCAACTACATGTATCCATATAGGCGAAAACAGTGAAACCTAAAAATTTAAACTGTTACTGCCAACGAACGGTTTAACCTATTAGAACGAAATTTGGTGAGCCAAGTGGGATTGTGGTACTGATCATTACCTGAAAGTGCCATCAAGATTGGGTGAAAAAATATGTGCTGAGATTTCAGGAAACTCGTAGTTTTTTGGAAGCTTGGCAAACCCTTTCAATGAAAGTGATTTGCGCCAGTCTCTGCTTAGGGCTACATCAATAGGAAACAAACCATAGAGATAGAACTTGGAACTACTTTATTGTGTCAAGTTTCAAAGAGCTAGCACAAACCGTGTTTGATTTAGAGTTCCACCTACATGTACCCATATAGGCGAAATCAGAGTGAAACCTAAAAATTAAAATTGTTACTGCCAACGAACGGTTTAACCTAGAAGAACGAAATTTGGTGAGCCAAGTGGGATTGGGGTACTGATCATTACCTGAAAGTGTAATCAAGATTGGGTGAAAAAAAATGTCCTGAGATTTCAGGAAACTCGTAGTTTTTTGGAAGCTTGGCAACCCATTTCCATACAAGTGATTTGCGCCAGTCTCTGCTTAGGGCTACATCAATAGGAAACAAACCATAGAGATAGAACTTGGAACTGCTTTATTGTGTCAAGTTTCAAAGAACTAGCACAAACCGTGTTGGATTTAGAGTTCCAACTACATGTATCCATATAGGCGAAAACAGTGAAACCTAAAAATTAAAACTGTTACTGCCAACGAACAGTTTAACCTAGAAGAACGAAATTTGTTGAGCCAAGTGGGATTGGGGTACTGATCATTACCTGAAAGTGTAATCAAGATTGGGTGAAAAAATGTGTGCTGAGATTTCAGGAAACTCGTATTTTTTTGGAAGCTTGGCAACCCCTTTCCATAAAAGTGATTTTCGCCAGTCTCTGCTTAGCGCTACATCAATAGGAAACAAACCATAGAGATAGAACTTGGAACTACGTTATTGTGTGAAGTTTCAAAGAGCTAGCACAAACCGTGTTTGATTTAGAGTTCCACCTACATGTATCCATATAGGCGAAATTAGAGTGAAACCTAAAAATTAAAACTGTTACTGCCAACGAACGGTTTATCCTAGAAGAACGAAATTTGGTGAGCCAAGTGGGATTGGGGTACTGATCATTACCTGAAAGTGTCATCAAGATTGGGTGAAAAAAAATGTGCTGAGATTTCAGGAAACTCGTAGTTTTTTGGAAGCTTGGCAACCCATTTCCATACAAGTGATTTGCGCCAGTCTCTGCCTAGGGCTACATCAATAGGAAACAAACCATAGAGATAGAACTTGGAACTACATTATTGTGTCAAGTTTCAAAGAGCTAGCACAAACCGTGTTGGATTTAGAGTTCCAACTACATGTATCCATATAGGCGAAAACAGTGAAACCTAAAAATTAAAACTGTTACTGCCAACGAACGGTTTAACCTATTAGAACGAAATTTGGTGAGCCAAGTGGGATTGGGGTACTGATCATTACCTGAAAGTGGCATCAAGATTGGGTGAAAAAATGTGTGCTGAGATTTCAGGAAACTCGTAGTTTTTTGGAAGCTTGGCAAACCCTTTCCATGAAAGTGATTTGCGCCAGTCTCTGCTTAGGGCTACATCAATAGGAAACAAACCATAGAGATAGAACTTGGAACTACTTTATTGTGTCAAGTTTCAAAGAGCTAGCACAAACCGTGTTTGATTTAGAGTTCCAACTACATGTATCCATATAGGCGAAAACAGAGTGAAAACTAAAATTAAAACTGTTACTGCCAACGAACGGTTTAACCTAGAAGAACGAAATTTGGTGAGCCAAGTGGGATTGGGGTACTGATCATTACCTGAAAGTGTCACCAAGATTGGGTGAAAAAATGTGTGCTGAGATTTCAGGAAACTCGTAGTTTTTTGGAAGCTTGGCAACTCCTTTCCATGTAAGTGATTGCGCCAGTCTCTGCTTAGGGCTACATCAATAGGAAACAAACCATAGAGATAGAACTTGGAACTACTTTATTGTGTCAAGTTTCAGAGAGTTAGCACAAACCGTGTTTGATTTAGAGTTCCAACTACATGTATCCATAAGGCGAAAACAGAGTGAAACCTAAAAATTAAAACTGTTACTGCCAACGAACGGTTTAACCTAGAAGAACGAAATTTGGTGAGCCAAGTGGGACTGGGGTACTGATCATTACCTGAAAGTGTAATCAAGATTGGGTGAAAAAATGTGTGCTGAGATTTCAGGAAACTCGTATTTTTTTGGAAGCTTGGCAACCCCTTTCCATGAAAGTGATTTGCGCCAGTCTCTGCTTAGCGCTACATCAATAGGAAACAAACCATAGAGATAGAACTTGGAACTACGTTATTGTGTGAAGTTTCAAAGAGCTAGCACAAACCGTCTTTGATTTAGAGTTCCAACTACATGTATCCATATAGGCGAAAACAGAGTGAAACCTAAAAATTAAAACTGTTACTGCCAACAAACCGTTTAACCTAGAAGAATGAAATTTGGTGAGCCAAGTGGGATTGGGGTACTGATCATTACCTGAAAGTGTAATCAAGATTGGGTGAAAAAATATGTGCTGAGATTTCAGGAAACTCGTAGTTTTTTGGAAGCTTGGCAACCCCTTTCCATAAAAGTGATTTGCGCCAGTCTCTGCTTAGCGCTACATCAATAGGAAACAAACCATAGAGATAGAACTTGGAACTACTTTATTGTGTCAAGTTTCAAAGAGCTAGGACTAACCGTGTTGGATTTAGAGTTCCAACTACATGTATCCATATAGGCGAAAACAGAGTGAAACCTAAATATTAAAACTGTTACTGCCAACGAACGGTTTAACCTAGAAGAACGAAATTTGGTGAGCCAAGTGGGATTGGGGTACTGATCATTACCTGAAAGTGTCATCAAGTTTGGGTGAAAAAATGTGTGCTGAGATTTCAGGAAACTCGTAGTTTTTTGGAAGCTTGGCAACCCCTTTCCATGAAGGTGATTTGCGCCAGTCTCTGCTTAGGGCTACATCAATAGGAAACAAACCATAGAGATAGAACTTGGAACTACTTTATTGTGTCAAGATTCAAAGAGCTAGCACAAACCGTGTTTGATTTAGAGTTCCAACTACATGTATCCATATAGGCGAAATCAGAGTGAAACCTAAAAATTAAAACTGTTACTTCCAACGAACGGTTTAAACTAGAAGAACAAAATTTGGTGAGCCAAGTGGGATTGGGGCACTGATCATTACCTGAAAGTGTAATCAAGATTGGGTGAAAAAAAATGTGCTGAGATTTCAGGAAACTCGTAGTTTTTTGGAAGCTTGGCAACCCATTTCCATAAAAGTGATTTGCACCAGTCTCTGCTTAGGGCTACATCAATAGGAAACAAACCATAGAGATAGAACTTGGAACTACTTTATTGTGTCAAGTTTCAAAGAGCTACCACTAACCGTGTTGGATTTAGAGTTCCAACTACATGTATCCATATAGGAGAAAACAGAGTGAAACCTAAAAATTAAAACTGTTACTGCCAACGAACGGTTTAACCTATTAGAACGAAATTTGGTGAGCCAATTGGGATTGGGGTACTGATCATTACCTAAAAGTGTAATCAAGATTGGGTGAAAAAATATGTGCTGAGATTTCAGGAAACTCGTAGTTTTTTGGAAGCTTGGCAACCCCTTTCAATAAAAGTGATTTGCGCCAGTCTCTGCTTAGCGCTACATCAATAGGAAACAAACCATAGAGATAGAACTTGGAACTACTTTATTGTGTCAAGTTTCAAAGAGCTAGCACTAACCGTGTTGGATTTAGAGTTCCAACTACATGTATCCATGTAGGCGAAAACAGAGTGAAACCTAAAAATTAAAACTGTTACTGCCAACGAACGGTTTAACCTAGAAGAACGAAATTTGGTGAGCCAAGTGGGATTGGGGAACTGATCATTATCTGAAAGTGTCACCAATATTGGGTGAAAAAATGTGTGCTGAGATTTCAGGAAACTCGTAGTTTTTTGGAAGCTTGGCAACTCCTTTCCATGTAAGTGATTGCGCCAGTCTCTGCTTAGGGCTACATCAATAGGAAACAAACCATAGAGATAGAACTTGGAACTACTTTATTGTGTCAAGTTTCAGAGAGTTAGCACAAACCGTGTTTGATTTAGAGTTCCAACTACATGTATCCATAAGGCGAAAACAGAGTGAAACCTAAAAATTAAAACTGTTACTGCCAACGAACGTTTTAACCTAGAAGAACGAAATTTGGTGAGCCAAGTGGGACTGGGGTACTGATCATTACCTGAAAGTGTCATGAAAATTGGGTGAAAAAATGTGTGCTGAGATTTCAGGAAACTCGTATTTTTTTGGAAGCTTGGCAACCCCTTTCCATGAAAGTGATTTGCGCCAGTCTCTGCTTAGGGCTACATCAATAGGAAACAAACCATAGAGATAGAACTTGGAACTAGTTTATTGTGTCAAGTTTCAAAGAGCTAGCACAAACCGTGTTTGATTTAGAGTTCCACCTCCATGTACCCATATAGGCGAAATCAGAGTGAAACCTAAAAATTAAAACTGTTACTGCCAACGAACGGTTTAACCTAGAAGAACGAAAATTGGTGAGCCAAGTGGGATTGGGGTACTGATCATTACCTGAAAGTGTCATCAAGATTGGGTGAAAAAAAAATGTGCTGAGATTTCAGGAAACTCGTAGTTTTTTGGAAGCTTGGCAACCCATTTCCATACAAGTGATTTGCGCCAGTCTCTGCTTAGGGCTACATCAATAGGAAACAAACCATAGAGATAGAACTTGGAACTACTTTATTGTGTCAAGTTTCAAAGAGCTAGCACAAACCGTGTTGGATTTAGAGTTTCAACTACATGTATCCATATAGGCGAAAACAGTGAAACCTAAAAATTTAAACTGTTACTGCCAACGAACGGTTTAACCTATTAGAACGAAATTTGGTGAGCCAAGTGGGATTGTGGTACTGATCATTACCTGAAAGTGCCATCAAGATTGGGTGAAAAAATATGTGCTGAGATTTCAGGAAACTCGTAGTTTTTTGGAATCTTGGCAACCCCTTTCCATGAAAGTGATTTGCGCCAGTCTCTGCTTAGGGCTACATCAATAGGAAACAAACCATAGACATAGAACTTGGAACTACTTTATTGTGTCAAGTTTCAAAGAGCTAGCACAAACCGTGTTTGATTTAGAGTTCCAACTACATGTATCCATATAGGCGAAAACAGAGTGAAAACTAAATTTAAAACTGTCACTGCCAATGAATGGTTTAACCTAGAAGAACGAAATTTGTTGAGCCAAGTGGGATTGGAGTACTGAACATTACCTGAAAGTGTCATCAAGATTGGGTGAAAAAATGTGTGCTGAGATTTCAGGAAACTCGTAGTTTTTTGGAAGCTTGGCAACCCCTTTCCATGAAAGTGATTTGCGCCAGTCGCTGCTTAGAGCTACATCAATAGGAAACAAACCATAGAGATAGAATTTTGAACTACTTTATTGTGTCAAGTTTCAAAGAGCTAGCACAAACCGTGTTGGACTTAGAGTTTCAACTACATGTATCCATATAGGCGAAAACAGTGAAACCTAAAAATTTAAACTGTTACTGCCAACGAACGGTTTAACCTATTAGAACGAAATTTGGTGAGCCAAGTGGGATTGTGGTACTGATCATTACCTGAAAGTGCCATCAAGATTGGGTGAAAAAATATGTGCTGAGATTTCAGGAAACTCGTAGTTTTTTGGAAGCTTGGCAAACCCTTTCAATGAAAGTGATTTGCGCCAGTCTCTGCTTAGGGCTACATCAATAGGAAACAAACCATAGAGATAGAACTTGGAACTACTTTATTGTGTCAAGTTTCAAAGAGCTAGCACAAACCGTGTTTGATTTAGAGTTCCACCTACATGTACCCATATAGGCGAAATCAGAGTGAAACCTAAAAATTAAAATTGTTACTGCCAACGAACGGTTTAACCTAGAAGAACGAAATTTGGTGAGCCAAGTGGGATTGGGGTACTGATCATTACCTGAAAGTGTAATCAAGATTGGGTGAAAAAAAATGTCCTGAGATTTCAGGAAACTCGTAGTTTTTTGGAAGCTTGGCAACCCATTTCCATACAAGTGATTTGCGCCAGTCTCTGCTTAGGGCTACATCAATAGGAAACAAACCATAGAGATAGAACTTGGAACTGCTTTATTGTGTCAAGTTTCAAAGAACTAGCACAAACCGTGTTGGATTTAGAGTTCCAACTACATGTATCCATATAGGCGAAAACAGTGAAACCTAAAAATTAAAACTGTTACTGCCAACGAACAGTTTAACCTAGAAGAACGAAATTTGTTGAGCCAAGTGGGATTGGGGTACTGATCATTACCTGAAAGTGTAATCAAGATTGGGTGAAAAAATGTGTGCTGAGATTTCAGGAAACTCGTATTTTTTTGGAAGCTTGGCAACCCCTTTCCATAAAAGTGATTTGCGCCAGTCTCTGCTTAGCGCTACATCAATAGGAAACAAACCATAGAGATAGAACTTGGAACTACGTTATTGTGTGAAGTTTCAAAGAGCTAGCACAAACCGTGTTTGATTTAGAGTTCCACCTACATGTATCCATATAGGCGAAATTAGAGTGAAACCTAAAAATTAAAACTGTTACTGCCAACGAACGGTTTATCCTAGAAGAACGAAATTTGGTGAGCCAAGTGGGATTGGGGTACTGATCATTACCTGAAAGTGTCATCAAGATTGGGTGAAAAAAAATGTGCTGAGATTTCAGGAAACTCGTAGTTTTTTGGAAGCTTGGCAACCCATTTCCATACAAGTGATTTGCGCCAGTCTCTGCCTAGGGCTACATCAATAGGAAACAAACCATAGAGATAGAACTTGGAACTACATTATTGTGTCAAGTTTCAAAGAGCTAGCACAAACCGTGTTGGATTTAGAGTTCCAACTACATGTATCCATATAGGCGAAAACAGTGAAACCTAAAAATTAAAACTGTTACTGCCAACGAACGGTTTAACCTATTAGAACGAAATTTGGTGAGCCAAGTGGGATTGGGGTACTGATCATTACCTGAAAGTGGCATCAAGATTGGGTGAAAAAATGTGTGCTGAGATTTCAGGAAACTCGTAGTTTTTTGGAAGCTTGGCAAACCCTTTCCATGAAAGTGATTTGCGCCAGTCTCTGCTTAGGGCTACATCAATAGGAAACAAACCATAGAGATAGAACTTGGAACTACTTTATTGTGTCAAGTTTCAAAGAGCTAGCACAAACCGTGTTTGATTTAGAGTTCCAACTACATGTATCCATATAGGCGAAAACAGAGTGAAAACTAAAATTAAAACTGTTACTGCCAACGAACGGTTTAACCTAGAAGAACGAAATTTGTTGAGCCAAGTGGGATTGGAGTACTGAACATTACCTGAAAGTGTCATCAAGATTGGGTGAAAAAATGTGTGCTGAGATTTCAGGAAACTCGTAGTTTTTTGGAAGCTTGGCAACCCCTTTCCATGAAGGTGATTTGCGCCAGTCTCTGCTTAGGGCTACATCAATAGGAAACAAACCATAGAGATAGAACTTGGAACTACTTTATTGTGTCAAGTTTCAAAGAGCTAGAACAAACCGTGTTTGATTTAGAGTTCCAACTACATGTATCCATATAGGCGAAATCAGAGTGAAACCTAAAAATTAAAACTGTTACTTCCAACGAACGGTTTAAACTAGAAGAACAAAATTTGGTGAGCCAAGTGGGATTGGGGCACTGATCATTACCTGAAAGTGTAATCAAGATTGGGTGAAAAAAAAATGTGCTGAGATTTCAGGAAACTCGTAGTTTTTTGGAAGCTTGGCAACCCATTTCCATAAAAGTGATTTGCGCCAGTCTCTGCTTAGGGCTACATCAATAGGAAACAAACCATAGAGATAGAACTTGGAACTACTTTATTGTGTCAAGTTTCAAAGAGCTACCACTAACCGTGTTGGATTTAGAGTTCCAACTACATGTATCCATATAGGAGAAAACAGAGTGAAACCTAAAAATTAAAACTGTTACTGCCAACGAACGGTTTAACCTATTAGAACGAAATTTGGTGAGCCAAGTGGGATTGGGGTACTGATCATTACCTAAAAGTGTAATCAAGATTGGGTGAAAAAATATGTGCTGAGATTTCAGGAAACTCGTAGTTTTTTGGAAGCTTGGCAACCCCTTTCCATAAAAGTGATTTGCGCCAGTCTCTGCTTAGCGCTACATCAATAGGAAACAAACCATAGAGATAGAAGTTGGAACTACTTTATTGTGTCAAGTTTCAAAGAGCTAGCACTAACCGTGTTGGATTTAGAGTTCCAACTACATGTATCCATATAGGCGAAAACAGAGTGAAACCTAAAAATTAAAACTGTTACTGCCAACGAACGGTTTAACCTAGAAGAACGAAATTTGGTGAGCCAAGTGGGATTGGGGTACTGATCATTACCTGAAAGTGTCACCAAGATTGGGTGAAAAAATGTGTGCTGAGATTTCAGGAAACTCGTAGTTTTTTGGAAGCTTGGCAACTCCTTTCCATGTAAGTGATTGCGCCAGTCTCTGCTTAGGGCTACATAAATAGGAAACAAACCATAGAGATAGAACTTGGAACTACTTTATTGTGTCAAGTTTCAGAGAGTTAGCACAAACCGTGTTTGATTTAGAGTTCCAACTACATGTATCCATAAGGCGAAAACAGAGTGAAACCTAAAAATTAAAACTGTTACTGCCAACGAACGGTTTAACCTAGAAGAACGAAATTTGGTGAGCCAAGTGGGACTGGGGTACTGATCATTACCTGAAAGTGTAATTAAGATTGGGTGAAAAAATGTGTGCTGAGATTTCAGGAAACTCGTATTTTTTTGGAAGCTTGGCAACCCCTTTCCATGAAAGTGATTTGCGCCAGTCTCTGCTTAGCGCTACATCAATAGGAAACAAACCATAGAGATAGAACTTGGAACTACGTTATTGTGTGAAGTTTCAAAGAGCTAGCACAAACCGTCTTTGATTTAGAGTTCCAACTACATGTATCCATATAGGCGAAAACAGAGTGAAACCTAAAAATTAAAACTGTTACTGCCAACAAACCGTTTAACCTAGAAGAATGAAATTTGGTGAGCCAAGTGGGATTGGGGTACTGATCATTACCTGAAAGTGTAATCAAGATTGGGTGAAAAAATATGTGCTGAGATTTCAGGAAACTCGTAGTTTTTTGGAAGCTTGGCAACCCCTTTCCATAAAAGTGATTTGCGCCAGTCTCTGCTTAGCGCTACATCAATAGGAAACAAACCATAGAGATAGAACTTGGAACTACTTTATTGTGTCATGTTTCAAAGAGCTAGGACTAACCGTGTTGGATTTAGAGTTCCAACTACATGTATCCATATAGGCGAAAACAGAGTGAAACCTAAATATTAAAACTGTTACTGCCAACGAACGGTTTAACCTAGAAGAACGAAATTTGGTGAGCCAAGTGGGATTGGGGTACTGATCATTACCTGAAAGTGTCATCAAGTTTGGGTGAAAAAATGTGTGCTGAGATTTCAGGAAACTCATAGTTTTTTGGAAGCTTGGCAACCCCTTTCCATGAAGGTGATTTGCGCCAGTCTCTGCTTAGGGCTACATCAATAGGAAACAAACCATAGAGATAGAACTTGGAACTACTTTATTGTGTCAAGATTCAAAGAGCTAGCACAAACCGTGTTTGATTTAGAGTTCCAACTACATGTATCCATATAGGCGAAATCAGAGTGAAACCTAAAAATTAAAACTGTTACTTCCAACGAACGGTTTAAACTAGAAGAACAAAATTTGGTGAGCCAAGTGGGATTGGGGCACTGATCATTACCTGAAAGTGTAATCAAGATTGGGTGAAAAAAAATGTGCTGAGATTTCAGGAAACTCGTAGTTTTTTGGAAGCTTGGCAACCCATTTCCATAAAAGTGATTTGCACCAGTCTCTGCTTAGGGCTACATCAATAGGAAACAAACCATAGAGATAGAACTTGGAACTACTTTATTGTGTCAAGTTTCAAAGAGCTACCACTAACCGTGTTGGATTTAGAGTTCCAACTACATGTATCCATATAGGAGAAAACAGAGTGAAACCTAAAAATTAAAACTGTTACTGCCAACGAACGGTTTAACCTATTAGAACGAAATTTGGTGAGCCAATTGGGATTGGGGTACTGATCATTACCTAAAAGTGTAATCAAGATTGGGTGAAAAAATATGTGCTGAGATTTCAGGAAACTCGTAGTTTTTTGGAAGCTTGGCAACCCCTTTCAATAAAAGTGATTTGCGCCAGTCTCTGCTTAGCGCTACAACAATAGGAAACAAACCATAGAGATAGAACTTGGAACTACTTTATTGTGTCAAGTTTCAAAGAGCTAGCACTAACCGTGTTGGATTTAGAGTTCCAACTACATGTATCCATATAGGAGAAAACAGAGTGAAACCTAAAAATTAAAACTGTTACTGCCAACGAACGGTTTAACCTAGAAGAACGAAATTTGGTGAGCCAAGTGGGATTGGGGTACTGATCATTACCTGAAATTGTCACCAAGATTGGGTGAAAAAATGTGTGCTGAGATTTCAGGAAACTCGTAGTTTTTTGGAAGCTTGGCAACTCCTTTCCATGTAAGTGATTGCGCCAGTCTCTGCTTAGGGCTAGATCAATAGGAAACAAACCATAGAGATAGAACTTGGAACTACTTTATTGTGTCAAGTTTCAGAGAGTTAGCACAAACCGTGTTTGATTTAGAGTTCCAACTACATGTATCCATAAGGCGAAAACAGAGTGAAACCTAAAAATTAAAACTGTTACTGCCAACGAACGGTTTAACCTAGAAGAACGAAATTTGGTGAGCCAAGTGGGATTGGGGTACTGATCATTACCTGAAAGTGTCATGAAAATTGGGTGAAAAAATGTGTGCTGAGATTTCAGGAAACTCGTATTTTTTTGGAAGCTTGGCAACCCCTTTCCATGAAAGTGATTTGCGCCAGTCTCTGCTTAGGGCTACATCAATAGGAAACAAACCATAGAGATAGAACTTGGAACTACTTTATTGTGTGAAGTTTCAAAGAGCTAGCACAAACCGTTTTTGATTTAGAGTTCCAACTACATGTATCCATATAGGCGAAAACAGAGTGAAAACTAAAATTAAAACTGTTACTGCCAATGAATGGTTTAACCTAGAAGAACGAAATTTGTTGAGCCAAGTGGGATTGGGGTACTGATCATTACCTGAAAGTGTAATCAAGATTGGGTGAAAAAATGTGTGCTGAGATTTCAGGAAACTCGTATTTTTTTGGAAGCTTGGCAACCCCTTTCCATAAAAGTGATTTGCGCCAGTCTCTGCTTAGCGCTACATCAATAGGAAACAAACCATAGAGATAGAACTTGGAACTACGTTATTGTGTGAAGTTTCAAAGAGCTAGCACAAACCGTGTTTGATTTAGAGTTCCACCTACATGTATCCATATAGGCGAAATTAGAGTGAAACCTAAAAATTAAAACTGTTACTGCCAACGAACGGTTTATCCTAGAAGAACGAAATTTGGTGAGCCAAGTGGGATTGGGGTACTGATCATTACCTGAAAGTGTCATCAAGATTGGGTGAAAAAAAATGTGCTGAGATTTCAGGAAACTCGTAGTTTTTTGGAAGCTTGGCAACCCATTTCCATACAAGTGATTTGCGCCAGTCTCTGCCTAGGGCTACATCAATAGGAAACAAACCATAGAGATAGAACTTGGACTACATTATTGTGTCAAGTTTCAAAGAGCTAGCACAAACCGTGTTGGATTTAGAGTTCCAACTACATGTATCCATATAGGCGAAAACAGTGAAACCTAAAAATTAAAACTGTTACTGCCAACGAACGGTTTAACCTATTAGAACGAAATTTGGTGAGCCAAGTGGGATTGGGGTACTGATCATTACCTGAAAGTGCCATCAAGATTGGGTGAAAAAATGTGTGCTGAGATTTCAGGAAACTCGTAGTTTTTTGGAAGCTTGGCAAACCCTTTCCATGAAAGTGATTTGCGCCAGTCTCTGCTTAGGGCTACATCAATAGGAAACAAACCATAGAGATAGAACTTGGAACTACTTTATTGTGTCAAGTTTCAAAGAGCTAGCACAAACCGTGTTTGATTTAGAGTTCCAACTACATGTATCCATATAGGCGAAAACAGAGTGAAAACTAAAATTAAAACTGTTACTGCCAACGAACGGTTTAACCTAGAAGAACGAAATTTGTTGAGCCAAGTGGGATTGGAGTACTGAACATTACCTGAAAGTGTCATCAAGATTGGGTGAAAAAATGTGTGCTGAGATTTCAGGAAACTCGTAGTTTTTTGGAAGCTTGGCAACCCCTTTCCATGAAGGTGATTTGCGCCAGTCTCTGCTTAGGGCTACATCAATAGGAAACAAACCATAGAGATAGAACTTGGAACTACTTTATTGTGTCAAGTTTCAAAGAGCTAGAACAAACCGTGTTTGATTTAGAGTTCCAACTACATGTATCCATATAGGCGAAATCAGAGTGAAACCTAAAAATTAAAACTGTTACTTCCAACGAACGGTTTAAACTAGAAGAACAAAATTTGGTGAGCCAAGTGGGATTGGGGCACTGATCATTACCTGAAAGTGTAATCAAGATTGGGTGAAAAAAAAATGTGCTGAGATTTCAGGAAACTCGTAGTTTTTTGGAAGCTTGGCAACCCATTTCCATAAAAGTGATTTGCGCCAGTCTCTGCTTAGGGCTACATCAATAGGAAACAAACCATAGAGATAGAACTTGGAACTACTTTATTGTGTCAAGTTTCAAAGAGCTACCACTAACCGTGTTGGATTTAGAGTTCCAACTACATGTATCCATATAGGAGAAAACAGAGTGAAACCTAAAAATTAAAACTGTTACTGCCAACGAACGGTTTAACCTATTAGAACGAAATTTGGTGAGCCAAGTGGGATTGGGGTACTGATCATTACCTAAAAGTGTAATCAAGATTGGGTGAAAAAATATGTGCTGAGATTTCAGGAAACTCGTAGTTTTTTGGAAGCTTGGCAACCCCTTTCCATAAAAGTGATTTGCGCCAGTCTCTGCTTAGCGCTACATCAATAGGAAACAAACCATAGAGATAGAAGTTGGAACTACTTTATTGTGTCAAGTTTCAAAGAGCTAGCACTAACCGTGTTGGATTTAGAGTTCCAACTACATGTATCCATATAGGCGAAAACAGAGTGAAACCTAAAAATTAAAACTGTTACTGCCAACGAACGGTTTAACCTAGAAGAACGAAATTTGGTGAGCCAAGTGGGATTGGGGTACTGATCATTACCTGAAAGTGTCACCAAGATTGGGTGAAAAAATGTGTGCTGAGATTTCAGGAAACTCGTAGTTTTTTGGAAGCTTGGCAACTCCTTTCCATGTAAGTGATTGCGCCAGTCTCTGCTTAGGGCTACATCAATAGGAAACAAACCATAGAGATAGAACTTGGAACTACTTTATTGTGTCAAGTTTCAGAGAGTTAGCACAAACCGTGTTTGATTTAGAGTTCCAACTACATGTATCCATAAGGCGAAAACAGAGTGAAACCTAAAAATTAAAACTGTTACTGCCAACGAACGGTTTAACCTAGAAGAACGAAATTTGGTGAGCCAAGTGGGACTGGGGTACTGATCATTACCTGAAAGTGTAATCAAGATTGGGTGAAAAAATGTGTGCTGAGATTTCAGGAAACTCGTATTTTTTTGGAAGCTTGGCAACCCCTTTCCATGAAAGTGATTTGTGCCAGTCTCTGCTTAGCGCTACATCAATAGGAAACAAACCATAGAGATAGAACTTGGAACTACGTTATTGTGTGAAGTTTCAAAGAGCTAGCACAAACCGTCTTTGATTTAGAGTTCCAACTACATGTATCCATATAGGCGAAAACAGAGTGAAACCTAAAAATTAAAACTGTTACTGCCAACAAACCGTTTAACCTAGAAGAATGAAATTTGGTGAGCCAAGTGGGATTGGGGTACTGATCATTACCTGAAAGTGTAATCAAGATTGGGTGAAAAAATATGTGCTGAGATTTCAGGAAACTCGTAGTTTTTTGGAAGCTTGGCAACCCCTTTCCATAAAAGTGATTTGCGCCAGTCTCTGCTTAGCGCTACATCAATAGGAAACAAACCATAGAGATAGAACTTGGAACTATTTTATTGTGTCAAGTTTCAAAGAGCTAGGACTAACCGTGTTGGATTTAGAGTTCCAACTACATGTATCCATATAGGCGAAAACAGAGTGAAACCTAAATATTAAAACTGTTACTGCCAACGAACGGTTTAACCTAGAAGAACGAAATTTGGTGAGCCAAGTGGGATTGGGGTACTGATCATTACCTGAAAGTGTCATCAAGTTTGGGTGAAAAAATGTGTGCTGAGATTTCAGGAAACTCATAGTTTTTTGGAAGCTTGGCAACCCCTTTCCATGAAGGTGATTTGCGCCAGTCTCTGCTTAGGGCTACATCAATAGGAAACAAACCATAGAGATAGAACTTGGAACTACTTTATTGTGTCAAGATTCAAAGAGCTAGCACAAACCGTGTTTGATTTAGAGTTCCAACTACATGTATCCATATAGGCGAAATCAGAGTGAAACCTAAAAATTAAAACTGTTACTTCCAACGAACGGTTTAAACTAGAAGAACAAAATTTGGTGAGCCAAGTGGGATTGGGGCACTGATCATTACCTGAAAGTGTAATCAAGATTGGGTGAAAAAAAATGTGCTGAGATTTCAGGAAACTCGTAGTTTTTTGGAAGCTTGGCAACCCATTTCCATAAAAGTGATTTGCACCAGTCTCTGCTTAGGGCTACATCAATAGGAAACAAACCATAGAGATAGAACTTGGAACTACTTTATTGTGTCAAGTTTCAAAGAGCTACCACTAACCGTGTTGGATTTAGAGTTCCAACTACATGTATCCATATAGGAGAAAACAGAGTGAAACCTAAAAATTAAAACTGTTACTGCCAACGAACGGTTTAACCTATTAGAACGAAATTTGGTGAGCCAATTGGGATTGGGGTACTGATCATTACCTAAAAGTGTAATCAAGATTGGGTGAAAAAATATGTGCTGAGATTTCAGGAAACTCGTAGTTTTTTGGAAGCTTGGCAACCCCTTTCAATAAAAGTGATTTGCGCCAGTCTCTGCTTAGCGCTACAACAATAGGAAACAAACCATAGAGATAGAACTTGGAACTACTTTATTGTGTCAAGTTTCAAAGAGCTAGCACTAACCGTGTTGGATTTAGAGTTCCAACTACATGTATCCATATAGGAGAAAACAGAGTGAAACCTAAAAATTAAAACTGTTACTGCCAACGAACGGTTTAACCTAGAAGAACGAAATTTGGTGAGCCAAGTGGGATTGGGGTACTGATCATTACCTGAAATTGTCACCAAGATTGGGTGAAAAAATGTGTGCTGAGATTTCAGGAAACTCGTAGTTTTTTGGAAGCTTGGCAACTCCTTTCCATGTAAGTGATTGCGCCAGTCTCTGCTTAGGGCTAGATCAATAGGAAACAAACCATAGAGATAGAACTTGGAACTACTTTATTGTGTCAAGTTTCAGAGAGTTAGCACAAACCGTGTTTGATTTAGAGTTCCAACTACATGTATCCATAAGGCGAAAACAGAGTGAAACCTAAAAATTAAAACTGTTACTGCCAACGAACGGTTTAACCTAGAAGAACGAAATTTGGTGAGCCAAGTGGGATTGGGGTACTGATCATTACCTGAAAGTGTCATGAAAATTGGGTGAAAAAATGTGTGCTGAGATTTCAGGAAACTCGTATTTTTTTGGAAGCTTGGCAACCCCTTTCCATGAAAGTGATTTGCGCCAGTCTCTGCTTAGGGCTACATCAATAGGAAACAAACCATAGAGATAGAACTTGGAACTACTTTATTGTGTGAAGTTTCAAAGAGCTAGCACAAACCGTTTTTGATTTAGAGTTCCAACTACATGTATCCATATAGGCGAAAACAGAGTGAAAACTAAAATTAAAACTGTTACTGCCAATGAATGGTTTAACCTAGAAGAACGAAATTTGTTGAGCCAAGTGGGATTGGAGTACAGAACATTACCTGAAAGTGTCATCAAGATTGGGTGAAAAAATGTGTGCTGAGATTTCAGGAAACTCGTAGTTTTTTGGAAGCTTGGCAACCCCTTTCCATGAAAGTGATTTGCGCCAGTCTCTGCTTAGGGCTACATCAATAGGAAACAAACCATAGAGATAGAACTTGGAACTACTTTATTGTGTCAACTTTCAAAGAGCTAGCACAAACCGTGTTTGATTTAGAGTTCCACCTCCATGTACCCATATAGGCGAAATCAGAGTGAAACCTAAAAATTAAAACTGTTACTGCCAACGAACGGTTTAACCTAGAAGAACGAAATTTGGTGAGCCAAGTGGGATTGGGGTACTGATCATTACCTGAAAGTGTCATCAAGATTGGGTGAAAAAAAATGTGCTGAGATTTCAGGAAACTCGTAGTTTTTTGGAAGCTTGGCAACCCATTTCCATACAAGTGATTTGCGCCAGTTTCTGCTTAGGGCTACATCAATAGGAAACAAACCATAGAGATAGAACTTGGAACTACTTTATTGTGTCAAGTTTCAAAGAGCTAGCACAAACCGTGTTGGATTTAGAGTTTCAACTACATGTATCCATATAGGCGAAAACAGTGAAACCTAAAAATTTAAACTGTTACTGCCAACGAACGGTTTAACCTATTAGAACGAAATTTGGTGAGCCAAGTGGGATTGTGGTACTGATCATTACCTGAAAGTGCCATCAAGATTGGGTGAAAAAATATGTGCTGAGATTTCAGGGAACTCTTAGATTTTTGGAAGCTTGGCAAACCCTTTCAATGAAAGTGATTTGCGCCAGTCTCTGCTTAGGGCTACATCAATAGGAAACAAACTATAGAGATAGAACTTGGAACTACTTTATTTTGTCAAGTTTCAAAGAGCTAGCACAAACCGTGTTTGATTTAGAGTTCCAACTACATGTATCCATATAGGCGAAAACAGAGTGAAAACTAAAATTAAAACTTACTGCCAACGAACGGTTTAACCTAGATGAACGAAATTTGTTGAGCCAAGTGGGATTCGAGTACTGAACATTACCTGAAAGTGTCATCAAGATTGGGTGAACAAATGTGTGCTGAGATTTCAGGAAACTCGTAGTTTTTTGGAATCTTGGCAACCCCTTTCCATGAAAGTGATTTGCGCCAGTCTCTGCTTAGGGCTACATCAATAGGAAACAAACCATAGACATAGAACTTGGAACTACTTTATTGTGTCAAGTTTCAAAGAGCTAGCACAAACCGTGTTTGATTTAGAGTTCCAACTACATGTATCCATATAGGCGAAAACAGAGTGAAAACTAAATTTAAAACTGTCACTGCCAATGAATGGTTTAACCTAGAAGAACGAAATTTGTTGAGCCAAGTGGGATTGGAGTACTGAACATTACCTGAAAGTGTCATCAAGATTGGGTGAAAAAATGTGTGCTGAGATTTCAGGAAACTCGTAGTTTTTTGGAAGCTTGGCAACCCCTTTCCATGAAAGTGATTTGCGCCAGTCTCTGCTTAGAGCTACATCAATAGGAAACAAACCATAGAGATAGAACTTGGAACTACTTTATTGTGTCAAGTTTCAAAGAGCTAGCACAAACCGTGTTGGATTTAGAGTTTCAACTACATGTATCCATATAGGCGAAAACAGTGAAACCTAAAAATTTAAACTGTTACTGCCAACGAACGGTTTAACCTATTAGAACGAAATTTGGTGAGCCAAGTGGGATTGTGGTACTGATCATTACCTGAAAGTGCCATCAAGATTGGGTGAAAAAATATGTGCTGAGATTTCAGGAAACTCGTAGTTTTTTGGAAGCTTGGCAAACCCTTTCAATGAAAGTGATTTGCGCCAGTCTCTGCTTAGGGCTACATCAATAGGAAACAAACCATAGAGATAGAACTTGGAACTACTTTATCGTGTCAAGTTTCAAAGAGCTAGCACAAACCGTGTTTGATTTAGAGTTCCAACTACATGTATCCATATAGGCGAAAACAGAGTGAAAACTAAAATTAAAACTGTTACTGCCAACGAACGGTTTAACCTAGATGAACGAAATTTGTTGAGCCAAGTGGGATTCGAGTACTGAACATTACCTGAAAGTGTCATCAAGATTGAGTGAACAAATGTGTGCTGAGATTTCAGGAAACTCGTAGTTTTTTGGAAGCTTGGCAACTCCTTTCCATGTAAGTGATTGCGCCAGTCTCTGCTTAGCGCTACAACAATAGGAAACAAACCATAGAGATAGAACTTGGAACTACTTTATTGTGTCAAGTTTCAGAGAGTTAGCACAAACCGTGTTTGATTTAGAGTTCCAAATACATGTATCCATAAGGCGAAAACAGAGTGAAACCTAAAAATTAAAACTGTTACTGCCAACGAACGGTTTTACCTAGAAGAACGAAATTTGGTGAGCCAAGTGGGATTGGGGTACTGATCATTACCTGAAAGTGTCACCAAGATTGGGTGAAAAAATGTGTGCTGAGATTTCAGGAAACTCGTAGTTTTTTGGAAGCTTGGCAACTCCTTTCCATGTAAGTGATTGCGCCAGTCTCTGCTTAGGGCTACATCAATAGGAAACAAACCATAGAGATAGAACTTGGAACTACTTTATTGTGTCAAGTTTCAGAGTGTTAGCACAAACCGTGTTTGATTTAGAGTTCCACCTCCATGTACCCATATAGGCGAAATCAGAGTGAAACCTAAAAATTAAAACTGTTACTGCCAACGAACGGTTTAACCTAGAAGAACGAAATTTGGTGAGCCAAGTGGGATTGGGGTACTGATCATTACCTGAAAGTGTCATCAAGATTGGGTGAAAAAAAATGTGCTGAGATTTCAGGAAACTCGTAGTTTTTTGGAAGCTTGGCAACCCATTTCCATACAAGTGATTTGCGCCAGTCTCTGCTTAGGGCTACATCAATAGGAAACAAACCATAGAGATAGAACTTGGAACTACTTTATTGTGTCAAGTTTCAAAGAGCTAGCACAAACCGTGTTGGATTTAGAGTTTCAACTACATGTATCCATATAGGCGAAAACAGTGAAACCTAAAAATTAAAACTGTTACTGCCAACGAACGGTTTAACCTATTAGAACGAAATTTGGTGAGCCAAGTGGGATTGTGGTACTGATCATTACCTGAAAGTGCCATCAAGATTGGGTGAAAAAATATGTGCTGAGATTTCAGGAAACTCGTAGTTTTTTGGAAGCTTGGCAAACCCTTTCAATGAAAGTGATTTGCGCCAGTCTCTGCTTAGGGCTACATCAATAGGAAACAAACCATAGAGATAGAACTTGGAACTACTTTATTGTGTCAAGTTTCAAAGAGCTAGCACAAACCGTGTTTGATTTAGAGTTCCAACTACATGTATCCATATAGGCGAAAACAGAGTGAAAACTAAAATTAAAACTGTTACTGCCAACGAACGGTTTAACCTAGATGAACGAAATTTGTTGAGCCAAGTGGGATTCGAGTACTGAACATTACCTGAAAGTGTCATCAAGATTGGGTGAACAAATGTGTGCTGAGATTTCAGGAAACTCGTAGTTTTTTGGAATCTTGGCAACCCCTTTCCATGAAAGTGATTTGCGCCAGTCTCTGCTTAGGGCTACATCAATAGGAAACAAACCATAGAGATAGAACTTGGAACTACTTTATTGTGTCAAGTTTCAAAGAGCTAGCACAAACCGTGTTTGATTTAGAGTTCCACCTACATGTACCCATATAGGCGAAATCAGAGTGAAACCTAAAAATTAAAATTGTTACTGCCAACGAACGGTTTAACCTAGAAGAACGAAATTTGGTGAGCCAAGTGGGATTGGGGTACTGATCATTACCTGAAAGTGTAATCAAGATTGGGTGAAAAAAAATGTCCTGAGATTTCAGGAAACTCGTAGTTTTTTGGAAGCTTGGCAACCCATTTCCATACAAGTGATTTGCGCCAGTCTCTGCTTAGGGCTACATCAATAGTAAACAAACCATAGAGATAGAACTTGGAACTGCTTTATTGTGTCAAGTTTCAAAGAACTAGCACAAACCGTGATGGATTTAGAGTTCCAACTACATGTATCCATATAGGCGAAAACAGTGAAACCTAAAAATTAAAACTGTTACTGCCAACGAACAGTTTAACCTAGAAGAACGAAATTTGGTGAGCCAAGTGGGATTGGGGTACTGATCATTACCTAAAAGTGTAATCAAGATTGGGTGAAAAAATATGTGCTGAGATTTCAGGAAACTCGTAGTTTTTTGGAAGCTTCGCAACCCCTTTCCATAAAAGTGATTTGCGCCAGTCTCTGCTTAGCGCTACATCAATAGGAAACAAACCATAGAGATAGAACTTGGAACTACATTATTGTGTCAAGTTTCAAAGAGCTAGCACTAACCGTGTTGGATTTAGAGTTCCAACTACATGTATCCATATAGGCGAAAACAGAGTGAAACCTAAAAATTAAAACTGTTACTGCCAACGAACGGTTTAACCTAGAAGAACGAAATTTGGTGAGCCAAGTGGGACTGGGGTACTGATCATTACCTGAAAGTGTCATGAAAATTGGGTGAAAAAATGTGTGCTGAGATTTCAGGAAACTCGTATTTTTTTGGAAGCTTGGCAACCCCTTTCCATGAAAGTGATTTGCGCCAGTCTCTGCTTAGGGCTACATCAATAGGAAACAAACCATAGAGATAGAACTTGGAACTACTTTATTGTGTGAAGTTTCAAAGAGCTAGCACAAACCGTGTTTGATTTAGAGTTCCAACTACATGTATCCATATAGGCGAAAACAGAGTGAAAACTAAAATTAAAACTGTTACTGCCAATGAATGGTTTAACCTAGAAGAACGAAATTTGTTGAGCCAAGTGGGATTGGAGTACTGAACATTACCTGAAAGTGTCATCAAGATTGGGTGAAAAAATGTGTGCTGAGATTTCAGAAACTCGTAGTTTTTTGGAATCTTGGCAACCCCTTTCCATGAAAGTGATTTGCGCCAGTCTCTGCTTAGGGCTACATCAATAGGAAACAAACCATAGAGATAGAACTTGGAACTACTTTATTGTGTCAAGTTTCAAAGAGCTAGCACAAACCGTGTTTGATTTAGAGTTCCACCTACATGTACCCATATAGGCGAAATCAGAGTGAAACCTAAAAATTAAAACTGTTACTGCCAACGAACGGTTTAACCTAGAAGAACGAAATTTGGTGAGCCAAGTGGGATTGGGGTACTGATCATTACCTGAAAGTGTCATCAAGATTGGGTGAAAAAAAATGTGCTGAGATTTCAGGAAACTCGTAGTTTTTTGGAAGCTTGGCAACCCATTTCCATACAAGTGATTTGCGCCAGTCTCTGCTTAGGGCTACATCAATAGGAAACAAACCATAGAGATAGAACTTGGAACTACTTTATTGTGTCAAGTTTCAAAGAGCTAGCACAAACCGTGTTGGATTTAGAGTTTCAACTACATGTATCCATATAGGCGAAAACAGTGAAACCTAAAAATTTAAACTGTTACTGCCAACGAACGGTTTAACCTATTAGAACGAAATTTGGTGAGCCAAGTGGGATTGTGGTACTGATCATTACCTGAAAGTGCCATCAAGATTGGGTGAAAAAATATGTGCTGAGATTTCAGGGAACTCGTAGTTTTTTGGAAGCTTGGCAAACCCTTTCAATGAAAGTGATTTGCGCCAGTCTCTGCTTAGGGCTACATCAATAGGAAACAAACCATAGAGATAGAACTTGGAACTACTTTATTTTGTCAAGTTTCCAAGAGGTAGCACAAACCGTGTTTGATTTAGAGTTCCAACTACATGTATCCATATAGGCGAAAACAGAGTGAAAACTAAAATTAAAACTGTTACTGCCAACGAACGGTTTAACCTAGATGAACGAAATTTGTTGAGCCAAGTGGGATTCGTGTACTGAACATTACCTGAAAGTGTCATCAAGATTGGGTGAACAAATGTGTGCTGAGATTTCAGGAAACTCGTAGTTTTTTGGAATCTTGGCAACCCCTTTCCATGAAAGTGATTTGCGCCAGTCTCTGCTTAGGGCTACATCAATAGGAAACAAACCATAGACATAGAACTTGGAACTACTTTATTGTGTCAAGTTTCAAAGAGCTAGCACAAACCGTGTTTGATTTAGAGTTCCAACTACATGTATCCATATAGGCGAAAACAGAGTGAAAACTAAAATTAAAACTGTTACTGCCAATGAATGGTTTAACCTAGAAGAACGAAATTTGTTGAGCCAAGTGGGATTGGAGTACTGAACATTACCTGAAAGTGTCATCAAGATTGGATGAACAAATGTGTGCTGAGATTTCAGGAAACTCGTAGTTTTTTGGAATCTTGGCAACCCCTTTCCATGAAAGTGATTTGCGCCAGTCTCTGCTTAGGGCTACATCAATAGGAAACAAACCATAGAGATAGAACTTGGAACTACTTTATTGTGTCAAGTTTCAAAGAGCTAGCACAAACCGTGTTGGATTTAGAGTTTCAACTACATGTATCCATATAGGCGAAAACAGTGAAACCTAAAAATTTAAACTGTTACTGTCAACGAACGGTTTAACCTATTAGAACGAAATTTGGTGAGCCAAGTGGGATTGTGGTACTGATCATTACCTGAAAGTGCCATCAAGATTGGGTGAAAAAATATGTGCTGAGATTTCAGGAAACTCGTAGTTTTTTGGAAGCTTGGCAAACCCTTTCAATGAAAGTGATTTGCGCCAGTCTCTGCTTAGGGCTACATCAATAGGAAACAAACCATAGAGATAGAACTTGGAACTACTTTATTGTGTCAAGTTTCAAAGAGCTAGCACAAACCGTGTTTGATTTAGAGTTCCAACTACATGTATCCATATAGGCGAAAACAGAGTGAAAACTAAAATTAAAACTGTTACTTCCAACGAACGGTTTAAACTAGAAGAACAAAATTTGGTGAGCCAAGTGGGATTGGGGCACTGATCATTACCTGAAAGTGTAATCAAGATTGGGTGAAAAAATATGTGCTGAGATTTCAGGAAACTCGTAGTTTTTTGGAAGCTTGGCAACCCATTTCCATAAAGTGATTTGCGCCAGTCTCTGCTTAGGGCTACATCAATAGGAAACAAACCATAGAGATAGAACTTGGAACTACTTTATTGTGTCAAGTTTCAAAGAGCTACCACTAACCGTGTTGGATTTAGAGTTCCAACTACATGTATCCATATAGGAGAAAACAGAGTGAAACCTAAAAATTAAAACTGTTACTGCCAACGAACGGTTTAACCTATTAGAACGAAATTTGGTGAGCCAAGTGGGATTGGGGTACTGATCATTACCTGAAAGTGTAATCAAGATTGGGTGAAAAAATATGTGCTGAGATTTCAGGAAACTCGTAGTTTTTTGGAAGCTTGGCAACCCATTTCCATAAAAGTGATTTGCGCCAGTCTCTGCTTAGCGCTACATCAATAGGAAACAAACCATAGAGATAGAACTTGGAACTACTTTATTGTGTCAAGTTTCAAAGAGCTAGCACTAACCGTGTTGGATTTAGAGTTCCAACTACATGTATCCATATAGGCGAAAACAGAGTGAAACCTAAAAATTAAAACTGTTACTGCCAACGAACGGTTGAACCTAGAAGAACGAAATTTGGTGAGCCAAGTGGGATTGGGGTACTGATCATTACCTGAAAGTGTCACCAAGATTGGGTGAAAAAATGTGTGCTGAGATTTCAGGAAACTCGTAGTTTTTTGGAAGCTTGGCAACTCCTTTCCATGTAAGTGATTGCGCCAGTCTCTGCTTAGGGCTACATCAATAGGAAACAAACCATAGAGATAGAACTTGGAATTACTTTATTGTGTCAAGTTTCAGAGAGTTAGCACAAACCGTGTTTGATTTAGAGTTCCAACTACATGTATCCATAAGGCGAAAACAGAGTGAAACCTAAAAATTTAAACTGTTACTGCCAACGAACGGTTTAACCTAGAAGAACGAAATTTGGTGAGCCAAGTGGGACTGGGGTACTGATCATTACCTGAAAGTGTCATGAAAATTGGGTGAAAAAATGTGTGCTGAGATTTCAGGAAAGTCGTATTTTTTTGGAAGCTTGGCAACCCCTTTCCATGAAAGTGATTTGCGCCAGTCTCTGCTTAGGGCTACATCAATAGGAAACAAACCATAGAGATAGAACTTGGAACTACTTTATTGTGTCAAGTTTCAAAAAGCTAGCACAAACCGTGTTTGATTTAGAGTTCCAAATACAGGTATCCATATAGGCGAAAACAGAGTGAAATCTAAAATTAGAACTGTTACTGCCAACGAACGGTTTAACCTAGAAGAACGAAATTTGTTGAGCCAAGTGGGATTGGGCTACTGATCATTACCTGAAAGTGTCATCAAGATTGGGTGAAAAAATGTGTGGTGAGATTTCAGGAAACAGCTAGTTTTTTGGAAGCTTGGCAACCCCTTTCCGTGAAAGTGATTTGCGCCAGTCTCTGCTTAGGGCTACATCAATAGGAAACAAACCATAGAGATAGAACTTGGAACTACTTTATTGTGTCAAGTTTCAAAGAGCTGGCACAAACCTTGTTTGATTTAGAGTTCCAACTACATGTATCCATATAGGCGAAAAAAGAGTGAAACCTAAAAATTAAAACTGTTACTGCCAACGAACGGTTTAACCTAGAAGAACGAAATTTGGTGAGCCAAGTGGGATTGGGGTACTGATCATTACCTGAAAGTGTCATCCATATTGGGTGAAAAAATGTGTGCTGAGATTTCAGGAAACTCGTAGTTTTTTGGAAGCTTGGCAACCCTTTCCATGAAAGTGATTTGCGCCAGTATTTGCTTAGGGCTACATCAATAGGAAACAAAACATAGAGATAGAACTTGGAACTACTTTATTGTGTCAAGTTTCAAAGAGCTAGCACAAACCGTGTTTGATTGAGAGTTCCAACTACATGTATCCATATAGGCGAAAACAGAGTGAAACCTAAAAATTAAAACTGTTACTGCCAACGAACGGTTTAACCTAGAAGAACGAAATTTGGTGAGCCAAGTGGGTTTGGCGTACTGATCATTACCTGAAATTTTCATCAAGATTGATTGAAAAAATGTGTGCTTAGATTTCAGGAAACTCGTAGTTTTTTGGAAGCTTGGCAACCACTTTCCATGAAAGTGATTTGCGCCAGTCTCTCCTTAGGGCTACATCAATAGGAAACAAAACATAGAGATAGAACTTGGAACTACGTTATTGTGTCAAGTTTCAAAGAGCTAGCACAAACCGTCTTTCATTTAGAGTTCCAACTCCATGTATCCATATAGGAGAAAACAGAGTGAAACCTAAAAATTAAAACTGTTACTCCCAACGAACGGTTTAACCTAGAAGAACGAAATTTGGTGAGCCAAGTGGGATTGGGGTACTGATCATTACCTGAAAGTGTCATCCAGATTGGGTGAAAAAATGTGTGCTGAGATTTCAGGAAACTCGTAATTTTTTGGAAGATTGGCAACCCTTTCCATGAAAGTGATTTGCGCCAGTCTCTCCTTAGGGCTACATCAATAGGAAACAAACCATAGAGATAGAACTTGGAACTACTTTATTGTGTCAAGTTTCAAAGAGCTAGCACAAACCGTGTTTGATTTAGAGTTCCAACTACATGTATCCATATAGGTGAAAAAAGAGTGAAACCTAAAAATTAAAACTGTTACTGCCAACGAACGGTTTAAACTAGAAGAACGAAATTTAGTGAGCCAAGTGGGATTGGGGTACTGATCATTACCTGAAAGTGTAATCAAGATTGGGTGAAAAAAAATGTGCTGAGATTTCAGGAAACTCGTAGTTTTTTGGAAGCTTGGCAACCCATTTCCATACAAGTGATTTGCGCCAGTCTCTGCTTAGGGCTACATCAATAGGAAACAAACCATAGAGATAGAACTTGGAACTACTTTATTGTGTCAAGTTTCAAAGAGCTACCACTAACCGTGTTGGATTTAGAGTTCCAACTACATGTATCCATATAGGAGAAAACAGAGTGAAACCTAAAAATTAAAACTGTTACTGCCAACGAACGGTTTAACCTAGAAGAACGAAATTTGGTGAGCCAAGTGGGATTGGGGTACTGATCATTAACTGAATGTGTCATGAAGATTGGGTGAAAAAATGTGTGCTGAGATTTCAGGAAATTCGTAGTTTTTTGGAAGCTTGGCAACCCCTTTCCAGGAAAGTGATTTGCGCCAGTCTCTCCTTAGGGCTATATCAATAGGAAACAAACCAAATAGATAGAACTTGTAACTACTTCATTGTATCAAGTTTCAAAGAGCTAGCAAAAACCGTGTTTGATTTAGAGTTCCAACTACATGTATCCATATAGGAAAAACACAGTGAAACCTAAAAATTAAAACTGTTACTGCCAACGAACGGTTTAACCTAGAAGAACGAAATTTGTTGAGCCAAGTGGGATTGGGTTACTGATCATTACCTGAAAGTGTCATCAAGATTGGGTGAAAAAATGTGTGCTGAGACTTCAGGAAACTTGTAGTTTTTTGGAAGCTTGGCAACCCCTTTACATGAAAGTGATTTGCGCCAGTATCTGCTTAGGGCTACATCAATAGGAAACAAACCATAGAGATAGAACTTGGAACTACTTTTTGTGTCAAGTTTCAAAGAGCTAGCACAAACCATGTTTGATTTAGAGTTCCAACTACATGTATTCATATAAGCGAAAACAGAGTGAAACCTAAAAATTAAAACTGTTACTGCCAACGAACGGTTTAACCTAGAAGAACGAAATTTGGTGAGACAAGTGGGATTGGGGTACTGATCATTACCTGAAAGTGTCATCAAGATTGGGTGAAAAAAATGTGTGCTGAGATTTCAGGAAACTCGTAGATTTTGGAAGCTTGGCAACCCCTTTCCATGAAAGTGATATGCGCAGGTCTCTGCTTAGGGCTACATCAATAGAAATCAAACCATAGAGATAGAAATTGCAACTACTTTATTGTGTCAAGTTTCAAAGAGCTAGCACAAACTGTGTTGGATTTAGAGTTCCAACTACATGTATCCATACATGAGAAAACAGAGTGAAACCTAAAAATTTAAACTGTTACTGCCAACGAACGGTTTAACCTAAAAGAACGAAATTTGGTGAGACAAGTGGGATTGGGGTTCTGATCATTACCTGAAAGTGTCATGAAAATTGGGTGCAAAAATGTGTGCTGAGGTTCCAGGAAACTCGTAGTTTTTTGGAAGCTTGGCAACCCCTTTCCATGAAAGTGATTTGCGCCAGTCTCTGCTTAGGGCTACATCAATAAGAAACAAACCATAGAGATAGAACTTGGAACTACTTTATTGTGTCAAGTTTCAAAGAGCTAGCACAAACCGTCTTTGATTTAGAGTTCCAAATACATGTAGCCATATACGAGAAAACAGAGTGAAACCTAAAAATTAAAACTGTTACTGCCAACGAACGGTTTAACCTAGAAGAACGATATTTGGTGAGCCCAGTGGGATTCGGGTACTGATCATTACCTGAAATTTTCGTCAAGATTGGGTGAAAAAATGTGTGCTGAAATTTCAGGAAACTCGTAGTTTTTTGGAATCTTGGCAACCCCTTTCCATGAAAGTGATTTGCGCCAGTCTCTGCTTAGGGCTACATCAATAGGAAACAAACCATAGAGATAGAACTTGGAACTACTTTATTGTGTCAAGTTTCAAAGAGCTAGCACAAACCGTGTTTGATTTAGAGTTCCAACTACATGTATCCATATAGGCGAAATCAGAGTGAAACCTAAAAATTAAAACTATTACAGCCAACGAACGGTTTAACCTAGAAGAACGAAATTTGGTGAGCCAAGTGGGATTGTTGTACTGATCATTACCTGAATGTGTCATCAAGATTGGGTGAAAAAAAATGTGCTGAGATTTCAGGAAACTCGTAGTTTTTTGGAAGCTTGGCAACCCATTTCCATACAAGTGATTTGCGCCAGTCTCTGCTTAGGGCTACATCAATAGGAAACAAAACATAGAGATAGAACTTGGAACTACTTTATTGTGTCAAGTTTCAAAGAGCTAGCACAACCGTGTTGGATTTAGAGTTCCAACTACATGTATCCATATAGGCGAAAACAGTGAAACCTAAAAATTTAAACTCTTACTGCCAACGAACGGTTTAACCTATTAGAACGAAATTTGGTGAGCCAAGTGGGATTGTGGTACTGATCATTACCTGAAAGTGCCATCAAGATTGGGTGAAAAAATATGTGCTGAGATTTCAGGAAACTCGTAGTTTTTTAGAAGCTTGGCAAAACCTTTCCATGAAAGTGATTTACGCCAGTCTCTGCTTAGGGCTACATCAATAGGAAACAAACCATAGAGATAGAACTTGGAACTACTTTATTGTGTCAAGTTTCAAAGAGCTAGCACAAACCGTGTTTGATTTAGAGTTCCAACTACATGTATCCATGTAGGCGAAAACAGAGTGAAAACTAAAATTAAAACTGTTACTGCCAACGAACGGTTTAACCTAGAAGAACGAAATTTGTTGAGCCAAGTGGGATTGGAGTACTGAACATTACCTGAAAGTGTCATCAAGATTGGGTGAACAAATGTGTGCTGAGATTTCAGGAAACTCGTAGTTTTTTGGAAGCTTGGCAACCCCTTTCCATGAAAGTGATTTGTGCCAGTCTCTGCTTAGGGCTACATCAATAGGAAACAAACCATAGAGATAGAACTTGGAACTACTTTATTGTGTCAAGTTTCAAAGAGCTAGCACAAACCGTGTTTGATTTAGAGTTCCACCTACATGTACCCATATAGGCGAAATCAGAGTGAAACCTAAAAATTAAAACTGTTACTGCCAACGAACGGTTTAACCTAGAAGAACGAAATTTGGTGAGCCAAGTGGGATTGGGGTACTGATCATTACCTGAAAGTGTAATCAAGATTGGGTGAAAAAAAATGTGCTGAGATTTCAGGAAACTCGTAGTTTTTTGGAAGCTTGGCAACCCATTTCCATACAAGTGATTTGCGCCAGTCTCTGCTTAGGGCTACATCAATAGGAAACAAACCATAGAGATAGAACTTGGAACTGCTTTATTGTGTCAAGTTTCAAAGAACTAGCACAAACCGTGTTGGATTTAGAGTTCCAACTACATGTATCCATATAGGCGAAAACAGTGAAACCTAAAAATTAAAACTGTTACTGCCAACGAACAGTTTA
This sequence comes from Spermophilus citellus, assembly GCF_964194105.1. Taxonomy (NCBI): domain Eukaryota; kingdom Metazoa; phylum Chordata; class Mammalia; order Rodentia; family Sciuridae; genus Spermophilus; species Spermophilus citellus. The sequence continues at coordinate 23,377,038 of NC_138196.1, read as the reverse complement.
ACCTAGAAGAACGAAATTTGTTGAGCCAAGTGGGATTGGGGTACTGATCATTACCTGAAAGTGTAATCAAGATTGGGTGAAAAAATGTGTGCTGAGATTTCAGGAAACTCGTATTTTTTTGGAAGCTTGGCAACCCCTTTCCATAAAAGTGATTTGCGCCAGTCTCTGCTTAGCGCTACATCAATAGGAAACAAACCATAGAGATAGAACTTGGAACTACGTTATTGTGTGAAGTTTCAAAGAGCTAGCACAAACCGTCTTTGATTTAGAGTTCCAACTACATGTATCCATATAGGCGAAAACAGAGTGAAACCTAAAAATTAAAACTGTTACTGCCAACAAGCCGTTTAACCTAGAAGAATGAAATTTGGTGAGCCAAGTGGGATTGGGGTACTGATCATTACCTGAAAGTGTAATCAAGATTGGGTGAAAAAATATGTGCTGAGATTTCAGGAAACTCGTAGTTTTTTGGAAGCTTGGCAACCCCTTTCCATAAAAGTGATTTGTGCCAGTCTCTGCTTAGCGCTACATCAATAGGAAACAAACCATAGAGATAGAACTTGGAACTACTTTATTGTGTCAAGTTTCAAAGAGCTAGCACTAACCGAGTTGGATTTAGAGTTCCAACTACATGTATCCATATAGGCGAAAACAGAGTGAAACCTAAATATTAAAACTGTTACTGCCAACGAACGGTTTAACCTAGAAGAACGAAATTTGGTGAGCCAAGTGGGATTGGGGTACTGATCATTACCTGAAAGTGCCATCAAGATTGGGTGAAAAAATATATGCTGAGATTTCAGGAAACTCGTAGTTTTTTGGAAGCTTGGCAAACCCTTTCCATGAAAGTGATTTGCGCCAGTCTCTGCTTAGGGCTACATCAATAGGAAACAAACCATAGAGATAGAACTTGGAACTACTTTATTGTGTCAAGTTTCAAAGAGCTAGCACACACCGTGTTTGATTTAGAGTTCCAACTACATGTATCCATATAGGCGAAAACAGAGTGAAAACTAAAATTAAAACTGTTACTGCCAACGAAAGGTTTAACCTAGAAGAACGAAATTTGTTGAGCCATGTGGGATTGGAGTACTGAACATTACCTGAAAGTGTCATCAAGATTGGGTGAAGAAATGTGTGCTGAGATTTCAGGAAACTCGTAGTTTTTTGGAAGCTTGGCAACCCATTTCCATGAAGGTGATTTGCGCCAGTCTCTGCTTAGGGCTACATCAATAGGAAACAAACCATAGAGATAGAACTTCGAACTACTTTATTGTGTCAAGTTTCAAAGAGCTAGCACAAACCGTGTTTGATTTAGAGTTCCAAATACATGTATCCATATAGGCGAAATCAGAGTGAAACCTAAAAATTAAAACTGTTACTTCCAACGAACGGTTTAAACTAGAAGAACAAAATTTGGTGAGCCAAGTGGGATTGGGGCACTGATCATTACCTGAAAGTGTAATCAAGATTGGGTGAAAAAAAATGTGCTGAAATTTCAGAAAACTCGTAGTTTTTTGGAAGCTTGGCAACCCATTTCCATAAAGTGATTTGCGCCAGTCTCTGCTTAGGGCTACATCAATAGGAAAGAAACCATAGAGATAGAACTTGGAACTACTTTATTGTGTCATTTCAAAGAGCTAGCACAAACCTTGTTTGATTTAGAGTTCCAACTACATGTATCCATATGGAGAAAACAGAGTGAAACCTAAAAATTAAAACTGTTACTGCCAACGAACGGTTTAACCTATTAGAACGAAATTTGGTGAGCCAAGTGGGATTGGGGTACTGATCATTACCTGAAAGTGTAATCAAGATTGGGTGAAAAAATATGTGCTGAGATTTCAGGAAACTCGTAGTTTTTTGGAAGCTTGGCAACCCCTTTCCATAAAAGTGATTTGCGCCAGTCTCTGCTTAGCGCTACATCAATAGGAAACAAACCATAGAGATAGAACTTGGAACTACTTTATTGTGTCAAGTTTCAAAGAGCTAGCACTAACCGTGTTGGATTTAGAGTTCCAACTACATGTATCCATATAGGCGAAAACAGAGTGAAACCTAAAAATTAAAACTGTTACTGCCAACGAATGGTTTAACCTAGAAGAACGAAATTTGGTGAGCCAAGTGGGATTGGGGTACTGATCATTACCTGAAAGTGCCATCAAGATTGGTTGAAAAAATATGTGCTGAGATTTCAGGAAACTCGTAGTTTTTTGGAAGCTTGGCAAACCCTTTCCATGAAAGTGATTTGCGCCAGTCTCTGCTTAGGGCTACATCAATAGGAAACAAACCATAGAGATAGAACTTGGAACTACTTTATTGTGTCAAGTTTCAAAGAGCTAGCACAAACCGTGTTTGATTTAGAGTTCCAACTACATGTATCCATATAGGTGAAATCAGAGTGAAATCTAAAAATTAAAATTGTTACTGCCAACGAACGGTTTAACCTATTAGAACGAAATTTGGTGAGCCACGTGGGATTGGGGAACTGATCATTACCTGAAATTTTCATCAAGATTGGGTGAAAAAATGTGTGCTGAGATTTCAGGAAACTCGTAGTTTTTTGGAAGCTTGTCAACCACTTTCCATGAAAGTGATTTGCGCCAGTCTCTGCTTAGGGCTACATCAATAGGAAACAAACCATAGAGATAGAACTTGGAACTACTTTATTGTGTCAAGTTTCAAAGAGCTAGCACAAACCGTGTTTGATTTAGAGTTCCAAATACAGGTATCCATATAGGCGAAAACAGAGTGAAAACTAAAATTAGAACTGTTACTGCCAACGAACGGTTTAACCTAGAAGAACGAAATTTGTTGAGCCAAGTGGGATTGGGGTACTGATCATTACCTGAAAGTGTCATCAAGATTGGGTGAAAAAATGTGTGGTGAGATTTCAGGAAACAGCTAGTTTTTTGGAAGCTTGGCATCCCCTTTCCGTGAAAGTGATTTGCGCCAGTCTCTGCTTAGGGCTACATCAATAGGAAACAAACCATAGAGATAGAACTTGGAACTACTTTATTGTGTCAAGTTTCAAAGAGCTGGCACAAACCTTGTTTGATTTAGAGTTCCAACTACATGTATCCATATAGGCGAAAAAAGAGTGAAACCTAAAAATTAAAACTGTTACTGCCAACGAACGGTTTAACCTAGAAGAACGAAATTTGGTGAGCCAAGTGGGATTGGGGTACTGATCATTACCTGAAAGTGTCATCCAGATTGGGTGAAAAAATGTGTGCTGAGATTTCAGGAAACTCGTAGTTTTTTGGAAGCTTGGCAACCCTTTCCATGAAAGTGATTTGCGCCAGTATTTGCTTAGGGCTACATCAATAGGAAACAAAACATAGAGATAGAACTTGGAACTACTTTATTGTGTCAAGTTTCAAAGAGCTAGCACAAACCGTGTTTGATTGAGAGTTCCAACTACATGTATCCATATAGGCGAAAACAGAGTGAAACCTAAAAATTAAAACTGTTACTGCCAACGAACGGTTTAACCTAGAAGAACGAAATTTGGTGAGCCAAGTGGGTTTGGCGTACTGATCATTACCTGAAATTTTCATCAAGATTGATTGAAAAAATGTGTGCTTAGATTTCAGGAAACTCGTAGTTTTTTGGAAGCTTGGCAACCACTTTCCATGAAAGTGATTTGCGCCAGTCTCTCCTTAGGGCTACATCAATAGGAAACAAAACATAGAGATAGAACTTGGAACTACTTTATTGTGTCAAGTTTCAAAGAGCTAGCACAAACCGTCTTTCATTTAGAGTTCCAACTCCATGTATCCATATAGGAGAAAACAGAGTGAAACCTAAAAATTAAAACTGTTACTGCCAACGAACGGTTTAACCTAGAAGAACGAAATTTGGTGAGCCAAGTGGGATTGGGGTACTGATCATTACCTGAAAGTGTCATCCAGATTGGGTGAAAAAATGTGTGCTGAGATTTCAGGAAACTCGTAATTTTTTGGAAGATTGGCAACCCTTTCCATGAAAGTGATTTGCGCCAGTCTCTCCTTAGGGCTACATCAATAGGAAACAAACCATAGAGATAGAACTTGGAACTACTTTATTGTGTCAAGTTTCAAAGAGCTAGCACAAACCGTGTTTGATTTAGAGTTCCAACTACATGTATCCATATAGGCGAAAAAAGAGTGAAACCTAAAAATTAAAACTGTTACTGCCAACGAACGGTTTAAACTAGAAGAACGAAATTTAGTGAGCCAAGTGGGATTGGGGTACTGATCATTACCTGAAAGTGTAATCAAGATTGGGTGAAAAAAAATGTGCTGAGATTTCAGGAAACTCGTAGTATTTTGGAAGCTTGGCAACCCATTTCCATAAAAGTGATTTGCGCCAGTCTCTGCTTAGGGCTACATCAATAGGAAACAAACCATAGAGATAGAACTTGGAAGTACTTTATTGTGTCAAGTTTCAAAGAGCTACCACTAACCGTGTTGGATTTAGAGTTCCAACTACATGTATCCATATAGGAGAAAACAGAGTGAAACCTAAAAATTAAAACTGTTACTGCCAACGAACGGTTTAACCTAGAAGAACGAAATTTGGTGAGCCAAGTGGGATTGGGGTACTGATCATTAACTGAATGTGTCATGAAGATTGGGTGAAAAAATGTGTGCTGAGATTTCAGGAAATTCGTAGTTTTTTGGAAGCTTGGCAACCCCTTTCCAGGAAAGTGATTTGCGCCAGTCTCTCCTTAGGGCTATATCAATAGGAAACAAACCAAATAGATAGAACTTGTAACTACTTCATTGTATCAAGTTTCAAAGAGCTAGCAAAAACCGTGTTTGATTTAGAGTTCCAACTACATGTATCCATATAGGAAAAACACAGTGAAACCTAAAAATTAAAACTGTTACTGCCAACGAACGGTTTAACCTAGAAGAACGAAATTTGTTGAGCCAAGTGGGATTGGGGTACTGATCATTACCTGAAAGTGTCATCAAGATTGGGTGAAAAAATGTGTGCTGTGATTTCAGGAAACTCGTAGTTTTTTGGAAGCTTGGCAACCATTTTCCATGAAAGTGATTTGCGCCACTCTCTGCTTAGGGCTACATCAATAGGTAACAAACCATAGAGATAGAACTTGGAACTACTTTATTGTGTCAAGTTTCAAAGAGCTAGCACAAACCGTGTTTGATTTAGAGTTCCAACTACATGTATCCATATAGGAGAAAACAGAGTGAAAACTAAAAATTAAAACTGTTACTGCCAACGAACGGTTTAACCTAGAAGAACGAAATTTGGTGAGCCAAGTGGGATTGGGTTACTGATCATTACCTGAAAGTGTCATCAAGATTGGGTGAAAAAATGTGTGCTGAGACTTCAGGAAACTTGTAGTTTTTTGGAAGCTTGGCAACCCCTTTACATGAAAGTGATTTGCGCCAGTATCTGCTTAGGGCTACATCAATAGGAAACAAACCATAGAGATAGAACTTGGAACTACTTTTTGTGTCAAGTTTCAAAGAGCTAGCACAAACCATGTTTGATTTAGGGTTCCAACTACATGTATTCGTATAAGCGAAAACAGAGTGAAACCTAAAAATTAAAACTGTTACTGCCAACGAACGGTTTAACCTAGAAGAACGAAATTTGGTGAGCCAAGTGGGATTGGGGTACTGATCATTACCTGAAAGTGTCATCAAGATTGGGTGAAAAAAATGTGTGCTGAGATTTCAGGAAACTCGTAGATTTTGGAAGCTTGGCAACCCCTTTCCATGAAAGTGATATGCGCAGGTCTCTGCTTAGGGCTACATCAATAGAAATCAAACCATAGAGATAGAAATTGCAACTACTTTATTGTGTCAAGTTTCAAAGAGCTAGCACAAACTGTGTTGGATTTAGAGTTCCAACTACATGTATCCATACATGAGAAAACAGAGTGAAACCTAAAAATTAAAACTGTTACTGCCAACGAACGGTTTAACCTAAAAGAACGAAATTTGGTGAGACAAGTGGGATTGGGGTTCTGATCATTACCTGAAAGTGTCATGAAAATTGGGTGAAAAAATGTGTGCTGAGGTTCCAGGAAACTCGTAGTTTTTTGGAAGCTTGGCAACCCCTTTCCATGAATGTGATTTGCGCCAGTCTCTGCTTAGGGCTACATCAATAGGAAACAAACCATAGAGATAGAACTTGGAACTTCTTTATTGTGTCAAGTTTCAAAGAGCTAGCACAAACCGTCTTTGATTTAGAGTTCCAAATACATGTAGCCATATACGAGAAAACAGAGTGAAACCTAGAAATTAAAACTGTTACTGCCAACAAACTGTTTATCCTTGAAGAACTAAATTTGGTGCGCCAAGTGGTTTTGGGGTACTGATCATTACCTGAAAGTGTCATCAAGATTGGGTGAAAAAATATGCTCTGAGATTTCAGGAAACTCGTAGTTTTTTGGAAGCTTGGCAACCCCTTTCCATGAAAGTGATTTGCGCCGGTCTCTGCTTAGGGCTACATCAATAGGAAACAAAACATAGAGATAGAACTTCGAACTACGTTATTGTGTCAAGTTTCAAAGAGCTAGCACAAACCGTCTTTGATTTAGAGTTCCAAATACATGTATCCATATAGGAGAAAACAGAGTGAAACCTAAAAATTAAAACTGTTACTGCCAACGAATGGTTTAACCCAGAAGAACGAAATTTGGTGAACCAAGTGGGATTGGGGAACTGATCATTACCTGACAGTGTCATCTAGATTGGGTGAAAAAATGTGTGCTGTGATTCAAGGGAACTCGTAGTTTTTTGGAAGCTTGGTAATCCCTTTCCATGAAAGTGATTTGAGCTACTTTCTGCTTAGGGCTATATCAATAGAAAACAAACCATAGAGATAGAACTTGGAACTACTTTATTGTGTCAAGTTTCAAAGAGCTAGCACAAACCGTGTTGGATTTAGAGTTCCAACTACATGTAACCATATAGGAGAATACAGAGTGAAAACTAAAAATTAAAACTGTTAATGCCAACGAACGGTTTAACCTAGAAGAACAAAATTTGGTGAGCCAAGTGGGATTGGGGTACTGATCATTACCTGAAAGTGTCATCAAGATTGGGTGAAAAAATGTGTGCTGAGACTTCAGGAAACTTGTAGTTTTTTGGAAGCTTTGCAACCCCTTTCCATGAAACTGATTTGCGCCAGTCTCTGCTTGGGGCTACATCAATAGGAAACAAAACATAGAGATAGAACTTGGAACTACGTTATTGTGTCAAGTTTCAAAGAGCTAGCACAAACCGTATTTGATTTAGAATTCCAACTACATGTATCCATATAGGAGAAAACAGAGTGAAACCTAAAAATTAAAACTGTTACTGCCAATGAACGGTTTAACCTAGAAGAATGAAATTTGGTGAGCCAAGTGGGATTGGGGTACTGATCATTACCTGAAAGTGTCACCAAGATTGGGTGAAAAAATGTGTGCTGAGATTTCAGGAAACTCGTAGTTTTTTGGAAGCTTGGAAACCCCTTTCCATGAAAGTGATTTGCGCCAGTCTCTGCTTAGGGCTACATCAATAGGAAACAAACCATAGAGATAGAACTTGGAACTACTTTATTGTGTCAAGTTTCAAAGAGCTAGCACAAACCGTGTTTGATGTCGAGTTCCAACTACATGTATCCATATAGGGGAAAACAGAGTGAAACCTAAAAATTAAAACTGTTATTGCCAAAGAACGGTTTAAACTAGAAGAACGAAATTTGGTGAACCAAGTGGGATTGGGGAACTGATCATAACCTGACAGTGTGATCCAGATTGGGTGAAAAAATGTGTGCTGAGATTTCAGGAAACTCGTTTTTTGGAAGCTTGGCAACCCCTGTCCATGAAAGTGATTTGCGCCAGTCTATGCTTAGGGCTACATCAATAGGAAACAAACCATAGAGATAGAACTTGGAACTACTTTATTGTGTCAAGTTTCAAAGAGCTAGCACAAACCGTCTTTGATTTAGAGTTCCAACTACAAGTATCCATATAGGCGAAAACAGAGTGAAACCTAAAAATTAAAACTGTTACTGCCAACGAACGGTTTAACCTAGAAGAACGATGTTTGGTGAGCCCAGTGGGATTCGGGTACTGATCATTACCTGAAATTTTCGTCAAGATTGGGTGAAAAAATGTGTGCTGAAATTTCAGGAAACTCGTAGTTTTCTGGAAGCTTGGCAACCCCTTTCCATGAAAGTGATTTGCGCCAGTCTCTGCTTAGGGCTACATCCATAGGAAACAAACCATAGAGAGAGAACTTGGAACTACTTTATTGTGTCAAGTTTCAAAGAGCTAGCACAAACCGTGTTTGATTTAGAGTTCCAAATACAGGTATCCATATAGGCGAAAACAGAGTGAAAACTAAAATTAAAACTGTTACTGCCAACGAACGGTTTAACATAGAAGAACGAAATTTGGTGAGCCAAGTGGGATTGGGGTACTGATCATTACCTGAAAGTGTCATCAAGATTGGGTGAAAAAATGTGTGGTGAGATTTCAGGAAACAGGTAGTTTTTTGGAAGCTTGGCAACACCTTTCCATGAAAGTGATTTGCGCCAGTCTCTGCTTAGGGCTACATCAATAGGAAACAAACCATAGAGATAGAACTTGGAACGACTTTATTGTGTCAAGTTTCAAGGAGCTACCACAAACCGTGTTTGATTGAGAGTTCCAACTACATGTATCCATATAGGCGAAATCAGAGTGAAACCTAAAAATTAAAACTGTTACTGCCAACGAACGGTTTAACCTAGAAGAACGAAATTTGGTGAGCCAAGTGGGATTGGGGTACTGATCATTACCTGAAAGTGTCATCAAGATTGGGTGAAAAAATGTGTGCTTATTTTTCAGGAAACTCGTAGTTTTTTGGAAGCTTGGCAACCCCTTTCCATCAAAGTGATTTGCGCCAGTCTCTGCTTAGGGCTACATCAATAGGAAACAAACCATAGAGATAGAACTTGGAACTACTTTATTGTGTCAAGTTTCAAACAGCTAGCACAAACCGTGTTTGATTTAGAGATCCAACTACATGTATCCATATAGGCGAAAACAGAGTGAAAACTAAAATTAAAACTGTTACTGCCAACGAACGGTTTAACCTAGAAGAACGAAATTTGTTGAGCCAAGTGGGATTGGAGTACTGAACATTACCTGAAAGTGTCATCAAGATTGGGTGAAAAAATGTGTGCTGAGATTTCAGGAAACTCTTAGTTTTTTGGAAGCTTGGCAACCCATTTCAATAAAAGTGATTTGCGCCAGTCTCTGCTTAGGGCTACATCAATAGGAAACAAACCATAGAGATAGAACTTGGAACTACTTTATTGTGTCACGTTTCAAAGAGCTACCACTAACCGTGTTGGATTTAGAGTTCCAACTACATGTATCCATATAGGCGAAATCAGAGTGAAACCTAAAAATTAAAACTGTTACTGCCAACGAACGGTTTAACCTAGAAGAACGAAATTTGGTGAGCCAAGTGGGATTGGGGTACTGATCATTAACTGAATGTGTCATGAAGATTGGGTGAAAAAATGTGTGCTGAGATTTCAGGAAATTCGTAGTTTTTTGGAAGCTTGGCAACCCCTTTCCAGAAAAGTGATTTGCGCCAGTCTCTCCTTAGGGCTATATCAATAGGAAACAAACCAAATAGATAGAACTTGTAACTACTTCATTGTATCAAGTTTCAAAGAGCTAGCAAAAACCGTGTTTGATTTAGAGTTCCAACTACATGTATCCATATAGGAAAAACACAGTGAAACCTAAAAATTAAAACTGTTACTGCCAACGAACGGTTTAACCTAGAAGAACGAAATTTGTTGAGCCAAGTGGGATTGGGGTACTGATCATTACCTGAAAGTGTCATCAAGATTGGTTGAAAAAATGTGTGCTGTGATTTCAGGAAACTCGTAGTTTTTTGGAAGCTTGGCAACCCCTTTCCATGAAAGTGATTTGCGCCACTCTCTGCTTAGGGCTACATCAATAGGTAAGAAACCATAGAGATAGAACTTGGAACTACTTTATTGTGTCAAGTTTCAAAGAGCTAGCACAAACCGTGTTTGATTTAGAGTTCCAACTACATGTATCCATATAAGCGAAAACAGAGTGAAAACTAAAAATTAAAACTGTTACTGCCAACGAACGGTTTAACCTAGAAGAACGAAATTTGGTGAGCCAAGTGGGATTGGGGTACTGATCATTACCTGAAAGTGTCATCAAGATTGGGTGAAAAAATGTGTGGTGAGATTTCAGGAAACAGGTAGTTTTTTGGAAGCTTGGCAACACCTTTCCATGAAAGTGATTTGCGCCAGTCTCTGCTTAGGGCTACATCAATAGGAAACAAACCATAGAGATAGAACTTGGAACGACTTTATTGTGTCAAGTTTCAAGGAGCTACCACAAACCGTGTTTGATTGAGAGTTCCAACTACATGTATCCATATAGGCGAAATCAGAGTGAAACCTAAAAATTAAAACTGTTACTGCCAACGAACGGTTTAACCTAGAAGAACGAAATTTGGTGAGCCAAGTGGGATTGGGGTACTGATCATTACCTGAAAGTGTCATCAAGATTGGGTGAAAAAATGTGTGCTTATTTTTCAGGAAACTCGTAGTTTTTTGGAAGCTTGGCAACCCCTTTCCATCAAAGTGATTTGCGCCAGTCTCTGCTTAGGGCTACATCAATAGGAAACAAACCATAGAGATAGAACTTGGAACTACTTTATTGTGTCAAGTTTCAAACAGCTAGCACAAACCGTGTTTGATTTAGAGATCCAACTACATGTATCCATATAGGCGAAAACAGAGTGAAAACTAAAATTAAAACTGTTACTGCCAACGAACGGTTTAACCTAGAAGAACGAAATTTGTTGAGCCAAGTGGGATTGGAGTACTGAACATTACCTGAAAGTGTCATCAAGATTGGGTGAAAAAATGTGTGCTGAGATTTCAGGAAACTCTTAGTTTTTTGGAAGCTTGGCAACCCATTTCAATAAAAGTGATTTGCGCCAGTCTCTGCTTAGGGCTACATCAATAGGAAACAAACCATAGAGATAGAACTTGGAACTACTTTATTGTGTCACGTTTCAAAGAGCTACCACTAACCGTGTTGGATTTAGAGTTCCAACTACATGTATCCATATAGGCGAAATCAGAGTGAAACCTAAAAATTAAAACTGTTACTGCCAACGAACGGTTTAACCTAGAAGAACGAAATTTGGTGAGCCAAGTGGGATTGGGGTACTGATCATTAACTGAATGTGTCATGAAGATTGGGTGAAAAAATGTGTGCTGAGATTTCAGGAAATTCGTAGTTTTTTGGAAGCTTGGCAACCCCTTTCCAGAAAAGTGATTTGCGCCAGTCTCTCCTTAGGGCTATATCAATAGGAAACAAACCAAATAGATAGAACTTGTAACTACTTCATTGTATCAAGTTTCAAAGAGCTAGCAAAAACCGTGTTTGATTTAGAGTTCCAACTACATGTATCCATATAGGAAAAACACAGTGAAACCTAAAAATTAAAACTGTTACTGCCAACGAACGGTTTAACCTAGAAGAACGAAATTTGTTGAGCCAAGTGGGATTGGGGTACTGATCATTACCTGAAAGTGTCATCAAGATTGGTTGAAAAAATGTGTGCTGTGATTTCAGGAAACTCGTAGTTTTTTGGAAGCTTGGCAACCCCTTTCCATGAAAGTGATTTGCGCCACTCTCTGCTTAGGGCTACATCAATAGGTAAGAAACCATAGAGATAGAACTTGGAACTACTTTATTGTGTCAAGTTTCAAAGAGCTAGCACAAACCGTGTTTGATTTAGAGTTCCAACTACATGTATCCATATAAGCGAAAACAGAGTGAAAACTAAAAATTAAAACTGTTACTGCCAACGAACGGTTTAACCTAGAAGAACGAAATTTGGTGAGCCAAGTGGGATTGGGGTACTGATCATTACCTGAAAGTGTCATCAAGATTGGGTGAAAAAATGTGTGCTGAGACTTCAGGAAACTTGTAGTTTTTTGGAAGCTTGGCAACCCCTTTCCATGAAAGTGATTTGCGCCAGTCTCTGCTTGGGGCTACATCAATAGGAAACAAAACATAGAGATAGAACTTGGAACTACGTTATTGTGTCAAGTTTCAAAGAGCTAGCACAAACCGTATTTGATTTAGAATTCCAACTACATGTATCCATATAGGAGAAAACAGAGTGAAACCTAAAAATTAAAACTGTTACTGCCAATGAACGGTTTAACCTAGAAGAATGAAATTTGGTGAGCCAAGTGGGATTGGGGTATTGATCATTACCTGAAAGTGTCACCAAGATTGGGTGAAAAAATGTGTGCTGAGATTTCAGGAAACTCGTAGTTTTTTGGAAGCTTGGCAACCCCTTTCCATGAAAGTGATTTGCGCCAGTCTCTGCTTAGGGCTACATCAATAGGAAACAAACCATAGAGATAGAACTTGGAACTAGTTTATTGTGTCAAGTTTCAAAGAGCTAGCACAAACCGTGTTTGATGTCGAGTTCCAACTACATGTATCCATATAGGGGAAAACAGAGTGAAACCTAAAAATTAAAACTGTTATTGCCAACGAACGGTTTAAACTAGAAGAACGAAATTTGGTGAACCAAGTGGGATTGGGGAACTTATCATAACCTGACAGTGTGATCCAGATTGGGTGAAAAAATGTGTGCTGAGATTTCAGGAAACTCGTTTTTTGGAAGCTTGGCAACCCCTGTCCATGAAAGTGATTTGCGCCAGTCTATGCTTAGGGCTACATCAATAGGAAACAAACCATAGAGATAGAACTTGGAACTACTTTATTGTGTCAAGTTTCAAAGAGCTAGCACAAACCGTCTTTGATTTAGAGTTCCAACTACAAGTATCCATATAGGCGAAAACAGAGTGAAACCTAAAAATTAAAACTGTTACTGCCAACGAACGGTTTAACCTAGAAGAACGATATTTGGTGAGCCCAGTGGGATTCGGGTACTGATCATTACCTGAAATTTTCGTCAAGATTGGGTGAAAAAATGTGTGCTGAGATTTCAGGAAACTCGTAGTTTTTTGGAATCTTGGCAACCCCTTTCCATGAAAGTGATTTGCGCCAGTCTCTGCTTAGGGCTACATCAATAGGAAACAAACCACAGACATAGAACTTGGAACTACTTTATTGTGTCAAGTTTCAAAGAGCTAGCACAAACCGTGTTTGATTTAGAGTTCCAACTACATGTATCCATATAGGCGAAAACAGAGTGAAAACTAAATTTAAAACTGTCACTGCCAATGAATGGTTTAACCTAGAAGAACGAAATTTGTTGAGCCAAGTGGGATTGGAGTACTGAACATTACCTGAAAGTGTCATCAAGATTGGGTGAACAAATGTGTGCTGAGATTTCAGGAAACTCGTAGTTTTTTGGAAGCTTGGCAACCCCTTTCCATGAAGGTGATTTGCGCCAGTCTCTGCTTAGGGCTACATCAATAGGAAACAAACCATAGAGATAGAACTTGGAACTACTTTATTGTGTCAAGTTTCAAAGAGCTAGAACAAACCGTGTTTGATTTAGAGTTCCAACTACATGTATCCATATAGGCGAAATCAGAGTGAAACCTAAAAATTAAAACTGTTACTTCCAACGAACGGTTTAAACTAGAAGAACAAAATTTGGTGAGCCAAGTGGGATTGGGGCACTGATCATTACCTGAAAGTGTAATCAAGATTGGGTGAAAAAAAATGTGCTGAGATTTCAGGAAACTCGTAGTTTTTTGGAAGCTTGGCAACCCATTTCCATAAAAGTGATTTGCGCCAGTCTCTGCTTAGGGCTACATCAATAGGAAACAAACCATATAGATAGAACTTGGAACTACTTTATTGTGTCAAGTTTCAAAGAGCTACCACTAACCGTGTTGGATTTAGAGTTCCAACTACATGTATCCATATAGGAGAAAACAGAGTGAAACCTAAAAATTAAAACTGTTACTGCCAACGAACGGTTTAACCTATTAGAACGAAATTTGGTGAGCCAAGTGGGATTGGGGTACTGATCATTACCTAAAAGTGTAATCATATTGGGTGAAAAAATATGTGCTGAGATTTCAGGAAACTCGTAGTTTTTTGGAAGCTTGGCAACCCCTTTCCATAAAAGTGATTTGCGCCAGTCTCTGCTTAGCGCTACATCAATAGGAAACAAACCATAGAGATAGAACTTGGAACTACTTTATTGTGTCAAGTTTCAAAGAGCTAGCACTAACCGTGTTGGATTTAGAGTTCCAACTACATGTATCCATATAGGCGAAAACAGAGTGAAACCTAAAAATTAAAACTGTTACTGCCAACGAACGGTTGAACCTAGAAGAACGAAATTTGGTGAGCCAAGTGGGATTGGGGTACTGATCATTACCTGAAAGTGTCACCAAGATTGGGTGAAAAAATGTGTGCTGAGATTTCAGGAAACTCGTAGTTTTTTGGAAGCTTGGCAACTCCTTTCCATGTAAGTGATTGCGCCAGTCTCTGCTTAGGGCTACATCAATAGGAAACAAACCATAGAGATAGAACTTGGAACTACTTTATTGTGTCAAGTTTAAGAGAGTTAGCACAAACCGTGTTTGATTTAGAGTTCCAACTACATGTATCCATAAGGCGAAAACAGAGTGAAACCTAAAAATTAAAACTGTTACTGCCAACGAACGGTTTAACCTAGAAGAACGAAATTTGGTGAGCCAAGTGGGACTGGGGTACTGATCATTACCTGAAAGTGTCATGAAAATTGGGTGAAAAAATGTGTGCTGAGATTTCAGGAAACTCGTATTTTTTTGGAAGCTTGGCAACCCCTTTCCATGAAAGTGATTTGCGCCAGTCTCTGCTTAGGGCTACATCAATAGGAAACAAACCATAGAGATAGAACTTGGAACTACTTTATTGTGTGAAGTTTCAAAGAGCTAGCACAAACCGTGTTTGATTTAGAGTTCCAACTACATGTATCCATATAGGCGAAAACAGAGTGAAAACTAAAATTAAAACTGTTACTGCCAATGAATGGTTTAACCTAGAAGAACGAAATTTGTTGAGCCAAGTGGGATTGGAGTACTGAACATTACCTGAAAGTGTCATCAAGATTGGGTGAAAAAATGTGTGCTGAGATTTCAGGAAACTCGTAGTTTTTTGGAAGCTTGGCAACCCCTTTCCATGAAAGTGATTTGCGCCAGTCTCTGCTTAGGGCTACATCAATAGGAAACAAACCATAGAGATAGAACTTGGAACTACTTTTTTGTGTCAAGTTTCAAAGAGCTAGCACAAACCGTGTTTGATTTAGAGTTCCACCTACATGTACCCATATAGGCGAAATCAGAGTGAAACCTAAAAATTAAAACTGTTACTGCCAACGAACGGTTTAACCTAGAAGAACGAAATTTGGTGAGCCAAGTGGGATTGGGGTACTGATCATTACCTGAAAGTGTCATCAAGATTAGGTGAAAAAAATGTGCTGAGATTTCAGGAAACTCGTAGTTTTTTGGAAGCTTGGCAACCCATTTCCATACAAGTGATTTGCGCCAGTCTCTGCTTAGGGCTACATCAATAGGAAACAAACCATAGAGATAGAACTTGGAACTACTTTATTGTGTCAAGTTTCAAAGAGCTAGCACAAACCGTGTTGGATTTAGAGTTTCAACTACATGTATCCATATAGGCGAAAACAGTGAAACCTAAAAATTTAAACTGTTACTGCCAACGAACGGTTTAACCTATTAGAACGAAATTTGGTGAGCCAAGTGGGATTGTGGTACTGATCATTACCTGAAAGTGCCATCAAGATTGGGTGAAAAAATATGTGCTGAGATTTCAGGGAACTCGTAGTTTTTTGGAAGCTTGGCAAACCCTTTCAATGAAAGTGATTTGCGCCAGTCTCTGCTTAGGGCTACATCAATAGGAAACAAACCATAGAGATAGAACTTGGAACTACTTTATTTTGTCAAGTTTCAAAGAGCTAGCACAAACCGTGTTTGATTTAGAGTTCCAACTACATGTATCCATATAGGCGAAAACAGAGTGAAAACTAAAATTAAAACTGTTACTGCCAACGAACGGTTTAACCTAGATGAACGCAATTTGTTGAGCCAAGTGGGATTCGTGTACTGAACATTACCTGAAAGTGTCATCAAGATTGGGTGAACAAATGTGTGCTGAGATTTCAGGAAACTCGTAGTTTTTTGGAATCTTGGCAACCCCTTTCCATGAAAGTGATTTGCGCCAGTCTCTGCTTAGGGCTACATCAATAGGAAACAAACCATAGACATAGAACTTGGAACTACTTTATTGTGTCAAGTTTCAAAGAGCTAGCACAAACCGTGTTTGATTTAGAGTTCCAACTACATGTATCCATATAGGCGAAATCAGAGTGAAACCTAAAAATTAAAACTGTTACTGCCAACGAACGGTTTAACCTAGAAGAACGAAATTTGGTGAGCCAAGTGGGATTGTTGTACTGATCATTACCTGAAAGTGTCATCAAGATTGGGTGAAAAAAAATGTGCTGAGATTTCAGGAAACTCGTAGTTTTTTGGAAGCTTGGCAACCCATTTCCATACAAGTGATTTGCGCCAGTCTCTGCTTAGGGCTACATCAATAGGAAACAAACCATAGAGATAGAACTTGGAACTACTTTATTGTGTCAAGTTTCAAAGTGCTAGCACAACCGTGTTGGATTTAGAGTTCCAACTACATGTATCCATATAGGCGAAAACAGTGAAACCTAAAAATTTAAACTGTTACTGCCAACGAACGGTTTAACCTATTAGAACGAAATTTGGTGAGCCAAGTGGGATTGTGGTACTGATCATTACCTGAAAGTGCCATCAAGATTGGGTGAAAAAATATGTGCTGAGATTTCAGGAAACTCGTAGTTTTTTAGAAGCTTGGCAAAACCTTTCCATGAAAGTGATTTACGCCAGTCTCTGCTTAGGGCTACATCAATAGGAAACAAACCATAGAGATAGAACTTGGAACTACTTTATTGTGTCAAGTTTCAAAGAGCTAGCACAAACCGTGTTTGATTTAGAGTTCCAACTACATGTATCCATATAGGCGAAAACAGAGTGAAAACTAAAATTAAAACTGTTACTGCCAACGAAAGGTTTAACCTAGAAGAACGAAATTTGTTGAGCCATGTGGGATTGGAGTACTGAACATTACCTGAAAGTGTCATCAAGATTGGGTGAACAAATGTGTGCTGAGATTTCAGGAAACTCGTAGTTTTTTGGAAGCTTGGCAACCCATTTCCATGAAGGTGATTTGCGCCAGTCTCTGCTTAGGGCTACATCAATAGGAAACAAACCATAGAGATAGAACTTGGAACTACTTTATTGTGTCAAGTTTCAAAGAGCTAGCACAAACCGTGTTTGATTTAGAGTTCCAAATACATGTATCCATATAGGCGAAATCAGAGTGAAACCTAAAAATTAAAACTGTTACTGCCAACGAACGGTTTAACCTATTAGAACGAAATTTGGTGAGCCAAGTGGGATTGGGGTACTGATCATTACCTGAAAGTGTAATCAAGATTGGGTGAAAAAATATGTGCTGAGATTTCAGGAAACTCGTAGTTTTTTGGAAGCTTGGCAACCCCTTTCCGTGAAAGTGATTTGCGCCAGTCTCTGCTTAGGGCTACATCAATAGGAAACAAACCATAGAGATAGAACTTGGAACTACTTTATTGTGTCAAGTTTCAAAGAGCTGGCACAAACCTTGTTTGATTTAGAGTTCCAACTACATGTATCCATATAGGCGAAAAAAGAGTGAAACCTAAAAATTAAAACTGTTACTGCCAACGAACGGTTTAACCTAGAAGAACGAAATTTGGTGAGCCAAGTGAGATTGGGGTACTGATCATTACCTGAAAGTGTCATCCAGATTGGGTGAAAAAATGTGTGCTGAGATTTCAGGAAACTCGTAGTTTTTTGGAAGCTTGGCAACCCTTTCCATGAAAGTGATTTGCACCAGTATTTGCTTAGGGCTACATCAATAGGAAACAAAACATAGAGATAGAACTTGGAACTACTTTATTGTGTCAAGTTTCAAAGAGCTAGCACAAACCGTGTTTGATTGAGAGTTCCAACTACATGTATCCATATAGGCGAAAACAGAGTGAAACCTAAAAATTAAAACTGTCACTGCCAACGAACGGTTTAACCTAGAAGAACGAAATTTGGTGAGCCAAGTGGGTTTGGCGTACTGATCATTACCTGAAATTTTCATCAAGATTGATTGAAAAAATTTGTGCTTAGATTTCAGGAAACTCGTAGTTTTTTGGAAGCTTGGCAACCACTTTCCATGAAAGTGATTTGCGCCAGTCTCTCCTTAGGGCTACATCAATAGGAAACAAAACATAGAGATAGAACTTGGAACTACGTTATTGTGTCAAGTTTCAAAGAGCTAGCACAAACCGTCTTTCATTTAGAGTTCCAACTCCATGTATCCATATAGGAGAAAACAGAGTGAAACCTAAAAATTAAAACTGTTACTCCCAACGAACGGTTTAACCTAGAAGAACGAAATTTGGTGAGCCAAGTGGGATTGGGGTACTGATCATTACCTGAAAGTGTCATCCAGATTGGGTGAAAAAATGTGTGCTGAGATTTCAGGAAACTCGTAATTTTTTGGAAGATTGGCAACCCTTTCCATGAAAGTGATTTGCGCCAGTCTCTCCTTAGGGCTACATCAATAGGAAACAAACCATAGAGATAGAACTTGGAACTACTTTATTGTGTCAAGTTTCAAAGAGCTAGCACAAACCGTGTTTGATTTAGAGTTCCAACTACATGTATCCATATAGGCGAAATCAGAGTGAAACCTAAAAATTAAAACTGTTACTGCCAACGAACGGTTTAAACTAGAAGAACGAAATTTAGTGAGCCAAGTGGGATTGGGGTACTGATCATTACCTGAAAGTGTAATCAAGATTGGGTGAAAAAAAATGTGCTGAGATTTCAGGAAACTCGTAGTTTTTTGGAAGCTTGGCAACCCATTTCCATAAAAGTGATTTGCGCCAGTCTCTGCTTAGGGCTACATCAATAGGAAACAAACCATAGAGATAGAACTTGGAACTACTTTATTGTGTCAAGTTTCAAAGAGCTACCACTAACCGTGTTGGATTTAGAGTTCCAACTACATGTATCCATATAGGAGAAAACAGAGTGAAACCTAAAAATTAAAACTGTTACTGCCAATGAACGGTTTAACCTAGAAGAACGAAATTTGGTGAGCCAAGTGGGATTGGGGTACTGATCATTAACTGAATGTGTCATGAAGATTGGGTGAAAAAATGTGTGCTGAGATTTCAGGAAATTCGTAGTTTTTTGGAAGCTTGGCAACCCCTTTCCAGGAAAGTGATTTGCGCCAGTCTCTCCTTAGGGCTATATCAATAGGAAACAAACCAAGTAGATAGAACTTGTAACTACTTCATTGTATCAAGTTTCAAAGAGCTAGCAAAAACCGTGTTTGATTTAGAGTTCCAACTACATGTATCCATATAGGAAAAACACAGTGAAACCTAAAAATTAAAACTGTTACTGCCAACGAACGGTTTAACCTAGAAGAACGAAATTTGTTGAGCCAAGTGGGATTGGGGTACTGATCATTACCTGAAAGTGTCATCAAGATTGGGGGAAAAAATGTGTGCTGTGATTTCAGGAAACTCGTAGTTTTTTGGAAGCTTGGCAACCCCTTTCCATGAAAGTGATTTGCGCCACTCTCTGCTTAGGGCTACATCAATAGGTAACAAACCACAGAGATAGAACTTGGGACTACTTTATTGTGTCAAGTTTCAAAGAGCTAGCACAAACCGTGTTTGATTTAGAGTTCCAACTACATGTATCCATATAGGAGAAAACAGAGTGAAAACTAAAAATTAAAACTGTTACTGCCAACAAACGGTTAAATCTAGAACAACGAAATTTGGTGAGCCAAGTGGGATTGGGTTACTGATCATTACCTGAAAGTGTCATCAAGATTGGGTGAAAAAATGTGTGCTGAGACTTCAGGAAACTTGTAGTTTTTTGGAAGCTTGGCAACCCCTTTACATGAAAGTGATTTGCGCCAGTATCTGCTTAGGGCTACATCAATAGGAAACAAACCATAGAGATAGAACTTGGAACTACTTTTTGTGTCAAGTTTCAAAGAGCTAGCACAAACCATGTTTGATTTAGAGTTCCAACTACATGTATTCATATAAGCGAAAACAGAGTGAAACCTAAAAATTAAAACTGTTACTGCCAACGAACGGTTTAACCTAGAAGAACGAAATTTGGTGAGCCAAGTGGGATTGGGGTACTGATCATTACCTGAAAGTGTCATCAAGATTGGGTGAAAAAAATGTGTGCTGAGATTTCAGGAAACTCGTAGATTTTGGAAGCTTGGCAACCCCTTTCCATGAAAGTGATATGCGCAGGTCTCTGCTTAGGGCTACATCAATAGAAATCAAACCATAGAGATAGAAATTGCAACTACTTTATTGTGTCAAGTTTCAAAGAGCTAGCACAAACTGTGTTGGATTTAGAGTTCCAACTACATGTATCCATACATGAGAAAACAGAGTGAAACCTAAAAATTAAAACTGTTACTGCCAACGAACGGTTTAACCTAAAAGAACGAAATTTGGTGAGACAAGTGGGATTGGGGTTCTGATCATTACCTGAAATTGTCATGAAAATTGGGTGAAAAAATGTGTGCTGAGGTTCCAGGAAACTCGTACTTTTTTGGAAGCTTGGCAACCCCTTTCCATGAAAGTGATTTGCGCCAGTCTCTGCTTAGGGCTACATCAATAGGAAACAAACCATAGAGATAGAACTTGGAACTACTTTATTGTGTCAAGTTTCAAAGAGCTAGCACAAACCGTCTTTGATTTAGAGTTCCAAATACATGTAGCCATATACGAGAAAACAGAGTGAAACCTAGAAATTAAAACTGTTACTGCCAACAAACTGTTTATCCTTGAAGAACTAAATTTGGTGCGCCAAGTGGTTTTGGGGTACTGATCATTACCTGAAAGTGTCATCAAATCGGTGAAAAAATATGCTCTGAGATTTCAGGAAACTCGTAGTTTTTTGGAAGCTTGGCAACCCCTTTCCATGAAAGTGATTTGCGCCGGTCTCTGCTTAGGGCTACATCAATAGGAAACAAAACATAGAGACAGAACTTCGAACTACGTTATTGTGTCAAGTTTCAAAGAGCTAGCACAAACCGTCTTTGATTTAGAGTTCCAAATACATGTATCCATATAGGAGAAAACAGAGTGAAACCTAAAAATTAAAACTGTTACTGCCAACGAATGGTTTAACCCAGAAGAACGAAATTTGGTGAACCAATTGGGATTGGGGAACTGATCATTACCTGACAGTGTCATCTAGATTGGGTGAAAAAATGTGTGCTGTGATTCAAGGGAACTCGTAGTTTTTTGGAAGCTTGGTAATCCCTTTCCATGAAAGTGATTTGAGCTACTTTCTGCTTAGGGCTACATCAATAGAAAACAAACCATAGAGATAGAACTTGGAACTACTTTATTGTGTCAAGTTTCAAAGAGCTAGCACAAACCGTGTTGGATTTAGAGTTCCAACTACATGTAACCATATAGGAGAATACAGAGTGAAAACTAAAAATTAAAACTGTTACTGCCAACGAACGGTTTAACCTAGAAGAACAAAATTTGGTGAGCCAAGTGGGATTGGGGTACTGATCATTACCTGAAAGTGTCACCAAGATTGGGTGAAAAAATGTGTGCTGAGATTTCAGGAAACTCGTAGTTTTTTGGAAGCTTGGCAACCCCTTTCCATGAAAGTGATTTGCGCCAGTCTCTGCTTAGGGCTACATCAATAGGAAACAAACCATAGAGATAGAACTTGGAACTAGTTTATTGTGTCAAGTTTCAAAGAGCTAGCACAAACCGTGTTTGATGTCGAGTTCCAACTACATGTATCCATATAGGGGAAAAGAGAGTGAAACCTAAAAATTAAAACTGTTATTGCCAACGAATGGTTTAAACTAGAAGAACGAAATTTGGTGAACCAAGTGGGATTGGGGAACTTATCATAACCTGACAGTGTGATCCAGATTGGGTGAAAAAATGTGTGCTGAGATTTCAGGAAACTCGTTTTTTGGAAGCTTGGCAACCCCTGTCCATGAAAGTGATTTGCGCCAGTCTATGCTTAGGGCTACATCAATAGGAAACAAACCATAGAGAGAGAACTTGGAACTACTTTATTGTGTCAAGTTTCAAAGAGCTAGCACAAACCGTGTTTGATGTCGAGTTCCAACTACATGTATCCATATAGGGGAAAAGAGAGTGAAACCTAAAAATTAAAACTGTTATTGCCAACGAATGGTTTAACCTAGAAGAACGATATTTGGTGAGCCCAGTGGGATTCGGGTACTGATCATTAACTGAAATTTTGGTCAAGATTGGGTGAAAAAATGTGTGCTGAGATTTCAGGAAACTCGTAGTTTTCTGGAAGCTTGGCAACCCCTTTCCATGAAAGTGATTTGCGCCAGTCTCTGCTTAGGGCTACATCAATAGGAAACAAACCATAGAGAGAGAACTTGGAACTACTTTATTGTGTCAAGTTTCAAAGAGCTAGCACAAACCGTGTTTGATTTAGAGTTCCAAATACAGGTATCCATATAGGCGAAAACAGAGTGAAAACTAAAATTAAAACTGTTACTGCCAACGAACGGTTTAACATAGAAGAACGAAATTTGGTGAGCCAAGTGGGATTGGGGTACTGATCATTACCTGAAAGTGTCATCAAGATTGGGTGAAAAAATGTGTGGTGAGATTTCAGGAAACAGGTAGTTTTTTGGAAGCTTGGCAACACCTTTCCATGAAAGTGATTTGCGCCAGTCTCTGCTTAAGGCTACATCAATAGGAAACAAACCATAGAGATAGAACTTGGAACGACTTTATTGTGTCAAGTTTCAAGGAGCTACCACAAACCGTGTTTAATTTAGAGTTCCAACTACATGTATCCCTATAGGCGAAATCAGAGTGAAACCTAAAAATTAAAACTGTTACTGCCAACGAACGGTTTAACCTAGAAGAACGAAATTTGGTGAGCCAAGTGGGATTGGGGTACTGATCATTACCTGAAAGTGTCATCAAGATTGGGTGAAAAAATGTGTGGTGAGATTTCAGGAAACAGGTAGTTTTTTGGAAGCTTGGCAACACCTTTCCATGAAAGTGATTTGCGCCAGTCTCTGCTTAAGGCTACATCAATAGGAAACAAACCATAGAGATAGAACTTGGAACGACTTTATTGTGTCAAGTTTCAAGGAGCTACCACAAACCGTGTTTAATTTAGAGTTCCAACTACATGTATCCCTATAGGCGAAATCAGAGTGAAACCTAAAAATTAAAACTGTTACTGCCAACGAACGGTTTAACCTAGAAGAACGAAATTTGGTGAGCCAAGTGGGATTGGGGTACTGATCATTACCTGAAAGTGTCATCAAGATTGGGTGAAAAAATGTGTGCTTATTTTTCAGGAAACTCGTAGTTTTTTGGAAGCTTGGCAACCCCTTTCCATCAAAGTGATTTGCGCCAGTCTCTGCTTAGGGCTACATCAATAGAAAACAAACCATAGAGATAGAACTTGGAACTACTTTATTGTGTCAAGTTTCAAACAGCTAGCACAAACCGTGTTTGATTTAGAGATCCAACTACATGTATCCATATAGGCGAAAACAGAGTGAAAACTAAAATTAAACTGTTACTGCCAACGAACGGTTTAACCTAGAAGAACGAAATTTGTTGAGCCAAGTGGGATTGGAGTACTGAACATTACCTGAAAGTGTCATCAAGATTGGGTGAAAAAATGTGTGCTTATATTTCAGGAAACTCGTAGTTTTTTGGAAGCTTGGCAACCCCTTTCCATCAAAGTGATTTGCGCCAGTCTCTGCTTAGGGCTACATCAATAGGAAACAAACCATAGAGATAGAACTTGTTACTACTTTATTGTGTCAAGTTTCAAACAGCTAGCACAAACCGTGTTTGATTTAGAGATCCAACTACATGTATCCATATAGGCGAAAATAGAGTGAAAACTAAAATTAAAACTGTTACTGCCAACGAACGGTTTAACCTAGAAGAACGAAATTTGGTGAGCCAAGTGGGATTGGGGTACTGATCATTACCTGAAAGTGTCATCAAGATTGGGTGAAAAAATGTGTGCTGAGATTTCAGGAAACTCGTAGTTTTTTGGAAGCTTGGCAACTCCTTTCCATGTAAGTGATAGTGCCAGTCTCTGCTTATGGCTACATCAATAGGAAACAAACCATAGAGATAGAACTTGGAACTACTTTATTGTGTCAAGTTTCAGAGAGTTAGCACAAACCGTGTTTGATTTAGAGTTCCAACTACATGTATCCATAAGGCGAAAACAGAGTGAAACCTAAAAATTAAAACTGTTACTTCCAATGAACGGTTTAACCTAGAAGAACGAAATTTGGTGAGCCAAGTGGGATTGGGGTACTGATCATTATCTGAAAGTGTCATGAAAATTGGGTGAAAAAATGTGTGCTGAGATTTCAGGAAACTCGTATTTTTTTGGAAGCTTGGCAACCCCTTTCCATGTAAGTGATTTGCGCCAGTCACTGCTTAGGGCTACATCATTAGGAAACAAACCATAGAGATAGAACTTGGAACTGCTTTATTGTGTCAAGTTTCAAAGAGCTAGCACAAACCGTGTTGTATTTAGAGTTCCAAATACATGTATCCATATAGGCGAAAACAGAGTGAAACCTAAAAATTGAAACTGTTACTGCGAACGAACGGTTTAACCTAGAAGTACGAAATTTTGTGAGCCAAGTGGGATTGGGGTCTTGATCATTACCTGAAATTGTCATCAAAATTGGGTGTAAAAATGTGTGCTGAGATTTCAGTAAACTCGTAGTTTTTTGGAAGCTTGGCAACCCCTTTCCATGAAAGTGATATGTGCAGTTCTCTGCTTAGGGCTACATCAATAGAAAACAAACCATAGAGATAGAACTTGGAACTTCTTTATTGTGTCAAGTTTCAAAGAGCTAGCACAAACCGTGTTTGATTTAGAGTTCCAACTACATGTATCCATATAGGAGAAAACAGAGTGAAAACTAAAATTAAACTGTTACTGCCAACGAACGGTTTAACCTAGAAGAACGAAATTTGTTGAGCCAAGTGGGATTGGGGTACTGATCATTACATGAAAGTGTAATCAAAATTGGGTGAAAAAATATGTGCTGAGTTTTCAGGAAACTCGTAGTTTTTTGGAAGCTTGGCAACCCCTTTCCATGAAAGTGATTTGCGCCAGTCTCTGCTTAGCGCTACATCAATAGGAAACAAACCATAGAGATAGAACTTGGAACTACTTTATTGTGTCAAGTTTCAGAGAGTTAGCACAAACCGTGTTTGATTTAGAGTTCCAAATACATGTATCCATAAGGCGAAAACAGAGTGAAACCTAAAAATTAAAACTGTTACTGGCAACGAACGGTTTAACCTAGAAGAAAGAAATTTGGTGAGCCAATTGGGATTGGGGTACTGATCATTATCTGAAAGTGTCATGAAAATTGGGTGAAAAAATATGTGCTGAGATTTCAGGAAACTCGTATTTTTTTGGAAGCTTGGCAACCCCTTTCCTTGTAAGTGATTTGCACCAGCCTGTGCTTAGGGCTACATCAATAGGAAACAAACCATAGAGATAGAACTTGGAACTACTTTATTGTGTCAAGTTTCAAAGAGCTAGCACAAACCGTGTTGGATTTAGAGTTCCAACTACATGTATCCATAAAGGCGACAACAGAGTGAAACCTAAAAATTAAAACTGTTACTGCCAACGAACGGTTTAACCTAGAAGAACGAAATTTGGTGAGCCAAGTGGGATTGGGGTACTGATCATAACCTGATATTTTCATCAAGATTGGGTGAAAAAATGTGTGCTGAGATTTCAGGAAACTCGTAGTTTTTTGGAAGCTTGGCAACCACTTTCCATGAAACTGATTTGCGCCAGACTCTGCTTAGGGCTACATCAATAGGAAACAAACCATAGAGATAGAACTTGGAACTACGTTATTGTGTGAAGTTTCAAAGAGATAGCACAAACCGTCTTTGATTTAGAGTTCCAACTACATGTATCCTTATAGGCGAAAACAGAGTGAACCCTAAAAATTAAAACTGTTACTGCCAACGAACGGTTTAACCTAGAAGAACGAAATTTGGTGAGCCAAGTGGGATTGGGGTACTGATCATTACCTGAAAGTGTAATCAAGATTGGGTGAAAAAATATGTGCTGAGATTTCAGGAAACTCGTAGTTTTTTGGAAGCTTGGCAACCCCTTTCCATAAAAGTGATTTGCGCCAGTCTCTGCTTAGTGCTACATCAATAGGAAACAAACCATAGAGATAGAACATGGAACTACTTTATTGTGTCAAGTTTCAAAGAGCTAGCACTAACCGTGTTGGATTTAGAGTTCCAACTACATGTAACCATATAGGCGAAAACAGAGTGAAACCTAAAAATTAAAACTGTTACTGCCAACGAACGGTTTAACCTAGAAGAACGAAATTTGGTGAGCCAAGTGGGATTGTGGTACTGATCATTACCTGAAAGTGTCATCAAGATTGGGTGAAAAAATGTGCGCTGAGATTTCAGGAAACTCGTAGTTTTTTGGAAGCTTGGCAACTCCTATCCATGTCAGTGATTGTGCCAGTCTCTGCTTAGGGCTACATCAATAGGAAACAAACCATAGAGATAGAACTTGGAACTACTTTATTGTGTCAAGTTTCAGAGAGTTAGCACAAACCGTGTTTGATTTAGAGTTCCAACTACATGTATCCATAAGGCGAAAACTGAGTGAAACCTAAAAATTAAAACTGTTACTGCCAACGAACGGTTTAACCTAGAAGAACGAAATTTGGTGAGCCAAGTGGGATTGGGGTACTGATCATTACCTGAAAGTGTCATGAAAATTGGGTGAAAAAATGTGTGCTGAGATTTCAGGAAACTCGTATTTTTTTGGAAGCTTGGCAACCCCTTTCCATGAAAGTGATTTGCGCCAGTCTCTGCTTAGGGCTACATCATTAGGAAACAAACCATAGAGATAGAACTTGGAACTACTTTATTGTGTCAAGTTTCAAAGAGCTAGCACAAACCGTGTTTGATTTAGAGTTCCACCTACATGTACCCATATAGGCGAAATCAGAGTGAAACCTAAAAATTAAAACTGTTACTGCCAACGAACGGTTTAACCTAGGAGAACGAAATTTGGTGAGCCAAGTGGGATTGGGGTACTGATCATTACCTGAAAGTGTCATCAAGATTGGGTGAAAAAAAATGTGCTGAGATTTCAGGAAACTCGTAGTTTTTTGGAAGCTTGGCAACCCATTTCCATACAAGTGATTTGTGCCAGTCTCTGCTTAGGGCTACATCAATAGGAAACAAACCATAGAGATAGAACTTGGAACTACTTTATTGTGTCAAGTTTCAAAGAGCTAGCACAAACCGTGTTGTATTTAGAGTTCCAACTACTTGTATCCATATAGGCGAAAACAGTGAAACCTAAAAATTTAAACTGTTACTGCCAACGAACGGTTAAACCTATTAGAACGAAATTTGTTGAGCCAAGTGGGATTGTGGTACTGATCATTACCTGAAAGTGCCATCAAGATTGGGTGAAAAAATATGTGCTGAGATTTCAGGAAACTCATAGTTTTTTGGAAGCTTGGCAAACCCTTTCCATGAAAGTGATTTGCGCCAGTCTCTGCTTAGGGCTACATCAATAGGAAACAAACCATAGAGATAGAACTTGGAACTACTTTATTGTGTCAAGTTTCAAAGAGCTAGCACAAACCGTGTTTGATTTAGAGTTCCAACTACATGTATCCATATAGGCGAAAACAGAGTGAAAACTAAAATTAAAACTGTTACTGCCAACGAACGGTTTAACCTAGAAGAACGAAATTTGTTGAGCCAAGTGGGATTGGAGCACTGAACATTACCTGAAAGTGTCATCAAGATTGGGTGAACAAATGTGTGCTGAGATTTCAGGAAACTCGTAGTTTTTTGGAATCTTGGCAACCCCTTTCCATGAAAGAGATTCGCGCCAGTCTCTGCTTAGGGCTACATCAATAGGAAAAAAACCATAGAGATAAAACTTGGAACTACTTTATTGTGTCAAGTTTCAAAGAGCTAGCACAAACCGTGTTTGATTTAGAGTTCCAAATACATGTATCCATATAGGCGAAATCAGAGTGAAACCTAAAAATTAAAACTGTTACTGCCAACGAACGGTTTAAACTAGAAGAACGAAATTTGGTGAGCCAAGTGGGATTGGGGTACTGATCATTACCTGAAGTGTAATCAAGATTGGGTGAAAAAAAATGTGCTGAGATTTCAGGAAACTCATAGATTTTTGGAAGCTTGGCAACCCATTTCCATAAAAGTGATTTGCGCCAGTCTCTGCTTAGGGCTACATCAATAGGAAACAAACCATAGAGATAGAACTTTGAACTACTTTATTCTGTCAAGTTTCAAAGAGCTACCACTAACCGTGTTGGATTTAGAGTTCCAACTACATGTATCCATATAGGAGAAAACAGAGTGAAACCTAAAAATTAAAACTGTTACTGCCAACGAACGGTTTAACCTAGAAGAACGAAATTTGGTGAGCCAAGTGGGATTGGGGTACTCATCATTACCTGAAAGTGTAATCAAGATTGGGTGAAAAATATGTGCTGAGATTTCAGGAAACTCGTAGTTTTTTGGAAGCATGGCAACCCCTTTCCATAAAAGTGATTTGCGCCAATCTCTGCTTAGCGCTATATCAATAGGAAACAAATCATAGAGATAGAACTTGGAACTACTTTATTGTGTCAAGTTTCAAAGAGCTAGCACTAACCGTGTTGGATTTAGAGTTCCAACTACATGTATCCATATAGGCGAAAACAGAGTGAAACCTAAAAATTAAAACTGTTACTGCCAACGAACGGTTTAACCTAGAAGAACGAAATTTGGTGAGCCAAGTGGGATTGGGGTACTGATCATTTCCTGAAAGTGTCATCAAGATTGGGTGAAAAAATGTGTGCTGAGATTTCAGGAAACTCGTAGTTTTTTGGAAGCTTGGCAACTCCTTTCCATGTAAGTGATTGCGCCAGTCTCTGCTTAGGGCTACATCAATAGGAAACAAACCATAGAGATAGAACTTGGAACTACTTTATTGTGTCAAGTTTCAGAGAGTTAGCACAAACCGTGTTTGATTTAGAGTTCCAACTACATGTATGCATAAGGCGAAAACAGAGTGAAACCTAAAAATTAAAACTGTTACTGCCAACGAACGGTTTAACCTAGAAGAACGAAATTTGGTGAGCCAAGTGGGACTGGGGTACTGATCATTACCTGAAAGTGTCATGAAAATTGGGTGAAAAAATGTGTGCTGAGATTTCAGGAAACTCGTATTTTTTTGGAAGCTTGGCAACCCCTTTCCATGAAAGTGATTTGCGCCAGTCTCTGCTTAGGGCTACATCATTAGGAAACAAACCATAGAGATACAACTTGGAACTACTTTATTGTGTCAAGTTTCGAAGAGCTAGCACAAACAGTGCTGGATTTAGAGTTCCAACTACATGTATCCATATAGGCGAAAACAGAGTGAAACCTAAAAATTAAAACTGTTACTGCCAACGAACGGTTTAACAGAGAGGAACGAAATTTGGTGAGCCAAGTGGGATTCGGGTACTGATCATTACCTGAAAGTGTCATCAAGATTGGGGGAAAAAATTTGTGCTGAGATTTCAGGAAACTCGTAGTTTTTTGGAAGCTTGGCAAACCCTTTCCATGAAAGTGATTTGCGCCAGTCTCTGCTTAGGGCTACATCAATAGGAAACAAAACATAGAGATAGAACTTGGAACTACGTTATTGTGTCAAGTTTCAAAGAGCTAGCACAAACCGTCTTTGATTTAGAGTTCCAACTACATATATCCATATAGGGGAAAACAGAGTGAAACCTAAAAATTAAAACTGTTACTGCCTATGAACGGTTTAACCTAGAAGAACGAAATGTGGTGAGCCAAGTGGGATTGGGGTACTGATCATTACCTGACAGTGTCATCAAGATTGGGTGAAAAAATGTGTGCTGAGATTTCAGGAAACTCGTATTTTTTTGGAAGCTTGGCAACCCCTTTCCATGAAAGTGATTTGAGCTACTTTCTGCTTAGGGCTACATAAATAGGAAACAAACCATAGAGATAGAACTTGGAACTACTTTATTGTGTCAAGTTTCAACGAGCTAGCACAAACCGTGTTGGATTTAGAGTTCCAACTACATGTATCCATATAGGCGAAAACAGAGTGAAACCTAAAAATTAAAACTGTTACTGCCAACGATCAGTTTAACCTAGAAGAACGAAATTTGGTGAGCCAAGTGGGATTTGGGTACTGATCATTACCTGAAAGTGTCATCAAGATTGGGTGAAAAAATATGTGCTGAGACTTCAGGAAACTTGTAGTTTTTTGGAAGCTTGGCAACCCCTTTCCATGAAAGTGATTTGCGCCAGTCTCTGCTTGGGGCTACATCAATAGGAAACAAAACATAGAGATAGAACTTGGAACTACGTTATTGTGTCAAGTTTCAAAGAGCTAGCACAAACCGTCTTTGATTTAGAGTTCCAACTACATGTATCCATATAGGAGAAAACAGAGTGAAACCTAAAAATTAAAACTGTTACTGCCAATGAACGGTTTAATCTAGAAGAATGAAATTTGGTAAGCCAAGTGGGATTGGGGTACTGATCATTACCTGAAAGTGTCACCAAGATTGGGTGAAAAAATGTTTGCTGAGATTTCAGGAAACTCGTAGTTTTTTGGAAGCTTGGCAACCCCTTTCCATGAAAGTGATTTGCGCCAGTCTCTGCTTAGGGCTACATCAATAGGAAAAAAACCATAGAGATAGAACTTGGAACTAGTTTATTGTGTGAAGTTTCAAAGAGCTAGCACAAACCGAGTTTGATTTAGAGTTCCAACTACATGTATCCATATAGGGGAAAACAGAGTGAAACCTAAAAATTAAAACTGTTACTGCCAACGAACGGTTTAACATAGAAGA
The DNA here is from genome assembly GCF_964194105.1 of Spermophilus citellus. Taxonomy (NCBI): domain Eukaryota; kingdom Metazoa; phylum Chordata; class Mammalia; order Rodentia; family Sciuridae; genus Spermophilus; species Spermophilus citellus. The sequence goes on along the minus strand of NC_138196.1, from coordinate 23,345,939 downwards.
ACGAAATTTGGTGAGCCAAGTGGGATTCGGGTACTGATCATTACCTGAAATTTTCATCAAGATTGGGTGAAAAAATGTGTGCTGAGAATTAAGGAAACTCGTAGTTTTTTGGAAGCTTGGCAACCCCTTTCCATGAAAGTGATTTGCGCCAATTTCTGCTTAGTCCTACATCAATAGGAAACAAACCATAGAGATAGAACTTTGAACTACTTTATTGTGTCAAGTTTCAAAGAGCTAGCACAAACCGTCTTTGATTTCGAGTTCCAACTACATGTATCCATATAGGCGAAAACAGAGTGAAACCTAAAATTTAAACTGTAACTGCCAACGAACGGTTTAACCTATTAGAACGAAATTTGGTGAGCCAAGTGGGATTGGGGTACTGATCATTACCTGAAAGTGTCATCAAGATTGGGTGAAAAAATGTTTGCTGAGATTTCAGGAAACTCGTAGTTTTTTGGAAGCTTGGCAACCCCTTTCCATGAAAGTGATATGCGCAGGTCTCTGCTTAGGGTTACATCAATAGAAAACAAACCATAGAGATAGAAATTGCAACTACTTTATTGTGTCAAGTTTCAAAGAGCTAGCACAAACGGTGTTGGATTTAGAGTTCCAACAACATGTATCCATATAGGCGAAAACAGAGTGAAACCTAAAAATTAAAACTGTTATTGCCAATGAACGGTTTAAACTAGAAGAACGAAATTTGGTGAGCCAAGTTGGATTGGGGTACTGATCATTACATGAATGTGTGATCCAGATTGGGTGAAAAAATGTGTGCTGATATTTCAGGAAACTCGTAGTTTTTTGGAAGCTTGGCAACCCCTTTCCATGAAAGTGATTTGGGCCAGTCTCTGCTTAGGGCTACATCAATAGGAAACAAACCATAGAGATAGAACTTGGAACTACTTTATTGTGTCAATTTTCAAAGAGATAGCACAAACCATGTTGGATTTAGAGTTCCAACTACATGTATCCATATAGGCGAAAACAGAGTGAAAACTAAAAATTAAAACTGTTACTGCCAACGAACTGTTTAACCTAGAAGAACGAAATTTGGTGAGCCAAGTGGGATTCGGGTACTGATCATTACCTGAATGTGTCATGAAAATTGGGTGAAAAAATGTGTGCTGAGATTTCAGGAAACTCGTATTTTTTTGAAAGCTTGGCAACCCCTTTCCATGAAAGTAATTTGTGCCAGTCTCTGCTTAGGGCTAAATCATTAGGAAACAAACCATAGAGATAGAACTTGGAACTACTTTATTGGGTCAAGTTTCAAAGAGTTAGCACAAACCGTGTTTGATTTAGAGTTCCAATTACATGTATCCATATAGGAGAAAACAGAGTGAAACCTAAAAATTAAAACTGTTACTATCAACGAACAGTTTAACCTAGAAGAACGAAATTTGGTGAGCCAAGTGGGATTGGGGTACTTATCATTACCTGAAAGTGTCATCAAGACTGGGTGAAAAAACGTGTGCTGAGATTTCAGGAAACTCGTAGTTTTTTAGAAGCTTGGCAACCCCTTTCCATGAAAGTGATTTGCGCCTGTGTCTGCTTAGGGCTACATCAATAGGAAACAAACCATCGAGATAGAACTAGGAACTACTTTATTGTGTCAATTTTCAAAGAGATAGCACAAACCGTGTTTGATTTAGAGTTCCAACTACATGTATCCATATAGGCGAAAACAGAGTGAAAACTAAAAATTAAAACTGTTACTGCCAACAAACTGTTTAACCTAGAAGAACGAAATTTGGTGAGCCAAGTGGGATTGGGGTACTGATCATTACCTGATAGTGTCATCAAGATTGGGTGAAAAAATGTGTGCTGTGATTTCAGGAAACTCATAGTTTTTTGGAAGCTTGGCAACCCCTTTCCATGAAAGTGATTTGCGCCACCCTCTGCTCAATGCTACATCAATAGGAAACAAACCATAGAGATAGAACTTGGAACTACTTTATTGTGTCAAGTTTCAAAGAGCTAGCACAAACCGTGTTTGATTTAGAGTTCCAACTACATGTATCCATATAGGTGAAAACAGAATGAAACCTAAAAATTAAAACTGTTACTGCCAAGGAACGGTTTAACCTAGAAGAACGAAATTTGGTGAGCCAAGTGGGATTGGGGTACTGATCATTACCTGATAGTGTCATCAAGATTGGGTGAAAAAATGTGTGCTGAAATTTCAGGAAACTCGTAGTTTTTTGGAAGCTTGGCAACCCCTTTCCATGAAAGTGATTTGCGCCAGTCTCTGCTTAGGGCTACATCAATAGGAAACAAACCATAGAGATAGAACTTGGAACTACTTTATTGTGTCCAGTTTCAAAGAGCTAGCACAAACCGTGTTTGATTTAGAGTTCCAAATACATGTATGCATACAGGAGAAAACAGAGTGAAACCTAAAAATTAAAACTGTTACTGCCAACGAACGGTTTAACCTAGAAGAACGAAATTTGGTAAGAAAGTGTGATTGGGGTTCTGATCATTACTTGAAAGTGTCATGAAAATTGGGTGAAAAAATGTGTGCTGAGATTCCAGGAAACTCGTAATTTTTTGGAAGCTTGGCAACCGCTTTCCATAAAAGTGATTTGCTCCAGTCTCTGCTTAGGGCTACATCAATAGGAAACAAACCATAGAGATAGAACTTGGAACTACTTTATTGTGTCAAGTTTCAAGGAGCTAGCACAAACCGTCTTTGATTTAGAGTTCCAAATACATGTAGCCATATACGAGAAAACAGAGTGAAATCTAGAAATTAAAACTGTTACTGCCAACAAAAGGTTTATCCTTGAAGAACTAAATTTGGTGCGCCAAGTGGTTTTGGGGTACTGATCATTACCTGAAAGTGTCATCAAGATTGGGTGAAAAAATATGCTCTGAGATTTCAGGAAACTCGTTGTATTTTGGAAGCTTGGCAACCCCTTTCCCTGAAAGTGATTTGCGCTGGTCTCTGCTTCGGGCTACATCAATAGTAAACAAACCATAGAGATAGAACTTGGAACTACTTTATTCTGACAAGTTTCAAAGAGCTAGCACAAACCGTGTTTGATTTACAATTCCAACTACATGTATCCATAAAGGCGAAAACAGAGTGAAACCTATAAATTAAAACTGTTACTGTCATCTAACGGTTTAACCTAGAAGAACGAAATTTGGTGAGCCAAGTGGGATTGGGATACTGATCATTACCGGAAAGTGTCATCAAGATTCCGTGAAAAAATTTGTGCTGAGATTTCAGGAAACCCGTAATTTTTTGGAAGCTTGGCAACCCCTTTTTATGAAAGTGATTTGCGCCAGTCTCTGCTTAGGGCTATATGAATAGGAAACAAACCAAAGAGATAGAATTTGGAACTACTTCATTGTGTCAAGTTTCAAAGAGCTAGCAAAAACCGTGTTTAATTTAGAGTTCCAACTACATATATCCATATAGGAGAAAACAGAGTGAAACCTAAAAATTAAAACTGTTCCTGCCAACGAACGGTTTAACCTAGAAGAACGAAATTTGGTGAGCCAAGTGGGATTGGGGAACTGATCATTACCTCACAGTGTCATCAAGATTGGGTGAAAAAATGTGTGCTGTGATTTCAGGGAACTCATAGTGTTTTGGAAGCTTGGCAACCCCTTTCCATGAAAGTGATTTGCGCCACTCTCTGCTTAGGGCTACATAAATAGGAAAGAAACCGCAGAGATAGAACTTGGAACTACTTTATTGTGTCAAGTTTCAAAGAGCTAGCACAAAAAGTGTTTGATTTAGAGTTCCAACTACATGTATCCATATAGGTGAAAACAGAATGAAACCTAAAAATTAAAACTGTTACTGCCAACGAACGGTTTAACCTAGAAGAACGAAATTTGTTGAGCCAAGTGGGATTCGGGTACTGATCATTACCTGAAAGTTTCATGAAGATTGGGTGAAAAAATGTGTGCTGAGATTTCAGGAAACTCGTAGTTTTTTGGAAGCTTGGCAACCCCTTTCCATGAAAGTGATTTGCACCAGTCTATGCTTAGGGCTATATCAATAGGAAACAAACCATAGAGATAGAACTTGGAACTACTTTATTGTGTCAAGTATCAAAGAGCTAGCACAAACCGTGTTGGATTTAGAGTTCCAACTACATGTATTTATAAAGGAGAAAACAGAGTGAAACCTAAAAATTAAAACTGTTACTGCCAACGAACGGTTTAACCTACAAGAACTAAATTTGGTGAGCCAAGTTGGATTGGGGTACTGATCATTACCTGAAAGTGTCATCAAGATTGGGTGAAAAAATGTGTGCTGAGATTTCAGGAAACTCGTATTTTTTTGGAAGCTTGGCAACCCCTTTCCATGAAAGTGATTTGTGCCAGACTCTGCTTAGGGCTCCATCAATAGGAAATAAACCATAGAGATATAACTTGGAACTACTTTATTGTGTCACGTTTCAAAGAGCTAGCACAAACCGTCTTTGATTTAGAGTTCGAACTACATGTATCCATATGGGAGAAAACAGAGTGAAACCTAAAAATTAAAACTGTTACTGCAACGAAAGGTTTAACCTAGAAGAACGAAATTTGGTGAGCCAAGTGGGATTGGGGAACTGATCATTACCTCACAGTGTCATCAAGATTGGGTGAAAAAATGTGTGCTGTGATTTCAGGGAACTCATAGTGTTTTGGAAGCTTGGCAACCCCTTTCCATGAAAGTGATTTGCGCCACTCTCTGCTTAGGGCTACATAAATAGGAAAGAAACCGCAGAGATAGAACTTGGAACTACTTTATTGTGTCAAGTTTCAAAGAGCTAGCACAAAAAGTGTTTGATTTAGAGTTCCAACTACATGTATCCATATAGGTGAAAACAGAATGAAACCTAAAAATTAAAACTGTTACTGCCAACGAACGGTTTAACCTAGAAGAACGAAATTTGTTGAGCCAAGTGGGATTCGGGTACTGATCATTACCTGAAAGTTTCATGAAGATTGGGTGAAAAAATGTGTGCTGAGATTTCAGGAAACTCGTAGTTTTTTGGAAGCTTGGCAACCCCTTTCCATGAAAGTGATTTGCACCAGTCTATGCTTAGGGCTATATCAATAGGAAACAAACCATAGAGATAGAACTTGGAACTACTTTATTGTGTCAAGTTTCAAAGAGCTAGCGCAAACCGTGTTGGATTTAGAGTTCCAACTACATGTATTTATAAAGGAGAAAACAGAGTGAAACCTAAAAATTAAAACTGTTACTGCCAACGAACGGTATAACCTACAAGAACTAAATTTGGTGAGCCAAGTTGGATTGGGGTACTGATCATTACCTGAAAGTGTCATCAAGATTGGGTGAAAAAATGTGTGCTGAGATTTCAGGAAACTCGTATTTTTTTGGAAGCTTGGCAACCCCTTTCCATGAAAGTGATTTGTGCCAGACTCTGCTTAGGGCTCCATCAATAGGAAATAAACCATAGAGATATAACTTGGAACTACTTTATTGTGTCACGTTTCAAAGAGCTAGCACAAACCGTCTTTGATTTAGAGTTCGAACTACATGTATCCATATGGGAGAAAACAGAGTGAAACCTAAAAATTAAAACTGTTACTGCAACGAAAGGTTTAACCTAGAAGAACGAAATTTGGTGAGCCAAGTGGGATTGGGGTTCTGATCATTACCTGAAAGTGTCATCAAGATTGGGTGAAAAAATGTGTGTTGAGATTTCAGGAAACTCGTATTTTTTTGAAGCTTCCCAACCCCTTTCCATTTAAGTGTCATGAAGATTGGGTGAAAAAATGTGTGCTGTGATTTCATTGAACACATAGAGTTTTGGAAGCTTGGCAACCCCTTTCTATGAAAGTGATTTGCGCCAGTCTCTGCTTAGGGCTACATCAATAGGAAACAAACCATAGAGATAAAACTTGGAACTGCTTTATTGTGTCAAGTTTCAAAGAGCTAGCACAAACCGTGTTGGATTTAGAGTTCCAACTACATGTATCCATATAGGCGAAAACAGAGTGAAACCTAAAAATTAAAACTGTTACTGCGAACGAACGGTTTAACCTACAAGAACGAAATTTGGTGAGCCAAGTGGGATTGGGGTACTGATCATTACCTAAAAGTGTCATCAAGTTTGGGTGAAAAAATGTGTGCTGAGATTTCAGGAAACTCGTAGTTTTTTGGAAGCTTGGCAACCCCTTTCCATGAAAGTGATTTGCACTGGTCTCTGCTTACGGCTACATCAATAGAAAACAAACCATAGAGATAGAACTTCGAACTACTTTATTGTGTCATTTCTAAGAGCTAGCACAAGCCGTGTTTGATTTAGAGTTCCAACTACATGTATCCATATAGGAGAAAACAGAGTGAAACCTAAAAATTAAAACTGTTACTGCCAACGAATGGTTTAACCCAGAAGAACGAAATTTGGTGAACCAACTGGGATTTTGGAACTGATCATTACCTGACAGTGTCATGAAGATTGGGTGAAAAAATGTGTGCTGAGATTTCAGGAGACTCGTAGTTTTTTGGAAGCTTGGCAACCCCTTTCCATGAAAGTGATTTGCACCAGTCTCTGCTTAGGGCTACATCAATAGGAAACAAACCATAGAGACAGAACTTGGAACTACTTTATTTTGTCAAGTTTCAAAGAGCTAGCACAAACCGTGTTTGATTTAGAGTTCCAACTACATGTATCCATATGGGAGAAAACAGAGTGAAACCTAAAAATTAAAACTGTTACTGCCAACGAACGGTTTAACCTAGAAGAACGAAATTTGGTGAGCCAAGTGGGATTCGGGTTCTGATCATTACCTGAAAGTGTCATCAAGATTGGGTGAAAAAATGTGTGCTGAGATTTCAGGAAACTCGTAGTTTTTTGGAAGCTTGGCAACCCCTTTCCATGCAAGTGATTTGCACCAGTCTCTGCTTAGGGCTACATCAATAGGAAACAAACCATAGAGATAGAACTTGGAACTACTTTATTGTGTCAAGTTTCAGAGAGCTAGCACAAACCGTGTTGGATTTAGAGTTCCAACTACATGTATCCATATAGGAGAAAACAGAGTGAAACCTAAAAATTAAAACTGTTACTGCCAACGAACGGTTTAACCCAGAAGAATGAAATTTGGTGAACCAAGTGGGATTGAGGAACTGATCATTACCTGACAGTGTCATCAAGATTGGGTGAAAAAATGTGTGGTGTGATTTCAGGGAACTTGTAGTTTTTTGGAAGCTTGGCAAACCCTTTACATGAAAGTGATTTGCGCCAGTCTCTGCTTAGGGCTATATCAATAGGAAACAATCCAAAGAGATAGAACTTGGAACTACATTATTGTGTCAAGTTTCAAAGAGCTAGCACAAACCGTGTTTGATTTAGAGTTCCAACAACATGTATCCATATAGGAGAAAACAGAGTGAAACCTAAAAATTAAAACTGTTACTGCCAACGAATGGTTTAACCTAGAAGAACGAAATTTGGTGAGCCAAGTGGGATTGGGGTACTGATCATTACCTGAAAGTGTCATCAAGTTTGGATGAAAAAATGTGTGCTGAGATTTCAGGAAACTCGTAGTTTTTTGGAAGCTTGGCAACCCATTTCCATGAAAGTGATTTGCACTGGTCGCTGCTTACGGCTACATCAATAGAAAACAAACCATAGAGATAGAACTTCGAACTACTTTATTGTGTCATTTCAAAGAGCTAGCACAAACCGTGTTTGATTTAGAGTTCCAACTACTTGTATCCTTATAGGAGAAAACAGAGTGAAACCTAAAAATTAAAACTGTTACTGCCAACGAACGGTTTAACCCAGAAGAATGAAATTTGGTGAACCAAGTGGGATTCGGGAACTGATCATTACCTGAAGGTGTCATCAAGATTGGGGGAAAAAATGTGTGCTGAGATTTCAGGAAACTCGTAGTTTTTTGGAAGCTTGGCAACGCCTTTCCATGAAAGTGATTTGCGCCAGTCTCTGCTTAGGGCTATATCAATAGGAAACAATCCAAAGAGATAGAACTTGGATCTACTTCATTGTGTCAAGTTTGAAAGAGCTAGCAAAAACAGTGTTTGATTTAGAGTTCCAACAACATGTATCCATATAGGAGAAAACAGAGTGAAACCTAAAAATTAAAACTGTTACTGCCAACGAATGGTTTAACCTAGAAGAACGAAATTTGGTGAGCCAAGTGGGATTGCGGTACTGATCATTACCTGAAAGTGTCATCAAGATTGGGTGAAAAAATGTGTGCTGAGATTTCAGGAAATTCGTAGTTTTTTGAAGCTTGGCAACCCCTTTCCATGAAAGTGATTTGCGCCAGATACTGCTTAGTGCTACATCAATAGGAAACAAACCATAGAGATAGAACTTGGAACTACTTTATTGTGTCAAGTTTCAACGAGCTAGCACAAACCGTGTTAGATTTAGAGTTCGAACAACATGTATCCATATAGGAGAAAACAGAGTGAAACCTAAAAATTAAAACTGTTACTGCCAACGAACGGTTTAACTTAGAAGAACGAAATTTGGTGAGCCAAGTGTTATTCGGGTACTGATCATTACCTGAAAATGTCATCAAGATTGGGTGAAAAAATGTGTGCTGAGATTTCAGGAAACTTGTAGTTTTTTGGAAGCTTGGCAACCCCTTTCCATGAAAGTGATTTGCGCCAGTCTCTGCTTAGGGCTATTTCAATAGGAAACAATCCAAAGAGATAGAACTTGGATCTACTTCATTGTGTCAAGTTTCAAAGAGCTAGCAAAAACAGTGTTTGATTTAGAGTTCCAACAACATGTATCCATATAGGAGAAAACAGAGTGAAACTTAAAAATTTAAACTGTTACTGCCAACGAACGGTTTAACATAGAAGAACGAAATTTGGTTAGCCAAGTGGGATTGGGGTACTAATGATTACCTGAAAGTGTCATCAAGATCGGGTGAAAAAATGTGTGCTGAGATTTCAGGAAACTCGTAGTTTTTTGGAAGCTTCGCAACCCCTTTCCATGAAAGTGATTTGCGCCAGTCTCTGCTTAGGGCTACATCAATAGGATACAAACCATAGAGATAGAACTTGGAACTACATTGTTGTGTCAAGTTTCAAAGAGCTAGCACAATTCGTGTTTAATTTAGAGTTCGAACTACATGTATCCATATAGGACAAAACAGAGTGAAACCTAAAAATTAAAACGTTTACTGCCAACGAACGGTTTAACCTTGAAGAACGAAATTTGGTGAGCCAAGTGAAATTGGGGTACTGATCATTACCTGAAAGTGTCAAGAAGATTGGGAGAAAAAATGTGTGCTGAGATTTCAGGAAACTCGTAGTTTTTTGGAAGCTTGGCAACCCCTTTCCATGAAAGTGATTTGCGCCAGTCTCTGCTTAGGGCTACATCAATAGGATACAAACCATAGAGATAGAACTTGGAACTACTTTATTGTGTCATTTCAAAGAGCTAGCACAAACCTTGTTTGATTTAGAGTTCCAACTATATGTATCCATATGGAGAAAACAGAGTGAAACCTAAAAATTAAAACTGTTACTGCCAACGAACGGTTTAACCTAGAAGAACGAAATTTGGTGAGCCAAGTATGATTGGGGTACTGATCATTACCTGAAAGTGTCATGAAGATTGGGTGAAATAATGTGTGCTGAGATTTCAGTAAACTCGTAGTTTTTTGGAAGCTTGGCAACCCCTTTCCATGAAAGTGATTTGAGCCAGTCTCTGCTTAGGGCTATATCAATAGGAAACAATCCAAAGAGATAGAACTTGGAACTACTTTATTGTGTCAAGTTTCAAAGAGCTAGAACAAACCGTGTTTGATTTAGAGTTCCAACTACATGTATCCATATAGGCAAAAACAGAGTGAAACCTAAAAATTAAAACTGTTACTGCCAACGAACGGTTTAACCTAGAAGAACGAAATTTGGTGAGCCAAGTGGGATTGGGGTACTGATCATTACCTGAAATTTTCATCAAGATAGCGTGAAAAAATGTGTGCTGAGATTTCAGGAGACTCGTAGTTTTTTGGAAGCTTGGCAACCCCTTTCCATGAAAGTGATTTGCGCCAGTCTCTGCTTAGGGCTACATCAATAGGAAACAAACCATAGAGATAGAACTTGGACCTACGTTATTGTGTCCAGTTTCAAAGAGCTAGCACAAACCGTCTTTGATTTAGAGTTCGAACTACATGTATCCATATGGGAGAAAACAGAGTGAAACCTAAAAATTAAAACTGTTACTGCCAACGAACGGTTTAACCTAGAAGAACGAAATTTGGTCAGCCAAGTGGGATTCGGGTTCTGATCATTACCTGAAAGTGTCATCAAGATTGGGTGAAAAAATGTGTGCTGAGATTTCAGAAAACTCTTAGTTTTTTGGAAGCTTGGCAACCCTTTTCCATGAAAGTGATTTGTGCCAGTCTCTGCTTAGGGCTACATCAGTAGGAAAAAAACCATAGAGATAGAACTTGGAACTACATTATTGTGTCAAGTTTCAAAGAGCTAGCACAAATCGTGTTTAATTTAGAGTTCGAACTACATGTATCCATATAGGACAAAACAGAGTGAAACCTAAAAATTAAAACTTTTACAGCCAACGAACGGTTTATCCTAGAAGAACGAAATTTGGTGAGCCAAGTGGGATTGGGGAACTGATCATTATCTGAAAGTGTCATCAAGATTGGGGGAAAAATGTGTGCTGAGATTTCAGGAAACTCGTAGTTTTTTGGAAGCTTGGCAACCCCTTTCCAGGAAAGTGATTTGCGCCAGTCTCTGCTTAGGGCTATATCAATAGGAAACAATCCAAAGAGATAGAACTTGGAACTACTTTATTGTGTCAAGTTTCAGAGAGCTAGCACAAACCGTGTTTGATTTAGAGTTCCAACTACATGTATCCATATAGGAGAAAACAGAGTGAAATCTAAAAATTAAAACTGTTTCTGCCAACGAACGGTTTAACTTTGAAGAAGCTAATTTGGTGAGCCAAGTGGGATTGGGGTACTGATCATTACCTGAAAGTGTCATCAAGATTGGGTGAAAAAATGTGTGCTGAGATTTCAGGAAACTCGTAGTTTTTTGAAGCTTGGCTACCCCTTTCCATGAAAGTGATTTGCGCCAGTCTCTGCTTAGGGCTACATCAATAGGAAACAAACCTTAGAGATAGAACTTGGAACTACTTTATTGTGTCATTTCAAAGAGCTAGCACAAACCGTGTTTGATTTAGAGTTCCAACTACATATATCCATATAGGGGAAAACAGAGTGAAACCTAAAAATTAAAACTGTTACTGCCAATGAACGGTTTAACCTAGAGGAACGAAATTTGGTGAGCCAAGTGGGATTGGTGTACTGATCATTACCTGATATTTTCATCAAGATTGGCTGAAAAAATGTGTGCTGAGATTTCAGGAGACTCGTAGTTTTTGGAAGCTTGGCAACCCCTTTCCATGAAAGTGATTTGCGCCATTCTCTGCTTAGGGCTACATCAATAGGATACAAACCATAGAGACAGAACTTGGAACTACATTATTGTGTCAAGTTTCAAAGAGCTAGCACAATTCGTGTTTAATTTAGAGTTCGAACTACATGTATCCATATAGGACAAAACAGAGTGAAACCTAAAAATTAAAACTGTTACTGCCAACGAACGGTTTAACCTAGAAGAAAGAAATTTGGTGAGCCAAGTGGGATTGGGGTACTGATCATTACCTGAAATTTTCATCAAGATAGCTTGAAAAAATGTGTGCTGAGATTTCAGGAGACTCGTAGTTTTTTGGAAGCTTGGCAACCCCTTTCCATGAAAGTGATTTGCGCCATTCTCTGCTTAGGGCTACATCAATAGGATACAAACCATAGAGACAGAACTTGGAACTACTTTATTGTGTCCAGTTTCAAAGAGCTAGCACAAACCGTCTTTGATTTAGAGTTCGAACTACATGTATCCATATGGGAGAAAACAGAGTGAAACCTAAAAATTAAAACTGTTACTGCCAACGAACAGTTTAACCTAGAAGAACGAAATTTGGTGAGCCAAGTGGGATTAGGGAACTGATCATTATCTGAAAGTGTCATCAAGATTTGGGGAAAAAATGTGTGCTGAGATTTCAGGAAACTTGTAGTTTTTTGGAAGCTTGGCAACCCCTTTCCATGAAAGTGATTTGCGCCAGTCTCTGCTTAGGGCTATTTCAATAGGAAACAATCCAAAGAGATAGAACTTGGATCTACTTCATTGTGTCAAGTTTCAAAGAGCTAGCAAAAACAGTGTTTGATTTAGAGTTCCAAAAACATGTATCCATATAGGAGAAAACAGAGTGAAACTTAAAAATTTAAACTGTTACTGCCAACGAACGGTTTAACATAGAAGAACGAAATTTGGTGAGCCAAGTGGGATTGGGGTACTGATGATTACCTGAAAGTGTCATCAAGATCGGGTGAAAAAATGTGTTCTGAGATTTCAGGAAACTCATAGTTTTTTGGAAGCTTGGCAACCCCTTTCCATGAAAGTGATTTGCGCCGGTCTCTGCTTAGGGCTACATCAATAGGAAACAAACCATAGAGATAGAACTTGGAACTACTTTATTGTGTCATTTCAAAGAGCTAGCACAAACCGTGTTTGATTTAGAGTTCCAACTACATGTATCCACATGGGAGAAAACAGAGTGAAACCTAAAAATTAAAACTGTTACTGCCAACGAATGGTTTAACCCAGAAGAACGAAATTTGGTGAACCAAGTGGGATTGCGGAACTGATCATTACCTGACAGTGTCATCAAGATTGGGTGAAAAAATATGTGCTGTGATTTCAGGGAACTCGTATTTTTTGGAAGCTTGGCAACCCCTTTCCATGAAAGTGATTTGCGCCAGTCTCTGCTTAGGGCTACATCAATAGGAAACAAACCATAAAGATAGAACTTGGAACTACTTTATTATGTCAAGTTTCAAAGAGCTAGCACAAACCGTGTTTGATTTAGAGTTCGAACTACATGTATCCATATAGGACAAAACAGAGTGAAACCTAAAAATTAAAAATGTTATTGCCAACGAACGGTTTAACCTAGAAGAACGAAATTTGGTGAGCCAAGTGGGATTGGGGAACTGATCATTATCTGAAAGTGTCATCAAGATTGGGGGAAAAAATATGTGCTCAAATTTCCGGAAACTCGTAGTTTTTTGGAAGCTTGGCAACCCCTTTCCATGAAAGTGATTTGCGCCAGTCTCTGCTTAGGGCTATATCAATAGGAAACAATCCAAAGAGATAGAACTTAGAACTACTTTATTGTGTCAAGTTTCAGAGAGCTAGCACAAACCGTGTTTTATTTAGAGTTCGAAATACATGTATCCATTAAGGACAAAACAGAGTGAAACCTAAAAATTAAAACTTTTATTGCCAACGAACGGTTTAACCTAGAAGAACGAAATTTGGTGAGCCAAGTGGGATTGGGGAACTGATCATTATCTGAAAGTGTCATCAAGATTGGGGGAAAAAATGTGTGCTGAGATTTCAGGAAACTCGTAGTTTTTTGGAAGCCTGGCAACCCCTTTCCATGAAAGTGATTTGTGCCAGTCTCTGCTTAGGGCTATATCAATAGGAAACAATCCAAAGAGATAGAACTTGGATCTAATTCATTGTGTCAAGTTTCAAAAAACTAGCAAAAATAGTGTTTGATTTAGAGTTCCAACAACATGTATCCATATAGGAGAAAACAGAGTGAAACCTAAAAATTAAAACTGTTACTGCCAACGAACGGTTTAACTTAGAAGAAGCTAATTTGGTGAGCCAAGTGGGATTGGGGTACTGATCATTACCTGAAAGTGTCATTTAGATTGGGTGAAAAAATGTGTGCTGAGATTTCAAGAAACTCGTAGTTTCTTGGAAGCTTGGCAACCCTTTTCCATGAGAGTGATTTGTGCCAGTCTCTGCTTAGGGCTACATCAATAGGAAACAAACCATAGAGATAGAACTTGGAACTACATTATTGTGTCAAGTTTCAAAGAGCTAGCACAAATCGTGTTTAATTTAGAGTTCCAACTACATGTATCCATATAGGACAAAACAGAGTGAAACCTAAAAATTAAAAATTTTACTGCCAACCAACGGTTTAACCTAGAAGAACGAAATTTGTTGAGCCAAGTGGGAATGGGGTACTGATCATAACCTGAAAGTGTCATCAAGATTGGGTGAAAAAATGTGTGCTGAGATTTCAGGAAATTCGTAGTTTTTTGGAAGCTTGGCAAGCCCTTTCCATGAAAGTGATTTGCGTCGGTTTCTGCTTAGGGCAACATCAATAGGAAACAAACCATAGAGATAGAACTTGGAACTACTTTATTGTGTCATTTCAAAGAGCTAGCACAAACCGTGTTTGATTTAGAGTTCCAACTACATGTATCCACATGGGAGAAAACAGAGTGAAACCTAAATATTAAAACTGTTACTGCCAACGAATGGTTTAACCCAGAAGAACGAAATTTGGTGAACCAAGTGTGATTGGTTAACTGATCATTACCTGACAGTGTCATCAAGATTGGGTGAAAAAATGTGTGCTCTGATTTCAGGGAACTCGTAGTTTTTTGGAAACTTGGCAACCCCTTTCCATTTAAGTGATTTGCGCCAGTCTCTGCTTAGGGCTACATAAATAGGAAACAAACCATAGAGATAGAACTTGGAACTACTTTATTGTGTCAAGTTTCAAAGAGCTAGCACAAACCGTGTTTGATTTAGAGTTCCAACTACATGTATCCATATAGGAGAAAACAGAGTGAAACCTAAAAATTAAAACTGTTACTGCCAACGAACGGTTTAACCTAGAAGAACGAAATTTGGTGAGCCAAGTGAGATTGGGGTACTGATAATTACCTGAAAGTGTCAAGAAGATTGGGAGAAAAAATGTGTGCTGAGATTTCAGGAAACTCGTAGTTTTTTGGAAGCTTGGCAACCCCTTTCCTTGAAAGTGATTTGCGCCAGTCTCTGCTTTGGGCTACATCAGTAGGAAGCAAACCATAGAGATAGAACTTGGAACTACTTTATTGTGTCAAGTTTCAAAGAGCTAGCACAAACCGTGTTGGATTTAGAGTTCCAACTACATGTATCCATATAGGGGAAAACAGAGTGAAACCTAAAAATTAAAACTGTTACTGCCAAAGAACGGTTTAACCTAGAAGAAGGAAATTTGGTGAGCCAAGTGGGATTGGGGTACTGATCATTATCTGAAAGTGTCATCCAGATTGGGTGAAAAAATGTGTGCTGAGATTTCAGGAATCTCGTACTTTTTGGAAGCTTGGCAACCCCTTTCCATGAAAGTGATTCGCGCCAGTCTCTGCTTAGGGCTACATCAATAGGAAACAAACCATAGAGAGAGAACTTGGAACTACATTATTGTGTCAAGTTTCAAAGAGCTAGCACAAATCGTGTTTAATTTAGAGTTTGAACTACATGTATCCATATAGGACAAAACAGAGTGAAATCTAAATATTAAAACTTTTACTGCCAACGAACGGTTTAACCTAGAAAAACGAAATTTGGTGAGCCAAGTGGGAATGGGGTACTGATCATTACCTGAAAGTGTCATCAAGATTGGGGGAAAAAATGTGTGCTGAGATTTCAGGAAACTCGTAGTTTTTTGGAAGCTTGGCAACCCCTTTCCATGAAAGTGATTTGCGCCAGTCTCTGCTTAGGGCTATATCAATAGGAAACAATCCAAAGAGTTTGAACTTGGATCTACTTCATTGTGTCAAGTTTCAAAGAGCTAGCAAAAACAGTGTTTGATTTAGAGTTCCAAATACATGTATCCATATGGGAGAAAACAGAGTGAAACATAAAAATTAAAACTGTTACTGCCAACGAATGGTTTAACCCAGAAGAACAAAATTTGGTGAACCAAGTGGGATTCGGGAACTGATCATTACCTGACAGTGTCATCAAGATTGGGTGAAAAAATGTGTGCTGTGATTTCAGGGAACTCGTAGTTTTTGGAAGCTTGGCAACCCTTTTCCATGAAGGTGATTTGTGCCAGTCTCTGCTTAGGGCTACATCAATAGGAAACAAACCTTAGAGATATTACTTGGAACTACATTATTGTGTGAAGTTTCAAAGAGCTAGCACAAATCGTGTTTAATTTAGAGTTCGAACTACATGTAACCATATAGGACAAAACAGAGTGAAACCTAAAAATTAAAACTTTTACTGCCAACGAACGGTTGAACCTAGAAGAACGAAATTTGGTGAGCCAAGTGTGATTGGGGAACTGATCATTATCTGAAAGTGTCATCAAGATTGGGGGAAAAAATGTGTGCTGAGATTTCAGGAAACTCGTAGTTTTTTGGAAGCTTGGCAACCCCTTTCCATGAAAGTGATTTGTGCCAGTCTCTGCTTAGGGCTATATCAATAGGAAACAATCCAAAGAGATAGAACTTGGATCTAATTCATTGTGTCAAGTTTCAAAAAGCTAGCAAAAACAGTGTTTGATTTAGAGTTCCAACAACATGTATCCATATAGGAGAAAACAGAGTGAAACCTAAAAATTAAAACTGTTACTGCCAACGAACGGTTTAACTTAGAAGAAGCTAATTTGGTGAGCCAAGTGGGATTGGGGTACTGATCATTACCTGAAAGTGTCATTTAGTTTGGGTGAAAAAATGTGTGCTGAGATATAAAGAAACTCGTAGTTTTTTGGAAGCTTGGCAAACCTTTTCCATGAAAGTAATTTGTGCCAGTCTCTGCTTAGGGCTACATCAATAGGAAACAAACCATAGAGATAGAACTTGGAACTACATTATTGTGTCAAGGTTCAAAAAGCTAGCAAAAACAGAGTTTGATTTAGAGTTCCAACAACATGTATCCATATAGGAGAAAACAGAGTGAAACCTAAAAATTAAAACCGTTACTGCCAACGAATGGTTTAACTTAGAAGAAGCTAATTTGGTGAGCCAAGTGGGATTGGGCTACTGATCATTACCTGAAAGTGTCATTTAGATTGGGGGAAAAAATGTGTGCTGAGATTTCAAGAAACTCGTAGTTTTTTGGAAGCTTGGCAACCCTTTTCCATGAAAGTAATTTGTGCCAGTCTCTGCTTAGGGCTACATCAATAGGAAACAAACCATAGAGATAGAACTTGGAACTACATTATTGTGTCAAGTTTCAAAGAGCTAGCACAAATCGTGTTTAATTCAGAGTTCCAACTACATGTATCCATATAGGACAAAACAGAGTGAAACCTAAAAATTAAAAATTTTACTGCCAACCAACGGTTTAACCTAGAAGAACGAAATTTGTTGAGCCAAGTGGGAATGGGGTACTGATCATAACCTGAAAGTGTCATCAAGATTGGATGAAAAAATGTGTGCTGAGATTTCAGGAAATTCGTAGTTTTTTGGAAGCTTGGCCACCCCTTTCCATGAAAGTGATTTGCGCCGGTCTCTGCTTAGGGCTACATCAATAGGAAACAAACCATAGAGAAAGAACTTGGAACTACTTTATTGTGTCATTTCAAAGAGCTAGCACAAACCGTGTGTGATTTAGAGTTCCAACTACATGTATCCACATGGGAGAAAACAGAGTGAAACCTAAAATTTAAAACTGTTACTGCCAACGAATGGTTTAACCCAGAAGAACGAAATTTGGTGAACCAAGTGGGATTGGGGAACTGATCATTACCTGACAGTGTCATCAAGATTGGGTGAAAAAATGTGTGCTCTGATTTCAGGGAACTCGTAGTTTTTTGGAAACTTGGCAACCCCTTTCCATGAAAATGATTTGCGCCAGTCTCTGCTTAGGGCTACATCAATAGGAAACAAACCATAGAGATAGAACTTGGAACTACTTTATTGTGTCAAGTTTCAAAGAGCTAGCACAAACCGTGTTTGATTTAGAGTTCCAACTACATGTATCCATATACGAGAAAACAGATTGAAACCTAAAAATTAAAACTGTTACTTCCAACGAACGGTTTAACCTAGAAGAACGAAATTTGGGGAGCCAAGTGAGATTGGGGTACTGATCATTACCTGAAAGTGTCAAGAAGATTGGGAGAAAAAATGTGTGCTGAGATTTCAGGAAACTCGTAATTTTTTGGAAGCTTGGCAACCCCTTTCAATGAAAGTGATTTGGGCCAGTCTCTGCTTAGGGCTATATCAATAGGAAGCAAACCATAGAGACAGAACTTGGAACTACTTTATTGTGTCAAGTTTCAAAGAGCTAGCACAAACCATGTTGGATTTAGAGTTCCAATACATGTATCCCTATAAGAGAAAACAGAATGAAACCTAAAAATTAAAACTGTAACTGCCAACAAACGGTTTAACCTAGAAGAACGAAATTTGGTGAGCCAAGTGGGATTGGGGTACTGATCATTACCTGAAAGTGTCATCAAGATTGGGGGAAAAAATGTGTGCTGAGATTTCAGGAAACTCGTAGTTTTTTGGAAGCTTGGCAACCCTTTTCCATGAAAGAGATTTGTGCCAGTCTCTTTTTAGGGCTATATCAATAGGAAACAAACCATAGAGATAGAACTTGGAACTACATTATTGTTCAAGTTTCAAAGAGCTAGCACAATCGTGTTTAATTTAGAGTTCGAACTACATGTATCCATATAGGACAAAACAGAGTGAAACCTAAAAATTAAAACTTTTACTGCCAACGAACGGTTTAACCTAGAAGAACAAAATTTAGTGAGCCAAGTGGGAATGGGGTACTGATCATTACCTGAAAGTGTCATCAAGATTCGGGGAAAAAATGTGTGCTGAGATTTCAGGAAACTCGTAGTTTTTTTGAAGCTTGGCAACCCCTTTCCATGAAAGTGATTTGCGCCAGTCTCTGCATAGGGCTATATCAATAGGAAACAATCCATAGAGATAGAACTTTGATCTACTTCATTGTGTCAACTTTCAAAGAGCTAGCAAAAACAGTGTTTGATTTAGAGTTCCAACAACATGTATCCATATAGGAGAAAACAGACTGAAACCTAAAAATTAAAACTGTTACTGCCAACGAACGGTTTAACTTAGAAGAAGCAAATTTGGTGAGCCAAGTGGGATTGGGGTACTGATCATTACCTGAAAGTGTCATTTAGTTTGGGTGAAAAAATGTGTGCTGAGATTTCAAGAAACTCGTAGTTTTTTGGAAGCTTGGCAACCCTTTTCCATGAAAGTGATTTGTGCCAGTCTCTGCTTAGGGCTACATCAATAGGAAACATACCATAGAGATAGAACTTGGAACTACATTATTGTGTCATTTCAAAGAGCTAGCACAAACCGTGTTTGATTTAGAGTTCCAACTACATGTATCCACATGGGAGAAAACAGAGTGAAACCTAAAATTTAAAACTGTTACTGCCAACGAATGGTTTAACCCAGAAGAACGAAATTTGGTGAACCAAGTGGGATTGGGGAACTGATCATTACCTGACAGTGTCATCAAGATTGGGTGAAAAAATGTGTGCTGTGATTTCAGGGAACTCGTAGTTTTTTGGAAACTTGGCAACCCCTTTCCATGAAAGTGATTTGCGCCAGTCTCTGCTTAGGGCTACATCAATAGGAAACAAACCATAGAGATAGAACTTGGCACTACTTTATTGTGTCAAGTTTCAAAGAGCTAGCACAAACCGTGTTTGATTTAGAGTTCCAACTACATGTATCCATATAGGAGAAAACAGAGTGAAACCTAAAAATTAAAACTGTTACTGCCAACGAACGGTTTAACCTAGAAGAACGAAATTTGGTGAGCCAAGTGGGATTGGGGTACTGATCATTACCTGAAAGTGTCATCAAGATCGGGTGAAAAAATGTGTGCTGAGATTTCAGGAAACTCGTAGTTTTTTGGAAGCTTGGCAACCCCTTTCCATGAAAGTGATTTGCGTCGGTCTCTGCTTAGGGCTACATCAATAGGAAACAAACCATAGAGATAGAACTTGGAACTACTTTATTGTGTCAAGTTACAAAGAGCTAGCAAAAACTGTGTTTGATTTAGAGTTCCAGAAACATGTATCCATATAGGAGAAAACAGAGTGAAACCTAAAAATTAAAACTGTTACTGCCAACGAACGGTTTAACCTAGAAGAACCAAATTTGGTGAGCCAAGTGGGATTGGGGTACTGATCATTACCTGAAAGTGTCATCAAGATTGGGTGAAAAAATGTGTGCTGAGATTTCAGGAAATTCGTAGTTTTTTGGAAGCTTGGCAACCCCTTTCCATGAAAGTGATTTGCGCCGGTTTCTGCTTAGGGCTACATCAATAGGAAACAAACCATAGAGATAGAACTTGGAACTACTTTATTGTGTCATTTCAAAGAGCTAGCACAAACCGTGTTTGATTTAGAGTTCAGACTACATGTATCCATATGGGAGAAAACAGAGTGAAACCTAAAAATTAAAACGGTTACTGCCAACGAATGGATTAACCCAGAAGAACGAAATTTGGTGAACCAAGTGGGATTGGGGAACTGATCATTACCTGACAGTGTCATGAAGATTGGGTGAAAAAATGTGTGCTGAGATTTCAGGAGACTCGTAGTTTTTTGGAAGCTTGGCAATCCCTTTCCATGAAAGTGATTTGCGCCAGTCTCTGCTTAGGGCTACATCAATAGGAAACAAACCACAGAGAGAGAACTTGGAACTACTTTATTGTGTCAAGTTTCAAAGAGCTAGCACAAACCGTGTTTGATTTAGAGTTCCAACTACATGTATCCATATAGGCAAAAACAGAGTGAAACCTAAAAATTAAAACTGTTACTTCCAACGAACGGTTTAACCTAGAAGAACAAAATTTGGTGAGCCAAGTGGGATTGGGGTACTGATCATTACCTGAAATTTTCATCAAGATAGCGTGAAAAAATGTGTGCTGAGATTTCAGGAGACTCGTAGTTTTTTAGAAGCTTGGCAACCCCGTTCCATGAAAGTGATTTGCGCCAGTCTCTGCTTAGGGCTACATCAATAGGAAACAAACCATAGAGATAGAACTTGGAACTACTTTATTGTGTCAAGTTTCAAAGAGCTAGCACAAACCGTCTTTGATTTAGAGTTCTAACTACATGTATCCATATGGGAGAAAACAGAGTGAAACCTGAAAATTAAAAGTCTTACTGCCAACGAACGGTTTAACCTAGAAGAATGAAATTTGGTGAGCCAAGTGGGATTGGGGTACTGATCATTACCTGAAATTTTCATCAAGATAGCGTGAAAAAATGTGTGCTGAGATTTCAGGAGACTCGTAGTTTTTTGGAAGCTTGGCAACCCCTTTCCATGAAAGTGATTTGCGCCAGTCTCTGCTTAGGGCTACATCAATAGGAAACAAACCATAGAGATAGAACTTGGAACTACTTTATTGTGTCCAGTTTCAAAGAGCTAGCACAAACCGTCTTTGATTTAGAGTTCGAACTACATTTATCCATATGGGAGAAAACAGAGTGAAACCTAAAAATTAAAACTGTTACTGCCAACGAACGGTTTAACCTAGAAGAAAGAAATTTGGTGAGCCAAGTGGGATTCGGGTTCTGATCATTACCTGAAAGTGTCATCAAGATAGGGTGAAAAAATGTGTGCTGAGATTTCAGGAAACTCGTAGTTTTTTGGAAGCTTTTCAACCCTTTTCCATGAAGGTGATTTGTGCCAGTCTCTGCTTAGGGCTACATCAATAGGAAACAAACCATAGAGATATTACTTGGAACTACATTATTGTATGAAGTTTCAAAGAGCTAGCACAAATCGTGTTTAATTTAGAGTTCAAACTACATGTATCCATATAGGACAAAACAGAGTGAAACCTAAAAATTAAAACTTTTACTGCCAACGAACGGTTTAACCTAGAAGAACGAAATTTGGTGAGCCAAGTGGGATTGGGGAACTGATCATTATCTGAAAGTGTCATCAAGATTGGGAAAAAAAATGTGTGCTGCGATTTCAGGAAAGTCGTAGTTTTTTGGAAGCTTGGCAACCCCTTTCCATGAAAGTGATTTGTGCCAGTCTCTGCTTAGGGCTATATCAATAGGAAACAATCCAAAGAGATAGAACTTGGATCTACTTCATTGTGTCAAGTTTCAAAAAGCTAGCAAAAACAGTGTTTGATTTAGTGTTCCAACAACATGTATCCATATAGGAGAAAACACAGTGAAACCTAAAAATTAAAACTGTTACTGCCAACGAACGGTTTAACTTAGAAGAAGCTAATTTGGTGAGCCAAGTGGGATTGGGGTACTGATCATTACCTGAAAGTGTCATTTAGATTGGGTGAAAAAATATGTGCTGAGATTTCAAGAAACTCGTAGTTTTTTGGAAGCTTGGCAACCCTTTTCCATGAAAGTGATTTGTGCCAGTCTCTGCTTAGGGCTACATCAATAGGAAACAAACCATAGAGATAGAACTTGGAACTACATTATTGTGTCAAGTTTCAAAGAGCTAGCACAAATCGTGTTTAATTTAGAGTTCCAACTAGATGTATCCATATAGGACAAAACAGAGTGAAACCTAAAAATTAAAACTTTTACTGCCAACGAACGGTTCAACCTAGAAGAACGAAATTTGGTGAGCCAAGTGAGATTGGGGTACTGATCATTACCTGAAAGTGTCAAGAAGATTGGGAGAAAAAATGTGTGCTGAGATTTCAGGAAACTCGTAGTTTTTTGAAAGGTTGGCAACCCCTTTCCATGAAAGTGATTTGCGCCAGTCTCTGCTTAGGGCTACAACAATAGGAAACAAACCATAGAGATAGAACTTGGAACTACTTTATTGTGTCAAGTTTCAAAGAGCTAGCACAAACCGTGTTGGATTTAGAGTTCCAACTACATGTATCCATATAGGGGAAAACAGAGTGAAACCTAAAAATTAAAACTGTTACTGCCAACGAACGGTTTAACCTAGAAGAACGAAATTTGGTGAGCCAAGTGGGATTGGGGTACTGATCATTATCTGAAAGTGTCATCCAGATTGGGTGAAAAAATGTGTCCTGAGATTTCAGGAAACTCGTACTTTTTGGAAGCTTGGCAACCCCTTTCCATGAAAGTGATTTGCGCCAGTATCTCCTTAGGGCTACATCAATAGGAAACAAACCATAGAGATAGAACTTGGAACTACATTATTGTGTCATGTTTCAAAGAGCTAGCACAAATCGTGTTATTTTAGAGTTTGAACTACATGTATCCATATAGGACAAAACAGAGTGAAACCTAAATATTAAAACTTTTACTGCCAATGAACGGTTTAACCTAGAAGAACGAAATTTGGTGAGCCAAGTGGGAATGGGGTAATGATCATTACCTGAAAGTGTCATCAAGATTGGGGGAAAAAATGTGTGCTGAGATTTCAGGAAACTCGTAGTTTTTTGGAAGCTTGGCAACCCCTTTCCATGAAAGTGATTTGCGCCATTCTCTGCTTAGGGCTACATCAATAGGAAGCAAACCATAGAGATAGAACTTGGAACTACTTTATTGTGTCAAGTTTCAAAGAGCTAGCACAAATCGTGTTTGATTTAGAGTTCCAAATACATGTATCCATATAGGAGAAAACAGAGTGAAACATAAAAATTAAAACTTTTACTGCCAACGAATGGTTTAACCTAGAAGAACGAAATTTGGTGAGCCAAGTGGGATTGGGGAACTGATCATTATCTGCAAGTGTCATCAAGATTGGGGGAAAAAATGTGTGCTGAGATTTTAGGAAACTCGTAGTTTTTTGGAAGCTTGGCAACCCCTTTCCATGAAAGTGATTTGTGCCAGTCTCTGCTTAGGGCTATATCAATAGGAAACAATCAAAAGAGATAGAACTTGGATCTACTTCATTGTGTCAAGTTACAAAGAGCTAGAAAAAACAGTGTTTGATTTAGAGTTCCAACAACATGTATCCATATAGGAGAAAACACAGTGAAACCTAAAAATTAAAACTGTTACTGCCAACGAACGGTTTAACCTAGAAGAACCAAATTTGGTGAGCCAAGTGGGATTGGGGTACTGATCATTACATGAAAGTGTCATCAAGATTGGGTGAAAAAATGTGTGCTGAGATTTCAGGAAATTCGTAGTTTTTTGGAAGCTTGGCAACCCCTTTCCATGAAAGTGATTTGCGCCGGTTTCTGCTTAGGGCTACATCAATAGGAAACAAACCATAGAGATAGAACTTGGAACTACTTTATTGTGTCATTTCAAAGAGCTAGCACAAACCGTGTTTGATTTAGAGTTCAGACTACATGTATCCATATGGGAGAAAACAGAGTGAAACCTAAAAATTAAAACGGTTACTGCCAACGAATGGATTAACCCAGAAGAACGAAATTTGGTGAACCAAGTGGGATTGGGGAACTGATCATTACCTGACAGTGTCATGAAGATTGGGTGAAAAAATGTGTGCTGAGATTTCAGGAGACTCGTAGTTTTTTGGAAGCTTGGCAACCCCTTTCCATGAAAGTGATTTGCGCCAGTCTCTGCTTAGGGCTACATCAATAGGAAACAAACCACAGAGAGAGAACTTGGAACTACTTTATTGTGTCAAGTTTCAAAGAGCTAGCACAAACCGTGTTTGATTTAGAGTTCCAACTACATGTATCCATATAGGCAAAAACAGAGTGAAACCTAAAAATTAAAACTGTTACTGCCAACGAACGGTTTAACCTAGAAGAACAAAATTTGGTGAGCCAAGTGGGATTGGGGTACTGATCATTACCTGAAATTTTCATCAAGATAGCGTGAAAAAATGTGTGCTGAGATTTCAGGAGACTCGTAGTTTTTTAGAAGCTTGGCAACCCCGTTCCATGAAAGTGATTTGCGCCAGTCTCTGCTTAGGGCTACATCAATAGGAAACAAACCATAGAGATAGAACTTGGAACTACTTTATTGTGTCAAGTTTCAAAGAGCTAGCACAAACCGTCTTTGATTTAGAGTTCTAACTACATGTATCCATATGGGAGAAAACAGAGTGAAACCTGAAAATTAAAAGTCTTACTGCCAACGAACGGTTTAACCTAGAAGAATGAAATTTGGTGAGCCAAGTGGGATTGGGGTACTGATCATTACCTGAAATTTTCATCAAGATAGCGTGAAAAAATGTGTGCTGAGATTTCAGGAGACTCGTAGTTTTTTGGAAGCTTGGCAACCCCTTTCCATGAAAGTGATTTGCGCCAGTCTCTGCTTAGGGCTACATCAATAGGAAACAAACCATAGAGATAGAACTTGGAACTACTTTATTGTGTCCAGTTTCAAAGAGCTAGCACAAACCGTCTTTGATTTAGAGTTCGAACTACATTTATCCATATGGGAGAAAACAGAGTGAAACCTAAAAATTAAAACTGTTACTGCCAACGAACGGTTTAACCTAGAAGAAAGAAATTTGGTGAGCCAAGTGGGATTCGGGTTCTGATCATTACCTGAAAGTGTCATCAAGATAGGGTGAAAAAATGTGTGCTGAGATTTCAGGAAACTCGTAGTTTTTTGGAAGCTTTTCAACCCTTTTCCATGAAGGTGATTTGTGCCAGTCTCTGCTTAGGGCTACATCAATAGGAAACAAACCATAGAGATATTACTTGGAACTACATTATTGTATGAAGTTTCAAAGAGCTAGCACAAATCGTGTTTAATTTAGAGTTCGAACTACATGTATCCATATAGGACAAAACAGAGTGAAACCTAAAAATTAAAACTTTTACTGCCAACGAACGGTTTAACCTAGAAGAACGAAATTTGGTGAGCCAAGTGGGATTGGGGAACTGATCATTATCTGAAAGTGTCATCAAGATTGGGAAAAAAAATGTGTGCTGCGATTTCAGGAAAGTCGTAGTTTTTTGGAAGCTTGGCAACCCCTTTCCATGAAAGTGATTTGTGCCAGTCTCTGCTTAGGGCTATATCAATAGGAAACAATCCAAAGAGATAGAACTTGGATCTACTTCATTGTGTCAAGTTTCAAAAAGCTAGCAAAAACAGTGTTTGATTTAGTGTTCCAACAACATGTATCCATATAGGAGAAAACACAGTGAAACCTAAAAATTAAAACTGTTACTGCCAACGAACGGTTTAACTTAGAAGAAGCTAATTTGGTGAGCCAAGTGGGATTGGGGTACTGATCATTACCTGAAAGTGTCATTTAGATTGGGTGAAAAAATATGTGCTGAGATTTCAAGAAACTCGTAGTTTTTTGGAAGCTTGGCAACCCTTTTCCATGAAAGTGATTTGTGCCAGTCTCTGCTTAGGGCTACATCAATAGGAAACAAACCATAGAGATAGAACTTGGAACTACATTATTGTGTCAAGTTTCAAAGAGCTAGCACAAATCGTGTTTAATTTAGAGTTCCAACTAGATGTATCCATATAGGACAAAACAGAGTGAAACCTAAAAATTAAAACTTTTACTGCAAACGAACGGTTCAACCTAGAAGAACGAAATTTGGTGAGCCAAGTGAGATTGGGGTACTGATCATTACCTGAAAGTGTCAAGAAGATTGGGAGAAAAAATGTGTGCTGAGATTTCAGGAAACTCGTAGTTTTTTGAAAGGTTGGCAACCCCTTTCCATGAAAGTGATTTGCGCCAGTCTCTGCTTAGGGCTACAACAATAGGAAACAAACCATAGAGATAGAACTTGGAACTACTTTATTGTGTCAAGTTTCAAAGAGCTAGCACAAACCGTGTTGGATTTAGAGTTCCAACTACATGTATCCATATAGGGGAAAACACAGTGAAACCTAAAAATTAAAACTGTTACTGCCAACGAACGGTTTAACCTAGAAGAACGAAATTTGGTGAGCCAAGTGGGATTGGGGTACTGATCATTATCTGAAAGTGTCATCCAGATTGGGTGAAAAAATGTGTCCTGAGATTTCAGGAAACTCGTACTTTTTGGAAGCTTGGCAACCCCTTTCCATGAAAGTGATTTGCGCCAGTATCTCCTTAGGGCTACATCAATAGGAAACAAACCATAGAGATAGAACTTGGAACTACATTATTGTGTCATGTTTCAAAGAGCTAGCACAAATCGTGTTATTTTAGAGTTTGAACTACATGTATCCATATAGGACAAAACAGAGTGAAACCTAAATATTAAAACTTTTACTGCCAATGAACGGTTTAACCTAGAAGAACGAAATTTGGTGAGGCAAGTGGGAATGGGGTACTGATCATTACCTGAAAGTGTCATCAAGATTGGGGGAAAAAATGTGTGCTGAGATTTCAGGAAACTCGTAGTTTTTTGGAAGCTTGGCAACCCCTTTCCATGAAAGTGATTTGCGCCAGTCTCTGCTTAGGGCTATATCAATAGGAAACAATCCAAAGTGTTTGAACTTGGATCTACTTCATTGTGTCAAGTTTCAAAGAGCTAGCAAAAACAGTGTTTGATTTAGAGTTCCAAAAACATGTATCCATATAGGAGAAAACAGAAGGAAACCTAAAAATTAAAACTGTTACTGCCAACAAACGGTTTAACCTAGAAGAAGGAAATTTGGTGAGCCAAGTGGGATTCGGGTACTGATCATTACCTGAAAGTGTCATCAAGATTGGGTGAAAAAATGTGTGCTGAGATTTCAGGAAATTCGTAGTTTTTTGGAAGCTTGGCAACCCCTTTCCATGAAAGTGATTTGCGCCGGTTTCTGCTTAGGGCTACATCAATAGGAAACAAACCATAGAGATAGAACTTGGAACTACTTTATTGTGTCATTTCAAAGAGCTAGCACAAACCGTGTTTGATTTAGAGTTCAGACTACATGTATCCATATGGGAGAAAACAGAGTGAAACCTAAAAATTAAAACTGTTACTGCCAACGAATGGTTTAACCCAGAAGAACGAAATTTGGTGAACCAAGTGGGATTGGGGAACTGATCATTACCTGACAGTGTCATGAAGATTGGGTGAAAAAATGTGTGCTGAGATTTCAGGAAACTCGTTGTTTTTTGGAAGTTGGCAACCCCTTTCCATGAAAGTGATTTGCGCCAGTCTCTGCTTAGGGCTACATCAATAGGAAACAAACCATAGAGATAGAACTTGGAACTACTTTACTGTGTCAAGTTTCAAAGAGCTAGCACAAACCTCGTTTAATTTAGAGTTCGAACTACATGTATCTATATAGGAGAAAACAGAGTGAAACCTAAAAATTAAAACTGTAACTGCCAACAAACGGTTTAACGTAGAAGAACGAAATTTGGTGAGCCAAGTGGATTTGGGGTACTGATCATTACTGAAAGTGTCATCAAGATTGGGTGAAAAAATGTGCGCTGCGATTTCAGGAAACTCGTAGTTTTTTGGAAGCTTGGCAACCCCTTTCCATGAAATTATTTGCGCCAGTCTCTGCTTAGGGCTGCATCAAGAGGAAACAAACCATAGAGATAGAACTTGGAACTACTTTATTGTGTCAAGTTTCAAAGAGCTAGCAGAAACCGTGTTTGATTTAGAGTTCCAACAACATGTATCCATATAGGAGAAAACACAGTGAAATCTAAAAATTAAAACTGTTAGTGCAAACGAACGGTTTAACTTAGAAGAACGAAATTTGGTGAGCCAAGTGGGATTGGGGTACTGATCATTACCTGAAAGTGTCATCAAGATTGGGTGAAAAAATGTGTGCTGAAATTTCAGGAAACTCGTAGTTTTTTGGAAGCTTGGCAACCCCTTTCCATGAAAGTGATTTGCACCAGTCTCTGCTTAGGGCTACATCAATAGGAAACAAACCATAGACATAGAACGTGGAACTACATTATTGTGTCAAGTTTCAAAGAGCTAGCACAAACCGTCTTTGATTTAGAGTTCCAACTACATGTATCCATATAGGAGAAAACAGAGTGAAACTTAAAAATATAAACTGTTACTGCCAACGAACGGTTTAACCTTGAAGAATGAAATTTGCTGAGCCTAGTGGGATTGGGGAACTGATCATTACCTGAAAGTGTCATCAAGATTGGGTGAAAAAATGTGTGCTGAGATTTCAGGAAACTCGTAGTTTTTTGGAAGCTTGGCAACCCCTTTCCATGAAAGTGATTTGCGCCAGTCTCTGCTTAGGGCTACATCAATAGGAAACAAACCATAGAGATAGAACTTGGAACTACGTTATTGTGTGAAGTTTCAAAGAGCTAGCACAAACCGTGTTGGATTTAGAGTTCCAACTACATGTATCCATATAGGGGAAAACAGAGTGAAACCTAAAAATTAAAACTGTTACTGCCAACGAACGGTTTAACCTAGAAGAACGAAATTTGGTGAGCCAATTTGGATTGGGGTACTGATCATTATCTGAAAGTGTCATCCAGATTGGGTGAAAAAATGTGTCCTGAGATTTCAGGAAACTCGTACTTTTTGGAAGCTTGGCAACCCCTTTCCATGAAAGTGATTTGCGCCAGTCTCTGCTTAGGGCTACATCAATAGGAAACAAACCATAGAGATAGAACTTGGAACTACATTATTGTGTCATGTTTCAAAGAGCTAGCACAAATCATGTTATTTTAGAGTTTGAACTACATGTATCCATATAGGACAAACAGAGTGAAACCTAAATATTAAAACTTTTACTGCCAATGAACGGTTTAACCTAGAAGAACGAAATTTGGTGAGCCAAGTGGGAATGGGGTACTGATCATTACCTGAAAGTGTCATCAAGATTGGGGGAAAAAATGTGTGCTGAGATTTCAGGAAACTCGTAGTTTTTTGGAAGCTTGGCAACCCCTTTCCATGAAAGTGATTTGCGCCAGTCTCTGCTTAGGGCTATATCAATAGGAAACAATCCAAAGTGTTTGAACTTGGATCTACTTCATTGTGTCAAGTTTCAAAGAGCTAGCAAAAACAGTGTTTGATTTAGAGTTCCAAAAACATGTATCCATATAGGAGAAAACAGAAGGAAACCTAAAAATTAAAACTGTTACTGCCAACGAATGGTTTAAACTAGAAGAACGAAATTTGGTGAGCCAAGTGAGATTGGGGTACTGATCATTACCTGAAAGTGTCAAGAAGACTGGGAGAAAAAATGTGTGCTGAGATTTCAGGAAACTCGTAGTTTTTTGGAAGCTTGGCAACCCCTTTCCGTGAAAGTGATTTGCGCCAGTCTCTGCTTTGGGCTACATCAATAGGAAGCAAACCATAGAGATAGAACTTGGAACTACTTTATTGTGTCAAGTTTCAAAGAGCTAGCACAAACCGTGTTGGATTTAGAGTTCCAACTACATGTATCCATATAGGAGAAAACAGAGTGAAACCTAAAAATTAAAACTGTTACTGCCAACGAACGGTTTAACTTAGAAGAAGCTAATTTGGTGAGCCAAGTGGGATTGGGCTACTGATCATTACCTGAAAGTGTCATTTAGATTGGGTGAAAAAATGTGTGCTGAGATTTCAAGAAACTCGTAGTTTTTTGGAAGCTTGGCAACCCTTTTCCATTAAAGTAATTTGTGCCAGTCTCTGCTTAGGGCTACATCAATAGGAAACAAACCATAGAGATAGAACTTGGAACTACATTATTGTGTCAAGTTTCAAAGAGCTAGCACAAATCGTGTTTAATTTAGAGTTCCAACTACATGTATCCATATAGGACAAAACAGAGTGAAACCTAAAAATTAAAAATTTTACTGCCAACCAACGGTTTAACCTAGAAGAACGAAATTTGTTGAGCCAAGTGGGAATGGGGTACTGATCATAACCTGAAAGTGTCATCAAGATTGAATGAAAAAATGTGTGCTGAAATTTCAGGAAATTCGTAGTTTTTTGGAAGCTTGGCAACCCCTTTCCATGAAAGTGATTTGCGCCGGTCTCTGCTTAGGGCTACATCAATAGGAAACAAACCATAGAGAAAGAACTTGGAACTACTTTATTGTGTCATTTCAAAGAGCTAGCACAAACCGTGTGTGATTTAGAGTTCCAACTACATGTATCCACATGGGAGAAAACAGAGTGAAACCTAAAATTTAAAACTGTTACTGCCAACGAATGGTTTAACCCAGAAGAACGAAATTTGGTGAACCAAGTGGGATTGGGGAACTGATCATTACCTGACAGTGTCATCAAGATTGGGTGAAAAAATGTGTGCTCTGATTTCAGGGAACTCGTAGTTTTTTGGAAACTTGGCAACCCCTTTCCATGAAAGTGATTTGCGCCAGTCTCTGCTTAGGGCTACATCAATAGGAAACAAACCATAGAGATAGAACTTGGAACTACTTTATTGTGTCAAGTTTCAAAGAGCTAGCACAAACCGCGTTTGATTTAGAGTTCCAACTACATGTATCCATATAGGAGAAAACAGAGTGAAACCTAAAAATTAAAACTGTTACTGCCAACGAACGGTTTAACCTAGAAGAACGAAATTTGGGGAGCCAAGTGAGATTGGGGTACTGATCATTACCTGAAAGTGTCAAGAAGATTGGGGGAAAAAATGTGTGCTGAGATTTCAGGAAACTCGTAATTTTTTGGAAGCTTGGCAACCCCTTTCAATGAAAGTGATTTGCGCCAGTCCCTGCTTAGGGCTACATCAATAGGAAGCAAACCATAGAGACAGAACTTGGAACTACTTTATTGTGTCAAGTTTCAAAGAGCTAGCACAAACCGTGTTGGATTTAGAGTTCCAACTACATGTATCCATATAGGGGAAAACAGAGTGAAACCTAAAAATTAAAACTGTTACTGCCAACGAACGGTTTAACTTAGAAGAAGCTAATTTGGTGAGCCAAGTGGGATTGGGGTACTGATCATTACCTGAAAGTGTCATTTAGATTGGGTGAAAAAATGTGTGCTGAGATTTCAAGAAACTCGTAGTTTTTTGGAAGCTTGGCAACCCTTTTCCATGAAAGTAATTTGTGCCAGTCTCTGCTTAGGGCTACATCAATAGGAAACAAACCATAGAGATAGAACTTGGAACTACATTATTGTGTCAAGTTTCAAAGAGCTAGCACAAATCGTGTTTAATTTAGAGTTCCAACTACATGTATCCATATAGGACAAAACAGAGTGAAACCTAAAAATTAAAAATTTTACTGCCAACCAACGGTTTAACCTAGAAGAACGAAATTTGTTGAGCCAAGTGGGAATGGGGTACTGATCATAACCTGAAAGTGTCATCAAGATTGCGTGAAAAAATGTGTGCTGAGATTTCAGGAAATTCGTAGTTTTTTGGAAGCTTGGCAACCCCTTTCCATGAAAGTGATTTGCGCCGGTCTCTGCTTAGGGCTACATCAATAGGAAACAAACCATAGAGAAAGAACTTGGAACTACTTTATTATGTCATTTCAAAGAGCTAGCACAAACCGTGTGTGATTTAGAGTTCCAACTACATGTATCCACATGGGAAAAAACAGAGTGAAACCTAAAAATTAAAACTGTTACTGCCAGCGAATGGTTTAACACAGAAGAACGAAATTTGGTGAACCAAGTGGGATTGGGGAACTGATCATTACCTGACAGTGTCATCAAGATTGGATGAAAAAATGTGTGCTCTGATTTCAGGGAACTCGTAGTTTTTTGGAAACTTGGCAACCCCTTTCCATGAAAGTGATTTGCGCCAGTCTCTGCTTAGGGCTACATCAAGAGGAAACAAACCATAGAGATCGAACTTGGAACTACTTTATTGTGTCAAGTTTCAAAGAGCTAGCACAAACCGTGTTTGATTTAGAGTTCCAACTACA
Organism: Spermophilus citellus; assembly: GCF_964194105.1. Lineage (NCBI taxonomy): Eukaryota > Metazoa > Chordata > Mammalia > Rodentia > Sciuridae > Spermophilus > Spermophilus citellus. The sequence continues at coordinate 23,313,431 of NC_138196.1, read as the reverse complement.
TGTATCCATATAGGAGAAAACAGAGTGAAACCTAAAAATTAAAACTGTTACTGCCAACGAACGGTTTAACCTAGAAGAACGAAATTTGGTGAGCCAAGTGAGATTGGGGTACTGATCATTACCTGAAAGTGTCAAGAAGATTGGGAGAAAAAATGTGTGCTGAGATTTCAGGAAACTCGTAGTTTTTTGGAAGCTTGGCAACCCCTTTCCATGAAAGTGATTTGCGCCAGTCTCTGCTTAGGGCTACATCAATAGGAAGCAAACCATAGAGATAGAACTTGGAACTACTTTATTGTGTTAAGTTTCAAAGAGCTAGCACAAACCGTGTTGGATTTAGAGTTCCAACTACATGTATCCATATAGGGGAAAACAGAGTGAAACCTAAAAATTAAAACTGTTACTGCCAAAGAACGGTTTAACCTAGAAGAAGGAAATTTGGTGAGCCAAGTGGGATTGGGGTACTGATCATTATCTGAAAGTGTCATCCAGATTGGGTGAAAAAATGTGTGCTGAGATTTCAGGAAACTCGTACTTTTTGGAAGCTTGGCAACCCCTTTCCATGAAAGTGATTCGCACCAGTCTCTGCTTAGGGCTACATCAATAGGAAACAAACCATAGAGAGAGAACTTGGAACTACATTATTGTGTCAAGTTTCAAAGAGCTAGCAAAAATCGTGTTTAATTTAGAGTTTGAACTACATGTATCCATATAGGACAAAACAGAGTGAAACCTAAATATTAAAACTTTTACTGCCAACGAACGGTTTAACCTAGAAAAACGAAATTTGGTGAGCCAAGTGGGAATGGGGTACTGATCATTACCTGAAAGTGTCATCAAGATTGGGGGAAAAAATGTGTGCTGAGATTTCAGGAAACTCGTAGTTTTTTGGAAGCTTGGCAACCCCTTTCCATGAAAGTGATTTGCGCCAGTCTCTGCTTAGGGCTATATCAATAGGAAACAATCCAAAGAGTTTGAACTTGGATCTACTTCATTGTGTCAAGTTTCAAAGAGCTAGCAAAAACAGTGTTTGATTTAGAGTTCCAACTACATGTATCCATATGGGAGAAAACAGAGTGAAACATAAAAATTAAAACTGTTACTGCCAACGAATGGTTTAACCCAGAAGAACAAAATTTGGTGAACCAAGTGGGATTCGGGAACTGATCATTACCTGACAGTGTCATCACGATTGGGTGAAAAAATGTGTGCTGTGATTTCAGGGAACTCGTAGTTTTTTGGAAGCTTGGCAACCCTTTTCCATGAAGGTGATTTGTGCCAGTCTCTGCTTAGGGCTACATCAATAGGAAACAAACCTTAGAGATATTACTTGGAACTACATTATTGTGTGAAGTTTCAAAGAGCTAGCACAAATCGTGTTTAATTTAGAGTTCGAACTACATGTATCCATATAGGACAAAACAGAGTGAAACCTAAAAATTAAAACTTTTACTGCCAACGAACGGTTTAACCTAGAAGAACGAAATTTGGTGAGCCAAGTGGGATTGGGGAACTGATCATTATCTGAAAGTGTCATCAAGATTGGGGGAAAAAATGTGTGCTGAGATTTCAGGAAACTCGTAGTTTTTGGAAGCTTGGCAACCCCTTTCCATGAAAGTGATTTGTGCCAGTCTCTGCTTAGGGCTATATCAATAGGAAACAATCCAAAGAGATAGAACTTGGATCTAATTCATTGTGTCAAGTTTCAAAAAGCTAGCAAAAACAGTGTTTGATTTAGAGTTCCAACAACATGTATCCATATAGGAGAAAACAGAGTGAAAACTAAAAATTAAAACTGTTACTGCCAACGAACGGTTTAACTTAGAAGAAGCTAATTTGGTGAGCCAAGTGGGATTGGGGTACTGATCATTACCTGAAAGTGTCATTTAGTTTGGGTGAAAAAATGTGTGCTGAGATTTAAAGAAACTCGTAGTTTTTTGGAAGCTTGGCAACTCTTTTCCATGAAAGTAATTTGTGCCAGTCTCTGCTTAGGGCTACATCAATAGGAAACAAACCATAGAGATAGAACTTGGAACTACTTTATTGTGTCAAGTTTCAAAAAGCTAGCACAAACCGTGTTGGATTTAGAGTTCCAACTACATGTATCCATATAGGGGAAAACAGAGTGAAACCTAAAAATTAAAACTGTTACTGCCAACGAACGGTTTAACTTAGAAGAAGCTAATTTGGTGAGCCAAGTGGGATTGGGGTACTGATCATTACCTGAAAGTGTCATTTAGATTGGGTGAAAAAATGTGTGCTGAGATTTCAAGAAACTCGTAGTTTTTTGGAAGCTTGGCAACCCTTTTCCATGAAAGTAATTTGTGCCAGTCTCTGCTTAGGGCTGCATCAATAGGAAACAAACCATAGAGATAGAACTTGGAACTACATTATTGTGTCAAGTTTCAAAGAGCTAGCACAAATCGTGTTTAATTTAGAGTTCCAACTACATGTATCCATATAGGACAAAACAGAGTGAAACCTAAAAATTAAAAATTTTACTGCCAACCAACGGTTTAACCTAGAAGAACGAAATTTGTTGAGCCAAGTGGGAATGGGGTACTGATCATAACCTGAAAGTGTCATCAAGATTGCGTGAAAAAATGTGTGCTGAGATTTCAGGAAATTCGTAGTTTTTTGGAAGCTTGGCAACCCCTTTCCATGAAAGTGATTTGCGCCGGTCTCTGCTTAGGGCTACATCAATAGGAAACAAACCATAGAGAAAGAACTTGGAACTACTTTATTGTGTCATTTCAAAGAGCTAGCACAAACCGTGTGTGATTTAGAGTTCCAACTACATGTATCCACATGGGAAAAAACAGAGTGAAACCTAAAAATTAAAACTGTTACTGCCAGCGAATGGTTTAACACAGAAGAACGAAATTTGGTGAACCAAGTGGGATTGGGGAACTGATCATTACCTGACAGTGTCATCAAGATTGGATGAAAAAATGTGTGCTCTGATTTCAGGGAACTCGTAGTTTTTTGGAAACTTGGCAACCCCTTTCCATGAAAGTGATTTGCGCCAGTCTCTGCTTAGGGCTACATCAATAGGAAACAAACCATAGAGATCGTACTTGGAACTACTTTATTGTGTCAAGTTTCAAAGAGCTAGCACAAACCGTGTTTGATTTAGAGTTCCAACTACATGTATCCATATAGGAGAAAACAGAGTGAAACCTAAAAATTAAAACTGTTACTGCCAACGAACGGTTTAACCTAGAAGAACGAAGTTTGGTGAGCCAAGTGAGATTGGGGTACTGATCATTACCTGAAAGTGTCAAGAAGATTGGGAGAAAAAATGTGTGCTGAGATTTCAGGAAACTCGTAGTTTTTTGGAAGCTTGGCAACCCCTTTCCATGAAAGTGATTTGCGCCAGTCTCTGCTTAGGGCTACATCAATAGGAAGCAAACCATAGAGATAGAACTTGGAACTACTTTATTGTGTCAAGTTTCAAAGAGCTAGCACAAACCGTGTTGGATTTAGAGTTCCAACTACATGTATCCATATAGGGGAAAACAGAGTGAAACCTAAAAATTAAAACTGTTATTGCCAAAGAACGGTTTAACCTAGAAGAAGGAAATTTGGTGAGCCAAGTGGGATTGGGGTACTGATCATTATCTGAAAGTGTCATCCAGATTGGGTGAAAAAATGTGTGCTGAGATATCAGGAAACTCGTACTTTTTGGAAGCTTGGCAACCCCTTTCCATGAAAGTGATTCGCGCCAGTCTCTGCTTAGGGCTACATCAATAGGAAACAAACCATAGAGAGAGAACTTGGATCTACTTCATTGTGTCAAGTTTCAAAGAGCTAGCACAAACCTTGTTTGATTTAGAGTTCCAATACATGTATCCCTATAAGAGAAAACAGAATGAAACCTAAAAATTAAAACTGTTACTGCTAACGAACGGTTTAACCTAGAAGAACGAAATTTGGTGAGCCAAGTGGGATTGGGGTACTGATCATTACCTGAAAGGGTCAAGAAGATTGGGTGAAAAAATGTGTGCTGAGATTTCAGGAAACTCGTAGTTTTTTGGAAGCTTGGCAACCCCTCTCCATGAAAGTGATTTGCGCCAGTCTCTGCTTAGGGCTACATCAATAGGAAACAAACCATAGAGATAGAACTTGGAACTACTTTATTGTGTCAAGTTTCAAACAGCTAGCACAAACCGTCTTAGATTTAGAGTTCGAACTATATGTATCCATATGGGAGAAAACAGAGTGAAACCTAAAAATTAAAACTGTTACTGACAACGAACGGTTTAACCTAAAAGAACGAAATTTGGTGACCCAAGTGGGATTGGGGTTCTGATCATTACCTGAAAGTGTCATCAAGATTGGGTGAAAAAATGTGTGCTGAGATTTCAGGAAACTCGTTGTTTTTTGGAAGCTTGGCAACCTCTTTCCATGAAAGTGATTTCCGCCGGTCTCGGCTTAGGGCTACATCAATAGGAAACAAACCATAGAGATCGAACTTGGAACTACTTTATTGTGTCAAGTTTCAGAGAGCTAGCACAAACCGTGTTTGATTTAGAGTTCCAAATACATGTATCCATATAGTAGAAAACAGAGTGAAATCTAAAAATTTAAACTGTTACTGCCAACGAACGGTTTAACAGAGAAGAACGAAATTTGGTGAGCCAAGTGGGATTGGGGTACTGATCATTACCTGAAAGTGTCATCCAGATTGGGTGAAAAAATGTATGCTGAGATTTCAGGAAATTCGTAGATTTTTGGAAGCTTGGCAACCCCTTTTTATGAAAGTGATTTCCGCCGGTCTCTGCTTAGGGCTACATCAATAGGAAACAAACCATAGAGATAGAACTTGGAACTACTTTATTGTGTCAAGTTTCAAAAAGCTAGCACAAACCGTGTTGGATGTAGAGTTCGAACTACATGTATCCATATAGGAGAAAACAGAGTGAAACCTAAATATTAAAACTGTAACTGCCAACAAACGGTTTAACCTAGAAGAACGAAATTTGGTGAGCCAAGTGGGATTGGGGTACGGATCATTACCTGAAAGTGTCATCAAGATTGGGGGAAAAAATGTGTGCTGAGATTTCAGGAAACTCGTAGTTTTTTGGAAGCTTGGCAACCCTTTTCCATGAAAGAGATTTGTGCCAGTCTCTTTTTAGGGCTATATCAATAGGAAACAAACCATAGAGATAGAACTTGGAACTACATTATTGTTCAAGTTTCAAAGAGCTAGCACAATCGTGTTTAATTTAGAGTTCGAACTACATGTATCCATATAGGACAAAACAGAGTGAAACCTAAAAATTAAAACTTTTACTGCCAACGAACGGTTTAACATAGAAGAACGAAATTTAGTGAGCCAAGTGGGAATGGGGTACTGATCATTACCTGAAAGTGTCATCAAGATTGGGTGAAAAAATGTGTGCTGTGATTTCAGGGAACTCGTAGTTTTTTGGAAACTTGGCAACCCCTTTCCATGAAAGTGATTTGCGCCAGTCTCTGCTTAGGGCTACATCAATAGGAAACAAACCATAGAGATAGAACTTGGAACTACTTTATTGTGTCAAGTTTCAAAGAGCTAGCACAAACCGTGTTTGATTTAGAGTTCCAACTACATGTATCCATATAGGAGAAAACAGAGTGAAACCTAAAAATTAAAACTGTTACTGCCAACGAACGGTTTAACCTAGAAGAACGAAATTTGGTGAGCCAAGTGAGATTGGGGTACTGATCATTACCTGAAAGTGTCAAGAAGATTGGGAGAAAAAATGTGTGCTGAGATTTCAGGAAACTCGTAGTTTTTTGGAAGCTTGGCAACCCCTTTCCATGAAAGTGATTTGCGCCAGTCTCTGCTTAGGGCTACATCAATAGGAAGCAAACCATAGAGATAGAACATGGAACTACTTTATTGTGTCAAGTTTCAAAGAGCTAGCACAAACCGTGTTTGATTTAGAGTTCCAACTACATGTATTCATATGGGGGAAAACAGAGTGAAACCTAAAAATTAAAACTGTTACTGCCAAAGAACGGTTTAACCTAGAAGAAGGAAATTTGGTGAGCCAAGTGGGATTGGGGTACTGATCATTATCTGAAAGTGTCATCCAGATTGGGTGAAAAAATGTGTGCTGAGATTTCAGGAAACTCGCACTTTTTGGAAGCTTGGCAACCCCTTTCCATGAAAGTGATTTGCGCCAGTCTCTGCTTAGGGCTACATCAATAGGAAACAAACCATAGAGATAGAACTTGGAACTACATTATTGTGTCAAGTTTCAAAGAGCTAGCACAAATCGTGTTTAATTTAGAGTTCCAACTACATGTATCCATATAGGACAAAACAGAGTGAAACCTAAAAATTAAAAATTTTACTGCCAACCAACGGTTTAACCTAGAAGAACGAAATTTGTTGAGCCAAGTGGGAATGGGGTACTGATCATAACCTGAAAGTGTCATCAAGATTGCGTGAAAAAATGTGTGCTGAGATTTCAGGAAATTCGTAGTTTTTTGGAAGCTTGGCAACCCCTTTCCATGAAAGTGATTTGCGCCGGTCTCTGCTTAGGGCTACATCAATAGGAAACAAACCATAGAGAAAGAACTTGGAACTACTTTATTGTGTCATTTCAAAGAGCTAGCACAAACCGTGTGTGATTTAGAGTTCCAACTACATGTATCCACATGGGAAAAAACAGAGTGAAACCTAAAAATTAAAACTGTTACTGCCAGCGAATGGTTTAACACAGAAGAACGAAATTTGGTGAACCAAGTGGGATTGGGGAACTGATCATTACCTGACAGTGTCATCAAGATTGGATGAAAAAATGTGTGCTCTGATTTCAGGGAACTCGTAGTTTTTTGGAAACTTGGCAACCCCTTTCCATGAAAGTGATTTGCGCCAGTCTCTGCTTAGGGCTACATCAATAGGAAACAAACCATAGAGATCGTACTTGGAACTACTTTATTGTGTCAAGTTTCAAAGAGCTAGCACAAACCGTGTTTGATTTAGAGTTCCAACTACATGTATCCATATAGGAGAAAACAGAGTGAAACCTAAAAATTAAAACTGTTACTGCCAACGAACGGTTTAACCTAGAAGAACGAAGTTTGGTGAGCCAAGTGAGATTGGGGTACTGATCATTACCTGAAAGTGTCAAGAAGATTGGGAGAAAAAATGTGTGCTGAGATTTCAGGAAACTCGTAGTTTTTTGGAAGCTTGGCAACCCCTTTCCATGAAAGTGATTTGCGCCAGTCTCTGCTTAGGGCTACATCAATAGGAAGCAAACCATAGAGATAGAACTTGGAACTACTTTATTGTGTCAAGTTTCAAAGAGCTAGCACAAACCGTGTTGGATTTAGAGTTCCAACTACATGTATCCATATAGGGGAAAACAGAGTGAAACCTAAAAATTAAAACTGTTATTGCCAAAGAACGGTTTAACCTAGAAGAAGGAAATTTGGTGAGCCAAGTGGGATTGGGGTACTGATCATTATCTGAAAGTGTCATCCAGATTGGGTGAAAAAATGTGTGCTGAGATATCAGGAAACTCGTACTTTTTGGAAGCTTGGCAACCCCTTTCCATGAAAGTGATTCGCGCCAGTCTCTGCTTAGGGCTACATCAATAGGAAACAAACCATAGAGAGAGAACTTGGATCTACTTCATTGTGTCAAGTTTCAAAGAGCTAGCACAAACCTTGTTTGATTTAGAGTTCCAATACATGTATCCCTATAAGAGAAAACAGAATGAAACCTAAAAATTAAAACTGTTACTGCTAACGAACGGTTTAACCTAGAAGAACGAAATTTGGTGAGCCAAGTGGGATTGGGGTACTGATCATTACCTGAAAGGGTCAAGAAGATTGGGTGAAAAAATGTGTGCTGAGATTTCAGGAAACTCGTAGTTTTTTGGAAGCTTGGCAACCCCTCTCCATGAAAGTGATTTGCGCCAGTCTCTGCTTAGGGCTACATCAATAGGAAACAAACCATAGAGATAGAACTTGGAACTACTTTATTGTGTCAAGTTTCAAACAGCTAGCACAAACCGTCTTAGATTTAGAGTTCGAACTATATGTATCCATATGGGAGAAAACAGAGTGAAACCTAAAAATTAAAACTGTTACTGACAACGAACGGTTTAACCTAAAAGAACGAAATTTGGTGACCCAAGTGGGATTGGGGTTCTGATCATTACCTGAAAGTGTCATCAAGATTGGGTGAAAAAATGTGTGCTGAGATTTCAGGAAACTCGTTGTTTTTTGGAAGCTTGGCAACCTCTTTCCATGAAAGTGATTTCCGCCGGTCTCGGCTTAGGGCTACATCAATAGGAAACAAACCATAGAGATCGAACTTGGAACTACTTTATTGTGTCAAGTTTCAGAGAGCTAGCACAAACCGTGTTTGATTTAGAGTTCCAAATACATGTATCCATATAGTAGAAAACAGAGTGAAATCTAAAAATTTAAACTGTTACTGCCAACGAACGGTTTAACAGAGAAGAACGAAATTTGGTGAGCCAAGTGGGATTGGGGTACTGATCATTACCTGAAAGTGTCATCCAGATTGGGTGAAAAAATGTATGCTGAGATTTCAGGAAATTCGTAGATTTTTGGAAGCTTGGCAACCCCTTTTTATGAAAGTGATTTCCGCCGGTCTCTGCTTAGGGCTACATCAATAGGAAACAAACCATAGAGATAGAACTTGGAACTACTTTATTGTGTCAAGTTTCAAAAAGCTAGCACAAACCGTGTTGGATGTAGAGTTCGAACTACATGTATCCATATAGGAGAAAACAGAGTGAAACCTAAATATTAAAACTGTAACTGCCAACAAACGGTTTAACCTAGAAGAACGAAATTTGGTGAGCCAAGTGGGATTGGGGTACGGATCATTACCTGAAAGTGTCATCAAGATTGGGGGAAAAAATGTGTGCTGAGATTTCAGGAAACTCGTAGTTTTTTGGAAGCTTGGCAACCCTTTTCCATGAAAGAGATTTGTGCCAGTCTCTTTTTAGGGCTATATCAATAGGAAACAAACCATAGAGATAGAACTTGGAACTACATTATTGTTCAAGTTTCAAAGAGCTAGCACAATCGTGTTTAATTTAGAGTTCGAACTACATGTATCCATATAGGACAAAACAGAGTGAAACCTAAAAATTAAAACTTTTACTGCCAACGAACGGTTTAACATAGAAGAACGAAATTTAGTGAGCCAAGTGGGAATGGGGTACTGATCATTACCTGAAAGTGTCATCAAGATTGGGTGAAAAAATGTGTGCTGTGATTTCAGGGAACTCGTAGTTTTTTGGAAACTTGGCAACCCCTTTCCATGAAAGTGATTTGCGCCAGTCTCTGCTTAGGGCTACATCAATAGGAAACAAACCATAGAGATAGAACTTGGAACTACTTTATTGTGTCAAGTTTCAAAGAGCTAGCACAAACCGTGTTTGATTTAGAGTTCCAACTACATGTATCCATATAGGAGAAAACAGAGTGAAACCTAAAAATTAAAACTGTTACTGCCAACGAACGGTTTAACCTAGAAGAACGAAATTTGGTGAGCCAAGTGAGATTGGGGTACTGATCATTACCTGAAAGTGTCAAGAAGATTGGGAGAAAAAATGTGTGCTGAGATTTCAGGAAACTCGTAGTTTTTTGGAAGCTTGGCAACCCCTTTCCATGAAAGTGATTTGCGCCAGTCTCTGCTTAGGGCTACATCAATAGGAAGCAAACCATAGAGATAGAACATGGAACTACTTTATTGTGTCAAGTTTCAAAGAGCTAGCACAAACCGTGTTTGATTTAGAGTTCCAACTACATGTATTCATATGGGGGAAAACAGAGTGAAACCTAAAAATTAAAACTGTTACTGCCAAAGAACGGTTTAACCTAGAAGAAGGAAATTTGGTGAGCCAAGTGGGATTGGGGTACTGATCATTATCTGAAAGTGTCATCCAGATTGGGTGAAAAAATGTGTGCTGAGATTTCAGGAAACTCGCACTTTTTGGAAGCTTGGCAACCCCTTTCCATGAAAGTGATTTGCGCCAGTCTCTGCTTAGGGCTACATCAATAGGAAACAAACCATAGAGAGAGAACTTGGAACTACATTATTGTGTCAAGTTTCAAAGAGCTAGCACAAACCGTGTTGGATTTAGAGTTCCAACTACATGTATCCATATAGGATAAAACAGAGTGAAACCTAAATATTAAAACTTTTACTGCCAACTAACGGTTTAACCTAGAAGAACGAAATTTGGTGAGCCAGGTGGGATGGGAGTGCTGATCATTACCTGAAAGTGTCATCAAGATTGGGTGAAAAAATATGTGCTGAGATTTCTGGAAATTCGTAGTTTTTTGGAAGTTGGCAACCCCTTTCCATGAAAGTGATTTGCGCCAGTCTCTGCATAGGGCTACATCAATAGGAAACAAACCATAGAGATAGAACTTGGAACTACTTTACTGTGTCAAGTTTCAAAGAGCTAGCACAAACCTCATTTAATTTAGAGTTCGAACTACATGTATCTGTATAGGAGAAAACAGAGTGAAACCTAAAAATTAAAACTGTTACTGCCAACGAACGGTTTAACCTAGAAGAACGAAATTTGGTGAGCCAATTGGGATTGGGTTACTGATCATTACCTGAAAGTGTCATCCAGATTGGGTGAAAAATTGTGTGCGGTGATTTCTGGAAACTCATAGTTTTTTGGAAGCTTGGCAACCCCTATCCATTAAAGTGATATGCGCCAGTCTGTTCTTAGGGCTACATCAATAGGAAACAAACCATAGGGATAGGACATGGAAGTACTTTATTGTGTCAAGTTTCAAAGAGCTAGCACAAACCGTGTTTGATTTAGAGTTCCAACTACATGTATCCATATAGGAGAAAACACAGTGAAACCTAAAAACTAAAACTGTTACTGCCAACGAACGGTTTAACCTAGAAGAACGAAATTTGTTGAGCCAATTGGGATTGGGGTACTTATCATTAGCTGAAAGTGTCATCCAGATTGGGTGAAAAAATGTGTGCTGAGATTTCAGGAAACTCGTAGTTTTTTGGAAGCTTGGCAACCCCTTTCCATGAAAGTAATTTGAGCCAGTCTCTGCTTAGGGCTACATCAATAGGAAACAAACCATAGAGATAGAACTTGGAACCACTTTATTGTGTCAAGTTTCAAACAGCTAGCACAAACCGTGTTTGATTTAGAGTTCCAACTACATGTATCCATATAGGAGAAAACAGAGTGAAACCTAAATATTTAAACTGTTACTGCCAACGAACGGTTTAACCTAGAAGAACGAAATTTGGTGAGCCAAGTGGGATTGGGGTACTGATCATATCCTGAAAGTGTCATCAAGATTGGGTAAAAAATGTGTGCTGAGATTTCAGGAAACTCTTAGTTTTTTGGAAGCTTGGCAACCCCTTTCCATGAAAGTGATTGGCGCCAGTCTGTTCTTAGGGCTACATGAATAGGAAACAAACCATAGAGATAGAACTTGGAACTACTTTATTGTGTCAAGTTTCAAAGAGCTAGCACAAACCGTGTTTGATTTAGAGTTCCAACTACATGTATCCATATAGGAGAAAACACAGTGAAACCTAAAAATTAAAACTGTTACTGCCAACGAACGGTTTAACCTAGAAGATCGAAATTTGGTGAGCCAAGTGGGATTGGGGTACTGATCATTACCTGAAAGTGTCATCAACATTGGGTGAAAAAATATGTGCTGTGATTTCGGGAAACTCGTAGTTTTTTGGAAGCTTGGCAACGCCTTTCCATGAAAGTGATTTGTGCTGGTCTCTGCTTAGGGCTACATCAATAGGAAACATTCCAGAGAAATAGAACTTGGAACTAATTTATTGGGTCAAGTTTCAAAGAGCTAGCATAAACCGTGTTTGATTTAGAGTTCCAAATACATGTATCCATATAGGAGAAAACAGAGTGAAACCTAAAAATTAATACTATTACTGCCAACGAACGGTTTAACCTAGGAGAACAAAATTTGGTGAGCCAAGTGGGATTGGGGTACTGATCATTACCTAAAAGTGTCATCAAGATTGGGTGAAAAAATATGTGCTGAGATTTCAGGAAACTCGCAGTTTTTTGGAAGCTTGGCAACCCCCTTCCATGAAAGTGATTGGCGCCAGTCTGTTCTTAGGGCTACATCAATAGGAAACAAACCATAGAGATAGAACTTGGAACTACTTTATTGTGTCAAGTTTCAAAGAGCTAGCACAAACCGTGTTTGATTTAGAGTTCCAACTACATGTATCCATATCGGAGAAAACACAGTGAAAAACCTAAAAATTAAAACTGTTACTGCCAACGAACGGTTTAACCTAGAAGAACGAAATTTGGTGAGCCAAGTGGGATTGGGGTACTGATCATTAGCTGAAAGTGTCATCCAGATTGGGTGAAAAAATGTGTGCGGTGATTTCTGGAAACTCGTAGTGTTTTGGAAGCTTGGCAACCCCTTTCCATGAAAGTGATTTGCGCCCTTCTCTGCTTTGGGCTACATCAATAGGAAACAAACCATAGAGATAGAACTTGGAACTACTTTATTGTGTCAAGTTTCAAAGAGCTAGCACAAACCGTGTTGGATTTAGAGTTCCAACTACATGTATCCATATAGGAGAAAACACAGTGAAACCTTCAAATTAAAACTGTTACTGCCAACGAACGGTTTAACCTAGAAGAACGAAATTTGGTGAGCCAAGTGGGATTGGGGTACTGATCATTACATAAAAGTGTCATCAAGACTGGGTGAAAAAATGTGTGCTGTGATTTCAGGAAACTCGTAGTTTTTTGGAAGCTTGGCAACCCCTTTCCATGAAAGTGATTTGCACGAGTCTCTGCTTAGGGCTACGTCAATAGGAAACAAACCATAGAGATTGAACTTGGAACTACTTTATTGTGTCAAGTTTCAAAGAGCTAGCACAAACCGTGTTTGATTTAGAGTTCCAACTACATGTATCCATATAGGAGAAAACAGAGTGAAACCTAAAAATTAAAACTGTTACTGCCAACGAACGGTTTAACCTAGAAGAACGAAATTTGGTGAGCCAAGTGGGATTGGGGTACTGATATTTACCTGGAAGTGTCATCCAGGTTGGGTGAAAAAGTGTGTGCTGAGATTTCAGGAAACTCATAGATTTTTGGAAGCTTGGCAACCCCTTTCCATGAAAGTGATTGGCGCCAGTCTGTTCTTAGGGCTACATCAATAGGAAACAAACCATAGAGATAGAACTTGGAACTACTTTATTGTGTCAAGTTTCAAAGAGTTAGCACAAACCCTGTTTGATTTAGAGTTCTATCTACATGTATCCATATCGGAGAAAACACAGTGAAACCTTCAAATTAAATCTGTTACTGCCAACGAACGGTTTAACCTAGAAGAAAGAAATTTGGTGAGCCAAGTGGGATTGGGGTACTGATAATTACCTGAAAGTGTCATTAAGATTGGGTGAAAAAATGTGTGCGGTGATTTCTGGAAACTCATAGTTTTTTGGAAACTTGGCAACCCCTTTCAATATAAGTGATTGGCGCCAGTCTGTTCTTAGGGCTACATCAATAGGAAACAAACCATGGAGATAGGACTTGGAAGTACTTTATTGTTTCAAGTTTCAAAGAGCTAGCACAAACCGTGTTGGATTTAGAGTTCCAACTACATGTATCCATATAGGAGAAAACAGAGTGAAACCTAAATATTTAAACTGTTACTGCCAACGAACGGTTTAATTAGATGAACGAAATTTGGTGAGCCAAGTGGGATTGGGGTACTCATCAGTAGCTGAAAGTGTCATCCAGATTGGGTGAAAAAATGTGTACTGGGATTTCGGGAAACTCGTAGTTTTTTGGAAGCTTGGCAACGCCTTTCCATGAAAGTGATTTGTGCTGGTCTCTGCTTAGGGCTACATGAATAGGAAACAAACCATAGAAATAGAACTTGGAACTACTTTATTGTGTCAAGTTTCAAAGAGCTAGCACAAACCGTGTTTGATTTAGAGTTCCAACTACATGTATCCATATAGGAGAAAACAGAGTGAAACCTAAATATTTAAACTGTTACTGCCAACGAACGGTTTAACCTAGAAGAACGAAATTTGGTGAGCCAAGTGGGATTGGGGTACTGATCATATCCTGAAAGTGTCATCAAGATTGGGTAAAAAATGTGTGCTGAGATTTCAGGAAACTCGTAGATTTTTGGAAGCTTGGCAACCCCTTTCCATGAAAGTGATTGGCGCCAGTCTGTTCTTAGGGCTACATGAATAGGAAACAAACCATAGAGATAGAACTTGGAACTACTTTATTGTGTCAAGATTCAAAGAGCTAGCACAAACCCTGTTTGATTTAGAGTTCTATCTACATGTATCCATATCGGAGAAAACAGAGTGAAACCTAAATATTTAAACTGTTACTGCCAACGAACGGTTTAACCTAGAAGAACGAAATTTGGTGAGCCAAGTGGGATTGGGGTACTGATCATATCCTGAAAGTGTCATCAAGATTGGGTAAAAAATGTGTGCTTAGATTTCAGGAAACTCTTAGTTTTTTTGAAGCTTGACAACCCCTTTCCATGAAAGTGATTGGCGCCAGTCTGTTCTTAGGGCTACATGAATAGGAAACAAACCATAGAGATAGAACTTGGAACTACTTTATTGTGTCAAGTTTCAAAGAGCTAGCACAAACCGTGTTTGATTTAGAGTTCCAACTACATGTATCCATATAGGAGAAAACACAGTGAAACCTAAAAATTAAAACTGTTACTGCCAACGAACGGTTTAACCTAGAAGATCGAAATTTGGTGAGCCAAGTGGGATTGGGGTACTGATCATTACCTGAAAGTGTCATCAACATTGGGTGAAAAAATATGTGCTGTGATTTCGGGAAACTCGTAGTTTTTTGGAAGCTTGGCAACGCCTTTCCATGAAAGTGATTTGTGCTGGTCTCTGCTTAGGGCTACATCAATAGGAAACAATCCAGAGAAATAGAACTTGGAACTAATTTATTGGGTCAAGTTTCAAAGAGCTAGCATAAACCGTGTTTGATTTAGAGTTCCAACTACATGTATCCATATAGGAGAAAACAGAGTGAAACCTAAAAATTAATACTATTACTGCCAACGAACGGTTTAACCTAGGAGAACGAAATTTGGTGAGCCTAGTGGGATTGGGGTACTGATCATTACCTAAAAGTGTCATCAAGATTGGGTGAAAAAATATGTGCTGAGATTTCAGGAAACTCGCAGTTTTTTGGAAGCTTGGCAACCCCTTTCCATGAAAGTGATTGGCGCCCTTCTCTGCTTTGGGCTACATCAATAGGAAACAAACCATAGAGATTGAACTTGGAACTACTTTATTGTGTCAAGTTTCAAAGAGCTAGCACAAACCGTGTTGGATTTAGAGTTCCAACTACATGTATCCATATAGGAGAAAACACAGTGAAACCTTCAAATTAAAACTGTTACTGCCAACGAACGGTTTAACCTAGAAGAACGAAATTTGGTGAGCCAAGTGGGATTGGGGTACTGATCATTACATAAAAGTGTCATCAAGATTGGGTGAAAAAATGTTTGCTGAGATTTCAGGAAACTCGTAGTTTTTTGGAAGCTTGGCAACCCCTTTCCATGAAAGTGATTTGCACGAGTCTCTGCTTAGGGCTACGTCAATAGGAAACAAACCATAGAGATTGAACTTGGAACTACTTTATTGTGTCAAGTTTCAAAGAGCTAGCACAAACCGTGTTTGATTTAGAGTTCCAACTACATGTATCCATATAGGAGAAAACAGAGTGAAACCTAAAAATTAAAACTGTTACTGGCAACGAACGGTTTAACCTAGAAGAACGAAATTTGGTGAGCCAAGTGGGATTGGGGTACTGATATTTACCTGAAAGTGTCATCCAGATTGGGTGAAAAAGTGTGTGCTGAGATTTCAGGAAACTCGTAGATTTTTGGAAGCTTGGCAACCCCTTTCCATGAAAGTGATTGGCGCCAGTCTGTTCTTAGGGCTACATCAATAGGAAACAAACCATAGAGATAGAACTTGGAACTACTTTATTGTGTCAAGTTACAAAGAGCTAGCACAAACCCTGTTTGATTTAGAGTTCTATCTACACATATCCATATCGGAGAAAACACAGTGAAACCTTCAAATTAAAACTGTTACTGCCAACGAACGGTTTAACCTAGAAGAAAGAAATTTGGTGAGCCAAGTGGGATTGGGGTACTGATAATTACCTGAAAGTGTCATTAAGATTGGGTGAAAAAATGTGTGCGGTGATTTCTGGAAACTCATAGTTTTTTGGAAACTTGGCAAACCCTTTCAATGTAAGTGATTGGCGCCAGTCTGTTCTTAGGGCTACATCAATAGGAAACAAACCATGGAGATAGGACTTGGAAGTACTTTATTGTTTCAAGTTTCAAAGAGCTAGCACAAACCGTGTTGGATTTAGAGTTCCAACTACATGTATCCATATAGGAGAAAACAGAGTGAAACCTAAATATTTAAACTGTTACTGCCAACGAACGGTTTAACTTAGATGAACGAAATTTGGTGAGCCAAGTGGGATTGGGGTACTCATCATTACCTGAAAGTGTCATCAAGATTGGGTGAAAAAATGTGTGCTGGGATTTCGGGAAACTCGTAGTTTTTTGGAAGCTTGGAAACGCCTTTCCATGAAAGTGATTTGTGCTGGTCTCTGCTTAGGGCTACATGAATAGGAAACAAACCATAGAAATAGAACTTGGAACTACTTTATTGTGTCAAGTTTCAAAGAGCTAGCACAAACCGTGTTTGATTTAGAGTTCCAACTACATGTATCCATATAGGAGAAAACAGAGTGAAACCTAAATATTTAAACTGTTACTGCCAACGAACGGTTTAACCTAGAAGAACGAAATTTGGTGAGCCAAGTGGGATTGGGGTACTGATCATATCCTGAAAGTGTCATCAAGATTGGGTAAAAAATGTGTGCTGAGATTTCAGGAAACTCTTTGTTTTTTGGAAGCTTGGCAACCCCTTTCCATGAAAGTGATTGGCGCCAGTCTGTTCTTAGGGCTACATGAATAGGAAACAAACCATAGAGATAGAACTTGGAACTACTTTATTGTGTCAAGTTTCAAAGAACTAGCACAAACCGTGTTTGATTTAGAGTTCCAACTACATGTATCCATATAGGAGAAAACACAGTGAAACCTAAAAATTAAAACTGTTACTGCCAATGAACGGTTTAACCTAGAAGAACGAAATTTGGTGAGCCAAGTGGGATTGGGGTACTGATATTTACCTGAATGTGTCATCCAGATTGGGTGGCAAAGTGTGTGCTGAGATTTCAGGAAACTCGTAGATTTTTGGAAGCTTGGCAACCCCTTTCCATGAAAGTGATTGGCGCCAGTCTGTTCTTAGGGCTACATGAATAGGAAACAAACCATAGAGATAGAACTTGGAACTACTTTATTGTGTCATGTTTCCAAGAGCTAGCACAAACCGTGTTTGATTTAGAGTTCCAACTACATGTATCCATATAGGAGAAAACAGAGTGAAACCTAAAAATTAAAACTGTTACTGCAACGAACGGTTTAACCTAGAAGAACGAAATTTGGTGAGCCAAGTGGGATTGGGGTACTGATCATTACCTGAAAGTGGCATCCAGATTGGGTGAAAAAATATGTGCTGGGATTTCAGGAAACTCGTAGTGTTTTGGAAGCTTGGCAACCCCTTTGCATGAAAGTGATTTGTGCCGGTCTCTGTTAGGGATACATCAATAGGAAACAAACCATAGAAATAGAACTTGGAACTACTTTATTGGGTCAAGTTTCAAAGAGCTAGCACAAACCGTGTTTGATTTAGAGTTCCAACTACATGTATCCATATAGGAGAAAACAGATTGAAACGTAAAAATTAAAACTGTTACTGACAACGAACGGTTTAACCTAGAAGAACGAAATTTGGTGAGCCAAGTGGGATTGGGGTACTGATCATTACCTCAAAGTGTCATCAAGACTGGGTGAAAAACTGTGTGCTGAGATTTCAGGAAACTCGTATTTTTTTGGAAGCTTGGCAACCCCTTTCCATGAAAGTGATTTGCACGAGTCTCTGCTTAGGGCTACGTCAATAGAAACAAACCATAGAGATAGAACTTGAAACTACTTTATTGTGTCAAGTTTCAAAGAGCTAGCACAAACCGTGTTTGATTTAGAGTTCCAACTACATGTATCCATATAGAAGAAAACAGAGTGAAACCTAAATATATAAACTGTTACTGCCAACGAACGGTTTAAATTAGATGAACGAAATTTGGTGAGCCAAGTGGGATTGGGGAACTGATCATTACATGAAAGTGTCATCAAGATTGGGTGAAAAAATGTGTGATGGGATTTCGGGAAACTCGTAATTTTTGGAAGCTTGGCAACCCCTTTCCCTGAAAGTGATTTGCGCCGGTCTCTGCTTAGGGCTACATCAATACGAAACAAACCATAGAAATAGAACTTGGAACTACTTTATTGGGTGAAGTTTCAAAGAGCTAGCACAAACCGTGTTTGATTTAGAGTTCCAACTACGTGTATCCATATAGGAGAAAACAGAGTGAAACCTAAAAATTAAAATGTTACTGCCAACGAACGGTTTAACCTAGAAGAACGAAATTTGGTGAGCCAATTGGGATTGGGGTACTGATCATATCCTGAAATTATCATCAAGATTGGGTGAAAAAATGTGTGCTGAGATTTCAGGAAACTCGTAGTTATTTGGAAGCTTGGCAACCCCTTTCCATGTAAGTGATTGGCGCCAGTCTGTTCTTAGGGCTACTTGAATAGGAAACAAACCATAGAGATAGAACTTGGAACTACTTTATTGTGTCAAGTTTCAAAGAGCTAGCACAAACCGTGTTGGATTTAGAGTTCCAACTACATGTATCCATATAGGAGAAAACAGAGTGAAACCTAAAAATTTAAACTGTTACTGCCAACGAACGGTTTAACTTAGATGAACGAAATTTGGTGAGCCAAGTGGGATTGGGGTACTCATCATTACCTGAAAGTGTCATCAAGATTGGGTGAAAAAATGTGTGCTGGGATTTCGGGAAACTCTTAGTTTTTTGGAAGCTTGGCAACGCCTTTCCATGAAAGTGATTTGTGCTGGTCTCTGCTTAGGGCTACATCAATAGGAAACAAACCATAGAAACAGAACTTTGAACTACTTTATTGCGTCAAGTTTCAAAGAGCTAGCACAAACCGTGTTTCATTTAGAGTTCCAACTACATGCATCCATATAGGAGAAAACACAGTGAAACCTAAAAATTAAAACTGTTACTGCCAACGAACGGTTTAACCTAGAAGATCGAAATTTAGTGAGCCAAGTTGGATTGGGGTACTGATCATTACCTGAAAGTGTCATCCAGATTGGGTGAAAAAATGTTTGCTGAGATTTCAGGAAACTCGTATTTTTTTTGGAAGCTTGGCAACCCCTTTCCATGGAAGTGATTGGCCCCAGTGTTTTCTTAGGGCTACGTCAATAGGAAACAAACCATAGAGATAGAACTTGGAACTACTTTATTGTGTCAAGTTTCAAAGTGCTAGCACAAACCGTCTTCGATTTAGAGTTCCAACTACATGTATCCATATAGGAGAAAACAGAGTGAAACCTAAAAATTATAATGTTACTGCCAACGAACGGTTTAACCTAGGAGAACAAAATTGGGTTAGCCAAGTGGGATTGGGGTACTGATCATTACCTGAAAGTGTCATCAAGATTGGGTGAAAAAATGTGTGCTGTGATTTCAGGAAACTCGTAGTTTTTTGGAAGCTTGGCAACCCCTTTCCATGAAAGTGATTGGCGCCAGTCTGTTCTTAGGGCTACATCAATAGGAAACAAACCATAGAGATAGGACTTGGAAGTACTTTATTGTGTCAAGTTTCAAAGAGATAGCACAAACGTGTTTGATTTATAGTTCCAACTATATGTATCCATATAGGAGAAAACACAGTGAAATCTAAAAATTAAAACTGTTACTGCCAACGAACGGTTTAACCTAGAAGAACCAAATTTGGTGAGCCAAGTGGGATTGGGATACTGACATTACCTCAAAGTGTCATCAAGATTCGGTGAAAAAATGTGTGCTGAGATTTCAGGAAAATCGTAGTTTTTTGGAAGCTTGGCAACCCCTTTCCATGAAAGTGATTTGCACGAGTCTCTGCTTAGGGATACGTCAATAGGAAACAAACCATAGAGATAGAACTTGGAACTTCTTTATTGTGTCAAGTTTCAAAGAGCTAGCAGAAACCGTGTTTGATTTAGAGTTCCAACTACATGTATCCATATAGGAGAAAACACAGTGAAATCTAAAAATTAAAACTGTTACTGCCAACGAACGGTTTAACCTAGAAGAACGAAATTTGGTCAGCCAAGTCGGATTGGGGTACTGATCATTACCTCAAAGTGTCATCAAGATTGGGTTAAAAAATGTGTGCTGAGATTTCAGGAAACTCGTAGTTTTTTGGAAGATTGGCAACCCCTTTCCATGAAAGTAATTTGTGCCAGTCTCTGCTTAGGGCTACATCAATAGGAAACAAACCATAGAGATAGAACTTGGAACCACTATATTGTGTCAAGTTTCAAAGAGCTAGCACAAACCGTGTTTGATTTAGAGTTCCAACTACATGTATCCATATAGGAGAAAACAGAGTGAAACCTAAATATTTAAACTGTTTCTGCCAACGAAAGGTTTAACCTAGAAGAACGAAATTTGGTGAGCCAAGTGGGATTGGGGTACTGATAATTACCTGAAAGTGTCATCAAGATTGGGTGAAAAAATGTGTGCTGGGATTTCGGGAAACTCGTAGTTTTTTGGAAGCTTGGCAACGCCTTTCCATGAAAGTGATTTGTGCCGGTCTCTGCTTAGGGCTACATCAATAGGAAACAAACCATAGAAATAGAACTTGGAACTACTTTATTGTGTCAAGTTTCAAAGAGCTAGCACAAACCGTGTTTGATTTAGAGTTCCAACTACATGTATCCATATAGGAGAAAACAGAGTGAAACCTAAAAATTAAAACTGTTACTGCCAACGAACGGTTTAACCTAGAAGACCGAAATTTGTTGAGCCAAGTGGGATTGGGGTACTGATCATATCCTGAAAGTGTCATCAAGATTGGGCGAAAAAATGTGTGCTGAGATTTCAGGAAACTCTTAGTTTTTTGGAAGCTTGGCAACCCCTTTCCATGAAAGTGATTGGCGCCAGTCTGTTCTTAGGGCTACATGAATAGGAAACAAACCATAGCGATAGAACTTGGAACTACTTTATTGTGTCAAGTTTCAAAGAGCTAGCACAAACCGTGTTGGATTTAGAGTTCCAACTACATGTATCCATATAGGAGAAAACACAGTGAAGCCTAAAAATTAAAACTGTTACTGCCAACGAACGGTTTAACCTAGAAGATCGAAATTTGGTGAGCCAAGTGGGATTGGAATACTGATCATTACCTGAAAGTGTCATCAAGATTGGGTGAAAAAATGTGTGCTGTGATTTCGGGAAACTCGTAGTTTTTTGGAAGCTTGGCAACGCCTTTCCATGAAAGTGATTTGTGCCGGTCTCTGCTTAGGGCTACATCAATAGGAAACAATCCAGAGAAATAGAACTTGGAACTAATTTATTGGGTCAAGTTTCAAAGAGCTAGCATAAACCGTGTTTGATTTAGAGTTCCAACTACATGTATCCATATAGGAGAAAACAGAGTGAAACCTAAAAATTAATACTATTACTGCCAACGAACGGTTTAACCTAGGAGAACGAAATTTGGTGAGCCAAGTGGGATCGGGGTCCTGATCATTACCTAAAAGTGTCATCAAGATTGGGTGAAAAAATATGTGCTGAGATTTCAGGAAACTCGTAGTTTTTTGGAAGCTTGGCAACCCCTTTCCATGAAAGAGATTTGCACGAGTCTCTGCTTAGGGCTACGTCAATAGGAAACAAACCATAGAGATAGAACTTGGAACTACTTTATTGTGTCAAGTTTCAAAGAGCTAGCACAAACCGTGTTTGATTTAGAGTTCCAACTACATGTATCCATATAGGAGAAAACAGAGTGAAAACTAAAAATTAATACTGTTACAGCCAACAAACGGTTAAATCTAGAACAACGAAATTTGGTGAGCCAAGTGGGATTGGGGTACTGATCATTACCTGAAAGTGTCATCAAGAGTGGGTGAAAAAATGTGTGCTGAGATTTCAGGAAACTCGTAATTTTTTGGAAGCTTGGCAACCCCTTTCCATGAAAGTGATTTGCGCCAGTTTCTACTTACGGCTACATCAATAGGAAACAAACGATAGAGATAGAACTTGGAACTACTTTATTGTGTCAACTTTCAAAGATCTAGCACAAACCGTGTTTGATTTAGAGTTCCAACTACATGTATCCATATAGGAGAAAAGAGAGTGAAACCTAAAAATTAAAACTGTTACTGCCAACGAACGGTTTAACCTACAAGAATGAAATTTGGTGAGCCAAGTGGGATTGGGGTACTGATCATTACCTGAAAGTGTCATCAAAATTGGGTGAAAAAATGTGTGCTGAGATTTCAGGAAACTCGTAGTTTTTTGGAAGTTGGCTACCCCTTTCCATGAAAGTGATTTGCGCTGGTCTCTGCTTAGGGCTACATCTGTAGGAAACAAACCATAGAGATAGAACTTCAACTTCTTTATTGTGTCAAGTTTCAAAGAGCTAGCACAAACCGTCTTTGATTTAGACTTCCAACTACATGTATCCCTATAGGAGAAAACAGAGTGAAACCTAAAAATTAAAACTGTTACTGCCAACGAATGGTGTAAACTAGAAGAAAGAAATATGGTGAGCAAAGTGGGATTGGGGTAGTGATCATTACCTGAAAGTGTCATCAAGATTGGGTGAAAAAATGTGTGCTGAGATTTCAGGAAACTCGTAGTTTCTTGGAAATTTGGCAACCCCTTTCCATGAAAGTGATTTGCGCCAGTCTCTGCTTAGGGCTACATCAATAGGAAACAAACCATAGAGATAGAACATGGAACTACTTTACTGTGTCAAGTTTCAAAGAGCTAGCACAAACCGTGTTTTATTTAGAGTTCCAACTACATGTATCCATATAGGAGAAAACAGAGTGAAACCTAAAAATTAAAGCTGTTACTGCCAACGAACAGTTTAACCTAGAAGAACGGAATTTGGTGTGCCAAGTGGGTTTCAGGTACTGATCATTACCTGAACGTGTCATCAAGATTGGGTGAAAAAATGTGTGCTGAGATTTCAAGAAACTCGTAGTTTTTTGGAACCTTGTCAACCCCTTTCCATGAAAGTGATTTGCACCAGTCTCTGCATAGGGCTACATCAATAGGAAACAAACCATAGAGATAGAACTTCAACTTCTTTATTGCGTCAAGTTTCAAAGAGCTAGCACAAACCGTATTTGATTTAGAGTTCCAACTACATGTATCCATATAGGAGAAAACAGAGTGAAACCTAAAAATTAAAACTGTTACTGCGAATGAACGGTTTAACCTAGAAGAAAGAAATATGGTGAGCCAAGTGGGATTGGGGTACTGATCATTACCTGAAAGTTTCATCAAGATTGGGTGAAAAAATGTGTCCTGAGATTTAAGGAAACTCGTAGTTTATAGGAAGCTTGGCAACCCCTTTCTATGAAAGTGATTTACGCCAGTCTCTGCTTAGGGCTACATCAACAGGAAACAAACCATAGAGATAGAACTTGGAAATACTTTATTTTGTCAAGTTTCAAAGAGCTAGCACAAACCGTCTTTTATTTAGAGTTCCAACTACATGTATCCATATAAGAGAAAACAGAGTGAAACCTAAAAATTAAAACTGTTACTGCCAACGAACGGTTTAATCAAGAACAACGAAATTTGGTGAGCCAAGTGGATTTGGGGTACTGATCATTACCTGAAAGTGTCATCAAGATTGGGTGAAAACATGTGTGATGAGATTTCAGGAACCATGTAGTTTTTTGGAAGCTTGGCAACCTCTTTCCATGAAAGTGATTTGCGCCAGTCTCTGCTTAGGGCTACATCAATAGGAAACAAACTATAGTGATAGAACTTGGAACTACTTTATTGTGTCAAGTTTCAAAGAGCTAGCACAAACCGTGTTCATCTCTGCATAGGGCTACATCAATAGGAAACAAACCATAGAGATAGAACTTCAACTTCTTTATTGTGTCAGGTTTCAAAGAGCTAGCACAAACCGTCTGTGATTTAGAGTCCAACTACATATATCCATATAGGAGAAAACAGAGAGAAACCTAAAAATTAAAAGTGTTACTGCCAACGAACGGTTTAACCTAGAAGAAAGAAATATGGTGAGCAAAGTGGGATTGGGGTACTGATCATTACCTGAAAATGTCATCAAGATTGGGTGAAAAAATGTGTGCTGAGATTTCAGGAAACTCGTAGTTTTTTGGAAGATTGGCAACCCCTTTCCATGAAAGTGATTTGTGCCGGTCTCTGCTTAGGGCTACATCTGTAGGAAACAAACCATGGAGATTGAACTTGGAACTACTTTATTGTGTCAAGTTTCAAAGAGCTAGCACAAACCGTGTTTGATTTAGAGTTCCAAATACATATATCCATATAGGAGAAAACAGAGTGAAACCTAAAAATTAAAGCTGTTACTGCCAATGAACGGTTTAACCTAGAAGAACAAATTTGGTGTGCCATTGGGATTGGGGTGCTTATCATTACCTGAACGTGTCATCAAGATTGGGTGAAAAAATGTGTGCTGACATTTCAGGAATCTCGTAGTTTTTTGGAAGCTTGTCAACCCCTTTCCATGAAAGTGATTTGCACCTGTCTCTGCCTAGGGCTACAGCAATAGGAAACAAACCATAGAGGTAGAACTTCAACTTCTTTATTGTGTCAAGTTTCAAAGAGCTAGCACAAACCGTCTTTGATTTAGAGTTCCAACTACATGTATCCATGTAGGAGAAAACAGAGTGAAACCTAAAAATTAAAACAGTTACTGCCAAGAACGGTGTAAACTAGAAGAAAGAAATATGGTGAGCAAAGTGTTATTGGGGTACTGATCATTACCTGAAAGTGTCATCAAGATTGGGTGAAGAAATGTGTGCTGAGATTTCAGGAAACTCGTAGTTTATTGGAAGCTTCGCAACCCCTTTCCATGAAAGTGATTTGTGGCAGTCTCTGCTTATTGCTACATCAATAGGAAACAAACCATAGAGATAGAACTTGGAACTACTGTATTGTGTCAAGTTTCAAAGAGCTAGCACAAACCGTGTTTGATTTAGAGTTCCAACTACATGTATCCATATAGGAGAAAACAGAGTGAAACCTAAAATTAAAGCTGTTACTGCCAACGAACGGTTTAACCTAGAAGAACGAAATTTGGTGTGCCAAGTGGGATTGGGGTAATGATAATTACCTGAACGTGTCATCAAGATTGGGTGAAAAAATGTGTGCTGAGATTTCAGGAAACTCATAGTTTTTTGGAAGCTTGTCAACCCTTTTTCATGAAAGTGATTTGCACCAGTCTCTGCATAGGGCTACATAAATAAGAAACAAACCATAGAGATAGAACTTCACCTTCTTTATTGTGTCAAGTTTCAAAGAGCTAGCACAAACAGTCTTTGATTTAGAGTTCCAACTACATGTATCCATATAGGAGAAAACAGAGTCAAACCTAAAAATTAAAACTGTTACTGCCAACGAACTGTTTAACCTAGAAAAACGAAATTTGGTGAGCCAAGTGGGATTGGGGTACTGATCATTACCTGAAAGTGTCATCAAGATTGCGTGAAAACATGTGTGCTGAATTTTCAGGAAACCTGTAGTTTTTTGGAAGCTTGGCAACCCCTTTCCATGAAAGTGATTTGCGCCAGTCTCTGCTTAGGGCTACATCAATAGGAAACAAACCATAGAGATAGAACTTGGAACTACTTTATTGTGTCAAGTTTCAAAGAGCTATCACAAACTGTCTTTGATTTAGAGTTCCAACTACATGTATCCATATAGGAGAAAACAGAGTGAAATCTAAAAATTAAAACTGTTACTGCCAACGAACGGTTTAACCTAGAAGAACAAAATTTGGTGTGCCAAGTGGGATTGGGGTACTGATCATTAACTGAACGTGTCATCAAGATTGGGTGAAAAAATGTGTGCTGAGATTTCAGGAAACTCGTAGTTTTTTGGAAGCTTGTCAACCCCTTTCCATGAAATTGATTTGCACCAGTCTCTGCATAGGGCTACATCAATAGGAAACAAACCATAGAGATAGAACTTCAACTTCTTTATTGTGTCAAGTTTCAAAGAGCTAGCACAAACCGTCTTTGATTTAGAGTTCCAACTACATGTATCCATATAGGAGAAAACAGAGTGAAACCTAAAAATTAAAACTGTTAATGCCAACGAACGGTGTAAACTAGAAGAATGAAATTTGGTGAGCCAAGTGGGATTGGGGTACTGATCATTACCTGAAAGTGTCATCAAGATTGGGTGAAAAAATGTGTGCTGAGATTTCAGGAAACTCGTAGTTTATTGGAAGCTTTTCAACCCCTTTCCATGAAAGTGATTTGCGCCGGTATCTGCTTAGGGCTACATCTGTAGGAAACAAACCATGGAGACGGAACATAGAAGTAATTTATTGTGTCAAATTTCAAAGAGCTAGCACAAACCGTCTTTGATTTAGTGTTCCCACTACATGTATCCATATAGGAGAAAACAGAGTGAAACCTAAAAATTAAAACTGTTACTGCCAACGAATGGTTTAACCTAGAAAAACGTAATTTGGTGAGCCAAGTGGGAATGGGGTACTGATCATTACCTGAAAGTGTCATCAAGATTGGTTGAAAACATGTGTGATGAGATTTCAGGAACCATGTAGTTTTTTGGAAGCTTGGCAACCTCTTTCCATGAAAGTGATTTGCGCCAGTCTCTGCTTAGGGCTACATCAATAGGAAACAAACTATAGTGATAGAACTTGGAACTACTTTATTGTGTCAAGATTCAAAGAGCTAGCACAAACCGTGTTCATCTCTGCATAGGGCTACATCAATAGGAAACAAACCATAGAGATAGAACTTCAACTTCTTTATTGTGTCAGGTTTCAAAGAGCTAGCACAAACCGTCTGTGATTTAGAGTTCCAACTACATGTATCCATATAGGAGAAAACAGAGAGAAACCTAAAAATTAAAAGTGTTACTGCCAACGAACGGTTTAACCTAGAAGAAAGAAATATGGTGAGCAAAGTGGGATTGGGGTACTGATCATTACCTGAAAATGTCATCAAGATTGGGTGAAAAAATGTGTGCTGAGATTTCAGGAAACTCGTAGTTTTTTGGAAGCTTGGCAACCCCTTTCCATGAAAGTGATTTGTGCCGGTCTCTGCTTAGGGCTACGTCAATAGGAAACAAACCATAGAGATAGAACTTGGAACTACTTTATTGTGTCAAGTTTCAAAGAGCTAGCACAAACCGTGTTTGATTTAGAGTTCCAACTACATGTATCCATATAGGAGAAAACAGAGTGAAAACTAAAAATTAATACTGTTACAGCCAACAAACGGTTAAATCTAGAACAACGAAATTTGGTGAGCCAAGTTGGATTGGGGTACTGATCATTACCTGAAAGTGTCATCAAGAGTGGGTGAAAAAATGTGTGCTGAGATTTCAGGAAACTCGTAATTTTTTGGAAGCTTGGCAACCCCTTTCCATGAAAGTGATTTGCGCCAGTTTCTACTTACGACTATATCAATAGGAAACAAACGATAGAGATAGAACTTGGAACTACTTTATTGTGTCAACTTTCAAAGATCTAGCACAAACCGTGTTTGATTTAGAGTTCCAACTACATGTATCCATATAGGAGAAAACAGAGTGAAACCTAAAAATTAAAACTGTTACTGCCAACGAACGGTTTAACCTACAAGAATGAAATTTGGTGAGCCAAGTGGGATTGGGGTACTGATCATTACCTGAAAGTGTCATCAAAATTGGGTGAAAAAATGTGTGCTGAGATTTCAGGAAACTCGTAGTTTTTTGGAAGTTGGCTACCCCTTTCCATGAAAGTGATTTGCGCTGGTCTCTGCTTAGGGCTACATCTGTAGGAAACAAACCATAGAGATAGAACTTCAACTTCTTTATTGTGTCAAGTTTCAAAGAGCTAGCACAAACCGTCTTTGATTTAGACTTCCAACTACATGTATCCCTATAGGAGAAAACAGAGTGAAACCTAAAAATTAAAACTGTTACTGCCAACGAACGGTGTAAACTAGAAGAAAGAAATATGGTGAGCAAAGTGGGATTGGGGTAGTGATCATTACCTGAAAGTGTCATCAAGATTGGGTGAAAAAATGTGTGCTGAGATTTCAGGAAACTCGTAGTTTCTTGGAAATTTGGCAACCCCTTTCCATGAAAGTGAATTGCGCCAGTCTCTGCTTAGGGCTACATCAATAGGAAACAAACCATAGAGATAGAACATGGAACTACTTTACTGTGTCAAGTTTCAAAGAGCTAGCACAAACCGTGTTTTATTTAGAGTTCCAACTACATGTATCCATATAGGAGAAAACAGAGTGAAACCTAAAAATTAAAGCTGTTACTGCCAACGAACAGTTTAACCTAGAAGAACGAAATTTGGTGTGCCAAGTGGGTTTCAGGTACTGATCATTACCTGAACGTGTCATCAAGATTGGGTGAAAAAATGTGTGCTGAGATTTCAAGAAACTCGTAGTTTTTTGGAACCTTGTCAACCCCTTTCCATGAAAGTGATTTGCACCAGTCTCTGCATAGGGCTACATCAATAGGAAACAAACCATAGAGATAGAACTTCAACTTCTTTATTGCGTCAAGTTTCAAAGAGCTAGCACAAACCGTCTTTGATTTAGAGTTCCAACTACATGTATCCATATAGGAGAAAACAGAGTGAAACCTAAAAATTAAAACTGTTACTGCGAATGAACAGTTTAACCTAGAAGAAAGAAATATGGTGAGCCAAGTGGGATTGGGGTACTGATCATTACCTGAAAGTTTCATCAAGATTGGGTGAAAAAATGTGTCCTGAGATTTAAGGAAACTCGTAGTTTATAGGAAGCTTGGCAACCCCTTTCTATGAAAGTGATTTACGCCAGTCTCTGCTTAGGGCTACATCAACAGGAAACAAACCATAGAGATAGAACTTGGAAATACTTTATTTTGTCAAGTTTCAAAGAGCTAGCACAAACCGTCTTTTATTTAGAGTTCCAACTACATGTATCCATATAAGAGAAAACAGAGTGAAACCTAAAAATTAAAACTGATACTGCCAACGAACGGTTTAATCAAGAACAACGAAATTTGGTGAGCCAAGTGGATTTGGGGTACTGATCATTACCTGAAAGTGTCATCAAGATTGGGTGAAAACATGTGTGCTGAGATTTCAGGAAACACGTAGTTTTTTGGAAGCTTGGCAACCTCTTTCCATGAAAGTGATATTCGCCAGTCTCTGCTTAGTGCTACATCAATAGGAAACAAACCATAGAGATAGAACATGGAACTATTTATTGTGTCAAGTTTCAAAGAGCTAGCACCAACCGTGTTTGATTTAGAGTTCCAAATACATGTATCCATATAGGAGAAAACAGAGTGAAACCTAAAAATTAAAGCTGTTACTGCCAACGAACGGTTTAACCTAGAAGAAAGAAATATGGTGTTCCATGTGGGATTGGGGAACTGATCATTACCTGAACGTGTCATCAAGATTGGGTGAAAAAATGTGTGCTGAGATTTCAGGAAACTCGTAGTTTTTTGGAAGCTTGTCAACCCCTTTCCATGAAAGTGATTTGCACCAGTCTCTGCATAGGTCTACATCAATAGGAAAAAAACCATAAAGATAAAACTTCAACTTCTTTATTGTGTCAGGTTTTCAAAGAGCTAGCACAAACCGTCTTTGATTTAGAGTTCCAACTACATGTATCCATATAGGAGAAAACAGAGAGAAACCTAAAAATTAAAACTGTTACTGTCAACGAACGGTTTAAATTAGAAGAAAGAAATATGGTGAGCAAAGTGGGATTGGGGTAGTGATCATTACCTGAAAGTGTCATCAAGATTGGGTGAAAAAATGTGTGCTGAGATTTCAAAACACGTAGTTTTTTGGAAGCTTGTCCACCCCTTTCCATGAAAGTGATTTGCGCCAGTCTCTGCTTAGGGCTACATCTGTAGGAAACAAACCATGGAGATTGAACTTGGAACTACTTTATTGTGTCAAGTTTCAAAGAGCTAGCACAAACCGTCTTTGATTTAGTGTTCCCACTACATGTATCCATATAGGAGAAAACAGAGTGAAACCTAAAATTTAAAACTGTTACTGCCAACGAACGGTTTAACATAGAAAAACGAAATTTGGTGAGCCAAGTGTGATTGGGGTACTGATGATTACCTGAAAGTGTCATCAAAATTGGGTGAAAACATGTGTGCTGAGATTTCAGGAAACTCGTAGTTTTTTGCAAGCTTGGCAACCCCTTTCCATGAAAGTGATTCGCGCCAGTCTCTGTTTAGGGCTACATCAATAGCAAACAAACCATAGAGACAGAACTTGGAACTAATTTATTGTGTCATGTTTCAAAGAGCTAGCACAAACCGTGTTGGATTTAGAGTTCCAACTACATGTATCCATATAGTAGAAAACAGAGTCAAACCTAAAAATTAAAACTGTTACTGCCAACAAACTGTTTAACCTAGAAGAAAGAAATATGGTGAGCAAAGTGGGATTGGGGTACTGATCATTACCTGAAAGTGTCATCAAGATTGTGTGAAGAAATGTGTGCTGAGATTTCAAAAAACTCGTAGTTTTTTGGAAGATTGGCAAACTCTTCCATGAAAGTGATTTGCACCAGTCTCTGCTTAGGGCTACATCAATAGGAAACAAACCATAGAGATTAAACTTGGAACTACTTTATTGTGTCAAGTTTCAAAGAGCTAGCACAAACCATGTTTGCTTTAGAGTTCCAACTACATGTATCCATATAGGAGAACACAGAGTGAAACCTAATAATTAAAACTGTTACTGCCAACGAACGGTTTAAACTAGAAGAACGAAATTTGGTGTGCCAAGTGGGATTGGGGTACTGATCATTACCTGAACGTGTCATCAAGATTTGGTGAAAAAATGTGTGCTGAGATTTCAGGAAACTCGTAGTTTTTTAGAAGCTAGTCAACCCATTTCCATGAAAGTTATGTGCGCCAGTCTCTGCTTAGGGCTACACATGTAGGAAACAAACCATGGAGATTGAACTTGGAACTAATTTATTGTGTCAAGTTTCAAAGAGATAGCACAAACCGTCTTTGATTTAGTGTTCCCACTGCATGTATCCATATAGGAAAAAACAAAGTGAAACCTAAAAATTAAAACTGTTACTGCCAACGAACGGTTTAACCTAGAAAAACGAAATTTGGTGAGCCAAGTAGGATTGGGGTACTGATCATTTCCTGAAATTGTCATCAAGATTGGGTGAAAACATGTGAGCTGAGATTTCAGGAAACTTGTAGTTTCTTGGAAGCTTGTCAACCCCTTTCCATGAAAGTGATTTGCACCAGTCTCTGCCTAGGGCTACATCAATAGGAAACAAACCATAGAGATAGAACTTGGAACTTCTTTATTGTGTCATGTTTCAAAGAGCTAGCACAAACCGTGTTTGAATTCGAGTTCCAAATACATGATTCTGTATAGGAGAAAACAGAGTGAAACCTAAAAATTAAAGCTGTTACTGCCAATGAACGGTTTAACCTAGAAGAACAAATTTGGTGTGCCATTGGGATTGGGGTGCTTATCATTACCTGAACGTGTCATCAAGATTGGGTGAAAAAATGTGTGCTGACATTTCAGGAATCTCGTAGTTTTTTGGAAGCTTGTCAACCCCTTTCCATGAAAGTGATTTGCACCTGTCTCTGCCTAGGGCTACAGCAATAGGAAACAAACCATAGAGGTAGAACTTCAACTTCTTTATTGTGTCAAGTTTCAAAGAGCTAGCACAAACCGTCTTTGATTTAGAGTTCCAACTACATGTATCCATGTAGGAGAAAACAGAGTGAAACCTAAAAATTAAAACAGTTACTGCCAAGAACGGTGTAAACTAGAAGAAAGAAATATGGTGAGCAAAGTGTTATTGGGGTACTGATCATTACCTGAAAGTGTCATCAAGATTGGGTGAAGAAATGTGTGCTGAGATTTCAGGAAACTCGTAGTTTATTGGAAGCTTCGCAACCCCTTTCCATGAAAGTGATTTGTGGCAGTCTCTGCTTATTGCTACATCAATAGGAAACAAACCATAGAGATAGAACTTGGAACTACTGTATTGTGTCAAGTTTCAAAGAGCTAGCACAAACCGTGTTTGATTTAGAGTTCCAACTACATGTATCCATATAGGAGAAAACAGAGTGAAACCTAAAATTAAAGCTGTTACTGCCAACGAACGGTTTAACCTAGAAGAACGAAATTTGGTGTGCCAAGTGGGATTGGGGTAATGATAATTACCTGAACGTGTCATCAAGATTGGGTGAAAAAATGTGTGCTGAGATTTCAGGAAACTCATAGTTTTTTGGAAGCTTGTCAACCCTTTTTCATGAAAGTGATTTGCACCAGTCTCTGCATAGGGCTACATAAATAAGAAACAAACCATAGAGATAGAACTTCACCTTCTTTATTGTGTCAAGTTTCAAAGAGCTAGCACAAACCGTCTTTGATTTAGAGTTCCAACCAAATGTATCCATATAGGAGAAAACAGAGTCAAACCTAAAAATTAAAACTGTTACTGCCAACGAACTGTTTAACCTAGAAAAACGAAATTTGGTGAGCCAAGTGGGATTGGGGTACTGATCATTACCTGAAAGTGTCATCAAGATTGCGTGAAAACATGTGTGCTGAATTTTCAGGAAACCTGTAGTTTTTTGGAAGCTTGGCAACCCCTTTCCATGAAAGTGATTTGCGCCAGTCTCTGCTTAGGGCTACATCAATAGGAAACAAACCATAGAGATAGAACTTGGAACTACTTTATTGTGTCAAGTTTCAAAGAGCTATCACAAACTGTCATTGATTTAGAGTTCCAACTACATGTATCCATATAGGAGAAAACAGAGTGAAATCTAAAAATTAAAACTGTTACTGCCAACGAACGGTTTAACCTAGAAGAACAAAATTTGGTGTGCCAAGTGGGATTGGGGTACTGATCATTAACTGAACGTGTCATCAAGATTGGGTGAAAAAATGTGTGCTGAGATTTCAGGAAACTCGTAGTTTTTTGGAAGCTTGTCAACCCCTTTCCATGAAATTGATTTGCACCAGTCTCTGCATAGGGCTACATCAATAGGAAACAAACCATAGAGATAGAACTTCAACTTCTTTATTGTGTCAAGTTTCAAAGAGCTAGCACAAACCGTCTTTGATTTAGAGTTCCAACTACATGTATCCATATAGGAGAAAACAGAGTGAAACCTAAAAATTAAAACTGTTAATGCCAACGAACGGTGTAAACTAGAAGAATGAAATTTGGTGAGCCAAGTGGGATTGGGGTACTGATCATTACCTGAAAGTGTCATCAAGATTGGGTGAAAAAATGTGTGCTGAGATTTCAGGAAACTCGTAGTTTATTGGAAGCTTTTCAACCCCTTTCCATGAAAGTGATTTGCGCCGGTATCTGCTTAGGGCTACATCTGTAGGAAACAAACCATGGAGACGGAACATAGAAGTAATTTATTGTGTCAAATTTCAAAGAGCTAGCACAAACCGTCTTTGATTTAGTGTTCCCACTACATGTATCCATATAGGAGAAAACAGAGTGAAACCTAAAATTTAAAACTGTTACTGCCAACGAACGGTTTAACATAGAAAAACGAAATTTGGTGAGCCAAGTGTGATTGGGGTACTGATGATTACCTGAAAGTGTCATCAAAATTGGGTGAAAACATGTGTGCTGAGATTTCAGGAAACTCGTAGTTTTTTGCAAGCTTGGCAACCCCTTTCCATGAAAGTGATTTGCGCCAGTCTCTGTTTAGGGCTACATCAATAGGAAACAAACCATAGAGACAGAACTTGGAACTAATTTATTGTGTCATGTTTCAAAGAGCTAGCACAAACCGTGTTGGATTTAGAGTTCCAACTACATGTATCCATATAGTAGAAAACAGAGTCAAACCTAAAAATTAAAACTGTTACTGCCAACAAACTGTTTAACCTAGAAGAAAGAAATATGGTGAGCAAAGTGGGATTGGGGTACTGATCATTACCTGAAAGTGTCATCAAGATTGTGTGAAGAAATGTGTGCTGAGATTTCAAAAAACTCGTAGTTTTTTGGAAGATTGGCAAACTCTTCCATGAAAGTGATTTGCACCAGTCTCTGCTTAGGGCTACATCAATAGGAAACAAACCATAGAGATTAAACTTGGAACTACTTTATTGTGTCAAGTTTCAAAGAGCTAGCACAAACCATGTTTGCTTTAGAGTTCCAACTACATGTATCCATATAGGAGAACACAGAGTGAAACCTAATAATTAAAACTGTTACTGCCAACGAACGGTTTAAACTAGAAGAACGAAATTTGGTGTGCCAAGTGGGATTGGGGTACTGATCATTACCTGAACGTGTCATCAAGATTTGGTGAAAAAATGTGTGCTGAGATTTCAGGAAACTCGTAGTTTTTTAGAAGCTAGTCAACCCATTTCCATGAAAGTGATGTGCGCCAGTCTCTGCTTAGGGCTACACATGTAGGAAACAAACCATGGAGATTGAACTTGGAACTAATTTATTGTGTCAAGTTTCAAAGAGCTAGCACAAACCGTCTTTGATTTAGTGTTCCCACTGCATGTATCCATATAGGAAAAAACAAAGTGAAACCTAAAAATTAAAACTGTTACTGCCAATGAACGGTTTAACCTAGAAAAACGAAATTTGGTGAGCCAAGTAGGATTGGGGTACTGATCATTTCCTGAAATTGTCATCAAGATTGGGTGAAAACATGTGAGCTGAGATTTCAGGAAACTTGTAGTTTTTTGGAAGCTTGTCAACCCCTTTCCATGAAAGTGATTTGCACCAGTCTCTGCCTAGGGCTACATCAATAGGAAACAAACCATAGAGATAGAACTTGGAACTTCTTTATTGTGTCATGTTTCAAAGAGCTAGCACAAACCGTGTTTGAATTCGAGTTCCAAATACATGATTCTATATAGGAGAAAACAGAGTGAAACCTAAAAATTAAAACTGTTACTGCCAACGAACGGTTTAACTTAGAAGAAAGAAATATGCTGAGCCAAGTGGGATTGGGGTACTGATCATTACCTGAAAGTTTCATCAAGATTGGGTGAAAAAATGTGTGCTGAGATTTCAGGAAACTCGTAGTTTATTGGAAGCTTTTCAACCCCTTTCCATGAAAGTGATTTGCGCCGGTATCTGCTTAGGTCTACATCTGTAGGAAACAAACCATGGAGACGGAACATAGAAGTAATTTATTGTGTCAAGTTTCAAAGAGCTAGCACAAACCGTCTTTGATTTAGTGTTCCCACTACATGTATCCATATAGGAGAAAACAGAGTGAAACCTAAAAATTAAAACTGTTACTGCCAACGAATGGTTTAACCTAGAAAAACGTAATTTGGTGAGCCAAGTGGGAATGGGGTACTGATCATTACCTGAAAGTGTCATCAAGATTGGGTGAAAACATGTGTGATGAGATTTCAGGAACCATGTAGTTTTTTGGAAGCTTGGCAACCTCTTTCCATGAAAGTGATTTGCGCCAGTCTCTGCTTAGGGCTACATCAATAGGAAACAAACTATAGTGATAGAACTTGGAACTACTTTATTGTGTCAAGTTTCAAAGAGCTAGCACAAACCGTGTTCATCTCTGCATAGGGCTACATCAATAGGAAACAAACCATAGAAATAGAACTTCAACTTCTTTATTGTGTCAGGTTTCAAAGAGCTAGCACAAACCGTCTGTGATTTAGAGTCCAACTACATATATCCATATAGGAGAAAACAGAGAGAAACCTAAAAATTAAAAGTGTTACTGCCAACGAACGGTTTAACCTAGAAGAAAGAAATATGGTGAGCAAAGTGGGATTGGGGTACTGATCATTACCTGAAAATGTCATCAAGATTGGGTGAAAAAATGTGTGCTGAGATTTCAGGAAACTCGTAGTTTTTTGGAAGCTTGGCAACCCCTTTCCATGAAAGTGATTTGTGCCGGTCTCTGCTTAGGGCTACATCTGTAGGAAACAAACCATGGAGATTGAACTTGGAACTACTTTATTGTGTCAAGTTTCAAAGAGCTAGCACAAACCGTGTTTGATTTAGAGTTCCAAATACATATATCCATATAGGAGAAAACAGAGTGAAACCTAAAAATTAAAGCTGTTACTGCCAATGAACGGTTTAACCTAGAAGAACAAATTTGGTGTGCCATTGGGATTGGGGTGCTTATCATTACCTGAACGTGTCATCAAGATTGGGTGAAAAAATGTGTGCTGACATTTCAGGAATCTCGTAGTTTTTTGGAAGCTTGTCAACCCCTTTCCATGAAAGTGATTTGCACCTGTCTCTGCCTAGGGCTACAGCAATAGGAAACAAACCATAGAGGTAGAACTTCAACTTCTTTATTGTGTCAAGTTTCAAAGAGCTAGCACAAACCGTCTTTGATTTAGAGTTCCAACTACATGTATCCATGTAGGAGAAAACAGAGTGAAACCTAAAAATTAAAACAGTTACTGCCAAGAACGGTGTAAACTAGAAGAAAGAAATATGGTGAGCAAAGTGTTATTGGGGTACTGATCATTACCTGAAAGTGTCATCAAGATTGGGTGAAGAAATGTGTGCTGAGATTTCAGGAAACTCGTAGTTTATTGGAAGCTTCGCAACCCCTTTCCATGAAAGTGATTTGTGGCAGTCTCTGCTTATTGCTACATCAATAGGAAACAAACCATAGAGATAGAACTTGGAACTACTGTATTGTGTCAAGTTTCAAAGAGCTAGCACAAACCGTGTTTGATTTAGAGTTCCAACTACATGTATCCATATAGGAGAAAACAGAGTGAAACCTAAAATTAAAGCTGTTACTGCCAACGAACGGTTTAACCTAGAAGAACGAAATTTGGTGTGCCAAGTGGGATTGGGGTAATGATAATTACCTGAACGTGTCATCAAGATTGGGTGAAAAAATGTGTGCTGAGATTTCAGGAAACTCATAGTTTTTTGGAAGCTTGTCAACCCTTTTTCATGAAAGTGATTTGCACCAGTCTCTGCATAGGGCTACATAAATAAGAAACAAACCATAGAGATAGAACTTCACCTTCTTTATTGTGTCAAGTTTCAAAGAGCTAGCACAAACAGTCTTTGATTTAGAGTTCCAACTACATGTATCCATATAGGAGAAAACAGAGTCAAACCTAAAAATTAAAACTGTTACTGCCAACGAACTGTTTAACCTAGAAAAACGAAATTTGGTGAGCCAAGTGGGATTGGGGTACTGATCATTACCTGAAAGTGTCATCAAGATTGCGTGAAAACATGTGTGCTGAATTTTCAGGAAACCTGTAGTTTTTTGGAAGCTTGGCAACCCCTTTCCATGAAAGTGATTTGCGCCAGTCTCTGCTTAGGGCTACATCAATAGGAAACAAACCATAGAGATAGAACTTGGAACTACTTTATTGTGTCAAGTTTCAAAGAGCTATCACAAACTGTCTTTGATTTAGAGTTCCAACTACATGTATCCATATAGGAGAAAACAGAGTGAAATCTAAAAATTAAAACTGTTACTGCCAACGAACGGTTTAACCTAGAAGAACAAAATTTGGTGTGCCAAGTGGGATTGGGGTACTGATCATTAACTGAACGTGTCATCAAGATTGGGTGAAAAAATGTGTGCTGAGATTTCAGGAAACTCGTAGTTTTTTGGAAGCTTGTCAACCCCTTTCCATGAAATTGATTTGCACCAGTCTCTGCATAGGGCTACATCAATAGGAAACAAACCATAGAGATAGAACTTCAACTTCTTTATTGTGTCAAGTTTCAAAGAGCTAGCACAAACCGTCTTTGATTTAGAGTTCCAACTACATGTATCCATATAGGAGAAAACAGAGTGAAACCTAAAAATTAAAACTGTTAATGCCAACGAACGGTGTAAACTAGAAGAATGAAATTTGGTGAGCCAAGTGGGATTGGGGTACTGATCATTACCTGAAAGTGTCATCAAGATTGGGTGAAAAAATGTGTGCTGAGATTTCAGGAAACTCGTAGTTTATTGGAAGCTTTTCAACCCCTTTCCATGAAAGTGATTTGCGCCGGTATCTGCTTAGGGCTACATCTGTAGGAAACAAACCATGGAGACGGAACATAGAAGTAATTTATTGTGTCAAATTTCAAAGAGCTAGCACAAACCGTCTTTGATTTAGTGTTCCCACTACTTGTATCCATATAGGAGAAAACAGAGTGAAACCTAAAAATTAAAACTGTTACTGCCAACGAATGGTTTAACCTAGAAAAACGTAATTTGGTGAGCCAAGTGGGAATGGGGTACTGATCATTACCTGAAAGTGTCATCAAGATTGGTTGAAAACATGTGTGATGAGATTTCAGGAACCATGTAGTTTTTTGGAAGCTTGGCAACCTCTTTCCATGAAAGTGATTTGCGCCAGTCTCTGCTTAGGGCTACATCAATAGGAAACAAACTATAGTGATAGAACTTGGAACTACTTTATTGTGTCAAGATTCAAAGAGCTAGCACAAACCGTGTTCATCTCTGCATAGGGCTACATCAATAGGAAACAAACCATAGAGATAGAACTTCAACTTCTTTATTGTGTCAGGTTTCAAAGAGCTAGCACAAACCGTCTGTGATTTAGAGTTCCAACTACATGTATCCATATAGGAGAAAACAGAGAGAAACCTAAAAATTAAAAGTGTTACTGCCAACGAACGGTTTAACCTAGAAGAAAGAAATATGGTGAGCAAAGTGGGATTGGGGTACTGATCATTACCTGAAAATGTCATCAAGATTGGGTGAAAAAATGTGTGCTGAGATTTCAGGAAACTCGTAGTTTTTTGGAAGCTTGGCAACCCCTTTCCATGAAAGTGATTTGTGCCGGTCTCTGCTTAGGGCTACGTCAATAGGAAACAAACCATAGAGATAGAACTTGGAACTACTTTATTGTGTCAAGTTTCAAAGAGCTAGCACAAACCGTGTTTGATTTAGAGTTCCAACTACATGTATCCATATAGGAGAAAACAGAGTGAAAACTAAAAATTAATACTGTTACAGCCAACAAACGGTTAAATCTAGAACAACGAAATTTGGTGAGCCAAGTTGGATTGGGGTACTGATCATTACCTGAAAGTGTCATCAAGAGTGGGTGAAAAAATGTGTGCTGAGATTTCAGGAAACTCGTAATTTTTTGGAAGCTTGGCAACCCCTTTCCATGAAAGTGATTTGCGCCAGTTTCTACTTACGACTATATCAATAGGAAACAAACGATAGAGATAGAACTTGGAACTACTTTATTGTGTCAACTTTCAAAGATCTAGCACAAACCGTGTTTGATTTAGAGTTCCAACTACATGTATCCATATAGGAGAAAACAGAGTGAAACCTAAAAATTAAAACTGTTACTGCCAACGAACGGTTTAACCTACAAGAATGAAATTTGGTGAGCCAAGTGGGATTGGGGTACTGATCATTACCTGAAAGTGTCATCAAAATTGGGTGAAAAAATGTGTGCTGAGATTTCAGGAAACTCGTAGTTTTTTGGAAGTTGGCTACCCCTTTCCATGAAAGTGATTTGCGCTGGTCTCTGCTTAGGGCTACATCTGTAGGAAACAAACCATAGAGATAGAACTTCAACTTCTTTATTGTGTCAAGTTTCAAAGAGCTAGCACAAACCGTCTTTGATTTAGACTTCCAACTACATGTATCCCTATAGGAGAAAACAGAGTGAAACCTAAAAATTAAAACTGTTACTGCCAACGAACGGTGTAAACTAGAAGAAAGAAATATGGTGAGCAAAGTGGGATTGGGGTAGTGATCATTACCAGAAAGTGTCATCAAGATTGGGTGAAAAAATGTGTGCTGAGATTTCAGGAAACTCGTAGTTTCTTGGAAATTTGGCAACCCCTTTCCATGAAAGTGAATTGCGCCAGTCTCTGCTTAGGGCTACATCAATAGGAAACAAACCATAGAGATAGAACATGGAACTACTTTACTGTGTCAAGTTTCAAAGAGCTAGCACAAACCGTGTTTTATTTAGAGTTCCAACTACATGTATCCATATAGGAGAAAACAGAGTGAAACCTAAAATTAAAGCTGTTACTGCCAACGAACGGTTTAACCTAGAAGAACGAAATTTGGTGTGCCAAGTGGGATTGGGGTAATGATAATTACCTGAACGTGTCATCAAGATTGGGTGAAAAAATGTGTGCTGAGATTTCAGGAAACTCATAGTTTTTTGGAAGCTTGTCAACCCTTTTTCATGAAAGTGATTTGCACCAGTCTCTGCATAGGGCTACATAAATAAGAAACAAACCATAGAGATAGAACTTCACCTTCTTTATTGTGTCAAGTTTCAAAGAGCTAGCACAAACCGTCTTTGATTTAGAGTTCCAACCAAATGTATCCATATAGGAGAAAACAGAGTCAAACCTAAAAATTAAAACTGTTACTGCCAACGAACTGTTTAACCTAGAAAAACGAAATTTGGTGAGCCAAGTGGGATTGGGGTACTGATCATTACCTGAAAGTGTCATCAAGATTGCGTGAAAACATGTGTGCTGAATTTTCAGGAAACCTGTAGTTTTTTGGAAGCTTGGCAACCCCTTTCCATGAAAGTGATTTGCGCCAGTCTCTGCTTAGGGCTACATCAATAGGAAACAAACCATAGAGATAGAACTTGGAACTACTTTATTGTGTCAAGTTTCAAAGAGCTATCACAAACTGTCATTGATTTAGAGTTCCAACTACATGTATCCATATAGGAGAAAACAGAGTGAAATCTAAAAATTAAAACTGTTACTGCCAACGAACGGTTTAACCTAGAAGAACAAAATTTGGTGTGCCAAGTGGGATTGGGGTACTGATCATTAACTGAACGTGTCATCAAGATTGGGTGAAAAAATGTGTGCTGAGATTTCAGGAAACTCGTAGTTTTTTGGAAGCTTGTCAACCCCTTTCCATGAAAGTGATTTGCGCCGGTATCTGCTTAGGGCTACATCTGTAGGAAACAAACCATGGAGACGGAACATAGAAGTAATTTATTGTGTCAAATTTCAAAGAGCTAGCACAAACCGTCTTTGATTTAGTGTTCCCACTACATGTATCCATATAGGAGAAAACAGAGTGAAACCTAAAATTTAAAACTGTTACTGCCAACGAACGGTTTAACATAGAAAAACGAAATTTGGTGAGCCAAGTGTGATTGGGGTACTGATGATTACCTGAAAGTGTCATCAAAATTGGGTGAAAACATGTGTGCTGAGATTTCAGGAAACTCGTAGTTTTTTGCAAGCTTGGCAACCCCTTTCCATGAAAGTGATTTGCGCCAGTCTCTGTTTAGGGCTACATCAATAGGAAACAAACCATAGAGACAGAACTTGGAACTAATTTATTGTGTCATGTTTCAAAGAGCTAGCACAAACCGTGTTGGATTTAGAGTTCCAACTACATGTATCCATATAGTAGAAAACAGAGTCAAACCTAAAAATTAAAACTGTTACTGCCAACAAACTGTTTAACCTAGAAGAAAGAAATATGGTGAGCAAAGTGGGATTGGGGTACTGATCATTACCTGAAAGTGTCATCAAGATTGTGTGAAGAAATGTGTGCTGAGATTTCAAAAAACTCGTAGTTTTTTGGAAGATTGGCAAACTCTTCCATGAAAGTGATTTGCACCAGTCTCTGCTTAGGGCTACATCAATAGGAAACAAACCATAGAGATTAAACTTGGAACTACTTTATTGTGTCAACTTTCAAAGAGCTAGCACAAACCATGTTTGCTTTAGAGTTCCAACTACATGTATCCATATAGGAGAACACAGAGTGAAACCTAATAATTAAAACTGTTACTGCCAACGAACGGTTTAAACTAGAAGAACGAAATTTGGTGTGCCAAGTGGGATTGGGGTACTGATCATTACCTGAACGTGTCATCAAGATTTGGTGAAAAAATGTGTGCTGAGATTTCAGGAAACTCGTAGTTTTTTAGAAGCTAGTCAACCCATTTCCATGAAAGTGATGTGCGCCAGTCTCTGCTTAGGGCTACACATGTAGGAAACAAACCATGGAGATTGAACTTGGAACTAATTTATTGTGTCAAGTTTCAAAGAGCTAGCACAAACCGTCTTTGATTTAGTGTTCCCACTGCATGTATCCATATAGGAAAAAACAAAGTGAAACCTAAAAATTAAAACTGTTACTGCCAATGAACGGTTTAACCTAGAAAAACGAAATTTGGTGAGCCAAGTAGGATTGGGGTACTGATCATTTCCTGAAATTGTCATCAAGATTGGGTGAAAACATGTGAGCTGAGATTTCAGGAAACTTGTAGTTTTTTGGAAGCTTGTCAACCCCTTTCCATGAAAGTGATTTGCACCAGTCTCTGCCTAGGGCTACATCAATAGGAAACAAACCATAGAGATAGAACTTGGAACTTCTTTATTGTGTCATGTTTCAAAGAGCTAGCACAAACCGTGTTTGAATTCGAGTTCCAAATACATGATTCTATATAGGAGAAAACAGAGTGAAACCTAAAAATTAAAACTGTTACTGCCAACGAACGGTTTAACTTAGAAGAAAGAAATATGGTGAGCCAAGTGGGATTGGGGTACTGATCATTACCTGAAAGTTTCATCAAGATTGGGTGAAAAAATGTGTGCTGAGATTTCAGGAAACTCGTAGTTTATTGGAAGCTTTTCAACCCCTTTCCATGAAAGTGATTTGCGCCGGTATCTGCTTAGGTCTACATCTGTAGGAAACAAACCATGGAGACGGAACATAGAAGTAATTTATTGTGTCAAGTTTCAAAGAGCTAGCACAAACCGTCTTTGATTTAGTGTTCCCACTACATGTATCCATATAGGAGAAAACAGAGTGAAACCTAAAAATTAAAACTGTTACTGCCAACGAATGGTTTAACCTAGAAAAACGTAATTTGGTGAGCCAAGTGGGAATGGGGTACTGATCATTACCTGAAAGTGTCATCAAGATTGGGTGAAAACATGTGTGATGAGATTTCAGGAACCATGTAGTTTTTTGGAAGCTTGGCAACCTCTTTCCATGAAAGTGATTTGCGCCAGTCTCTGCTTAGGGCTACATCAATAGGAAACAAACTATAGTGATAGAACTTGGAACTACTTTATTGTGTCAAGTTTCAAAGAGCTAGCACAAACCGTGTTCATCTCTGCATAGGGCTACATCAATAGGAAACAAACCATAGAAATAGAACTTCAACTTCTTTATTGTGTCAGGTTTCAAAGAGCTAGCACAAACCGTCTGTGATTTAGAGTCCAACTACATATATCCATATAGGAGAAAACAGAGAGAAACCTAAAAATTAAAAGTGTTACTGCCAACGAACGGTTTAACCTAGAAGAAAGAAATATGGTGAGCAAAGTGGGATTGGGGTACTGATCATTACCTGAAAATGTCATCAAGATTGGGTGAAAAAATGTGTGCTGAGATTTCAGGAAACTCGTAGTTTTTTGGAAGCTTGGCAACCCCTTTCCATGAAAGTGATTTGTGCCGGTCTCTGCTTAGGGCTACATCTGTAGGAAACAAACCATGGAGATTGAACTTGGAACTACTTTATTGTGTCAAGTTTCAAAGAGCTAGCACAAACCGTGTTTGATTTAGAGTTCCAAATACATATATCCATATAGGAGAAAACAGAGTGAAACCTAAAAATTAAAGCTGTTACTGCCAATGAACGGTTTAACCTAGAAGAACAAATTTGGTGTGCCATTGGGATTGGGGTGCTTATCATTACCTGAACGTGTCATCAAGATTGGGTGAAAAAATGTGTGCTGACATTTCAGGAATCTCGTAGTTTTTTGGAAGCTTGTCAACCCCTTTCCATGAAAGTGATTTGCACCTGTCTCTGCCTAGGGCTACAGCAATAGGAAACAAACCATAGAGGTAGAACTTCAACTTCTTTATTGTGTCAAGTTTCAAAGAGCTAGCACAAACCGTCTTTGATTTAGAGTTCCAACTACATGTATCCATGTAGGAGAAAACAGAGTGAAACCTAAAAATTAAAACAGTTACTGCCAAGAACGGTGTAAACTAGAAGAAAGAAATATGGTGAGCAAAGTGTTATTGGGGTACTGATCATT
This sequence comes from Spermophilus citellus, assembly GCF_964194105.1. Classification (NCBI taxonomy): domain Eukaryota; kingdom Metazoa; phylum Chordata; class Mammalia; order Rodentia; family Sciuridae; genus Spermophilus; species Spermophilus citellus. Next base: position 23,269,132 of record NC_138196.1, on the reverse strand, counting down.
ACCTGAAAGTGTCATCAAAATTGGGTGAAAAAATGTGTGCTGAGATTTCAGGAAACTCGTAGTTTTTTGGAAGTTGGCTACCCCTTTCCATGAAAGTGATTTGCGCTGGTCTCTGCTTAGGGCTACATCTGTAGGAAACAAACCATAGAGATAGAACTTCAACTTCTTTATTGTGTCAAGTTTCAAAGAGCTAGCACAAACCGTCTTTGATTTAGACTTCCAACTACATGTATCCCTATAGGAGAAAACAGAGTGAAACCTAAAAATTAAAACTGTTACTGCCAACGAACGGTGTAAACTAGAAGAAAGAAATATGGTGAGCAAAGTGGGATTGGGGTAGTGATCATTACCAGAAAGTGTCATCAAGATTGGGTGAAAAAATGTGTGCTGAGATTTCAGGAAACTCGTAGTTTCTTGGAAATTTGGCAACCCCTTTCCATGAAAGTGAATTGCGCCAGTCTCTGCTTAGGGCTACATCAATAGGAAACAAACCATAGAGATAGAACATGGAACTACTTTACTGTGTCAAGTTTCAAAGAGCTAGCACAAACCGTGTTTTATTTAGAGTTCCAACTACATGTATCCATATAGGAGAAAACAGAGTGAAACCTAAAATTAAAGCTGTTACTGCCAACGAACGGTTTAACCTAGAAGAACGAAATTTGGTGTGCCAAGTGGGATTGGGGTAATGATAATTACCTGAACGTGTCATCAAGATTGGGTGAAAAAATGTGTGCTGAGATTTCAGGAAACTCATAGTTTTTTGGAAGCTTGTCAACCCTTTTTCATGAAAGTGATTTGCACCAGTCTCTGCATAGGGCTACATAAATAAGAAACAAACCATAGAGATAGAACTTCACCTTCTTTATTGTGTCAAGTTTCAAAGAGCTAGCACAAACCGTCTTTGATTTAGAGTTCCAACCAAATGTATCCATATAGGAGAAAACAGAGTCAAACCTAAAAATTAAAACTGTTACTGCCAACGAACTGTTTAACCTAGAAAAACGAAATTTGGTGAGCCAAGTGGGATTGGGGTACTGATCATTACCTGAAAGTGTCATCAAGATTGCGTGAAAACATGTGTGCTGAATTTTCAGGAAACCTGTAGTTTTTTGGAAGCTTGGCAACCCCTTTCCATGAAAGTGATTTGCGCCAGTCTCTGCTTAGGGCTACATCAATAGGAAACAAACCATAGAGATAGAACTTGGAACTACTTTATTGTGTCAAGTTTCAAAGAGCTATCACAAACTGTCATTGATTTAGAGTTCCAACTACATGTATCCATATAGGAGAAAACAGAGTGAAATCTAAAAATTAAAACTGTTACTGCCAACGAACGGTTTAACCTAGAAGAACAAAATTTGGTGTGCCAAGTGGGATTGGGGTACTGATCATTAACTGAACGTGTCATCAAGATTGGGTGAAAAAATGTGTGCTGAGATTTCAGGAAACTCGTAGTTTTTTGGAAGCTTGTCAACCCCTTTCCATGAAAGTGATTTGCGCCGGTATCTGCTTAGGGCTACATCTGTAGGAAACAAACCATGGAGACGGAACATAGAAGTAATTTATTGTGTCAAATTTCAAAGAGCTAGCACAAACCGTCTTTGATTTAGTGTTCCCACTACATGTATCCATATAGGAGAAAACAGAGTGAAACCTAAAATTTAAAACTGTTACTGCCAACGAACGGTTTAACATAGAAAAACGAAATTTGGTGAGCCAAGTGTGATTGGGGTACTGATGATTACCTGAAAGTGTCATCAAAATTGGGTGAAAACATGTGTGCTGAGATTTCAGGAAACTCGTAGTTTTTTGCAAGCTTGGCAACCCCTTTCCATGAAAGTGATTTGCGCCAGTCTCTGTTTAGGGCTACATCAATAGGAAACAAACCATAGAGACAGAACTTGGAACTAATTTATTGTGTCATGTTTCAAAGAGCTAGCACAAACCGTGTTGGATTTAGAGTTCCAACTACATGTATCCATATAGTAGAAAACAGAGTCAAACCTAAAAATTAAAACTGTTACTGCCAACAAACTGTTTAACCTAGAAGAAAGAAATATGGTGAGCAAAGTGGGATTGGGGTACTGATCATTACCTGAAAGTGTCATCAAGATTGTGTGAAGAAATGTGTGCTGAGATTTCAAAAAACTCGTAGTTTTTTGGAAGATTGGCAAACTCTTCCATGAAAGTGATTTGCACCAGTCTCTGCTTAGGGCTACATCAATAGGAAACAAACCATAGAGATTAAACTTGGAACTACTTTATTGTGTCAACTTTCAAAGAGCTAGCACAAACCATGTTTGCTTTAGAGTTCCAACTACATGTATCCATATAGGAGAACACAGAGTGAAACCTAATAATTAAAACTGTTACTGCCAACGAACGGTTTAAACTAGAAGAACGAAATTTGGTGTGCCAAGTGGGATTGGGGTACTGATCATTACCTGAACGTGTCATCAAGATTTGGTGAAAAAATGTGTGCTGAGATTTCAGGAAACTCGTAGTTTTTTAGAAGCTAGTCAACCCATTTCCATGAAAGTGATGTGCGCCAGTCTCTGCTTAGGGCTACACATGTAGGAAACAAACCATGGAGATTGAACTTGGAACTAATTTATTGTGTCAAGTTTCAAAGAGCTAGCACAAACCGTCTTTGATTTAGTGTTCCCACTGCATGTATCCATATAGGAAAAAACAAAGTGAAACCTAAAAATTAAAACTGTTACTGCCAATGAACGGTTTAACCTAGAAAAACGAAATTTGGTGAGCCAAGTAGGATTGGGGTACTGATCATTTCCTGAAATTGTCATCAAGATTGGGTGAAAACATGTGAGCTGAGATTTCAGGAAACTTGTAGTTTTTTGGAAGCTTGTCAACCCCTTTCCATGAAAGTGATTTGCACCAGTCTCTGCCTAGGGCTACATCAATAGGAAACAAACCATAGAGATAGAACTTGGAACTTCTTTATTGTGTCATGTTTCAAAGAGCTAGCACAAACCGTGTTTGAATTCGAGTTCCAAATACATGATTCTATATAGGAGAAAACAGAGTGAAACCTAAAAATTAAAACTGTTACTGCCAACGAACGGTTTAACTTAGAAGAAAGAAATATGGTGAGCCAAGTGGGATTGGGGTACTGATCATTACCTGAAAGTTTCATCAAGATTGGGTGAAAAAATGTGTGCTGAGATTTCAGGAAACTCGTAGTTTATTGGAAGCTTTTCAACCCCTTTCCATGAAAGTGATTTGCGCCGGTATCTGCTTAGGTCTACATCTGTAGGAAACAAACCATGGAGACGGAACATAGAAGTAATTTATTGTGTCAAGTTTCAAAGAGCTAGCACAAACCGTCTTTGATTTAGTGTTCCCACTACATGTATCCATATAGGAGAAAACAGAGTGAAACCTAAAAATTAAAACTGTTACTGCCAACGAATGGTTTAACCTAGAAAAACGTAATTTGGTGAGCCAAGTGGGAATGGGGTACTGATCATTACCTGAAAGTGTCATCAAGATTGGGTGAAAACATGTGTGATGAGATTTCAGGAACCATGTAGTTTTTTGGAAGCTTGGCAACCTCTTTCCATGAAAGTGATTTGCGCCAGTCTCTGCTTAGGGCTACATCAATAGGAAACAAACTATAGTGATAGAACTTGGAACTACTTTATTGTGTCAAGTTTCAAAGAGCTAGCACAAACCGTGTTCATCTCTGCATAGGGCTACATCAATAGGAAACAAACCATAGAAATAGAACTTCAACTTCTTTATTGTGTCAGGTTTCAAAGAGCTAGCACAAACCGTCTGTGATTTAGAGTCCAACTACATATATCCATATAGGAGAAAACAGAGAGAAACCTAAAAATTAAAAGTGTTACTGCCAACGAACGGTTTAACCTAGAAGAAAGAAATATGGTGAGCAAAGTGGGATTGGGGTACTGATCATTACCTGAAAATGTCATCAAGATTGGGTGAAAAAATGTGTGCTGAGATTTCAGGAAACTCGTAGTTTTTTGGAAGCTTGGCAACCCCTTTCCATGAAAGTGATTTGTGCCGGTCTCTGCTTAGGGCTACATCTGTAGGAAACAAACCATGGAGATTGAACTTGGAACTACTTTATTGTGTCAAGTTTCAAAGAGCTAGCACAAACCGTGTTTGATTTAGAGTTCCAAATACATATATCCATATAGGAGAAAACAGAGTGAAACCTAAAAATTAAAGCTGTTACTGCCAATGAACGGTTTAACCTAGAAGAACAAATTTGGTGTGCCATTGGGATTGGGGTGCTTATCATTACCTGAACGTGTCATCAAGATTGGGTGAAAAAATGTGTGCTGACATTTCAGGAATCTCGTAGTTTTTTGGAAGCTTGTCAACCCCTTTCCATGAAAGTGATTTGCACCTGTCTCTGCCTAGGGCTACAGCAATAGGAAACAAACCATAGAGGTAGAACTTCAACTTCTTTATTGTGTCAAGTTTCAAAGAGCTAGCACAAACCGTCTTTGATTTAGAGTTCCAACTACATGTATCCATGTAGGAGAAAACAGAGTGAAACCTAAAAATTAAAACAGTTACTGCCAAGAACGGTGTAAACTAGAAGAAAGAAATATGGTGAGCAAAGTGTTATTGGGGTACTGATCATTACCTGAAAGTGTCATCAAGATTGGGTGAAGAAATGTGTGCTGAGATTTCAGGAAACTCGTAGTTTATTGGAAGCTTCGCAACCCCTTTCCATGAAAGTGATTTGTGGCAGTCTCTGCTTAGGGCTACATCAATAGGAAACAAACCATAGAGATAGAACTTGGAACTACTGTATTGTGTCAAGTTTCAAAGAGCTAGCACAAACCGTGTTTGATTTAGAGTTCCAACTACATGTATCCATATAGGAGAAAACAGAGTGAAACCTAAAATTAAAGCTGTTACTGCCAACGAACGGTTTAACCTAGAAGAACGAAATTTGGTGTGCCAAGTGGGATTGGGGTAATGATAATTACCTGAACGTGTCATCAAGATTGGGTGAAAAAATGTGTGCTGAGATTTCAGGAAACTCATAGTTTTTTGGAAGCTTGTCAACCCTTTTTCATGAAAGTGATTTGCACCAGTCTCTGCATAGGGCTACATAAATAAGAAACAAACCATAGAGATAGAACTTCACCTTCTTTATTGTGTCAAGTTTCAAAGAGCTAGCACAAACAGTCTTTGATTTAGAGTTCCAACTACATGTATCCATATAGGAGAAAACAGAGTCAAACCTAAAAATTAAAACTGTTACTGCCAACGAACTGTTTAACCTAGAAAAACGAAATTTGGTGAGCCAAGTGGGATTGGGGTACTGATCATTACCTGAAAGTGTCATCAAGATTGCGTGAAAACATGTGTGCTGAATTTTCAGGAAACCTGTAGTTTTTTGGAAGCTTGGCAACCCCTTTCCATGAAAGTGATTTGCGCCAGTCTCTGCTTAGGGCTACATCAATAGGAAACAAACCATAGAGATAGAACTTGGAACTACTTTATTGTGTCAAGTTTCAAAGAGCTATCACAAACTGTCTTTGATTTAGAGTTCCAACTACATGTATCCATATAGGAGAAAACAGAGTGAAATCTAAAAATTAAAACTGTTACTGCCAACGAACGGTTTAACCTAGAAGAACAAAATTTGGTGTGCCAAGTGGGATTGGGGTACTGATCATTAACTGAACGTGTCATCAAGATTGGGTGAAAAAATGTGTGCTGAGATTTCAGGAAACTCGTAGTTTTTTGGAAGCTTGTCAACCCCTTTCCATGAAATTGATTTGCACCAGTCTCTGCATAGGGCTACATCAATAGGAAACAAACCATAGAGATAGAACTTCAACTTCTTTATTGTGTCAAGTTTCAAAGAGCTAGCACAAACCGTCTTTGATTTAGAGTTCCAACTACATGTATCCATATAGGAGAAAACAGAGTGAAACCTAAAAATTAAAACTGTTAATGCCAACGAACGGTGTAAACTAGAAGAATGAAATTTGGTGAGCCAAGTGGGATTGGGGTACTGATCATTACCTGAAAGTGTCATCAAGATTGGGTGAAAAAATGTGTGCTGAGATTTCAGGAAACTCGTAGTTTATTGGAAGCTTTTCAACCCCTTTCCATGAAAGTGATTTGCGCCGGTATCTGCTTAGGGCTACATCTGTAGGAAACAAACCATGGAGACGGAACATAGAAGTAATTTATTGTGTCAAATTTCAAAGAGCTAGCACAAACCGTCTTTGATTTAGTGTTCCCACTACATGTATCCATATAGGAGAAAACAGAGTGAAACCTAAAAATTAAAACTGTTACTGCCAACGAATGGTTTAACCTAGAAAAACGTAATTTGGTGAGCCAAGTGGGAATGGGGTACTGATCATTACCTGAAAGTGTCATCAAGATTGGTTGAAAACATGTGTGATGAGATTTCAGGAACCATGTAGTTTTTTGGAAGCTTGGCAACCTCTTTCCATGAAAGTGATTTGCGCCAGTCTCTGCTTAGGGCTACATCAATAGGAAACAAACTATAGTGATAGAACTTGGAACTACTTTATTGTGTCAAGATTCAAAGAGCTAGCACAAACCGTGTTCATCTCTGCATAGGGCTACATCAATAGGAAACAAACCATAGAGATAGAACTTCAACTTCTTTATTGTGTCAGGTTTCAAAGAGCTAGCACAAACCGTCTGTGATTTAGAGTTCCAACTACATGTATCCATATAGGAGAAAACAGAGAGAAACCTAAAAATTAAAAGTGTTACTGCCAACGAACGGTTTAACCTAGAAGAAAGAAATATGGTGAGCAAAGTGGGATTGGGGTACTGATCATTACCTGAAAATGTCATCAAGATTGGGTGAAAAAATGTGTGCTGAGATTTCAGGAAACTCGTAGTTTTTTGGAAGCTTGGCAACCCCTTTCCATGAAAGTGATTTGTGCCGGTCTCTGCTTAGGGCTACGTCAATAGGAAACAAACCATAGAGATAGAACTTGGAACTACTTTATTGTGTCAAGTTTCAAAGAGCTAGCACAAACCGTGTTTGATTTAGAGTTCCAACTACATGTATCCATATAGGAGAAAACAGAGTGAAAACTAAAAATTAATACTGTTACAGCCAACAAACGGTTAAATCTAGAACAACGAAATTTGGTGAGCCAAGTTGGATTGGGGTACTGATCATTACCTGAAAGTGTCATCAAGAGTGGGTGAAAAAATGTGTGCTGAGATTTCAGGAAACTCGTAATTTTTTGGAAGCTTGGCAACCCCTTTCCATGAAAGTGATTTGCGCCAGTTTCTACTTACGACTATATCAATAGGAAACAAACGATAGAGATAGAACTTGGAACTACTTTATTGTGTCAACTTTCAAAGATCTAGCACAAACCGTGTTTGATTTAGAGTTCCAACTACATGTATCCATATAGGAGAAAACAGAGTGAAACCTAAAAATTAAAACTGTTACTGCCAACGAACGGTTTAACCTACAAGAATGAAATTTGGTGAGCCAAGTGGGATTGGGGTACTGATCATTACCTGAAAGTGTCATCAAAATTGGGTGAAAAAATGTGTGCTGAGATTTCAGGAAACTCGTAGTTTTTTGGAAGTTGGCTACCCCTTTCCATGAAAGTGATTTGCGCTGGTCTCTGCTTAGGGCTACATCTGTAGGAAACAAACCATAGAGATAGAACTTCAACTTCTTTATTGTGTCAAGTTTCAAAGAGCTAGCACAAACCGTCTTTGATTTAGACTTCCAACTACATGTATCCCTATAGGAGAAAACAGAGTGAAACCTAAAAATTAAAACTGTTACTGCCAACGAACGGTGTAAACTAGAAGAAAGAAATATGGTGAGCAAAGTGGGATTGGGGTAGTGATCATTACCTGAAAGTGTCATCAAGATTGGGTGAAAAAATGTGTGCTGAGATTTCAGGAAACTCGTAGTTTCTTGGAAATTTGGCAACCCCTTTCCATGAAAGTGAATTGCGCCAGTCTCTGCTTAGGGCTACATCAATAGGAAACAAACCATAGAGATAGAACATGGAACTACTTTACTGTGTCAAGTTTCAAAGAGCTAGCACAAACCGTGTTTTATTTAGAGTTCCAACTACATGTATCCATATAGGAGAAAACAGAGTGAAACCTAAAAATTAAAGCTGTTACTGCCAACGAACAGTTTAACCTAGAAGAACGAAATTTGGTGTGCCAAGTGGGTTTCAGGTACTGATCATTACCTGAACGTGTCATCAAGATTGGGTGAAAAAATGTGTGCTGAGATTTCAAGAAACTCGTAGTTTTTTGGAACCTTGTCAACCCCTTTCCATGAAAGTGATTTGCACCAGTCTCTGCATAGGGCTACATCAATAGGAAACAAACCATAGAGATAGAACTTCAACTTCTTTATTGCGTCAAGTTTCAAAGAGCTAGCACAAACCGTCTTTGATTTAGAGTTCCAACTACATGTATCCATATAGGAGAAAACAGAGTGAAACCTAAAAATTAAAACTGTTACTGCGAATGAACGGTTTAACCTAGAAGAAAGAAATATGGTGAGCCAAGTGGGATTGGGGTACTGATCATTACCTGAAAGTTTCATCAAGATTGGGTGAAAAAATGTGTCCTGAGATTTAAGGAAACTCGTAGTTTATAGGAAGCTTGGCAACCCCTTTCTATGAAAGTGATTTACGCCAGTCTCTGCTTAGGGCTACATCAACAGGAAACAAACCATAGAGATAGAACTTGGAAATACTTTATTTTGTCAAGTTTCAAAGAGCTAGCACAAACCGTCTTTTATTTAGAGTTCCAACTACATGTATCCATATAAGAGAAAACAGAGTGAAACCTAAAAATTAAAACTGTTACTGCCAACGAACGGTTTAATCAAGAACAACGAAATTTGGTGAGCCAAGTGGATTTGGGGTACTGATCATTACCTGAAAGTGTCATCAAGATTGGGTGAAAACATGTGTGCTGAGATTTCAGGAAACACGTAGTTTTTTGGAAGCTTGGCAACCTCTTTCCATGAAAGTGATATTCGCCAGTCTCTGCTTAGTGCTACATCAATAGGAAACAAACCATAGAGATAGAACATGGAACTATTTATTGTGTCAAGTTTCAAAGAGCTAGCACCAACCGTGTTTGATTTAGAGTTCCAAATACATGTATCCATATAGGAGAAAACAGAGTGAAACCTAAAAATTAAAGCTGTTACTGCCAACGAACGGTTTAACCTAGAAGAAAGAAATATGGTGTTCCAAGTGGGATTGGGGAACTGATCATTACCTGAACGTGTCATCAAGATTGGGTGAAAAAATATGTGCTGAGATTTCAGGAAACTCGTAGTTTTTTGGAAGCTTGTCAACCCCTTTCCATGAAAGTGATTTGCACCAGTCTCTGCATAGGTCTACATCAATAGGAAAAAAACCATAAAGATAAAACTTCAACTTCTTTATTGTGTCAGGTTTCAAAGAGCTAGCACAAACCGTCTTTGATTTAGAGTTCCAACTATATGTATCCATATAGGAGAAAACAGAGAGAAACCTAAAAATTAAAACTGTTACTGCCAACGAACGGTTTAAATTAGAAGAAAGAAATATGGTGAGCAAAGTGGGATTGGGGTAGTGATCATTACCTGAAAGTGTCATCAAGATTGGGTGAAAAAATGTGTGCTGAGATTTCAAAACACGTAGTTTTTTGGAAGCTTGTCCACCCCTTTCCATGAAAGTGATTTGCGCCAGTCTCTGCTTAGGGCTACATCTGTAGGAAACAAACCATGGAGATTGAACTTGGAACTACTTTATTGTGTCAAGTTTCAAAGAGCTAGCACAAACCGTCTTTGATTTAGTGTTCCCACTACATGTATCCATATAGGAGAAAACAGAGTGAAACCTAAAATTTAAAACTGTTACTGCCAACGAACGGTTTAACATAGAAAAACGAAATTTGGTGAGCCAAGTGTGATTGGGGTACTGATGATTACCTGAAAGTGTCATCAAAATTGGGTGAAAACATGTGTGCTGAGATTTCAGGAAACTCGTAGTTTTTTGCAAGCTTGGCAACCCCTTTCCATGAAAGTGATTTGCGCCAGTCTCTGTTTAGGGCTACATCAATAGCAAACAAACCATAGAGACAGAACTTGGAACTAATTTATTGTGTCATGTTTCAAAGAGCTAGCACAAACCGTGTTGGATTTAGAGTTCCAACTACATGTATCCATATAGGAGAAAACAGAGTCAAACCTAAAAATTAAAACTGTTACTGCCAACAAACTGTTTAACCTAGAAGAAAGAAATATGGTGAGCAAAGTGGGATTGGGGTACTGATCATTACCTGAAAGTGTCATCAAGATTGTGTGAAGAAATGTGTGCTGAGATTTCAAAAAACTCGTAGTTTTTTGGAAGATTGGCAAACTCTTCCATGAAAGTGATTTGCACCAGTCTCTGCTTAGGGCTACATCAATAGGAAACAAACCATAGAGATTAAACTTGGAACTACTTTATTGTGTCAAGTTTCAAAGAGCTAGCACAAACCATGTTTGCTTTAGAGTTCCAACTACATGTATCCATATAGGAGAACACAGAGTGAAACCTAATAATTAAAACTGTTACTGCCAACGAACGGTTTAAACTAGAAGAACGAAATTTGGTGTGCCAAGTGGGATTGGGGTACTGATCATTACCTGAACGTGTCATCAAGATTTGGTGAAAAAATGTGTGCTGAGATTTCAGGAAACTCGTAGTTTTTTAGAAGCTAGTCAACCCATTTCCATGAAAGTTATGTGCGCCAGTCTCTGCTTAGGGCTACACATGTAGGAAACAAACCATGGAGATTGAACTTGGAACTAATTTATTGTGTCAAGTTTCAAAGAGATAGCACAAACCGTCTTTGATTTAGTGTTCCCACTGCATGTATCCATATAGGAAAAAACAAAGTGAAACCTAAAAATTAAAACTGTTACTGCCAACGAACGGTTTAACCTAGAAAAACGAAAATTGGTGAGCCAAGTAGGATTGGGGTACTGATCATTTCCTGAAATTGTCATCAAGATTGGGTGAAAACATGTGACCTGAGATTTCAGGAAACTTGTAGTTTTTTGGAAGCTTGTCAACCCCTTTCCATGAAAGTGATTTGCACCAGTCTCTGCCTAGGGCTACATCAATAGGAAACAAACCATAGAGATAGAACTTGGAACTTCTTTATTGTGTCATGTTTCAAAGAGCTAGCACAAACCGTGTTTGAATTCGAGTTCCAAATACATGATTCTGTATAGGAGAAAACAGAGTGAAACCTAAAAATTAAAGCTGTTACTGCCAATGAACGGTTTAACCTAGAAGAACAAATTTGGTGTGCCATTGGGATTGGGGTGCTTATCATTACCTGAACGTGTCATCAAGATTGGGTGAAAAAATGTGTGCTGACATTTCAGGAATCTCGTAGTTTTTTGGAAGCTTGTCAACCCCTTTCCATGAAAGTGATTTGCACCTGTCTCTGCCTAGGGCTACAGCAATAGGAAACAAACCATAGAGGTAGAACTTCAACTTCTTTATTGTGTCAAGTTTCAAAGAGCTAGCACAAACCGTCTTTGATTTAGAGTTCCAACTACATGTATCCATGTAGGAGAAAACAGAGTGAAACCTAAAAATTAAAACAGTTACTGCCAAGAACGGTGTAAACTAGAAGAAAGAAATATGGTGAGCAAAGTGTTATTGGGGTACTGATCATTACCTGAAAGTGTCATCAAGATTGGGTGAAGAAATGTGTGCTGAGATTTCAGGAAACTCGTAGTTTATTGGAAGCTTCGCAACCCCTTTCCATGAAAGTGATTTGTGGCAGTCTCTGCTTATTGCTACATCAATAGGAAACAAACCATAGAGATAGAACTTGGAACTACTGTATTGTGTCAAGTTTCAAAGAGCTAGCACAAACCGTGTTTGATTTAGAGTTCCAACTACATGTATCCATATAGGAGAAAACAGAGTGAAACCTAAAATTAAAGCTGTTACTGCCAACGAACGGTTTAACCTAGAAGAACGAAATTTGGTGTGCCAAGTGGGATTGGGGTAATGATAATTACCTGAACGTGTCATCAAGATTGGGTGAAAAAATGTGTGCTGAGATTTCAGGAAACTCATAGTTTTTTGGAAGCTTGTCAACCCTTTTTCATGAAAGTGATTTGCACCAGTCTCTGCATAGGGCTACATAAATAAGAAACAAACCATAGAGATAGAACTTCACCTTCTTTATTGTGTCAAGTTTCAAAGAGCTAGCACAAACCGTCTTTGATTTAGAGTTCCAACCAAATGTATCCATATAGGAGAAAACAGAGTCAAACCTAAAAATTAAAACTGTTACTGCCAACGAACTGTTTAACCTAGAAAAACGAAATTTGGTGAGCCAAGTGGGATTGGGGTACTGATCATTACCTGAAAGTGTCATCAAGATTGCGTGAAAACATGTGTGCTGAATTTTCAGGAAACCTGTAGTTTTTTGGAAGCTTGGCAACCCCTTTCCATGAAAGTGATTTGCGCCAGTCTCTGCTTAGGGCTACATCAATAGGAAACAAACCATAGAGATAGAACTTGGAACTACTTTATTGTGTCAAGTTTCAAAGAGCTATCACAAACTGTCATTGATTTAGAGTTCCAACTACATGTATCCATATAGGAGAAAACAGAGTGAAATATAAAAATTAAAACTGTTACTGCCAACGAACGGTTTAACCTAGAAGAACAAAATTTGGTGTGCCAAGTGGGATTGGGGTACTGATCATTAACTGAACGTGTCATCAAGATTGGGTGAAAAAATGTGTGCTGAGATTTCAGGAAACTCGTAGTTTTTTGGAAGCTTGTCAACCCCTTTCCATGAAATTGATTTGCACCAGTCTCTGCATAGGGCTACATCAATAGGAAACAAACCATAGAGATAGAACTTCAACTTCTTTATTGTGTCAAGTTTCAAAGAGCTAGCACAAACCGTCTTTGATTTAGAGTTCCAACTACATGTATCCATATAGGAGAAAACAGAGTGAAACCTAAAAATTAAAACTGTTAATGCCAACGAACGGTGTAAACTAGAAGAATGAAATTTGGTGAGCCAAGTGGGATTGGGGTACTGATCATTACCTGAAAGTGTCATCAAGATTGGGTGAAAAAATGTGTGCTGAGATTTCAGGAAACTCGTAGTTTATTGGAAGCTTTTCAACCCCTTTCCATGAAAGTGATTTGCGCCGGTATCTGCTTAGGGCTACATCTGTAGGAAACAAACCATGGAGACGGAACATAGAAGTAATTTATTGAGTCAAATTTCAAAGAGCTAGCACAAACCGTCTTTGATTTAGTGTTCCCACTACATGTATCCATATAGGAGAAAACAGAGTGAAACCTAAAAATTAAAACTGTTACTGCCAACGAATGGTTTAACCTAGAAAAACGTAATTTGGTGAGCCAAGTGGGAATGGGGTACTGATCATTACCTGAAAGTGTCATCAAGATTGGGTGAAAACATGTGTGATGAGATTTCAGGAACCATGTAGTTTTTTGGAAGCTTGGCAACCTCTTTCCATGAAAGTGATTTGCGCCAGTCTCTGCTTAGGGCTACATCAATAGGAAACAAACTATAGTGATAGAACTTGGAACTACTTTATTGTGTCAAGATTCAAAGAGCTAGCACAAACCGTGTTCATCTCTGCATAGGGCTACATCAATAGGAAACAAACCATAGAGATAGAACTTCAACTTCTTTATTGTGTCAGGTTTCAAAGAGCTAGCACAAACCGTCTGTGATTTAGAGTTCCAACTACATGTATCCATATAGGAGAAAACAGAGAGAAACCTAAAAATTAAAAGTGTTACTGCCAACGAACGGTTTAACCTAGAAGAAAGAAATATGGTGAGCAAAGTGGGATTGGGGTACTGATCATTACCTGAAAATGTCATCAAGATTGGGTGAAAAAATGTGTGCTGAGATTTCAGGAAACTCGTAGTTTTTTGGAAGCTTGGCAACCCCTTTCCATGAAAGTGATTTGTGCCGGTCTCTGCTTAGGGCTACATCTGTAGGAAACAAACCATGGAGATTGAACTTGGAACTACTTTATTGTGTCAAGTTTCAAAGAGCTAGCACAAACCGTGTTTGATTTAGAGTTCCAAATACATATATCCATATAGGAGAAAACAGAGTGAAACCTAAAAATTAAAGCTGTTACTGCCAATGAACGGTTTAACCTAGAAGAACAAATTTGGTGTGCCATTGGGATTGGGGTACTTATCATTACCTGAACGTGTCATCAAGATTGGGTGAAAAAATGTGTGCTGACATTTCAGGAATCTCGTAATTTTTTGGAAGCTTGTCAACCCCTTTCCATGAAAGTGATTTGCACCTGTCTCTGCCTAGGGCTACAGCAATAGGAAACAAACCATAGAGGTAGAACTTCAACTTCTTTATTGTGTCAAGTTTCAAAGAGCTAGCACAAACCGTCTTTGATTTAGAGTTCCAACTACATGTATCCATGTAGGAGAAAACAGAGTGAAACCTAAAAATTAAAACAGTTACTGCCAAGAACGGTGTAAACTAGAAGAAAGAAATATGGTGAGAAAAGTGTTATTGGGGTACTGATCATTACCTGAAAGTGTCATCAAGATTGGGTGAAGAAATGTGTGCTGAGATTTCAGGAAACTCGTAGTTTATGGAAGCTTGGCAACCCCTTTCCATGAAAGTGATTTGCGCCAGTCTCTGCTTAGGGCTACATCAATAGGAAACAAACCATAGAGATAGAACTCAGAACTACATTATTGTGTCAAGTTTCAAAGAGCTAGCACAAACCGTGTTTTATTTAGAGTTCCAACTACGTGTATCCATATAGGAGAAAACAGAGTGAAACCTAAAAATTAAAATGTTACTGCCAACGAACGGTTTAACCTAGAAGAACGAAATTTGGTGAGCCAAGTGGGATTGGGGTACTGATCATATCCTGAAATTGTCATCAAGATTGGGTGAAAAAATGTGTGCTGAGATTTCAGGAAACTCGTAGTTTTTTGGAAGCTTGGCAACCCCTTTCCATGAAAGTGATTGGCGCCAGTCTGTTCTTAGGGCTACATCAATAGGAAACAAACCATAGAGATAGGACTTGGAAGTACTTTATTGTGTCAAGTTTCAAAGAGATAGCACAAACGTGTTTGATTTATAGTTCCAACTACATGTATCCATATAGGAGAAAACACAGTGAAATCTAAAAATTAAAACTGTTACTGCCAACGAACGGTTTAACCTAGAAGAACGAAATTTGGTCAGCCAAGTCGGATTGGGGTACTGATCATTACCTCAAAGGGTCATCAAGATTGGGTTAAAAAATGTGTGCTGAGATTTCAGGAAACTCGTAGTTTTTTGGAAGCTTGGCAACCCCTTTCCATGAAAGTAATTTGCGCCAGTCTCTGCTTAGGGCTACATCAATAGGAAACAAACCATAGAGATAGAACTTGGAACCACTATATTGTGTCAAGTTTCAAAGAGCTAGCACAAACCGTGTTCGATTTAGAGTTCCAACTACATGTATCCATATAGGAGAAAACAGAGTGAAACCTAAATATTTAAACTGTTACTGCCAACGAAAGGTTTAACCTAGAAGAACGAAATTTGGTGAGCCAAGTGGGATTGGGGTACTGATAATTACCTGAAAGTGTCATCAAGATTGGGTGAAAAAATGTGTGCTGGGATTTCGGGAAACTCGTAGTTTTTTGGAAGCTTGGCAACGCCTTTCCATGAAAGTGATTTGTGCCGGTCTCTGCTTAGGGCTACATCAATAGGAAACAAACCATAGAAATAGAACTTGGAACTACTTTATTGTGTCAAGTTTCAAAGAGCTAGCACAAACCGTGTTTGATTTAGAGTTCCAACTACATGTATCCATATAGGAGAAAACAGAGTGAAACCTAAAAATTAAAACTGTTACTGCCAACGAACGGTTTAAACTAGAAGACCGAAATTTGGTGAGCCAAGTGGGATTGGGGTATTGATCATATCCTGAAAGTGTCATCAAGATTGGGCGAAAAAATGTGTGCTGAGATTTCAGGAAACTCTTAGTTTTTTGGAAGCTTGGCAACCCCTTTCCATGAAAGTGATTGGCGCCAGTCTGTTCTTAGGGCTACATGAATAGGAAACAAACCATAGAGATAGAACTTGGAACTACTTTATTGTGTCAAGTTTCAAAGAGCTAGCACAAACCGTGTTGGATTTAGAGTTCCAACTACATGTATCCATATAGGAGAAAACACAGTGAAGCCTAAAAATTAAAACTGTTACTGCCAACGAACGGTTTAACCTAGAAGATCGAAATTTGGTGAGCCAAGTGGGATTGGAATACTGATCATTACCTGAAAGTGTCATCAAGATTGGGTGAAAAAATGTGTGCTGTGATTTCGGGAAACTCGTAGTTTTTTGGAAGCTTGGCAACGCCTTTCCATGAAAGTGATTTGTGCCGGTCTCTGCTTAGGGCTACATCAATAGGAAACAATCCAGAGAAATAGAACTTGGAACTAATTTATTGGGTCAAGTTTCAAAGAGCTAGCATAAACCGTGTTTGATTTAGAGTTCCAACTACATGTATCCATATAGGAGAAAACAGAGTGAAACCTAAAAATTAATACTATTACTGCCAACGAACGGTTTAACCTAGGAGAACGAAATTTGGTGAGCCAAGTGGGATCGGGGTCCTGATCATTACCTAAAAGTGTCATCAAGATTGGGTGAAAAAATATGTGCTGAGATTTCAGGAAACTCGTAGTTTTTTGGAAGCTTGGCAACCCCTTTCCATGAAAGTGATTTGCACGAGTCTCTGCTTAGGGCTATGTCAATAGGAAACAAACCATAGAGATAGAACTTGGAACTACTTTATTGTGTCAAGTTTCAAAGAGCTAGCACAAACCGTGTTTGATTTAGAGTTCCAACTACATGTATCCATATAGGAGAAAACAGAGTGAAAACTAAAAATTAATACTGTTACAGCCAACAAACGGTTAAATCTAGAACAACGAAATTTGGTGAGCCAAGTTGGATTGGAGTACTGATCATTACCTGAAAGTGTCATCAAGAGTGGGTGAAAAAATGTGTGCTGAGATTTCAGGAAACTCGTAATTTTTTGGAAGCTTGGCAACCCCTTTCCATGAAAGTGATTTGCGCCAGTTTCTACTTACGGCTACATCAATAGGAAACAAACGATAGAGATAGAACTTGGAACTACTTTATTGTGTCAACTTTCAAAGATCTAGCACAAACCGTGTTTGATTTAGAGTTCCAACTACATGTATCCATATAGGAGAAAACAGAGTGAAACCTAAAAATTAAAACTGTTACTGCCAACGAACGGTTTAACCTACAAGAATGAAATTTGGTGAGCCAAGTGGGATTGGGGTACTGATCATTACCTGAAAGTGTCATCAAAATTGGGTGAAAAAATGTGTGCTGAGATTTCAGGAAACTCGTAGTTTTTTGGAAGTTGGCTACCCCTTTCCATGAAAGTGATTTGCGCTGGTCTCTGCTTAGGGCTACATCTGTAGGAAACAAACCATAGAGATAGAACTTCAACTTCTTTATTGTGTCAAGTTTCAAAGAGCTAGCACAAACCGTCTTTGATTTAGACTTCCAACTACATGTATCCCTATAGGAGAAAACAGAGTGAAACCTAAAAATTAAAACTGTTACTGCCAACGAACGGTGTAAACTAGAAGAAAGAAATATGGTGAGCAAAGTGGGATTGGGGTAGTGATCATTACCTGAAAGTGTCATCAAGATTGGGTGAAAAAATGTGTGCTGAGATTTCAGGAAACTCGTAGTTTCTTGGAAATTTGGCAACCCCTTTCCATGAAAGTGAATTGCGCCAGTCTCTGCTTAGGGCTACATCAATAGGAAACAAACCATAGAGATAGAACATGGAACTACTTTACTGTGTCAAGTTTCAAAGAGCTAGCACAAACCGTGTTTTATTTAGAGTTCCAACTACATGTATCCATATAGGAGAAAACAGAGTGAAACCTAAAAATTAAAGCTGTTACTGCCAACGAACAGTTTAACCTAGAAGAACGAAATTTGGTGTGCCAAGTGGGTTTCAGGTACTGATCATTACCTGAACGTGTCATCAAGATTGGGTGAAAAAATGTGTGCTGAGATTTCAAGAAACTCGTAGTTTTTTGGAACCTTGTCAACCCCTTTCCATGAAAGTGATTTGCACCAGTCTCTGCATAGGGCTACATCAATAGGAAACAAACCATAGAGATAGAACTTCAACTTCTTTATTGCGTCAAGTTTCAAAGAGCTAGCACAAACCGTCTTTGATTTAGAGTTCCAACTACATGTATCCATATAGGAGAAAACAGAGTGAAACCTAAAAATTAAAACTGTTACTGCGAATGAACGGTTTAACCTAGAAGAAAGAAATATGGTGAGCCAAGTGGGATTGGGGTACTGATCATTACCTGAAAGTTTCATCAAGATTGGGTGAAAAAATGTGTCCTGAGATTTAAGGAAACTCGTAGTTTATAGGAAGCTTGGCAACCCCTTTCTATGAAAGTGATTTACGCCAGTCTCTGCTTAGGGCTACATCAACAGGAAACAAACCATAGAGATAGAACTTGGAAATACTTTATTTTGTCAAGTTTCAAAGAGCTAGCACAAACCGTCTTTTATTTAGAGTTCCAACTACATGTATCCATATAAGAGAAAACAGAGTGAAACCTAAAAATTAAAACTGTTACTGCCAACGAACGGTTTAATCAAGAACAACGAAATTTGGTGAGCCAAGTGGATTTGGGGTACTGATCATTACCTGAAAGTGTCATCAAGATTGGGTGAAAACATGTGTGCTGAGATTTCAGGAAACACGTAGTTTTTTGGAAGCTTGGCAACCTCTTTCCATGAAAGTGATATTCGCCAGTCTCTGCTTAGTGCTACATCAATAGGAAACAAACCATAGAGATAGAACATGGAACTATTTATTGTGTCAAGTTTCAAAGAGCTAGCACCAACCGTGTTTGATTTAGAGTTCCAAATACATGTATCCATATAGGAGAAAACAGAGTGAAACCTAAAAATTAAAGCTGTTACTGCCAACGAACGGTTTAACCTAGAAGAAAGAAATATGGTGTTCCAAGTGGGATTGGGGAACTGATCATTACCTGAACGTGTCATCAAGATTTGGTGAAAAAATATGTGCTGAGATTTCAGGAAACTCGTAGTTTTTTGGAAGCTTGGCAACCCCTTTCCATGAAAGTGATTTGCACGAGTCTCTGCTTAGGGCTATGTCAATAGGAAACAAACCATAGAGATAGAACTTGGAACTACTTTATTGTGTCAAGTTTCAAAGAGCTAGCACAAACCGTGTTTGATTTAGAGTTCCAACTACATGTATCCATATAGGAGAAAACAGAGTGAAAACTAAAAATTAATACTGTTACAGCCAACAAACGGTTAAATCTAGAACAACGAAATTTGGTGAGCCAAGTTGGATTGGAGTACTGATCATTACCTGAAAGTGTCATCAAGAGTGGGTGAAAAAATGTGTGCTGAGATTTCAGGAAACTCGTAGTTTTTTGGAAGCTTGTCAACCCCTTTCCATGAAAGTGATTTGCACCAGTCTCTGCATAGGTCTACATCAATAGGAAAAAAACCATAAAGATAAAACTTCAACTTCTTTATTGTGTCAGGTTTCAAAGAGCTAGCACAAACCGTCTTTGATTTAGAGTTCCAACTACATGTATCCATATAGGAGAAAACAGAGAGAAACCTAAAAATTAAAACTGTTACTGCCAACGAACGGTTTAAATTAGAAGAAAGAAATATGGTGAGCAAAGTGGGATTGGGGTAGTGATCATTACCTGAAAGTGTCATCAAGATTGGGTGAAAAAATGTGTGCTGAGATTTCAAAACACGTAGTTTTTTGGAAGCTTGTCCACCCCTTTCCATGAAAGTGATTTGCGCCAGTCTCTGCTTAGGGCTACATCTGTAGGAAACAAACCATGGAGATTGAACTTGGAACTACTTTATTGTGTCAAGTTTCAAAGAGCTAGCACAAACCGTCTTTGATTTAGTGTTCCCACTACATGTATCCATATAGGAGAAAACAGAGTGAAACCTAAAATTTAAAACTGTTACTGCCAACGAACGGTTTAACATAGAAAAACGAAATTTGGTGAGCCAAGTGTGATTGGGGTACTGATGATTACCTGAAAGTGTCATCAAAATTGGGTGAAAACATGTGTGCTGAGATTTCAGGAAACTCGTAGTTTTTTGCAAGCTTGGCAACCCCTTTCCATGAAAGTGATTTGCGCCAGTCTCTGTTTAGGGCTACATCAATAGCAAACAAACCATAGAGACAGAACTTGGAACTAATTTATTGTGTCATGTTTCAAAGAGCTAGCACAAACCGTGTTGGATTTAGAGTTCCAACTACATGTATCCATATAGGAGAAAACAGAGTCAAACCTAAAAATTAAAACTGTTACTGCCAACAAACTGTTTAACCTAGAAGAAAGAAATATGGTGAGCAAAGTGGGATTGGGGTACTGATCATTACCTGAAAGTGTCATCAAGATTGTGTGAAGAAATGTGTGCTGAGATTTCAAAAAACTCGTAGTTTTTTGGAAGATTGGCAAACTCTTCCATGAAAGTGATTTGCACCAGTCTCTGCTTAGGGCTACATCAATAGGAAACAAACCATAGAGATTAAACTTGGAACTACTTTATTGTGTCAAGTTTCAAAGAGCTAGCACAAACCATGTTTGCTTTAGAGTTCCAACTACATGTATCCATATAGGAGAACACAGAGTGAAACCTAATAATTAAAACTGTTACTGCCAACGAACGGTTTAAACTAGAAGAACGAAATTTGGTGTGCCAAGTGGGATTGGGGTACTGATCATTACCTGAACGTGTCATCAAGATTTGGTGAAAAAATGTGTGCTGAGATTTCAGGAAACTCGTAGTTTTTTAGAAGCTAGTCAACCCATTTCCATGAAAGTTATGTGCGCCAGTCTCTGCTTAGGGCTACACATGTAGGAAACAAACCATGGAGATTGAACTTGGAACTAATTTATTGTGTCAAGTTTCAAAGAGATAGCACAAACCGTCTTTGATTTAGTGTTCCCACTGCATGTATCCATATAGGAAAAAACAAAGTGAAACCTAAAAATTAAAACTGTTACTGCCAACGAACGGTTTAACCTAGAAAAACGAAATTTGGTGAGCCAAGTAGGATTGGGGTACTGATCATTTCCTGAAATTGTCATCAAGATTGGGTGAAAACATGTGAGCTGAGATTTCAGGAAACTTGTAGTTTTTTGGAAGCTTGTCAACCCCTTTCCATGAAAGTGATTTGCACCAGTCTCTGCCTAGGGCTACATCAATAGGAAACAAACCATAGAGATAGAACTTGGAACTTCTTTATTGTGTCATGTTTCAAAGAGCTAGCACAAACCGTGTTTGAATTCGAGTTCCAAATACATGATTCTGTATAGGAGAAAACAGAGTGAAACCTAAAAATTAAAACTGTTACTGCCAACGAACGGTTTAACTTAGAAGAAAGAAATATGGTGAGCCAAGTGGGATTGGGGTACTGATCATTACCTGAAAGTTTCATCAAGATTGGGTGAAAAAATGTGTGCTGAGATTTCAGGAAACTCGTAGTTTATTGGAAGCTTTTCAACCCCTTTCCATGAAAGTGATTTGCGCCGGTATCTGCTTAGGGCTACATCTGTAGGAAACAAACCATGGAGACGGAACATAGAAGTAATTTATTGTGTCAAGTTTCAAAGAGCTAGCACAAACCGTGTTTGATTTAGAGTTCCAAATACATATATCCATATAGGAGAAAACAGAGTGAAACCTAAAAATTAAAGCTGTTACTGCCAATGAACGGTTTAACCTAGAAGAACAAATTTGGTGTGCCATTGGGATTGGGGTGCTTATCATTACCTGAACGTGTCATCAAGATTGGGTGAAAAAATGTGTGCTGACATTTCAGGAATCTCGTAGTTTTTTGGAAGCTTGTCAACCCCTTTCCATGAAAGTGATTTGCACCTGTCTCTGCCTAGGGCTACAGCAATAGGAAACAAACCATAGAGGTAGAACTTCAACTTCTTTATTGTGTCAAGTTTCAAAGAGCTAGCACAAACCGTCTTTGATTTAGAGTTCCAACTACATGTATCCATGTAGGAGAAAACAGAGTGAAACCTAAAAATTAAAACAGTTACTGCCAAGAACGGTGTAAACTAGAAGAAAGAAATATGGTGAGCAAAGTGTTATTGGGGTACTGATCATTACCTGAAAGTGTCATCAAGATTGGGTGAAGAAATGTGTGCTGAGATTTCAGGAAACTCGTAGTTTATTGGAAGCTTCGCAACCCCTTTCCATGAAAGTGATTTGTGGCAGTCTCTGCTTAGGGCTACATCAATAGGAAACAAACCATAGAGATAGAACTTGGAACTACTGTATTGTGTCAAGTTTCAAAGAGCTAGCACAAACCGTGTTTGATTTAGAGTTCCAACTACATGTATCCATATAGGAGAAAACAGAGTGAAACCTAAAATTAAAGCTGTTACTGCCAACGAACGGTTTAACCTAGAAGAACGAAATTTGGTGTGCCAAGTGGGATTGGGGTAATGATAATTACCTGAACGTGTCATCAAGATTGGGTGAAAAAATGTGTGCTGAGATTTCAGGAAACTCATAGTTTTTTGGAAGCTTGTCAACCCTTTTTCATGAAAGTGATTTGCACCAGTCTCTGCATAGGGCTACATAAATAAGAAACAAACCATAGAGATAGAACTTCACCTTCTTTATTGTGTCAAGTTTCAAAGAGCTAGCACAAACCGTCTTTGATTTAGAGTTCCAACTACATGTATCCATATAGGAGAAAACAGAGTCAAACCTAAAAATTAAAACTGTTACTGCCAACGAACTGTTTAACCTAGAAAAACGAAATTTGGTGAGCCAAGTGGGATTGGGGTACTGATCATTACCTGAAAGTGTCATCAAGATTGCGTGAAAACATGTGTGCTGAATTTTCAGGAAACCTGTAGTTTTTTGGAAGCTTGGCAACCCCTTTCCATGAAAGTGATTTGCGCCAGTCTCTGCTTAGGGCTACATCAATAGGAAACAAACCATAGAGATAGAACTTGGAACTACTTTATTGTGTCAAGTTTCAAAGAGCTATCACAAACTGTCTTTGATTTAGAGTTCCAACTACATGTATCCATATAGGAGAAAACAGAGTGAAATCTAAAAATTAAAACTGTTACTGCCAACGAACGGTTTAACCTAGAAGAACAAAATTTGGTGTGCCAAGTGGGATTGGGGTACAGATCATTAACTGAACGTGTCATCAAGATTGGGTGAAAAAATGTGTGCTGAGATTTCAGGAAACTCGTAGTTTTTTGGAAGCTTGTCAACCCCTTTCCATGAAATTGATTTGCACCAGTCTCTGCATAGGGCTACATCAATAGGAAACAAACCATAGAGATAGAACTTCAACTTCTTTATTGTGTCAAGTTTCAAAGAGCTAGCACAAACCGTCTTTGATTTAGAGTTCCAACTACATGTATCCATATAGGAGAAAACAGAGTGAAACCTAAAAATTAAAACTGTTAATGCCAACGAACGGTGTAAACTAGAAGAATGAAATTTGGTGAGCCAAGTGGGATTGGGGTACTGATCATTACCTGAAAGTGTCATCAAGATTGGGTGAAAAAATGTGTGCTGAGATTTCAGGAAACTCGTAGTTTATTGGAAGCTTTTCAACCCCTTTCCATGAAAGTGATTTGCGCCGGTATCTGCTTAGGGCTACATCTGTAGGAAACAAACCATGGAGACGGAACATAGAAGTAATTTATTGTGTCAAATTTCAAAGAGCTAGCACAAACCGTCTTTGATTTAGTGTTCCCACTACATGTATCCATATAGGAGAAAACAGAGTGAAACCTAAAAATTAAAACTGTTACTGCCAACGAATGGTTTAACCTAGAAAAACGTAATTTGGTGAGCCAAGTGGGAATGGGGTACTGATCATTACCTGAAAGTGTCATCAAGATTGGGTGAAAACATGTGTGATGAGATTTCAGGAACCATGTAGTTTTTTGGAAGCTTGGCAACCTCTTTCCATGAAAGTGATTTGCGCCAGTCTCTGCTTAGGGCTACATCAATAGGAAACAAACTATAGTGATAGAACTTGGAACTACTTTATTGTGTCAAGTTTCAAAGAGCTAGCACAAACCGTGTTCATCTCTGCATAGGGCTACATCAATAGGAAACAAACCATAGAGATAGAACTTCAACTTCTTTATTGTGTCAGGTTTCAAAGAGCTAGCACAAACCGTCTGTGATTTAGAGTTCCAACTACATGTATCCATATAGGAGAAAACAGAGAGAAACCTAAAAATTAAAAGTGTTACTGCCAACGAACGGTTTAACCTAGAAGAAAGAAATATGGTGAGCAAAGTGGGATTGGGGTACTGATCATTACCTGAAAATGTCATCAAGATTGGGTGAAAAAATGTGTGCTGAGATTTCAGGAAACTCGTAGTTTTTTGGAAGCTTGGCAACCCCTTTCCATGAAAGTGATTTGTGCCGGTCTCTGCTTAGGGCTACATCTGTAGGAAACAAACCATGGAGATTGAACTTGGAACTACTTTATTGTGTCAAGTTTCAAAGAGCTAGCACAAACCGTGTTTGATTTAGAGTTCCAAATACATATATCCATATAGGAGAAAACAGAGTGAAACCTAAAAATTAAAGCTGTTACTGCCAATGAACGGTTTAACCTAGAAGAACAAATTTGGTGTGCCATTGGGATTGGGGTACTTATCATTACCTGAACGTGTCATCAAGATTGGGTGAAAAAATGTGTGCTGACATTTCAGGAATCTCGTAGTTTTTTGGAAGCTTGTCAACCCCTTTCCATGAAAGTGATTTGCACCTGTCTCTGCCTAGGGCTACAGCAATAGGAAACAAACCATAGAGGTAGAACTTCAACTTCTTTATTGTGTCAAGTTTCAAAGAGCTAGCACAAACCGTCTTTGATTTAGAGTTCCAACTACATGTATCCATGTAGGAGAAAACAGAGTGAAACCTAAAAATTAAAACAGTTACTGCCAAGAACGGTGTAAACTAGAAGAAAGAAATATGGTGAGCAAAGTGTTATTGGGGTACTGATCATTACCTGAAAGTGTCATTAAGATTGGGTGAAGAAATGTGTGCTGAGATTTCAGGAAACTCGTAGTTTATGGAAGCTTGGCAACCCCTTTCCATGAAAGTGATTTGCGCCAGTCTCTGCTTAGGGCTACATCAATAGGAAACAAACCATAGAGATAGAACTCAGAACTACATTATTGTGTCAAGTTTCAAAGAGCTAGCACAAACCGTGTTTGATTTAGAGTTCCAACTACATGTATCCATATAGGAGAAAACACAGTGAAACCTAAAAATTCAAGCTATTACTGCAAACGAACGGTTTAACCTAGAAGAACGAAATTTGGTGTGCCAAGTGGGATTGGGGTACTGATCATTACCTGAACGTGTCATCAAGATTGGGTGAAAAAATGTGTGCTGAGATTTCAGGAAACTCATAGTTTTTTGGAAGCTTGTCAACCCCTTTTCATGAAAGTGATTTGCACCAGTCTCTGCATAGGGCTACATAAATAGGAAACAAACCATAGAGATAGAACTTCAACTTCTTTATTGTGTCAAGTTTGAAAGAGCTAGCACAAACTGTCTTTGATTTAGAGTTCCAACTACATGTATTTATATAGGAGAAAACAGAGTCAAACCTAAAAATTAAAACTGTTACTGCCAACGAACTGTTTAACCTAGAAGAAAGAAATATGGTGAGCAAAGTGGGATTCGGGTACTGATCATTACCTGAAAGTGTCATCAAGATTGGGTGAAAACATGTGTGCTGAGATTTCAGGAAACTCATAGTTTTTTGGAAGCTTGGCAACCCCTTTCCATGAAAGTGATTTGCGCCAGTCTCTGCTTAGGGCTACATCAATAGGAAACAAACCATAGAGATAGAACTTGGAACTACTTTATTGTGTCAAGTTTCAAAGAGCTAGCACAAACCGTGTTTGATTTAGAGTTCCAACTACATGTATCCATATAGGAGAAAACAGAGTCAAACCTAAAAATTAAAACTGTTACTGCCAACGAACGGTTTAATCAAGAACAACGAAATTTGGTGAGCCAAGTGGGATTGGGGTACTGATCTTTACCTGAAAGTGTCATCAATATTGTGTGAAAAAATGTGTGCTGAGATTTCAGGAAACTCGTAGTTTTTTGGAAGCTTGGCAACACCTTTCCATGAAAGAGATTTGCGCCAGTCTCTGCTTAGGGCTACATCAATAGGAAACAAACCATAGAGATAGAACTTGCAACTACTTTATTGTGTCAAGTTTCAAAGAGCTAGCACAAACCGTCTTTGATTTAGTGTTCCAAATACATGTATCCATATAGGAGAAAACAGAGTGAAACCTAAAAATTAAAGCTGTTACTGCCAACGAACGGTTTAACCTAGAAGAAAGAAATACGGTGTTCCAAGTGGGATTGGGGAACTGATCATTACCTGAACGTGTCATCAAGATTGGGTGAAAAAATGTGTGATGAGATTTCAGGAAACTCGTAGTTTTTTGGAAGCTTGGCCACCCCTTTCCATGAAAGTGATTTGCAGCAGTCTCTGCATAGGGCTACATCAATAGGAAACAAACCATAGAGATAGAACTTCAACTTCTTTATTGTGTCAAGTTTCAAAGAGCTAGCAGAAACCGTCTTTGATTTAGAGTTCCAACTACATGTATCCATATAGGAGAAAACAGAGTCAAACCTAAAAATTAAAACTGTTACTGCCAACGAACGGAGTAAAGTAGAAGAAAGAAATATGGTGAGCAAAGTGGGATTGGGGTACTGATCATTACCTGAAAGTGTCATCAAGATTGGGTGAAGAAATGTATGCTGAGATTTCAGGAAACTCGTAGTTTTTTGGAAGCTTGGCAACCCCTTTCCATGAAAGTGATTTGCACGAGTCTCTGCTTAGGGCTACATCAATAGGAAACAAACCATAGAGATAGAACTTGCAACTACTTTATTTTGTCAAGTTTCAAAGAGCTAGCACAAACCGTGTTTGATTTAGAGTTCCAACTACATGTATCCATATAGGAGAAAACAGAGTGAAACCTAAAAATTAAAGCTGTTACTGCCAACGAAAGGTTTAACCTAGAAGAACGAAATTTGGTGTGCCAAGTGGGATTGGGGTACTGATCATTACCTGAAAGTGTCATCAAGATTGGGTGAAAACATGTGTGCTGAGATTTCAGGAAACTCGTAGTTTTTTGGAAGCTTGGCAACCCCTTTGCATGAAAGTGATTTGCGCCAGTCTCTGCTTAGGGCTACATCAATAGGAAACAAACCATAGAGATAGAACTTGGAACTACTTTATTGTGTCAGTTTAAAAGAGCTAGCACAAACCGTGTTTGATGTAGAGTTCCAACTACATGTATCCATATAGGAGAAAACAGAGTGAAACCTAAAAATTAAAACTGTTACTGCCAACGAACGGTTTAACCTAGAAGAATGAAATTTGGTTAGCAAAGTGGGATTAGGGTACTGATAATTACCTGAAAGTGTCATCAAGATTGGTTGAAAACATTTGTGCTGATATTTCAGGAAACTCGTAGTTTTTTTGAAGCTTGGCAACCTCTTTCCATCAAAGTGATTGGCGCCAGTCTCTGCTTAGGGCTACATCAATAGGAAACAAACCATAGAGATAGAACTTGGAACTACTTTATTGTGTCAAGTTTCAAAGAGCTAGCACAAACCGTGTTTGATTTCGAGTTCCAACTAAATGATTCCATATAGGAGAAAACAGAGTGAAACCTAAAAATTAATACTGTTACTGCCAACGAACGGTTTAACCTAGAAGAAAGAAATATGGTGAGCCAAGTGGGACTGGGGTACTGATCATTACCTGAAAGTGTCATCAAGATTGGGTGAAAACATGTGTGATGAGATTTCAGGAAACACGTAGTTTTTTGGAAGCTTGGCAACCTCTTTCCATGAAAGTGATTTGTGCCAGTCTCTGCTTAGGGCTACATCAATAGGAAACAAACTATAGTGATAGAACTTGGAACTACTTTATTGTGTCAAGTTTCAAAGAGCTAGCTCAAACCGTGTTCATCTCTGCATAGGGCTACATCAATAGGAAACAAACCATAGAGATAGAACTTCAACTTCCTTATTGTGTCAGGTTTCAAAGAGCTAGCACAAACCATCTTTGATTTAGAGTTCCAACTACATGTATCCATATAGGAGAAAACAGAGAGAAACCTAAAAATTAAAACTGTTACTGCCAATGAACGGTTTAACCTTGAAGAAAGAATTATGGTGAGCAAAGTGGAATTGGGGTACTGATCATTACCTGAAAGTGCCATCAAGATTGGGTGAAAAAATGTGTGCTGAGATTTCAGGAAACTCGTAGTTTTTTGGAAGCTTGGCAACCCCTTTCCATGAAAGTGATTTGCGCCGGTCTCTGCTTAGGGCTACATCTGTAAGAAACAAACCATGGAGTTTGAACTTGGAACTACTTTATTGTGTCAAGTTTCAAAGAGCTAGCACAAAGCGTCTTTGATTTAGAGTTCCCACTACATGTATCCATATAGGAGAAAACAGAGTGAAACCTAAAAATTAAAACTGTTACTGCCAACGAACAGTTAACCGAGAAGAATGAAATATGTTGAGCCAAGTGGGATTGGGGTACTGATCATTACCTGAAAGTGTCATCAAGATTGGTGAAAAATTGTGTGCTGGGATTTCAGGAAACTCGTAGTTTTTTGGAAGCTTGGCAAAACCTTTCCATGAAAGTGATTTGCGCCAGTCTCTACTTAGGGCTACTTCAATAGGAAACAAACCATAGAGATAGAACTTGGAAATAATTTATTGTGTCAAGTTTCAAAGAGCTAGCTCAAACCGTCTTTGATTTAGAGTTCCAACTACATGTATCCATATAGGAGAAAACAAAGTGAAACCTAAAAATTTAAACTGTTACTGCCAACGAACGGTTTAACCGAGAAGAATGAAATATGGTGAGCCAAGTGGGATTGGGGTACTGATCATTACCTGAAAGTGTCATCAAGTTTGGGTGACAAAATGTATGCTGAGATTTCAGGAAACTTGTAGTTTTTTGGAAGCTTGGCAACCCCTTTCCATGAAAGTGATTTGCGCCAGTCTCTGCTTAGGGCTACATCAATAGGAAACAAACCATAGAGATAGAACTTGGAACTATTAATTGTGTCAAGTTTCAAACAGCTATCACAAACCGTCTTTGATTTAGAGTTCCAACTGCATGTATCCATATAGGAGAAAACAGAGTGAAACCTAAAAATTTAAACTGTTACTGCCAACAAACGGTTTAACCGAGAAGAATGAAATATGGTGAGCCAAGAGGGATTGGGGTACTGATCATTACCTTAAAGTGTCATCAAGATTGGGTGAAAAATTGTGTGCTGAGATTTCAGGAAACTCGTAGTTTTTTGGAAGCTTGGCAACACATTTCCATGAAAGTGATTTGCGCCAGTCTCTTCATAGGGCTACTTCAATAGGAAACAAACCATAGAGATAGAACTTGGAAATACTTTATTGTGTCAAGTTTCAAAGAGCTAGCTCAAACCGTCTTTGATTTAGAGTTCCAACTACAAATATCCATATAGGAGAATACAGAGTGAAACCTAAAAATTAAAACTGATACGGCCAACGAACGGTTTAACCTAGAAGAACGAAATTTGGTGTGACAAGTGGGATCTGGGTACTGATCATTACCTGAACGTGTCATCAAGATTGGGTGAAAAAATGGGAGCTGAGATTTCAGGAAACTCGTAGTTTTTTGGAAGCTTGTCAACCCCTTTCAATGAAAGTGATTTGCACCTGTCTCTGCATAGGGCTACATCAATAGGAAACAAACCATAGAGATAGAACTTGGAACTACTTTACTGTGTCAAGTTTCAAAGAGCTAGCACAAACCGTGTTTGATTTAGAGTTCCAACTACATGTATCCATATAGGAGAAAACAGAGTGAAACCTAAAAATTAAAACTCTTACTGCCAACGAACGGTTTAATCTAGAAGAACGAAATTTGGTGAGCCAAAAGGACTTGGGTTACTGATCATTACCTGAAAGTGTCATCAAGTTTGGGTGAAAAAATGTGTGCTGAGATTTAAGGAAACTCGTAGTTTTTTTGGAATCTTGGCAACCCGTTTCCATGAAAGTGATTTGCACCAGTCTCTGCTTAGGGCTACATCAATAAGAAACAAACCATAGAGATAGAACTTGGAACTACTTTATTGTGTCAAGTTTCAAAGAGCTAGCACAAACCCTGTTTGATTTAGAGTTCAAACTACATGTATCCATATAGGAGAAAACGGAGTGAAACCTAAAAATTAAAACTGTTACTGCCAACGAACGGTTTAACCTAGAAGAACGAAATTTGGTGAGCCAAGTGGGATTGGGGTACTGATCATTACTTGAAAGTGTCATCAAGATTGGGTGAAAAAATGGGAGCTGAGATTTCAGGAAACTCGTAGTTTTTTGGAAGCTTGGCAGCTTCTTTCCATGAAAGTGATTTTGGCTGGTCTCTGCTTAGGGGTACATCAATATTAAACAAACCATAGAGATAGAACTTGGAACTACTTTATTGTGTCAAATTTCAAAGAATTAGCACAAACCGTTTTTGATATAGTGTTCCAACTACATATATCCATATAGGAGAAAACAGAATGAAACTTAAAAATTAAAAATGTTACTGCCAACGAACGGTTTAACCTAGAAGAATGAAATTTGGTGAGCCAAGTGGGATTGGGGTACTGATCTTTACCTGAAAGTGTCATCAAGATTGGGTTAAAAAATGTGTGCTGTGATTTCAGGAAACTCGTAGTTTTTTGGAAGCTTCGCAACACCTTTCCATGACAGTGATTTGCGCCGGTCTCTGCTTAGTGCTACTTCAATAGGAAACAATCCATACTGAAAGAACTTGGAACTACTTTATTGTGTCAAGTTTCAAAGAGCTAGCACAAACCGTGTTTGATTTAGAGTTCCAACTACATATATCAATATAGGAGAAAACAGAGTGAAACCTAAAAATTATACTGTTAGTGCCAACGAACGGTTTAACCTAGAAGAACGAAATTTGGTGATCCAAGTGGGATTGGGGTACTGATCATTACCTGAAAGTGTCATCAAGATTGGGTGAAAAAATGTGTGCTGAGATTTCAGGAAACTCGTAGTTTTTTGGAAGCTTCGCAACCACTTTCCATGAAAGTGATTTGCGTTGGTCTCTGCTTAGGGCTACATCAATAGGAAACAAACCATAGAGATAGTACTTGGAACTACTTTATTTGGTCAAGTTTCAAAGAGTTAGCACAAACCGTGTTTGATTTAGAGTTCTAAATACAAGTATCCATACAGGAGAAAACAGAGTGAAACCTAAAATTTAAAACTGTTACTGTCAACGAACAGTTTAACCTAGAAGAATGAAATTTGGTGAGCCAAGTGGGATTGGGGTACTAATCATTACCTGAAAGTGTCATCCTGATTGGGAGAAAAATTGTGTGCTGAGATTTTATGAAACTCGTAGTTTTTTTGGGAGCTTGGCAACCCACGTCCATGAAAGTAATTTGCGGCAGTCTCTGCTTAGGGCTACATCAATAGGAAACAAACCATAGAGATAGAACTTGGAACTACTTTATTGTGTCAAGTTTCAAAGAGCTAGCACAAACCGTGTTTGATTTAATGTTCCAACTACATGTATCTATATAGGAGAAAACAGAGTGAAACCTAAAAATTAAAACTGTTACTGCCAACGAACTGTTTAACCTAGAAGAATGAAATTTGGTGAGCCAAGTGGGATTGGGGTACTGATCATTACCTGAAAGTGTCATCTGGATTGGGTGAAAAAATGTGTGCTGAGATTTCAGAAAACTCGTAGTTTTTTGGAAGCTTTGCAACCCCTTTCCATGAAAGTGATTTGCGCCAGTCTCTGCCTAGGGCTACATCAATAGGAAACAAACCATAGAGATAGAACTTGGAACTACTTTATTGTGTCAAGTTTCAAAGAGCTAGCACAAACCGTGTTTGATTTAGAGTTCCAACAACATGTATACATATAGGAGAAAACAGAGTGAAACATAAAAATTAAAACTGTTACTGCCAACGAACGGTTTAACCTAGAAGAACGAAATTTGGTGAGCCAAGTAGGATTGGGTACTGATCATTACCTGAAAGTGTCATCAAGATTGGGTGAAAAAATGTGTGCTGAGGTTTCAAAAAACTCGTAGTATTTTGGAAGCTTGGCAACCCCTTTCCATTAAAGTGATTTGCGCCGGTCTCTGCTTAGGGCTACATCAATAGGAAACAAACCATAGAGATAGAACTTGGAACTACTTTATTGTGTCAAGTTTCAAAGAGCTAGCACAAACCGTGTTTGATTTAGAGTTCCAAATACATGTATCTATATAGGATTAAACAGAGTGAAACCTAAAAATTAAAACTGTTACTGACAAAGAACGGTTTAACCTAGAAAAACGAAATTTGGTGAGCCAAGTGGGATTGGCGTACTGATCATTTTCTGAAAGTGCCATCAAGATTGGGTGAAAAAATGTGTGCTGAGATTTCATGAAACTCGTAGTTTTGTGGAAGCTTGGCAACCACTTTCCATGAAAGTGATTTGCGCAAGTCTCTGCTTAGGTCTACATCAATAAAAAACAAACCATAGAGATAGAACTTGGAACTACTTTATTGTGTCAAGTTTCAAAGAGCTAGCAGAAACCTTCTTTGATTTAGACTTCCAAATACATGTATCCATATAGGAGAAAACAGAGTGAAACCTAAATATTAAAACTGTTACTGCCAACGAACGGTTTAAAGTAGAAGAACTAAATTTTGTGAGCCAAGTGGGATTGGGGTACTGATCATTATCTGAAAGTGTCATCAAGATTGGGTGAAAAAATGTGTGCTGAGATTTCAGGAAACTTGTAGTTTTTTGGAAGCTTGGCAACCCCTTTCCATGAAAGTGATTTGCGCCAGTCTCTGCTTAGGGCTACATCAATAGGAAACAAACCATAGATTTGGAACTTGGAACTACTTTATTGTGTCACGTTTCAAAGAGCTAGCACAAACCGTGTTTGATTTAGAGTTGCAACTACATGTATATATATAGGAGAAAACAGGGTGAATCCTAAAAATTAAAACTGTTACTGCCAACGAACGGTTTAACCAAGAAGAACGAAATTTGGTGAGCCAAGTGGGATTGGGGTACTGATCATTACCTGAAAGTGCCATCAAGATTGGGTGAAAAAATATGTGCTGAGATTTCAGGAATCTCATAGTTTTTTGGAAGCTTGGCAACCCCTTTCCATGTAAGTGATTTGCGCTGGTCTCTGCTTAGGGCTACATCAATAGGAAACAAACCATAGAGATAGAACTTGGAACTACTTTATTGTGTCAAGTTTCAAAGAGCTAGCACAAACCGTGTTTGATTTAGAGTTGCAACTACATGTATCCATATAGGAGAAAACAGAGTGAAACCTAAAAATTAAAACTGTTACTGCCAACGAACGGTTTAACCTAGAAGAACGAAATTTGGTGAGCCAAGTGGGATTGGGGTACTGATCATTACCTGAAAGTGCCATCAAGATTGGGTGAAAAAATGTGTGCTGAGATTTCAGGAATCTCGTAGTTTTTTGGAAGCTTGGCAACCCCTTTCCATGAAAGTGATTTGCGCCAGTTTCTACTTACGGCTACATCAATAGGAAACAAACCATAGAGATAGAACTTGGAACTACTTTATTGTGTCAAGTTTCAAAGAGCTAGCACAAACCGTGTTTGATTTAATGTTCCAACTACATGTATCCATTAGGAGAAAACAGAGTGAAACCTAAAAATTAAAACTGTTACTGCCAACGAACTGTTTAACCTAGAAGAATGAAATTTGGTGAGCCAAGTGGGATTGGGGTACTGATCATTACCTGAAAGTGTCATCCGGATTGGGTGAAAAAATGTGTGCTGAGATTTCAGAAAACTCGTAGTTTTTTGTAAGCTTGGCAACCTCTTTCAATGAAAGTGATTTGCGCCAGTCTCTGCTTAGGGCTACATCAATAGGAAACAAACCATAGAGACAGAACTTGGAACTACTTTATTGTGTCAAGTTTCAAAGAGCTAGCACAAACCGTGTTAGATTTAGAGTTCCAACTACATGTATCCATATAGGAGAAAACAGAGTGAAACCTACATATTAAAACTGTTACTGTCAACGAACGGTTTAACCTAGAAGAACGAAATTTGGTGAGCCAAAAGTGATTGGGGTACTGATCATTACCTGAAAGTGCATCCGGATTGGGAGAAAAAATGTGTGCTTAGATTTCATTAAACTCGTAGTTTTTTGGAAGCTTGGCATCCCCTTTCCATGAAAGTAATTTGTGCCAGTTTCTGCTTACAGCTACATCAATAGGAAACAAACCATAGAGATAGAACTTGGAACTATATTATTGTGTCAAGTTTCAAAGAGCTAGCACAAACTGTGTTTGATTTAGAGTTCCAAATACATATATCCATATAGGAGAAAACAGAGTGAAACCTAAATATTAAAACTGTTACTGCCAACGAATGGTTTAACCTAGAAGAACGAAATTTGGTGAGCCAAGTGGGATTGGGGTACTGATCATTACCTGAAAGTGTCATCAAGATTGGGTGAAAAAATGTGTGCTGAGATTTCAGGAAACTCGTAGTTTTTTGGAAGCTTTGCAACCCCTTTCCATGAAAGTGATTTGCGACAGTGTCTGCGTAGGGCTACATCAACAGGAAACAAACCATAGAGATAGAACTTGGAACTACTTTATTGTGTCAAGTTTCAAAGAGCTAGCACAAACCGTGTGTGATTTAGAGTTCCAACTACATGTATCCATATAGGAGAAAACAGACTGAAACCTAAAAATTAAAACTGTTACTGCCAACGAACGGTTTAACCTAAAAGAACAAAATTTGGTGAGCCAAGTGGGATTTTGGTACTGATCATTACCTGAAAGTGTCATCAAGATTGGGTGAAAAAATGTGTGTTGAGATTTCAGGAAACTCGTAGTTTTTTGGAAGCTTTGCAACCACTTTCCATGAAAGTGATTTGCGCCAGTCTCTGCTTATGGCTACATCAATAGGAAACAATCCATAGAGATAGAACTTGGAACTACTTTATTGTGTCAAGTTTCAAAGAGCTAGCACAAACCGTGTTTGATTTATAGTTCCAATTACATGTATCCATATAGGAGAAAACAGAGTGAAACCTAAAAATTAAAACTCTTACTGTCAACGAACGGTTTAACCTAGAAGAATGAAATTTGTTGAGCCAAGTGGGATTGGGGTACTGATCATTACCTGAAAGTGTCATCCTGATTGGGAGAAAAATTGTGTGCTGAGATTTCATGAAACTCGTAGTTTTTTGGAAGCTTGGCAACACACGTCCATGAAAGTAATTTGCGCCAGTCTCTGATTAGGGCTACATCAATAGGAAACAAACCATAGAGATAGAACTTGGAACTGCTTTATTGTGTCAAGTTTCAAAGAGCTAGCACAAACCGTATTTGAATTAATGTTCCAACTACATGTATCCATTTAGGAGAAAACAGAGTGAAACCTAAAAATTAAAACTGTTACTGCCAATGAACTGTTTAACCTAGAAGAATGAAATTTGGTGAGCCAAGTGGGATTGGTGTAGTGATCATTACCTGAAAGTGTCATCCGGATTGGGTGAAAAAATGTGTGCTGAGATTTCAGGAAACTCGTAGTTTTTTTTGAAGCTTGGCAACCACTTTTCATGTAAGTGAATTGCGCCAGTCTGTGCTAGGGCTACATCAATAGGAAACAAATCATAGAGATAGATCTTGGAACTACTTTATTGTGTCAAGTTTCAAAGAGCTAGCACAAACCGTGTTTGATTTAGAGTTCCAACTACACGTATCCATATAGGAGAAAACAGAGTGAAACCTAAAAATTAAAACTGTTACTGCCAACGAACTGTTTAACCTAGAAGAATGAAATTTGGTGAGCCAAGTGGGATTGGGGTACTGATCATTACCTGAAAGTGTCATCAAGATTGGGTGAAAACATGTGTGCTGAGATTTCAGGAAACACGTAGTTTTTTGGAAGCTTGGCAACCTCTTTCCATGAAAGTGATATTCGCCAGTCTCTGCTTAGTGCTACATCAATAGGAAACAAACCATAGAGATAGAACATGGAACTATTTATTGTGTCAAGTTTCAAAGAGCTAGCACCAACCGTGTTTGATTTAGAGTTCCAAATACATGTATCCATATAGGAGAAAACAGAGTGAAACCTAAAAATTAAAGCTGTTACTGCCAACGAACGGTTTAACCTAGAAGAAAGAAATATGGTGTTCCAAGTGGGATTGGGGAACTGATCATTACCTGAACGTGTCATCAAGATTGGGTGAAAAAATGTGTGCTGAGATTTCAGGAAACTCGTAGTTTTTTGGAAGCTTGTCAACCCCTTTCCATGAAAGTGATTTGCACCAGTCTCTGCATAGGTCTACATCAATAGGAAAAAAACCATAAAGATAAAACTTCAACTTCTTTATTGTGTCAGGTTTCAAAGAGCTAGCACAAACCGTCTTTGATTTAGAGTTCCAACTACATGTATCCATATAGGAGAAAACAGAGAGAAACCTAAAAATTAAAACTGTTACTGCCAACGAACGGTTTAAATTAGAAGAAAGAAATATGGTGAGCAAAGTGGGATTGGGGTAGTGATCATCACCTGAAAGTGTCATCAAGATTGGGTGAAAAAATGTGTGCTGAGATTTCAAAACACGTAGTTTTTTGGAAGCTTGTCCACCCCTTTCCATGAAAGTGATTTGCGCCAGTCTCTGCTTAGGGCTACATCTGTAGGAAACAAACCATGGAGATTGAACTTGGAACTACTTTATTGTGTCAAGTTTCAAAGAGCTAGCACAAACCGTCTTTGATTTAGTGTTCCCACTACATGTATCCATATAGGAGAAAACAGAGTGAAACCTAAAATTTAAAACTGTTACTGCCAACGAACGGTTTAACATAGAAAAACGAAATTTGGTGAGCCAAGTGTGATTGGGGTACTGATGATTACCTGAAAGTGTCATCAAAATTGGGTGAAAACATGTGTGCTGAGATTTCAGGAAACTCGTAGTTTTTTGCAAGCTTGGCAACCCCTTTCCATGAAAGTGATTTGCGCCAGTCTCTGTTTAGGGCTACATCAATAGCAAACAAACCATAGAGACAGAACTTGGAACTAATTTATTGTGTCATGTTTCAAAGAGCTAGCACAAACCGTGTTGGATTTAGAGTTCCAACTACATGTATCCATATAGGAGAAAACAGAGTCAAACCTGAAAATTAAAACTGTTACTGCCAACAAAATGTTTAACCTAGAAGAAAGAAATATGGTGAGCAAAGTGGGATTGGGGTACTGATCATTACCTGAAAGTGTCATCAAGATTGTGTGAAGAAATGTGTGCTGAGATTTCAAAAAACTCGTAGTTTTTTGGAAGATTGGCAAACTCTTCCATGAAAGTGATTTGCACCAGTCTCTGCTTAGGGCTACATCAATAGGAAACAAACCATAGAGATTAAACTTGGAACTACTTTATTGTGTCAAGTTTCAAAGAGCTAGCACAAACCATGTTTGCTTTAGAGTTCCAACTACATGTATCCATATAGGAGAACACAGAGTGAAACCTAATAATTAAAACTGTTACTGCCAACGAACGGTTTAAACTAGAAGAACGAAATTTGGTGTGCCAAGTGGGATTGGGGTACTGATCATTACCTGAACGTGTCATCAAGATTTGGTGAAAAAATGTGTGCTGAGATTTCAGGAAACTCGTAGTTTTTTAGAAGCTAGTCAACCCATTTCCATGAAAGTTATGTGCGCCAGTCTCTGCTTAGGGCTTCACATGTAGGAAACAAACCATGGAGATTGAACTTGGAACTAATTTATTGTGTCAAGTTTCAAAGAGATAGCACAAACCGTCTTTGATTTAGTGTTCCCACTGCATGTATCCATATAGGAAAAAACAAAGTGAAACCTAAAAATTAAAACTGTTACTGCCAACGAACGGTTTAACCTAGAAAAAAGAAATTTGGTGAGCCAAGTAGGATTGGGGTACTGATCATTTCCTGAAATTGTCATCAAGATTGGGTGAAAACATGTGAGCTGAGATTTCAGGAAACTTGTAGTTTTTTGGAAGCTTGTCAACCCCTTTCCATGAAAGTGATTTGCACCAGTCTCTGCCTAGGGCTACATCAATAGGAAACAAACCATAGAGATAGAACTTGGAACTTCTTTATTGTGTCATGTTTCAAAGAGCTAGCACAAACCGTGTTTGAATTCAAGTTCCAAATACATGATTCTGTATAGGAGAAAACAGAGTGAAACCTAAAAATTAAAACTGTTACTGCCAACGAACGGTTTAACTTAGAAGAAAGAAATATGGTGAGCCAAGTGGGATTGGGGTACTGATCATTACCTGAAAGTTTCATCAAGATTGGGTGAAAAAATGTGTGCTGAGATTTCAGGAAACTCGTAGTTTATTGGAAGCTTTTCAACCCCTTTCCATGAAAGTGATTTGCGCCGGTATCTGCTTAGGGCTACATCTGTAGGAAACAAACCATGGAGACGGAACATAGAAGTAATTTATTGTGTCAAGTTTCAAAGAGCTAGCACAAACCGTCTTTGATTTAGTGTACCCACTACATGTATCCATATAGGAGAAAACAGAGTGAAACCTAAAAATTAAAACTGTTACTGCCAACGAATGGTTTAACCTAGAAAAACGTAATTTGGTGAGCCAAGTGGGAATGGGGTACTGATCATTACCTGAAAGTGTCATCAAGATTGGGTGAAAACATGTGTGATGAGATTTCAGGAACCATGTAGTTTTTTGGAAGCTTGGCAACCTCTTTCCATGAAAGTGATTTGCGCCAGTCTCTGCTTAGGGCTACATCAATAGGAAACAAACTATAGTGATAGAACTTGGAACTACTTTATTGTGTCAAGTTTCAAAGAGCTAGCACAAACCGTGTTCATCTCTGCATAGGGCTACATCAATAGGAAACAAACCATAGAGATAGAACTTCAACTTCTTTATTGTGTCAGGTTTCAAAGAGCTAGCACAAACCGTCTGTGATTTAGAGTTCCAACTACATATATCCATATAGGAGAAAACAGAGAGAAACCTAAAAATTAAAAGTGTTACTGCCAACGAACGGTTTAACCTAGAAGAAAGAAATATGGTGAGCAAAGTGGGATTGGGGTACTGATCATTACCTGAAAATGTCATCAAGATTGGGTGAAAAAATGTGTGCTGAGATTTCAGGAAACTCGTAGTTTTTTGGAAGCTTGGCAACCCCTTTCCATGAAAGTGATTTGTGCCGGTCTCTGCTTAGGGATACATCTGTAGGAAACAAACCATGGAGATTGAACTTGGAACTACTTTATTGTGTCAAGTTTCAAAGAGCTAGCACAAACCGTGTTTGATTTAGAGTTCCAAATACATATATCCATATAGGAGAAAACAGAGTGAAACCTAAAAATTAAAGCTGTTACTGCCAATGAACGGTTTAACCTAGAAGAACAAATTTGGTGTGCCATTGGGATTGGGGTGCTTATCATTACCTGAACGTGTCATCAAGATTGGGTGAAAAAATGTGTGCTGACATTTCAGGAATCTCGTAGTTTTTTGGAAGCTTGTCAACCCCTTTCCATGAAAGTGATTTGCACCTGTCTCTGCCTAGGGCTACAGCAATAGGAAACAAACCATAGAGGTAGAACTTCAACTTCTTTATTGTGTCAAGTTTCAAAGAGCTAGCACAAACCGTCTTTGATTTAGAGTTCCAACTACATGTATCCATGTAGGAGAAAACAGAGTGAAACCTAAAAATTAAAACAGTTACTGCCAAGAACGGTGTAAACTAGAAGAAAGAAATATGGTGAGCAAAGTGTTATTGGGGTACTGATCATTACCTGAAAGTGTCATCAAGATTGGGTGAAGAAATGTGTGCTGAGATTTCAGGAAACTCGTAGTTTATTGGAAGCTTCGCAACCCCTTTCCATGAAAGTGATTTGTGGCAGTCTCTGCTTAGGGCTACATCAATAGGAAACAAACCATAGAGATAGAACTTGGAACTACTGTATTGTGTCAAGTTTCAAAGAGCTAGCACAAACCGTGTTTGATTTAGAGTTCCAACTACATGTATCCATATAGGAGAAAACAGAGTGAAACCTAAAATTAAAGCTGTTACTGCCAACGAACGGTTTAACCTAGAAGAACGAAATTTGGTGTGCCAAGTGGGATTGGGGTAATGATAATTACCTGAACGTGTCATCAAGATTGGGTGAAAAAATGTGTGCTGAGATTTCAGGAAACTCATAGTTTTTTGGAAGCTTGTCAACCCTTTTTCATGAAAGTGATTTGCACCAGTCTCTGCATAGGGCTACATAAATAAGAAACAAACCATAGAGATAGAACTTCACCTTCTTTATTGTGTCAAGTTTCAAAGAGCTAGCACAAACCGTCTTTGATTTAGAGTTCCAACTACATGTATCCATATAGGAGAAAACAGAGTCAAACCTAAATATTAAAACTGTTACTGCCAACGAACTGTTTAACCTAGAAAAACGAAATTTGGTGAGCCAAGTGGGATTGGGGTACTGATCATTACCTGAAAGTGTCATCAAGATTGCGTGAAAACATGTGTGCTGAATTTTCAGGAAACCTGTAGTTTTTTGGAAGCTTGGCAACCTCTTTCCAT
Source organism: Spermophilus citellus (assembly GCF_964194105.1). Taxonomy (NCBI): domain Eukaryota; kingdom Metazoa; phylum Chordata; class Mammalia; order Rodentia; family Sciuridae; genus Spermophilus; species Spermophilus citellus. The sequence goes on along the minus strand of NC_138196.1, from coordinate 23,228,264 downwards.
GAAAGTGATTTGCGCCAGTCTCTGCTTAGGGCTACATCAATAGGAAACAAACCATAGAGATAGAACTTGGAACTACTTTATTGTGTCAAGTTTCAAAGAGCTATCACAAACTGTCTTTGATTTAGAGTTCCAACTACATGTATCCATATAGGAGAAAACAGAGTGAAATCTAAAAATTAAAACTGTTACTGCCAACGAACGGTTTAACCTAGAAGAACAAAATTTGGTGTGCCAAGTGGGATTGGGGTACTGATCATTAACTGAACGTGTCATCAAGATTGGGTGAAAAAATGTGTGCTGAGATTTCAGGAAACTCGTAGTTTTTTGGAAGCTTGTCAACCCCTTTCCATGAAATTGATTTGCACCAGTCTCTGCATAGGGCTACATCAATAGGAAACAAACCATAGAGATAGAACTTCAACTTCTTTATTGTGTCAAGTTTCAAAGAGCTAGCACAAACCGTCTTTGATTTAGAGTTCCAACTACATGTATCCATATAGGAGAAAACAGAGTGAAACCTAAAAATTAAAACTGTTAATGCCAACGAACGGTGTAAACTAGAAGAATGAAATTTGGTGAGCCAAGTGGGATTGGGGTACTGATCATTACCTGAAAGTGTCATCAAGATTGGGTGAAAAAATGTGTGCTGAGATTTCAGGAAACTCGTAGTTTATTGGAAGCTTTTCAACCCCTTTCCATGAAAGTGATTTGCGCCGGTATCTGCTTAGGGCTACATCTGTAGGAAACAAACCATGGAGACGGAACATAGAAGTAATTTATTGTGTCAAATTTCAAAGAGCTAGCACAAACCGTCTTTGATTTAGTGTTCCCACTACATGTATCCATATAGGAGAAAACAGAGTGAAACCTAAAAATTAAAACTGTTACTGCCAACGAATGGTTTAACCTAGAAAAACGTAATTTGGTGAGCCAAGTGGGAATGGGGTACTGATCATTACCTGAAAGTGTCATCAAGATTGGGTGAAAACATGTGTGATGAGATTTCAGGAACCATGTAGTTTTTTGGAAGCTTGGCAACCTCTTTCCATGAAAGTGATTTGCGCCAGTCTCTGCTTAGGGCTACATCAATAGGAAACAAACTATAGTGATAGAACTTGGAACTACTTTATTGTGTCAAGTTTCAAAGAGCTAGCACAAACCGTGTTCATCTCTGCATAGGGCTACATCAATAGGAAACAAACCATAGAGATAGAACTTCAACTTCTTTATTGTGTCAGGTTTCAAAGAGCTAGCACAAACCGTCTGTGATTTAGAGTTCCAACTACATGTATCCATATAGGAGAAAACAGAGAGAAACCTAAAAATTAAAAGTGTTACTGCCAACGAACGGTTTAACCTAGAAGAAAGAAATATGGTGAGCAAAGTGGGATTGGGGTACTGATCATTACCTGAAAATGTCATCAAGATTGGGTGAAAAAATGTGTGCTGAGATTTCAGGAAACTCGTAGTTTTTTGGAAGCTTGGCAACCCCTTTCCATGAAAGTGATTTGTGCCGGTCTCTGCTTAGGGCTACATCTGTAGGAAACAAACCATGGAGATTGAACTTGGAACTACTTTATTGTGTCAAGTTTCAAAGAGCTAGCACAAACCGTGTTTGATTTAGAGTTCCAAATACATATATCCATATAGGAGAAAACAGAGTGAAACCTAAAAATTAAAGCTGTTACTGCCAATGAACGGTTTAACCTAGAAGAACAAATTTGGTGTGCCATTGGGATTGGGGTACTTATCATTACCTGAACGTGTCATCAAGATTGGGTGAAAAAATGTGTGCTGACATTTCAGGAATCTCGTAGTTTTTTGGAAGCTTGTCAACCCCTTTCCATGAAAGTGATTTGCACCTGTCTCTGCCTAGGGCTACAGCAATAGGAAACAAACCATAGAGGTAGAACTTCAACTTCTTTATTGTGTCAAGTTTCAAAGAGCTAGCACAAACCGTCTTTGATTTAGAGTTCCAACTACATGTATCCATGTAGGAGAAAACAGAGTGAAACCTAAAAATTAAAACAGTTACTGCCAAGAACGGTGTAAACTAGAAGAAAGAAATATGGTGAGCAAAGTGTTATTGGGGTACTGATCATTACCTGAAAGTGTCATCAAGATTGGGTGAAGAAATGTGTGCTGAGATTTCAGGAAACTCGTAGTTTATGGAAGCTTGGCAACCCCTTTCCATGAAAGTGATTTGCGCCAGTCTCTGCTTAGGGCTACATCAATAGGAAACAAACCATAGAGATAGAACTCGGAACTACATTATTGTGTCAAGTTTCAAAGAGCTAGCACAAACCGTGTTTGATTTAGAGTTCCAACTACATGTATCCATATAGGAGAAAACACAGTGAAACCTAAAAATTCAAGCTATTACTGCAAACGAACGGTTTAACCTAGAAGAACGAAATTTGGTGTGCCAAGTGGGATTGGGGTACTGATCATTACCTGAACGTGTCATCAAGATTGGGTGAAAAAATGTGTGCTGAGATTTCAGGAAACTCATAGTTTTTTGGAAGCTTGTCAACCCCTTTTCATGAAAGTGATTTGCACCAGTCTCTGCATAGGGCTACATAAATAGGAAACAAACCATAGAGATAGAACTTCAACTTCTTTATTGTGTCAAGTTTCAAAGAGCTAGCACAAACTGTCTTTGATTTAGAGTTCCAACTACATGTATTTATATAGGAGAAAACAGAGTCAAACCTAAAAATTAAAACTGTTACTGCCAACGAACTGTTTAACCTAGAAGAAAGAAATATGGTGAGCAAAGTGGGATTCGGGTACTGATCATTACCTGAAAGTGTCATCAAGATTGGGTGAAAACATGTGTGCTGAGATTTCAGGAAACTCATAGTTTTTTGGAAGCTTGGCAACCCCTTTCCATGAAAGTGATTTGCGCCAGTCTCTGCTTAGGGCTACATCAATAGGAAACAAACCATAGAGATAGAACTTGGAACTACTTTATTGTGTCAAGTTTCAAAGAGCTAGCACAAACCGTGTTTGATTTAGAGTTCCAACTACATGTATCCATATAGGAGAAAACAGAGTCAAACCTAAAAATTAAAACTGTTACTGCCAACGAACGGTTTAATCAAGAACAACGAAATTTGGTGAGCCAAGTGGGATTGGGGTACTGATCTTTACCTGAAAGTGTCATCAATATTGTGTGAAAAAATGTGTGCTGAGATTTCAGGAAACTCGTAGTTTTTTGGAAGCTTGGCAACACCTTTCCATGAAAGAGATTTGCGCCAGTCTCTGCTTAGGGCTACATCAATAGGAAACAAACCATAGAGATAGAACTTGCAACTACTTTATTGTGTCAAGTTTCAAAGAGCTAGCACAAACCGTCTTTGATTTAGTGTTCCAAATACATGTATCCATATAGGAGAAAACAGAGTGAAACCTAAAAATTAAAGCTGTTACTGCCAACGAACGGTTTAACCTAGAAGAAAGAAATACGGTGTTCCAAGTGGGATTGGGGAACTGATCATTACCTGAACGTGTCATCAAGATTGGGTGAAAAAATGTGTGATGAGATTTCAGGAAACTCGTAGTTTTTTGGAAGCTTGGCCACCCCTTTCCATGAAAGTGATTTGCAGCAGTCTCTGCATAGGGCTACATCAATAGGAAACAAACCATAGAGATAGAACTTCAACTTCTTTATTGTGTCAAGTTTCAAAGAGCTAGCAGAAACCGTCTTTGATTTAGAGTTCCAACTACATGTATCCATATAGGAGAAAACAGAGTCAAACCTAAAAATTAAAACTGTTACTGCCAACGAACGGAGTAAAGTAGAAGAAAGAAATATGGTGAGCAAAGTGGGATTGGGGTACTGATCATTACCTGAAAGTGTCATCAAGATTGGGTGAAGAAATGTATGCTGAGATTTCAGGAAACTCGTAGTTTTTTGGAAGCTTGGCAACCCCTTTCCATGAAAGTGATTTGCACGAGTCTCTGCTTAGGGCTACATCAATAGGAAACAAACCATAGAGATAGAACTTGCAACTACTTTATTTTGTCAAGTTTCAAAGAGCTAGCACAAACCGTGTTTGATTTAGAGTTCCAACTACATGTATCCATATAGGAGAAAACAGAGTGAAACCTAAAAATTAAAGCTGTTACTGCCAACGAAAGGTTTAACCTAGAAGAACGAAATTTGGTGTGCCAAGTGGGATTGGGGTACTGATCATTACCTGAAAGTGTCATCAAGATTGGGTGAAAACATGTGTGCTGAGATTTCAGGAAACTCGTAGTTTTTTGGAAGCTTGGCAACCCCTTTGCATGAAAGTGATTTGCGCCAGTCTCTGCTTAGGGCTACATCAATAGGAAACAAACCATAGAGATAGAACTTGGAACTACTTTATTGTGTCAGTTTAAAAGAGCTAGCACAAACCGTGTTTGATGTAGAGTTCCAACTACATGTATCCATATAGGAGAAAACAGAGTGAAACCTAAAAATTAAAACTGTTACTGCCAACGAATGGTTTAACCTAGAAGAAAAAATTTGGTATGCCAAGTGGGATTGGTGTACTGATCATTACCTGAACGTGTCATCAAGACTGGGTGAAAAAATGTGTGCTGAGATTTCAGGAAACTCGTCGTTTTTTGGAAGCTTGGCAACCCCTTTCCATGAAAGTGATTTGCACCAGTCTCTGCTTTGGGCTACATCAATAGGAAACAAACCATAGAGATAGAACTTGGAACTTCTTTATTGTGTCAAGTTTCAAAGAGCTAGCACAAACCGTCTTTGATTTAGAATTCCAACTACATGTATCCATATTGGAGAAAACAGAGTGAAACCTAAAAATTAAAACTGTTACTGCCAACGAACGGTTTAACCTAGAAGAATGAAATTTGGTTAGCAAAGTGGGATTAGGGTACTGATCATTACCTGAAAGTGTCATCAAGATTGGTTGAAAACATTTGTGCTGATATTTCAGGAAACTCGTAGTTTTTTTGAAGCTTGGCAACCTCTTTCCATCAAAGTGATTGGCGCCAGTCTCTGCTTAGGGCTACATCAATAGGAAACAAACCATAGAGATAGAACTTGGAACTACTTTATTGTGTCAAGTTTCAAAGAGCTAGCACAAACCGTGTTTGATTTCGAGTTCCAACTACATGATTCCATATAGGAGAAAACAGAGTGAAACCTAAAAATTAATACTGTTACTGCCAACGAACGGTTTAACCTAGAAGAAAGAAATATGGTGAGCCAAGTGGGACTGGGGTACTGATCATTACCTGAAAGTGTCATCAAGATTGGGTGAAAACATGTGTGATGAGATTTCAGGAAACACGTAGTTTTTTGGAAGCTTGGCAACCTCTTTCCATGAAAGTGATTTGCGCCAGTCTCTGCTTAGGGCTACATCAATAGGAAACAAACTATAGTGATAGAACTTGGAACTACTTTATTGTGTCAAGTTTCAAAGAGCTAGCTCAAACCGTGTTCATCTCTGCATAGGGCTACATCAATAGGAAACAAACCATAGAGATAGAACTTCAACTTCCTTATTGTGTCAGGTTTCAAAGAGCTAGCACAAACCATCTTTGATTTAGAGTTCCAACTACATGTATCCATATAGGAGAAAACAGAGAGAAACCTAAAAATTAAAACTGTTACTGCCAATGAACGGTTTAACCTTGAAGAAAGAATTATGGTGAGCAAAGTGGAATTGGGGTACTGATCATTACCTGAAAGTGCCATCAAGATTGGGTGAAAAAATGTGTGCTGAGATTTCAGGAAACTCGTAGTTTTTTGGAAGCTTGGCAACCCCTTTCCATGAAAGTGATTTGCGCCGGTCTCTGCTTAGGGCTACATCTGTAAGAAACAAACCATGGAGTTTGAACTTGGATCTACTTTATTGTGTCAAGTTTCAAAGAGCTAGCACAAAGCGTCTTTGATTTAGAGTTCCCACTACATGTATCCATATAGGAGAAAACAGAGTGAAACCTAAAAATTAAAACTGTTACTGCCAACGAACAGTTAACCGAGAAGAATGAAATATGTTGAGCCAAGTGGGATTGGGGTACTGATCATTACCTGAAAGTGTCATCAAGATTGGTGAAAAATTGTGTGCTGGGATTTCAGGAAACTCGTAGTTTTTTGGAAGCTTGGCAAAACCTTTCCATGAAAGTGATTTGCGCCAGTCTCTACTTAGGGCTACTTCAATAGGAAACAAACCATAGAGATAGAACTTGGAAATAATTTATTGTGTCAAGTTTCAAAGAGCTAGCTCAAACCGTCTTTGATTTAGAGTTCCAACTACATGTATCCATATAGGAGAAAACAAAGTGAAACCTAAAAATTTAAACTGTTACTGCCAACGAACGGTTTAAGCGAGAAGAATGAAATATGGTGAGCCAAGTGGGATTGGGGTACTGATCATTACCTGAAAGTGTCATCAAGTTTGGGTGACAAAATGTATGCTGAGATTTCAGGAAACTTGTAGTTTTTTGGAAGCTTGGCAACCCCTTTCCATGAAAGTGATTTGCGCCAGTCTCTGCTTAGGGCTACATCAATAGGAAACAAACCATAGAGATAGAACTTGGAACTATTAATTGTGTCAAGTTTCAAACAGCTATCACAAACCGTCTTTGATTTAGAGTTCCAACTGCATGTATCCATATAGGAGAAAACAGAGTGAAACCTAAAAATTTAAACTGTTACTGCCAACAAACGGTTTAACCGAGAAGAATGAAATATGGTGAGCCAAGTGGGATTGGGGTACTGATCATTACCTTAAAGTGTCATCAAGATTGGGTGAAAAATTGTGTGCTGAGATTTCAGGAAACTCGTAGTTTTTTGGAAGCTTGGCAACACATTTCCATGAAAGTGATTTGCGCCAGTCTCTTCATAGGGCTACTTCAATAGGAAACAAACCATAGAGATAGAACTTGGAAATACTTTATTGTGTCAAGTTTCAAAGAGCTAGCTCAAACCGTCTTTGATTTAGAGTTCCAACTACAAATATCCATATAGGAGAATACAGAGTGAAACCTAAAAATTAAAACTGATACGGCCAACGAACGGTTTAACCTAGAAGAACGAAATTTGGTGTGACAAGTGGGATCTGGGTACTGATCATTACCTGAACGTGTCATCAAGATTGGGTGAAAAAATGGGAGCTGAGATTTCAGGAAACTCGTAGTTTTTTGGAAGCTTGTCAACCCCTTTCAATGAAAGTGATTTGCACCTGTCTCTGCATAGGGCTACATCAATAGGAAACAAACCATAGAGATAGAACTTGGAACTACTTTACTGTGTCAAGTTTCAAAGAGCTAGCACAAACCGTGTTTGATTTAGAGTTCCAACTACATGTATCCATATAGGAGAAAACAGAGTGAAACCTAAAAATTAAAACTCTTACTGCCAACGAACGGTTTAATCTAGAAGAACGAAATTTGGTGAGCCAAAAGGACTTGGGTTACTGATCATTACCTGAAAGTGTCATCAAGTTTGGGTGAAAAAATGTGTGCTGAGATTTAAGGAAACTCGTAGTTTTTTTGGAATCTTGGCAACCCGTTTCCATGAAAGTGATTTGCACCAGTCTCTGCTTAGGGCTACATCAATAAGAAACAAACCATAGAGATAGAACTTGGAACTACTTTATTGTGTCAAGTTTCAAAGAGCTAGCACAAACCCTGTTTGATTTAGAGTTCAAACTACATGTATCCATATAGGAGAAAACGGAGTGAAACCTAAAAATTAAAACTGTTACTGCCAACGAACGGTTTAACCTAGAAGAACGAAATTTGATGAGCCAAGTGGGATTGGGGTACTGATCATTACTTGAAAGTGTCATCAAGATTGGGTGAAAAAATGGGAGCTGAGATTTCAGGAAACTCGTAGTTTTTTGGAAGCTTGGCAGCTTCTTTCCATGAAAGTGATTTTGGCTGGTCTCTGCTTAGGGGTACATCAATATTAAACAAACCATAGAGATAGAACTTGGAACTACTTTATTGTGTCAAATTTCAAAGAATTAGCACAAACCGTTTTTGATATAGTGTTCCAACTACATATATCCATATAGGAGAAAACAGAATGAAACTTAAAAATTAAAAATGTTACTGCCAACGAACGGTTTAACCTAGAAGAATGAAATTTGGTGAGCCAAGTGGGATTGGGGTACTGATCTTTACCTGAAAGTGTCATCAAGATTGGGTTAAAAAATGTGTGCTGTGATTTCAGGAAACTCGTAGTTTTTTGGAAGCTTCGCAACACCTTTCCATGAAAGTGATTTGCGCCGGTCTCTGCTTAGTGCTACTTCAATAGGAAACAATCCATACTGAAAGAACTTGGAACTACTTTATTGTGTCAAGTTTCAAAGAGCTAGCACAAACCGTGTTTGATTTAGAGTTCCAACTACATATATCAATATAGGAGAAAACAGAGTGAAACCTAAAAATTATACTGTTAGTGCCAACGAACGGTTTAACCTAGAAGAACGAAATTTGGTGATCCAAGTGGGATTGGGGTACTGATCATTACCTGAAAGTGTCATCAAGATTGGGTGAAAAAATGTGTGCTGAGATTTCAGGAAACTCGTAGTTTTTTGGAAGCTTCGCAACCACTTTCCATGAAAGTGATTTGCGTTGGTCTCTGCTTAGGGCTACATCAATAGGAAACAAACCATAGAGATAGTACTTGGAACTACTTTATTTGGTCAAGTTTCAAAGAGTTAGCACAAACCGTGTTTGATTTAGAGTTCTAACTACAAGTATCCATACAGGAGAAAACAGAGTGAAACCTAAAATTTAAAACTGTTACTGTCAACGAACAGTTTAACCTAGAAGAATGAAATTTGGTGAGCCAAGTGGGATTGGGGTACTAATCATTACCTGAAAGTGTCATCCTGATTGGGAGAAAAATTGTGTGCTGAGATTTCATGAAACTCGTAGTTTTTTTGGGAGCTTGGCAACCCACGTCCATGAAAGTAATTTGCGGCAGTCTCTGCTTAGGGCTACATCAATAGGAAACAAACCATAGAGATAGAACTTGGAACTACTTTATTGTGTCAAGTTTCAAAGAGCTAGCACAAACCGTGTTTGATTTAATGTTCCAACTACATGTATCTATATAGGAGAAAACAGAGTGAAACCTAAAAATTAAAACTGTTACTGCCAACGAACTGTTTAACCTAGAAGAATGAAATTTGGTGAGCCAAGTGGGATTGGGGTACTGATCATTACCTGAAAGTGTCATCTGGATTGGGTGAAAAAATGTGTGCTGAGATTTCAGAAAACTCGTAGTTTTTTGGAAGCTTTGCAACCCCTTTCCATGAAAGTGATTTGCGCCAGTCTCTGCCTAGGGCTACATCAATAGGAAACAAACCATAGAGATAGAACTTGGAACTACTTTATTGTGTCAAGTTTCAAAGAGCTAGCACAAACCGTGTTTGATTTAGAGTTCCAACAACATGTATACATATAGGAGAAAACAGAGTGAAACATAAAAATTAAAACTGTTACTGCCAACGAACGGTTTAACCTAGAAGAACGAAATTTGGTGAGCCAAGTAGGATTGGGTACTGATCATTACCTGAAAGTGTCATCAAGATTGGGTGAAAAAATGTGTGCTGAGGTTTCAAAAAACTCGTAGTATTTTGGAAGCTTGGCAACCCCTTTCCATTAAAGTGATTTGCGCCGGTCTCTGCTTAGGGCTACATCAATAGGAAACAAACCATAGAGATAGAACTTGGAACTACTTTATTGTGTCAAGTTTCAAAGAGCTAGCACAAACCGTGTTTGATTTAGAGTTCCAAATACATGTATCTATATAGGATTAAACAGAGTGAAACCTAAAAATTAAAACTGTTACTGACAAAGAACGGTTTAACCTAGAAAAACGAAATTTGGTGAGCCAAGTGGGATTGGCGTACTGATCATTTTCTGAAAGTGCCATCAAGATTGGGTGAAAAAATGTGTGCTGAGATTTCATGAAACTCGTAGTTTTGTGGAAGCTTGGCAACCACTTTCCATGAAAGTGATTTGCGCCAGTCTCTGCTTAGGTCTACATCAATAAAAAACAAACCATAGAGATAGAACTTGGAACTACTTTATTGTGTCAAGTTTCAAAGAGCTAGCACAAACCTTCTTTGATTTAGACTTCCAAATACATGTATCCATATAGGAGAAAACAGAGTGAAACCTAAATATTAAAACTGTTACTGCCAACGAACGGTTTAAAGTAGAAGAACTAAATTTTGTGAGCCAAGTGGGATTGGGGTACTGATCATTATCTGAAAGTGTCATCAAGATTGGGTGAAAAAATGTGTGCTAAGATTTCAGGAAACTTGTAGTTTTTTGGAAGCTTGGCAACCCCTTTCCATGAAAGTGATTTGCGCCAGTCTCTGCTTAGGGCTACATCAATAGGAAACAAACCATAGATTTGGAACTTGGAACTACTTTATTGTGTCACGTTTCAAAGAGCTAGCACAAACCGTGTTTGATTTAGAGTTGCAACTACATGTATATATATAGGAGAAAACAGGGTGAATCCTAAAAATTAAAACTGTTACTGCCAACGAACGGTTTAACCAAGAAGAACGAAATTTGGTGAGCCAAGTGGGATTGGGGTACTGATCATTACCTGAAAGTGCCATCAAGATTGGGTGAAAAAATATGTGCTGAGATTTCAGGAATCTCATAGTTTTTTGGAAGCTTGGCAACCCCTTTCCATGTAAGTGATTTGCGCCGGTCTCTGCTTAGGGCTACATCAATAGGAAACAAACCATAGAGATAGAACTTGGAACTACTTTATTGTGTCAAGTTTCAAAGAGCTAGCACAAACCGTGTTTGATTTAGAGTTGCAACTACATGTATCCATATAGGAGAAAACAGAGTGAAACCTAAAAATTAAAACTGTTACTGCCAACGAACGGTTTAACCTAGAAGAACGAAATTTGGTGAGCCAAGTGGGATTGGGGTACTGATCATTACCTGAAAGTGCCATCAAGATTGGGTGAAAAAATGTGTGCTGAGATTTCAGGAATCTCGTAGTTTTTTGGAAGCTTGGCAACCCCTTTCCATGAAAGTGATTTGCACCAGTTTCTACTTACGGCTACATCAATAGGAAACAAACCATAGAGATAGAACTTGGAACTACTTTATTGTGTCAAGTTTCAAAGAGCTAGCACAAACCGTGTTTGATTTAATGTTCCAACTACATGTATCCATTAGGAGAAAACAGAGTGAAACCTAAAAATTAAAACTGTTACTGCCAACGAACTGTTTAACCTAGAAGAATGAAATTTGGTGAGCCAAGTGGGATTGGGGTACTGATCATTACCTGAAAGTGTCATCCGGATTGGGTGAAAAAATGTGTGCTGAGATTTCAGAAAACTCGTAGTTTTTTGTAAGCTTGGCAACCTCTTTCAATGAAAGTGATTTGCGCCAGTCTCTGCTTAGGGCTACATCAATAGGAAACAAACCATAGAGACAGAACTTGGAACTACTTTATTGTGTCAAGTTTCAAAGAGCTAGCACAAACCGTGTTAGATTTAGAGTTCCAACTACATGTATCCATATAGGAGAAAACAGAGTGAAACCTACATATTAAAACTGTTACTGTCAACGAACGGTTTAACCTAGAAGAACGAAATTTGGTGAGCCAAAAGTGATTGGGGTACTGATCATTACCTGAAAGTGCATCCGGATTGGGAGAAAAAATGTGTGCTTAGATTTCATTAAACTCGTAGTTTTTTGGAAGCTTGGCATCCCCTTTCCATGAAAGTAATTTGTGCCAGTTTCTGCTTACAGCTACATCAATAGGAAACAAACCATAGAGATAGAACTTGGAACTATATTATTGTGTCAAGTTTCAAAGAGCTAGCACAAACTGTGTTTGATTTAGAGTTCCAAATACATATATCCATATAGGAGAAAACAGAGTGAAACCTAAATATTAAAACTGTTACTGCCAACGAATGGTTTAACCTAGAAGAACGAAATTTGGTGAGCCAAGTGGGATTGGGGTACTGATCATTACCTGAAAGTGTCATCAAGATTGGGTGAAAAAATGTGTGCTGAGATTTCAGGAAACTCGTAGTTTTTTGGAAGCTTTGCAACCCCATTCCATGAAAGTGATTTGCGACAGTGTCTGCGTAGGGCTACATCAACAGGAAACAAACCATAGAGATAGAACTTGGAACTACTTTATTGTGTCAAGTTTCAAAGAGCTAGCACAAACCGTGTGTGATTTAGAGTTCCAACTACATGTATCCATATAGGAGAAAACAGACTGAAACCTAAAAATTAAAACTGTTACTGCCAACGAACGGTTTAACCTAAAAGAACAAAATTTGGTGAGCCAAGTGGGATTTTGGTACTGATCATTACCTGAAAGTGTCATCAAGATTGGGTGAAAAAATGTGTGTTGAGATTTCAGGAAACTCGTAGTTTTTTGGAAGCTTTGCAACCACTTTCCATGAAAGTGATTTGCGCCAGTCTCTGCTTAGGGCTACATCAATAGGAAACAATCCATAGAGATAGAACTTGGAACTACTTTATTGTGTCAAGTTTCAAAGAGCTAGCACAAACCGTGTTTGATTTATAGTTCCAATTACATGTATCCATATAGGAGAAAACAGAGTGAAACCTAAAAATTAAAACTCTTACTGTCAACGAACGGTTTAACCTAGAAGAATGAAATTTGGTGAGCCAAGTGGGATTGGGGTACTGATCATTACCTGAAAGTGTCATCCTGATTGGGAGAAAAATTGTGTGCTGAGATTTCATGAAACTCGTAGTTTTTTGGAAGCTTGGCAACACACGTCCATGAAAGTAATTTGCGCCAGTCTCTGCTTAGGGCTACATCAATAGGAAACAAACCATAGAGATAGAACTTGGAACTGCTTTATTGTGTCAAGTTTCAAAGAGCTAGCACAAACCGTATTTGAATTAATGTTCCAACTACATGTATCCATTTAGGAGAAAACAGAGTGAAACCTAAAAATTAAAACTGTTACTGCCAATGAACTGTTTAACCTAGAAGAATGAAATTTGGTGAGCCAAGTGGGATTGGTGTAGTGATCATTACCTGAAAGTGTCATCCGGATTGGGTGAAAAAATGTGTGCTGAGATTTCAGGAAACTCGTAGTTTTTTTTGAAGCTTGGCAACCACTTTTCATGTAAGTGAATTGCGCCAGTCTGTGCTAGGGCTACATCAATAGGAAACAAATCATAGAGATAGATCTTGGAACTACTTTATTGTGTCAAGTTTCAAAGAGCTAGCACAAACCGTGTTTGATTTAGAGTTCCAACTACACGTATCCATATAGGAGAAAACAGAGTGAAACCTAAAAATTAAAACTGTTACTGCCAACGAACTGTTTAACCTAGAAGAATGAAATTTGGTGAGCCAAGTGGGATTGGGGTACTGATCATTACCTGAAAGTGTCATCCGGATTGGGTGAAAAAATGTGTGCTGAGATTTCAGGAAACTCGTAGTTTTTTGGAAGCTTGGCAACCCCTTTTCATATAAGTGAATTGCGCCAGTCTCTGCTTAGGGCTACATCTATAGGAAACAAACCATAGAGATAGAACTTGGAACTACTTTATTGTGTCAAGTTTCAAAGAGCTAGCACAAACCGTGTTTGATTTAGAGTTCCAACTACATGTATCCATATAGGAGAAAACAGAGTGAAACCTAAAAATTAAAACTGTTACTGTCAACGAACGGTTTAACCTAGAAGAACGAAATTTGGTGAGCCAAGTGGGATTGGGGTACTGATCATTACCTGAAAGTGTCATCAAGATTGGGTGAAAAAATACATGCTGAGATTTCAGGAAACTCGTCGTTTTGTGGAAGCTTGACAACCCCTTTCCTTGAAAGTGATTTGCGCCCTTCTCTGCTTAGGGGTACATCAATAGGAAACAAACCATACAGATAGAACTTGGAACTACTTTATTGTGTCAAGTTTCAAAGAGCTAACACAAACCGTGTTTGATTTAGATTTCCAACTACATGTATCCATATAGGAGAAATCAGAGTGAAACCTAAAAATTAAAACTGTTACTGCCAATGAACGGTTTAACCTAGAAGAACGAAAGTTGGTGAGCCAAGTGGGATTGGGGTACTGATCATTACCTGAAAGTGTCATCAAGATTGTGTGAAAAAATTGTGCTGAGATTTCATGAAACTCGTAGTTTTTTGGAAGCTTGGCAACCCCTTTCCATGAAAGTGATTTGCGCCAGTCTCCTCCTAGGTCTACATCAATAACAAACAAACCATAGAGATAGAACTTGGAACTACTTTATTGTGTCAAGTTTCAAAGAGCTAGCACAAACCGTGTTTGATTTAGAGTTCCAACTACATGTATCCATATAGGAGAAAACAGAGTGAAACCTAAAAATTAAAACTGTTACTGCCAACGAACAGTTTAACCTAGAAGAACGAAATTTGGTGAGCCAAGTGGGATTGGGGTACTGATCATTACCAGAAAGTTTCATCAAGATTGGGTGAAAAAATGTGTGCTGAGATTTCAGGAAACTCGTAGTTTTTTGGAAGCTTGGCAACCCCTTTTAATGTAAGTGAATTGCGCCAGTCTCTGCTTAGGGCTACATCAATAGGAAACAAACCATAGAGATAGAACTTGGAACTACTTTATTTTGTCAAGTTTCAAAGAGCTGGCACAAACCGTGTTTGATTTAGATTTCCAACTACATGTATCCATATAGGCAAAACAGAGTGAAACAAAAAATTAAAACTGTTACTGCCAACGAACGGTGTAACCTAGAAGAACGAAATTCGGTGAGCCAAGTGGGATTGGGGTACTGATCATTACCTGAAAGTGTCATCAAGATTGGGTGAAAAAATGTGTGCTGAGATTTCAGGAAACTCGTAGTTTTTTGGAAGCTTGGCAACCCCTTTCCATGAAAGTGATTTGCGCCAGTCTCTGCTTAGGGCTACATCAATAGGAAACAAACCATAGAGTTGGAACTTGGAACTACTTTATTGTGTCACGTTTCAAAGAGCTAGCACAAACCGTATTTGATTTAATGTTCCAAGTACATGTATCCATTTAGGAGAAAACAGACTGAAACCTAAAAATTAAAACTGTTACTGCCAACGAACGGTTTAACCTAAAAGAACAAAATTTGGTGAGCCAAGTGGGATTTTGCTTCTGATCATTACCTGAAAGTGCCATCAAGATTGGGTGAAAAAATGTGTGATGAGATTTCTAGAAACTCGTAGTTTTTAGGAAGCTTGGCAACCCCTTTCCATGAAAGTGATTTGCGCCAGTCTCTGCTTAGGGCTACATTAATAGGAAACAAACCATAGAGATAGAACTTGGAACTACTTTATTGTGTCAAGTTTCAAAGAGCTAGCACAAACCGTGTTTGATTTAGAGTTCCAACTACATGTATACATATAGGAGAAAACAGAGTGAAACCTAAAAATTAAAACTGTTACTGCCAACGAACGGTTTAACCTAGAAGAACGAAATTTGGTGAGCCAAGTGGGATTGGGGTACTGATCATTACCTGAAAGTGTCATCCAGATTGGGTGAAAAAATGTGTGCTGAGATTTCAGGAAACTCGTAGTTTTTAGGAAGCTTGGCAACCCCTTTCCATTAAAGTGATTTGCGCCGGTCTCTGCTTAGGGCTACATCAATAGGAAACAAACCATAGAGATAGAACTTGGAACTACTTTATTGTGTCAAGTTTCAAAGAGCTAGCACAAACCGTGTTTGATTTAGAGTTCCAAATACATGTATCTATATAGGAATAAACAGAGTGAAACCTAAAATTTAAAACTGTTACTGACAAAGAACGGTTTAACCTAGAAGAACGAAATTTGGTGAGCCAAGTGGGATTGGCGTACTGATCATTTTCTGAAAGTGCCATCAAGATTGGGTGAAAAAATGTGTGCTGAGATTTCATGAAACTCGTAGTTTTGTGGAAGCTTGGCAACCACTTTCCATGAAAGTGATTTGCGCCAGGCTCTGCTTAGGGCTACATCAATAGGAAACAAACCATAGAGATAGAACTTGGAACTACTTTATTGTGTCAAGTTTCAATGAGCTAGCACAAACCTTCTTTGATTTAGACTTCCAAATACATGTATCCATATAGGAGAAAACAGAGTGAAACCTAAAAATTAAAACTGTTACTGCCAACGAACGGTTTAAAGTAGAAGAACTAAATTTTGTGAGCCAAGTGGGATTGGGGTACTGATCATTATCTGAAAGTGTCATCAAGATTGGGGGAAAAAATGTGTGCTGAGATTTTAGGAAACTTGTAGTTTTTTGGAAGCTTGGCAACCCCTTTCCATGAAAGTGATTTGCGCCAGTCTCTCCTTAGGGCTACATCAATAGGAAACAAACCATAGAGTTGGAACTTGGAACTACTTTATTGTGTCACGTTTCAAAGAGCTAGCACAAACCGTGTTTGATTTAGAGTTGCAACTACATGTATATATATAGGAGAAAACAGGGTGAATCCTAAAAATTAAAACTATTACTGCCAACGAACGGTTTAACCTAGAAGAACGAAATTTGGTGAGCCAAGTGGGATTGGGGTACTGATCATTACCTGAAAGTGCCATCAAGATTGGGTGAAAAAATATGTGCTGAGATTTCAGGAATCTCGTAGTTTTTTGGAAGCTTGGCAACCCCTTTCCATGTAAGTGATTTGCGCTGGTCTCTGCTTAGGGCTACATCAATAGGAAACAAACCATAGAGATAGAACTTGGAACTACTTTATTGTGTCAAGTTTCAAAGAGCTAGCACAAACCGTCTTTGATTTAGAGTTGCAACTACATGTATCCATATAGGAGAAAACAGAGTGAAACCTAAAAATTAAAACTGTTACTGCCAACGAACGGTTTAACCTAGAAGAACGAAATTTGGTGAGCCAAGTGGGATTGGGGTACTGATCATTACCTGAAAGTTCCAACAAGATTGGGTGAAAAAATGTGTGCTGAGATTTCAGGAAATTCGTAGTTTTTTGGAAGCTTGGCAACCCCTTTCCATGAAAGTGATTTGCGCCAGTTTCTACTTACGGCTACATCAATAGGAAACAAAGCATAGAGATAGAACTTGGAACTACTTTATTGTGTCAAGTTTCAAAGAGCTAGCACAAACCGTGTTTGATTTAATGTTCCAACTACATGTATCCATATAGGAGAAAACAGAGTGAAACCTAAAAATTAAAACTGTTACTGCCAACGAACTGTTTAACCTAGAAGAATGAAATTTGGTGAGCCAAGTGGGATTGGGGTACTGATCATTACCTGAAAGTGTCATCCGGATTGGGTGAAAAAATGTGTGCTGAGATTTCAGAAAACTCGTAGTTTTTTGTAAGCTTGGCAACCTCTTTCAATGAAAGTGATTTGCGCCAGTCTCTGCTTAGGGCTACATCAATAGGAAACAAACCATAGAGATAGAACTTGGAACTACTTTATTGTGTCAAGTTTCAAAGAGCTAGCACAAACCGTGTTAGATTTAGAGTTCCAACTACATGTATCCATATAGGAGAAAACAGAGTGAAACCTAAATATTAAAACTGTTACTGTCAACGAACGGTTTAACCTAGAAGAACGAAATTTGGTGAGCCAAAAGGGATTGGGGTACTGATCATTACCTGAAAGTGTCATCCGGATTGGGAGAAAAAATGTGTGCTGAGATTTCATGAAACTCGTAGTTTTTTGGAAGCTTGGCATCCCCTTTCCATGAAAGTAATTTGTGCCAGTTTCTGCTTACAGCTACATCAATAGGAAACAAACCATAGAGATAGAACTTGGAACTATATTATTGTGTCAAGTTTCAAAGAGCTAGCACAAACCGTGTTTGATTTAGAGTTCCAAATACATATATCCATATAGGAGAAAACAGAGTGAAACCTAAATATTAAAACTGTTACTGCCAACGAATGGTTTAACCTAGAAGAACAAAATTTGGTGAGCCAAGTGGGATTGGGGTACTGATCATTACCTGAAAGTGTCATCAAGATTGGGTGAAAAAATGTGTGTTGAGATTTCAGGAAACTCGTAGTTTTTTGGAAGCTTTGCAACCCCTTTCCATGAAAGTGATTTGCGACAGTGTCTGCGTAGGGCTACATCAACAGGAAACAAACCATAGAGATAGAACTTGGAACTACTTTATTGTGTCAAGTTTCAAAGAGCTAGCACAAACCGTGTGTGATTTAGAGTTCCAACTACATGTATCCATATAGGAGAAAACAGACTGTAACCTAAAAATTAAAACTGTTACTGCCAACGAACGGTTTAACCTAAAAGAACAAAATTTGGTGAGCCAAGTGGGATTTTGGTACTGATCATTACCTGAAAGTGTCATCAAGATTGGGTGAAAAAATGTGTGTTGAGATTTCAGGAAACTCGTAGTTTTTTGGAAGCTTTGCAACCACTTTCCATGAAAGTTATTTGCGCCAGTCTCTGCTTAGGGCTACATCAATAGGAAACAATCCATAGAGATAGAACTTGGAACTACTTTATTGTGTCAAGTTTCAAAGAGCTAGCACAAACCGTGTTTGATTTAATGTTCCAACTACATGTATCCATTTAGGAGAAAACAGAGTGAAACCTAAAAATTAAAACTGTTACTGCCAACGAACTGTTTAACCTAGAAGAATGAAATTTGTTGAGCCATGTGGGATTGGGGTAGTGATCATTACCTGAAAGTGTTATCCGGATTGGGTGAAAAAATGTGTGCTGAGATTTCAGGAAACTCGTAGTTTTTTGGAAGCTTGGCAACCCCTTTTCATATAAGTGAATTGCGCCAGTCTGTGCTAGGGCTACATCAATAGGAAACAAATCATAGAGAGAGATCTTGGAACTACTTTATTGTGTCAAGTTTCAAAGAGCTAGCACAAACCGTGTTTGATTTAGAGTTCCAACTACACGTATCCATATAGGAGAAAACAGAGTGAAACCTAAAAATTAAAACTGTTACTGTCAACGAACGGTTTAACCTAGAAGAAAGAAATTTGGTGAGCCAAGTGGGATTGTGGTACTGATCATTACCTGAAAGTGTCATCAAGATTGGGTGAAAAAATGTGTGCTGAGATTTCAGGAAACTCGTAGTTTTTTGGAAGCTTTGCAACCCCTTTCCATGAAAATGATTTGCGACAGTGTCTGCGTAGGGCTACATCAACAGGAAACAAACCATAGAGATAGAACTTGGAACTACTTTATTGTGTCAAGTTTCAAAGAGCTAGCACAAACCGTGTGTGATTTAGAGTTCCAACTACATGTATCCATATAGGAGAAAACAGACTGAAACCTAAAAATTAAAACTGTTACTGCCAACGAACGGTTTAACCTAAAAGAAAAAAATTTGGTGAGCCAAGTGGGATTTTGGTACTGATAATTACCTGAAAGTGTCATCAAGATTGGGTGAAAAAATGTGTGCTGAGATTTCAGGAAACTCGTAGTTTTTTGGAAGCTTTGCAACCACTTTCCATGAAAGTGATTTGCGCCAGTCTCTGCTTAGGGCTACATCAATAGGAAACAATCCATAGAGATAGAACTTGGAACTACTTTATTGTGTCAAGTTTCAAAGAGCTAGCACAAACCGTGTTTGATTTATAGTTCCAACTACATGTATCCATATAGGAGAAAACAGAGTGAAACCTAAAAATTAAAACTGTTACTGTCAACGAACGGTTTAACCTAGAAGAATGAAATTTGGTGAGCGAAGTGGGATTGGGGTACTGATCATTACCTGAAAGTGTCATCCTGATTGGGAGAAAAATTGTGTGCTGAGATTTCATGAAACTCGTAGTTTTTTGGAAGCTTGGCAACACACGTCCATGAAAGTAATTTGCACCAGTCTCTGCTTAGGGCTACATAAATAGGAAACAAACCATAGAGATAGAACTTGGAACTACTTTATTGTGTCAAGTTTCAAAGAGCTAGCACAAACCGTATTTGAATTAATGTTCCAACTACATGTATCCATTTAGGAGAAAACAGAGTGAAACCTAAAAATTAAAACTGTTACTGCCAATGAACTGTTTAACCTAGAAGAATGAAATTTGGTGAGCCAAGTGGGATTGGTGTAGTGATCATTACCTGAAAGTGTCATCCGGATTGGGTGAAAAAATGTGTGCTGAGATTTCAGGAAACTCGTAGTTTTTTTGAAGCTTGGCAACCCCTTTTAATGTAAGTGAATTGCGCCAGTCTGTGCTAGGGCTACATCAATAGGAAACAAATCATAGAGATAGATCTTGGAACTACTTTATTGTGTCAAGTTTCAAAGAGCTAGCACAAACCGTGTTTGATTTAGAGTTCCAACTACACGTACCCATATAGGAGAAAACAGAGTGAAACCTAAAAATTAAAAGTGTTACTGTCAACGAACGGTTTAACCTAGAAGAACGAAATTTGGTGAGCCAAGTGGGATTGGGGTACTGATCATTACCTGAAAGTGTCATCAAGATTGGGTGAAAAAATGTGTGCTGAGATTTCAGGAAACTCGTAGTTTTTTGGAAGCTTTGCAACCCCTTTCCATGAAAGTGATTTGCACCAATCTCTGCCTAGGGCTACATCAATAGGAAACAAACCATAGAGATAGAACTTGGAACTACTTTATTGTGTCAAGTTTCAAAGAGCTAGCACAAACCGTGTTTGATTTAGAGTTCCAACTACATGTATCCATATAGGAGAAAACAGAGTGAAATCTAAAAATTAAAACTGTTACTGTCAACGAACGGTTTAACCTAGAAGAATGAAATTTGGTGAGCCAAGTGGGATTGGGGTACTGATCATTACCTGAAAGTGTCATCCTGATTGGGAGAAAAATTGTGTGCTGAGATTTCATGAAACTCGTCGTTTTGTGGAAGCTTGACAACCCCTTTCCTTGAAAGTGATTTGCGCCAGTCTCTGCTTAGGGGTACATCAATAGGAAACAAACCATACAGATAGAACTTGGAACTACTTTATTGTGTCAAGTTTCAAAGAGCTAGCACAAACCGTGTTTGATTTAGATTTCCAACTACATGTATCCATATAGGAGAAATCAGAGTGAAACCTAAAAATTAAAACTGTTACTGCCAACGAACGGTTTAACCTAGAAGAACGAAAGTTGGTGAGCCAAGTGGGATTGGGGTACTGATCATTACCTGAAAGTGTCATCAAGATTGTGTGAAAAAATTGTGCTGAGATTTCATGAAACTCGTAGTTTTTTGGAAGCTTGGCAACCCCTTTCCATGAAAGTGATTTGCGCCAGTCTCCTCCTAGGTCTACATCAATAAGAAACAAACCATAGAGATAGAACTTGGAACTACTTTATTGTGTCAAGTTTCAAAGAGCTACCACAAACCGTGTTTGATTTAGAGTTCCAACTACATGTATCCATATAGGAATAAACAGAGTGAAACCTAATAATTAAAACTCTTACTGCAAAAGAACGGTTTAACCTAGAAGAACGAAATTTGGTGAGCCAAGTGGGATTGGGGTACTGATCATTACCTGAAAGAGTCATCAAGATTGGGTGAAAAAATACATGCTGATATTTCAGGAAACTCGTCGTTATTTGGAAGCTTGGCAACCCCTTTCATTGAAAGTGATTTGCGCCAGTCTCTGCTTAGGGGTACATCAATAGGAACAAACCATACAGATAGAACTTGGAACTACTTTATTGTGTCAAGTTTCAAAGAGCTAGCACAAACCGTGTTTGATTTAGAGTTCCAACTACATGTATCCATATAGGAGAAAACAGAGTGAAACCTAAAAATTAAAACTGTTACTGCCAACGAACAGTTTAACCTAGAAGAACGAAATTTGGTGAGCCAATTGGGATTGGGGTACTGATCATTACCTGAAAGTTTCATCAAGATTGGGTGAAAAAATGTGTGCTGAGATTTCAGGAAACTCGTAGTTTTTTGGAAGCTTGGCAACCCCTTTTAATGTAAGTGAATTGCGCCAGTCTCTGCTTAGGGCTACATCAATAGGAAACAAACCATAGAGATAGAACTTGGAACTACTTTATTTTGTCAAGTTTCAAAGAGCTGGCACAAACCGTGTTTGATTTAGATTTCCAACTACATGTATCCATATAGGCAAAACAGAGTGAAACAAAAAATTAAAACTGTTACTGCCAACGAACGGTGTAACCTAGAAGAACGAAATTCGGTGAGCCAAGTGGGATTGGGGTACTGATCATTACCTGAAAGTGTCATCAAGATTGGGTGAAAAAATGTGTGCTGAGATTTCAGGAAACTCGTAGTTTTTTGGAAGCTTGGCAACCCCTTTCCATGAAAGTGATTTGCGCCAGTCTCTGCTTAGGGCTAAACCAATAGGAAACAAACCATAGAGATAGAACTTGGAACTACTTTATTGTGTCAAGTTTCAAATCGCTAGCACAAACTGTGTGTGATTCAGAGTTCCAACTACATTTATCCATAAAGGAGAAAACAGAGTGAAACCTAAAAATTAAAACTGTTACTGCCAACGAACGGTTTAACCTAGAAGAACAAAATTTGGTGAGCCAAGTGGGATTTTGGTACTGATCATTACCTGAGAGTGTCATCAAGATTGGGTGAAAAAATGTGTGCTGAGATTTCAGGAAACTCGTAGTTTTTTGGAAGATTGGCAACCCCTTTCCATGAAAGTGATTTGCGCCAGTCTCTGCTTAGGGCTACATCAATAGGAAACAACTATAGAGATAGGACTTGGAACTACCTTATTGTGTCAAGTTTCAAAGAGCTAGCACAAAGCGTGTTTGATTTAGAGTTCCAACTACATGTATCCATATAGGAGAAAACACATTGAAACCTAAAAATTAAAACTGTTACTGTCAATTAACGGTTTAACCTTGAAGAACGAAATTTGGTGAGCCAAGTGGGATTGGGGTACTGATCATTACCTGAAAGTGTCATCTGGATTGGGATAAAAAATGTGTGCTGAGATTTCATGAAACTCGTAGTTTTTTGGAAGCTTGGAAACCCCCTTCCATGAAAGTAATTTGCACCAGTCTCTGCTTACGGCTACATCAATAGGAAACAAACCATAGAGATAGAACTTGGAACTACTTTATTGTGTCAAGTTTCAAAGAGCTAGCACAAACTGTGTTTGATTTAGAGTTCCAACTACATGTATCCATATAGGAGAAAACAGAGTGAAACCTAAAAATTAAAATTGTTATTGTCAACGAACGGTTTAACCTAGAAGAATGAAATTTGGTGAGCCAAGTGGGATTGGGGTACTGATCAACCTGAAAGTGTCATCAAGATTGGGTGAAAAAATGTGAGCTGAGATTTCAGGAAAATTGTAGTTTTTTGGAAGCTTTGCAACCTCTTTCCATGAAAGTGATTTGCGCCAGTCTCTGCTTAGGGCTACATCAATAGGAAACAAACCATAGAGATAGAACTTTGAACTACTTTATTGTGTCAAGTTTCAAAGAGCTAGCAAAACCGTGTTTGATTTAGATTTCCAACTACATGTATCCGTATATTAGAAAACAGAGTGAAACAAAAAATTAAAACTGTTACTGCCAACGAACAGTTTAAACTAGAAGAACAAAATTTGGTGAGCCAAGTGGGATTGGGGTACTGATCATTACCTGAAATTTTCATCAAGATTGGGTGAAAAAATTGTGCTGAGATTTCATGAAACTCGTAGTTTTTTGGAAGCTTGGCAACCCCTTTCCATGAAACTGATTTGCGCCAGTCTCTGCTTAGGGCTACACCAATAGGAAACAAACCATAGAGATAGAACTTGGTACTACTTTATTGTGTCAAGTTTCAAAGAGCTAGCACAAACCGTGTGTGATTTAGAGTTCCAACTACATGTATCCATATAGGAGAAAACAGAGTGAAACCTAAAAATTAAAACTGTTACTGCCAACGAACGGTTTAACCTACAAGAACAAAAATTGGTGAGCCAAGTGGGATTTTGGTACTGATCATTACCTGAAAGTGTCATCAAGATTGTGTGAAATAATGTGTGCTGTGATTTCAGGAAACTCGTAGTTTTTTGGAAGCTTGGCAACCCCTTTCCATGAAAGTGATTTGCGCCAGTCTCCTCCTAGGTCTACATCAATAGGAAACAAACCATAGAGATAGAACTTGGAACTGCTTTATTGTGTCAAGTTTCAAAGAGCTAGCACAAACCGTGTTTGATTTAGAGTTCCAACTACATGTATCCATATAGGAATAAACAGAGTGAAACCTAATAATTAAAACTCTTATTGCAAAAGAACGGTTTAACCTAGAAGAACGAAATTTGGTGAGCCAAGTGGGATTGGGGTACTGATCATTACCTGAAAGAGTCATCAAGATTGGGTGAAAAAATACATGCTGAGATTTCAGGAAACTCGTCGTTATTTGGAAGCTTGGCAACCCCTTTCCTTGAAAGTGATTTGCGCCAGTCTCTGCTTAGGGGTACATCAATAGGAAACAAACCATACAGATAGAACTTGGAACTACTTTATTGTGTCAAGTTTCAAAGAGCTAACACAAACCGTGTGTGATTTAGAGTTCCAACTACATGTATCCATATAGGCAAAACAGAGTGAAACAAAAAATTAAAACTGTTACTGCCAACGAACGGTGTAACCTAGAAGAACGGAATTCGGTGAGCCAAGTGGGATTGGGGTACTGATCATTACCTGAACGTGTCATCAAGATTGGGTGAAAAAATGTGTGCTGAGATTTCAGGAAAATCGTAGTTTTTTGGAAGCTTGGCAACCCCTTTCCATGAAAGTGATTTGCGCCAGTCTCTGCTTAGGCCTAAACCAATAGGAAACAAACCATAGAGATAGAACTTGGAAATACTTTATTGTGTCAAGTTTCAAAGAGCTAGCACAAACTGTGTGTGATTCAGAGTTCCAACTACATGTATCCATAAAGGAGAAAACAGAGTGAAACCTAAAAATTAAAACTGTTACTGCCAACGAACGGTTTAACCTAGAAGAACAAAATTTGGTGAGCCAAGTGGGATTTTGGTACTGATCATTACCTGAGAGTGTCATCAAGATTGGGTGAAAAAATGTGTGCTGAGATTTCAGGAAACTCGTAGTTTTTTGGAAGATTGGCAACCCCTTTGCATGAAAGTGATTTGTGCCAGTCTCTGCTTAGGGCTACATCAATAGGAAACAAACCATAGAGATAGAACTTGGAACTACCTTACTGTGTCAAGTTTCAAAGAGCTAGCACAAACCGTGTTTGATTTAGAGTTCCAACTACATGTATCCATATAGGAGAAAACACAGTGAAACCTAAAATTTAAAACTGTTACTGTCAATGAACGGTTTAACCTTGAAGAACGAAATTTGGTGAGCCAAGTGGGATTGGGGTACTGATCATTACCTGAAAGTGTCATCCAGATTGGGAGAAAAAATGTGTGCTGAGATTTCATGAAACTCATAGTTTTTTGGAAGCTTGGCAACCCCCTTCCATGAAAGTAATTTGCGCCAGTCTCTGCTTACGGCTACATCAATAGGAAACAAATCATAGAGATAGAACTTGGAACGACATTATTGTGTCAAGTTTCAAAGATCTAGCACAAACCGTGTTTGATTTAGAGTTCCAACTACATGTATCCATATAGGAGAAAACAGAGTGAAACCTAAAAATTAAAACTGTTACTGCCAACGAACGGTTTAACCTAGAAGAACGAAATTTGGTGAGCCAAGTGGGATTGGGGTACTGATCATTACCTGAAAGTTTCATCAAGATTGGGTGAAAAAATGTGTGCTGAGATTTCAGGAAACTCGTAGTTTTTTGGAAGCTTGGCAACCCCTTTTAATGTAAGTGAATTGCGCCAGTCTCTGCTTAGGTCTACATCAATAGGAAACAAACCATAGAGATAGAACTTGGAACTACTTTATTTTGTCAAGTTTCAAAGAGCTGGCACAAACCGTGTTTGATTTAGATTTCCAACTACATGTATCCATATAGGCAAAACAGAGTGAAACAAAAAATTAAAACTGTTACTGCCAACGAACGGTGTAACCTAGAAGAACGAAATTCGGTGAGCCAAGTGGGATTGGGGTACTGATCATTACCTGAAAGTGTCATCAAGATTGGGTGAAAAAATGTGTGCTGAGATTTCAGGAAACTCGTAGTTTTTTGGAAGCTTGGCAACCCCTTTCCATGAAAGTGATTTGCGCCAGTCTCTGCTTAGGGCTAAACCAATAGGAAACAAACCATAGAGATAGAACTTGGAACTACTTTATTGTGTCAAGTTTCAAAGAGCTAGCACAAACTGTGTGTGATTCAGAGTTCCAACTACATTTATCCATAAAGGAGAAAACAGAGTGAAACCTAAAAATTAAAACTGTTACTGCCAACGAACGGTTTAACCTAGAAGAACAAAATTTGGTGAGCCAAGTGGGATTTTGGTACTGATCATTACCTGAGAGTGTCATCAAGATTGGGTGAAAAAATGTGTGATGAGAATTCAGGAAACTCGTAGTTTTTTGGAAGATTGGCAACCCCTTTCCATGAAAGTGATTTGCGCCAGTCTCTGCTTAGGGCTACATCAATAGGAAACAACTATAGAGATAGGACTTGGAACTACCTTATTGTGTCAAGTTTCAAAGAGCTAGCACAAACCGTGTTTGATTTAGAGTTCCAACTACATGTATCCATATAGGAGAAAACACATTGAAACCTAAAAATTAAAACTGTTACTGTCAATTAACGGTTTAACCTTGAAGAACGAAATTTAATGAGCCAAGTGGGATTGGGGTACTGATCATTACCTGAAAGTGTCATCCGGATTGGGAGAAAAAATGTGTGCTGAGATTTCATGAAAATCGTAGTTTTTTGGAAGCTTGGAAACCCCCTTCCATGAAAGTAATTTGCGCCAGTCTCTGCTTACGGCTACATCAATAGGAAACAAACCATAGAGATAGAACTTGGAACTACTTTATTGTGTCAAGTTTCAAAGAGCTAGCACAAACCGTGTTTGATTTAGAGTTCCAACTACATGTATCCATATAGGAGAAAACAGAGTGAAACCTAAAAATTAAAATTGTTATTGTCAATGAACGGTTTAACCTAGAAGAATGAAATTTGGTGAGCCAAGTGGGATTGGGGTACTGATCAACCTGAAAGTGTCATCAAGATTGGGTGAAAAAATGTGAGCTGAGATTTCAGGAAATTTGTAGTTTTTTGGAAGCTTTGCAACCTCTTTCCATGAAAGTGATTTGCGCCAGTCTCTGCTTAGGGCTACATCAATAGGAAACAAACCATAGAGATAGAACTTTGAACTACTTTATTGTGTCAAGTTTCAAAGAGCTAGCAAAACCGTGTTTGATTTAGATTTCCAACTACATGTATCCGTATATTAGAAAACAGAGTGAAACAAAAAATTAAAACTGTTACTGCCAACGAACAGTTTAAACTAGAAGAACAAAATTTGGTGAGCCAAGTGGGATTGGGGTACTGATCATTACCTGAAAGTGTCATCAAGATTGGGTGAAAAAATTGTGCTGAGATTTCATGAAACTCGTAGTTTTTTGGAAGCTTGGCAACCCCTTTCCATGAAACTGATTTGCGCCAGTCTCTGCTTAGGGCTACACCAATAGGAAACAAACCATAGAGATAGAACTTGGTACTACTTTATTGTGTCAAGTTTCAAAGAGCTAGCACAAACCGTGTGTGATTTAGAGATCCAACTACATGTATCCATATAGGAGAAAACAGAGTGAAACCTAAAAATTAAAACTGTTACTGCCAACGAACGGTTTAACCTAGAAGAACAAAAATTGGTGAGCCAAGTGGGATTTTGGTACTGATCATTACCTGAAAGTGTCATCAAGATTGTGTGAAATAATGTGTGCTGTGATTTCAGGAAACTCGTAGTTTTTTGGAAGCTTGGCAACCCCTTTCCATGAAAGTGATTTGCGCCAGTCTCCTCCTAGGTCTACATCAATAGGAAACAAACCATAGAGATAGAACTTGGAACTACTTTATTGTGTCAAGTTTCAAAGAGCTAGCACAAACCGTGTTTGATTTAGAGTTCCAACTACATGTATCCATATAGGAATAAACACAGTGAAACCTAATAATTAAAACTCTTATTGCAAAAGAACGGTTTAACCTAGAAGAACGAAATTTGGTGAGCCAAGTGGGATTGGGGTACTGATCATTACCTGAAAGAGTTATCAAGATTGGGTGAAAAAATACATGCTGAGATTTCAGGAAACTCGTCGTTATTTGGAAGCTTGGCAACCCCTTTCCTTGAAAGTGATTTGCGCCAGTCTCTGCTTAGGGGTACATCAATAGGAAACAAACCATACAGATAGAACTTGGAACTACTTTATTGTGTCAAGTTTCAAAGAGCTTACACAAACCTGTGTGATTTAGAGTTCCAACTACATGTATCCATATAGAAGAAAACAGAGTGAAACCTAAAAATTAAAACTGTTACTGCCAACGAACGGTTTAACCTAGAAGAACGAAATTTGGTGAGCCAAGTGGGATTGGGGTACTGATCATTACCTGAAAGTGTCATCAAGATTGGGTGAAAAAATGTGTGCTGAGATTTCAGGAAACTCGTAGTTTTTTGGAAGCTTGGCAACCCCTTTTAATGTAAGTGAATTGCGCCAGTCTTTGCTTAGGGCTACATCAAAAGGAAACAAACCATAGAGATAGAATTTGGAACTAATTTATTTTGTCAAGTTTCAAAGAGCTGGCACAAACCGTGTTTGATTTAGATTTCCAACTACATGTATCCATATAGGCAAAACAGAGTGAAACAAAAAATTAAAACTGTTACTGCCAACGAACGGTGTAACCTAGAAGAACGAAATTCGGTGAGCCAAGTGGGATTGGGGTACTGATCATTACCTGAACGTGTCATCAAGATTGGGTGAAAAAATGTGTGCTGAGATTTCAGGAAAATCGTAGTTTTTTGGAAGCTTGGCAACCCCTTTCCATGAAAGTGATTTGCGCCAGTCTCTGCTTAGGCCTAAACCAATAGGAAACAAACCATAGAGATAGAACTTGGAACTACTTTATTGTGTCAAGTTTCAAAGAGCTAGCACAAACTGTGTGTGATTCAGAGTTCCAACTACATGTATCCATAAAGGAGAAAACAGAGTGAAACCTAAAAATTAAAACTGTTACTGCCAACGAACGGTTTAACCTAGAAGAACAAAATTTGGTGAGCCAAGTGGGATTTTGGTACTGATCATTACCTGAGAGTGTCATCAAGATTGGGTGAAAAAATGTGTGCTGAGATTTCAGGAAACTCGTAGTTTTTTGGAAGATTGGCAACCCCTTTGCATGAAAGTGATTTGCGCCAGTCTCTGCTTAGGGCTACATCAATAGGAAACAAACCATAGAGATAGAACTTGGAACTACCTTACTGTGTCAAGTTTCAAAGAGCTAGCACAAACCGTGTTTGATTTAGAGTTCCAACTACATGTATCCATATAGGAGAAAACAGAGTGAAACCTAAAAATTAAAACTGTTACTGCCAACGAACAGTTTAACCTAGAAGAACGAAATTTGGTGAGCCAAGTGGGATTGGGGTACTGATCATTACCTGAAAGTTTCATCAAGATTGGGTGAAAAAATGTGTGCTGAGATTTCAGGAAACTCGTAGTTTTTTGGAAGCTTGGCAACCCCTTTTAATGTAAGTGAATTGCGCCAGTCTCTGCTTAGGGCTACATCAATAGGAAACAAACCATAGAGATAGAACTTGGAACTACTTTATTTTGTCAAGTTTCAAAGAGCTGGCACAAACCGTGTTTGATTTAGATTTCCAACTACATGTATCCATATAGGCAAAACAGAGTGAAACAAAAAATTAAAACTGTTACTGCCAACGAACGGTGTAACCTAGAAGAACGAAATTCGGTGAGCCAAGTGGGATTGGGGTACTGATCATTACCTGAAAGTGTCATCAAGATTGGGTGAAAAAATGTGTGCTGAGATTTCAGGAAACTCGTAGTTTTTTGGAAGCTTGGCAACCCCTTTCCATGAAAGTGATTTGCGCCAGTCTCTGCTTAGGGCTAAACCAATAGGAAACAAACCATAGAGATAGAACTTGGAACTACTTTATTGTGTCAAGTTTCAAAGAGCTAGCACAAACTGTGTGTGATTCAGAGTTCCAACTACATTTATCCATAAAGGAGAAAACAGAGTGAAACCTAAAAATTAAAACTGTTACTGCCAACGAACGGTTTAACCTAGAAGAACAAAATTTGGTGAGCCAAGTGGGATTTTGGTACTGATCATTACCTGAGAGTGTCATCAAGATTGGGTGAAAAAATGTGTGCTGAGAATTCAGGAAACTCGTAGTTTTTTGGAAGATTGGCAACCCCTTTCCATGAAAGTGATTTGCGCCAGTCTCTGCTTAGGGCTACATCAATAGGAAACAACTATAGAGATAGGACTTGGAACTACCTTATTGTGTCAAGTTTCAAAGACCTAGCACAAAGCGTGTTTGATTTAGAGTTCCAACTACATGTATCCATATAGGAGAAAACACATTGAAACCTAAAAATTAAAACTGTTACTGTCAATTAACGGTTTAACCTTGAAGAACGAAATTTGGTGAGCCAAGTGGGATTGGGGTACTGATCATTACCTGAAAGTGTCATCCGGATAGGGAGAAAAAATGTGTGCTGAGATTTCATGAAACTCGTAGTTTTTGGAAGCTTGGAAACCCCCTTCCATGAAAGTAATTTGCGCCAGTCTCTGCTTACGGCTACATCAATAGGAAACAAACCATAGAGATAGAACTTGGAACTACTTTATTGTGTCAAGTTTCAAAGAGCTAGCACAAACCGTGTTTGATTTAGAGTTCCAACTACATGTATCCATATAGGAGAAAACAGAGTGAAACCTAAAAATTAAAATTGTTATTGTCAACGAACGGTTTAACCTAGAAGAATGACATTTGGTGAGCCAAGTGGGATTGGGGTACTGATCAACCTGAAAGTGTCATCAAGATTGGGTGAAAAAATGTGAGCTGAGATTTCAGGAAAATTGTAGTTTTTTGGAAGCTTTGCAACCTCTTTCCATGAAAGTGATTTGCGCCAGTCTCTGCTTAGGGCTACATCAATAGGAAACAAACCATAGAGATAAAACTTTGAACTACTTTATTGTGTCAAGTTTCAAAGAGCTAGCAAAACCGTGTTTGATTTAGATTTCCAACTACATGTATCCGTATATTAGAAAACAGAGTGAAACAAAAAATTAAAACTGTTACTGCCAACGAACAGTTTAAACTAGAAGAACAAAATTTGGTGAGCCAAGTGGGATTGGGGTACTGATCATTACCTGAAAGTGTCATCAAGATTGGGTGAAAAAATTGTGCTGAGCTTTCATGAAACTCGTAGTTTTTTGGAAGCTTGGCAACCCCTTTCCATGAAACTGATTTGCGCCAGTCTCTGCTTAGGGCTACACCAATAGGAAACAAACCATAGAGATAGAACTTGGTACTACTTTATTGTGTCAAGTTTCAAAGAGCTAGCACAAACCGTGTGTGATTTAGAGTTCCAACTACATGTATCCATATAGGAGAAAACAGAGTGAAACCTAAAAATTAAAACTGTTACTGCCAACGAACGGTTTAACCTAGAAGAACAAAAATTGGTGAGCCAAGTGGGATTTTGGTACTGATCATTACCTGAAAGTGTCATCAAGATTGTGTGAAATAATGTGTGCTGTGATTTCAGGAAACTCGTAGTTTTTTGGAAGCTTGGCAACCCCTTTCCATGAAAGTGATTTGCGCCAGTCTCCTCCTAGGTCTACATCAATAGGAAACAAACCATAGAGATAGAACTTGGAACTACTTTATTGTGTCAAGTTTCAAAGAGCTAGCACAAACCGTGTTTGATTTAGAGTTCCAACTACATGTATCCATATAGGAATAAACAGAGTGAAACCTAATAATTAAAACTCTTATTGCAAAAGAACGGTTTAACCTAGAAGAACGAAATTTGGTGAGCCAAGTGGGATTGGGGTACTGATCATTACCTGAAAGAGTCATCAAGATTGGGTGAAAAAATACATGCTGAGATTTCAGGAAACTCGTCGTTATTTGGAAGCTTGGCAACCCCTTTCCTTGAAAGTGATTTGCGCCAGTCTCTGCTTAGGGGTACATCAATAGGAAACAAACCATACAGATAGAACTTGGAACTACTTTATTGTGTCAAGTTTCAAAGAGCTAACACAAACCGTGTGTGATTTAGAGTTCCAACTACATGTATCCATATAGAAGAAAACAGAGTGAAACCTAAAAATTAAAACTGTTACTGCCAACGAACGGTTTAACCTAGAAGAACGAAATTTGGTGAGCCAAGTGGGATTGGGGTACTGATCATTACCTGAAAGTGTCATCAAGATTGGGTGAAAAAATGTGTGCTGAGATTTCAGGAAACTCGTAGTTTTTTGGAAGCTTGGCAACCCCTTTTAATGTAAGTGAATTGCGCCAGTCTCTGCTTAGGGCTACATCAAAAGGAAACAAACCATAGAGATAGAATTTGGAACTAATTTATTTTGTCAAGTTTCAAAGAGCTGGCACAAACCGTGTTTGATTTAGATTTCCAACTACATGTATCCATATAGGCAAAACAGAGTGAAACAAAAAATTAAAACTGTTACTGCCAACGAACGGTGTAACCTAGAAGAACGAAATTCGGTGAGCCAAGTGGGATTGGGGTACTGATCATTACCTGAACGTGTCATCAAGATTGGGTGAAAAAATGTGTGCTGAGATTTCAGGAAAATCGTAGTTTTTTGGAAGCTTGGCAACCCCTTTCCATGAAAGTGATTTGCGCCAGTCTCTGCTTAGGCCTAAACCAATAGGAAACAAACCATAGAGATAGAACTTGGAAATACTTTATTGTGTCAAGTTTCAAAGAGCTAGCACAAACTGTGTGTGATTCAGAGTTCCAACTACATGTATCCATAAAGGAGAAAACAGAGTGAAACCTAAAAATTAAAACTGTTCCTGCCACCGAATGGTTTAAACTAGAAGACCGAAATTTGGTGCGCTAAGTGGGATTGGTGTACTGATCATTACCTGAAAGTTTGATCTAGATTGGGTGAAAAAATATGTGGTGAGAATTCAGGAAACTCGTAGTTTTTTGGAAGCTTGGCAACCCCTTTCCATGAAAGTGATTTGCGCCAGTCTCTGCTTACGGCTACATCAATAGGAAACAAACCATAGAGATAGAACTTGGAACTACTTTATTGTGTCAAGTTTCAAAGAGCTAGCACAAACCGTGTTTGATTTAGAGTTCCAAATACATGTATCCGTATAGGAGAAAACAGAGTGAAACCTAAAAATTAAAACTGTTCCTGCCAACGAACGGTTTAACTTAGAAGAACGAAATGTGGTGAGCCAAGTGGGATTTGAGTACTCATCATTACCTGAAAGTGTCATCAAGATTGGGTGAAAAAATGTGTGCTGAGATTTCAGGAAACTCGTACTTTTTGGAAGCTTGGCAACCCCTTTCCAAGAAAGTGATTTGCGCCAGTCTCTGCTTAGGGCTACATCAATAGGAAACAAACCATAGAGATAGAACTTGGAACTAATTTATTGTGTCAAGTTTCAAAGAGCTAGCACAAACCGTGTTTGATTTAGAGTTCAAACAACATGTATCCATATAGCAGAAAACAGAGTGAAACCTAAAATTTTAAACTGTTACTGCCAACGAACGGTTTAACCTAGAAGAACGAAATTTGGTGAGCCAAGTGGGATTGGGGTACTGATCATTTCCTGAAAGTGTCATCAAGATTGGTTTGAAAAATGTGTGCTGAGATTTCAGGAAACTCGTAGTTTTTTGGAAGCTTGGCAACCCCTTTCCATGAAAGTGATTTGCGCCAGACTCTGCTTAGGGCTACATCAATAGGAAACAAACCATAGAGATAGAACTTGGAACTACTTTATTGTGTCAAGTTTCAAAGAACTAGAACAAACCGTGTTTGATTTAGAGTTTCAATTACATGTATCCATATAGGAGAAAACAGAGTTAAAACTATAAATTAAAACTGTTACTGCCAACGAACGGTTTAAACTAGAAGAACGAAATTTGGTGAGCCTAGTGGGATTGGGGTACTGATCATTACCTGAAAGTGTCATCCAGATTGGGTGAGAAAATGTGTGCTGAGTATTCAGGAAACTCGTAGTTTTTTGAAAGCTTGGCAACTCCTTTCCATGAAAGTGATTTGCGCCAGTCTCTGCTTAGGGCTACATCAATAGGAAACAAACCATAGAGATAGAACTTGGAACTACTTTATTGTGTCAAGTTTCAAAGAACTAGAACAAACCGTGTTTGATTTAGAGTCCCAACTACATGTATCCATATAGAAGAAAAAAGAGTGAAACCTAAAAATTAAAACTGTTACTGCCAACGAACGGTTTAACCTAGAAGAACGAAATTTCATGAGCCAAGTGGGATTGGGGTACTGATCATTACCTGAATGTTTCATCAAGATTGGGTGAAAAAATGTGTGCTGAGACTTCAGAAACCACGTAGTTTTTTGGAAGTGTGGCAACCCCTTTCCATGAAAGTGATTTGTGCCAATCTCTGCTTAGGGCTACATCTATAGGAAACAAACCATAGAGATAGAACTTGGAACTACTTAATTGTGTCAAGTTTCAAAGAGCTAGCACAAACCGTGTTTGATTTAGAGTTCCAACTACATGTATCCATATAGGAGAAAACAGAGTGAAACCTAAAAATTAAAACTGTTACTGCCAACGAAAGGTTTAACCTAGAAGAACGAAATTTGGTGAGCCTAGTGGGATTGGGGTACTGATCATTACCTGAAAGTGTCATCCATATTGGGTGAGAAAATGTGTGCTTAGATTTCAGGAAACTCGTAGTTTTTTGGAAGCTTGGAAACCCCTTTCAATGAAAGTGATTTGCGCCTGTCTCTGCTTAGGTCTACATCAATAGGAGACAAACCATAGAGATAGGACTTGGAACTACTTTATTGTGTCAAGTTTCAAAGTGCTAGCACAAACCTTCTTTGATTTAGAGATCCAACTACATGTATCCATATATAGAAAATAGAGCGAAACCTAAAAATTAAAAATGTTACTTCCAACGAACTGTTTAACCTAGAAGAACGAAATTTGGTGACCCAAGTTGGATTGGGGTCCTGATCTTTACCTTAAAGTGTGATCCAGATTGGGTGAAAAAATGTGTGGTGAGAATTCAGGAAACTCGTAGTTTTTTGGATGCTTGGCAACCCCATTCCATGAAAGTGATTTGCGCCAGTCTCTGCTTACGGCTACATCAATAGGAAACAAACCATAGAAATAAAACTTGGAACTACTTTATTGTGTCAAGTTTCAAAGAGCTAGCACAAACCGTGTTTGATTTAGAGTTCCAACTACATGTATCCGTATAGGAGAAAAGAGAGTGAAACCTAAAAATTAAAACTGTTACTGCCAACGGACGGTTTAACATAGAAGAACGAAAATTGATGAGCCAAGTGGGATTGGGGTACTGATCATTACCTGAAAGTGTCATCCAGATTGGGTGAAAAAATGTGTGCTGAGATTTCAGGAAACTCGTAGTTTTTTGGAAGCTTGGCAACCCCTTTCCATGAAAGTGATTTGCGCAAGACTCTGCTTAGGGCTACATCAATAGGAAACAAACCATAGAGATAGAACTTGGAACTACTTTATTGTGTCAAGTTTCAAAGAGCTAGCACAAACCTTCTTTGATTTAGAGTTCCAACTACATGTATCCATATATAGAAAACAGAGTAAAACCTAAAAATTTAAACTGTTACTGCCAACGAACGGTTTAACCTAGAAGAACGAAATTTGGTGAGCCAAGTAGGATTGGGGTACTGATCATTACCTGAAAGTGTCATCCAGATTGGGTGAAAAATGTGTGGTGAGAATTCAGGAAACTCATAGTTTTTTGAAAGCTTGGCAACCCCTTTCCATGAAAGTGATTTGCGCCAGTCTCTGCTTACGGCTACATCAATAGGAAACAAACCATAGAGACACAACTTGGAACTACTTTACTGTGTCAAGTTTCAAAGAGCTAGCACAAACCGTGTTTGATTTAGAGTCCCAACTACATGTATCCATATAGGAGAAAAGAGAGCGAAACCTAAAAATTAAAACTGTTACTGACAACGAACGGTTTAACCTAGAAGAACGAAATTTGGTGAGCCAAGTGGGATTGGGGTACTGATCATTATCTGAAAGTGTCATCCAGATGGGGTGAAAAATGTGTGCTGAGATTTCAGTAAACTCGTAGTTTTTTGGAAGCTTGGCAACCCCTTTACATGAAAGTGATTTGCACCGGTCTCAGCTTAGGGCTACATCAATAGGAAACAAACCATAGAGATAGAACATGGAAGTACTTTATTGTGTCAAGTTTCAAAGAGCTAGCACAAAACGTGTTTGATTTAGAGTCCCAACTACATGTATCCATATAGGAGAACACCGAGTGAAACCTAAAAATTAAAACTGTTACTGCCAACGAACGGTTTAACCTAGAAGAACGAAATTTGGTGAGCCAAGTGGGATTGGGGTACTGATCATTACCTGAAAGTGTCATCCAGATTGGGTGAAAAATGTGTGGTGAGAATTCAGGAAACTCATAGTTTTTTGAAAGCTTGGCAACCCCATTCCATGAAAGTGATTTGCGCCAGTCTCTGCTTCGGCTACATCAATAGGAAACAAACCATAGAGACACAACTTGGAACTACTTTACTGTGTCAAGTTTCAAAGAGCTAGCACAAACCGTGTTTGATTTAGAGTCCCAACTACATGTATCCATATAGGAGAAAAGAGAGTGAAACCTAAAAATTAAAACTGTTACTGACAATGAACGGTTTAACCTAGAAGAACGAAATATGGTGAGCCAAGTGGGATTGGGGTACTGATCATTATCTGAAAGTGTCATCCAGATGGGGTGAAAAATGTGTGCTGAGATTTCAGTAAACTCGTAGTTTTTTGGAAGCTTGGCAACCCCTTTACATGAAAGTGATTTGCGCCGGTCACTGCTTAGGGCTACATCAATAGGAAACAAACCATAGAGATAGAACATGGAAGTACTTTATTGTGTCAAGTTTCAAAGAGCTAGCACAAACCGTGTTTGATTTAGAGTTCCAACTACATGTATCCATATAGGAGAAAACCGAATGAAACCTAAAAATTAAAACTGTTACTGCCAACGAACGGTTTAACCTAGAAGAACAAAATTTGGTGAGCCAAGTGGGATTGGGGTACTGATCATTACCTGAAAGTGTCATCCAGATTGGGTGAGAAAATTTGTGCTGAGATTTCTGGAAACTCGTAGTTTTTTGGAAGCTTGGCAACTCCTTTCCATGAAAGTGATTTGCGCCAGTCTCTGCTTAGGGCTACATCAATAGGAAACAAACCATAGAGATAGAACTTGGAACTACTTTATTGTGTCAAGTTTCAAAGAGCTAGCACAAACCGTGTTTGATTTAGAGTTCCAAATACATGTATCCGTATAGGAGAAAACAGAGTGAAACCTAAAAATTAAAACTGTTCCTGCCAACGAACGGTTTAACTTAGAAGAACGAAATGTGGTGAGCCAAGTGGGATTTGAGTACTCATCATTACCTGAAAGTGTCATCAAGATTGGGTGAAAAAATGTGTGCTGAGATTTCAGGAAACTCGTACTTTTTGGAAGCTTGGCAACCCCTTTCCAAGAAAGTGATTTGCGCCAGTCTCTGCTTAGGGCTACATCAATAGGAAACAAACCATAGAGATAGAACTTGGAACTAATTTATTGTGTCAAGTTTCAAAGAGCTAGCACAAACCGTGTTTGATTTAGAGTTCAAACAACATGTATCCATATAGCAGAAAACAGAGTGAAACCTAAAATTTTAAACTGTTACTGCCAACGAACGGTTTAACCTAGAAGAACGAAATTTGGTGAGCCAAGTGGGATTGGGGTACTGATCATTTCCTGAAAGTGTCATCAAGATTGGTTTGAAAAATGTGTGCTGAGATTTCAGGAAACTCGTAGTTTTTTGGAAGCTTGGCAACCCCTTTCCATGAAAGTGATTTGCGCCAGACTCTGCTTAGGGCTACATCAATAGGAAACAAACCATAGAGATAGAACTTGGAACTACTTTATTGTGTCAAGTTTCAAAGAACTAGAACAAACCGTGTTTGATTTAGAGTTTCAATTACATGTATCCATATAGGAGAAAACAGAGTTAAAACTATAAATTAAAACTGTTACTGCCAACGAACGGTTTAAACTAGAAGAACGAAATTTGGTGAGCCTAGTGGGATTGGGGTACTGATCATTACCTGAAAGTGTCATCCAGATTGGGTGAGAAAATGTGTGCTGAGTATTCAGGAAACTCGTAGTTTTTTGAAAGCTTGGCAACTCCTTTCCATGAAAGTGATTTGCGCCAGTCTCTGCTTAGGGCTACATCAATAGGAAACAAACCATAGAGATAGAACTTGGAACTACTTTATTGTGTCAAGTTTCAAAGAACTAGAACAAACCGTGTTTGATTTAGAGTCCCAACTACATGTATCCATATAGAAGAAAAAAGAGTGAAACCTAAAAATTAAAACTGTTACTGCCAACGAACGGTTTAACCTAGAAGAACGAAATTTCATGAGCCAAGTGGGATTGGGGTACTGATCATTACCTGAATGTTTCATCAAGATTGGGTGAAAAAATGTGTGCTGAGACTTCAGAAACCACGTAGTTTTTTGGAAGTGTGGCAACCCCTTTCCATGAAAGTGATTTGTGCCAATCTCTGCTTAGGGCTACATCTATAGGAAACAAACCATAGAGATAGAACTTGGAACTACTTAATTGTGTCAAGTTTCAAAGAGCTAGCACAAACCGTGTTTGATTTAGAGTTCCAACTACATGTATCCATATAGGAGAAAACAGAGTGAAACCTAAAAATTAAAACTGTTACTGCCAACGAAAGGTTTAACCTAGAAGAACGAAATTTGGTGAGCCTAGTGGGATTGGGGTACTGATCATTACCTGAAAGTGTCATCCATATTGGGTGAGAAAATGTGTGCTTAGATTTCAGGAAACTCGTAGTTTTTTGGAAGCTTGGAAACCCCTTTCAATGAAAGTGATTTGCGCCTGTCTCTGCTTAGGTCTACATCAATAGGAGACAAACCATAGAGATAGGACTTGGAACTACTTTATTGTGTCAAGTTTCAAAGTGCTAGCACAAACCTTCTTTGATTTAGAGATCCAACTACATGTATCCATATATAGAAAATAGAGCGAAACCTAAAAATTAAAAATGTTACTTCCAACGAACTGTTTAACCTAGAAGAACGAAATTTGGTGACCCAAGTTGGATTGGGGTCCTGATCTTTACCTTAAAGTGTGATCCAGATTGGGTGAAAAAATGTGTGGTGAGAATTCAGGAAACTCGTAGTTTTTTGGATGCTTGGCAACCCCATTCCATGAAAGTGATTTGCGCCAGTCTCTGCTTACGGCTACATCAATAGGAAACAAACCATAGAAATAAAACTTGGAACTACTTTATTGTGTCAAGTTTCAAAGAGCTAGCACAAACCGTGTTTGATTTAGAGTTCCAACTACATGTATCCATATAGGAGAACACCGAGTGAAACCTAAAAATTAAAACTGTTACTGCCAACGAACGGTTTAACCTAGAAGAACGAAATTTGGTGAGCCAAGTGGGATTGGGGTACTGATCATTACCTGAAAGTGTCATCCAGATTGGGTGAAAAATGTGTGGTGAGAATTCAGGAAACTCATAGTTTTTTGAAAGCTTGGCAACCCCATTCCATGAAAGTGATTTGCGCCAGTCTCTGCTTCGGCTACATCAATAGGAAACAAACCATAGAGACACAACTTGGAACTACTTTACTGTGTCAAGTTTCAAAGAGCTAGCACAAACCGTGTTTGATTTAGAGTCCCAACTACATGTATCCATATAGGAGAAAAGAGAGTGAAACCTAAAAATTAAAACTGTTACTGACAATGAACGGTTTAACCTAGAAGAACGAAATATGGTGAGCCAAGTGGGATTGGGGTACTGATCATTATCTGAAAGTGTCATCCAGATGGGGTGAAAAATGTGTGCTGAGATTTCAGTAAACTCGTAGTTTTTTGGAAGCTTGGCAACCCCTTTACATGAAAGTGATTTGCGCCGGTCACTGCTTAGGGCTACATCAATAGGAAACAAACCATAGAGATAGAACATGGAAGTACTTTATTGTGTCAAGTTTCAAAGAGCTAGCACAAACCGTGTTTGATTTAGAGTTCCAACTACATGTATCCATATAGGAGAAAACCGAATGAAACCTAAAAATTAAAACTGTTACTGCCAACGAACGGTTTAACCTAGAAGAACAAAATTTGGTGAG
The DNA here is from genome assembly GCF_964194105.1 of Spermophilus citellus. Taxonomy (NCBI): domain Eukaryota; kingdom Metazoa; phylum Chordata; class Mammalia; order Rodentia; family Sciuridae; genus Spermophilus; species Spermophilus citellus. The sequence goes on along the minus strand of NC_138196.1, from coordinate 23,188,000 downwards.
CCAAGTGGGATTGGGGTACTGATCATTACCTGAAAGTGTCATCCAGATTGGGTGAGAAAATTTGTGCTGAGATTTCTGGAAACTCGTAGTTTTTTGGAAGCTTGGCAACTCCTTTCCATGAAAGTGATTTGCGCCAGTCTCTGCTTAGGGCTACATCAATAGGAAACAAACCATAGAGATAGAACTTGGAACTACTTTATTGTGTCAAGTTTCAAAGAGCTAGCACAAACCTTGTTTGATTTAGAGTCCCAACTACATTTATCCATATAGGAGAAAACGGAGTGAAACCTAAAAATTAAAACTGTTACTGCCAACGAACGATTTAACCTAGAAGAACGAAATTTGGTGAGCCAAGTGGGATTGGGGTACTGATCATTACCTGAAAGTGTCATCAAGATTGGGTGAAAAAATGTGTGCTGAGATTTCAGGAAACTCGTAATTTTTTGGAAGCTTGGCAACCGCTTTCCATAAAGTGATTTGCGCAAGACTCTGCTTAGGGCTACATCAATAGGAAACAAACCATAGAGATAGAACTTGGAACTACTTTATTGTGTCAAGTTTCAAAGAGCTAGCACAAACCTTCTTTGATTTAGAGTTCCAACTACATGTATCTATATATAGAAAACAGAGTGAAACCTAAAAATTAAAACTGTTACTGCCAACGAACGGTTTAACCTAGAAGAACGAAATTTGGTGAGCCAAGTGATATTGGGGTACTGATCATTACCTGAAAGTGTCTTCCAGATTGGGTGAAAAATGTGTGGTGAGAATTCAGGAAACTCATAGGTTTTTGAAAGCTTGGCAACCCCATTCCATGAAAGTGATTTGCGCCAGTCTCTGCTTACGGCTACATCAATAGGAAACAAACCATAGAGACACAACTTGGAACTACTTTACTGTGTCAAGTTTCAAAGAGCTAGCACAAACCGTGTTTGATTTAGAGTTCCAACTACATGTATCCATATAGGAGAAAAGAGAGCGAAACCTAAAAATTAAAACTGTTACTGACAACGAACGGTTTAACCTAGAAGAACGAAATTTGGTGAGCCAAGTGGGATTGGGGTACTGATCATTACCTGAAAGTGTCATCCAGATTGGGTGAGAAAATTTGTGCTGAGATTTCAGGAAACTCGTAGTTTTTTGGAAGCTTGGCAACCCCTTTCCATGAAAGTGATTTGCGCCAGTCTCTGCTTAGGGCTACATCAATAGGAAACAAACCATAGAGATAGAACTTGGAACTACTTTATTGTGTCAAGTTTCAAAGAGCTAGCACAAACCTTGTTTGATTTAGAGTCCCAACTACATGTATCCATATAGGAGAAAACGGAGTGAAACCTAAAAATTAAAACTGTTACTGCCAACGAACGGTTTAACCTAGAAGAACGAAATTTGGTGAGCCAAGTGGGATTGGGGTACTGATCATTACCTGAAAGTGTCATCAAGATTGGGTGAAAAAATGTGTGCTGAGATTTCAGGAAACTCGTAATTTTTTGGAAGCTTGGCAACAGCTTTACATAAAATGATTTGCGCAAGACTCTGATTAGGGCTACATCAATAGGAAACAAACCATGGAGATAGAACTTGGAACTACTTTATTGTGTCAAGTTTCAAAGAGCTAGCACAAACCTTCTTTGATTTAGAGTTCCAACTACATGTATCCATATATAGAAAACAGAGTGAAACCTAAAAATGAAAACTGTTACTGCCAACGAACGGTTTAACCTAGAAGAACGAAATTTGGTGAGCCAAGTGATATTGGGGTACTGATCATTACCTGAAAGTGTCTTCCAGATTGGGTGAAAAATGTGTGGTGAGAATTCAGGAAACTCATAGGTTTTTGAAAGCTTGGCAACCCCATTCCATGAAAGTGATTTGCGCCAGTCTCTGCTTACGGCTACATCAATAGGAAACAAACCATAGAGACACAACTTGGAACTACTTTACTGTGTCAAGTTTCAAAGAGCTAGCACAAACCGTGTTTGATTTAGAGTCCCAACTACATGTATCCATATAGGAGAAAAGAGAGTGAAACCTAAAAATTAAAACTGTTACTGACAACGAACGGTTTAACCTAGAAGAACGAAATTTGGTGAGCCAAGTGGGATTGGGGTACTGATCATTACCTGAAAGTGTCATCCAGATTGGGTGAGAAAATTTGTGCTGAGATTTCAGGAAACTCGTAGTTTTTTGGAAGCTTGGCAACCCCTTTCCATGAAAGTGATTTGCGCCAGTCTCTGCTTAGGGCTACATCAATAGGAAACAAACCATAGAGATAGAACTTGGAACTACTTTATTGTGTCAAGTTTCAAAGAGCTAGCACAAACCTTGTTTGATTTAGAGTCCCAACTACATGTATCCATATAGGAGAAAACGGAGTGAAACCTAAAAATTAAAACTGTTACTGCCAACGAACGGTTTAACCTAGAAGAACGAAATTTGGTGAGCCAAGTGGGATTGGGGTACTGATCATTACCTGAAAGTGTCATCAAGATTGGGTGAAAAAATGTGTGCTGAGATTTCAGGAAACTCGTAATTTTTTGGAAGCTTGGCAACGGCTTTCCATGAAAGTGATTTGTGCCAGTCTCTGCTTAGGGCTACATCAATAGAAAACAAACCATAGAGATAGAACTTGGAACTACTTTATTGTGTCAAGTTTCAAAGAGCTAGCACAAACCGTGTTTGATTTAGAGTTCCAACTACATATATCCATATAGGAGAAAAGAGAGTGAAACCTAAAAATTAAAACTGTTACTGCCAACGAACGGTTAAACCTAGAAGAACAAAATTGGGTGAGCAGAGTGGGATTGGGGTACTGATCATTTCCTGAAAGTGTCATTAAGATTGGGTGAAAAAATGTGTGCTGAGATTTCAGGAAACTCATAGTTTTTTGGAAGCTTGGCACCCATTTTCAATGAAAGTGATTGTGCGAGTCTCTGATTAGGGCTATATCAATAGGACACAAACTATAGAGACAGAACTTGGAACTACTTTATTGTGTCAAGTTTCAAATAGCTAGCACAAACCTTCTTTGATTTAGAGTTCCAACTACATGTATCCATATAGGAGAAAACAGAGTGAAACCTAAAAATTAAAATTGATACTGCCAACGAACGGTTTAACTTAGAAGAATGAAATTTCATGAGCCAAGTGGGATTGGGGTACTGATCATTTCCTGAAAGTGTCATCAAGATTGGGTGAAAAAATGTGTGCTGGGATTTCAGGAAACTCGTAGTTTTTTGGAAGCTTGGCAACCCCTTTCCATGAAAGTGATTTGCGCCAGTCTCTGCTTAGGGCTACATCAATAGGAAACAAACCATAGAAATAGAACTTGGAACTAATTTATTGTGTCAAGTTTCAAAGAGCTAGCACAAACCGTGTTTGATTTAGAGTTCCAACTACATGTATCCATACATAGAAAACAGAGTGAAACCTAAAAATTAAAACTGTTACTGCCAATGATCGTTTTAACCTAGAAGAACGAAATTTGGTGAGCCAAGTGGTATTGGGGTACTGATCATTACCTGAAAGTGTCATCCAGATTGGGTGAAAAATGTGTGGTGAGAATTCAGGAAACTCATAGTTTTTTGAAAGCTTGGCAACCCCATTCCATGAAAGTGATTTGCGCCAGTCTCTGCTTACGGCTCCATCAATAGGAAACAAACCATAGAGATAGAACTTGGAAGTACTTTATTGTGTCAAGTTTCAAAGCGCTAGCACAAACCTTCTTTGATTTAGAGTTCCAACTGCATGTATCCATACATAGAAAACAGAGTGAAACCTAAAAATTAAAACTGTTACTGCCAACGATCGGTTTAACATAGAAGAACGAAATTTGGTGAGCCAAGTGGGATTGGGGTACTGATCATTACCTGAAAGTGTCATCCAGATTGGGTGAAAAATGTGTGGTGAGAATTCAGGAAACTCATAGTTTTTTGAAAGCTTGGCAACCCCAGTCCATGAAAGTGATTTGCGCCAGTCTCTGCTTACGGCTACATCAATAGGAAACAAACCATAGAGATACAACTTGGAACTACTTTACTGTGTCAAGTTTCAAAGAGCTAGCACAAACCGTGTTTGATTTAGAGTCCAAACTACATGTATCCATATAGGAGAAAACCGAGTGAAACCGAAAAATTAAAACTGTTACTGCCAACGAACGGTTTAACCTAGAAGAACGAAATTTGGTGAGCCAAGTGGGATTGGGGTACTGATCATTACCTGAAAGTGTCATCCAGATTGGGTGAGAAAATTTGTGCTGAGATTTCAGGAAACTCGTATTTTTTTGGAAGCTTGGCAACCCCTTTCCATGAAAGTGATTTGCGCCAGTCTCTGCTTAGGGCTACATCAATAGGAAACAAACCATAGAGATAGAACTTGGAACTACTTTATTGTGTCAAGTTTCAAAGAGCTAGCACAAACCTTGTTTGATTTAGAGTCCCAACTACATGTATCCATATAGGAGAAAACGGAGTGAAACCTACAAATTAAAACTGTTACTGCCAACGAACGGTGTAACCTAGAAGAACGAAATTTGGTGAGCCAAGTGGGATTGGGGTACTGATCATTACCTGAAAGTGTCATCAAGATTGGGTGAAAAAATGTGTGCTGAGATTTCAGGAAACTCGTAATTTTTTGGAAGCTTGGCAACCGCTTTCCATGAAAGTGATTTGTGCCAATCTCTGCTTAGGGCTACATCAATAGAAAACAAACCATAGAGATAGAACTTGGAACTACTTTATTGTGTCAAGTTTCAAAGAGCTAGCACAAACCGTGTTTGAGTTAGAGTTCCAACTACATATATCCATATAGGAGAAAATAGAGTGAAACCTAAAAATTTAAACTGTTACTGCCAACGAACAGTTTAACCTAGAAGAACGAAAATTGATGAGCCAAGTGGGATTGGGGTACTGATCATTACCTGAAAGTGTCATCCAGATTGGGTGAAAAAAGGTGTGCTGAGATTTCAGGAAACTCTTAGTTTTTTGGAAGCTTGGCAACCCCTTTCCATGAAAGAGATTTTCGCAAGACTCTGCTTAGGGCTACATCAATAGGAAACAAACCATAGAGATAGAACTTGGAACTACTTTATTGTGTCAAGTTTCAAAGAGCTAGCACAAACCTTCTTTGATTTAGAGTTCCAACTACATGTATCCATATATAGAAAACAGAGTGAAACCTAAAAATTAAAACTGTTACTGCCAACGAACGGTTTAACCTAGAAGAACGAAATTTGGTGAGCCAAGTGGGATTGGGGTACTTATCATTACCTGAAAGTGTCATCCAGATTGGGTGAAAAATGTGTGGTGAGAATTCAGGAAACTCATAGTTTTTTGAAAGCTTGGCAACCCCATTCCATGAAAGTGATTTGCGCCAGTCTCTGCTTACGGCTACATTAATAGGAAACAAACCATAGAGACACAACTTGGAACTACTTTACTGTGTCAAGTTTCAAAGAGCTAGCACAAACCGTGTTTGATTTAGAGTCCCAACTACATGTATCCATATAGGAGAAAAGAGAGTGAAACCTAAAAATTAAAACTGTTACTGACAACGAACGGTTTAACCTAGAAGAACGAAATTTGGTGAGCCAAGTGGGATTGGGGTACTGATCATTATCTGAAAGTGTCATCCAGATGGGGTGAAAAATGTGTGCTGAGATTTCAGTAAACTCGTAGTTTTTTGGAAGCTTGGCAACCCCTTTACATGAAAGTGATTTGCGCCGGTCTCTGCTTAGGGCTACATCAATAGGAAACAAACCAGAGAGATAGAACATGGAAGTACTTTATTGTGTCAAGTTTCAAAGAGCTAGCACAAACCGTGTTTGATTTAGAGTTCCAACAACATGTATCCATATAGGAGAAAACCGAGTGAAACCTAAAAATTAAAACTGTTACTGCCAACGAACGGTTTAACGTAGAAGAACGAAATTTGGTGAGCCAAGTGGGATTGGGGTACTGATCATTACCTGAAAGTGTCATCCAGATTGGGTGAGAAAATTTGTGCTTAGATTTCAGGAAACTCGTAGTTTTTTGGAAGCTTGGCACCTCTTTTCAATGAAAGTGATTTTCGCGAGTCTCTGCTTAGGGCTACATCAATAGGAAACAAACAATAGAGACAGAACTTGGAACTACTCTATTGTGTCAAGTTTCAAATAGCTAGCACAAACCTTCTTTGATTTAGAGTTCCAACTACATGTATCCATATAGGAGAAAACAGAGTGAAACCTAAAAATTAAAACTGTTACTGCCAACGAACGGTTTAACCTAGAAGAACGAAATTTGGTGAGCCAAGTGGGATTGGGGTACTGATCATTTCCTGAAAGTGTCATCCAGATTGGTGAAAAAATGTGTGCTGAGATTTCAGGAAAATCGTAGTTTTTTGGAAGCTTGGCAACCCCTTTCCATGAAAGTGATTTGCGCCAGACTCTGCTTAGGGCTACATCAATAGAAAACAAACCATAGAGATAGAACTTGGAACTACTTTATTGTGTCAAGTTTCAAAGAGCTAGCACAAACCGTGTTTGATTTAGAGTTCCAACTACATGTATCCATATAGGAGAAAATAGAGTGAAACCTAAAAATTTAAACTGTTACGGCCAACGAACGGTTTAACTTAGAAGAACGACAATTGATGAGCCCAGTGGGAATGGGGTACTGATCATTACCTGAAAGTGTCATCCAGATTGGGTGAAAAAATGTGTGCTGAGATTTCAGGAAACTTGTAGTTTTTTGGAAGCTTGGCAACCCCTTTCCATGAAAGTGATTTGCGGCAGACTGTGCTTAGGGCTACATCAATAGGAAACAAACTATAGAGATAGAACTTGGAACTACTGTATTGTGTCAAGTTTCAAAGAGCTAGCACAAACCGTGTTTGATTTAGAGTTCCAACTACATGTATCCATATAGGAGAAAACAGAGTGAAACCTAAAAATTAAAACTGATACTGCCAACGAACGGTTTAATTTAGAAGAATGAAATTTCATGAGCCAAGTGGGATTGGGGTACTGATCATTTCCTGAAAGTGTCATCAAGATTGGGTGAAAAAATGTGTGCTGAGAATTCAGGAAACTCGTAGTTTTTTGGAAGCTTGGCAACCCCTTTCCATGAAAGTGATTTGCGCCAGTCTCTGCTTAGGGCTACATCAATAGGAAACAAACCATAGAAATAGGACTTGGAACTAATTTATTGTGTCAAGTTTCAAAGAGCTAGCACAAACCGTGTTTGATTTAGAGTCCCAACTACATGTATCCATATAGGAGAAAAGCGAGTGAAACCTAAAAATTTAAACTGTTACTGACAACGAACGGTTTAACCTAGAAGAACGAAATTTGGTGAGCCAAGTGGGATTGGGGTACTTATCATTACCTGAAAGTGTCATCAAGACTGGGTGAAAAAATGTGTGCTGGGATTTCAGGAAACTCGTAGTTTTTTGGAAGCCTGGCAACGCCTTTCCATGAAAGTGATTTGCGCCAGTCTCTGCATAGGGCTACATCAATAGGAAACAAACCATAGTGATAGAACTTGGAACTTCTTTATTGTGTCAAGTTTCAAAGAGCTAGCACAAACCGTGTTTGATTTGGAGTTCCAACTACATGTATCCATATAGGAGAAAACAGAGTGAAACCTAAATATTCAAACTGTTACTGCCAACAAACCGTTCAACCTAGAAGAACGAAATTTGGTGAGCCAAGTGGGATTGGGGTACTGATCATTACCTGAAAGCGTCATCCGGATTGGGTGAAAACTGTGTGCTGAGTTTTCAGGAAACCAGTAGTTTTTTGGAAGCTTGGCAACCCCTTTCCATGAAAGTGATTTGCGCCAGTCTCAGCTTAGGGCTACATCAATAGGAAACAAACCATAGAGATAGAACGTGGAACTACTTTATTGTGTCAAGTTTCAACGAGCTAGCACAAACCGTGTTTGATTTAGAGTTCCAACTACATGTCCGTATAGGAGAAAACAGAGTGAAACCTAAAAATTAAAACTGTTACTGCCAACGAACGGTTTAACGTAGAAGAATGAAATTTGGTGAGCCAAGTGGGATTGGGGTACTGATCATTACCTGAAAGGGTCATCAAGTTTGGGTGAAAAAATATGTGCTGAGATTTCAGGAAACTCGTAGTTTTTTGGAAGCTTGGCAACCCCTTTCCATGAAAGTGATTTGCGCCGTTCTCTGCTTAGGGCTACATCAATAGGAAACAAACCATAGAGATAGAACTTGGAACTACTTTATTGTGTCAAGTTTCAAAGAGCTAGCACAAACCGTGTTTGATTTAGAGTTCCAACTACATGTATCCATATAGGAGAATACAGAGTGAAACCTAAAAATTAAAACTGTTACTGAAAACGAACTGTTTAACCTAGAAGAATGAAATTTGGTGATCCAAGTTGGATTGGGGTACTGATCACTACCTGAAAGTGTCATCAAGTTTGGGTGAAAAAATGTGTGCTGAGATTTCAGGAAACTCGTAGTTTTTTGGAAGCTTGGCAACCGCTTTCCATAAAGTGATTTGCGCCAGCCTCTGCTTAGGGCTACATCAATAGGAAACAAACCATCGAGATAGAATTTGGAACTACTTTATTGTGTCAAGTTTCAAAGAGCTAGCACAAACCGTGTTTGATTTAGAGTACCAACTACATGTATCCATATAGGAGAAAACAGAGTGAAACCTAAAAATTAAAACAGTTACTGCCAATGAACGGTTGAACCTAGAAGAACGAAATTTGGTGAGCCAAGTGGGATTGGGGTACTTATTATTACCTGAAAGTGTCATCAAGACTGGGTTAAAAAATGTGTGCTGGGATTTCAGGAAACTCGTAGTTTTTTGGAAGCCTGGCAACGCCTTTCCATGAAAGTGATTTGTGCCAGTCTCTGCATAGGGCTACATCAATAGGAAACAAACCATAGAGATAGAACTTGGAACTACTTTATTGTGTCAAGTTTCAAAGAGCTAGCACAAACCGTGTTTGATTTAGAGTTCCAACTACATGTCCGTATAGGAGAAAACAGAGTGAAACCTAAAAATTAAAACTGTTACTGCCAACGAACGGTTTAACGTAGAAGAATGAAATTTGGTGAGCCAAGTGGGATTGGGGTACTGATCATTACCTGAAAGGGTCATCAAGATTGGGTGAAAAAATATGTGCTGAGATTTCAGGAAACTCGTAGTTTTTTGGAAGCTTGGCAACCCCTTTCCATGAAAGTGATTTGCGCCGTTCTCTGCTTAGGGCTACATCAATAGGAAACAAACCATAGAGATAGAACTTGGAACTACTTTATTGTGTCAAGTTTCAAAGAGCTAGCACAAACCGTCTTTGATTTAGAGTTCCAACTACATGTATCCATATAGGAGAAAACAGAGTGAAACCTAAAAATTAAAACGGTTACTGCCAACGAACGGTTGAACCTAGAAGAACGGAATTTGGTGAGCCAAGTGGGATTGGGGTACTTATCATTACCTGAAAGTGTCATCAAGACTGGGTGAAAAAATGTGTGCTGGGATTTCAGGAAACTCGTAGTTTTTTGGAAGCCTGGCAACGCCTTTCCATGAAAGTGATTTGCGCCAGTCTCTGCATAGGGCTACATCAATAGGAAACAAACCATAGTGATAGAACTTGGAACTTCTTTATTGTGTCAAGTTTCAAAGAGCTAGCACAAACCGTGTTTGATTTGGAGTTCCAACTACATGTATCCATATAGGAGAAAACAGAGTGAAACCTAAATATTCAAACTGTTACTGCCAACAAACCGTTCAACCTAGAAGAACGAAATTTGGTGAGCCAAGTGGGATTGGGGTACTGATCATTACCTGAAAGCGTCATCCGGATTGGGTGAAAACTGTGTGCTGAGATTTCAGGAAACTCGTAGTTTTTTGGAAGCTTGGCAACCCCTTTCCATGAAAGTGATTTGCGCCAGTCTCAGCTTAGGGCTACATCAATAGGAAACAAACCATAGAGATAGAACGTGGAACTACTTTATTGTGTCAAGTTTCAACGAGCTAGCACAAACCGTGTTTGATTTAGAGTTCCAACTACATGTCCGTATAGGAGAAAACAGAGTGAAACCTAAAAATTAAAACTGTTACTGCCAACGAACGGTTTAACGTAGAAGAATGAAATTTGGTGAGCCAAGTGGGATTGGGGTACTGATCATTACCTGAAAGGGTCATCAAGTTTGGGTGAAAAAATATGTGCTGAGATTTCAGGAAACTCGTAGTTTTTTGGAAGCTTGGCAACCCCTTTCCATGAAAGTGATTTGCGCCGTTCTCTGCTTAGGGCTACATCAATAGGAAACAAACCATAGAGATAGAACTTGGAACTACTTTATTGTGTCAAGTTTCAAAGAGCTAGCACAAACCGTGTTTGATTTAGAGTTCCAACTACATGTATCCATATAGGAGAAAAGCGAGTGAAACCTAAAAATTAAAACTGTTACTGACAACGAACGGTTTAACCTAGAAGAATGAAATTTGGTGATCCAAGTTGGATTGGGGTACTGATCACTACCTGAAAGTGTCATCAAGTTTGGGTGAAAAAATGTGTGCTGAGATTTCAGGAAACTCGTAGTTTTTTGGAAGCTTGGCAACCGCTTTCCATAAAGTGATTTGCGCCAGCCTCTGCTAAGGGCTACATCAATAGGAAACAAACCATCGAGATAGAATTTGGAACTACTTTATTGTGTCAAGTTTCAAAGAGCTAGCACAAACCGTGTTTGATTTAGAGTACCAACTACATGTATCCATATAGGAGAAAACAGAGTGAAACCTAAAAATTAAAACAGTTACTGCCAATGAACGGTTGAACCTAGAAGAACGAAATTTGGTGAGCCAAGTGGGATTGGGGTACTTATTATTACCTGAAAGTGTCATCAAGACTGGGTTAAAAAATGTGTGCTGGGATTTCAGGAAACTCGTAGTTTTTTGGAAGCCTGGCAACGCCTTTCCATGAAAGTGATTTGTGCCAGTCTCTGCATAGGGCTACATCAATAGGAAACAAACCATAGAGATAGAACTTGGAACTACTTTATTGTGTCAAGTTTCAAAGAGCTAGCACAAACCGTGTTTGATTTAGAGTTCCAACTACATGTCCGTATAGGAGAAAACAGAGTGAAACCTAAAAATTAAAACTGTTACTGCCAACGAACGGTTTAACGTAGAAGAATGAAATTTGGTGAGCCAAGTGGGATTGGGGTACTGATCATTACCTGAAAGGGTCATCAAGATTGGGTGAAAAAATATGTGCTGAGATTTCAGGAAACTCGTAGTTTTTTGGAAGCTTGGCAACCCCTTTCCATGAAAGTGATTTGCGCCGTTCTCTGCTTAGGGCTACATCAATAGGAAACAAACCATAGAGATAGAACTTGGAACTACTTTATTGTGTCAAGTTTCAAAGAGCTAGCACAAACCGTCTTTGATTTAGAGTTCCAACTACATGTATCCATATAGGAGAAAACAGAGTGAAACCTAAAAATTAAAACGGTTACTGCCAACGAACGGTTGAACCTAGAAGAACGGAATTTGGTGAGCCAAGTGGGATTGGGGTACTTATCATTACCTGAAAGTGTCATCAAGACTGGGTGAAAAAATGTGTGCTGGGATTTCAGGAAACTCGTAGTTTTTTGGAAGCCTGGCAACACCTTTCCATGAAAGTGATTTGCGCCAGTCTCTGCATAGGGCTACATCAATAGGAAACAAACCATAGTGATAGAACTTGGAACTTCTTTATTGTGTCAAGTTTCAAAGAGCTAGCACAAACCGTGTTTGATTTGGAGTTCCAACTACATGTATCCATATAGGAGAAAACAGAGTGAAACCTAAATATTCAAACTGTTACTGCCAACAAACCGTTCAACCTAGAAGAACGAAATTTGGTGAGCCAAGTGGGATTGGGGTACTGATCATTACCTGAAAGCGTCATCTGGATTGGGTGAAAACTGTGTGCTGAGATTTCAGGAAACTCGTAGTTTTTTGGAAGCTTGGCAACCCCTTTCCATGAAAGTGATTTGCGCCAGTCTCAGCTTAGGGCTACATCAATAGGAAACAAACCATAGAGATACAACGTGGAACTACTTTATTGTGTCAAGTTTCAACGAGCTAGCACAAACCGTGTTTGATTTAGAGTTCCAACTACATGTCCGTATAGGAGAAAACAGAGTGAAACCTAAAAATTAAAACTGTTACTGCCAACGAACGGTTTAACGTAGAAGAATGAAATTTGGTGAGCCAAGTGGGATTGGGGTACTGATCATTACCTGAAAGGGTCATCAAGTTTGGGTGAAAAAATATGTGCTGAGATTTCAGGAAACTCGTAGTTTTTTGGAAGCTTGGCAACCCCTTTCCATGAAAGTGATTTGCGCCGTTCTCTGCTTAGGGCTACATCAATAGGAAACAAACCATAGAGATAGAACTTGGAACTACTTTATTGTGTCAAGTTTCAAAGAGCTAGCACAAACCGTGTTTGATTTAGAGTTCCAACTACATGTATCCATATAGGAGAATACAGAGTGAAACCTAAAAATTAAAACTGTTACTGAAAACGAACTGTTTAACCTAGAAGAATGAAATTTGGTGATCCAAGTTGGATTGGGGTACTGATCACTACCTGAAAGTGTCATCAAGTTTGGGTGAAAAAATGTGTGCTGAGATTTCAGGAAACTCGTAGTTTTTTGGAAGCTTGGCAACCGCTTTCCATAAAGTGATTTGCGCCAGCCTCTGCTAAGGGCTACATCAATAGGAAACAAACCATCGAGATAGAATTTGGAACTACTTTATTGTGTCAAGTTTCAAAGAGCTAGCACAAACCGTGTTTGATTTAGAGTACCAACTACATGTATCCATATAGGAGAAAACAGAGTGAAACCTAAAAATTAAAACAGTTACTGCCAATGAACGGTTGAACCTAGAAGAACGAAATTTGGTGAGCCAAGTGGGATTGGGGTACTTATTATTACCTGAAAGTGTCATCAAGACTGGGTTAAAAAATGTGTGCTGGGATTTCAGGAAACTCGTAGTTTTTTGGAAGCCTGGCAACGCCTTTCCATGAAAGTGATTTGTGCCAGTCTCTGCATAGGGCTACATCAATAGGAAACAAACCATAGAGATAGAACTTGGAACTACTTTATTGTGTCAAGTTTCAAAGAGCTAGCACAAACCGTGTTTGATTTAGAGTTCCAACTACATGTCCGTATAGGAGAAAACAGAGTGAAACCTAAAAATTAAAACTGTTACTGCCAACTAACGGTTTAACGTAGAAGAATGAAATTTGGTGAGCCAAGTGGGATTGGGGTACTGATCATTACCTGAAAGGGTCATCAAGATTGGGTGAAAAAATATGTGCTGAGATTTCAGGAAACTCGTAGTTTTTTGGAAGCTTGGCAAACCCTTTCCATGAAAGTGATTTGCGCCGTTCTCTGCTTAGGGCTACATCAATAGGAAACAAACCATAGAGATAGAACTTGGAACTACTTTATTGTGTCAAGTTTCAAAGAGCTAGCACAAACCGTGTTTGATTTAGAGTACCAACTACATGTATCCATATAGGAGAAAACAGAGTGAAACCTAAAAATTAAAACTGTAACTGAAAACGAACTGTTTAACCTAGAAGAATGAAATTTGGTGAGCCAAGTGGGATTGGGGTACTGATCACTACCTGAAAGTGTCTTCAAGATTGGGTGAAAAAATGTGTGCTGAGATTTCAGGAAACTCGTAGTTTTTTGGAAGCTTGGCAACCGCATTCCATGAAAGTGATTTGCGCCAGCCTCTGCTAAGGGCTACATCAATAGGAAACAAACCATAGAGATAGAACTTGGAACTACTTTATTGTGTCAAGTTTCAAAGAGCTAGCACAAACCGTGTTTGATTTAGAGTACCAACTACATGTATCCATATAGGAGAAAACAGAGTGAAACCTAAAAATTTAAACTGTTACTGCCAACAAACGGTTTATCCTAGAAGAACGAAATTTGGTGAGCCAAGTGGGATTCGGGTACTGTTCATTACCTGATAGTGTCATCCAGATTGGGTGAAAAAATGTGTGCTGAGATTTCAGGAAACTCGTAGTTTTTTGGAAGCTTGGCAACCCCTTTCAATTTAAGTGATTTGCGCCAGTCTCTGCTTAGGGCTACATCAATAGGAAACAAACCATAGAGATAGAACTTGGAACTACTTTATTGTGTCAAGTTTCAAAGAGCTAGCACAAACCGTGTATGATTTAGAGTTCCAACTACATGTATCCATATAGGAGAAAACAGAGTGAAACCTAAATATTCAAACTGTTACTGCCAACAAACCGTTCAACCTAGAAGAACGAAATTTGGTGAGCCAAGTGGGATTGGGGTACTGATCATTTCCTGAAAGTGTCATCAAGATTGGGTGAAAAAATGTGTGCTGAGATTTCAGGAAACTCGTAGTTTTTTGGAAGCTTGGCAACCGCTTTCCATGAAAGTGATTTGCGTCAGCCTCTGCTTAGGGCTACATCAATAGGAAACAAACCATAGAGATAGAACTTGGAACTACTTTATTGTGTCAAGTTTAAAAGAGCTAGCACAAACCGTGTTTGATTTAGAGTTCCAACTACATGTATCCATATAGGAGAAAGCAGAGTGAAACCTAAAAATTAAACTGTTACTGCCAACGAATGGTTTAAACTAGAAGAACGAAATTTGGTGAGCCAAGTGGGGCTGGGGCACTGATCATTACCTGAACGTGTCATCAAGACTGGGTGAAAAAATGTGTGCTGAGATTTCAGGAAACTCGTAGTTTTTTGGAAGCTTCACAACCCCTTTCCATGAAAGTGATTTGCGCCGGTCTCTGCTTATGGCTACGTCAATAGGAAACAAACCATAGCGATAGAACTTGGAACTACTTTATTCTGTCAAGTTTCAAAGAGCTAGCACAAAACGTGTTTGATTTAGAGTTCCAAATACATGTATCCATATAGGAGAAATCAGAGTGAAACTTAAAATTAAAACTGTTACTGCCAACAAACCGTTTAACCTAGAAGAACGAAATTTGGTGAGCCAAGTGGGACTGGGGTACTGATCATTACCTGAACGTGTCATCAAGACTGGGTGAAAAAATGTGTGCTGAGATTTCAGGAAACTCGTAGTTTTTTGGAAGCTTCGCAACCCCTTTCCATGAACGTGATTTGCCCTGGTCTCTGCTTAGGGCTACGTAAATAGGAAACAAACCATAGAGATAGAACTTGGAACTACTTTATTGTGTCAACTTTCAAAGAGCTAGCAAAAACCGTGTTTGTTTTAGAGTACCAACTACATGTATCTATATAGGAGAAAACAGAGTGAAACCTAAAAATGTAAACTGTTACTGCCAACGAACGGTTTAACCTAGAAGAACGAAATTTGGTGAGCCAAGTGGGACTGGGGTACTGATCATTACCTGATAGTGTCATCCACATTGGGTGAAAAAATGTGTGCTGAGATTTCAGGAAACTCGTAGATTTTGGAAGCTTGGCAACCCCTTTCCATGAAAGTGATTTTCGCCATTCTCTACTTAGTGCTACATCAATAGGAAACAAACCATAGAGATAGAACTTGGACCTACTTTATTGTGTCATGTTTCAACGAGATAGAACAAACCGTGTTTGATTTAGAGTTCCCACTACTTGTCCATATAGGAGAAAACAGAGTGAAACCTAAAAATTAAAACTGTTACTGCCAACGAATGGTTTAACGTAGAAGAATGAAATTTGGTGAGCCTAGTGGGATTAGGGTACTGATCATTACCTGAAAGTGTCGTCAAGACTGGGTGAAAAAATGTTTGCTGGGATTTCAGGAAACTCGTAGTTTTTTGGAAGCTTGGCACCCCTTTTCAATGAAAGTGATTGTGCGAGTCTCTGATTAGGGCTACATCAATAGGAAACAAACTATAGAGACAGAACTTGGAACTACTTTATTGTGTCAAGTTTCAAATAGCTAGCACAAACCTTCTTTGATTTAGAGTTCCAACTACATGTATCCTTATAGGAGAAAAGCGAGTGAAACCTAAAAATTAAAACTGCTACTGACAACGAACGGTTTAACCTAGAAGAACGAAATTTGGTGAGCCAAGTGGGATTGGGGTACTGATCATTACCTGAAAGGGTTATTCAGTTTGTTGAAAAAATGTGTGATTAGATTTCAGGAAACTCATAGTGTTTTGGAAGCTTGGCAACCCCTTTCCTTGAAAGTGATTTGCCCCGTTCTCTGCTTAGGGCTACATGAATAGGAAACAAACCATAGAGATAGAACTTGGAACTACTTTATTGTGTCAAGTTTCAAAGAGCTAGCACAAACCGTGTTTGATTTAGAGTTCCAACTACATGTATCCATATAGGAGAAAACAGAGTGAAACCTAAAAATTAAAACGGTTACTGCCAACGAAAGGTTGAAACTAGAAGAACGGAATTTAGTGAGCCAAGTGGGATTGGGGTACTTATCATTACCTGAAAGTGTCATCAAGACTGGGTGAAAAAATGTGTGCTGGGATTTCAGGAAACTCGTAGTTTTTTGGAAGCCTGGCAACGCATTTCCATGAAAGTGATTTGCGCCAGTTTCTGCATAGGGCTACATCAATAGGAAACAAACCATAGTGATAGAACTTGGAACTTCTTTATTGTGTCAATTTTAAAAGAGCTAGCACAAACCGTGTTTGATTTGGAGTTCCAACTACATGTATCCATATAGGAGAAAACAGAGTGAAACCTAAATATTCAAACTGTTACTGCCAACAAACCGTTCAAACTAGAAGAACGAAATTTGGTGAGCCAAGTGGGATTGGGGTACTGATCATTACCTGAAAGCGTCATCCGGACTGGGTGAAAACTGTGTGCTGAGATTTCAGGAAACTCGTAGTTTTTTGGAAGCTTGGCAACCCCTTTCCATGAAAGTGATTTGCGCCAGTCTCAGCTTAGGGCTACATCAATAGGAAACAAACCATAGAGATACAACGTGGAACTACTTTATTGTGTCAAGTTTCAACGAGCTAGCACAAACCGTGTTTGATTTAGAGTTCCAACTACATGTCCGTATAGGAGAAACCAGAGTGAAACCTAAAAATTAAAACTGTTACTGCCAACGAACGGTTTAACGTAGAAGAATGAAATTTGGTGAGCCAAGTGGGATTGGGGTACTGATCATTACCTGAAAGGGTCATCAAGTTTGGGTGAAAAAATATGTGCTGAGATTTCAGGAAACTCGTAGTTTTTTGGAAGCTTGGCAACCCCTTTCCATGAAAGTGATTTGCGCCGTTCTCTGCTTAGGGCTACATCAATAGGAAACAAACCATAGAGATAGAACTTGGAACTACTTTATTGTGTCAAGTTTCAAAGAGCTAGCACAAACCGTGTTTGATTTAGAGTTCCAACTACATGTATCCATATAGGAGAATACAGAGTGAAACCTAAAAATTAAAACTGTTACTGAAAACGAACTGTTTAACCTAGAAGAATGAAATTTGGTGATCCAAGTGGGATTGGGGTACTGATCAATACCTGAAAGTGTCATCAAGTTTGGCTGAAAAAATGTGTGCTGAGATTTCAGGAATCTCGTAGTTTTTTGGAAGCTTGGCAACCGCTTTCCATAAAGTGATTTGCGCCAGTCTCTGCTTAGGGCTACATCAATAGGATACAAACCACAGAGATAGAATTTGGAACAACTTTATTGTGTCAAGTTTCAAAGAGCTAGCACAAACCGTGTTTGATTTAGAGTACCAACTACATGTATCCATATAGGAGAAAACAGAGTGAAACCTAAAAATGAAAACAGTTACTGCCAATGAACGGTTGAACCTATAAGAACGAAATTTGGTGAGCCAAGTGGGATTGGGGTACTTATTATTACCTGAAAGTGTCATCAAGACTGGGTGAAAAAATGTGTGCTGGGATTTCAGGAAACTCGTAGTTTTTTGGAAGCCTGGCAACGCCTTTCCATGAAAGTGATTTGTGCCAGTATCTGCATAGGGCTACATCAATAGGAAACAAACCATAGAGATAGAACTTGGAACTACTTTATTGTGTCAAGTTTCAAAGAGCTAGCACAAACCGTGTTTGATTTAGAGTTCCAACTACATGTCCGTATAGGAGAAAACAGAGTGAAACCTAAAAATTAAAACTGTTACTGCCAACGAACGGTTTAACGTAGAAGAATGAAATTTGGTGAGCCAAGTGGGACTGGGGTACTGATCATTACCTGAACGTGTCATCAAGACTGGGTGAAAAAATGTGTGCTGAGATTTCAGGAAACTCGTAGTTTTTTGGAAGCTTCGCAACCCCTTTCCATGAAAGTGATTTGCCCTGGTGTCTGCTTAGGGCTACGTCAATAGGAAACAAACCATAGAGATAGAACTTGGAACTACTTTATTGTGTCAACTTTCAAAGAGCTAGCAAAAACCGTGTTTGTTTTAGAGTACCAACTACATGTATCTATATAGGAGAAAACAGAGTGAAACCTAAAAATGTAAACTGTTACTGCCAACGAACGGTTTAACCTAGAAGAACGAAATTTGGTGAGCCAAATGGGACTGGGGTACTGATCATTACCTGATAGTGTCATCCACATTGGGTGAAAAAATGTGTGCTGAGATTTCAGGAAACTCGTAATTTTTTGGAAGCTTGGCAACCCCTTTCCATGAAAGTGATTTTCGCCAGTCTCTACTTAGGGCTACATCAATAGGAAACAAACCATAGAGATAGAACTTGGACCTACTTTTTTGTGTCATGTTTCAACGAGATAGAACAAACCGTGTTTGATTTAGAGTTCCCACTACTTGTCCATATAGGAGAAAACAGAGTGAAACCTAAAAATTAAAACTGTTACTGCCAAAGAATGGTTTAACGTAGAAGAATGAAATTTGGTGAGCCTAGTGGGATTAGGGTACTGATCATTACCTGAAAGTGTCGTCAAGACTGGGTGAAAAAATGTGTGCTGAGATTTCAGGAAACTCGTAGTTTTTTGGAAGCTTGGCAACCGCTTTCCATGAAAGTGATTTGCGGCAGCCTCTGCTTGGCTACATCAATAGGAAACAAACCATAGATTTAGAACTTGGAACTACTTTATTGTGTCAAGTTTCAAAGAGCTAGCACAAACCGTGTTTGATTTAGAGTACCAACTACATGTATCCATATAGGAGAAAACAGAAAGAAACCTAAAAATTTAAACTGTTACTGCCAACGAACGGTTTAACCTAGAAGAACGAAATTTGGTGAGCCAAGTGGGATTAGGGTACTGATCATTACCTGATAGTGTCATCCAGATTGGGTGAAAAAATGTGTGCTGAGATTTCAGGAAACTCGTAGTTTTTTGGAAGCTTGGCAACCCCTTTCCATTAAAGTGATTTGCGTCAGTCTCTGCTTAGGGCTACATCAATAGGAAACAAACCATAGATATAGAACTTGGAACTACTTTATTGTGTCAAGTTTCAAAGAGCTACCACAAACCGTGTTTGACTAAGAGTTCCAACTACATGTATCCATATAGGAGAAAACAGAGTGAAACCTAAATATTCAAACTGTTACTGCCAAAAAACCGTTCAACCTAGAAGAACGAAATTTGGTGAGCCAAGTGGGATTGGGGTACTGATCATTTCCGGAAAGTGTCATCAAGATTGGGTGAAAAAATGTGTGCTGAGATTTCAGGAAACTCGTAGTTTTTTGGAAGCTTGGCAACCGCTTTCCATGAAAGTGATTTGCGCCAGCCTCTGCTTAGGACTACATCAATAGGAAACAAACCATAGAGATAGAACTTTGAACTACTTTATTGTGTCAAGTTTCAAAGAGCTAGCACCAACCGTGTTTGATTTAGAGTTCCAACTACATGTATCCATATAGGAGAAAGCAGAGTGAAACCTAAAAATTAAAACTGTTACTGCCAACGAACAGTTTAAACTAGAAGAACGAAATTTGGTGAGCCAAGTGGGACTGGGGCACTGATCATTACCTGAACGTGTCATCAAGACTGGGTGAAAAAATGTGTGCTGAGATTTCAGGAAACTCGTAGTTTTTTGGAAGCCTGGCAACGCCTTTCCATGAAAGTGATTTGCGCCAGTCTCTGCATAGGGCTACATCAATAGGAAACAAACCATAGAGATAGAACTTGGAACTACTTTATTGTGTCAAGTTTCAAAGAGCTAGCACAAACCGTGTTTGATTTAGAGTTCCAACTACATGTATCCATATTGGAGAAAACAGAGTGAAACCTAAAAATGAAAACAGTTACTGCCAACGAACGGTTTAACCTAGAAGAACGAAATTTGGTGAGCCAAGTGGGATTGGGGTACTGATCATTTCCTGAAAGTGTCATCAAGATTGGGTGAAAAAATGTGTGCTGAGATTTCAGGAAACTCGTAGTTTTTTGGAAGCTTGGCAACCCCTTTCCATGAAAGTGATTTGCGCGAGTCTCTGATTAGGGCTACATCAATAGGAATCAAACAATAGAGACAGAACTTGGAACTAATTTATTGTGTCAAGTTTCAAATAGCTAGCACAAACCTTCTTTGATTTAGAGTTCCAACTACATGTATCCGTATAGGAGAAAACAGAGTGAAACCTAAAAATTAAAACTGTTACTGCCAACGAACGGTTTAACCTAGAAGAACGAAATTTGGTGAGCCAAGTGGGATTGGGGTACTGATCATTATCTGAAAGTGTCATCCAGATGGGGTGAAAAATGTGTGCTGAGATTTCAGGATACTCGTAGTTTTTTGGAAGTTTGGCAAACCCTTTCCATGAAAGTGATTTGCGCCGGTCTCTGCTTAGGGCTACATCAATAGGAAACAAACAATAGAGATAGAACTTGGAACTACTTTATTGTGTCAAGTTTCAAAGAGCTGGCACAAACCGTGTTTGATTTAGAGTTCCAACTACATGTATCCATATAGGAGAAAACAGAGTGAAACCTAAAAATTAAAACTGTTACTGCCAACGAACGGTTTAACCTAGAAGAACGAAATTTGGTGAGCAAAGTGGGATTGGGGTACTGATCATTACCTGAAAGTGTCATCCAGATTGGGTGAAAAAATGTGTGGTGAGAATTCAGGAAACTCATAGTTTTTTGAAAGCTTGTCAACCCCGTTCCATGAAAGTGATTTGCGCCAGTCTCTGCTTATGGCTATATCAATAGGAAACACACCATAGAGATACAACTTGGAACTACTTTACTGTGTCAAGTTTCAAAGAGCTAGCAGAAACCGTGTTTGATTTAGAGTCCCAACTACATGTATCCATATAGGAGAAAAGCGAGTGAAACCTAAAAATTAAAACTGTTACTGACAACGAACGGTTTAACCTAGAAGAACGAAATTTGGTGAGCCAAGTGGGAATGGGGTACTGATCATTACCTGAAAGGGTTATTAGGTTTGTTGAAAAAATGTGTGATTAGATTTCAGGAAACTCATAGTGTTTTGGAAGCTTGGCAACCCCTTTCCTTGAAAGTGATTTGCGCCGTTCTCTGCTTAGGGCTACATCAATAGGAAACAAACCATAGAGACAGAACTTGGAACTACTTTATTGTGTCAAGTTTCAAAGAGCTAGCACAAACCGTGTTTGATTTAGAGTTCCAAATACATGTATCCATATAGGAGAAAACAGAGTGAAACCTAAAAATTAAAACGGTTACTGCCAACAAACGGTTGAACCTAGAAGAACGGAATTTGGTGAGCCAAGTGGGATTGGGGTACTTATCATTACCTGAAAGTGTCATCAAGACTGGGTGAAAAAATGTGTGCTGGGATTTCAGGAAACTCGTAGTTTTTTGGAAGCCTGGCAACGCCTTTCCATGAAAGTGATTTGCGCCAGTCTCTGCATAGGGCTACATCAATAGGAAACAAACCATAGTGATAGAACTTGGAACTTCTTTATTGTGTCAAGTTTCAAAGAGCTAGCACAAACCGTGTTTGATTTGGAGTTCCAACTACATGTATCCATATAGGAGAAAACAGAGTGAAACCTAAAAATTAAAACTGTTACTGAAAACGAACTGTTTAACCTAGAAGAATGAAATTTGGTGAGCCAAGTGGGATTGGGGTACTGATCACTACCTGAAAGTGTCTTCAAGATTGGGTGAAAAAATGTGTGCTGAGATTTCAGGAAACTCGTAGTTTTTTGGAAGCTTGGCAACCGCTTTCCATGAAAGTGATTTGCGCCAGCCTCTGCTAAGGGCTACATCAATAGGAAACAAACCATAGTGATAGAACTTGGAACTATTTTATTGTGTCAAGTTTCAAAGAGCTAGCACAAACCGTGTTTGATTTAGAGTACCAACTACATGTATCCATATAGGAGAAAACAGAGTGAAACCTAAAAATTTAAACTGTTACTGCCAACAAACGGTTTAACCTAGAAGAACGAAATTTGGTGAGCCAAGTGGGATTCGGGTACTGATCATTACCTGATAGTGTCATCCAGATTGGGTAAAAAAATGTGTGCTGAGATTTCAGGAAACTCGTAGTTTTTTGGAAGCTTGGCAACCCCTTTCAATTTAAGTGATTTGCGCCAGTCTCTGCTTAGGACTACATCAATAGGAAACAAACCATAGAGATAGAACTTGGAACTACTTTATTGTGTCAAGTTTCAAAGAGCTAGCACAAACCGTGTTTGATTTAGAGTTCCAACTACATGTATCCATATAGGAGAAAACAGAGTGAAACCTAAATATTCAAACTGTTACTGCCAACAAACCGTTAAACCTAGAAGAACAAAATTTGGTGAGCCAAGTGGGATTGGGGTACTGATCATTACCTGAAAGCGTCATCCGGATTGGGTGAAAACTGTGTGCTGAGATTTCAGGAAACTCGTAGTTTTTTGGAAGCTTGGCAACCCCTTTCCATGAAAGTGATTTGCGCCAGTCTCAGCTTAGGGCTACATCAATAGGAAACAAACCATAGAGATAGAACGTGGAACTACATTATTGTGTCAAGTTTCAACGAGCGAGCACAAACCGTGTTTGATTTAGAGTTCCAACTACATGTCCGTATAGGAATAAACAGAGTGAAACCTAAAAATTAAAACTGTTACTGCCAACGAACTGTTTAACCTAGAAGAACGAAATTTGGTGAGCCAAGTGGGATTGGGGTACTGATCATTACCTGAAAGTGTCATGAAGATTGGGTGAAAAAATGTGTGCTGAGATTTCAGGAAACTCGTAGTTTTTTGGAAGCTTGGTAACCCATTTCCATGAAAGTGATTTGCGCCAGTCTCTGCTTAGGGCTACATCAATAGGAAACAAACCATAGAGATAGAACTTGGAACTACTTTATTGTGTCAAGTTTCAAAGAGCTAGCACAAACCGTGTTTGATTTAGAGTTCCAACTACATGTATCCATATAGGAGAATACAGAGTGAAACCTAAAAATTAAAACTTTACTGAAAACGAACTGTTTAACCTAGAAGAATGAAATTTGGTGATCCAAGTGGGATTGGGGTACTGATCACTACCTGAAAGTGTCATCAAGTTTGGGTGAAAAAATGTGTGCTGAGATTTCAGGAAACTCGTAGTTTTTTGGAAGCTTGGCAACCGCTTTCCATAAAGTGATTTGCGCCAGCCTCTGCTAAGGGCTACATCAATAGGAAACAAACCATAGAGATAGAACTTGGAACTATTTTATTGTGTCAAGTTTCAAAGAGCTAGCACAAACCGTGTTTGATTTAGAGTACCAACTACATGTATCCATATAGGAGAAAACAGAGTGAAACCTAAAAATTTAAACTGTTACTGCCAACAAACGGTTGAACCTAGAAGAACGAAATTTGGTGAGCCAAGTGGGATTCGGGTACTGATCATTACCTGATAGTGTCATCCAGATTGGGTAAAAAAATGTGTGCTGAGATTTCAGGAAACTCGTAGTTTTTTGGAAGCTTGGCAACCCCTTTCAATTTAAGTGATTTGCGCCAGTCTCTGCTTAGGACTACATCAATAGGAAACAAACCATAGAGATAGAACTTGGAACTACTTTATTGTGTCAAGTTTCAAAGAGCTAGCACAAACCGTGTTTGATTTAGAGTTCCAACTACATGTATCCATATAGGAGAAAACAGAGTGAAACCTAAATATTCAAACTGTTACTGCCAACAAACCGTTCAACCTAGAAGAACAAAATTTGGTGAGCCAAGTGGGATTGGGGTACTGATCATTACCTGAAAGCGTCATCCGGATTGGGTGAAAACTGTGTGCTGAGATTTCAGGAAACTCGTAGTTTTTTGGAAGCTTGGCAACCCCTTTCCATGAAAGTGATTTGCTTCAGTCTCAGCTTAGGGCTACATCAATAGGAAACAAACCATAGAGATAGAACGTGGAACTACATTATTGTGTCAAGTTTCAACGAGCGAGCACAAACCGTGTTTGATTTAGAGTTCCAACTACATGTCCGTATAGGAATAAACAGAGTGAAACCTAAAAATTAAAACTGTTACTGCCAACGAACTGTTTAACCTAGAAGAACGAAATTTGGTGAGCCAAGTGGGATTGGGGTACTGATCATTACCTGAAAGTGTCATGAAGATTGGTGAAAAAATGTGTGCTGAGATTTCAGGAAACTCGTAGTTTTTTGGAAGCTTGGTAACCCATTTCCATGAAAGTGATTTGCGCCAGTCTCTGCTTAGGGCTACATCAATAGGAAACAAACCATAGAGATAGAACTTGGAACTACTTTATTGTGTCAAGTTTCAAAGAGCTAGCACAAACCGTGTTTGATTTAGAGTTCCAACTACATGTATCCATATAGGAGAATACAGAGTGAAACCTAAAAATTAAAACTTTACTGAAAACGAACTGTTTAACCTAGAAGAATGAAATTTGGTGATCCAAGTGGGATTGGGGTACTGATCACTACCTGAAAGTGTCATCAAGTTTGGGTGAAAAAATGTGTGCTGAGATTTCAGGAAACTCGTAGTTTTTTGGAAGCTTGGCAACCGCTTTCCATAAAGTGATTTGCGCCAGCCTCTGCTAAGGGCTACATCAATAGGAAACAAACCATAGAGATAGAATTTGGAACTACTTTATTGTGTCAATTTTCAAAGAGCTAGCACAAACCGTGTTTGATTTAGAGTACCAACTACATGTATCCATATAGGAGAAAACAGAGTGAAACCTAAAAATTAAAACAGTTACTGCCAATGAACGGTTGAACCTAGAAGAACGAAATTTGGTGAGCCAAGTGGGATTGGGGTACTCATTATTACCTGAAAGTGTCATCAAGCCTGGGTGAAAAAATGTGTGCTGTGATTTCAGGAAACTCGTAGTTTTTTGGAAGCCTGGCAACGCCTTTCCATGAAAGTGATTTGTGCCAGTCTCTGCATAGGGCTACATCAATAGGAAACAAACCATAGAGATAGAAATTGGAACTACTTTATTGTGTCAAGTTTCAAAGAGCTAGCACAAACCGTGTTTGATTTAGAGTTCCAACTACATGTCCGTATAGGAGAAAACAGAGTGAAACCTAAAAATTAAAACTGTTACTGCCAACGAACGGTTTAACGTAGAAGAATGAAATTTGGTGAGCCAAGTGGGATTGGGGTACTGATCATTACCTGAAAGGGTCATCAAGATTGGGTGAAAAAATATGTGCTGAGATTTCAGGAAACTCGTAGTTTTTTGGAAGCTTGGCAACCCCTTTCCATGAAAGTGATTTGCGCCGTTCTCTGCTTAGGGCTACATCAATAGGAATCAAACCATAGAGATAGAACTTGGAACTACTTTATTGTGTCAAGTTTCAAAGAGCTAGCACAAACCGTGTTTGATTTAGAGTTCCAACTACATGTATCCATATAGGAGAAAACAGAGTGAAACCTAAAAATTAAAACGGTTACTGCCAACGAACGGTTGAACCTAGAAGAACGGAATTTGGTGAGCCAAGTGGGATTGGGGTACTTATCATTACCTGAAAGTGTCATCAAGACTGGGTGAATAAATGTGTGCTGGGATTTCAGGAAACTCGTAGTTTTTGGAAGCCTGGCAACGCCTTTCCATGAAAGTGATTTGCGCCAGTCTCTGCATAGGGCTACATCAATAGGAAACAAACCATAGTGATAGAACTTGGAACTTCTTTATTGTGTCAAGTTTCAAAGAGCTAGCACAAACCGTGTTTGATTTGGAGTTCCAACTACATGTATCCATATAGGAGAAAACAGAGTGAAACCTAAAAATTAAAACTGTTACTGAAAACGAACTGTTTAACCTAGAAGAATGAAATTTGGTGAGCCAAGTGGGATTGGGGTACTGATCACTACCTGAAAGTGTCTTCAAGATTGGGTGAAAAAATGTGTGCTGAGATTTCAGGAAACTCGTAGTTTTTTGGAAGCTTGGCAACCGCTTTCCATGAAAGTGATTTGCGCCAGCCTCTGCTAAGGGCTACATCAATAGGAAACAAACCATAGAGATAGAACTTGGAACTACTTTATTGTGTCAAGTTTCAAAGAGCTAGCACAAACCGTGTTTGATTTAGAGTACCAAATACATGTATCCATATAGGAGAAAACAGAGTGAAACCTAAAAATTTAAACTGTTACTGCCAACAAACGGTTTATCCTAGAAGAACGAAATTTGGTGAGCCAAGTGGGATTCGGGTACTGATCATTACCTGATAGTGTCATCCAGATTGGGTGAAAAAATGTGTGCTGAGATTTCAGGAAACTCGTAGTTTTTTGGAAGCTTGGCAACCGCTTTCCATGAAAGTGATTTGCGTCAGCCTCTGCTTAGGGCTACATCAATAGGAAACAAACCATAGAGATAGAACTTGGAACTACTTTATTGTGTCAAGTTTCAAAGAGCTAGCACAAACCGTCTTTGATTTAGAGTTCCAACTACATGTAACCATATAGGAGAAAGCAGAGTGAAACCTAAAAATTAAACTGCTACTGCCAACGAATGGTTTAAACTAGAAGAACGAAATTTGGTGAGCCAAGTGGGACTGGGGCACTGATCATTACCTGAACGTGTCATCAAGACTGGGTGAAAAAATGTGTGCTGAGATTTCAGGAAACTCGTAGTTTTTTGGAAGCTTCGCAACCCCTTTCCATGAAAGTGATTTGCGCCGGTCACTGCTTATGGCTACGTCAATAGGAAACAAACCATAGAGATAGAACTTGGAACTACTTTATTCTGTCAAATTTCAAAGAGCTAGCACAAAACGTGTTTGATTTAGAGTTCCAACTACATGTATCCATATAGGAGAAAACAGAGTGAAACTTAAAATTAAAACAGTTACTGCCAACAAACCGTTTAACCTAGAAGAACGAAATTTGGTGAGCCAAGTGGGACTGGGGTACTGATCATTACCTGAACGTGTCATCAAGACTGGGTGAAAAAATGTGTGCTGAGATTTCAGGAAACTCGTAGTTTTTTGGAAGCTTCGCAACCCCTTTCCATGAAAGTGATTTGCCCTGGTCTCTGCTTAGGGCTACGTCAATAGGAAACAAACCATAGAGATAGAACTTGGAACTACTTTATTGTGTCAACTTTCAAAGAGCTAGCACAAACCGTGTTTGTTTTAGAGTACCAACTACATGTATCTATATAGGAGAAAACAGAGTGAAACCTAAAAATGTAAACTGTTACTGCCAACGAACGGTTTAACCTAGAAGAACGAAATTTGGTGAGCCAAGTGGGACTGGGGTACTGATCATTACCTGATAGTGTCATCCACATTGGGTGAAAAAATGTGTGCTGAGATTTCAGGAAACTCGTAGTTTTTTGGAAGCTTGGCAACCCCTTTCCATGAAAGAGATTTGCGCAAGACTCTGCTTAGGGCTACATCAATAGGAAACAAACCATAGATATAGAACTTGGAACTACATTATTGTGTCAAGTTTCAAAGAGCTACCACAAACCGTGTTTGACTAAGAGTTCCAACTACATGTATCCATATAGGAGAAAACAGAGTGAAACCTAAATATTCAAACTGTTACTGCCAACAAACCGTTCAACCTAGAAGAACGAAATTTGGTGAGCCAAGTGGGATTGGGGTACTGATCATTTCCTGAAAGTGTCATCAAGATTGGGTGAAAAAATGTGTGCTGAGATTTCAGGAAACTCGTAGTTTTTTGGAAGCTTGGCAACCGCTTTCCATGAAAGTGATTTGCGTCAGCCTCTGCTTAGGGCTACATCAATAGGAAACAAACCATAGAGATAGAACTTGGAACTACTTTATTGTGTCAAGTTTAAAAGAGCTAGCACAAACCGTGTTTGATTTAGAGTTCCAACTACATGTATCCATATAGGAGAAAGCAGAGTGAAACCTAAAAATTAAACTGTTACTGCCAACGAATGGTTTAAACTAGAAGAACGAAATTTGGTGAGCCAAGTGGGGCTGGGGCACTGATCATTACCTGAACGTGTCATCAAGACTGGGTGAAAAAATGTGTGCTGAGATTTCAGGAAACTCGTAGTTTTTTGGAAGCTTCACAACCCCTTTCCATGAAAGTGATTTGCGCCGGTCTCTGCTTATGGCTACGTCAATAGGAAACAAACCATAGCGATAGAACTTGGAACTACTTTATTCTGTCAAGTTTCAAAGAGCTAGCACAAAACGTGTTTGATTTAGAGTTCCAAATACATGTATCCATATAGGAGAAATCAGAGTGAAACTTAAAATTAAAACTGTTACTGCCAACAAACCGTTTAACCTAGAAGAACGAAATTTGGTGAGCCAAGTGGGACTGGGGTACTGATCATTACCTGAACGTGTCATCAAGACTGGGTGAAAAAATGTGTGCTGAGATTTCAGGAAACTCGTAGTTTTTTGGAAGCTTCGCAACCCCTTTCCATGAACGTGATTTGCCCTGGTCTCTGCTTAGGGCTACGTAAATAGGAAACAAACCATAGAGATAGAACTTGGAACTACTTTATTGTGTCAACTTTCAAAGAGCTAGCAAAAACCGTGTTTGTTTTAGAGTACCAACTACATGTATCTATATAGGAGAAAACAGAGTGAAACCTAAAAATGTAAACTGTTACTGCCAACGAACGGTTTAACCTAGAAGAACGAAATTTGGTGAGACAAGTGGGACTGGGGTACTGATCATTACCTGATAGTGTCATCCACATTGGGTGAAAAAATGTGTGCTGAGATTTCAGGAAACTCGTAGATTTTGGAAGCTTGGCAACCCCTTTCCATGAAAGTGATTTTCGCCAGTCTCTACTTAGTGCTACATCAATAGGAAACAAACCATAGAGATAGAACTTGGACCTACTTTATTGTGTCATGTTTCAACGAGATAGAACAAACCGTGTTTGATTTAGAGTTCCCACTACTTGTCCATATAGGAGAAAACAGAGTGAAACCTAAAAATTAAAACTGTTACTGCCAACGAATGGTTTAACGTAGAAGAATGAAATTTGGTGAGCCTAGTGGGATTAGGGTACTGATCATTACCTGAAAGTGTCGTCAAGACTGGGTGAAAAAATGTTTGCTGGGATTTCAGGAAACTCGTAATTTTTTGGAAGCTTGGCACCCCTTTTCAATGAAAGTGATTGTGCGAGTCTCTGATTAGGGCTACATCAATAGGAAACAAACTATAGAGACAGAACTTGAACTACTTTATTGTGTCAAGTTTCAAATAGCTAGCACAAACCTTCTTTGATTTAGAGTTCCAACTACATGTATCCATATAGGAGAAAAGCGAGTGAAACCTAAAAATTAAAACTGCTACTGACAACGAACGGTTTAACCTAGAAGAACGAAATTTGGTGAGCCAAGTGGGATTGGGGTACTGATCATTACCTGAAAGGGTTATTCAGTTTGTTGAAAAAATGTGTGATTAGATTTCAGGAAACTCATAGTGTTTTGGAAGCTTGGCAACCCCTTTCCTTGAAAGTGATTTGCCCCGTTCTCTGCTTAGGGCTACATGAATAGGAAACAAACCATAGAGATAGAACTTGGAACTACTTTATTGTGTCAAGTTTCAAAGAGCTAGCACAAACCGTGTTTGATTTAGAGTTCCAACTACATGTATCCATATAGGAGAAAACAGAGTGAAACCTAAAAATTAAAACGGTTACTGCCAACGAAAGGTTGAAACTAGAAGAACGGAATTTAGTGAGCCAAGTGGGATTGGGGTACTTATCATTACCTGAAAGTGTCATCAAGACTGGGTGAAAAAATGTGTGCTGGGATTTCAGGAAACTCGTAGTTTTTTGGAAGCCTGGCAACGCCTTTCCATGAAAGTGATTTGCGCCAGTTTCTGCATAGGGCTACATCAATAGGAAACAAACCATAGTGATAGAACTTGGAACTTCTTTATTGTGTCAATTTTAAAAGAGCTAGCACAAACCGTGTTTGATTTGGAGTTCCAACTACATGTATCCATATAGGAGAAAACAGAGTGAAACCTAAATATTCAAACTGTTACTGCCAACAAACCGTTCAAACTAGAAGAACGAAATTTGGTGAGCCAAGTGGGATTGGGGTACTGATCATTACCTGAAAGCGTCATCCGGACTGGGTGAAAACTGTGTGCTGAGATTTCAGGAAACTCGTAGTTTTTTGGAAGCTTGGCAACCCCTTTCCATGAAAGTGATTTGCGCCAGTCTCAGCTTAGGGCTACATCAATAGGAAACAAACCATAGAGATACAACGTGGAACTACTTTATTGTGTCAAGTTTCAACGAGCTAGCACAAACCGTGTTTGATTTAGAGTTCCAACTACATGTCCGTATAGGAGAAAACAGAGTGAAACCTAAAAATTAAAACTGTTACTGCCAACGAACGGTTTAACGTAGAAGAATGAAATTTGGTGAGCCAAGTGGGATTGGGGTACTGATCATTACCTGAAAGGGTCATCAAGTTTGGGTGAAAAAATA
Source organism: Spermophilus citellus (assembly GCF_964194105.1). Lineage (NCBI taxonomy): Eukaryota > Metazoa > Chordata > Mammalia > Rodentia > Sciuridae > Spermophilus > Spermophilus citellus. The sequence goes on along the minus strand of NC_138196.1, from coordinate 23,157,217 downwards.
TGTGCTGAGATTTCAGGAAACTCGTAGTTTTTTGGAAGCTTGGCAACCCCTTTCCATGAAAGTGATTTGCGCCGTTCTCTGCTTAGGGCTACATCAATAGGAAACAAACCATAGAGATAGAACTTGGAACTACTTTATTGTGTCAAGTTTCAAAGAGCTAGCACAAACCGTGTTTGATTTAGAGTTCCAACTACATGTATCCATATAGGAGAATACAGAGTGAAACCTAAAAATTAAAACTGTTACTGAAAACGAACTGTTTAACCTAGAAGAATGAAATTTGGTGATCCAAGTGGGATTGGGGTACTGATCAATACCTGAAAGTGTCATCAAGTTTGGCTGAAAAAATGTGTGCTGAGATTTCAGGAAACTCGTAGTTTTTTGGAAGCTTGGCAACCGCTTTCCATAAAGTGATTTGCGCCAGTCTCTGCTTAGGGCTACATCAATAGGATACAAACCATCGAGATAGAATTTGGAACAACTTTATTGTGTCAAGTTTCAAAGAGCTAGCACAAACCGTGTTTGATTTAGAGTACCAACTACATGTATCCATATAGGAGAAAACAGAGTGAAACCTAAAAATGAAAACAGTTACTGCCAATGAACGGTTGAACCTATAAGAACGAAATTTGGTGAGCCAAGTGGGATTGGGGTACTTATTATTACCTGAAAGTGTCATCAAGACTGGGTTCAAAAATGTGTGCTGGGATTTCAGGAAACTCGTAGTTTTTTGGAAGCCTGGCAACGCCTTTCCATGAAAGTGATTTGTGCCAGTATCTGCATAGGGCTACATCAATAGGAAACAAACCATAGAGATAGAACTTGGAACTACTTTATTGTGTCAAGTTTCAAAGAGCTAGCACAAACCGTGTTTGATTTAGAGTTCCAACTACATGTCCGTATAGGAGAAAACAGAGTGAAACCTAAAAATTAAAACTGTTACTGCCAACGAACGGTTTAACGTAGAAGAATGAAATTTGGTGAGCCAAGTGGGACTGGGGTACTGATCATTACCTGAACGTGTCATCAAGACTGGGTGAAAAAATGTGTGCTGAGATTTCAGGAAACTCGTAGTTTTTTGGAAGCTTCGCAACCCCTTTCCATGAAAGTGATTTGCCCTGGTGTCTGCTTAGGGCTACGTCAATAGGAAACAAACCATAGAGATAGAACTTGGAACTACTTTATTGTGTCAACTTTCAAAGAGCTAGCAAAAACCGTGTTTGTTTTAGAGTACCAACTACATGTATCTATATAGGAGAAAACAGAGTGAAACCTAAAAATGTAAACTGTTACTGCCAACGAACGGTTTAACCTAGAAGAACGAAATTTGGTGAGCCAAGTGGGACTGGGGTACTGATCATTACCTGATAGTGTCATCCACATTGGGTGAAAAAATGTGTGCTGAGATTTCAGGAAACTCGTAGTTTTTTGGAAGCTTGGCAACCCCTTTCCATGAAAGTGATTTTCGCCAGTCTCTACTTAGGGCTACATCAATAGGAAACAAACCATAGAGATAGAACTTGGACCTACTTTTTTGTGTCATGTTTCAACGAGATAGAACAAACCGTGTTTGATTTAGAGTTCCCACTACTTGTCCATATAGGAGAAAACAGAGTGAAACCTAAAAATTAAAACTGTTACTGCCAAAGAATGGTTTAACGTAGAAGAATGAAATTTGGTGAGCCTAGTGGGATTAGGGTACTGATCATTACCTGAAAGTGTCGTCAAGACTGGGTGAAAAAATGTGTGCTGAGATTTCAGGAAACTCGTAGTTTTTTGGAAGCTTGGCAACCGCTTTCCATTAAAGTGATTTGCGTCAGTCTCTGCTTAGGGCTACATCAATAGGAAACAAACCATAGATATAGAACTTGGAACTACTTTATTGTGTCAAGTTTCAAAGAGCTACCACAAACCGTGTTTGACTAAGAGTTCCAACTACATGTATCCATATAGGAGAAAACAGAGTGAAACCTAAATATTCAAACTGTTACTGCCAAAAAACCGTTCAACCTAGAAGAACGAAATTTGGTGAGCCAAGTGGGATTGGGGTACTGATCATTTCCGGAAAGTGTCATCAAGATTGGGTGAAAAAATGTGTGCTGAGATTTCAGGAAACTCGTAGTTTTTTGGAAGCTTGGCAACCGCTTTCCATGAAAGTGATTTGCGCCAGCCTCTGCTTAGGACTACATCAATAGGAAACAAACCATAGAGATAGAACTTGGAACTACTTTATTGTGTCAAGTTTCAAAGAGCTAGCACCAACCGTGTTTGATTTAGAGTTCCAACTACATGTATCCATATAGGAGAAAGCAGAGTGAAACCTAAAAATTAAAACTGTTACTGCCAACGAACAGTTTAAACTAGAAGAACGAAATTAGGTGAGCCAAGTGGGACTGGGGCACTGATCATTACCTGAACGTGTCATCAAGACTGGGTGAAAAAATGTGTGCTGAGATTTCAGGAAACTCGTAGTTTTTTGGAAGCCTGGCAACGCCTTTCCATGAAAGTGATTTGCGCCAGTCTCTGCATAGGGCTACATCAATAGGAAACAAACCATAGATATAGAACTTGGAACTACTTTATTGTGTCAAGTTTCAAAGAGCTAGCACAAACCGTGTTTGATTTAGAGTTCCAACTACATGTATCCATATTGGAGAAAACAGAGTGAAACCTAAAAATGAAAACAGTTACTGCCAACGAACGGTTTAACCTAGAAGAACGAAATTTGGTGTGCCAAGTGGGATTGGGGTACTGATCATTTCCTGAAAGTGTCATCAAGATTAAGTGAAAAAATGTGTGCTGAGATTTCAGGAAACTCGTAGTTTTTTGGAAGCTTGGCAACCCCTTTCCATGAAAGTGATTTGCGCGAGTCTCTGATTAGGGCTACATCAATAGGAATCAAACAATAGAGACAGAACTTGGAACTAATTTATTGTGTCAAGTTTCAAATAGCTAGCACAAACCTTCTTTGATTTAGAGTTCCAACTACATGTATCCGTATAGGAGAAAACAGAGTGAAACCTAAAAATTAAAACTGTTACTGCCAACGAACGGTTTAACCTAGAAGAACGAAATTTGGTGAGCCAAGTGGGATTGGGGTACTGATCATTATCTGAAAGTGTCATCCAGATGGGGTGAAAATGTGTGCTGAGATTTCAGGAAACTCGTAGTTTTTTGGAAGTTTGGCAAACCCTTTCCATGAAAGTGATTTGCGCCGGTCTCTGCTTAGGGCTACATCAATACGAAACAAACAATAGAGATAGAACTTGGAACTACTTTATTGTGTCAAGTTTCAAAGAGCTAGCACAAACCGTGTTTGATTTAGAGTTCCAACTACATGTATCCATTTAGGAGAAAACAGAGTGAAACCTAAAAATTAAAACTGTTACTGCCAACGAACGGTTTAACCTAGAAGAACGAAATTTGGTGAGCAAAGTGGGATTGGGGTACTGATCATTACCTGAAAGTGTCATCCAGATTGGGTGAAAAAATGTGTGGTGAGAATTCAGGAAACTCATAGTTTTTTGAAAGCTTGTCAACCCCATTCCATGAAAGTGATTTGCGCCAGTCTCTGCTTATGGCTACATCAATAGGAAACACACCATAGAGATACAACTTGGAACTACTTTACTGGGTCAAGTTTCAAAGAGCTAGCAGAATCCGTGTTTGATTTAGAGTCCCAACTACATGTATCCATATAGGAGAAAAGCGAGTGAAACCTAAAAATTAAAACTGTTACTGACAACGAACGGTTTAACCTAGAAGAACGAAATTTGGTGAGCCAAGTGGGATTGGGGTACTGATCATTACCTGAAAGGGTTATTCAGTTTGTTGAAAAAATGTGTGATTAGATTTCAGGAAACTCATAGTGTTTTGGAAGCTTGGCAACCCCTTTCCTTGAAAGTGATTTGCGCCGTTCTCTGCTTAGGGCTACATCAATAGGAAACAAACCATAGAGATAGAACTTGGAACTACTTTATTGTGTCAAGTTTCAAAGAGCTAGCACAAACCGTGTTTGATTTAGAGTTCCAAATACATGTATCCATATAGGAGAAAACAGAGTGAAACCTAAAAATTAAAACGGTTACTGCCAACAAACGGTTGAACCAAGAAGAACGGAATTTGGTGAGCCAAGTGGGATTGGGGTACTTATCATTACCTGAAAGTGTCATCAAGACTGGGTGAAAAAATGTGTGCTTGGATTTCAGGAAACTCGTAGTTTTTTGAAAGCCTGGCAACGCCTTTCCATGAAAGTGATTTGCGCCAGTCTCTGCATAGGGCTACATCAATAGGAAACAAACCATAGTGATAGAACTTGGAACTTCTTTATTGTGTCAAGTTTCAAAGAGCTAGCACAAACCGTGTTTGATTTGGAGTTCCAACTACATGTATCCATATAGGAGAAAACAGAGTGAAACCTAAAAATTAAAACTGTTACTGAAAACGAACTGTTTAACCTAGAAGAATGAAATTTGGTGAGCCAAGTGGGATTGGGGTACTGATCACTACCTGAAAGTGTCTTCAAGATTGGGTGAAAAAATGTGTGCTGAGATTTCAGGAAACTCGTAGTTTTTTGGAAGCTTGGCAACCGCTTTCCATGAAAGTGATTTGCGCCAGCCTCTGCTAAGGGCTACATCAATAGGAAACAAACCATAGAGATAGAACTTGGAACTACTTTATTGTGTCAAGTTTCAAAGAGCTAGCACAAACCGTGTTTGATTTAGAGTACCAAATACATGTATCCATATAGGAGAAAACAGATTGAAACCTAAAAATTTAAACTGTTACTGCCAACAAATGGTTTAACCTAGAAGAACGAAATTTGGTGAGCCAAGTGGGATTCGGGTAGTGATCATTACCTGATAGTGTCATCCAGATTGGGTGAAAAAATGTGTGCTGAGATTTCAGGAAACTCGTAGTTTTTTGGAAGCTTGGCAACCCCTTTCAATTTAAGTGATTTGCGCCAGTCTTTGTTTAGGGCTACATCAATAGGAAACAAACCATAGAGATAGAACTTGGAACTACTTTATTGTGTCAAGTTTCAAAGAGCTAGCACAAACCGTGTTTGATTTAGAGTTCCAACTACATGTATCCATATAGGAGAAAACAGAGTGAAACCTAAATATTCAAACTGATACTGCCAACAAACCGTTCAACCTAGAAGAACAAAATTTGGTGAGCCAAGTGGGATTGGGGTACTGATCATTACCTGAAAGCGTCATCCGGATTGGGTGAAAACTGTGTGCTGAGATTTCAGGTAACTCGTAGTTTTTTGGAAGCTTGGCAACCCCATTCCATGAAAGTAATTTGCGCCAGTCTCTGCTTAGGGCTACATCAATAGGAAACAAACCATAGAGATAGAACTTGGAACTACTTTATTGTGTCAAGTTTCAAAGAGCTAGCACAAACCGTGTTTGATTTAAAGTTCCAACTACATGTATCCATATAGGAGAATACAGAGTGAAACCTAAAAATTAAAACTGTTACTGAAAACGAACTGTTTAACCTAGAAGAATGAAATTTGGTGATCCAAGTGGGATTGGGGTACTGATCACTACCTGAAAGTGTCATCAAGTTTGGGTGAAAAAATGTGTGCTGAGATTTCAGGAAACTCGTAGTTTTTTGGAAGCTTGGCAACCGCTTTCCATAAAGTGATTTGCGCCAGCCTCTGCTAAGGGCTACATCAATAGGAAACAAACCATAGAGATAGAATTTGGAACTGCTTTATTGTGTCAAGTTTCAAAGAGCTAGCACAAACCGTGTTTGATTTAGAGTACCAACTACATGTATCCATATAGGAGAAAACAGAGTGAAACCTAAAAATTAAAACTGTTACTGCCAACGAACGGTTTAACGTAGAAGAATGAAATTTGGTGAGCCAAGTGGGATTGGGGTACTGATCATTACTGAAAGGGTCATCAAGATTGGGTGAAAAAATATGTGCTGAGATTTCAGGAAACTCGTAGTTTTTTGAAGATTGGCAACCCCTTTCCATGAAAGTGATTTGCGCCGTTCTCTGCTTAGGGCTACATCAATAGGAATCAAACCATAGAGATAGAACTTGGAACTACTTTATTGTGTCAAGTTTCAAAGAGCTAGCACAAACCGTGTTTGATTTAGAGTTCCAACTACATGTATCCATATAGGAGAAAACAGAGTGAAACCTAAAAATTAAAACGGTTACTGCCAACGAACGGTTGAACCTAGAAGAACGGAATTTGGTGAGCCAAGTGGGATTGGGGTACTTATCATTACCTGAAAGTGTCATCAAGACTGGGTGAAAAAATGTGTGCTGGGATTTCAGGAAACTCGTAGTTTTTGGAAGCCTGGCAACACCTTTCCATGAAAGTGATTTGCGCCAGTCTCTGCATAGGGCTACATCAATAGGAAACAAACCATAGTGATAGAACTTGGAACTTCTTTATTGTGTCAAGTTTCAAAGAGCTAGCACAAACCGTGTTTGATTTGGAGTTCCAACTACATGTATCCATATAGGAGAAAACAGAGTGAAACCTAAAAATTAAAACTGTTACTGAAAACGAACTGTTTAACCTAGAAGAATGAAATTTGGTGAGCCAAGTGGGATTGGGGTACTGATCACTACCTGAAAGTGTCTTCAAGATTGGGTGAAAAAATGTGTGCTGAGATTTCAGGAAACTCGTAGTTTTTTGGAAGCTTGGCAACCCCTTTCAATTTAAGTGATTTGCGCCAGTCTCTGCTTAGGGCTACATCAATAGGAAACAAACCATAGAGATAGAACTTGGAACTACTTTATTGTGTCAAGTTTCAAAGAGCTAGCACAAACCGTGTATGATTTAGAGTTCCAACTACATGTATCCATATAGGAGAAAACAGAGTGAAACCTAAATATTCAAACTGTTACTGCCAACAAACCGTTCAACCTAGAAGAATGAAATTTGGTGAGCCAAGTGGGATTCGGGTACTGATCATTTCCTGAAAGTGTCATCAAGATTGGGTGAAAAAATGTGTGCAGAGATTTCAGGAAACTCGTAGTTTTTTGGAAGCTTGGCAACCGCTTTCCATGAAAGTGATTTGCGTCAGCCTCTGCTTAGGGCTACATCAATAGGAAACAAACCATAGAGATAGAACTTGGAACTACTTTATTGTGTCAAGTTTCAAAGAGCTTGCACAAACCGTGTTTGATTTAAAGTTCCAACTACATGTATCCATATAGGAGAAAGCAGAGTGAAACCTAAAAATTAAACTGTTACTGCCAACGAATGGTTTAAACTAGAAGAACGAAATTTGGTGAGCCAAGTGGGACTGGGGCACTGATCATTACCTGAACGTGTCATCAAGACTGGGTGAAAAAATGTGTGCTGAGATTTCAGGAAACTCGTAGTTTTTTGGAAGCTTCGCAACCCCTTTCCATGAAAGTGATTTGCGCCGGTCTCTGCTTATGGCTACGTCAATAGGAAACAAACCATAGAGATAGAACTTGGAACTACTTTATTCTGTCAAGTTTCAAAGAGCTAGCACAAAACGTGTTTGATTTAGAGTTCCAACTACATGTATCCATATAGGAGAAAACAGAGTGAAACTTAAAATTAAAACTGTTACTGCCAACAAACCGTTTAACCTAGAAGAACGAAATTTGGTGATCCAAGTGGGACTGGGGTACTGATCATTACCTGAACGTGTCATCAAGACTGGGTGAAAAAATGTGTGGTGAGATTTCAGGAAACTCGTAGTTTTTTGGAAGCTTGGCAACGGCTTTCCATGAAAGTGATTTGCCCTGGTCTCTGCTTAGGGCTACGTCAATAGGAAACAAACCATAGAGATAGAACTTGGAACTACTTTATTGTGGCAAGTTTCAAAGAGCTAGCACAAACCGTGTTTGATTTAGAGTACCAACTACATGTATCCATATAGGAGAAAACAGAGTGAAACCTAAAAATGTAAACTGCTACTGCCAACGAACGGTTTAACCTAGAAGAACGAAATTTGGTGAGCCAAGTGGGTTTGGGGTACTGATCATTACCTGATAGTGTCATCCATTGGGTGAAAAAATGTGTGCTGAGATTTCAGGAAACTCGTAGTTTTTTGGAAGCTTGGCAACCCCTTTCCATGAAAGTATTTTTCGCCAGTCTCTACTTAGGGCTACATCAATAGGAAACAAACCATAGAGATAGAACTTGGACCTACTTTATTGTGTCATGTTTCAACGAGATAGCACAAACCGTGTTTGATTTAGAGTTCCCACTACTTGTCCATATAGGAGAAAACAGAGTGAAACCTAAAAATTAAAACTGTTACTGCCAACGAATGATTTAACGTAGAAGAATGAAATTTGGTGAGCCTAGTGGGATTGGGGTACTGATCATTACCTGAAAGTGTCGTCAAGACTGGGTGAAAAAATGTGTGCTGGGATTTCAGGAAACTCGTAGTTTTTTGGAAGCCTGGCAACGCCTTTCCATGAAAGTGATTTGCGCCAGTCTCTGCATAGGGCTACATCAATAGGAAACAAACCATAGATATAGAACTTGGAACTACTTTATTGTGTCAAGTTTCAAAGAGCTAGCACAAACCGTGTATGATTTAGAGTTCCAAATACATGTATCCATATAGGAGAAAACAGAGTGAAACCTAAATATTCAAACTGTTACTGCCAACAAACCGTTCAACCTAGAAGAACGAAATTTGGTGAGCCAAGTGGGATTGGGGTACTGATCATTTCCTGAAAGTGTCATCAAGATTGGGTGAAAAAATGTGTGCTGAGATTTCAGGAAACTCGTAGTTTTTTGGAAGCTTTGCAACGGCTTTCCATGAAAGTGATTTGCGCCAGCCTCTGCTTAGGGCTACATCAATAGGAAACAAACCATAGAGATAGAACTTGGAAGTACTTTATTGTGGCAAGTTTCAAAGAGCTAGCACAAACCGTGTTTGATTTAGAGTTCCAACTACATGTATCCATATAGGAGAAAGCAGAGTGAAACCTAAAAATTAAAACTGTTACTGCCAACGAACGGTTCAAACTAGAAGAACGAAATTTGGTGAGCCAAGTGGGACTGGGGCACTGATCATTACCTGAACGTGTCATCAAGACTGGGTGAAAAAATGTGTGCTGAGATTTCAGGAAACTCGTAGTTTTTTGGAAGCTTCGCAACCCCTTTCCATGAAAGTGATTTGCGCTGGTCTCTGCTTAGGGCTACGTCAATAGGAAACAAACCATAGAGATAGAACTTGGAACTACTTTATTCTGTCAAGTTTCAAAGAGCTAGCACAAAACGTGTTTGATTTAGAGTTCCTAATACATGTATCCATATAGGAGAAAACAGAGTGAAACTTAAAATTAAAACTGTTACTGCCAACAAACCGTTTAACCTAGAAGAACGAAATTTGGTGAGCCAAGTGGGACTGGGGTACTGATCATTACCTGAACGTGTCATCAAGACTGGGTGAAAAAATGTGTGCTGAGATTTCAGGAAACTCGTAGTTTTTTGGAAGCTTCGCAACCCCTTTCCATGAAAGTGATTTGCCCTGGTCTCTGCTTAGGGCTACGTCAATAGGAAACAAACCATAGAGATACAACTTGGATCTACTTTATTGTGTCAAGTTTCAAAGAGCTAGCACAAAACGTTTGGATTTAGGGTTCCAACTACATGTATCCATATAGGAGAAAACAGAGTGAAACCTAAAAATTAAAATTATTACTGCCAACGAACGGTTTAACCTAGAAGAACGAAATTTGGCGAGCCAAGTGGGATTGGGGTACTGATCATTACCTAAAACTGTCATCCAGATTGGGTGAAAAAATGTGTGCTGAGATTTCAGTAAACTCGTAGTTTTTTGGAAGCTTGGCAACCCCTTTCCATGAAAGTGATTGGCGCGAGTCTGTTCTTAGGGCTACATCAATAGGAAACAAACCATAGAAATAGAACTTGGAAGTACTTTATTGTGTCAAGTTTCAAAGAGCTAGCACAAACCTTCTTTGATTTAGAGTTTCAAATACATGTATCCATATAGAGAAAACAGAGCAAAACCTAAAAATTAAAACTGTTACTGCCAACGAACGGTTTAACCTAGAAGAACAAAATTTGGTGAGCCAAGTGGGATTGGTGTACTCATCATTACCTGAAAATGTCATCAAGTTTTGGTGAAAAAATGTGTGCTGAGATTTCAGGAAACTCATAGTTTTTGGAAGCGTGGCAACCCCTTACCATGAAAGTGATTTGCGCCCGTCTCTGCTTAGGGCTACATCAATAGGAAACAAACCTTAGAGATAGAACTTGGAGCTACTTTTGTGTCAAGTTTTAAAGAGCTAGTACAAACCGTGTTTGATTTAGAGTTCCAACTACATGTATCCATATAGGAGAAAAGAGAGTGAAAACTAAAAATTAAAACTGTTACTGCCAACGAACGGTTTAACCTAGAAGAACGAAATTTGGTGAGCCAAGCGTGATTGGGGTACTGATCATTACCTGTATGTGTCATCAAGATTGGGTGAAAAAATATGTTCTGAGATTTCAGGAAACTCGTAGTTTTTTGGGAGCTTGGCAACCCCTTTCCATGAAAGTGATTTGCGCCAGTCTCTGCTTATGGCTACATCAATAGGAAACAAACCATAGTGATAGAACTTGGAACTACTTTATTGTGTCAAGTTTCAAAGAGCTAGTACAAACCGTGTTTGATTTAGAGTTCCTAATACATGTATCCATATAGGAGAAAACAGAGTGAAACCTTAAAATTAAAACTGTAACTGCCAACGAACAGTTTAACCTAGAAGAACAAAATTTGGTGAGCCACGTGGGATTGGGGTACTGATCATTACCTGAAAGTGTCATCCAGATTGGGTGAAAAAATGTGTGCTGAGATTTCAGGAAACTCGTAGTTGTCGGAAGCTTGGCAACCCCTTTCCATGAAAGTGATTTGTGCCAGTCTCTGCTTTGGGATACATCAAAAGGAAACAAACCATAGAGATAGAACATGGAACTACGTTATTGTGTCAAGTTTCAAAGAGCTAGCGCAAACCGTGTTTCATTTAGCGTTCCACTACATTTACCATATAGGAGAAAACAGAGTGAAACCTAAAAATTAAAACTGTTACTGCCAACGAACGGTTTAACCTAGAATCATGAAATTTTGGTGAGCCAAGTCGGATTGGGGTCCTGATCATTACCTGAAAGTGTCATCAAGATTGGGTGAAAAAATGTGTGCTGAGATTTCAGGAAACTCGTAGTTTTTTGGAAGCTTGGCAACCACTATCCATGAAAGTGATTTGCGCCAGTCTCTGACTAGGGCTACATCAATAGGAAACAAACCATAGAGATAGAACTTGGAACTACTTTATTGTGTCAAGTTTCAAAGAGCTAGCACAAACCTTCTTTGATTTAGAGTTCCAACTACATGTATCCATATAGAAAAAACAGAGCAAAACCTAAAAATTAAAACTGTTACTGCCAACGAACGGTTTAACCTAGAAAAAAGAAATTTGGTGAGCCAAGTGGGATTGGGGTACTCATCATTACCTGAAAGTGTCATCAAGTTTTGGTGAAAAAATGTGTGCTGAGATTTCAGGAAACTCATTGTTTTGGAAGCTTGGCAACCCCTTTCCATGAAAGTGATTTGCGCCAGTCTCGGATTAGGGCTACATCAATAGGAAAAAAACCATAGAGATAGAACTTGGAACTACTTTATTGTTTCAAGTTTCAAAGAGCTAGCACAAACCGTGTTAGATTTAGAGTTCCACTACATGTATCCATATAGGAGAAAAAAGAGTGAAACCTAAAAATTAAAACTGTTACTGCCAACGAACCGTTTAACCTAGAATCATGAAATTTGGTGAGCCAAGTCGGATTAGAGTACTGATCATTACCTGAAAGTGTCATCAAGATTGGGTGAAAAAATGTGTGCTGAGATTTCAGGAAACTCGTAGTTATTTGGAAGCTTGGCAAACCCTTTCCATGAAAGTGATTTGCAGGATTCTCTGCTTAGGGCTACGTCAATAGGAAACAAACCATAGAGATAGCACTTGGAACTTCTTTATTGTGTCAAGTTTCAAAGAGCTAGCACAAACCGTGTTTGATTTAGAGTTCCAACTACATGTATCCATATAGGAGAAAACAGAGTGAAACCAAAAAATTAAAACTGTTACTGCCAACGAACGGTTTAACCTAGAAGAACGAAATTTGGTGAGCCAAGTGGGATTGGGGTACTCATCATTACCTGAAAATGTCATCAAGTTTTGGTGAAAAAAACTCTGCTGAGATTTCAGGAAACTCATAGTTTTTGGAAGCTTGGCAACCCCTTTCCATGAAAGTGATTTGCGCCAGTCTCTGCTTAGGGCTACATCAATAGGAAACAAACCATAGGGATAGAACTTGGAACTACTTTATTGTGTCAAGTTTTAAAGAGCTAGTACAAACCGTGTTTGATTTACAGTTCCTAATACATGTATCCATATAGGAGAAAACAGAGTGAAACTTAAAATTAAAACTGTAACTGTAAACGAACAGTTTAACCTAGAAGAACAAAATTTGGTGAGGCAAGTGGGATTGGGGTACTGATCATTACCTGAAAGTGTCATCAAGATTGCGTGAAAAAATGTGTGCTGAGATTTCAGGAAACTCGTAGTTGTTGGAAGTTTGGCAACCCCTTTCCATGAAAGTGATTTGCGCCAGTCTCTGCTTAGGGCTACAACAATAGGAAACAAACCATAGAGATAGAACTTGGAACTACGTTATTTTGTCAGGTTTCAAAGAGCTAGCACAAACCGTGTTTGATTTAGAGTTAAACTACATTTATCCATATAGGAGAAAACAGAGTGAAACCTAAATATTAAAACTTTAACTCAAACGAACGGTTTAACCTAGAATCATGAAATTTGGTGAGCCAAGTCGGATTGGGGTACTGATCATTACCTGAAAGTGTCATCAAGATTGGGTGAAAAAATGTGTGCTGAGATTTCAGGAGACTCGTATTTTTTTGGAAGCTTGGCAACCCCTTTCCATGAAAGTGATTTCCGCCAGTCTCTGATTAGGGCTACATCAATAGGAAACAAACCATAGAGATAGAACTTGGAACTACTTTATTGTGTCAAGTTTCAAAGAGGTAGCACAAACCTTCTTTGATTTAGAGTTCCAACTACATGTATCCATATAGAGAAAACAGAGCAAAACCTAAAAATTAAAACTGTTACTGCCAACGAATGGTTTAAACTAGAAGAACGAAATTTGGTGAGCCAAGTGGGATTGGGGTACTGATCATTACCTGAAAGTGTCATCAAGATTGGGTGAAAAATATGTGCTGAGATTTCAGGAAACTCGTAGTTTTTTGGAAGTTTGGCAACCCCTTTTCATGAAAGTGATTTGCACCAGTCTCTGTTTAGGGCTACATCAATAGGATACAAACCATAGAGATAGAACTTGGAACTACTTTATTGTGTCAAGTTTCAAAGAGCTAGCACAAACCGTGTTTGATTTAGAGTTCCAAATACATGTATCCATACAGGAGAAAACAGAGTGAAAACTAGAAATTAAAACTGTTACTGCCAACGAACGGTTTAATCTATAAGAACGAAATTTGGTGAGCCAAGTGGGATTGGGGTACTGATCATTACCTGAAAGTGTCATCAAGATTGGGTGAAAAATATGTGCTGAGATTTCAGGAAACTCGTAGTTTTTTGGAAGGTTGGCAACCCCTTTTCATGAAAGTGATTTGCACCAGTCTCTGTTTAGGGCTACATCAATAGGAAACAAACCACAGAGATAGAACTTGGAAATACTTTATTGTGTCAAGTTTCAAAGAGCTAGCACAAACCGTGTTTATTTAGAGTTCCAACTACATGTATCCATATAGGAGAAACCAGAGTGAAACCTAAATATTTAAACTGTTACTGCCAACGAACGGTTGAACCTAGAAGAACGAAATTTGGTCAGCCAAGTCAGATTCAGATACTGATAATTACCTCAAAGTGTCATCAAGATTGGGTTAAAAAATGTGTGCTGAGATTTCAGGAAACTCGTAGTTTTTTGGAAGCTTGGCAACCCCTTTCCATGAAAGTGATTTGCGCCAGTCTCTGCTTAGGGCTACATCAATAGGAAACAAACCATAGAGATAGAACTTGGAACTACTTTATTGTGTCAAGTTTCAAAGAGCTAGCACAAACCGTGTTTATTTAGAGTTCCAACTACATGTATCCATATAGGAGAAAACAGAGTGAAACCTAAAAATTAAAACTGTTACTGCCAACGAACGGTTAAACCTAGAAGAACGGAATTTGGTGAGCCAAGTGGGATTGGGGTACTGATTATTACCTGAAAGTGTCATCAAGATTGGGTGAAAAAATGCGTGCTGTGATTTGGGGAAACCCGTAGTTTTTTAGAAGCTTGGCAACGCCTTTCCATGAAAGTGATTTGTGCCGGTGTCTGCTTAGGGCTACATCAATAGGAAACAAACCAGAGAAATAGAACTTGGAACTACTTTATTGTGTCAAGTTTCAAAGAGCTAGCACAAACCGTGTTTGATTTAGAGTCCCAACTACATGTATCCATATAGGAGAAAACAGAGTGAAACCTAAAAATTAAAACTATTACTGCCAACGAACGGTTTAACCTAGAAGAATGAAATTTGGTGAGCCAAGTGGGATTGGGGTACTGATCATTACCTAAAAGTGTCATCAAGATTGGGTGAAAAAATGTGTGCTGAGATTTCAGGAAACTCGTAGTTTTTTGGAAGCTTGTCAACCCCTTTCCATGAAAGTGATTTGCATGAGTCTCTGCTTAGGGCTACGTCAATAGGAAACAAACAATAGAGATAGAACTTGGAACTACTTTATTGTGTCAAGTTTCAAAGAGCTAGCACAAACCGTGTTTGATTTAGAGTTCCAACTACATGTATCCATATAGGAAAAAACAGAGTGAAACCTAAAAATTAAAACTGTTACTGCCAATGAACGGTTTAACCTAGAAGAACGAAATTTGGTGAACCAAGTGGGATTGGGGTACTGACCATTACCTGAAAGTGTCATCCAGATTGGGTGAAAAAATGTGTGCTGAGATTTCAGGAGACTCGTACTTTTTTGGAAGCTTGGCAACCACTTTCCATGAAAGTGATTTGCGCCAGTCTCTGCTTAGGGCTACATCAATAGGAAACAAACCATAGAGATAGAACTTGGAACTACTTTATTGTGTCAAGTTTCAAAGAGCTAGCACAAACCGTGTTTGATTTAGAGTTCCAAATACATGTATCCATACAGGAGAAAACAGAGTGAAAACTAGAAATTAAAACTGTTACTGCCAACGAACGGTTTAATCTATAAGAACGAAATTTGGTGAGCCAAGTGGGATTGGGGTACTGATCATTACCTGAAAGTGTCATCAAGATTGGGTGAAAAATATGTGCTGAGATTTCAGGAAACTCGTAGTTTTTTGGAAGTTTGGCAACCCCTTTTCATGAAAGTGATTTGCACCAGTCTCTGTTTAGGGCTACATCAATAGGAAACAAACCACAGAGATAGAACTTGGAAATATTTTATTGTGTCAAGTTTCAAAGAGCTAGCACAAACCGTGTTTATTTAGAGTTCCAACTACATGTATCCATATAGGAGAAACCAGAGTGAAACCTAAATATTTAAACTGTTACTGCCAACGAACGGTTGAACCTAGAAGAACGAAATTTGGTCAGCCAAGTCAGATTCGGATACTGATAATTACCTAAAAGTGTCATCAAGATTGGGTGAAAAAATGTGTGCTGAGATTTCAGGAAACTCGTAGTTTTTTGGAAGCTTGGCAACCCCTTTCCATGAAAGTGATTTGCGCCAGTCTCTGCTTAGGGCTACATCAATAGGAAACAAACCATAGAGATAGAACTTGGAACTACTTTATTGTGTCAAGTTTCAAAGAGCTAGCACAAACCGTGTTTATTTAGAGTTCCAACTACATGTATCCATATAGGAGAAAACAGAGTGAAACCTAAAAATTAAAACTGTTACTGCCAACGAACGGTTTAACCTAGAAGAACGGAATTTGGTGAGCCAAGTGGGATTGGGGTACTGATTATTACCTGAAAGTGTCATCAAGATTGGGTGAAAAAATGCGTGCTGTGATTTGGGGAAACTCGTAGTTTTTTAGAAGCTTGGCAACGCCTTTCCATGAAAGTGATTTGTGCCGGTGTCTGCTTAGGGCTACATCAATAGGAAACAAACCAGAGAAATAGAACTTGGAACTACTTTATTGTGTCAAGTTTCAAAGAGCTAGCACAAACCGTGTTTGATTTAGAGTCCCAACTACATGTATCCATATAGGAGAAAACAGAGTGAAACCTAAAAATTAAAACTATTACTGCCAACGAACGGTTTAACCTAGAAGAATGAAATTTGGTGAGCCAAGTGGGATTGGGGTACTGATCATTACCTAAAAGTGTCATCAAGATTGGGTGAAAAAATGTGTGCTGAGATTTCAGGAAACTCATAGTTTTTTGGAAGCTTGTCAACCCCTTTCCATGAAAGTGATTTGCATGAGTCTCTGCTTAGGGCTACGTCAATAGGAAACAAACAATAGAGATAGAACTTGGAACTACTTTATTGTGTCAAGTTTCAAAGAGCTAGCACAAACCGTGTTTGATTTAGAGTTCCAACTACATGTATCCATATAGGAAAAAACAGAGTGAAACCTAAAAATTAAAACTGTTACTGCCAATGAACGGTTTAACCTAGAAGAACGAAATTTGGTGAACCAAGTGGGATTGGGGTACTTACTGTTACCTGAAAGTGTCATCCAGATTGGGTGAAAAAATGTGTGCTGAGATTTCAGGAGACTCGTACTTTTTTGGAAGCTTGGCAACCACTTTCCATGAAAGTGATTTGTGCCAGTCTCTGCTTAGGGCTACATCAATAGGAAACAAACCATAGAGATAGAACTTGGAACTACTTTATTGTGTCAAGTTTCAAAGAGCTAGCACAAACCGTGTTTGATTTAGAGTTCCAAATACATGTATCCATACAGGAGAAAACAGAGTGAAAACTAGAAATTAAAACTGTTACTGCCAACGAACGGTTTAATCTATAAGAACGAAATTTGGTGAGCCAAGTGGGATTGGGGTACTGATCATTACCTGAAAGTGTCATCAAGATTGGGTGAAAAATATGTGCTGAGATTTCAGGAAACTCGTAGTTTTTTGGAA
Organism: Spermophilus citellus; assembly: GCF_964194105.1. Classification (NCBI taxonomy): domain Eukaryota; kingdom Metazoa; phylum Chordata; class Mammalia; order Rodentia; family Sciuridae; genus Spermophilus; species Spermophilus citellus. Next base: position 23,140,075 of record NC_138196.1, on the reverse strand, counting down.
GTTTGGCAACCCCTTTTCATGAAAGTGATTTGCACCAGTCTCTGTTTAGGGCTACATCAATAGGAAACAAACCACAGAGATAGAACTTGGAAATATTTTATTGTGTCAAGTTTCAAAGAGCTAGCACAAACCGTGTTTAATTAGAGTTCCAACTACATGTATCCATATAGGAGAAACCAGAGTGAAACCTAAATATTTAAACTGTTACTGCCAACGAACGGTTGAACCTAGAAGAACGAAATTTGGTCAGCCAAGTCAGATTCGGATACTGATAATTACCTAAAAGTGTCATCAAGATTGGGTGAAAAAATGTGTGCTGAGATTTCAGGAAACTCGTAGTTTTTTGGAAGCTTGGCAACCCCTTTCCATGAAAGTGATTTGCGCCAGTCTCTGCTTAGGGCTACATCAATAGGAAACAAACCATAGAGATAGAACTTGGAACTACTTTATTGTGTCAAGTTTCAAAGAGCTAGCACAAACCGTGTTTATTTAGAGTTCCAACAACATGTATCCATATAGGAGAAAACAGAGTGAAACCTAAAAATTAAAACTGTTACTGCCAACGAACGGTTTAACCTAGAAGAACGGAATTTGGTGAGCCAAGTGGGATTGGGGTACTGATTATTACCTGAAAGTGTCATCAAGATTGGGTGAAAAAATGCGTGCTGTGATTTGGGGAAACTCGTAGTTTTTTAGAAGCTTGGCAACGCCTTTCCATGAAAGTGATTTGTGCCGGTGTCTGCTTAGGGCTACATCAATAGGAAACAAACCAGAGAAATAGAACTTGGAACTACTTTATTGTGTCAAGTTTCAAAGAGCTAGCACAAACCGTGTTTGATTTAGAGTCCCAACTACATGTATCCATATAGGAGAAAACAGAGTGAAACCTAAAAATTAAAACTATTACTGCCAACGAACGGTTTAACCTAGAAGAATGAAATTTGGTGAGCCAAGTGGGATTGGGGTACTGATCATTACCTAAAAGTGTCATCAAGATTGGGTGAAAAAATGTGTGCTGAGATTTCAGGAAACTCGTAGTTTTTTGGAAGCTTGTCAACCCCTTTCCATGAAAGTGATTTGCATGAGTCTCTGCTTAGGGCTACGTCAATAGGAAACAAACAATAGAGATAGAACTTGGAACTACTTTATTGTGTCAAGTTTCAAAGAGCTAGCACAAACCGTGTTTGATTTAGAGTTCCAACTACATGTATCCATATAGGAAAAAACAGAGTGAAACCTAAAAATTAAAACTGTTACTGCCAATGAACGGTTTAACCTAGAAGAACGAAATTTGGTGAACCAAGTGGGATTGGGGTACTGACCATTACCTGAAAGTGTCATCCAGATTGGGTGAAAAAATGTGTGCTGAGATTTGAGGAGACTCGTACTTTTTTGGAAGCTTGGCAACCACTTTCCATGAAAGTGATTTGCGCCAGTCTCTGCTTAGGGCTACATCAATAGGAAACAAACCATAGAGATAGAACTTGGAACTACTTTATTGTGTCAAGTTTCAAAGAGCTAGCACAAACCGTGTTTGATTTAGAGTTCCAAATACATGTATCCATACAGGAGAAAACAGAGTGAAAACTAGAAATTAAAACTGTTACTGCCAACGAACGGTTTAATCTATAAGAACGAAATTTGGTGAGCCAAGTGGGATTGGGGTACTGATCATTACCTGAAAGTGTCATCAAGATTGGGTGAAAAATATGTGCTGAGATTTCAGGAAACTCGTAGTTTTTTGGAAGTTTGGCAACCCCTTTTCATGAAAGTGATTTGCACCAGTCTCTGTTTAGGGCTACATCAATAGGAAACAAACCACAGAGATAGAACTTGGAAATATTTTATTGTGTCAAGTTTCAAAGAGCTAGCACAAACCGTGTTTATTTAGAGTTCCAACTACATGTATCCATATAGGAGAAACCAGAGTGAAACCTAAATATTTAAACTGTTACTGCCAACGAACGGTTGAACCTAGAAGAACGAAATTTGGTCAGCCAAGTCAGATTCGGATACTGATAATTACCTAAAAGTGTCATCAAGATTGGGTGAAAAAATGTGTGCTGAGATTTCAGGAAACTCGTAGTTTTTTGGAAGCTTGGCAACCCCTTTCCATGAAAGTGATTTGCGCCAGTCTCTGCTTAGGGCTACATCAATAGGAAACAAACCATAGAGATAGAACTTGGAACTACTTTATTGTGTCAAGTTTCAAAGAGCTAGCACAAACCGTGTTTATTTAGAGTTCCAACTACATGTATCCATATAGGAGAAAACAGAGTGAAACCTAAAAATTAAAACTGTTACTGCCAACGAACGGTTTAACCTAGAAGAACGGAATTTGGTGAGCCAAGTGGGATTGGGGTACTGATTATTACCTGAAAGTGTCATCAAGATTGGGTGAAAAAATGCGTGCTGTGATTTGGGGAAACTCGTAGTTTTTTAGAAGCTTGGCAACGCCTTTCCATGAAAGTGATTTGTGCCGGTGTCTGCTTAGGGCTACATCAATAGGAAACAAACCAGAGAAATAGAACTTGGAACTACTTTATTGTGTCAAGTTTCAAAGAGCTAGCACAAACCGTGTTTGATTTAGAGTCCCAACTACATGTATCCATATAGGAGAAAACAGAGTGAAACCTAAAAATTAAAACTATTACTGCCAACGAACGGTTTAACCTAGAAGAATGAAATTTGGTGAGCCAAGTGGGATTGGGGTACTGATCATTACCTAAAAGTGTCATCAAGATTGGGTGAAAAAATGTGTGCTGAGATTTCAGGAAACTCATAGTTTTTTGGAAGCTTGTCAACCCCTTTCCATGAAAGTGATTTGCATGAGTCTCTGCTTAGGGCTACGTCAATAGGAAACAAACAATAGAGATAGAACTTGGAACTACTTTATTGTGTCAAGTTTCAAAGAGCTAGCACAAACCGTGTTTGATTTAGAGTTCCAACTACATGTATCCATATAGGAGAAAACAGAGTGAAACCTAAAAATTAAAACTGTTACTGAAAACGAACTGTTTAACCTAGAAGAATGAAATTTGGTGAGCCAAGTGGGATTGGGGTACTGATCACTACCTGAAAGTGTCTTCAAGATTGGGTGAAAAAATGTGTGCTGAGATTTCAGGAAACTCGTAGTTTTTTGGAAGCTTGGCAACCGCTTTCCATGAAAATGATTTGCGCCAGCCTCTGCTAAGGGCTACATCAATAGGAAACAAACCATAGTGATAGAACTTGGAACTATTTTATTGTGTCAAGTTTCAAAGAGCTAGCACAAACCGTGTTTGATTTAGAGTACCAACTACATGTATCCATATAGGAGAAAACAGAGTGAAACCTAAAAATTTAAACTGTTACTGCCAACAAACGGTTTAACCTAGAAGAACGAAATTTGGTGAGCCAAGTGGGATTCGGGTACTGATCATTACCTGATAGTGTCATCCAGATTGGGTAAAAAAATGTGTGCTGAGATTTCAGGAAACTCGTAGTTTTTTGGAAGCTTGGCAACCCCTTTCAATTTAAGTGATTTGCGCCAGTCTCTGCTTAGGACTACATCAATAGGAAACAAACCATAGAGATAGAACTTGGAACTACTTTATTGTGTCAAGTTTCAAAGAGCTAGCACAAACCGTGTTTGATTAAGAGTTCCAACTACATGTATCCATATAGGAGAAAACAGAGTGAAACCTAAATATTCAAACTGTTACTGCCAACAAACCGTTAAACCTAGAAGAACAAAATTTGGTGAGCCAAGTGGGATTGGGGTACTGATCATTACCTGAAAGCGTCATCCGGATTGGGTGAAAACTGTGTGCTGAGATTTCAGGAAACTCGTAGTTTTTTGGAAGCTTGGCAACCCCTTTCCATGAAAGTGATTTGCGCCAGTCTCAGCTTAGGGCTACATCAATAGGAAACAAACCATAGAGATAGAACGTGGAACTACATTATTGTGTCAAGTTTCAACGAGCGAGCACAAACCGTGTTTGATTTAGAGTTCCAACTACATGTCCGTATAGGAATAAACAGAGTGAAACCTAAAAATTAAAACTGTTACTGCCAACGAACTGTTTAACCTAGAAGAACGAAATTTGGTGAGCCAAGTGGGATTGGGGTACTGATCATTACCTGAAAGTGTCATGAAGATTGGGTGAAAAAATGTGTGCTGAGATTTCAGGAAACTCGTAGTTTTTTGGAAGCTTGGTAACCCATTTCCATGAAAGTGATTTGCGCCAGTCTCTGCTTAGGGCTACATCAATAGGAAACAAACCATAGAGATAGAACTTGGAACTACTTTATTGTGTCAAGTTTCAAAGAGCTAGCACAAACCGTGTTTGATTTAGAGTTCCAACTACATGTATCCATATAGGAGAATACAGAGTGAAACCTAAAAATTAAAACTTTACTGAAAACGAACTGTTTAACCTAGAAGAATGAAATTTGGTGATCCAAGTGGGATTGGGGTACTGATCACTACCTGAAAGTGTCATCAAGTTTGGGTGAAAAAATGTGTGCTGAGATTTCAGGAAACTCGTAGTTTTTTGGAAGCTTGGCAACCGCTTTCCATAAAGTGATTTGCGCCAGCCTCTGCTAAGGGCTACATCAATAGGAAACAAACCATAGAGATAGAACTTGGAACTATTTTATTGTGTCAAGTTTCAAAGAGCTAGCACAAACCGTGTTTGATTTAGAGTACCAACTACATGTATCCATATAGGAGAAAACAGAGTGAAACCTAAAAATTTAAACTGTTACTGCCAACAAACGGTTGAACCTAGAAGAACGAAATTTGGTGAGCCAAGTGGGATTCGGGTACTGATCATTACCTGATAGTGTCATCCAGATTGGGTAAAAAAATGTGTGCTGAGATTTCAGGAAACTCGTAGTTTTTTGGAAGCTTGGCAACCCCTTTCAATTTAAGTGATTTGCGCCAGTCTCTGCTTAGGACTACATCAATAGGAAACAAACCATAGAGATAGAACTTGGAACTACTTTATTGTGTCAAGTTTCAAAGAGCTAGCACAAACCGTGTTTGATTTAGAGTTCCAACTACATGTATCCATATAGGAGAAAACAGAGTGAAACCTAAATATTCAAAGTGTTACTGCCAACAAACCGTTCAACCTAGAAGAACAAAATTTGGTGAGCCAAGTGGGATTGGGGTACTGATCATTACCTGAAAGCGTCATCCGGATTGGGTGAAAACTGTGTGCTGAGATTTCAGGAAACTCGTAGTTTTTTGGAAGCTTGGCAACCCCTTTCCATGAAAGTGATTTGCTTCAGTCTCAGCTTAGGGCTACATCAATAGGAAACAAACCATAGAGATAGAACGTGGAACTACATTATTGTGTCAAGTTTCAACGAGCGAGCACAAACCGTGTTTGATTTAGAGTTCCAACTACATGTCCGTATAGGAATAAACAGAGTGAAACCTAAAAATTAAAACTGTTACTGCCAACGAACTGTTTAACCTAGAAGAACGAAATTTGGTGAGCCAAGTGGGATTGGGGTACTGATCATTACCTGAAAGTGTCATGAAGATTGGGTGAAAAAATGTGTGCTGAGATTTCAGGAAACTCGTAGTTTTTTGGAAGCTTGGTAACCCATTTCCATGAAAGTGATTTGCGCCAGTCTCTGCTTAGGGCTACATCAATAGGAAACAAACCATAGAGATAGAACTTGGAACTACTTTATTGTGTCAAGTTTCAAAGAGCTAGCACAAACCGTGTTTGATTTAGAGTTCCAACTACATGTATCCATATAGGAGAATACAGAGTGAAACCTAAAAATTAAAACTTTACTGAAAACGAACTGTTTAACCTAGAAGAATGAAATTTGGTGATCCAAGTGGGATTGGGGTACTGATCACTACCTGAAAGTGTCATCAAGTTTGGGTGAAAAAATGTGTGCTGAGATTTCAGGAAACTCGTAGTTTTTTGGAAGCTTGGCAACCGCTTTCCATAAAGTGATTTGCGCCAGCCTCTGCTAAGGGCTACATCAATAGGAAACAAACCATAGAGATAGAATTTGGAACTACTTTATTGTGTCAATTTTCAAAGAGCTAGCACAAACCGTGTTTGATTTAGAGTACCAACTACATGTATCCATATAGGAGAAAACAGAGTGAAACCTAAAAATTAAAACAGTTACTGCCAATGAACGGTTGAACCTAGAAGAACGAAATTTGGTGAGCCAAGTGGGATTGGGGTACTCATTATTACCTGAAAGTGTCATCAAGCCTGGGTGAAAAAATGTGTGCTGTGATTTCAGGAAACTCGTAGTTTTTTGGAAGCCTGGCAACGCCTTTCCATGAAAGTGATTTGTGCCAGTCTCTGCATAGGGCTACATCAATAGGAAACAAACCATAGAGATAGAAATTGGAACTACTTTATTGTGTCAAGTTTCAAAGAGCTAGCACAAACCGTGTTTGATTTAGAGTTCCAACTACATGTCCGTATAGGAGAAAACAGAGTGAAACCTAAAAATTAAAACTGTTACTGCCAACGAACGGTTTAACGTAGAAGAATGAAATTTGGTGAGCCAAGTGGGATTGGGGTACTGATCATTACCTGAAAGGGTCATCAAGATTGGGTGAAAAAATATGTGCTGAGATTTCAGGAAACTCGTAGTTTTTTGGAAGCTTGGCAACCCCTTTCCATGAAAGTGATTTGCGCCGTTCTCTGCTTAGGGCTACATCAATAGGAATCAAACCATAGAGATAGAACTTGGAACTACTTTATTGTGTCAAGTTTCAAAGAGCTAGCACAAACCGTGTTTGATTTAGAGTTCCAACTACATGTATCCATATAGGAGAAAACAGAGTGAAACCTAAAAATTAAAACGGTTACTGCCAACGAACGGTTGAACCTAGAAGAACGGAATTTGGTGAGCCAAGTGGGATTGGGGTACTTATCATTACCTGAAAGTGTCATCAAGACTGGGTGAAAAAATGTGTGCTGGGATTTCAGGAAACTCGTAGTTTTTGGAAGCCTGGCAACGCCTTTCCATGAAAGTGATTTGCGCCAGTCTCTGCATAGGGCTACATCAATAGGAAACAAACCATAGTGATAGAACTTGGAACTTCTTTATTGTGTCAAGTTTCAAAGAGCTAGCACAAACCGTGTTTGATTTGGAGTTCCAACTACATGTATCCATATAGGAGAAAACAGAGTGAAACCTAAAAATTAAAACTGTTACTGAAAACGAACTGTTTAACCTAGAAGAATGAAATTTGGTGAGCCAAGTGGGATTGGGGTACTGATCACTACCTGAAAGTGTCTTCAAGATTGGGTGAAAAAATGTGTGCTGAGATTTCAGGAAACTCGTAGTTTTTTGGAAGCTTGGCAACCGCTTTCCATGAAAGTGATTTGCGCCAGCCTCTGCTAAGGGCTACATCAATAGGAAACAAACCATAGAGATAGAACTTGGAACTACTTTATTGTGTCAAGTTTCAAAGAGCTAGCACAAACCGTGTTTGATTTAGAGTACCAAATACATGTATCCATATAGGAGAAAACAGAGTGAAACCTAAAAATTTAAACTGTTACTGCCAACAAACGGTTTATCCTAGAAGAACGAAATTTGGTGAGCCAAGTGGGATTCGGGTACTGATCATTACCTGATAGTGTCATCCAGATTGGGTGAAAAAATGTGTGCTGAGATTTCAGGAAACTCGTAGTTTTTTGGAAGCTTGGCAACCGCTTTCCATGAAAGTGATTTGCGTCAGCCTCTGCTTAGGGCTACATCAATAGGAAACAAACCATAGAAATAGAACTTGGAACTACTTTATTGTGTCAAGTTTCAAAGAGCTAGCACAAACCGTCTTTGATTTAGAGTTCCAACTACATGTAACCATATAGGAGAAAGCAGAGTGAAACCTAAAAATTAAACTGCTACTGCCAACGAATGGTTTAAACTAGAAGAACGAAATTTGGTGAGCCAAGTGGGACTGGGGCACTGATCATTACCTGAACGTGTCATCAAGACTGGGTGAAAAAATGTGTGCTGAGATTTCAGGAAACTCGTAGTTTTTTGGAAGCTTCGCAACCCCTTTCCATGAAAGTGATTTGCGCCGGTCACTGCTTATGGCTACGTCAATAGGAAACAAACCATAGAGATAGAACTTGGAACTACTTTATTCTGTCAAATTTCAAACAGCTAGCACAAAACGTGTTTGATTTAGAGTTCCAACTACATGTATCCATATAGGAGAAAACAGAGTGAAACTTAAAATTAAAACAGTTACTGCCAACAAACCGTTTAACCTAGAAGAACGAAATTTGGTGAGCCAAGTGGGACTGGGGTACTGATCATTACCTGAACGTGTCATCAAGACTGGGTGAAAAAATGTGTGCTGAGATTTCAGGAAACTCGTAGTTTTTTGGAAGCTTCGCAACCCCTTTCCATGAAAGTGATTTGCCCTGGTCTCTGCTTAGGGCTACGTCAATAGGAAACAAACCATAGAGATAGAACTTGGAACTACTTTATTGTGTCAACTTTCAAAGAGCTAGCACAAACCGTGTTTGTTTTAGAGTACCAACTACATGTATCTATATAGGAGAAAACAGAGTGAAACCTAAAAATGTAAACTGTTACTGCCAACGAACGGTTTAACCTAGAAGAACGAAATTTGGTGAGCCAAGTGGGACTGGGGTACTGATCATTACCTGATAGTGTCATCCAAATTGGGTGAAAAAATGTGTGCTGAGATTTCAGGAAACTCGTAGTTTTTTGGAAGCTTGGCAACCCCTTTCCATGAAAGAGATTTGCGCAAGACTCTGCTTAGGGCTACATCAATAGGAAACAAACCATAGATATAGAACTTGGAACTACTTTATTGTGTCAAGTTTCAAAGAGCTACCACAAACCGTGTTTGACTAAGAGTTCCAACTACATGTATCCATATAGGAGAAAACAGAGTGAAACCTAAATATTCAAACTGTTACTGCCAACAAACCGTTCAACCTAGAAGAACGAAATTTGGTGAGCCAAGTGGGATTGGGGTACTGATCATTTCCTGAAAGTGTCATCAAGATTGGGTGAAAAAATGTGTGCTGAGATTTCAGGAAACTCGTAGTTTTTTGGAAGCTTGGCAACCGCTTTCCATGAAAGTGATTTGCGTCAGCCTCTGCTTAGGGCTACATCAATAGGAAACAAACCATAGAGATAGAACTTGGAACTACTTTATTGTGTCAAGTTTAAAAGAGCTAGCACAAACCGTGTTTGATTTAGAGTTCCAACTACATGTATCCATATAGGAGAAAGCAGAGTGAAACCTAAAAATTAAACTGTTACTGCCAACGAATGGTTTAAACTAGAAGAACGAAATTTGGTGAGCCAAGTGGGGCTGGGGCACTGATCATTACCTGAACGTGTCATCAAGACTGGGTGAAAAAATGTGTGCTGAGATTTCAGGAAACTCGTAGTTTTTTGGAAGCTTCACAACCCCTTTCCATGAAAGTGATTTGCGCCGGTCTCTGCTTATGGCTACGTCAATAGGAAACAAACCATAGCGATAGAACTTGGAACTACTTTATTCTGTCAAGTTTCAAAGAGCTAGCACAAAACGTTTTTGATTTAGAGTTCCAAATACATGTATCCATATAGGAGAAATCAGAGTGAAACTTAAAATTAAAACTGTTACTGCCAACAAACCGTTTAACCTAGAAGAACGAAATTTGGTGAGCCAAGTGGGACTGGGGTACTGATCATTACCTGAACGTGTCATCAAGACTGGGTGAAAAAATGTGTGCTGAGATTTCAGGAAACTCGTAGTTTTTTGGAAGCTTCGCAACCCCTTTCCATGAACGTGATTTGCCCTGGTCTCTGCTTAGGGCTACGTAAATAGGAAACAAACCATAGAGATAGAACTTGGAACTACTTTATTGTGTCAACTTTCAAAGAGCTAGCAAAAACCGTGTTTGTTTTAGAGTACCAACTACATGTATCTATATAGGAGAAAACAGAGTGAAACCTAAAAATGTAAACTGTTACTGCCAACGAACGGTTTAACCTAGAAGAACGAAATTTGGTGAGACAAGTGGGACTGGGGTACTGATCATTACCTGATAGTGTCATCCACATTGGGTGAAAAAATGTGTGCTGAGATTTCAGGAAACTCGTAGATTTTGGAAGCTTGGCAACCCCTTTCCATGAAAGTGATTTTCGCCAGTCTCTACTTAGTGCTACATCAATACGAAACAAACCATAGAGATAGAACTTGGACCTACTTTATTGTGTCATGTTTCAACGAGATAGAACAAACCGTGTTTGATTTAGAGTTCCCACTACTTGTCCATATAGGAGAAAACAGAGTGAAACCTAAAAATTAAAACTGTTACTGCCAACGAATGGTTTAACGTAGAAGAATGAAATTTGGTGAGCCTAGTGGGATTAGGGTACTGATCATTACCTGAAAGTGTCGTCAAGACTGGGTGAAAAAATGTTTGCTGGGATTTCAGGAAACTCGTAGTTTTTTGGAAGCTTGGCACCCCTTTTCAATGAAAGTGATTGTGCGAGTCTCTGATTAGGGCTACATCAATAGGAAACAAACTATAGAGACAGAACTTGGAACTACTTTATTGTGTCAAGTTTCAAATAGCTAGCACAAACCTTCTTTGATTTAGAGTTCCAACTACATGTATCCATATAGGAGAAAAGCGAGTGAAACCTAAAAATTAAAACTGCTACTGACAACTAACGGTTTAACCTAGAAGAACGAAATTTGGTGAGCCAAGTGGGATTGGGGTACTGATCATTACCTGAAAGGGTTATTCAGTTTGTTGAAAAAATGTGTGATTAGATTTCAGGAAACTCATAGTGTTTTGGAAGCTTGGCAACCCCTTTCCTTGAAAGTGATTTGCCCCGTTCTCTGCTTAGGGCTACATGAATAGGAAACAAACCATAGAGATAGAACTTGGAACTACTTTATTGTGTCAAGTTTCAAAGAGCTAGCACAAACCGTGTTTGATTTAGAGTTCCAACTACATGTATCCATATAGGAGAAAACAGAGTGAAACCTAAAAATTAAAACGGTTACTGCCAACGAAAGGTTGAAACTAGAAGAACGGAATTTAGTGAGCCAAGTGGGATTGGGGTACTTATCATTACCTGAAAGTGTCATCAAGACTGGGTGAAAAAATGTGTGCTGGGATTTCAGGAAACTCGTAGTTTTTTGGAAGCCTGGCAACGCCTTTCCATGAAAGTGATTTGCGCCAGTTTCTGCATAGGGCTACATCAATAGGAAACAAACCATAGTGATAGAACTTGGAACTTCTTTATTGTGTCAATTTTAAAAGAGCTAGCACAAACCGTGTTTGATTTGGAGTTCCAACTACATGTATCCATATAGGAGAAAACAGAGTGAAACCTAAATATTCAAACTGTTACTGCCAACAAACCGTTCAAACTAGAAGAACGAAATTTGGTGAGCCAAGTGGGATTGGGGTACTGATCATTACCTGAAAGCGTCATCCGGACTGGGTGAAAACTGTGTGCTGAGATTTCAGGAAACTCGTAGTTTTTTGGAAGCTTGGCAACCCCTTTCCATGAAAGTGATTTGCGCCAGTCTCAGCTTAGGGCTACATCAATAGGAAACAAACCATAGAGATACAACGTGGAACTACTTTATTGTGTCAAGTTTCAACGAGCTAGCACAAACCGTGTTTGATTTAGAGTTCCAACTACATGTCCGTATAGGAGAAAACAGAGTGAAACCTAAAAATTAAAACTGTTACTGCCAACGAACGGTTTAACGTAGAAGAATGAAATTTGGTGAGCCAAGTGGGATTGGGGTACTGATCATTACCTGAAAGGGTCATCAAGTTTGGGTGAAAAAATATGTGCTGAGATTTCAGGAAACTCGTAGTTTTTTGGAAGCTTGGCAACCCCTTTCCATGAAAGTGATTTGCGCCGTTCTCTGCTTAGGGCTACATCAATAGGAAACAAACCATAGAGATAGAACTTGGAACTACTTTATTGTGTCAAGTTTCAAAGAGCTAGCACAAACCGTGTTTGATTTAGAGTTCCAACTACATGTATCCATATAGGAGAATACAGAGTGAAACCTAAAAATTAAAACTGTTACTGAAAACGAACTGTTTAACCTAGAAGAATGAAATTTGGTGATCCAAGTGGGATTGGGGTACTGATCAATACCTGAAAGTGTCATCAAGTTTGGCTGAAAAAATGTGTGCTGAGATTTCAGGAAACTCGTAGTTTTTTGGAAGCTTGGCAACCGCTTTCCATAAAGTGATTTGCGCCAGTCTCTGCTTAGGGCTACATCAATAGGATACAAACCATCGAGATAGAATTTGGAACAACTTTATTGTGTCAAGTTTCAAAGAGCTAGCACAAACCGTGTTTGATTTAGAGTACCAACTACATGTATCCATATAGGAGAAAACAGAGTGAAACCTAAAAATGAAAACAGTTACTGCCAATGAACGGTTGAACCTATAAGAACGAAATTTGGTGAGCCAAGTGGGATTGGGGTACTTATTATTACCTGAAAGTGTCATCAAGACTGGGTTCAAAAATGTGTGCTGGGATTTCAGGAAACTCGTAGTTTTTTGGAAGCCTGGCAACGCCTTTCCATGAAAGTGATTTGTGCCAGTATCTGCATAGGGCTACATCAATAGGAAACAAACCATAGAGATAGAACTTGGAACTACTTTATTGTGTCAAGTTTCAAAGAGCTAGCACAAACCGTGTTTGATTTAGAGTTCCAACTACATGTCCGTATAGGAGAAAACAGAGTGAAACCTAAAAATTAAAACTGTTACTGCCAACGAACGGTTTAACGTAGAAGAATGAAATTTGGTGAGCCAAGTGGGACTGGGGTACTGATCATTACCTGAACGTGTCATCAAGACTGGGTGAAAAAATGTGTGCTGAGATTTCAGGAAACTCGTAGTTTTTTGGAAGCTTCGCAACCCCTTTCCATGAAAGTGATTTGCCCTGGTGTCTGCTTAGGGCTACGTCAATAGGAAACAAACCATAGAGATAGAACTTGGAACTACTTTATTGTGTCAACTTTCAAAGAGCTAGCAAAAACCGTGTTTGTTTTAGAGTACCAACTACATGTATCTATATAGGAGAAAACAGAGTGAAACCTAAAAATGTAAACTGTTACTGCCAACGAACGGTTTAACCTAGAAGAACGAAATTTGGTGAGCCAAGTGGGACTGGGGTACTGATCATTACCTGATAGTGTCATCCACATTGGGTGAAAAAATGTGTGCTGAGATTTCAGGAAACTCGTAGTTTTTTGGAAGCTTGGCAACCCCTTTCCATGAAAGTGATTTTCGCCAGTCTCTACTTAGGGCTACATCAATAGGAAACAAACCATAGAGATAGAACTTGGACCTACTTTTTTGTGTCATGTTTCAACGAGATAGAACAAACCGTGTTTGATTTAGAGTTCCCACTACTTGTCCATATAGGAGAAAACAGAGTGAAACCTAAAAATTAAAACTGTTACTGCCAAAGAATGGTTTAACGTAGAAGAATGAAATTTGGTGAGCCTAGTGGGATTAGGGTACTGATCATTACCTGAAAGTGTCGTCAAGACTGGGTGAAAAAATGTGTGCTGAGATTTCAGGAAACTCGTAGTTTTTTGGAAGCTTGGCAACCGCTTTCCATGAAAGTGATTTGCGGCAGCCTCTGCTTGGCTACATCAATAGGAAACAAACCATAGATTTAGAACTTGGAACTACTTTATTGTGTCAAGTTTCAAAGAGCTAGCACAAACCGTGTTTGATTTAGAGTTCCAACTACATGTATCCATATTGGAGAAAACAGAGTGAAACCTAAAAATGAAAACAGTTACTGCCAACGAACGGTTTAACCTAGAAGAACGAAATTTGGTGTGCCAAGTGGGATTGGGGTACTGATCATTTCCTGAAAGTGTCATCAAGATTAAGTGAAAAAATGTGTGCTGAGATTTCAGGAAACTCGTAGTTTTTTGGAAGCTTGGCAACCCCTTTCCATGAAAGTGATTTGCGCGAGTCTCTGATTAGGGCTACATCAATAGGAAACAAACCATAGAGATAGAACTTGGACCTACTTTTTTGTGTCATGTTTCAACGAGATAGAACAAACCGTGTTTGATTTAGAGTTCCCACTACTTGTCCATATAGGAGAAAACAGAGTGAAACCTAAAAATTAAAACTGTTACTGCCAAAGAATGGTTTAACGTAGAAGAATGAAATTTGGTGAGCCTAGTGGGATTAGGGTACTGATCATTACCTGAAAGTGTCGTCAAGACTGGGTGAAAAAATGTGTGCTGAGATTTCAGGAAACTCGTAGTTTTTTGGAAGCTTGGCAACCGCTTTCCATGAAAGTGATTTGCGGCAGCCTCTGCTTGGCTACATCAATAGGAAACAAACCATAGATTTAGAACTTGGAACTACTTTATTGTGTCAAGTTTCAAAGAGCTAGCACAAACCGTGTTTGATTTAGAGTACCAACTACATGTATCCATATAGGAGAAAACAGAAAGAAACCTAAAAATTTAAACTGTTACTGCCAACGAACGGTTTAACCTAGAAGAACGAAATTTGGTGAGCCAAGTGGGATTAGGGTACTGATCATTACCTGATAGTGTCATCCAGATTGGGTGAAAAAATGTGTGCTGAGATTTCAGGAAACTCGTAGTTTTTTGGAAGCTTGGCAACCCCTTTCCATTAAAGTGATTTGCGTCAGTCTCTGCTTAGGGCTACATCAATAGGAAACAAACCATAGATATAGAACTTGGAACTACTTTATTGTGTCAAGTTTCAAAGAGCTACCACAAACCGTGTTTGACTAAGAGTTCCAACTACATGTATCCATATAGGAGAAAACAGAGTGAAACCTAAATATTCAAACTGTTACTGCCAAAAAACCGTTCAACCTAGAAGAACGAAATTTGGTGAGCCAAGTGGGATTGGGGTACTGATCATTTCCGGAAAGTGTCATCAAGATTGGGTGAAAAAATGTGTGCTGAGATTTCAGGAAACTCGTAGTTTTTTGGAAGCTTGGCAACCGCTTTCCATGAAAGTGATTTGCGCCAGCCTCTGCTTAGGACTACATCAATAGGAAACAAACCATAGAGATAGAACTTGGAACTACTTTATTGTGTCAAGTTTCAAAGAGCTAGCACCAACCGTGTTTGATTTAGAGTTCCAACTACATGTATCCATATAGGAGAAAGCAGAGTGAAACCTAAAAATTAAAACTGTTACTGCCAACGAACAGTTTAAACTAGAAGAACGAAATTAGGTGAGCCAAGTGGGACTGGGGCACTGATCATTACCTGAACGTGTCATCAAGACTGGGTGAAAAAATGTGTGCTGAGATTTCAGGAAACTCGTAGTTTTTTGGAAGCCTGGCAACGCCTTTCCATGAAAGTGATTTGCGCCAGTCTCTGCATAGGGCTACATCAATAGGAAACAAACCATAGATATAGAACTTGGAACTACTTTATTGTGTCAAGTTTCAAAGAGCTAGCACAAACCGTGTTTGATTTAGAGTTCCAACTACATGTATCCATATTGGAGAAAACAGAGTGAAACCTAAAAATGAAAACAGTTACTGCCAACGAACGGTTTAACCTAGAAGAACGAAATTTGGTGTGCCAAGTGGGATTGGGGTACTGATCATTTCCTGAAAGTGTCATCAAGATTAAGTGAAAAAATGTGTGCTGAGATTTCAGGAAACTCGTAGTTTTTTGGAAGCTTGGCAACCCCTTTCCATGAAAGTGATTTGCGCGAGTCTCTGATTAGGGCTACATCAATAGGAATCAAACAATAGAGACAGAACTTGGAACTAATTTATTGTGTCATGTTTCAACGAGATAGAACAAACCGTGTTTGATTTAGAGTTCCAACTACATGTCCGTATAGGAGAAAACAGAGTGAAACCTAAAAATTAAAACTGTTACTGCCAACGAACGGTTTAACGTAGAAGAATGAAATTTGGTGAGCCAAGTGGGATTGGGGTACTGATCATTACCTGAAAGGGTCATCAAGTTTGGGTGAAAAAATATGTGCTGAGATTTCAGGAAACTCGTAGTTTTTTGGAAGCTTGGCAACCCCTTTCCATGAAAGTGATTTGCGCCGTTCTCTGCTTAGGGCTACATCAATAGGAAACAAACCATAGAGATAGAACTTGGAACTACTTTATTGTGTCAAGTTTCAAAGAGCTAGCACAAACCGTGTTTGATTTAGAGTTCCAACTACATGTATCCATATAGGAGAATACAGAGTGAAACCTAAAAATTAAAACTGTTACTGAAAACGAACTGTTTAACCTAGAAGAATGAAATTTGGTGATCCAAGTGGGATTGGGGTACTGATCAATACCTGAAAGTGTCATCAAGTTTGGCTGAAAAAATGTGTGCTGAGATTTCAGGAAACTCGTAGTTTTTTGGAAGCTTGGCAACCGCTTTCCATAAAGTGATTTGCGCCAGTCTCTGCTTAGGGCTACATCAATAGGATACAAACCATCGAGATAGAATTTGGAACAACTTTATTGTGTCAAGTTTCAAAGAGCTAGCACAAACCGTGTTTGATTTAGAGTTCCAACTACATGTATCCATATAGGAGAAAACAGAGTGAAACCTAAAAATGAAAACAGTTACTGCCAATGAACGGTTGAACCTATAAGAACGAAATTTGGTGAGCCAAGTGGGATTGGGGTACTTATTATTACCTGAAAGTGTCATCAAGACTGGGTTCAAAAATGTGTGCTGGGATTTCAGGAAACTCGTAGTTTTTTGGAAGCCTGGCAACGCCTTTCCATGAAAGTGATTTGTGCCAGTATCTGCATAGGGCTACATCAATAGGAAACAAACCATAGAGATAGAACTTGGAACTACTTTATTGTGTCAAGTTTCAAAGAGCTAGCACAAACCGTGTTTGATTTAGAGTTCCAACTACATGTCCGTATAGGAGAAAACAGAGTGAAACCTAAAAATTAAAACTGTTACTGCCAACGAACGGTTTAACGTAGAAGAATGAAATTTGGTGAGCCAAGTGGGACTGGTGTACTGATCATTACCTGAACGTGTCATCAAGACTGGGTGAAAAAATGTGTGCTGAGATTTCAGGAAACTCGTAGTTTTTTGGAAGCTTCGCAACCCCTTTCCATGAAAGTGATTTGCCCTGGTGTCTGCTTAGGGCTACGTCAATAGGAAACAAACCATAGAGATAGAACTTGGAACTACTTTATTGTGTGAACTTTCAAAGAGCTAGCAAAAACCGTGTTTGTTTTAGAGTACCAACTACATGTATCTATATAGGAGAAAACAGAGTGAAACCTAAAAATGTAAACTGTTACTGCCAACGAACGGTTTAACCTAGAAGAACGAAATTTGGTGAGCCAAGTGGGACTGGGGTACTGATCATTACCTGATAGTGTCATCCACATTGGGTGAAAAAATGTGTGCTGAGATTTCAGGAAACTCGTAGTTTTTTGGAAGCTTGGCAACCCCTTTCCATGAAAGTGATTTTCGCCAGTCTCTACTTAGGGCTACATCAATAGGAAACAAACCATAGAGATAGAACTTGGACCTACTTTTTTGTGTCATGTTTCAACGAGATAGAACAAACCGTGTTTGATTTAGAGTTCCCAGTACTTGTCCATATAGGAGAAAACAGAGTGAAACCTAAAAATTAAAACTGTTACTGCCAAAGAATGGTTTAACGTAGAAGAATGAAATTTGGTGAGCCTAGTGGGATTAGGGTACTGATCATTACCTGAAAGTGTCGTCAAGACTGGGTGAAAAAATGTGTGCTGAGATTTCAGGAAACTCGTAGTTTTTTGGAAGCTTGGCAACCGCTTTCCATGAAAGTGATTTGCGGCAGCCTCTGCTTGGCTACATCAATAGGAAACAAACCATAGATTTAGAACTTGGAACTACTTTATTGTGTCAAGTTTCAAAGAGCTAGCACAAACCGTGTTTGATTTAGAGTACCAACTACATGTATCCATATAGGAGAAAACAGAAAGAAACCTAAAAATTTAAACTGTTACTGCCAACGAACGGTTTAACCTAGAAGAACGAAATTTGGTGAGCCAAGTGGGATTAGGGTACTGATCATTACCTGATAGTGTCATCCAGATTGGGTGAAAAAATGTGTGCTGAGATTTCAGGAAACTCGTAGTTTTTTGGAAGCTTGGCAACCCCTTTCCATTAAAGTGATTTGCGTCAGTCTCTGCTTAGGGCTACATCAATAGGAAACAAACCATAGATATAGAACTTGGAACTACTTTATTGTGTCAAGTTTCAAAGAGCTACCACAAACCGTGTTTGACTAAGAGTTCCAACTACATGTATCCATATAGGAGAAAACAGAGTGAAACCTAAATATTCAAACTGTTACTGCCAAAAAACCGTTCAACCTAGAAGAACGAAATTTGGTGAGCCAAGTGGGATTGGGGTACTGATCATTTCCGGAAAGTGTCATCAAGATTGGGTGAAAAAATGTGTGCTGAGATTTCAGGAAACTCGTAGTTTTTTGGAAGCTTGGCAACCGCTTTCCATGAAAGTGATTTGCGCCAGCCTCTGCTTAGGACTACATCAATAGGAAACAAACCATAGAGATAGAACTTGGAACTACTTTATTGTGTCAAGTTTCAAAGAGCTAGCACCAACCGTGTTTGATTTAGAGTTCCAACTACATGTATCCATATAGGAGAAAGCAGAGTGAAACCTAAAAATTAAAACTGTTACTGCCAACGAACAGTTTAAACTAGAAGAACGAAATTAGGTGAGCCAAGTGGGACTGGGGCACTGATCATTACCTGAACGTGTCATCAAGACTGGGTGAAAAAATGTGTGCTGAGATTTCAGGAAACTCGTAGTTTTTTGGAAGCCTGGCAACGCCTTTCCATGAAAGTGATTTGCGCCAGTCTCTGCATAGGGCTACATCAATAGGAAACAAACCATAGATATAGAACTTGGAACTACTTTATTGTGTCAAGTTTCAAAGAGCTAGCACAAACCGTGTTTGATTTAGAGTTCCAACTACATGTATCCATATTGGAGAAAACAGAGTGAAACCTAAAAATGAAAACAGTTACTGCCAACGAACGGTTTAACCTAGAAGAACGAAATTTGGTGTGCCAAGTGGGATTGGGGTACTGATCATTTCCTGAAAGTGTCATCAAGATTAAGTGAAAAAATGTGTGCTGAGATTTCAGGAAACTCGTAGTTTTTTGGAAGCTTGGCAACCCCTTTCCATGAAAGTGATTTGCGCGAGTCTCTGATTAGGGCTACATCAATAGGAATCAAACAATAGAGACAGAACTTGGAACTAATTTATTGTGTCAAGTTTCAAATAGCTAGCACAAACCTTCTTTGATTTAGAGTTCCAACTACATGTATCCGTATAGGAGAAAACAGAGTGAAACCTAAAAATTAAAACTGTTACTGCCAACGAACGGTTTAACCTAGAAGAACGAAATTTGGTGAGCCAAGTGGGATTGGGGTACTGATCATTATCTGAAAGTGTCATCCAGATGGGGTGAAAATGTGTGCTGAGATTTCAGGAAACTCGTAGTTTTTTGGAAGTTTGGCAAACCCTTTCCATGAAAGTGATTTGCGCCGGTCTCTGCTTAGGGCTACATCAATACGAAACAAACAATAGAGATAGAACTTGGAACTACTTTATTGTGTCAAGTTTCAAAGAGCTAGCACAAACCGTGTTTGATTTAGAGTTCCAACTACATGTATCCATTTAGGAGAAAACAGAGTGAAACCTAAAAATTAAAACTGTTACTGCCAACGAACGGTTTAACCTAGAAGAACGAAATTTGGTGAGCAAAGTGGGATTGGGGTACTGATCATTACCTGAAAGTGTCATCCAGATTGGGTGAAAAAATGTGTGGTGAGAATTCAGGAAACTCATAGTTTTTTGAAAGCTTGTCAACCCCATTCCATGAAAGTGATTTGCGCGAGTCTCTGCTTATGGCTACATCAATAGGAAACACACCATAGAGATACAACTTGGAACTACTTTACTGTGTCAAGTTTCAAAGAGCTAGCAGAAACCGTGTTTGATTTAGAGTCCCAACTACATGTATCCATATAGGAGAAAAGCGAGTGAAACCTAAAAATTAAAACTGTTACTGACAACGAACGGTTTAACCTAGAAGAACGAAATTTGGTGAGCCAAGTGGGATTGGGGTACTGATCATTACCTGAAAGGGTTATTCAGTTTGTTGAATAAATGTGTGATTAGATTTCAGGAAACTCATAGTGTTTTGGAAGCTTGGCAACCCCTTTCCTTGAAAGTGATTTGCGCCGTTCTCTGCTTAGGGCTACATCAATAGGAAACAAACCATAGAGATAGAACTTGGAACTACTTTATTGTGTCAAGTTTCAAAGAGCTAGCACAAACCGTGTTTGATTTAGAGTTCCAAATACATGTATCCATATAGGAGAAAACAGAGTGAAACCTAAAAATTAAAACGGTTACTGCCAACAAACGGTTGAACCAAGAAGAACGGAATTTGGTGAGCCAAGTGGGATTGGGGTACTTATCATTACCTGAAAGTGTCATCAAGACTGGGTGAAAAAATGTGTGCTTGGATTTCAGGAAACTCATAGTTTTTTGAAAGCCTGGCAACGCCTTTCCATGAAAGTGATTTGCGCCAGTCTCTGCATAGGGCTACATCAATAGGAAACAAACCATAGTGATAGAACTTGGAACTTCTTTATTGTGTCAAGTTTCAAAGAGCTAGCACAAACCGTGTTTGATTTGGAGTTCCAACTACATGTATCCATATAGGAGAAAACAGAGTGAAACCTAAAAATTAAAACTGTTACTGAAAACGAACTGTTTAACCTAGAAGAATGAAATTTGGTGAGCCAAGTGGGATTGGGGTACTGATCACTACCTGAAAGTGTCTTCAAGATTGGGTGAAAAAATGTGTGCTGAGATTTCAGGAAACTCGTAGTTTTTTGGAAGCTTGGCAACCGCTTTCCATGAAAGTGATTTGCGCCAGCCTCTGCTAAGGGCTACATCAATAGGAAACAAACCATAGAGATAGAACTTGGAACTACTTTATTGTGTCAAGTTTCAAAGAGCTAGCACAAACCGTGTTTGATTTAGAGTACCAAATACATGTATCCATATAGGAGAAAACAGATTGAAACCTAAAAATTTAAACTGTTACTGCCAACAAATGGTTTAACCTAGAAGAACGAAATTTGGTGAGCCAAGTGGGATTCGGGTAGTGATCATTACCTGATAGTGTCATCCAGATTGGGTGAAAAAATGTGTGCTGAGATTTCAGGAAACTCGTAGTTTTTTGGAAGCTTGGCAACCCCTTTCAATTTAAGTGATTTGCGCCAGTCTTTGTTTAGGGCTACATCAATAGGAAACAAACCATAGAGATAGAACTTGGAACTACTTTATTGTGTCAAGTTTCAAAGAGCTAGCACAAACCGTGTTTGATTTAGAGTTCCAACTACATGTATCCATATAGGAGAAAACAGAGTGAAACCTAAATATTCAAACTGATACTGCCAACAAACCGTTCAACCTAGAAGAACAAAATTTGGTGAGCCAAGTGGGATTGGGGTACTGATCATTACCTGAAAGCGTCATCCGGATTGGGTGAAAACTGTGTGCTGAGATTTCAGGTAACTCGTAGTTTTTTGGAAGCTTGGCAACCCCATTCCATGAAAGTAATTTGCGCCAGTCTCTGCTTAGGGCTACATCAATAGGAAACAAACCATAGAGATAGAACTTGGAACTACTTTATTGTGTCAAGTTTCAAAGAGCTAGCACAAACCGTGTTTGATTTAAAGTTCCAACTACATGTATCCATATAGGAGAATACAGAGTGAAACCTAAAAATTAAAACTGTTACTGAAAACGAACTGTTTAACCTAGAAGAATGAAATTTGGTGATCCAAGTGGGATTGGGGTACTGATCACTACCTGAAAGTGTCATCAAGTTTGGGTGAAAAAATGTGTGCTGAGATTTCAGGAAACTCGTAGTTTTTTGGAAGCTTGGCAACCGCTTTCCATAAAGTGATTTGCGCCAGCCTCTGCTAAGGGCTACATCAATAGGAAACAAACCATAGAGATAGAATTTGGAACTGCTTTATTGTGTCAAGTTTCAAAGAGCTAGCACAAACCGTGTTTGATTTAGAGTACCAACTACATGTATCCATATAGGAGAAAACAGAGTGAAACCTAAAAATTAAAACTGTTACTGCCAACGAACGGTTTAACGTAGAAGAATGAAATTTGGTGAGCCAAGTGGGATTGGGGTACTGATCATTACTGAAAGGGTCATCAAGATTGGGTGAAAAAATATGTGCTGAGATTTCAGGAAACTCGTAGTTTTTTGAAGATTGGCAACCCCTTTCCATGAAAGTGATTTGCGCCGTTCTCTGCTTAGGGCTACATCAATAGGAATCAAACCATAGAGATAGAACTTGGAACTACTTTATTGTGTCAAGTTTCAAAGAGCTAGCACAAACCGTGTTTGATTTAGAGTTCCAACTACATGTATCCATATAGGAGAAAACAGAGTGAAACCTAAAAATTAAAACGGTTACTGCCAACGAACGGTTGAACCTAGAAGAACGGAATTTGGTGAGCCAAGTGGGATTGGGGTACTTATCATTACCTGAAAGTGTCATCAAGACTGGGTGAAAAAATGTGTGCTGGGATTTCAGGAAACTCGTAGTTTTTGGAAGCCTGGCAACACCTTTCCATGAAAGTGATTTGCGCCAGTCTCTGCATAGGGCTACATCAATAGGAAACAAACCATAGTGATAGAACTTGGAACTTCTTTATTGTGTCAAGTTTCAAAGAGCTAGCACAAACCGTGTTTGATTTGGAGTTCCAACTACATGTATCCATATAGGAGAAAACAGAGTGAAACCTAAAAATTAAAACTGTTACTGAAAACGAACTGTTTAACCTAGAAGAATGAAATTTGGTGAGCCAAGTGGGATTGGGGTACTGATCACTACCTGAAAGTGTCTTCAAGATTGGGTGAAAAAATGTGTGCTGAGATTTCAGGAAACTCGTAGTTTTTTGGAAGCTTGGCAACCGCTTTCCATGAAAGTGATTTGCGCCAGCCTCTGCTAAGGGCTACATCAATAGGAAACAAACCATAGAGATAGAACTTGGAACTACATTATTGTGTCAAGTTTCAAAGAGCTAGCACAAACCGTGTTTGATTTAGAGTACCAACTACATGTATCCATATAGGAGAAAACAGAGTGAAACCTAAAAATTTAAACTGTTACTGCCAACAAACGGTTTATCCTAGAAGAACGAAATTTGGTGAGCCAAGTGGGATTCGGGTACTGATCATTACCTGATAGTGTCATCCAGATTGGGTGAAAAAATGTGTGCTGAGATTTCAGGAAACTCGTAGTTTTTTGGAAGCTTAGCAACCCCTTTCAATTTAAGTGATTTGTGCCAGTCTCTGCTTAGGGCTACATCAATAGGAAACAAACCATAGAGATAGAACTTGGAACTACTTTATTGTGTCAAGTTTCAAAGAGCTAGCACAAACCGTGTATGATTTAGAGTTCCAACTACATGTATCCATATAGGAGAAAACAGAGTGAAACCTAAATATTCAAACTGTTACTGCCAACAAACCGTTCAACCTAGAAGAATGAAATTTGGTGAGCCAAGTGGGATTCGGGTACTGATCATTTCCTGAAAGTGTCATCAAGATTGGGTGAAAAAATGTGTGCAGAGATTTCAGGAAACTCGTAGTTTTTTGGAAGCTTGGCAACCGCTTTCCATGAAAGTGATTTGCGTCAGCCTCTGCTTAGGGCTACATCAATAGGAAACAAACCATAGAGATAGAACTTGGAACTACTTTATTGTGTCAAGTTTCAAAGAGCTTGCACAAACCGTGTTTGATTTAAAGTTCCAACTACATGTATCCATATAGGAGAAAGCAGAGTGAAACCTAAAAATTAAACTGTTACTGCCAACGAATGGTTTAAACTAGAAGAACGAAATTTGGTGAGCCAAGTGGGACTGGGGCACTGATCATTACCTGAACGTGTCATCAAGACTGGGTGAAAAAATGTGTGCTGAGATTTCAGGAAACTCGTAGTTTTTTGGAAGCTTCGCAACCCCTTTCCATGAAAGTGATTTGCGCCGGTCTCTGCTTATGGCTACGTCAATAGGAAACAAACCATAGAGATAGAACTTGGAACTACTTTATTCTGTCAAGTTTCAAAGAGCTAGCACAAAACGTGTTTGATTTAGAGTTCCAACTACATGTATCCATATAGGAGAAAACAGAGTGAAACTTAAAATTAAAACTGTTACTGCCAACAAACCGTTTAACCTAGAAGAACGAAATTTGGTGATCCAAGTGGGACTGGGGTACTGATCATTACCTGAACGTGTCATCAAGACTGGGTGAAAAAATGTGTGGTGAGATTTCAGGAAACTCGTAGTTTTTTGGAAGCTTGGCAACGGCTTTCCATGAAAGTGATTTGCCCTGGTCTCTGCTTAGGGCTACGTCAATAGGAAACAAACCATAGAGATAGAACTTGGAACTACTTTATTGTGGCAAGTTTCAAAGAGCTAGCACAAACCGTGTTTGATTTAGAGTACCAACTACATGTATCCATATAGGAGAAAACAGAGTGAAACCTAAAAATGTAAACTGCTACTGCCAACGAACGGTTTAACCTAGAAGAACGAAATTTGGTGAGCCAAGTGGGTTTGGGGTACTGATCATTACCTGATAGTGTCATCCACATTGGGTGAAAAAATGTGTGCTGAGATTTCAGGAAACTCGTAGTTTTTTGGAAGCTTGGCAACCCCTTTCCATGAAAGTATTTTTCGCCAGTCTCTACTTAGGGCTACATCAATAGGAAACAAACCATAGAGATAGAACTTGGACCTACTTTATTGTGTCATGTTTCAACGAGATAGCACAAACCGTGTTTGATTTAGAGTTCCCACTACTTGTCCATATAGGAGAAAACAGAGTGAAACCTAAAAATTAAAACTGTTACTGCCAACGAATGATTTAACGTAGAAGAATGAAATTTGGTGAGCCTAGTGGGATTGGGGTACTGATCATTACCTGAAAGTGTCGTCAAGACTGGGTGAAAAAATGTGTGCTGGGATTTCAGGAAACTTGTAGTTTTTTGGAAGCCTGGCAACGCCTTTCCATGAAAGTGATTTGCGCCAGTCTCTGCATAGGGCTACATCAATAGGAAACAAACCATAGTGATAGAACTTGGAATTACTTTATTGTGTCAAGTTTCAAAGAGCTAGCACAAACCGTGTTTGATTTGGAGTTCCAACTACAAGTATCCATATATGAGAAAACAGAGTGAAACCTAAAAATTAAAACTGTTACTGAAAACGAACTGTTTAACCTAGTAGAATGAAATTTGGTGAGCCAAGTGGGATTGGGGTACTGATCACTACCTGAAAGTGTCATCAAGATTGGGTGAAAAAATGTGTGCTGAGATTTCAGGAAACTCGTAGTTTTTTGGAAGCTTGGCAACGAGCTTTCCATGTAAGTGATTTGCGCCAGCCTCTGCTTAGGGCTACATCAATAGGAAACAAACCATAGAGATAGAACTTGGAACTACTTTATTGTGTCAAGTTTCAAAGAGCTAGCACAAACCGTGTTTGATTTAGTGTTCCAATTAGATGTATCCATATAGGAGAAAACAGAAAGAAACCTAAAAATTTAAACTGTAACTGCCAACGAACGGTTTAACCTAGAAGACCGAAATTTGGTGAGCCAAGTGGGATTAGGGTACTGATCATTACCTGATAGTGTCATCCAGATTGGGTGAAAAAATGTGTGCTGAGATTTCAGGAAACTCGTAGTTTTTTGGAAGCTTGGCAACCCCTTTCCATTAAAGTGATTTGCGTCAGTCTCTGCTTAGGGCTACATCAATAGGAAACAAACCATAGATGTAGAACTTGGAACTACTTTATTGTGTCAAGTTTCAAAGAGCTAGCACAAACCGTGTATGATTTAGAGTTCCAAATACATGTATCCATATAGGAGAAAACAGAGTGAAACCTAAATATTCAAACTGTTACTGCCAACAAACCGTTCAACCTAGAAGAACGAAATTTGGTGAGCCAAGTGGGATTGGGGTACTGATCATTTCCTGAAAGTGTCATCAAGATTGGGTGAAAAAATGTGTGCTGAGATTTCAGGAAACTCGTAGTTTTTTGGAAGCTTTGCAACGGCTTTCCATGAAAGTGATTTGCGCCAGCCTCTGCTTAGGGCTACATCAATAGGAAACAAACCATAGAGATAGAACTTGGAAGTACTTTATTGTGGCAAGTTTCAAAGAGCTAGCACAAACCGTGTTTGATTTAGAGTTCCAACTACATGTATCCATATAGGAGAAAGCAGAGTGAAACCTAAAAATTAAAACTGTTACTGCCAACGAACGGTTCAAACTAGAAGAACGAAATTTGGTGAGCCAAGTGGGACTGGGGCACTGATCATTACCTGAACGTGTCATCAAGACTGGGTGAAAAAATGTGTGCTGAGATTTCAGGAAACTCGTAGTTTTTTGGAAGCTTCGCAACCCCTTTCCATGAAAGTGATTTGCGCTGGTCTCTGCTTAGGGCTACGTCAATAGGAAACAAACCATAGAGATAGAACTTGGAACTACTTTATTCTGTCAAGTTTCAAAGAGCTAGCACAAAACGTGTTTGATTTAGAGTTCCTAATACATGTATCCATATAGGAGAAAACAGAGTGAAACTTAAAATTAAAACTGTTACTGCCAACAAACCGTTTAACCTAGAAGAACGAAATTTGGTGAGCCAAGTGGGACTGGGGTACTGATCATTACCTGAACGTGTCATCAAGACTGGGTGAAAAAATGTGTGCTGAGATTTCAGGAAACTCGTAGTTTTTTGGAAGCTTCGCAACCCCTTTCCATGAAAGTGATTTGCCCTGGTCTCTGCTTAGGGCTACGTCAATAGGAAACAAACCATAGAGATACAACTTGGATCTACTTTATTGTGTCAAGTTTCAAAGAGCTAGCACAAAACGTTTGGATTTAGGGTTCCAACTACATGTATCCATATAGGAGAAAACAGAGTGAAACCTAAAAATTAAAATTATTACTGCCAACGAACGGTTTAACCTAGAAGAACGAAATTTGGCGAGCCAAGTGGGATTGGGGTACTGATCATTACCTAAAACTGTCATCCAGATTGGGTGAAAAAATGTGTGCTGAGATTTCAGTAAACTCGTAGTTTTTTGGAAGCTTGGCAACCCCTTTCCATGAAAGTGATTGGCGCGAGTCTGTTCTTAGGGCTACATCAATAGGAAACAAACCATAGAGATAGAACTTGGAAGTACTTTATTGTGTCAAGTTTCAAAGAGCTAGCACAAACCTTCTTTGATTTAGAGTTTCAAATACATGTATCCATATAGAGAAAACAGAGCAAAACCTAAAAATTAAAACTGTTACTGCCAACGAACGGTTTAACCTAGAAGAACAAAATTTGGTGAGCCAAGTGGGATTGGTGTACTCATCATTACCTGAAAATGTCATCAAGTTTTGGTGAAAAAATGTGTGCTGAGATTTCAGGAAACTCATAGTTTTTGGAAGCTTGGCAACCCCTTACCATGAAAGTGATTTGCGCCCGTCTCTGCTTAGGGCTACATCAATAGGAAACAAACCTTAGAGATAGAACTTGGAGCTACTTTTGTGTCAAGTTTTAAAGAGCTAGTACAAACCGTGTTTGATTTAGAGTTCCAACTACATGTATCCATATAGGAGAAAAGAGAGTGAAAACTAAAAATTAAAACTGTTACTGCCAACGAACGGTTTAACCTAGAAGAACGAAATTTGGTGAGCCAAGCGTGATTGGGGTACTGATCATTACCTGTATGTGTCATCAAGATTGGGTGAAAAAATATGTTCTGAGATTTCAGGAAACTCGTAGTTTTTTGGGAGCTTGGCAACCCCTTTCCATGAAAGTGATTTGCGCCAGTCTCTGCTTATGGCTACATCAATAGGAAACAAACCATAGTGATAGAACTTGGAACTACTTTATTGTGTCAAGTTTCAAAGAGCTAGTACAAACCGTGTTTGATTTAGAGTTCCTAATACATGTATCCATATAGGAGAAAACAGAGTGAAACCTTAAAATTAAAACTGTAACTGCCAACGAACAGTTTAACCTAGAAGAACAAAATTTGGTGAGCCACGTGGGATTGGGGTACTGATCATTACCTGAAAGTGTCATCCAGATTGGGTGAAAAAATGTGTGCTGAGATTTCAGGAAACTCGTAGTTGTCGGAAGCTTGGCAACCCCTTTCCATGAAAGTGATTTGTGCCAGTCTCTGCTTTGGGATACATCAAAAGGAAACAAACCATAGAGATAGAACATGGAACTACGTTATTGTGTCAAGTTTCAAAGAGCTAGCGCAAACCGTGTTTCATTTAGCGTTCCACTACATTTACCATATAGGAGAAAACAGAGTGAAACCTAAAAATTAAAACTGTTACTGCCAACGAACGGTTTAACCTAGAATCATGAAATTTTGGTGAGCCAAGTCGGATTGGGGTCCTGATCATTACCTGAAAGTGTCATCAAGATTGGGTGAAAAAATGTGTGCTGAGATTTCAGGAAACTCGTAGTTTTTTGGAAGCTTGGCAACCACTATCCATGAAAGTGATTTGCGCCAGTCTCTGACTAGGGCTACATCAATAGGAAACAAACCATAGAGATAGAACTTGGAACTACTTTATTGTGTCAAGTTTCAAAGAGCTAGCACAAACCTTCTTTGATTTAGAGTTCCAACTACATGTATCCATATAGAAAAAACAGAGCAAAACCTAAAAATTAAAACTGTTACTGCCAACGAACGGTTTAACCTAGAAAAAAGAAATTTGGTGAGCCAAGTGGGATTGGGGTACTCATCATTACCTGAAAGTGTCATCAAGTTTTGGTGAAAAAATGTGTGCTGAGATTTCAGGAAACTCATTGTTTTGGAAGCTTGGCAACCCCTTTCCATGAAAGTGATTTGCGCCAGTCTCGGCTTAGGGCTACATCAATAGGAAAAAAACCATAGAGATAGAACTTGGAACTACTTTATTGTTTCAAGTTTCAAAGAGCTAGCACAAACCGTGTTAGATTTAGAGTTCCACTACATGTATCCATATAGGAGAAAAAAGAGTGAAACCTAAAAATTACAACTGTTACTGCCAACGAACCGTTTAACCTAGAATCATGAAATTTGGTGAGCCAAGTCGGATTAGAGTACTGATCATTACCTGAAAGTGTCATCAAGATTGGGTGAAAAAATGTGTGCTGAGATTTCAGGAAACTCGTAGTTATTTG
Source organism: Spermophilus citellus (assembly GCF_964194105.1). Taxonomy (NCBI): domain Eukaryota; kingdom Metazoa; phylum Chordata; class Mammalia; order Rodentia; family Sciuridae; genus Spermophilus; species Spermophilus citellus. The sequence continues at coordinate 23,110,751 of NC_138196.1, read as the reverse complement.
GAAGCTTGGCAAACCCTTTCCATGAAAGTGATTTGCAGGATTCTCTGCTTAGGGCTACGTCAATAGGAAACAAACCATAGAGATAGCACTTGGAACTACTTTATTGTGTCAAGTTTCAAAGAGCTAGCACAAACCGTGTTTGATTTAGAGTTCCAACTACATGTATCCATATAGGAGAAAACAGAGTGAAACCAAAAAATTAAAACTGTTACTGCCAACGAACGGTTTAACCTAGAAGAACGAAATTTGGTGAGCCAAGTGGGATTGGGGTACTCATCATTACCTGAAAATGTCATCAAGTTTTGGTGAAAAAAACTCTGCTGAGATTTCAGGAAACTCATAGTTTTTGGAAGCTTGGCAACCCCTTTCCATGAAAGTGATTTGCGCCAGTCTCTGCTTAGGGCTACATCAATAGGAAACAAACCATAGGGATAGAACTTGGAACTACTTTATTGTGTCAAGTTTTAAAGAGCTAGTACAAACCGTGTTTGATTTACAGTTCCTAATACATGTATCCATATAGGAGAAAACAGAGTGAAACTTAAAATTAAAACTGTAACTGTAAACGAACAGTTTAACCTAGAAGAACAAAATTTGGTGAGGCAAGTGGGATTGGGGTACTGATCATTACCTGAAAGTGTCATCAAGATTGCGTGAAAAAATGTGTGCTGAGATTTCAGGAAACTCGTAGTTGTTGGAAGTTTGGCAACCCCTTTCCATGAAAGTGATTTGCGCCAGTCTCTGCTTAGGGCTACAACAATAGGAAACAAACCATAGAGATAGAACTTGGAACTACGTTATTTTGTCAGGTTTCAAAGAGCTAGCACAAACCGTGTTTGATTTAGAGTTAAACTACATTTATCCATATAGGAGAAAACAGAGTGAAACCTAAATATTAAAACTTTAACTCAAACGAACGGTTTAACCTAGAATCATGAAATTTGGTGAGCCAAGTCGGATTGGGGTACTGATCATTACCTGAAAGTGTCATCAAGATTGGGTGAAAAAATGTGTGCTGAGATTTCAGGAGACTCGTATTTTTTTGGAAGCTTGGCAACCCCTTTCCATGAAAGTGATTTCCGCCAGTCTCTGATTAGGGCTACATCAATAGGAAACAAACCATAGAGATAGAACTTGGAACTACTTTATTGTGTCAAGTTTCAAAGAGGTAGCACAAACCTTCTTTGATTTAGAGTTCCAACTACATGTATCCATATAGAGAAAACAGAGCAAAACCTAAAAATTAAAACTGTTACTGCCAATGAATGGTTTAAACTAGAAGAACGAAATTTGGTGAGCCAAGTGGGATTGGGGTACTGATCATTACCTGAAAGTGTCATCAAGATTGGGTGAAAAATATGTGCTGAGATTTCAGGAAACTCGTAGTTTTTTGGAAGTTTGGCAACCCCTTTTCATGAAAGTGATTTGCACCAGTCTCTGTTTAGGGCTACATCAATAGGATACAAACCATAGAGATAGAACTTGGAACTACTTTATTGTGTCAAGTTTCAAAGAGCTAGCACAAACCGTGTTTGATTTAGAGTTCCAAATACATGTATCCATACAGGAGAAAACAGAGTGAAAACTAGAAATTAAAACTGTTACTGCCAACGAACGGTTTAATCTATAAGAACGAAATTTGGTGAGCCAAGTGGGATTGGGGTACTGATCATTACCTGAAAGTGTCATCAAGATTGGGTGAAAAATATGTGCTGAGATTTCAGGAAACTCGTAGTTTTTTGGAAGGTTGGCAACCCCTTTTCATGAAAGTGATTTGCACCAGTCTCTGTTTAGGGCTACATCAATAGGAAACAAACCACAGAGATAGAACTTGGAAATACTTTATTGTGTCAAGTTTCAAAGAGCTAGCACAAACCGTGTTTATTTAGAGTTCCAACTACATGTATCCATATAGGAGAAACCAGAGTGAAACCTAAATATTTAAACTGTTACTGCCAACGAACGGTTGAACCTAGAAGAACGAAATTTGGTCAGCCAAGTCAGATTCAGATACTGATAATTACCTCAAAGTGTCATCAAGATTGGGTTAAAAAATGTGTGCTGAGATTTCAGGAAACTCGTAGTTTTTTGGAAGCTTGGCAACCCCTTTCCATGAAAGTGATTTGCGCCAGTCTCTGCTTAGGGCTACATCAATAGGAAACAAACCATAGAGATAGAACTTGGAACTACTTTATTGTGTCAAGTTTCAAAGAGCTAGCACAAACCGTGTTTATTTAGAGTTCCAACTACATGTATCCATATAGGAGAAAACAGAGTGAAACCTAAAAATTAAAACTGTTACTGCCAACGAACGGTTAAACCTAGAAGAACGGAATTTGGTGAGCCAAGTGGGATTGGGGTACTGATTATTACCTGAAAGTGTCATCAAGATTGGGTGAAAAAATGCGTGCTGTGATTTGGGGAAACCCGTAGTTTTTTAGAAGCTTGGCAACGCCTTTCCATGAAAGTGATTTGTGCCGGTGTCTGCTTAGGGCTACATCAATAGGAAACAAACCAGAGAAATAGAACTTGGAACTACTTTATTGTGTCAAGTTTCAAAGAGCTAGCACAAACCGTGTTTGATTTAGAGTCCCAACTACATGTATCCATATAGGAGAAAACAGAGTGAAACCTAAAAATTAAAACTATTACTGCCAACGAACGGTTTAACCTAGAAGAATGAAATTTGGTGAGCCAAGTGGGATTGGGGTACTGATCATTACCTAAAAGTGTCATCAAGATTGGGTGAAAAAATGTGTGCTGAGATTTCAGGAAACTCATAGTTTTTTGGAAGCTTGTCAACCCCTTTCCATGAAAGTGATTTGCATGAGTCTCTGCTTAGGGCTACGTCAATAGGAAACAAACCATAGAGATAGAACTTGGAACTACTTTATTGTGTCAAGTTTCAAAGAGCTAGCACAAACCGTGTTTGATTTAGAGTTCCAAATACATGTATCCATACAGGAGAAAACAGAGTGAAAACTAGAAATTAAAACTGTTACTGCCAACGAACGGTTTAATCTATAAGAACGAAATTTGGTGAGCCAAGTGGGATTGGGGTACTGATCATTACCTGAAAGTGTCATCAAGATTGGGTGAAAAATATGTGCTGAGATTTCAGGAAACTCGTAGTTTTTTGGAAGTTTGGCAACCCCTTTTCATGAAAGTGATTTGCACCAGTCTCTGTTTAGGGCTACATCAATAGGAAACAAACCACAGAGATAGAACTTGGAAATATTTTATTGTGTCAAGTTTCAAAGAGCTAGCACAAACCGTGTTTAATTAGAGTTCCAACTACATGTATCCATATAGGAGAAACCAGAGTGAAACCTAAATATTTAAACTGTTACTGCCAACGAACGGTTGAACCTAGAAGAACGAAATTTGGTCAGCCAAGTCAGATTCGGATACTGATAATTACCTAAAAGTGTCATCAAGATTGGGTGAAAAAATGTGTGCTGAGATTTCAGGAAACTCGTAGTTTTTTGGAAGCTTGGCAACCCCTTTCCATGAAAGTGATTTGCGCCAGTCTCTGCTTAGGGCTACATCAATAGGAAACAAACCATAGAGATAGAACTTGGAACTACTTTATTGTGTCAAGTTTCAAAGAGCTAGCACAAACCGTGTTTATTTAGAGTTCCAACAACATGTATCCATATAGGAGAAAACAGAGTGATACCTAAAAATTAAAACTGTTACTGCCAACGAACGGTTTAACCTAGAAGAACGGAATTTGGTGAGCCAAGTGGGATTGGGGTACTGATTATTACCTGAAAGTGTCATCAAGATTGGGTGAAAAAATGCGTGCTGTGATTTGGGGAAACTCGTAGTTTTTTAGAAGCTTGGCAACGCCTTTCCATGAAAGTGATTTGTGCCGGTGTCTGCTTAGGGCTACATCAATAGGAAACAAACCAGAGAAATAGAACTTGGAACTACTTTATTGTGTCAAGTTTCAAAGAGCTAGCACAAACCGTGTTTGATTTAGAGTCCCAACTACATGTATCCATATAGGAGAAAACAGAGTGAAACCTAAAAATTAAAACTATTACTGCCAACGAACGGTTTAACCTAGAAGAATGAAATTTGGTGAGCCAAGTGGGATTGGGGTACTGATCATTACCTAAAAGTGTCATCAAGATTGGGTGAAAAAATGTGTGCTGAGATTTCAGGAAACTCGTAGTTTTTTGGAAGCTTGTCAACCCCTTTCCATGAAAGTGATTTGCATGAGTCTCTGCTTAGGGCTACGTCAATAGGAAACAAACAATAGAGATAGAACTTGGAACTACTTTATTGTGTCAAGTTTCAAAGAGCTAGCACAAACCGTGTTTGATTTAGAGTTCCAACTACATGTATCCATATAGGAAAAAACAGAGTGAAACCTAAAAATTAAAACTGTTACTGCCAATGAACGGTTTAACCTAGAAGAACGAAATTTGGTGAACCAAGTGGGATTGGGGTACTGACCATTACCTGAAAGTGTCATCCAGATTGGGTGAAAAAATGTGTGCTGAGATTTGAGGAGACTCGTACTTTTTTGGAAGCTTGGCAACCACTTTCCATGAAAGTGATTTGCGCCAGTCTCTGCTTAGGGCTACATCAATAGGAAACAAACCATAGAGATAGAACTTGGAACTACTTTATTGTGTCAAGTTTCAAAGAGCTAGCACAAACCGTGTTTGATTTTGAGTTCCAAATACATGTATCCATACAGGAGAAAACAGAGTGAAAACTAGAAATTAAAACTGTTACTGCCAACGAACGGTTTAATCTATAAGAACGAAATTTGGTGAGCCAAGTGGGATTGGGGTACTGATCATTACCTGAAAGTGTCATCAAGATTGGGTGAAAAATATGTGCTGAGATTTCAGGAAACTCGTAGTTTTTTGGAAGTTTGGCAACCCCTTTTCATGAAAGTGATTTGCACCAGTCTCTGTTTAGGGCTACATCAATAGGAAACAAACCACAGAGATAGAACTTGGAAATATTTTATTGTGTCAAGTTTCAAAGAGCTAGCACAAACCGTGTTTATTTAGAGTTCCAACTACATGTATCCATATAGGAGAAACCAGAGTGAAACCTAAATATTTAAACTGTTACTGCCAACGAACGGTTGAACCTAGAAGAACGAAATTTGGTCAGCCAAGTCAGATTCGGATACTGATAATTACCTAAAAGTGTCATCAAGATTGGGTGAAAAAATGTGTGCTGAGATTTCAGGAAACTCGTAGTTTTTTGGAAGCTTGGCAACCCCTTTCCATGAAAGTGATTTGCGCCAGTCTCTGCTTAGGGCTACATCAATAGGAAACAAACCATAGAGATAGAACTTGGAACTACTTTATTGTGTCAAGTTTCAAAGAGCTAGCACAAACCGTGTTTATTTAGAGTTCCAACTACATGTATCCATATAGGAGAAAACAGAGTGAAACCTAAAAATTAAAACTGTTACTGCCAACGAACGGTTTAACCTAGAAGAACGGAATTTGGTGAGCCAAGTGGGATTGGGGTACTGATTATTACCTGAAAGTGTCATCAAGATTGGGTGAAAAAATGCGTGCTGTGATTTGGGGAAACTCGTAGTATTTTAGAAGCTTGGCAACGCCTTTCCATGAAAGTGATTTGTGCCGGTGTCTGCTTAGGGCTACATCAATAGGAAACAAACCAGAGAAATAGAACTTGGAACTACTTTATTGTGTCAAGTTTCAAAGAGCTAGCACAAACCGTGTTTGATTTAGAGTCCCAACTACATGTATCCATATAGGAGAAAACAGAGTGAAACTTAAAAATTAAAACTATTACTGCCAACGAACGGTTTAACCTAGAAGAACGAAATTTGGTGAGCCAAGTGGGATTGGGGTACTGATCATTACCTGACAGTGTCATCAAGATTGGGTGAAAAAAGGTGTGCTGAGATTTCAGGAAACTCGTAGTTTTTTGGAAGCTTGGCAACCCCTTTCAATGAAAGTGATTTGCAGGAGTCTCTGCTTAGGGCTACGTCAATAGGAAACAAACCATAGAGATAGCACTTGGAACTACTTTATTGTGTCAAGTTTCAAAGAGCTAGCACAAACCGTGTTTGATTTAGAGTTCCAACTACATGTATCCATATAGGCGAAAACAGAGTGAAACCTAAAAATTAAAACTGTTACTGCCAACGAACGGTTAAACATAGAAGAACGAAATTTGGTGAGCCAAGTGGGATTGGGGTACTGATCATTACCTGCAAGTGTCATCAAGATTGGGTGAAAAAATGTGTGCTGAGATTTCTGGAAGCTCGTAGTGTTTTGGAAGCCTGGCAACCCCTTTCCATGAAAGTGATTTGTGCCGGTCTCTGCTTAGGGCTACATCTATAGGAAACAAACCATAGAGATAGAACTTTGAACTAATTTATCGTGTCAAGTTTCAAAGAGCTAGCACAAACCGTGTTTGATTTAGAGTTCCAACTACTTGTATCCATAAAGGAGAAAACAGAGTGAAACCTAAATATTTAAACTGTTACTTCCAACGAACGGTTTAATCTAGAAGAACAAAATTTGGTGAGCCAAGTTGGATTGGGGTACTGATCATTACCGGGAAGTGTCATCAAGATTGGGTGAAAAAATGTGTGCTGGGATATCGGGAAACTCGTAGTTTATTGGAAGCTTGGCAACGCCTTTCCATGAAAGTGATTTGTGCTGGTCTCTGCTTAGGGCTACATCAATAGGAAACAAAGCATAGAAATAGAACTTGGAAGTTCTTTATTGTGTCAAGTTTCAAAGAGCTAGTACAAACCGTGTTTGATTTAGAGTTCCAACTACATGTATACATATAGGAGAAAACAGAGTGAAACCTAAAAATTAAAACTGTTACTGCCAACGAACGGTTTAATCTAGAAGAACGAAATTTGGTGAGCCAAGTGGGATTGGGGTACTGATCATTCCCTGAAAGTGTCATCAAGATTGGGTGAAAAAATGTGTGCTGAGATTTCAGGAAACTCGTTGTTTTTTGGAAGCTTGGCAACCCCTTTTCATGAAAGTGATTTGCGCCAGTCTCTGCTTAGGGCTACATCAATAGGAAACAAACCATAGAGATAGAACTTGGAAGTACTTTATTGTGTCAAGTTTCAAAGAGCTAGCACAAACCTTCTTTGATTTAGAGTTCCAACTACATGTATCCATATAGAGAAAACAGAGCAAAACCTAAAAATTAAAACTGTTACTGCCAACGAACGGTTTAACCTAGAAGAACGAAATTTGGTGAGCCAAGTGGGATTGGGGTACTCATCATTACCTGAAAATGTCATCAAGATTTGGTGAAAAAATGTGTGCTGAGATTTCAGGAAACCCATAGTTTTTGGAAGCTTGGCAACCCCTTTCCATGAAAGTGATTTGCGCCCGTCTCTGCTTAGGGCTACATCAATAGGAAAAAAACCATAGAGATAGAACTTGGAGCTATATTATTGTGTCAAGTTTTAAAGAGCTAGTACAAACCGTGTTTGATTTAGAGTTCCAACTACATGTATCCATATAGGAGAAAAGAGAGTGAAAACTAAAAATTAAAACTGTTACTGCCAACGAACGGTTTAACCTAGAATCATGAAATTTTGGTGAGCCAAGTCGGATTGGGGTACTGATCATTACCTGAAAGTGTCATCAAGATTGGGTGAAAAAATGTGTGCTGAGATTTCAGGAAACTCGTAGTTTTTTGGAAGCTTGGCAACCACTTTCCATGAAAGTGATTTGCGCCAGTCTCTGATTAGGGCTACATCAATAGGAAACAAACCATAGAGATAGAACTTGGAACTACTTTATTGTGTCAAGTTTCAAAGAGCTAGCACAAACCTTCTTTGATTTAGAGTTCCAACTACATGTATCCATATAGAAAAAACAGAGCAAAACCTAAAAATTAAAACTGTTACTGCCAACGAACTGTTTAACCTAGAAGAACGAAATTTGGTGAGCCAAGTGGGATTGGGGTACTCCTCATTACCTGAAAGTGTCATCAAGTTTTGGTGAAAAAATGTGTGCTGAGATTTCAGGAAACTCATTGTTTTGGAAGCTTGGCAACCCCTTTCCATGAAAGTGATTTGCGCCAGTCTCGGCTTAGGGCTACATCAATAGGAAAAAAACCATGGAGATAGAACTTGGAACTACTTTATTGTGTCAAGTTTCAAAGAGCTAGCACAAACCGTGTTTGATTTAGAGTTCCACTACATGTATCCATATAGGAGAAAACAGAGTGAAACCTAAAAATTAAAACTGTTACTGCCAACGAACGGTTTAACCTAGAATCATGAAATTTGGTGAGCCAAGTCGGATTGGGGTACTGATCATTACCTGAAAGTGTCCTCAAGATTGGGTGAAAAAATGTGTGCTGGGATTTCAGGAAACTCGTAGTTTTTTGGAAGCTTGGCAACCCCTTTCCATGAAAGTGATTTGCACCAGTCTGTGCTTAGGACTACATCAATAGTAAACAACCCATAGAGATAGAACTTGGAACTACTTTATTGTGTCAGGTTTCAAAGAGCTAGCACAATCCGTTTTTTATTTAGAGTTCCAACTACATGTATCCATATAGGAGAAAACAGAGTGAAACCTAAAAATTAAAACTGTTACTGCCAACGAACGGTTTAACCTAGAAGAACGAAATTTGGTGAGCCAAGTGGGATTGGGTTACTCATCATTACCTGAAAGTGTCATCCAGATTGCGTGAAAAAATTTGTGCTGAGATTTCAGGAAACTCGTAGTTTTTGGAAGCTTGGCAACCCCTTTCCATGAAAGTGATTTGCGCCAGTCTCTGCTTAGGGCTACATCAATAGGAAACAAACCATAGAGACAGAAAGTGGAACTACTTTATTGTGTCAAGTTTCAAAGAGCTAGCACAAATGGTGTTTGATTTAGAGTTCCACTACATGTATCCGTATAGGAGAAAAGAGAGTGAAACCTAAAAATTAAAACTGTTACTGCCAACGAACAGTTTAACCTAGAAGAACGAAATTTGGTGAGCCAAGTGGGATTGGGGTACTGATCATTGCCTGAAAGTATCATCCAGATTGGTGAAAAAATGTGTGGTGAGATTTCAGGGAACTCGTAGTTTTTTGGAAGCTTGGCAACCCCTTTCCATGAAAGTGATTTGCGCCAGTCTCTGCTTATGGCTACATCAATAGGAAACAAACCATAGAGATAGAACTTGGAACTACTTTATTGTGTCAAGTTTCAAAGAGCTAGAACTAACTGTGTTTGATTTAGTGTTCCAAATACATGTATCCATATAGGAGAAAACAGAGTGAAACCAAAAAATTTAAACTGTTACTGCCAACGAACGATTTAACCTAGAATAACTAAATTTGGTGAGCCAAGTGGGATTGGGGTACTTGTCATTGCCTGAAAGTGTCATCCAGATTGGGTGAAAAAATGTGTGCTGAGATTTCAGGGAACTCTTAGTTTTTTCGAAGCTTGGCAACCCCTTTCCATGAAAGTGATTTGCGCCAGTCTCTGCTTATGGCTACAACAATAGAAAACAAACCATAGAGATAGAACTTGGAACTACTTTATTGTGTCAAGTTTCAAAGAGCTAGCACAAACAGTTTTTGATTTAGAGTCCCAACTACATGTGTCCATATAGGAGAAAACAGAGTGAAACCTAAAAAGTAAAACTGTTACTGCCAACGAACGGTTTAACCTAGAAGAACGAAATTTGGTGAGCCAAGTGGGATTGGGGTACTGATCCTTTCCTGAAAGTATCATTCAGATTGGGTGAAAAAATGTGAGCTGAGATTTCAGGGAACTCGTAGTTTTTTGGAAGGTTGGCAACCCCTTTCCATGAAAGTGATTTGCGCCAGTCTCTGCTTATGCCTACATCAATAGGAAGCAAACCATAGAGATAGAACTTTGAACTACTTTATTGTGTCAAGTTTCAAAGAGCTAGCACAAACAGTTTTTGATTTAGAGTCCCAACTACATGTATCCATATAGGAGAAAACAGAGTGAAACCTAAAAATTAAAACTGTTACTGCCAACGAACTGTTTAACCTAGAAGAACGAAATTTGGTGAGCCAAGTGGGATTGGGGTACTGATCATTGCCTGAAAGTGTCATCCAGATTGGGTGAAAAAATGTGTGCTAAGATTTCAGGGAACTCTTAGTTTTTTGGAAGCTTGGCAACCCCTTTCCATGAAAGTGATTTGCGCCAGCCTCTGCTTATGGCTACATCAATAGGAAACAAACCATAGAGATAGAACTTGGAACTACTTTATTGTGTCAAGTTTCAAAGAGCTTTCACCAACCGTTTTTGATTTAGAGTCCCAACTACATGTATCCATATAGGAGAAAACAGAGTGAAACCTAAAAATTAAAACTGTTACTGCCAACGTACGGTTTAACCCAGAAGAACAAAATTTGGTGAGCCAAGTGGGATTGGGGTACTGACCATTACCTGAAAGTGTCATCCAGATTGGGTGAAAAAATGGGTGCTGAGATTTCAAGAAACTCGTAGTTTTTTGGAAGCTTGGCAACCCCTTTCCATGAAAGTAATTTGCGCCAGTCTCTCCTTAGGGCTACATCAATAGGATACAAACCATAGAGATAGAACTTGGAACTACTATATTGTGTCAAGTTTGAAAGAGCTAGCCCAACCGTGTTTGAATTAGAGTTCCAATTACATGCATCCATATAGGAGAAAACAGTGTGAAACCTAAAAATAAACCTGTTACTGCCAACGCACGGCTTAAATAAAAGAACGAAATTTGGTAAGCCAAGTGGGATTGGGGTAGTGATCATTAAATGAAAGTGTCATCCAGATTGGGTGAAAAAATATGTGCTGAGATTTCAGGGAACTCTTAGTTTTTTGGAAGCTTGGCAACCCCTTTCCATGAAAGTGATTTGCGCCAGTCTCTGCGTAGGGCTACATCAATAGGAAACTAACCATAGAGATAGAACTTGGAACTACTTTATTGTGTCAAGTTTCAAAGAGCTAGCGCTAACCGTGTTTGATTTAGAGTTCCAACTACATGTATCCATATAGGAGAAAACAGAGTGAAACCTAAAAATTAAAACTGTTACTGCCAACGAACGGTTTAACCTAGAATAACTAAATTTAGTGAGCCAAGTGTGATTGGGGTACTTGTCATTGCCTGAAAGTGTCATCCAGATTGGGTGAAAAAATGTGTACTGAGATTTCAGGGAACTCTTAGTTTTTTGGAAGCTTGGCAACCCCTTTCAATGAAAGTGATTTGCTCCAGTCTCTGCTTATGGCTACAACAATAGGAAACAAACCATAGAGATAGAACTTGGATCTACTTTATTGTGTCAGGTTTCAAAGAGCTAGCACAAACCATTTTTGATTTAGAGTCCCAACTACATTTATCCTTATAGGAGAAAACAGAGTGAATCCTAAAAATTAAAACTGTTCCTGCCAACAAACGGTTTAAACTAGAAGAACGAAATTTGGTGATCCAAGTGGGATTGGGGTAGTGATCATTACCTGAAAGTGTCATCCAGATTGGGTGAAAAAATATGTGCTGAGATTTCAGGAAACTCGTAGTTTTTTGGAAGCTTGGCAACCCCTTTCCATGAAAGTGATTTGCGCCAGTCTCTGCTTAGGGCTACATCAATAAGAAACAAACCATAGAGATAGAACTTGGAACTACTTTATTGTGTCAAGTTTCAAAGAGCTAGCACAAACCGTGTTTGATTTGGAGTTCCAACTACATGTATCCATATAGGAGAAAACAGAGTGAAACCTAAAAATTAAAACTGTTACTGCCAACGAACGGTTTAACCTAGAATAACTAAATTTAGTGAGCCAAGTGTGATTGGGGTACTTGTCATTGCCTGAAAGTGTCATCCAGATTGGGTGAAAAAATGTGTACTGAGATTTCAGGGAACTCTTAGTTTTTTGGAAGCTTGGCAACCCCTTTCAATGAAAATAATTTGCTCCAGTCTCTGCTTATGGCTACAACAATAGGAAACAAACCATAGAGATAGAACTTGGATCTACTTTATTGTGTCAGGTTTCAAAGAGCTAGCACAAACCATTTTTGATTTAGAGTCCCAACTACATTTATCCTTATAGGAGAAAACAGAGTGAAACCTAAAAATTAAAACTGTTCCTGCCAACAAACGGTTTAAACTAGAAGAACGAAATTTGGTGATCCAAGTGGGATTGGGGTAGTGATCATTACCTGAAAGTGTCATCCAGATTGGGTGAAAAAATATGTGCTGAGATTTCAGGAAACTCGTAGTTTTTTGGAAGCTTGGCAACCCCTTTCCATGTAAGTGATTTGCGCCAGTCTCTGCTTAGGGCTACATCAATAAGAAACAAACCATAGAGATAGAACTTGGAACTACTTTATTGTGTCAAGTTTCAAAGAGCTAGTACAAACCGTGTTTGATTTAGAGATCCTAATACATGTATCCATATAGGAGAAAACACAGTGAAACCTAAAAATTTAAACTGTAACTGCCAATGAACAGTTTAAACTAGAAGAACGAAATTTGGTGAGCCAAGTGGGATTGGGGTACTGATCATTACCTGAAAGTGTCATCCAGATTGCGTGAAAAAATTTGTGCTGAGATTTCAGGAAACTCGTAGTTTTTGGAAGCTTGGCAACCCCTTTCCATGAAAGTGATTTGCGCCAGTCTCTGCTTAGGGCTACATCAATAGGAAACAAACCATAGAGACAGAAAGTGGAACTACTTTATTGTGTCAAGTTTCAAAGAGCTAGCACAAATGGTGTTTGATTTAGAGTTCCACTACATGTATCCGTATAGGAGAAAAGAGAGTGAAACCTAAAAATTAAAACTGTTACTGCCAACGAACAGTTTAAACTAGAAGAACGAAATTTGGTGAGCCAAGTGGGATTGGGGTACTGATCATTATCTGAGAGTGTCATCTAGATTGGGTGAAAAAATGTGTGCTGAGATTTTAGGAAACTCGTAGTTTTTGGAAGCTTGGCAACCACTTTCCATGAAAGTGATTTGCGCCAGTCTCTGCTTAGGGCTACATCAATACGAAACAAACCATAGAGATAGAACTTGGAACTACTTAATTGTGTCAAGTTTCAAAGAGCTAGCACAAACCGTGTTTGATTTAGAGTTCCAACTACATGTATCCATATAGGAGAAAACAGTGTGAAACCTAAAAATTAAAACTGTTACTGCCAACGAACGGTTTAACCTAGAAGAACGAAATTTGGTGAGCCAAGTGGGATTGGGGTACTGATCATTGCCTGAAAGTATCATCCAGATTGGTGAAAAAATGTGCGGTGAGATTTCAGGGAACTCATAGTTTTTTGGAAGCTTGGCAACCCCTTTCCATGAAAGTGATTTGCGCCAGTCTCTGCTTATGGCTACATCAATAGGAAACAAACCATAGAGATAGAACATGGAACTACTTTATTGTGTCAAGTTTCAAAGAGCTAGAACTAACCGTGTTTGATTTAGAGTTCCAAATACATGTATCCATATAGGAGAAAACAGAGTGAAACCAAAAAATTTAAACTGTTACTGCCAACGAACGATTTAACCTAGAATAACTAAATTTGGTGAGCCAAGTGGGATTGGGGTACTTGTCATTGCCTGAAAGTGTCATCCAGATTGGGTGAAAAAATGTGTGCTGAGATTTCAGGGAACTCTTAGTTTTTTCGAAGCTTGGCAACCCCTTTCCATGAAAGTGATTTGCGCCAGTCTCTGCTTATGGCTACAACAATAGAAAACAAACCATAGAGATAGAACTTGGAACTACTTTATTGTGTCAAGTTTCAAAGAGCTAGCACAAACAGTTTTTGATTTAGAGTCCCAACTACATGTGTCCATATAGGAGAAAACAGAGTAAAACCTAAAAAGTAAAACTGTTACTGCCAACGAACGGTTTAACCTAGAAGAATGAAATTTGGTGAGCCAAGTGGGATTGGGGTACTGATCCTTTCCTGAAAGTATCATTCAGATTGGGTGAAAAAATGTGAGCTGAGATTTCAGGGAACTCGTAGTTTTTTGGAAGGTTGGCAACCCCTTTCCATGAAAGTGATTTGCGCCAGTCTCTGCTTATGCCTACATCAATAGGAAGCAAACCATAGAGATAGAACTTTGAACTACTTTATTGTGTCATGTTTCAAAGAGCTAGCACAAACAGTTTTTGATTTAGAGTCCCAACTACATGTATCCATATAGGAGAAAACAGAGTGAAACCTAAAAATTAAAACTGTTACTGCCAACGAACTGTTTAACCTAGAAGAACAAAATTTGGTGAGCCAAGTGGGATTGGGGTCCTGATCATTGCCTGAAAGTGTCATCCAGATTGGGTGAAAAAATGTGTGCTAAGATTTCAGGGAACTCTTAGTTTTTTGGAAGCTTGGCAACCCCTTTCCATGAAAGTGATTTGCGCCAGCCTCTGCTTATGGCTACATCAATAGGAAACAAACCATAGAGATAGAACTTGGAACTACTTTATTGTGACAAGTTTCAAAGAGCTTTCACCAACCGTTTTTGATTTAGAGTCCCAACTACATGTATCCATATAGGAGAAAACAGAGTGAAACCTAAAAATTAAAACTGTTACTGCCAACGTACGGTTTAACCCAGAAGAACGAAATTTGGTGAGCCAAGTGGGATTGGGGTACTGACCATTACCTGAAAGTGTCATCCAGATTGGGTGAAAAAATGGGTGCTGAGATTTCAAGAAACTCGTAGTTTTTTGGAAGCTTGGCAACCCCTTTCCATGAAAGTGATTTGCGCCAGTCTCTCCTTAGGGCTACATCAATAGGATACAAACCATAGAGATAGAACTTGGAACTACTTTATTGTGTCAAGTTTGAAAGAGCTAGCCCAACCGTGTTTGAATTAGAGTTCCAATTACATGCATCCATATAGGAGAAAACAGTGTGAAACCTAAAAATAAACCTGTTACTGCCAACGCACGGCTTAAATAAAAGAACGAAATTTGGTAAGCCAAGTGGGATTGGGGTAGTGATCATTAAATGAAAGTGTCATCCAGATTGGGTGAAAAAATATGTGCTGAGATTTCAGGGAACTCTTAGTTTTTTGGAAGCTTGGCAACCCCTTTCCATGAAAGTGATTTGCGCCAGTCTCTGCGTAGGGCTACATCAATAGGAAACTAACCATAGAGATAGAACTT
Organism: Spermophilus citellus; assembly: GCF_964194105.1. Classification (NCBI taxonomy): domain Eukaryota; kingdom Metazoa; phylum Chordata; class Mammalia; order Rodentia; family Sciuridae; genus Spermophilus; species Spermophilus citellus. The sequence goes on along the minus strand of NC_138196.1, from coordinate 23,095,644 downwards.
GGAACTACTTTATTGTGTCAAGTTTCAAAGAGCTAGCGCTAACCGTGTTTGATTTAGAGTTCCAACTACATGTATCCATATAGGAGAAAACAGAGTGAAACCTAAAAATTAAAACTGTTACTGCCAACGAACGGTTTAACCTAGAATAACTAAATTTAGTGAGCCAAGTGTGATTGGGGTACTTGTCATTGCCTGAAAGTGTCATCCAGATTGGGTGAAAAAATGTGTACTGAGATTTCAGGGAACTCTTAGTTTTTTGGAAGCTTGGCAACCCCTTTCAATGAAAGTGATTTGCTCCAGTCTCTGCTTATGGCTACAACAATAGGAAACAAACCATAGAGATAGAACTTGGATCTACTTTATTGTGTCAGGTTTCAAAGAGCTAGCACAAACCATTTTTGATTTAGAGTCCCAACTACATTTATCCTTATAGGAGAAAACAGAGTGAAACCTAAAAATTAAAACTGTTCCTGCCAACAAACGGTTTAACCTAGAAGAACGAAATTTGGTGATCCAAGTGGGATTGGGGTAGTGATCATTACCTGAAAGTGTCATCCAGATTGGGTGAAAAAATATGTGCTGAGATTTCAGGAAACTCGTAGTTTTTTGGAAGCTTGGCAACCCCTTTCCATGAAAGTGATCTGCGCCAGTCTCTGCTTAGGGCTACATCAATAAGAAACAAACCATAGAGATAGAACTTGGAACTACTTTATTGTGTCAAGTTTCAAAGAGCTAGTACAAACCGTGTTTGATTTAGAGATCCTAATACATGTATCCATATAGGAGAAAACACAGTGAAACCTAAAAATTTAAACTGTAACTGCCAATGAACAGTTTAAACTAGAAGAACGAAATTTGGTGAGCCAAGTGGGATTGGGGTACTGATCATTACCTGAAAGTGTCATCCAGATTGCGTGAAAAAATTTGTGCTGAGATTTCAGGAAACTCGTAGTTTTTGGAAGCTTGGCAACCCCTTTCCATGAAAGTGATTTGCGCCAGTCTCTGCTTAGGGCTACATCAATAGGAAACAAACCATAGAGACAGAAAGTGGAACTACTTTATTGTGTCAAGTTTCAAAGAGCTAGCACAAATGGTGTTTGATTTAGAGTTCCACTACATGTATCCGTATAGGAGAAAAGAGAGTGAAACCTAAAAATTAAAACTGTTACTGCCAACGAACAGTTTAACCTAGAAGAACGAAATTTGGTGAGCCAAGTGGGATTGGGGTACTGATCATTATCTGAGAGTGTCATCTAGATTGGGTGAAAAAATGTGTGCTGAGATTTTAGGAAACTCGTAGTTTTTGGAAGCTTGGCAACCACTTTCCATGAAAGTGATTTGCGCCAGTCTCTGCTTAGGGCTACATCAATACGAAACAAACCATAGAGATAGAACTTGGAACTACTTTATTGTGTCAAGTTTCAAAGAGCTAGCACAAACCGTGTTTGATTTAGAGTTCCAACTACATGTATCCATATAGGAGAAAACAGTGTGAAACCTAAAAATTAAAACTGTTACTGCCAACGAACGGTTTAACCTAGAAGAACGAAATTTGGTGAGCCAAGTGGGATTGGGGTACTGATCATTGCCTGAAAGTATCATCCAGATTGGTGAAAAAATGTGTGGTGAGATTTCAGGGAACTCGTAGTTTTTTGGAAGCTTGGCAACCCCTTTCCATGAAAGTGATTTGCGCCAGTCTCTGCTTATGGCTACATCAATAGGAAACAAACCATAGAGATAGAACTTGGAACTACTTTATTGTGTCAAGTTTCAAAGAGCTAGAACTAACCGTGTTTGATTTAGAGTTCCAAATACATGTATCCATATAGGAGAAAACAGAGTGAAACCAAAAAATTTAAACTGTTACTGCCAACGAACGATTTAACCTAGAATAACTAAATTTGGTGAGCCAAGTGGGATTGGGGTACTTGTCATTGCCTGAAAGTGTCATCCAGATTGGGTGAAAAAATGTGTGCTGAGATTTCAGGGAACTCTTAGTTTTTTCGAAGCTTGGCAACCCCTTTCCATGAAAGTGATTTGCGCCAGTCTCTGCTTATGGCTACAACAATAGAAAACAAACCATAGAGATAGAACTTGGAACTACTTTATTGTGTCAAGTTTCAAAGAGCTAGCACAAACAGTTTTTGATTTAGAGTCCCAACTACATGTGTCCATATAGGAGAAAACAGAGTGAAACCTAAAAAGTAAAACTGTTACTGCCAACGAACGGTTTAACCTAGAAGAACGAAATTAGGTGAGCCAAGTGGGATTGGGGTACTGATCATTTCCTGAAAGTATCATTCAGATTGGGTGAAAAAATGCGAGCTGAGATTTCAGGGAACTCGTAGTTTTTTGGAAGCTTGGCAACCCCTTTCCATGAAAGTGATTTGCGCCAGTCTCTGCTTATGCCTACATCAATAGGAAGCAAACCATAGAGATAGAACTTTGAACTACTTTATTGTGTCAAGTTTCAAAGACCTAGCACAAACAGTTTTTGATTTAGAGTCCCAACTACATGTATCCATATAGGAGAAAACAGAGTGAAACCTAAAAATTAAAACTGTTACTGCCAACGAACTGTTTAACCTAGAAGAACAAAATTTGGTGAGCCAAGTGGGATTGGGGTACTGATCATTGCCTGAAAGTGTCATCCAGATTGGGTGAAAAAATGTGTGCTAAGATTTCAGGGAACTCTTAGTTTTTTGGAAGCTTGGCAACCCCTTTCCATGAAAGTGATTTGCGCCAGCCTCTGCTTATGGCTACATCAATAGGAAACAAACCATAGAGATAGAACTTGGAACTACTTTATTGTGTCAAGTTTCAAAGAGCTTTCACCAACCGTTTTTGATTTAGAGTCCCAACTACATGTATCCATATAGGAGAAAACAGAGTGAAACCTAAAAATTAAAACTGTTACTGCCAACGTACGGTTTAACCTAGAAGAACGAAATTAGGTGAGCCAAGTGGGATTGGGGTACTGCTCATTTCCTGAAAGTATCATTCAGATTGGGTGAAAAAATGCGAGCTGAGATTTCAGGAAACTCGTAGTTTTTTGGAAGCTTGTCAACCCCTTTCCATGAAAGTGATTTGCATGAGTCTCTGCTTAGGGCTACGTCAATAGGAACCAACCATAGAGATAGAACTTGGAACTACTTTATTGTGTCAAGTTTCAAAGAGCTAGAACTAACCGTGTTTGATTTAGAGTTCCAAATACATGTATCCATATAGGAGAAAACAGAGTGAAACCAAAAAATTTAAACTGTTACTGCCAACGAACGATTTAACCTAGAATAACTAAATTTGGTGAGCCAAGTGGGATTGGGGTACTTGTCATTGCCTGAAAGTGTCATCCAGATTGGGTGAAAAAATGTGTGCTGAGATTTCAGGGAACTCTTAGTTTTTTCGAAGCTTGGCATCCCCTTTCCATGAAAGTGATTTGCGCCAGTCTCTGCTTATGGCTACAACAATAGAAAACAAACCATAGAGATAGAACTTGGAACTACTTTATTGTGTCAAGTTTCAAAGAGCTAGCACAAACAGTTTTTGATTTAGAGTCCCAACTACATGTGTCCATATAGGAGAAAACAGAGTGAAACCTAAAAAGTAAAACTGTTACTGCCAACGAACGGTTTAACCTAGAGGAACGAAATTAGGTGAGCCAAGTGGGATTGGGGTACTGATCATTTCCTGAAAGTATCATTCAGATTGGGTGAAAAAATGCGAGCTGAGATTTCAGGGAACTCGTAGTTTTTTGGAAGCTTGGCAACCCCTTTCCATGAAAGTGATTTGCGCCAGTCTCTGCTTATGCCTACATCAATAGGAAGCAAACCATAGAGATAGAACTTTGAACTACTTTATTGTGTCAAGTTTCAAAGACCTAGCACAAACAGTTTTTGATTTAGAGTCCCAACTACATGTATCCATATAGGAGAAAACAGAGTGAAACCTAAAAATTAAAACTGTTACTGCCAACGAACTGTTTAACCTAGAAGAACAAAATTTGGTGAGCCAAGTGGGATTGGGGTACTGATCATTGCCTGAAAGTGTCATCCAGATTGGGTGAAAAAATGTGTGCTAAGATTTCAGGGAACTCTTAGTTTTTTGGAAGCTTGGCAACCCCTTTCCATGAAAGTGATTTGCGCCAGCCTCTGCTTATGGCTACATCAATAGGAAACAAACCATAGAGATAGAACTTGGAACTACTTTATTGTGTCAAGTTTCAAAGAGCTTTCACCAACCGTTTTTGATTTAGAGTCCCAACTACATGTATCCATATAGGAGAAAACAGAGTGAAACCTAAAAATTAAAACTGTTACTGCCAACGTATGGTTTAACCCAGAAGAACGAAATTTGGTGAGCCAAGTGGGATTGGGGTACTGACCATTACCTGAAAGTGTCATCCAGATTGGGTGAAAAAATGGGTGCTGAGATTTCAAGAAACTCGTAGTTTTTTGGAAGCTTGGCAACCCCTTTCCATGAAAGTGATTTGCGCCAGTCTCTCCTTAGGGCTACATCAATAGGATACAAACCATAGAGATAGAACTTGGAACTACTTTATTGTGTCAAGTTTGAAAGAGCTAGCCCAACCGTGTTTGAATTAGAGTTCCAATTACATGCATCCATATAGGAGAAAACAGTGTGAAACCTAAAAATAAACCTGTTACTGCCAACGCACGGCTTAAATAAAAGAACGAAATTTGGTAAGCCAAGTGGGATTGGGGTAGTGATCATTAAATGAAAGTGTCATCCAGATTGGGTGAAAAAATATGTGCTGAGATTTCAGGGAACTCTTAGTTTTTTGGAAGCTTGGCAACCCCTTTCCATGAAAGTGATTTGCGCCAGTCTCTGCGTAGGGCTACATCAATAGGAAACTAACCATAGAGATAGAACTTGGAACTACTTTATTGTGTCAAGTTTCAAAGAGCTAGCGCTAACCGTGTTTGATTTAGAGTTCCAACTACATGTATCCATATAGGAGAAAACAGAGTGAAACCTAAAAATTAAAACTGTTACTGCCAACGAACGGTTTAACCTAGAATAACTAAATTTAGTGAGCCAAGTGTGATTGGGGTACTTGTCATTGCCTGACAGTGTCATCCAGATTGGGTGGAAAAATGTGTACTGAGATTTCAGGGAACTCTTAGTTTTTTGGAAGCTTGGCCATCCCTTTCAATGAAAGTGATTTGCTCCAGTCTCTGCTTATGGCTACAACAATAGGAAACAAACCATAGAGATAGAACTTGGATCTACTTTATTGTGTCAGGTTTCAAAGAGCTAGCACAAACCATTTTTGATTTAGAGTCCCAACTACATTTATCCTTATAGGAGAAAACAGAGTGAAACCTAAAAATTAAAACTGTTCCTGCCAACAAACGGTTTAAACTAGAAGAACGAAATTTGGTGATCCAAGTGGGATTGGGGTAGTGATCATTACCTGAAAGTGTCATCCAGATTGGGTGAAAAAATATGTGCTGAAATTTCAGGAAACTCGTAGTTTTTTGGAAGCTTGGCAACCCCTTTCCATGAAAGTGATTTGCGCCAGTCTCTGCTTAGGGCTACATCAATAAGAAACAAACCATAGAGATAGAACTTGGAACTACTTTATTGTGTCAAGTTTCAAAGAGCTAGCACAAACCGTGTTTGATTTGGAGTTCCAACTACATGTATCCATATAGGAGAAAACAGAGTGAAACCTAAAAATTAAAACTGTTACTGCCAACGAACGGTTTAACCTAGAATAACTAAATTTAGTGAGCCAAGTGTGATTGGGGTACTTGTCATTGCCTGAAAGTGTCATCCAGATTGGGTGAAAAAATGTGTACTGAGATTTCAGGGAACTCTTAGTTTTTTGGAAGCTTGGCAACCCCTTTCAATGAAAATGATTTGCTCCAGTCTCTGCTTATGGCTACAACAATAGGAAACAAACCATAGAGATAGAACTTGGATCTACTTTATTGTGTCAGGTTTCAAAGAGCTAGCACAAACCATTTTTGATTTAGAGTCCCAACTACATTTATCCTTATAGGAGAAAACAGAGTGAAACCTAAAAATTAAAACTGTTCCTGCCAACAAACGGTTTAAACTAGAAGAACGAAATTTGGTGATACAAGTGGGATTGGGGTAGTGATCATTACCTGAAAGTGTCATCCAGATTGGGTGAAAAACTATGTGCTGAGATTTCAGGAAACTCGTAGTTTTTTGGAAGCTTGGCAACCCCTTTCCATGAAAGTGATTTGCGCCAGTCTCTGCTTAGGGCTACATCAATAAGAAACAAACCATAGAGATAGAACTTGGAACTACTTTATTGTGTCAAGTTTCAAAGAGCTAGCACAAACCGTGTTTGATTTGGAGTTCCAACTACATGTATCCATATAGGAGAAAACAGAGTGAAACCTAAAAATTAAAACTGTTACTGCCAACGAACGGTTTAACCTAGAAGAACGAAATTTGGTGAGCCAAGTGGGATTGGGGTACTGATCATTGCCTGAAAGTATCATCCAGATTGGTGAAAAAATGTGTGGTGAGATTTCAGGGAACTCGTAGTTTTTTGGAAGCTTGGCAACCCCTTTCCATGAAAGTGATTTGCGCCAGTCTCTGCTTATGGCTACATCAATAGGAAACAAACCATAGAGATAGAACTTGGAACTACTTTATTGTGTCAAGTTTCAAAGAGCTAGCACAAACCGTGTTTGATTTGGAGTTTCAATTACACGTATCCATATAGGAGAAAACAGAGTGAAACCTAAAAATTAAAACTGTTACTGCCAACGAACGGTTTAACCTAGAAGAACGAAATTTGGTGAGCCAAGTGGGATTGGGGTACTGACCATTACCTGAAAGTGTCATCCAGATTGGGTGAAAAAATGGGTGCTGAGATTTCAAGAAACTCGTAGTTTTTTGGAAGCTTGGCAACCCCTTTCCATGAAAGTGATTTGCGCCAGTCTCTCCTTAGGGCTACATCAATAGGATACAAACCATAGAGATAGAACTTGGAACTACTTTATTGTGTCAAGTTTCAAAGAGCTAGCACAAACCGTGTTTGATTTGGAGTTCCAACTACATGTATCCATATAGGAGAAAACAGAGTGAAACCTAAAAATTAAAACTGTTACTGCCAACGAACGGTTTAACCTAGAAGAACGAAATTTGGTGAGCCAAGTGGGATTGGGGTACTGATCATTGCCTGAAAGTATCATCCAGATTGGTGAAAAAATGTGTGGTGAGATTTCAGGGAACTCGTAGTTTTTTGGAAGCTTGGCAACCCCTTTCCATGAAAGTGATTTGCGCCAGTCTCTGCTTATGGCTACATCAATAGGAAACAAACCATAGAGATAGAACTTGGAACTACTTTATTGTGTCAAGTTTCAAAGAGCTAGCACAAACCGTGTTTGATTTGGAGTTTCAATTACACGTATCCATATAGGAGAAAACAGAGTGAAACCTAAAAATTAAAACTGTTACTGCCAACGAACGGTTTAACCTAGAAGAACGAAATTTGGTGAGCCAAGTGGGATTGGGGTACTGACCATTACCTGAAAGTGTCATCCAGATTGGGTGAAAAAATGGGTGCTGAGATTTCAAGAAACTCGTAGTTTTTTGGAAGCTTGGCAACCCCTTTCCATGAAAGTGATTTGCGCCAGTCTCTCCTTAGGGCTACATCAATAGGATACAAACCATAGAGATAGAACTTGGAACTACTTTATTGTGTCAAGTTTGAAAGAGCTAGCCCAACCGTGTTTGAATTAGAGTTCCAATTACATGCATCCATATAGGAGAAAACAGTGTGAAACCTAAAAATAAACCTGTTACTGCCAACGCACGGCTTAAATAAAAGAACGAAATTTGGTAAGCCAAGTGGGATTGGGGTAGTGATCATTAAATGAAAGTGTCATCCAGATTGGGTGAAAAAATATGTGCTGAGATTTCAGGGAACTCTTAGTTTTTTGGAAGCTTGGCAACCCCTTTCCTTGAAAGTGATTTGCGCCAGTCTCTGCGTAGGGCTACATCAATAGGAAACTAACCATAGAGATAGAACTTGGAACTACTTTATTGTGTCAAGTTTCAAAGAGCTAGCGCTAACCGTGTTTGATTTAGAGTTCCAACTACATGTATCCATATAGGAGAAAACAGAGTGAAACCTAAAAATTAAAACTGTTACTGCCAACGAACGGTTTAACCTAGAATAACTAAATTTAGTGAGCCAAGTGTGATTGGGGTACTTGTCATTGCCTGAAAGTGTCATCCAGATTGGGTGAAAAAATGTGTACTGAGATTTCAGGGAACTCTTAGTTTTTTGGAAGCTTGGCAACCCCTTTCAATGAAAGTGATTTGCTCCAGTCTCTGCTTATGGCTACAACAATAGGAAACAAACCATAGAGATAGAACTTGGATCTACTTTATTGTGTCAGGTTTCAAAGAGCTAGCACAAACCATTTTTGATTTAGATTCCCAACTACATTTATCCTTATAGGAGAAAACAGAGTGAAACCTAAAAATTAAAACTGTTCCTGCCAACGAACGGTTTAAACTAGAAGAACGAAATTTGGTGATCCAAGTGGGAATGGGGTAGTGATCATTACCTGAAAGTGTCATCCAGATTGGGTGAAAAAATATGTGCTGAGATTTCAGGAAACTCGTAGTTTTTTGGAAGCTTGGCAACCCCTTTCCATGAAAGTGATTTGCGCCAGTCTCTGCTTAGGGCTACATCAATAAGAAACAAACCATAGAGATAGAACTTGGAACTACTTTATTGTGTCAAGTTTCAAAGAGCTAGTACAAACCGTGTTTGATTTAGAGATCCTAATACATGTATCCATATAGGAGAAAACACAGTGAAACCTAAAAATTTAAACTGTAACTGCCAATGAACAGTTTAAACTAGAAGAACGAAATTTGGTGAGCCAAGTGGGATTGGGGTACTGATCATTACCTGAAAGTGTCATCCAGATTGGGTGAAAAAATTTGTGCTGAGATTTCAGGAAACTCGTAGTTTTTGGAAGCTTGGCAACCCCTTTCCATGAAAGTGATTTGCGCCAGTCTCTGCTTAGGGCTACATCAATAGGAAACAAACCATAGAGACAGAAAGTGGAACTACTTTATTGTGTCAAGTTTCAAAGAGCTAGCGCAAATGGTGTTTGATTTAGAGTTCCACTACATGTATCCGTATAGGAGAAAAGAGAGTGAAACCTAAAATTTAAAACTGTTACTGCCAACGAACAGTTTAACCTAGAAGAACGAAATTTGGTGAGCCAAGTGGGATTGGGGTACTGATCATTATCTGATAGTGTCATCTAGATTGGGTGAAAAAATGTGTGCTGAGATTTTAGGAAACTCGTAGTTTTTGGAAGCTTGGCAACCACTTTCCATGAAAGTGATTTGCGCCAGTCTCTGCTTAGGGCTACATCAATACGAAACAAACCATAGAGATAGAACTTGGAACTACTTTATTGTGTCAAGTTTCAAAGAGCTAGCACAAACCGTGTTTGATTTAGAGTTCCAACTACATGTATCCATATAGGAGAAAACAGTGTGAAACCTAAAAATTAAAACTGTTACTGCCAACGAACGGTTTAACCTAGAAGAACGAAATTTGGTGAGCCAAGTGGGATTGAGGTACTGATCATTGCCTGAAAGTATCATCCAGATTGGTGAAAAAATGTGTGGTGAGATTTCAGGGAACTCGTAGTTTTTTGGAAGCTTGGCAACCCCTTTCCATGAAAGTGATTTGCGCCAGTCTCTGCTTATGGCTACATCAATAGGAAACAAACCATAGAGATAGAACTTGGAACTACTTTATTGTGTCAAGTTTCAAAGAGCTAGAACTAACCGTGTTTGATTTAGAGTTCCAAATACATGTATCCATATAGGAGAAAACAGAGTGAAACCAAAAAATTTAAACTGTTACTGCCAACGAACGATTTAACCTAGAATAACTAAATTTGGTGAGCCAAGTGGGATTGGGGTACTTGTCATTGCCTGAAAGTGTCATCCAGATTGGGTGAAAAAATGTGTGCTGAGATTTCAGGGAACTCTTAGTTTTTTCGAAGCTTGGCAACCCCTTTCCATGAAAGTGATTTGCGCCAGTCTCTGCTTATGGCTACAACAATAGAAAACAAACCATAGAGATAGAACTTGGAACTACTTTATTGTGTCAAGTTTCAAAGAGCTAGCACAAACAGTTTTTGATTTAGAGTCCCAACTACATGTGTCCATATAGGAGAAAACAGAGTGAAACCTAAAAAGTAAAACTGTTACTGCCAACGAACGGTTTAACCTAGAAGAACGAAATTTGGTGAGCCAAGTGGGATTGGGGTACTGATCATTGCCTGAAAGTGTCATCCAGATTGGGTGAAAAAATGTGTGCTAAGATTTCAGGGAACTCTTAGTTTTTTGGAAGCTTGGCAACCCCTTTCCATGAAAGTGATTTGCGCCAGCCTCTGCTTATGGCTACATCAATAGGAAACAAACCATAGAGATAGAACTTGGAACTACTTTATTGTGTCAAGTTTCAAAGAGCTTTCACCAACCGTTTTTGATTTAGAGTCCCAACTACATGTATCCATATAGGAGAAAACAGAGTGAAACCTAAAAATTAAAACTGTTACTGCCAACGTACGGTTTAACCCAGAAGAACGAAATTTGGTGAGCCAAGTGGGATTGGGGTACTGACCATTACCTGAAAGTGTCATCCAGATTGGGTGAAAAAATGGGTGCTGAGATTTCAAGAAACTCGTAGTTTTTTGGAAGCTTGGCAACCCCTTTCCATGAAAGTGATTTGCGCCAGTCTCTCCTTAGGGCTACATCAATAGGATACAAACCATAGAGATAGAACTTGGAACTACTTTATTGTGTCAAGTTTGAAAGAGCTAGCCCAACCGTGTTTGAATTAGAGTTCCAATTACATGCATCCATATAGGAGAAAACAGTGTGAAACCTAAAAATAAACCTGTTACTGCCAACGCACGGCTTAAATAAAAGAACGAAATTTGGTAAGCCAAGTGGGATTGGGGTAGTGATCATTAAATGAAAGTGTCATCCAGATTGGGTGAAAAAATATGTGCTGAGATTTCAGGGAACTCTTAGTTTTTTGGAAGGTGGCAACCCCTTTCCATGAAAGTGATATGCGCAGGTCTCTGCGTAGGGCTACATCAATAGGAAACTAACCATAGAGATAGAACTTGGAACTACTTTATTGTGTCAAGTTTCAAAGAGCTAGCGCTAACCGTGTTTGATTTAGAGTTCCAACTACATGTATCCATATAGGAGAAAACAGAGTGAAACCTAAAAATTAAAACTGTTACTGCCAACGAACGGTTTAACCTAGAATAACTAAATTTAGTGAGCCAAGTGTGATTGGGGTACTTGTCATTGCCTGAAAGTGTCATCCAGATTGGGTGAAAAAATGTGTACTGAGATTTCAGGGAACTCTTAGTTTTTTGGAAGCTTGGCAACCCCTTTCAATGAAAATGATTTGCTCCAGTCTCTGCTTATGGCTACAACAATAGGAAACAAACCATAGAGATAGAACTTGGAACTACTTTATTGTGTCAAGTTTCAAAGAGCTAGCACAAACCGTGTTTGATTTGGAGTTCCAACTACATGTATCCATATAGGAGAAAACAGAGTGAAACCTAAAAATTAAAACTGTTACTGCCAACGAACGGTTTAACCTAGAATAACTAAATTTAGTGAGCCAAGTGTGATTGGGGTACTTGTCATTGCCTGAAAGTGTCATCCAGATTGGGTGAAAAAATGTGTACTGAGATTTCAGGGAACTCTTAGTTTTTTGGAAGCTTGGCAACCCCTTTCAATGAAAATGATTTGCTCCAGTCTCTGCTTATGGCTACAACAATAGGAAACAAACCATAGAGATAGAACTTGGATCTACTTTATTGTGTCAGGTTTCAAAGAGCTAGCACAAACCATTTTTGATTTAGAGTCCCAACTACATTTATCCTTATAGGAGAAAACAGAGTGAAACCTAAAAATTAAAACTGTTCCTGCCAACAAACGGTTTAAACTAGAAGAACGAAATTTGGTGATCCAAGTGGGATTGGGGTAGTGATCATTACCTGAAAGTGTCATCCAGATTGGGTGAAAAAATATGTGCTGAGATTTCAGGAAACTCGTAGTTTTTTGGAAGCTTGGCAACCCCTTTCCATGAAAGTGATTTGCGCCAGTCTCTGCTTAGGGCTACATCAATAAGAAACAAACCATAGAGATAGAACTTGGAACTACTTTATTGTGTCAAGTTTCAAAGAGCTAGCACAAACCGTGTTTGATTTGGAGTTCCAACTACATGTATCCATATAGGAGAAAACAGAGTGAAACCTAAAAATTAAAACTGTTACTGCCAACGAACGGTTTAACCTAGAAGAACGAAATTTGGTGAGCCAAGTGGGATTGGGGTACTGATCATTGCCTGAAAGTATCATCCAGATTGGTGAAAAAATGTGTGGTGATATTTCAGGGAACTCGTAGTTTTTTGGAAGCTTGGCAACCCCTTTCCATGAAAGTGATTTGCGCCAGTCTCTGCTTATGGCTACATCAATAGGAAACAAACCATAGAGATAGAACTTGGAACTACTTTATTGTGTCAAGTTTCAAAGAGCTAGCACAAACCGTGTTTGATTTGGAGTTTCAATTACACGTATCCATATAGGAGAAAACAGAGTGAAACCTAAAAATTAAAACTGTTACTGCCAACGAACGGTTTAACCTAGAAGAACGAAATTTGGTGAGCCAAGTGGGATTGGGGTACTTATCATTGCCTGAAAGTGTCATCCAGATTGGGTGAAAAAATGTGTGCTGAGATTTCAGGGAACTCGTAGTTTTTTGGAAGCTTGGCAACCCCTTTCCATTAAAGTGATTTGCGCCAGTCTCTGCTTAGGGCTACATCAATAGGAAACAAACCATAGAGATAGAACTTGGAACTACTTTATTGTGTCAACCTTCAAAGAGCTAGCACAAACCGTGTTTGATTTAGAGTTCCAACTACATGTATCCATATAGGCGAAAACAGAGTGAAACCTAAAAATTAAAACTGTTACTGCCAACGAACGGTTTAACCTAGAAGACGAAATTTGGTGAGCCAAGTGGAATTGGGGTACTGATCATTATCTGAAATTTTCATCAAGATTGGGTGAAAAAATGTGTGCTTATATTTCAGGAAACTCGTAGTTTTTTGGAAGCTTGACAACCAATTTCCATGAAAGTGATTTGCGCCAGTCTCTGCTTAGGGCTACATCAATAGGAAACAAAACATAGAGATAGAACTTGGAACTACTTTATTGTGTCAAGTTTCAAAGAGCTAGCACAAACCGTCTTTGATTTAGAGTTCCAACTACATGTATCCATATAGGAGAAAACAGAATGAAAACTAAAAATTAAAACTGTTACTGCCAACGAACGGTTTAACCTAGAAGAACGAAATTTGGTGAGCCAAGTGGGATTGGGGTACTGATCATTACCTGAAATTGTCATCCAGATTGGGTGAAAAAATGTGTGCTGAGATTTCAGGAAACTCGTAGTTTTTTGGAATCTTGGCAACCCCTTTCCATGAAAGTGATTTGCGCCAGTCTCTGCTTATGGCTACAACAATAGGAAACAAACCATAGAGATAGAACTTGGAACTACTTTATTGTGTCAAGTTTCAAAGTGCGAGCACAAACCGTGTTTGATTTGGATTTCCAAATACATGTATCCATATAGGCGAAAACAGAGTGAAACCTAAAAATTAAAACTGTTACTGCCAACGAACGGTTTAACCTAGAAGAACGAAATTTGGTGAGCCAAGTGGGATTGGGGTATTGATCATTACCTGAAATTTTCATCAAGATTGGGTGAAAAAATGTGTGCTGAGATTTCAGGAAACTCGTAGTTTTTTGGAATCTTGGCAACCCCTTTCCATGAAAGTGATTTGCGCCAGTCTCTGCTTATGGCTACAACAATAGGAAACAAACCATAGAGATAGAACTTGGAACTACTTTATTGTGTCAAGTTTCAAAGAGCTAGCACAAACCGTTTTTGATTTAGGGTCCCACCTATATGTATCCATATAGGAGAAAACAGAGTGAAACCTAAAAATTAAAACTGTTCCTGCCAACGAACGGTTTAACCTAGAAGAAAGAAATTTGGTGATCCAAGTGGGATTGGGGTATTGATCATTACCTGAAAGTGTCATCCAGATTGGGTGAAAAAATATGTGCTGAAATTTCAGGAAACTCGTAGTTTTTTGGAAGCTTGGCAACCCCTTTCCATGAAAGTGATTTGTGCCAGTCTCTGCTTAGGGCTACATCAATAAGAAACAAACCATAGAGATAGAACTTGGAACTACTTTATTGTGTCAAGTTTCAAAGAGGTAGAACTAACCGTGTTTGATTTAGAGTTCCAAATACATGTATCCATATAGAAGAAAACAGAGTGAAACCTAAAAATTTAAACTGTTACTGCCAACGAACGGTTTAACCTAGAATAACTAAATTTGGTGAGCCAAGTGGGATTGGGGTACTTGACTTGTCATTGCCTGAAAGTGTCATCCAGATTGGATGAAAAAATGTGTGCTGAGATTTCAGGGAACTCTTAGTTTTTTCGAAGCTTGGCAACCCCTTTCCATGAAAGTGATTTGCGCCAGTCTCTGCTTATGGCTACAACAATAGGAAAAAAACCATAGAGATAGAACTTGGAACTACTTCATTGTGTCAAGTTTCAAAGAGCTAGCACAAACAGTTTTTGATTTAGAGTCCCAACTACATGTGTCCATATAGGAGAAAACAGAGTGAAACCTAAAAATTAAAACTGTTACTGCCAACGAACGGTTTAACCTAGAAGAACGAAATTTGGTGAGCCAAGTGGGATTGGGGTACTGATCATTTCCTCAAAGTGTCATCCAGATTGGGTGAAAAAATGTGTGCTGAGATTTCAGAGAACTCGTAGTTTTTTGGAAGCTTGGCAACCCCTTTCCATGAAAGTGATTTGCGCCAGTCTCTGCTTATGCCTACAACAATAGGAAACAAACCATAGAGATAGAACTTGGAACTACTTTATTGTGTCAAGTTTAAAAGAGCTAGCACAAACCGTTTTTGATTTAGGGTCCCAACTATATGTATCCATATAGGAGAAAACAGAGTGAAACCTAAAAATTAAAACTGTTCCTGCCAACGAACGGTTTAACCTAGAAGAAAGAAATTTGGTGATCCAAGTGGGACTGGGGTAGTGATCATTACCTGAAAGTGTCATCCAGATTGGGTGAAAAAATATGTGCTGAGATTTCAGAAAACTCGTAGTTTTTTGGAAGCTTGGCAACCCCTTTCCATGAAAGTGATTTGCGCCAGTCTCTGCTTAGGGCTACATCAATAAGAAACAAACCATAGAGATAGAACTTTTAACTACTTTATTGTGTCAAGTTTCAAAGAGCTAGCACAAACCGTCTTTGATTTAGAGTTCCAACTACATGTATCCATATAGGAGAAAACAGAGTGAAACCTAAAAATTAAAACTGTTACTGCCAACGAACGGTTAAACGTCGAAGAACGAAATTTGGTGAGCCAAGTGGGTTTGGGGTACTGATCATTGCGTGAAAGTGTCATCCAGATTGGGTGAAAAAATGTGTGCTAAGATTTCAGGGAACTCTTAGTTTTTTGGAAGCTTGGCAACCCCTTTCCATGAAAGTGATTTGCGCCAGCCTCTGCTTATGGCTACATCAATAGGAAACAAACCATAGAGATAGAACTTGGAACTACTTTATTGTGTCAAGTTTCAAAGAGCTTTCACCAACCGTTTTTGATTTAGAGTCCCAACTACATGTATCCATATAGGAGAAAACAGAGTGAAACCTAAAAATTAAAACTGTTACTGCCAACGTACGGTTTAACCCAGAAGAACGAAATTTGGTGAGCCAAGTGGGATTGGGGTACTGACCATTACCTGAAAGTGTCATCCAGATTGGGTGAAAAAATGGGTGCTGAGATTTCAAGAAACTCGTAGTTTTTTGGAAGCTTGGCAACCCCTTTCCATGAAAGTGATTTGCGCCAGTCTCTCCTTAGGGCTACATCAATAGGATACAAACCATAGAGATAGAACTTGGAACTATTTTATTGTGTCAAGTTTGAAAGAGCTAGCCCAACCGTGTTTGAATTAGAGTTCCAATTACATGCATCCATATAGGAGAAAAAGTGTGTAACCTAAAAATAAACCTGTTACTGCCAACGCACGGCTTAAATAAAAGAATGAAATTTGGTAAGCCAAGTGGGATTGGGGTAGTGATCATTACCTGAAAGTGTCATCCAGATTGGGTGAAAAAATATGTGCTGAGATTTCAGGGAACTCTTAGTTTTTTGGAAGCTTGGCAACCCCTTTCCATGTAAGTGATTTGCGCCAGTCTCTGCGTAGGGCTACATCAATAGAAAACTAACCATAGAGATAGAACTTGGAACTACTTTATTGTGTCAAGTTTCAAAGAGCTAGCGCTAACCGTGTTTGATTTAGAGTTCCAACTACATGTATCCATATAGGAGAAAACAGAGTGAAACCTAAAAATTAAAACTGTTACTGCCAACGAACGGTTTAACCTAGAATAACTAAATTTAGTGAGCCAAGTGTGATTGGGGTACTTGTCATTGCCTGAAAGTGTCATCCAGATTGGGTGAAAAAATGTGTACTGAGATTTCAGGGAACTCTTAGTTTTTTGGAAGCTTGGCAACCCCTTTCAATGAAAGTGATTTGCTCCAGTCTCTGCTTATGGCTACAACAATAGGAAACAAACCATAGAGATAGAACTTGGATCTACTTTATTGTGTCAGGTTTCAAAGAGCTAGCACAAACCATTTTTGATTTAGAGTCCCAACTACATTTATCCTTATAGGAGAAAACAGAGTGAAACCTAAAAATTAAAACTGTTCCTGCCAACAAACGGTTTAAACTAGAAGAACGAAATTTGGTGATCCAAGTGGGATTGGGGTAGTGATCATTACCTGAAAGTGTCATCCAGATTGGGTGAAAAAATATGTGCTGAGATTTCAGGAAACTCGTAGTTTTTTGGAAGCTTGGCAACCCCTTTCCATGAAAGTGATTTGCGCCAGTCTCTGCTTATGGCTACATCAATAGGAAACAAACCATAGAGACAGATCTTGGAACTACTTTATTGTGTCAAGTTTCAAAGAGCTAGCACAAACCGTCTTTGATTTAGAGTTCCAACTACATGTATCCATATAGGAGAAAACAGTGAAACCTAAAAATTCAAACTGTACTGCCAACGAACGGTTTAACCTAGAAGAATGAAATTTGTGAACCATGTGGGATTGGGGTACTGATCATTACCTGAAATTGTCATCAAGATTGGGTGTAAAAATGTGTGCTGAGATTTCAGGAAACTCGTAGTATTTTGGAAGCTTGGCAACACCTTTCCATGAAAGTGATATGCGCAGGTCTCTGCTTAGGGCTACATCAATAGAAAACAAACCATAGAGATAGAAATTGCAACTACTTTATTGTGTCAAGTTTCAAAGAGCTAGCACAAACGGTGTTGGATTTAGAGTTCCAACTACATGTATCCATATAGGGGAAAACAGAGTGAAACCTAAAAATTAAAACTGTTATTGCCAACGAACGGTTTAACCTAGAAGAATGAAAGTTGTTGAGCCAAGTGGGATTGGGGTACTGATCATTACCTGAAAGTGTCCTCAAGATTGTGTGAAAAAATGTGTGCTGTGATTTCAGGAAACTCGGAGTTTTTTGGAAGCTTGGTAAACCCTTTCCATGAAAGTGATTTGCGCCACTCTCTGCTTCGTGCTACATCAATAGGAAACAAACCGTAGAGATAGAACTTGGAACTACGTTATTGTGTCAAGTTTCAAAGAGCTAGCACAAACCGTCTTTGATTTAGAGTTCCAACTACATGTATCCATATAGGCGAAAACAGAGTGAAACCTTCAAATTAAAACTGTTACTGCCAATGAACGGTTTAACCTAGAAGAACGAAACTTGGTGAGCCAAGTGGGATTGGGGTACTGATCATTACCTGAAAGTGTCATCAAGATTGGGTGAAAAAATGTGTGCTGTGATTTCAGGAAACTCGTAGTTTTTTGGAAGCTTGCAAACCCTTTCCATGAAAGTGATTTGCGCCACTCTCTGCTTCGGGCTACATCAATAGGAAACGCACCGTAGAGATAGAACTTGGAACTACTTTTTGTGTCAAGTTTCAAAGAGCTAGCACAAACCATGTTTGATTTAGAGTTCGAAATACATGTATCCATATAGGCGAAAACAGAGTGAAACCTAAAAATTAAAACTGTTACTGCCAACGAACGGTTTAACCTAGAAGAACGAAATTTGTTGAGCCAAGTGGGATTGGGGTACTGATCATTACCTGAAAGTGTCATCAAGATTGGGTGAAAAAATGTGTGCTGTGATTTCAGGAAACTCGTAGTTTTTTGGAAGCTTGGCAACCCCTTTCCAGGAAAGTGATTTGCGCCAGTCTCTCCTTAGGGCTATATCAATAGGAAACAAACCAAATAGATAGAACTTGGAACTACTTCATTGTATCAAGTTTCAAAGAGCTAGCAAAAACCGTGTTTGATTTAGAGTTCCAACTACATGTATCCATATAGGAAAAACACAGTGAAACCTAAAAATTAAAACTGTTATTGCCAACGAACGGTTTAACCTAGAAGAATGAAATTTGTTGAGCCAAGTGGGATTGGGGTACTGATCATTACCTGAAAGTGTCATCAATATTGGGTGAAAAAATGTGTGCTGTGATTTCAGGAAACTCGTAGTTTTTTGGAAGCTTGCAAACCATTTCCATGAAAGTGATTTGCGCCACTCTCGGCTTCGGGCTACATCAATAGGAAACACACCGTAGAGATAGAACTTGGAACTACTTTTTGTGTCAAGTTTCAAAGAGCTAGCACAAACCATGTTTGATTTAGAGTTCGAACTACATGTATCCATATAGGCGAAAACAGAGTGAAACCTAAAAATTAAAACTGTTACTGCCAACGAACGGTTTAACCTAGAAGAACGAAATTTGGTGAGCCCAGTGGGATTGGGGTACTGATCATTACCTGAAAGTGTCATCAAGATTGGGTGAAAAAATGTGTGCTGAGATTTCAGGAAACTCGTAGTTTTTTGGAAGCTTGGCAACCCCTTTCCATGAAAGTGATTTGCGCCAGTTTCTGCTTAGGGTTACATCAATAGGATACAAAACATAGAGATAGAACTAGGAACTACGTTATTGTGTCAAGTTTCAAAGAGCTAGCACAAACCGTGTTTGATTTAGAGTTCCAACTACATGTATCCATATAGGCGAAAACAGAGTGAAACCTAAAAATTAAAACTGTTACTGCCAACGAACGGTTTAACCTAGAAGAACGAAATTTGGTGAGCCAAGTGGGATTGGGGTACTGATCATTACCTGAAATTTTCATCAAGATTGGGTGAAAAAATGTGTGCTGAGATTTCAGGAAACTCGTAGTTTTTTGGAAGCTTGGCAACCCTTTCCATGAAAGTGATTTGCGCCAGTCTTTGCTTAGGGCTACATCAATAGGAAACAAAACATAGAGATAGAACTTGGAACTACTTTATTGTGTCAAGTTTCAGAGAGTTAGCACAAACCGTGTTTGATTTCGATTTCCAACTACATGTATCCATAAGGCGAAAACAGAGTGAAACCTAAAAATTAAAACTGTTACTGCCAACGAACGGTTTAACATAGAAGAACAAAATTTGGTGAGCCAAGTGGGTTTGGCGTACTGATCATTACCTGAAATTTTCATCAAGATTCGGTGAAAAAATGTGTGCTTAGATTTCAGGAAACTCGTAGTTTTTTGGAAGCTTGGCAACCCCTTTCCATGAAAGTGATTTGCGCAGGTCTCTGCTTAGGGCTACATCAATAGAAAACAAACCATAGAGACAGAACTTGGAACTAATTTATTGTGTCATTTCAAAGAGCTAGCACAAACCGTGTTTGATTTAGAGTTCCAACTACATGTATCCATATAGGAGAAAACAGAGTGAAACCTAAATATTTAAACTGTTACTGCCAACGAACGGTTTAACCTAGAAGAACGAAATTTGGTGAGCCAAGTGGGATTGGGGTACTGATCATTACCTGAAAGTGTCATCCAGATTGGGTGAAAAAAATGTGTGCTGAGATTTCAGGAAACTCGTAGTTTTATTGAAGCTTGGCAACCCCTTTCCATGAAAGTGATTTGCGCCAGTCTCTGCTTAGGTCTACATCAATAGGAAACAAAACATAGAGATAGAACTTGGAACTACTTTATTGTGTCAAGTTTCAAAGAGCTAGCACAAACCGTGTTTGATTTAGAGTTCCAACTACATGTATCCATATAGGCAAAAACAGAGTGAAACCTAAAAATTAAAACTGTTACTGCCAATGAAGGGTTTAACCTACTAGAACGAAATTTGGTGAGCCAAGTGGGATTGGGGTACTGATCATTACCTGAAAGTGTCATCAAGATTGGGTGAAAAAATGTGTGCTGAGATTTCAGGAAACTCGTAGTTTTTTGGAAGCTTGGCAACCCCTTTCCATGAAAGTGATTTGCCCAAGTCTCTCCTTAGGGCTATATCAATAGGAAACAAACCAAGGAGATAGAACTTGGATCTACTTCATTGTGTGAAGTTTCAAAGAGCTAGCACAAACCGTGTTTGATTTAGAGTTCCAACTACATGTATCCATATAGGTGAAAACAGAGTGAAACCTAAAAATTGAAACTGTTACTGCCAACGAACGCTTTAACCTAGAAGAACAAAATTTGGTGAGCCAAGTGGGATTGGGGTCCTGATCATTACCTGAAATTGTCATCAAGATTGGGGGTAAAAATGTGTGCTTATATTTCAGGAAACTCGTAGTTGTTTGGAAGCTTGGCAACCCCTTTCTATGAAAGTGATATGCGCAGGTCTCTGGTTAGGGCTACATCAATAGAAAATAAACCATAGAGATAGAAATTGCAACTACTTTATTGTGTCAAGTTTCAAAGATCTAGCACAAACCGTCTTTGATTTCGAGTTCCAACTACATGTATCCATATAGGCGAAAACAGAGTGAAACCTATAAATTAAAACTGATACTGCCAACGAACGGTTTAAACTAGAAGAACGAAATTTGGTGAGCCAAGTTGGATAGGGGTACTGATCATTACCTGAACGTGTGATCCAGATTGGGTGAAAAAATGTGTGCTGAGATTTCAGGAAACTCGTAGTTTTTTGGAAGCTTGGCAACCCCTTTTCATAAAAGTGATTTTCGCCAGTCTCTGCTTAGGGCTACATAAATAGGAAACAAACCATAGAGATAGAACTTGGAACTACGTTATTGTGTGAAGTTTCAAAGAGCTAGCACAAACCGTCTTTGATTTAGAGTTCCAACTACATGTATCCATATTGGCGAAAACAGAGTGAAACATAAAAATTAAAACTGTTACTGCTAACGAACGGTTTTACCTAGAAGAATGAAATTCGGTGAGCCAAGTGGGTATGGGGTACTCTCATTACCTGAAAGTGTCATCAAGATTGGGTGAAAAAATGTGTGCTGAGATTTCAGGAAACTTGTAGTTTTTTGGAAGCTTGGGAACCCCTTTCAATGAAAGTGATTTGCCCCAGTCTCTGCTTAGGGCTACATCAATAGGAAACAAACCATAGAGATAGAACTTGGAACTACTTTATTGTGTCAAGTTTCAAAGAGCTAGCACAAACCGTGTTTGATTTAGAGTTCCAACTACAGGTATCCATATAGGAGAAAACAGAGTGAAACCTTAAAATTAAAACTGTTACTGCCAACGAACGGTTTAACCTAGAAGAACGAAATTTGGTGAGCCAAGTGGGATTGGGGTACTGATCATTACCTGAAAGTGTCATGAAAATTGGGTGAAAAAATATGCGCTGAGATTTCAGGAAACTCGTATTTTTTTGGAAGCTTGGCAACCCGTTTCCAGGAAAGTGATTTGCGCCAGTCTCTCCTTAGGGCTATATCAATAGGAAACAAACCAAATAGATAGAACTTGGAACTACTTCATTGTATCAAGTTTCAAAGAGCTAGCAAAAACCGTGTTTGATTTAGAGTTCCAACTACATGTATCCATATAGGAAAAACACAGTGAAACCTAAAAATTAAAACTGTTATTGCCAACGAACGGTTTAACCTAGAAGAATGAAATTTGTTGAGCCAAGTGGGATTGGGGTACTGATCATTACCTGACAGTGTCATCAAGATTGGGTGAAAAAATGTGTGCTGTGATTTCAGGAAACTCGTAGTTTTTTGGAAGCTTGGCAAACCCTTTCCATGAAAGTGATTTGCGCCACTCTCTGCTCGGGCTACATCAATAGGAAACACACCGTAGAGATAGAACTTGGAACTACTTTTTGTGTCAAGTTTCAAAGAGCTAGCACAAACCATGTTTGATTTAGAGTTCGAACTACATGTATCCATATAGGCGAAAACAGAGTGAAACCTAAAAATTTAAACTGTTACTGCCAACGAACGGTTTAACCTAGAAGAACGAAATTTGTTGAGCCAAGTGGGATTGGGGTACTGATCATTACCTGAAAGTGTCATCAAGATTGGGTGAAAAAATGTGTGCTGTGATTTCAGGAAACTCGTAGTTTTTTGGAAGCTTGGCAACCCCTTTCCAGGAAAGTGATTTGCGCCAGTCTCTCCTTAGGGCTATATCAATAGGAAACAAACCAAATAGATAGAACTTGGAACTACTTCATTGTGTCAAGTTTCAGAGAGTTAGCACAAACCGTGTTTGATTTAGAGTTCCAACTACATGTATGCATATAGGAAAAACACAGTGAAACCTAAAAATTTAAACTGTTATTGCCAACGAACGGTTTAACCTAGAAGAATGAAATTTGTTGAGCCAAGTGGGATTGGGGTACTGATCATTACCTGAAAGTGTCATCAAGATTGGGTGAAAAAATGTGTGCTGTGATTTCAGGAAACTCGTAGTTTTTTGGAAGCTTGCAAACCCTTTCCATGAAAGTGATTTGCGCCACTCTCTGCTTCGGGGTACATCAATAGGAAACGCACCGTAGAGATAGACCTTGGAACTACTTTTTGTGTCAAGTTTCAAAGAGCTAGCACAAACCATGTTTGATTTAGAGTTCGAACTACATGTATCCATATAGGCGAAAACAGAGTGAAACCTAAAAATTAAAACTGTTACTGCCAACGAACGGTTTAAACTAGAAGAACGAAATTTGTTGAGCCAAGTGGGATTGGGGTACTGATCATTACCTGAAAGTGTCATCAAGATTGGGTGAAAAAATGTGTGCTGTGATTTCAGGAAACTCGTAGTTTTTTGGAAGCTTGGCAACACCTTTCCATGAAAGTGATTTGCGCCAGTCTCTGCTTAGGGCTACATCAATAGGAAACAAACCATAGAGATAGAACTTGGAACTACTTTATTGTGTCAAGTTTCAGAGAGTTAGCACAAACCGTGTTTGATTTCGAGTTCCAACTACATGTATCCATAAGGCGAAAACAGAGTGAAACCTAAAAATTAAAACTGTTACTGCCAACGAACGGTTTAACCTAGAAGAACGAAATTTGGTGAGCCAAGTGGGTTTGGCGTACTGATCATTACCTGAAATTTTCATCAAGATTGGGTGAAAAAATGTGTGCTTAGATTTCAGGAAACTCGTAGTTTTTTGGAAGCTTGGCAATCCCTTTCCAGGAAAGTGATTTGCGCCAGTCTCTCCTCAGGGCTATATCAATAGGAAACAAACCAAATAGATAGAACTTGGAACTACTTTATTGTGTCAAGTTTCAAAGAGCTAGCACAAACCGTGTTTGATTTAGAGTTCCAACTACATGTATCCATATAGGAAAAACACAGTGAAACCTAAAAATTAAAACTGTTACTGCCAACGAACGGTTTAACCTAGAAGAACGAAATTTGTTGAGCCAAGTTGGATTGGGGTACTGACCAATACCTGAAAGTGTCATCCAGATTGGGTGAAAAAATATGTGCTGAGATTTCAGGAAACTCGTAGTTTTTTGGAAGCTTGGCAACCCCTTTCCATGAAAGTGATTTGTGCCAGTCTCTGCTTAGGGCTACATCAATAGGAAACAATCCGTAGAGATAGAACTTGGAACTACTTTATTGTGTCAGGTTTCAAAGAGCTAGCACAAACCGTGTTTGATTTAGAGTTCCAACTACATGTATCCATATAGGTGAAAACAGAATGAAACCTAAAAATTAAAACTGTTACTGCCAACGAACGGTTTAACCTAGAAATATGAAATTTGGTGAGACAAGTGGGATTGGGGTACTGATCATTACCTGAAAGTGTCTTGAAGATTGGATGAAAAAATGTGTGCTGAGATTTCAGGAAACACGTAGATTTTTGGAAGCTTGGCAACCCCTTTCCATGAAAGTGATTTGCGCCAGTCTCTGCTTAGGGCTACATCAATAGGAAACAAACCATACAGATAGAACTTGGAACTACTTTATTGTTTCAAGTTTCAAAGAGCTAGCACAAACCGTGTTGGATTTAGAGTTCCAACTACATGTATCCATATAGGCGAAAACAGAGTGAAACCTAAAAATTCAACTATTACTGCCAACGAATGGTTTAACCTAGAAGAACGAAATTTGGTGAGCCAAGTGGGATTGGAGTATTGATTATTACCTGAAATTTTCATCAAGATTGGGTGAAAAACTATGTGCTGAGATTTCAGGAAACTCGTAGTTTTTTGGAAGCTTGGCAACCCCTTTCCATGAAAGTGATTTGCGCCAGTAGCTGCTTAGCGCTACATCAATAGGAAACAAACCATAGAGATAGAACTTGGAACTACGTTATTGTGTCAAGTTTCAAAGAGCTAGCACAAACCGTCTTTGATTTAGAGTTCCAACTACATGTATACATATAGGAGAAAACAGAGTGAAACCTAAAAATTAAAACTGTTACTGCCAATGAACGGTTTAACCTAGAAGAATGAAATTTGGTGAGCCAAGTGGGATTGGGGTACTGATCATTACCTGAAAGTGTCATCAAGATTGGGTGAAAAAATGTGTGCTGAGATTTCAGGAAACTCGTAGTTTTTTGGAAGCTTGGCACCCCTTTCCATGAAAGTGATTTGCGCTAGTCTCTGCTTAGGGCTACATCAATAGGAAAAAATCCATAGAGATAGAACTTGGAACTACTTTATTCTGTCATGTTTCAAAGAGCTAGCACAAACCGTGTTGGATTTAGAGTTCCAACTACATGTATCCATATAGGTGAAAACAGAGTGAAACCTAAAAATTGAAACTGTTACTGCCAACGAACGCTTTAACCTAGAAGAACAAAATTTGGTGAGCCAAGTGGGATTGGGGTCCTGATCATTACCTGAAATTGTCATCAAGATTGGGGGTAAAAATGTGTGCTTATATTTCAGGAAACTCGTAGTTGTTTGGAAGCTTGGCAACCCCTTTCTATGAAAGTGATATGCGCAGGTCTCTGGTTAGGGCTACATCAATAGAAAATAAACCATAGAGATAGAAATTGCAACTACTTTATTGTGTCAAGTTTCAAAGATCTAGCACAAACCGTCTTTGATTTCGAGTTCCAACTACATGTATCCATATAGGCGAAAACAGAGTGAAACCTATAAATTAAAACTGATACTGCCAACGAACGGTTTAAACTAGAAGAACGAAATTTGGTGAGCCAAGTTGGATAGGGGTACTGATCATTACCTGAACGTGTGATCCAGATTGGGTGAAAAAATGTGTGCTGAGATTTCAGGAAACTCGTAGTTTTTTGGAAGCTTGGCAACCCCTTTTCATAAAAGTGATTTTCGCCAGTCTCTGCTTAGGGCTACATAAATAGGAAACAAACCATAGAGATAGAACTTGGAACTACTTTATTGTGTCAAGTTTCAAAGAGCTAGCACAAACCGTGTTTGATTTAGAGTTCCAACTACATGTATCCATATAGGCGAAAACAGAGTGAAACCTAAAAATTAAAACTGTTACTGCCAATGAACGGTTTAACCTAGAAGAACGAAATTTGGTGAGCCAACTGGGATTGGGGTACTGATCATTACCTGAAATTTTCATCAAGATTGGGTGAAAAAATGTGTGGTGAGATTTCAGGAAACTCGTAGTTTTTTGGAAGCTTGGCAACCTCTTTCCATGAAAGTGATTTGCGCCAGTCTCTCCTTAGGTCTATATCAATAGGAAACAAACCAAAGAGATAGAACTTGGATCTACTTCATTGTGTCAAGTTTCAAAGAGCTAGCACAAACCGTGTTTGATTTAGAGTTCCAAATACATGTATCCATATAGGCGAAAACAGAGTGAAACCTAAAATTTAAAACTGTTACTGCCAACGAACGGTTTAACCTAGAAGAACGAAATTTGGTTAGCCAAGTGGGATTGGGGGACTGATCATTACCTGAAATTGTCATCAAGATTGGGTGTAAAAATGGGTGCTGAGATTTCAGGAAACTCGTAGTTTTTTGGAAGCTTGGCAACCCCTTTCAATGAAAGTGATATGCGCAGGTCTCTGCTTAGGGCTACATCAATAGAAAACAAACCATAGAGATGGAAATTGCAACTACTTTATTGTGTCAAGTTTCAAAGAGCTAGCACAAACGGTGTTGGATTTAGAGTTCCAACTACATGTATCCATAAAGGGGAAAACAAAGTGAAACCTAAAAATTAAAACTGTTACTGCCAATGAATGGTTTAACCTAGAAGAACGAAATTTGGTGAGCCAAGTGAGATTGGGGTACTGATAATTACCTGAAATTATCATCAAGATTGGGTGAAAAAATGTGTGCTGAGATTTCAGGAAACTCGTAGTTTTTTGAAGCTTGGCAACCCCTTTCCATTAAAGTGATTTGCGCCAGTCTCTGCTTAGGGCTACATCAATAGGAAACAAACCATAGAGACAGAACTTGGAACTACTTTATTGTGTCATGTTTCAAAGAGCTAGCACAAACCGTGTTTGATTTAGAGTTCCAACTACATGTATCCATATAGGCGAAATCAGAGTGAAACCTAAAAAATAAAACAGTTACTGCCAACGAACGGTTTAACCTAGAAGAACGAAATTTGGTGAGCCAAGTGGGATTGGGGTACTGATCATTACCTGAAAGTGTAATCAAGATTGGGTGAAAAAATATGTGCTGAGATTTCAGGAAACTCGTAGTTTTTTGGAAGCTTGGCAACCCCTTTCCATAAAAGTGATTTGCGCCACTCTCTGCTTAGCGCTACATCAATAGGAAACAAACCATAGAGATAGAACTTGGAACTACTTTATTGTGTCAAGTTTCAAATAGCTAGCACTAACCGTGTTGGATTTAGAGTTCCAACTACATGTATCCATATAGGCGAAAACAGAGTGAAACCTAAAAATTAAAACTGTTACTGCCAACGAACGGTTTAATCTAGAAGAACGAAATTTGGTGAGCCAAGTGGGATTGGGGTAGTGATCATTACCTGAAAGTGTCATCCAGATTGGGTGAAAAAATATGTGCTGTGATTTCAGGGAACTCTTTGTTTTTTGGAAGCTTGGCAACCCATTTCCATGAAAGTGATTTGCGCCAGTCTCTGCTTAGGGCTACATCAATAGGAAACAAACCATAGAGATAGAACTTGGAACTACTTTATTGTGTCAAGTTTCAAAGAGCTAGCACTAACCGTGTTTGATTTAGAGTTCAAAATACATGTATCCATATAGGAGAAAACAGAGTGAAACCTAAAAATTTAAACTGTTACTGCCAACGAAGGTTTAACCTAGAAAAACTAAATTTCGTGAGCCAAGTGGGATTGGGGTACTTGTCATTGCCTGAAAGTGTCATCCAGATTGGGTGAAAAAATGTTTGCTGAGATTTCAGGGAACTCTTAGATTTTTGGAAGATTTGCAACCCCTTTCCATGAAAGTGATTTGCGCCAGTCTCTGCTTATGGCTACAACAATAGGAAACAAACCATAGAGATAGAACTTGGAACTACTTTATTGTGTCAAGTTTCAAAGAGCTAGCACAAACCGTTTTTGATTTAGGGTCCCAACTATATGTATCCATAAAGGAGAAAACAGAGTGAAACCTAAAAATTAAAACTATTCCTGCCAACGAACGGTTTAACCTAGAAGAAAGAAATTTGGTGATCCAAGTGGGATTGGGGTAGTGATCATTACCTGAAAGTGTCATCCAGATTGGGTGAAAAAATATGTGTTGAGATTTCAGGAAACTCGTAGTTTTTTGGAAGCTTGGCAACCCCTTTCCATGAAAGTGATTTGTGCCAGTCTCTGCTAAGGGCTACATCAATAGGAAACAAACCGTAGAGATAGAACTTGGAACTACTTTATTGTGTCAGGTTTCAAAGAGCTAGCACAAACCGTTTTTGATTTAGAGTTCCAACTACATGTATCCATATAGGTGAAAACAGAATGAAACCTAAAAATTAAAACTGTTACTGCCAACGAACGGTTTAACCTAGAAAAATGAAATTTGGTGAGCCAAGTGGGATTGGGGTACTGATCATTACCTGAAAGTGTCTTGAAGATTGGATGAAAAAATGTGTGCTGAGATTTCAGGAAACACGTAGATTTTTGGAAGCTTGGCAACCCCTTTCCATGAAAGTGATTTGCGCCAGTCTCTGCTTAGGGCTACATCAATAGGAAACAAACCATAGAGATAGAACTTGGAACTACTTTATTGTTTCAAGTTTCAAAGAGCTAGCAAAAACCGTGTTGGATTTAGAGTTCCAACTACATGTATCCATATAGGCGAAAACAGAGTGAAACCTAAAAATTCAACTGTTTCTGCCAACGAATGGTTTAACCTAGAAGAACGAAATTTGGTGAGCCAAGTGGGATTGGAGTATTGATTATTACCTGAAATTTTCATCAAGATTGGGTGAAAAAATATGTGCTGAGATTTCAGGAAACTCGTAGTTTTTTGGAAGCTTGGCAACCCCTTTCCATGAAAGTGATTTGCGCCAGTAGCTGCTTAGGGCTACATCAATAGGAAACAAAACATAGAGATAGAACTTGGAACTACGTTATTGTGTCAAGTTTCAAAGAGCTAGCACAAACCGTCTTTGATTTAGAGTTCCAACTACATGTATACATATAGGAGAAAACAGAGTGAAACCTAAAAATTAAAACTGGTACTGCCAACGAACGGTTTAACCTAGAAGAATGAAATTTGGTGAGCCAAGTGGGATTGGGGTACTGATCATTACCTGAAAGTGTCATCAAGATTGGGTGAAAAAATGTGTGCTGAGATTTCAGGAAACTCGTAGTTTTTTGGAAGCTTGGCACCCCTTTCCATGAAAGTGATTTGCGCCAGTCTCTGCTTAGGGCTACATCAATAGGAAAAAATCCATAGAGATAGAACTTGGAATTACTTTATTCTGTCAAGTTTCAAAGAGCTAGCACAAACCGTGTTGGATTTAGAGTTCCAACTACATGTATCCATATAGGGGAAAACAGAGTGAAACCTAAAAATTAAAACTGTTACTGCCAACGAACGGTTTAACCTAGAAGAACGAAATTTGGTGAGCCAAGTGGGATTTGGGTACTGATCATTACCTGAAAGTGTCATCAAGATTGCGTGAAAAAATGTGTGCTGAGATTTCAGGAAACTCGTAGTTGTTTGGAAGCTTGGCAACCCCTTTCCATGCAAGTGATTTGCGCCAGTCTCTGCTTAGGGCTACATCAATAGGAAACAAACCATAGAGATAGAAATTGCAACTACTTTACTGTGTCAAGTTTCAAAGAGCTAGCACAAACCGTGTTTGATTTAGAGTTCCATATACATGTACCCATACAGGCGAAAACAGAGTGAAACCTAAAAATTAAAACTTTTACTGCCAACGAACGGTTTAACCAAGAAGAACGAAATTTGGTGAGCCAAGTGGGATTGGGGTTCTGATCATTACCTGAAAGTGCATTAAAATTGAGTGAAAAAATGTGTGCTGAGATTTCAGGAAACTCGTATTTTTTTGGAATCTTGGCAACCCTTTCCATGAAAGTGTTTTGCGCCAGTCTGCTTAGAGCTACATCAATAGGAAACAAACCATAGAGATAGAACTTGGAACTACTTTATTGTTTCAAGTTTCAAAGAGCTAGCACAAACCGTGTTTGATTTTGAGTTCCAACTACATGTATCCATATAGGCGAAAACAGAGTGAAACCTAAAAATTAAAAGTGTTACTGCCAATGAACGGTTTAACCTAGAAGAACGAAATTTGGTGAGCCAAGTGGGATTGGGGTACTAATCATTACCTGAAATTTTCATCAAGTTTGGGTGAAAAAATGTGTGGTGAGATTTCAGGAAACTCGTAGTTTTTTGGAAGCTTGGCAACCTCTTTCCATGAAAGTGATTTGCGCCAGTCTCTCCTTAGGTCTATATCAATAGGAAACAAACCAAAGAGATAGAACTTGGATCTACTTCATTGTGTCAAGTTTCAAAGAGATAGCACAAACCGTGTTTGATTTAGAGTTCCAAATACATGTATCCATATAGGCGAAAACAGAGTGAAACCTAAAATTTAAAACTGTTACTGCCAACGAACGGTTTAACCTAGAAGAACGAAATTTGGTGAGCCAAGTGGGATTGGGGGACTGATCATTACCTGAAATTGTCATCAAGATTGGGTGTAAAAATGGGTGCTGAGATTTCAGGAAACTCGTAGTTTTTTGGAAGCTTGGCAACCCCTTTCAATGAAAGTGATATGCGCAGGTCTCTGCTTAGGGCTACATCAATAGAAAACAAACCATAGAGATGGAAATTGCAACTACTTTATTGTGTCAAGTTTCAAAGAGCTAGCACAAACGGTGTTGGATTTAGAGTTCCAACTACATGTATCCATATAGGGGAAAACAAAGTGAAACCTAAAAATTAAAACTGTTACTGCCAATGAATGGTTTAACCTAGAAGAACGAAATTAGGTGAGCCAAGTGGGATTGGGGTACTGATAATTACCTGAAATTTTAATCAAGATTGGGTGAAAAAATGTGTGCTGAGATTTCAGGAAACTCGTAGTTTTTTGAAGCTTGGAAACCCCTTTCCATGAAAGTGATTTGTGCCAGTCTCTGCTTAGGGCTAAATCAATAGGAAACAAAACATAGAGATAGAACTTGGAACTACGTTATTGTGTGATGTTTGAAAGAGCTAGCACAAACTGTCTTTGATTTAGAGTTCCAACTACTTGTATCCATATAGGCGAAAACTGAGTGAAACCTAAAAATTAAAACTGTTACAGCCAACGAACGGTTTAAACTAGAAGAACGAAATTTGGTGAGCCAAGTGGGAATTGGGTACTGATCATTACCTGAAAGTGTCATCAAGTTTGGGTGAAAAAATGTGTGCTGAGATTTCAGGAAACTCGTAGTTTTTTGGAAGCTTGGCAAACCCTTTCCATGAAAGTGATTTGCGCCAGTCTCAGCTTAGGGCTACATCAATAGGAAACAAACCATAGAGATAGAACTTGGAACTACTTTATTGTGTCAAGGTTCAAAGAGCTAGCACAAACCGTGTTTGATTTAGAGTTCCAACTACATGTATCCATATAGTCGAAAACAGAATGAAACCTAAAAATTAAAACTGTTACTGACAACGAACGGTTTAACCTAGAAGAACAAAATTTGGTGAGCCCAGTGGGATTGGGGTACTGATCATTACCTGAAAGTGTCATCCAGATTGGGTGAAAAAATGTGTGCTGAGATTTCAGGAAACTCGTAGTTTTTTGGAAGATTGGCAACCCTTTCCATGAAAGTGATTTGCGCCAGTCTCTCCTTAGGGCTACATCAATAGGAAACAAACCATAGAGATAGATCTTGGAACTACTTTATTGTGTCAAGTTTCAAAGAGCTAGCACAAACCGTGTTTGATTTAGAGTTCCAACTACATGTATCCATATAGGCGAAAACAGAGTGAAACCTAAAAATTCAAACTGTTACTGCCAATGAACGGTTTAACCTAGAAGAACGAAATTTGGTGAGACAAGTGAGACTGGGGTACTGATCATTACCTGAAATTTTCATCAAGATTGGGTGATAAAATGTGTGCTGAGATTTCAGGAAACTCGTAGTTTTTTGGAAGCTTGGCAACCCCTTTCCATAAAAGTGATTTGCGCCAGTCTCTGCTTAGGGCTACATCAATAGGAAACAAACCATAGAGATAGAACTTGGAACTACTTTATTGTGTCAAGTTTCAAAGAGGTAGCACAAACCGTCTTTGATTTAGAGTTCCAACTACATGTATCCATATAGGAGAAAACAGAGTGAAACCTAAAAATTAAAACTGTTACTGCCAATGTACGGTTTAACCTAGAAGAACGAAATTTGGTGAGCCAAGTGGGATTGGGGTACTGATCATTACCTGAATGTGTCATGAAGATTGGGTGAAAAAATGTGTGCTGATATTTCAGGAAATTCGTAGTTTTTTGGAAGCTTGGCAACCCCTTTCCAGGAAAGTGATTTGTGCCAGTCTCTCCTTAGGGCTATATCAATAGAAAACAAACCAAATAGATAGAACTTGGAACTACTTCATTGTATCAAGTTTCAAAGAGCTAGCAAAAACCGTGTTTGATTTAGAGTTCCAACTACATGTATCCATATAGGAAAAACACAGTGAAACCTAAAAATTAAAACTGTTACTGCCAACGAACGGTTTAACCTAGAAGAACGAAATTTGTTGAGCCAAGTTGGATTAGGGTACTGACCAATACCTGAAAGTGTCATCAAGATTGGGTGAAAAAATGTGTGCTGAAATTTCAGGAAACTCGTAGTTTTTTGGAAGCTTGGCAACCCCTTTCCATGAAATTGATTTGCGCAGGTCTCTGCTTAGGGCTACATCAATAGAAAACAAACCATAGAGACAGTACTTGGAACTAATTTATTGTGTCATTTCAAAGAGCTAGCAAAAACCGTGTTTGATTTAGAGTTCCAACTACATGTATCCATATAGGAGAAAAAAGAGTGAAACCTAAAAATTAAAACTGTTACTGCCAACGAATGGTTTAACCCAGAAGAACGAAATTTGGTGAACCAAGTGGTATTGGGGAACTGATCATTACCTGACAGTGTCATCAAGATTGGGTGAAAAAATGTGTGCTGTGATTCCAGGGAACTCGTAGTTTTTTGGAAGCTTGGTAACCCTATTCCATGGAAGTGATTTGCGCCAGTTTCTGCTTAGGGCTTCATCAATAGGAAACAAACCATAGAGATAGAACTTGGAACTACTTTATTGTGTCAAGTTTCAAAGAGCTAGCACAAACCGTGTTTTATTTAGAGTTCCAACTACATGTATCCATATAGGGGAAAACAGAGTGAAACCTAAAAATTAAAACTGTTACTGCCAACGAACGGTTTAACCTAGAAGAACGAAATTTGGTGAGCCAAGTGGGATTGCGGTACTGATCATTACCTGAAAGTGTTATGAAGATTGGGTGAAAAAATGTGTGCTGATATTTCAGGAAACTCGTAGTTTTTTGGAAGCTTGGCAACCTCTTTCCATGAAAGTGATTTGCGCCAGTCTCTGCTTAGGGCTACATCAATAGGAAACAAACCATAGAGATAGAACTTGGAACTACTTTATTGTGTCAACTTTCAAAGAGCTAGCCCAACCGTGTTTGAATTAGAGTTCCAATTACATGCATCCATATAGGAGAAAACAATGTGAAACCTAAAAATAAACCTGTTACTGTCAACGCACGGGTTAAATAGAAGAACGAAATTTGGTAAGCCAAGTGGGATTGGGGGACTGATCATTACCTGAAATTTTCATCAAGATTGGGTGAAAAAATGTGTGCTGAGATTTCAGGAAACTCGTAGTTTTTTGGAAGCTTGGGAACCGCTTTCAATGAAAGTGATTTGCGCCAGTCTCTGCTTAGGGCTATATCAATAGGAAACAAACCATAGAGATAGAACTTGGAACTAATTTATTGTGTCAAGTTTCAAAAGCTAGCACAAACCGTGTTTGATTTAGAGTTCCAACTACATGTATCCATATAGGAGAAACAGAGTGAAACCTAAAAATTAAAACTGTTCCTGCCAACGAACGGTTTAACCTAGAAGAACGAAATTTGGTGAGCCTAGTGGGATTGGGGTACTGATCATTACCTGAATGTGTCATGAAGATTGGGTGAAAAAATGTGTGCTGAGATTTCAGGAAACTCGTAGTTTTTTGGAAGCTTGGCAACCCCTTTCCATGCAAGTGATTTGCGCCAGTCTCTGCTTAGGGCTACATCAATAGGAAACAAACCAATACATGTATCCATACAGGCAAAAACAGAGTGAAACCTAAAAATTAAAACTGTTACTGCCAACGAACGGTTTAACCTAGAAGAACGAAATTTGGTGAGCCAAGTGGGATTGGGGTACTGATCATTACCTGAAATTTTCATCAAGTTTGGGTGAAAAAGTGTGTGTTGAGATTTCAGGAAACTCGTAGTTTTTTGGAAGCTTGGCCACCCCTTTCCATGAAAGTGATTTGCGCAAGTCTCTCCTTAGGGCTATATCAAAAGGAAACAAACCAAGGAGATAGAACTTGGATCTACTTCATTGTGTCAAGTTTCAAAGAGCTAGCACAAACCGTGTTTGATTTAGAGTTCCAACTACATGTATCCATATAGGCGAAAACAGAGTGAAACCTAAAATTTAAAACTGTTACTGCCAACGAACTGTTTAACCTAGAAGAACGAAATTTGGTGAGCCATGTTGGATTGGGGTACTGATCATTACCTGAAATTTTCATCAAGTTTGGGTGAAAAAATGTGTGGTGAGATTTCAGGAAACTCGTAGTTTTTTGGAAGCTTGGCAACCCGTTTCCATGAAAGTGATTTGCACAA
The DNA here is from genome assembly GCF_964194105.1 of Spermophilus citellus. Lineage (NCBI taxonomy): Eukaryota > Metazoa > Chordata > Mammalia > Rodentia > Sciuridae > Spermophilus > Spermophilus citellus. Next base: position 23,060,837 of record NC_138196.1, on the reverse strand, counting down.
GTCTCTCCTTAGGGCTATATCAATAGGAAACAAACCAAGGAGATAGTACTTGGATCTACTTCATTGTGTCAAGTTTCAAAGAGCTAGCACAAACCGTGTTTGATTTAGAGTTCCAACTACATGTATCCTTATAGGCGAAAACAGAGTGAAACTTAAAAATTGAAACTGTTACTGCCAACGAACGGTTTAACCTAGAAGAACGAAAATTGGTGAGCCAAGTGGGATTGGGGTCCTGATCAATACCTGAAATTGTCATCAAGATTGGGTGTAAAAATGTGTGCTGAGATTTCAGGAAACTCGTGGTTTTTTGGAAGCTTGGCAACCCCTTTCCATGAAAGTGATATGTGCAGGTCACTGCTTAGGGCTACATCAATAGAAAACAAACCATAGAGATAGAAATTGCAACTACTTTATTGTGTCAAGTTTCAAAGAGCTAGCACAAACCATGTTGGATTTAGAGTTCCATCTACAAGTATCCATATAGGCGAAAACACAGTGAAACCTAAAAATTAAAACTGTTACTGCCAACGAACGGTTTAACCTAGAAGAATGAAATTTGGTGAGCCAAGTGGGAATGGGGTACTGATCATTACCTGAAAGTGTCATAAAGATTGGGTGAAAAAATGTGTGCTGAGATTTCAGGAAACTCGTAGTTTTTTGAAAGCTTGGCAACCCCTTTCCATGAAAGTGATTTGCACCAGTCTCTGCTTAGGGCTACATCAATAAGAAACAAAACATAGAGATAGAACTTGGAACTACGTTATTTTGTCAAGTTTCAAAGAGCTAGCAAAAACCGTCTTTGATTTAGAGTTCCAACTACATGTATCCATATAGGCGAAAACAGAGTGAAACCTAAAAATTTAAACTGTTACTGCCAACGAACGGTTTAAACTAGAAGAACGAAATTTGGTGAGCCAAGTTGGATTGGGGTACTGATCATTACCTGAAAGTGTGATCCAGATTGGGTGAAAAAATGTGTGCTGAGATTTCAGGAAACTCGTAGTTTTTTGGAAGCTTGGCAACCCCTTTCCATGAAAGTGATCTGCGCCAGTCTCTGCTTAGGGCTACATCAATAGGAAACAAACCATAGAGATAGAACTTGGAACTACGTTATTGTGTGAAGTTTCAAAGAGCTAGCACAAACCGTCTTTGATTTAGAGTTCCAACTACATGTATCCATATATGCGAAAACAGAGTGAAACCTAAAAATTAAAACTGTTACTGCCAACGAACGGTTTAACCTAGAAGAACGAAATTTGGTGAGCCCAGTGGGAATGGGGTACTGATCATTACCTGAAAGTGTCATCAAGATTGGGTGAAAAAATGTGTGCTGAGATTTCAGGAAACTCGTAGTTTTTTGGAAGCTTGGCAACCCCTTTCCATGAAAGTGATTTGCACCAGTCTCTGCTTAGGGCTACATCAATAAGAAACAAAACATAGAGATAGAACTTCGAACTACGTTATTGTGTCAAGTTTCAAAGAGCTAGCAAAAACCGTCTTTGATTTAGAGTTCCAACTACATGTATCCATATAGGAGAAAACAGAGTGAAACCTAAAAATTAAAACTGTTACTGCCAACGAATGGTTTAACCTTGAAGAACGAAATTTGGTGAGCCAAGTGGGATTCGGGTACTGATCATTACCTGAAATTTTCATCCAGATTGGGTGAAAAAATGTGTGCTGAGATTTCAGGAAACTCGTAGTTTTTTGGAAGCTTGGCAACCCCTTTCCATGAAAGTGATTTGCGCCAGTTTCTGCTTAGGGCTACATCAATAGGAAACAAACCATAGAGATAGAACTTGGAACTACTTTATTGTGTCAAGTTTCAAAGAGCTAGCACAAACCGTCTTTGATTTCGAGTTCCAACTACATGTATCCATATAGGCGAAAACAGAGTGAAACCTAAAAATTAAAACTGTTACTGCCAACGAACGGTTTAACCTAGAAGAACGAAATTTGGTGAGCCAAGTGGGATTGGGGTACTGATCATTACCTGAAATTGTCATCAAGATTGGGTGTAAAAATGTGTGCTGAGATTTCAGGAAACTCGTAGTTTTTTGGAAGCTTGGCAACCCCTTTCCATGAAAGTGATATGCGCAGGTCTCTGCTTAGGGCTACATCAATAGAAAACAAACCATAGAGATAGAAATTGCAACTACTTTATTGTGTCAAGTTTCAAAGAGCTAGCGCAAACGGTGTTGGATTTAGAGTTCCAACTACATGTATCCATATAGGCGAAAACAGAGTGAAACCTAAAAATTAAAACTGTTACTGCCAACGAACGGTTTAAACTAGAAGAACGAAATTTGGTGATCCAAGTTGGATTGGGGTACTGATCATTACCTGAATGTGTGATCCAGATTGGGTGAAAAAATGTGTGCTGAGATTTCAGGAAACTCGTAGTTTTTTGGAAGCTTGGCAACCCCTTTTCATGAAAGTGATTTGCGCCAGTCTCTGCTTAGCGCTACATCAATAGGAAACAAACCATAGAGATAGAACTTGGAACTACGTTATTGTGTGAAGTTTCAAAGAGCTAGCACAAACCGTCTTTGATTTAGAGTTCCAACTACATGTATCCATATAGGGGAAAACAGAGTGAAACCTAAAAATTAAAACTGTTACTGCCAACGAACGGTTTAACATAGAAGAATGAAATTTGGTGAGCCAAGTGGGATTGGGGTACTGATCATTACCTGAAAGTGTCATCATGATTGGGTGAAAAAATGTGTGCTGAGATTTCAGGAAACTCGTAGTTTTTTGGAACCTTGGTAACCCCTTTCCATTAAAGTGATTTGCGCCAGTCTCTGCTTAGGGCTACATCAATAGGAAACAAACCATAGAGATAGAACTTGGAACTACGTTATTGTGTGAAGTTTCAAAGAGCTAGCACAAACCGTCTTTGATTTAGAGTTCCAACTACATGTATCCATATAGGCGAAAACAGAGTGAAACCTAAAAATTTAAACTGTTACTGCCAACGAACGGTTTAACCTAGAAGAACGAAATTTGGTGAGCCAAGTGGGAATGGGGTACTGATCATTACCTGAAAGTGTCATCAAGATTGGGTGAAAAAATGTGTGCTGAGATTTCAGGAAACTCGTAGTTTTTTGGAAGCTTGGCAACCCCTTTCCATGAAAGTGATTTGCGCCAGTCTCTGCTTAGCGCTACATCAATAAGAAACAAAACATAGAGATAGAACTTGGAACTACGTTATTGTGTCAAGTTTCAAAGAGCTAGCAAAAACCGTCTTTGATTTCGAGTTCCAACTACATGTATCCATATAGGAGAAAACAGAGTGAAACCTAAAAATTAAAACTGTTACTGCCAACGAACGGTTTAACCTAGAAGAACGAAATTTAGTGAGCCAAGTGGGATTCAGGTACTGATCATTACCTGAAATTTTCATCAAGATTAGGTGAAAAAATGTGTGCTGAGATTTCAGGAAACTCGTAGTTTTTTGGAAGCTTGGCAACCCCTTTCAATGAAAGTGATTTGCGCCAGTTTCTGCTTAGGGCTACATCAATAGGAAACAAACCATAGAGATAGAACTTGGAACTACTTTATTGTGTCAAGTTTCAAAGAGCTAGCACAAACCGTCTTTGATTTCGAGTTCCAACTACATGTATCCATATAGGCGAAAACAGAGTGAAACCTAAAAATTAAAACTGTTACTGCCAACGAACGGTTTAACCTAGAAGAACGAAATTTGGTGAGCCAAGTGGGATTGGGGTACTGATCATTACCTGAAATTGTCATCAAGATTGGGTGTAAAAATGTGTGCTGAGATTTCAGGAAACTCGTAGTTTTTTGGAAGCTTGGCAACCCCTTTCCATGAAAGTGATATGCCCAGGTCTCTGCTTAGGGCTACATCAATAGAAAATAAACCATAGAGATAGAAATTGCAACTACTTTATTGTGTCAAGTTTCAAAGAGCTAGCACAAACCGTGTTTGATTTAGAGTTCCAACTACATGTATCCATATAGGTGAAAACAGAATGAAACCTAAAAATTAAAACTGATACTGCCAACGAACGGTTTAACCTAGAAGAACAAAATTTGGTGAGCCAAGTTGGATTGGGGTACTGACCAATATCTGAAAGTGTCATCAAGATTGGGTGAAAAAATGTGTGCTGATATTTCAGGAAACTCGTAGTTTTTTGGAAGCTTGGCAACCCCTTTCCATGAAAGTGATTTGGGCAGGTCTCTGCTTAGGGCTACATCAATAGAAAACAAACCATAGAGACAGAACATGGAACTAATTTATTGTGTCATTTCAAAGAGCTAGCACAAACCGTGTTTGATTTAGAGTTCCAACTGCATGTATCCATATAGGAGAAAACAGAGTGAAATCTAAAAATTAAAACTGTTACTGCCAACGAATGGTTTAACCCAGAAGAACGAAATTTGGTGAACCAAGTGGGATTGGGGAACTGATCATTACCTGACAGTGTCATCAAGATTGGGTGAAAAAATGTGTGCTGTGATTCCAGGGAACTCGTAGTTTTTTGGAAGCTTGGTAACCCCTTTCCATGAAAGTGATTTGAGCTACTTTCTGCTTAGGGCTACATCAATAGAAAACAAACCATAGAGATAGAACTAGGAACTACTTTATTGTGTCAAGTTTCAAAGAGCTAGCACAAACCGTGTTTTATTTAGAGTTCCAACTACATGTATCCATATAGGGGAAAACAGAGTGAAACCTAAAAATTAAAACTGTTACTGCCAACGAACGGTTTAACCTAGAAGAACGAAATTTGGTGAGCCAAGTGGGATTGGGGTACTGATCATTACCTGAAATTTTCATCAAGATTGGGTGAAAAAATGTGTGCTGAGATTTCAGGAAACTCGTAGTTTTTTGGAAGCTTGGCAACCCCTTTCCATGAAAGTGATTTGCGCCAGTTTCTGCTTAGACCTACATCAATAGGAAACAAACCATAGAGATAGGACTTTGAACTACTTTATTGTGTCAAGTTTCAAAGAGCTAGCACAAACTGTCTTTGATTTCGAGTTCCAAATACATGTATCCATATAGGCGAAAACGGAGTGAAACCTAAAAATTGAAACTGTTACTGCCAACGAACGGTTTAACCTAGAAGAACGAAATTTTGTGAGCCAAGTGGGATTGGGGTACTGATCATTACCTGAAAGTGTGATTCAGATTGGGTGAAAAAATGTGTGCTGAGATTTCAGGAAACTCGTAGTTTTTTGGAAGCTTGGCAACCCCTTTCCATGAAAGTGATTTGCGCTAGTTGCTGCTTAGACCTACATCAATAGGAAACAAACCATAGAGATAGGACTTTGAACTACTTTATTGTGTCAAGTTTCAAAGAGCTAGCACAAACCGTCTTTGATTTCGAGTTCCAACTACATGTATCCATATAGGCGAAAACAGAGTGAAACCTAAAAATTGAAACTGTTACTGCCAACGAACGGTTTAACCTCGAAGAACGAAATTTGGTGAGCCAAGTGGGATTGGGGTACTGATCATTACCTGAAAGTGTCATCATGATTGGGTGAAAAAATGTGTGCTGAGATTTCAGGAAACTCGTAGTTTTTTGGAACCTTGGCAACCCCTTTCCATTAAAGTGATTTGCGCCAGTCTCTGCTTAGGGCTACATCAATAGGAAACAAACCATAGAGATAGAACTTGGAACTACGTTATTGTGTCAAGTTTCAAAGAGCTAGCACAAACCGTCTTTGATTTCGAGTTTTAACTACATGTATCCATATAGGCGAAAACGAAGTGAAACCTAAAAATTGAAACTGTTACTGCCAATGAACGGTTTAACCTAGAAGAACGAAATTTTGTGAGCCAAGTGGGATTGGGGTCCTGATCATTACCTGAAATTGTCATCAAGATTGGGTGTAAAAATGTGTGCTGAGATTTCAGGAAACTCGTAGTTTTTTGGAAGCTTGGCAACCCCTTTCCATGAAAGTGATATGCGCAGGTCTCTGCTTAGGGCTACATCAATAGAAAACCAACCATAGAGATAGAAATTGCAACTACTTTATTGTGTCAAGTTTCAAAGAGCTAGCACAAACCGTGTTTGATTTAGAGTTCCAACTACATATATCCATATAGTTGAAAACAGAATGAAACCTAAAAATTAAAACCATTACTGCCAACGAACGGTTTAACCTAGAAGAACGAAATTTGGTGAGCCAAGTTGGATTGGGGTACTGACCAATATCTGAAAATGTCATCAAGATTGGGTGAAAAAATGTGTGCTGATATTTCAGGAAACTCGTAGTTTTTTGGAAGCTTGGCAACCCCTTTCCATGAAAGTTATTTGGGCAGGTCTCTGCTTAGGGCTACATCAATAGAAAACAAACCATAGAGACAGAACATGGAACTAATTTATTGTGTCATTTCAAAGAGCTAGCAAAAACCGTGTTTGATTTAGAGTTCCAACTACATGTATCCATATAGGAGAAAACAGAGTGAAACCTAAAAATTAAAACTGTTACTGCCAACGAATGGTTTAACCCAGAAGAACGAAATTTGGTGAACCAAGTGGGATTGGGGAACTGATCATTACCTGACAGTGTCATCAAGATTGGGTGAAAAAATGTGTGCTGTGATTCCAGGGAACTCGTTGTTTTTTGGAAGCTTGGTAACCCCTTTCCATGAAAGTGATTTGAGCTACTTTCTGCTTAGGGCTACATCAATAGAAAACAAACCATAGAGATAGAACTTGGAACTACTTTATTGTGTCAAGTTTCAAAGAGCTAGCACAAACCGTGTTGGATTTAGAGTTCCAACTACATGTATCCATATAGGAGAAAACAGAGTGAAAACTAAAAATTAAAACTGTTACTGCCAACGAACGGTTTAACCTAGAAGAACGAAATTTGGTGAGCCAAGTGGGATTGGGGTACTGATCATTACCTGAAAGTCTCATCAAGATTGGGTGAAAAAATGTGTGCTGAGATTTCAGGAAACTCGTAGTTTTTTGGAAGCTTGGCAACCCCTTTCCATGAAAGTGATTTGCGCCAGTCTCTGCTTAGGGCTACATCAATAGGAAACAAACCATAGAGATAGAACTTGGAACTAGTTTATTGTGTCAAGTTTCAAAGAGCTAGCACAAACCGTGTTTGATTTAGAGTTCCAACTACATGTATCCATATAGGGGAAAACAGAGTGAAACCTAAAAATTAAAACTGTTACTGCCAACGAACGGTTTAACCTAGAAGAACGAAATTTGGTGAGCCAAGTGCGATTTGGGTTCTGATCATTACCTGAAATTTTCATCAAGATTGGGTGAAAAAATGTGTGCTGAGATTTCAGGAAACTCGTAGTTTTTTGAAAGCTTGGCAACCCCTTTTCATGAAAGTGATTTGCGCTAGTTGCTGCTTAGACCTACATCAATAGGAAACAAACCATAGAGATAGGACTTTGAACTACTTTATTGTGTCAAGTTTCAAAGAGCTAGCACAAACCGTCTTTGATTTCGAGTTCCAACTACATGTATCCATATAGGCGAAAACAGAGTGAAACCTAAAAATTGAAACTGTTACTGCCAACGAACAGTTTAAACTCGAAGAACGAAATTTGGTGAGCCAAGTGGGATTGGGGTACTGATCATTACCTGAAAGTGTGATTCAGATTGGGTGAAAAAATGTGTGCTGAGATTTCAGGAAACTCGTTGTTTTTGGAACCTTGGCAACCCCTTTCCATGAAAGTGATTTGCGCCAGTCTCTGCTTAGGGCTACATCAATAGGAAACAAACCATAGAGATAGAACTTGGAACTAGTTTATTGTGTCAAGTTTCAAAGAGCTAGCACAAACCGTCTTTGATTTCGAGTTCCAACTACATGTATCCATATAGGCGAAAACGAAGTGAAACCTAAAAATTGAAACTGTTACTGCCAATGAACGGTTTAACCTAGAAGAACGAAATTTTGTGAGCCAAGTGGGATTGGGGTCCTGATCATTACCTGAAATTGTCATCAAGATTGGGTGTAAAAATGTGTGCTGAGATTTCAGGAAACTCGTAGTTTTTTGGAAGCTTGGCAACCCCTTTCCATGAAAGTGATATGCGCAGGTCTCTGCTTAGGGCTACATCAATAGAAAACAAACCATAGAGATAGAAATTGCAACTACTTTATTGTGTCAAGTTTCAAAGAGCTAGCACAAACCGTGTTTGATTTAGAGTTCCAACTACATGTATCCATATAGGTGAAAACAGAATGAAACCTAAAAATTAAAACTGATACTGCCAACGAACGGTTTAACCTAGAAGAACGAAATTTGGTGAGCCAAGTGGGATTGGGGTACTGATCATTACCTGAAAGTGTCATCAAGATTGGGTGAAAAAATGTGTGCTGATATTTCAGGAAACTCGTAGTTTTTTGGAAGCTTGGCAACCGCTTTCCATGAAAGTGATTTGGGCAGGTCTCTGCTTAGGGCTACATCAATAGAAAACAAACCATAGAGACAGAACATGGAACTAATTTATTGTGTCATTTCAAAGAGCTAGCACAAACCGTGTTTGATTTAGAGTTCCAACTGCTTGTATCCATATAGGAGAAAACAGAGTGAAACCTAAAAATTAAAACTGTTACTGCCAACGAATGGTTTAACCCAGAAGAACGAAATTTGGTGAACCAAGTGGGATTGGGGAACTGATCATTACCTGACAGTGTCATCAAGATTGGGTGAAAAAATGTGTGCTGTGATTCCAGGGAACTCGTAGTTTTTTGGAAGCTTGGCAACCCTTTCCATGAAAGTGATTTGCGCCAGTCTTTGCTTAGGGCTACATCAATAGGAAACAAAACATAGAGATAGAACTTGGAACTACTTTATTGTGTCAAGTTTCAGAGAGTTAGCACAAACCGTGTTTGATTTCGATTTCCAACTACATGTATCCATAAGGCGAAAACAGAGTGAAACCTAAAAATTAAAACTGTTACTGCCAACGAACGGTTTAACATAGAAGAACGAAATTTGGTGAGCCAAGTGGGTTTGGCGTACTGATCATTACCTGAAATTTTCATCAAGATTCGGTGAAAAAATGTGTGCTTAGATTTCAGGAAACTCGTAGTTTTTTGGAAGCTTGGCAACCCCTTTCCATGAAAGTGATTTGCGCAGGTCTCTTCTTAGGGCTACATCAATAGAAAACAAACCATAGAGACAGAACTTGGAACTAATTTATTGTGTCATTTCAAAGAGCTAGCACAAACCGTGTTTGATTTAGAGTTCCAACTACATGTATCCATATAGGAGAAAACAGAGTGAAACCTAAAAATTAAAACTGTTACTGCCAACGAATGGTTTAACCCAGAAGAACGAAATTTGGTGAACCAAGTGGGATTGGGGAACTGATCATTACCTGACAGTGTCATCAAGACTGGGTGTAAAAATGTGTGCTGTGATTCCAGGGAACTCGTAGTTTTTTGGAAGCTTGATAAACCCTTTCCATGAAAGTGATTTGAGCTACTTTCTGCTTAGGGCTACATCAATAGAAAACAAACCATAGAGATAGAACTTGGAACTACTTTATTGTGTCAAGTTTCAAAGAGCTAGCACAAACCGTGTTTGATTTAGAGTTCCAAATACATGTATCCATATAGGAGAAAACAGAGTGAAACCTAAATATTTAAACTGTTACTGCCAACGAACGGTTTAACCTAGAAGAACGAAATTTGGTGAGCCAAGTGGGATTGGGGTACTGATCATTACCTGAAAGTGTCATCCAGATTGGGTGAAAAAAATGTGTGCTGAGATTTCAGGAAACTCGTAGTTTTATTGAAGCTTGGCAACCCCTTTCCATGAAAGTGATTTGCGCCAGTCTCTGCTTAGGTCTACATCAATAGGAAACAAAACATAGAGATAGAACTTGGAACTACTTTATTGTGTCAAGTTTCAAAGAGCTAGCACAAACCGTGTTTGATTTAGAGTTCCAACTACATGTATCCATATAGGCAAAAACAGAGTGAAACCTAAAAATTAAAACTGTTACTGCCAATGAAGGGTTTAACCTACTAGAACGAAATTTGGTGAGCCAAGTGGGATTGGGGTACTGATCATTACCTGAAAGTGTCATCAAGATTGGGTGAAAAAATGTGTGCTGAGATTTCAGGAAACTCGTAGTTTTTTGGAAGCTTGGCAACCCCTTTCCATGAAAGTGATTTGCCCAAGTCTCTCCTTAGGGCTATATCAATAGGAAACAAACCAAGGAGATAGAACTTGGATCTACTTCATTGTGTGAAGTTTCAAAGAGCTAGCACAAACCGTGTTTGATTTAGAGTTCCAACTACATGTATCCATATAGGCGAAAACAGAGTGAAACCTAAAAATTGAAACTGTTACTGCCAACGAACGCTTTAACCTAGAAGAACAAAATTTGGTGAGCCAAGTGGGATTGGGGTCCTGATCATTACCTGAAATTGTCATCAAGATTGGGGGTAAAAATGTGTGCTTATATTTCAGGAAACTCGTAGTTTTTTGGAAGCTTGGCAACCCCTTTCTATGAAAGTGATATGCGCAGGTCTCTGGTTAGGGCTACATCAATAGAAAATAAACCATAGAGATAGAAATTGCAACTACTTTATTGTGTCAAGTTTCAAAGATCTAGCACAAACCGTCTTTGATTTCGAGTTCCAACTACATGTATCCATATAGGCGAAAACAGAGTGAAACCTATAAATTAAAACTGATACTGCCAACGAACGGTTTAAACTAGAAGAACGAAATTTGGTGAGCCAAGTTGGATAGGGGTACTGATCATTACCTGAACGTGTGATCCAGATTGGGTGAAAAAATGTGTGCTGAGATTTCAGGAAACTCGTAGTTTTTTGGAAGCTTGGCAACCCCTTTTCATAAAAGTGATTTTCGCCAGTCTCTGCTTAGGGCTACATAAATAGGAAACAAACCATAGAGATAGAACTTGGACCTACGTTATTGTGTGAAGTTTCAAAGAGCTAGCACAAACCGTCTTTGATTTAGAGTTCCAACTACATGTATCCATATAGGCGAAAACAGAGTGAAACATAAAAATTAAAACTGTTACTGCTAACGAACGGTTTTACCTAGAAGAATGAAATTCGGTGAGCCAAGTGGGATTGGGGTACTCTCATTACCTGAAAGTGTCATCAAGATTGGGTGAAAAAATGTGTGCTGAGATTTCAGGAAACTTGTAGTTTTTTGGAAGGTTGGGAACCCCTTTCAATGAAAGTGATTTGCCCCAGTCTCTGCTTAGGGCTACATCAATAGGAAACAAACCATAGAGATAGAACTTGGAACTACTTTATTGTGTCAAGTTTCAAAGAGCTAGCACAAACCGTGTTTGATTTAGAGTTCCAACTACAGGTATCCATATAGGAGAAAACAGAGTGAAACCTTAAAATTAAAACTGTTACTGCCAACGAACGGTTTAACCTAGAAGAACGAAATTTGGTGAGCCAAGTGGGATTGGGGTACTGATCATTACCTGAAAGTGTCATGAAAATTGGGTGAAAAAATATGCGCTGAGATTTCAGGAAACTCGTATTTTTTTGGAAGCTTGGCAACCCCTTTCCAGGAAAGTGATTTGCGCCAGTCTCTCCTTAGGGCTATATCAATAGGAAACAAACCAAATAGATAGAACTTGGAACTACTTCATTGTATCAAGTTTCAAAGAGCTAGCAAAAACCGTGTTTGATTTAGAGTTCCAACTACATGTATCCATATAGGAAAAACACAGTGAAACCTAAAAATTAAAACTGTTATTGCCAACGAACGGTTTAACCTAGAAGAATGAAATTTGTTGAGCCAAGTGGGATTGGGGTACTGATCATTACCTGACAGTGTCATCAAGATTGGGTGAAAAAATGTGTGCTGTGATTTCAGGAAACTCGTAGTTTTTTGGAAGCTTGGCAAACCCTTTCCATGAAAGTGATTTGCGCCACTCTCTGCTCGGGCTACATCAATAGGAAACACACCGTAGAGATAGAACTTGGAACTATTTTTTGTGTCAAGTTTCAAAGAGCTAGCACAAACCATGTTTGATTTAGAGTTCGAACTACATGTATCCATATAGGCGAAAACAGAGTGAAACCTAAAAATTTAAACTGTTACTGCCAACGAACGGTTTAACCTAGAAGAACGAAATTTGTTGAGCCAAGTGGGATTGGGGTACTGATCATTACCTGAAAGTGTCATCAAGATTGGGTGAAAAAATGTGTGCTGTGATTTCAGGAAACTCGTAGTTTTTTGGAAGCTTGGCAACCCCTTTCCAGGAAAGTGATTTGTGCCAGTCTCTCCTTAGGGCTATATCAATTGGAAACAAACCAAATAGATAGAACTTGGAACTACTTCATTGTGTCAAGTTTCAGAGAGTTAGCACAAACCGTGTTTGATTTAGAGTTCCAACTACATGTATCCATATAGGAAAAACACAGTGAAACCTAAAAATTTAAACTGTTATTGCCAACGAACGGTTTAACCTAGAAGAATGAAATTTGTTGAGCCAAGTGGGATTGGGGTACTGATCATTACCTGAAAGTGTCATCAAGATTGGGTGAAAAAATGTGTGCTGTGATTTCAGGAAACTCGTAGTTTTTTGGAAGCTTGCAAACCCTTTCCATGAAAGTGATTTGCGCCACTCTCTGCTTCGGGCTACATCAATAGGAAACGCACCGTAGAGATAGACCTTGGAACTACTTTTTGTGTCAAGTTTCAAAGAGCTAGCACAAACCATGTTTGATTTAGAGTTCGAACTACATGTATCCATATAGGCGAAAACAGAGTGAAACCTAAAAATTAAAACTGTTACTGCCAACGAACGGTTTAAACTAGAAGAACGAAATTTGTTGAGCCAAGTGGGATTGGGGTACTGATCATTACCTGAAAGTGTCATCAAGATTGGGTGAAAAAATGTGTGCTGTGATTTCAGGAAACTCGTAGTTTTTTGGAAGCTTGGCAACACCTTTCCATGAAAGTGATTTGCGCCAGTCTCTGCTTAGGGCTACATCAATAGGAAACAAACCATAGAGATAGAACTTGGAACTACTTTATTGTGTCAAGTTTCAGAGAGTTAGCACAAACCGTGTTTGATTTCGAGTTCCAACTACATGTATCCATAAGGCGAAAACAGAGTGAAACCTAAAAATTAAAACTGTTACTGCCAACGAACGGTTTAACCTAGAAGAACGAAATTTGGTGAGCCAAGTGGGTTTGGCGTACTGATCATTACCTGAAATTTTCATCAAGATTGGGTGAAAAAATGTGTGCTTAGATTTCAGGAAACTCGTAGTTTTTTGGAAGCTTGGCAATCCCTTTCCAGGAAAGTGATTTGCGCCAGTCTCTCCTCAGGGCTATATCAATAGGAAACAAACCAAATAGATAGAACTTGGAACTACTTTATTGTGTCAAGTTTCAAAGAGCTAGCACAAACCGTGTTTGATTTAGAGTTCCAACTACATGTATCCATATAGGAAAAACACAGTGAAACCTAAAAATTAAAACTGTTACTGCCAACGAACGGTTTAACCTAGAAGAACGAAATTTGTTGAGCCAAGTTGGATTGGGGTACTGACCAATACCTGAAAGTGTCATCAAGATTGGGTGAAAAAATGTGTGCTGAGATTTCAGGAAACTCGTAGTTTTTTGGAAGCTTGGCAACCCCTTTCCATGAAAGTGATTTGCGCAGGTCTCTGCTTAGGGCTACATCAATAGAAAACAAACCATAGAGACAGAACTTGGAACTAATTTATTGTGTCATTTCAAAGAGCTAGCACAAACCGTGTTTGATTTAGAGTTCCAACTACATGTATCCATATAGGAGAAAACAGAGTGAAACCTAAAAATTAAAACTGTTACTGCCAACGAATGGTTTAACCCAGAAGAACGAAATTTGGTGAACCAAGTGGGATTGGGGAACTGATCATTACCTGACAGTGTCATCAAGATTGGGTGAAAAATGTGTGCTGTGATTCCAGGGAACTCGTAGTTTTTTGGAAGCTTGATAACCCCTTTCCATGAAAGTGATTTGAGCTACTTTCTGCTTAGGGCTACATCAATAGAAAACAAACCATAGAGATAGAACTTGGAACTACTTTATTGTGTCAAGTTTCAAAGAGCTAGCACAAACCGTGTTTGATTTAGAGTTCCAACTACATGTATCCATATAGGAGAAAACAGAGTGAAACCTAAATATTTAAACTGTTACTGCCAACGAACGGTTTAACCTAGAAGAACGAAATTTGGTGAGCCAAGTGGGATTGGGGTACTGATCATTGCCTGAACGTATCATCCAGATTGGTGAAAAAATGTGTGGTGAGATTTCAGGAAACTCGTAGTTTTATTGAAGCTTGGCAACCCCTTTCCATGAAAGTGATTTGCGCCAGTCTCTGCTTAGGTCTACATCAATAGGAAACAAAACATAGAGATAGAACTTGGAACTACTTTATTGTGTCAAGTTTCAAAGAGCTAGCACAAACCGTGTTTGATTTAGAGTTCCAACTACATGTATCCATATAGGCAAAAACAGAGTGAAACCTAAAAATTAAAACTGTTACTGCCAATGAAGGGTTTAACCTACTAGAACGAAATTTGGTGAGCCAAGTGGGATTGGGGTACTGATCATTACCTGAAAGTGTCATCAAGATTGGGTGAAAAAATGTGTGCTGAGATTTCAGGAAACTCGTAGTTTTTTGGAAGCTTGGCAACCCCTTTCCATGAAAGTGATTTGCCCAAGTCTCTCCTTAGGGCTATATCAATAGGAAACAAACCAAGGAGATAGAACTTGGATCTACTTCATTGTGTGAGTTTCAAAGAGCTAGCACAAACCGTGTTTGATTTAGAGTTCCAACTACATGTATCCATATAGGCGAAAACAGAGTGAAACCTAAAAATTGAAACTGTTACTGCCAACGAACGGTTTAACCTAGAAGAACAAAATTTGGTGAGCCAAGTGGGATTGGGGTCCTGATCATTACCTGAAATTGTCATCAAGATTGGGCGTAAAAATGTGTACTTATATTTCAGCAAACACGTAGTTTTTTGGAAGCTTGGCAACCCATTCTATGAAAGTGATATGCGCAGGTCTCTGGTTAGGGCTACATCAATAGAAAATAAACCATAGAGATAGAAATTGCAACTACTTTATTGTGTCAAGTTTCAAAGAGCTAGCACAAACCATCTTTGATTTCGAGTTCCAACTACATGTATCCATATAGGCGAAAACAGAGTGAAACCTATAAATTAAAACTGTTACTGCCAACGAACGGTTTAAACTAGAAGAACGAAATTTGGTGAGCCAAGTTGGATTGGGGTACTGATCATTACCTGAAAGTGTGATCCAGATTGGGTGAAAAAATGTGTGCTGAGATTTCAGGAAACTCGTAGTTTTTTGGAAGCTTGGCAACCCCTTTTCATGAAAGTGATTTGCGCCAGTCTCTGCTTAGGGCTACATCAATAGGAAACAAACCATAGAGATAGAACTTGGAACTACGTTATTGTGTGAAGTTTCAAAGAGCTAGCACAAACCGTCTTTGATTTAGAGTTCCAACTACATGTATCCATATAGGCGAAAACAGAGTGAAACATAAAAATTAAAACTGTTACTGCTAACGAACGGTTTTACCTAGAAGAATGAAATTCGGTGAGCCAAGTGGGATTGGGGTACTCTCATTACCTGAAAGTGTCATCAAGATTGGGTGAAAAAATGTGTGCTGAGATTTCAGGAAACTCGTAGTTTTTTGGAAGCTTGGCAACCCCTTTCCATGTAAGTGATTTGCGAAAGTCTCTGCTTATGCCTACATCAATAGGAAACAAACCATAGAGACAGAACTAGGAACTACTTTATTGTGTCAAGTTTCAAAGAGCTAGCACAAACCGTGTTGGATTTAGAGTTCCAACTACATGTATGCATATAAGGGAAAACAGAGTTAAACCTAAAAATTAAAACTGTTACTGCCAACGAACGGTTTAACCAAGAAGAACGAAATTTGGTGAGCCAACTGGGATTGGGGTTCTGATCATTACCTGAAAGTGCATTAAAATTGGGTGAAAAAATGTGTGCTGATATTTCAGAAAACTCGTATTTTTTTGGAATCTTGGCAACCCTTTCCATGAAAGTAATTTGCGCCAGTCTGCTTAGGGCTACATCAATAGGAAACAAACCATAGAGATAGAACTTGGAACTACTTTATTGTGTCAAGTTTCAAAGAGCTAGCACAAACCGTTTTTGATTTAGAGTTCCAACTACATGTATCCATATAGGCGAAAACAGAGTGAAACCTAAAAATTAAAACTGTTACTGCCAACGAACGGTTTAACCTAGAAGAACGAAATTTGGTGAGCCAAGTGGGATTGGGGTACTGATCATTACCTGAAATTTTCATCAAGATTGGGTGAAAAAATGTGTGGTGAGATTTCAGGAAACTCGTAGTTTTTTGGAAGCTTGGCAACCCCTTTCCATGAAAGTGATTTGCGCAAGTCTCTCCTTAGGGCTATATCAATAGGAAACAAACCAAGGAGATAGAACTTGGATCTACTTCATTGTGTCAAGTTTCAAATAGCTAGCACATACCGTGTTTGATTTACAGTTCCAACTACATGTATCCATATAGGTGAAAACAGAGTGAAACCTAAAAAATGAAACTGTTACTGCCAACGAACGGTTTAACCTAGAAGAACGAAATTTGGTGAGCCAAGTGGGATTGGGGTCCAGATCATTACCTGAAATTCTCATCAAGATTGGGTGTAAAAATGTGTGCTGAGATTTCAGGAAACTCGTAGTTTTTTGGAATCTTGGCAACCCCTTTCCATGAAAG
Organism: Spermophilus citellus; assembly: GCF_964194105.1. Classification (NCBI taxonomy): domain Eukaryota; kingdom Metazoa; phylum Chordata; class Mammalia; order Rodentia; family Sciuridae; genus Spermophilus; species Spermophilus citellus. Next base: position 23,044,079 of record NC_138196.1, on the reverse strand, counting down.
TGATATGCGCAGGTCTCTGCTTAGGGCTACATCAATAGAAAACAAACCATAGAGATAGAAATTGCAACTACTTTATTGTGTCAAGTTTCAAAGAGCTAGCACAAACGGTGTTGGATTTAGAGTTCCAACTACATGTATCCATATAGGCGAAAACAGAGTGAAACCTAAAAATTAAAACTGTTACTGCCAACGAACGGTTTAAACTAGAAGAACGAAATTTGTTGAGCAAACTGGGATTGGGGTACTGATCATTACCTGAAATTTTCATCAAGATTGGGTGAAAAAATGTGTGCTGAGATTTCAGGAAACTCGTAGTTTTTTGGAAGCTTGGCAACCACTTTCCATGAAAGTGATTTGCGCCAGTCTCTGCTTAGGGCTACATCAATAGGAAACAAACAATAGAGATAGACCTTGGAACTACTTTATTGTGTCAAGTTTAAAAGAGCTAGCACAAACCGTGTTTGATTTAGAGTTCCAAATACAGGTATCCATATAGGCGAAAACAGAGCGAAAACTAAAATTAAAATTGTTACTGCCAATGAACGGTTTAACCTAGAAGAACGAAATTTGTTGAGCCAAGTGGGATTGGGGTACTGATCATTACCTGAAAGTGTCATCAAGATTGGGTGAAAAAATGTGTGGTGAGATTTCAGGAAACAGGTAGTTTTTTGGAATTTTGGCAACCCCTTTCCATGAAAGTGATTTGCGCCAGTCTCTGCTTAGGGCTACATCAATAGGAAACAAACCATAGAGATAGAACTTGGAACTACTTTATTGTGTCAAGTTTCAAAGAGCTAGCACAAACCGTGTTTGATTTAGAGTTCCAACTACATGTATCCATATAGGCGAAATCAGAGTGAACCCTAAAAATTAAAAGTGTTACTGCCAACGAACGGTTTAACCTAGAATAACGAAATTTGGTGAGCCAAGTGGGATTGGGGTACTGATCATTACCTGAAATTATCATCAAGATTGGGTGAAAAAATGTGTGCTGAGATATCAGGAAACTCGTAGTTTTTTGGAAGCTTGGCAACCCCTTTCCATGAAAGTGATTTGCGCCAGTCTCTGCTTAGGGCTACATCAATAGGAAACAAACCATAGAGATAGAACTTGGAACTACTTTATTGTGTCAAGTTTCAAATAGCTAGCACTAACCGTGTTGGATTTAGAGTTCCAACTACATGTATCCATATAGGCGAAAACAGAGTGAAACCTAAAAATTAAAACTGTTACTGCCAACGAACGGTTTAACCTAGAAGAACGAAATTTGGTGAGCCAAGTGGGATTGGGGTAGTGATCATTACCTGAAAGTGTCATCCAGATTGGGTGAAAAAATATGTGCTGAGATTTCAGGGAACTCTTTGTTTTTTGGAAGCTTGGCAACCCATTTCCATTTAAGTGATTTGCGCCAGTCTCTGCTTAGGGCTACATCAATAGGAAACAAACCATAGAGATAGAACTTGGAACTACTTTATTGTCTCAAGTTTCAAAAGCTAGCACTAACCGTGTTTGATTTAGAGTTCCAAATACATGTATCCATATAGGAGAAAACAGAGTGAAACCTAAAAATTAAAACTGTTACTGCCAACGAACGGTTTAACCTAGAAAAACTAAATTTCGTGAGCCATGTGGGATTGGGGTACTTGTCATTGCCTGAAAGTGTCATCCAGATTGGGTGAAAAAATGTGTGCTGAGATTTCAGGAAATTCGTAGTTTTTTGGAAGCTTGGCAACCCCTTTCCATGAAAGTGATTTGCCCAAGTCTCTCCTTAGGGCTATATAAATAGGAAACAAACCAAGGAGATAGAACTTGGATCTACTTCATTGTGTCAAGTTTCAAAGAGCTAGCACAAACCGTGTTTGATTTAGAGTTCCAACTGCATGTATCCATATAGGCGAAAACAGAGTGAAACCTAAAAATTGAAACTGTTACTGCCAATGAACGGCTTAACCTAGAAGAACGAAATTTGGTGAGCCAAGTGGGATTGGGGTCCTGATCATTACCTGAAATTGTCATCAAGATTGGGGGTAAAAATGTGTGCTTATATTTCAGGAAACTCGTAGTTTTTTGGAAGCTTGGCAACCCCTTTTCATGAAAGTGATTTGCGCCAGTCTCTGCTTAGGGCTACATCAATAGGAAACAAACCATAGAGATAGAACTTGGAACTACGTTATTGTGTGAAGTTTCAAAGAGCTAGCACAAACCGTCTTTGATTTAGAGTTCCAACTACATGTATCCATATAGGCGAAAACAGAGTGAAACATAAAAATTAAATCTGTTACTGCTAACGAACGGTTTTACCTAGAAGAATGAAATTCGGTGAGCCAAGTGGGATTGGGGTACTCTCATTACCTGAAAGTGTCATCAAGATTGGGTGAAAAAATGTGTGCTGAGATTTCAGGAAACTCGTAGTTTTTTGGAAGCTTGGCAACCCCTTTCCATGTAAGTGATTTGCGAAAGTCTCTGCTTATGCCTACATCAATAGGAAACAAACCATAGAGACAGAACTAGGAACTACTTTATTGTGTCAAGTTTCAAAGAGCTAGCACAAACCGTGTTGGATTTAGAGTTCCAACTACATGTATGCATATAAGGGAAAACAGAGTTAAACCTAAAAATTAAAACTGTTACTGCCAACGAACGGTTTAACCTAGAAAAACGAAATTTGGTGAGCCAAGTGGGACTGGGGTACTGATCATTACCTGAAATTTTCATCAAGATTGGGTGAAAAATTGTGTGCTGAGATTTCAGGAAACTGGTAGTTTTTTGGAAGCTTGGCAACCCCTTTCCATGAAAGTGATTTGCGCCACTTTCTGCTTAGGGCTACATCAATAGGAAACAAACCATAGAGATAGAACTTGGAACTACTTTATTGTGTCCAGTTTCAAAGAGCTAGCACAAACCGTGTTTGATTGAGAGTTCCAACTACATGTATCCATACAGGCGAAAACAGAGTGAAACCTAAATATTAAAACTGTTACTGCCAACGAACGGTTTAACCAAGAAGAACGAAATTTGGTGAGCCAACTGGGATTTGGGTTCTGATCATTACCTGAAAGTGCATTAAAATTGGGTGAAAAAATGTGTGCTGATATTTCAGGAAACTCGTATTTTTTTGGAATCTAGGCAACCCTTTCCATGAAAGTAATTTGCGCCAGTCTGCTTAGGGCTACATCAATAGGAAACAAACCATAGAGATAGAACTTGGAACTACTTTATTGTGTCAAGTTTCAAAGAGCTAGCACAAACCGTTTTTGATTTAGAGTTCCAACTACATGTATCCATATAGGGGAAAACAGAGTGAAACCTAAAAATTAAAACTGTTACTGCCAACGAATGGTTTAACCTAGAAGAACGAAATTTGGTGAGCCAAGTGGGATTGGGGTACTGATCATTACCTGAAATTTTCATCAAGATTGGGTGAAAAAATGTGTGGTGAGATTTCAGGAAACTCGTAGTTTTTTGGAAGCTTGGCAACCCCTTTCCATGAAAGTGATTTGCGCAAGTCTCTCCTTAGGGCTATATCAATAGGAAACAAACCAAGGAGATAGAACTTGGATCTACTTCATTGTGTCAAGTTTCAAAGAGCTAGCACAAACCGTGTTTGATTTACAGTTCCAACTACATGTATCCATATAGGCGAAAACAGAGTGAAACCTAAAAAATGAAACTGTTACTGCCAACGAACGGTTTAACCTGGAAGAACGAAATTTGGTGAGCCAAGTGGGATTGGGGTCCTGATCATTACCTGAAATTCTCATCAAGATTGGGTGTAAAAATGTGTGCTGAGATTTCAGGAAACTCATAGTTTTTTGGAATCTTGGCAACCCCTTTCCATGAAAGTGATATGCGCAGGTCTCTGCTTAGGGCTACATCAATAGAAAACAAACCATAGAGATAGAAATTGGAACTACTTTATTGTGTCAAGTTTCAAAGAGCTAGCACAAACGGTGTTGGATTTCGAGTTCCAACTACATGTGTCCATATAGGCGAAAACAGAGTGAAACCTAAAAATTAAAACTGTTACTGCCAACGAACGGTTTAAACTAGAAGAACGAAATTTGTTGAGCAAACTGGGATTGGGGTACTGATCATTACCTGAAATTTTCATCAAGATTGGGTGAAAAAATGTGTGCTGAGATTTCAGGAAACTCGTAGTTGTTTGGAAGCTTGGCAACCACTTTCCATGAAAGTGATTTGGGCCAGTCTCTGCTTAGGGCTACATCAATAGGAAACAAACCATAGAGATAGACCTTGGAACTACTTTATTGTGTCAAGTTTCAAAGAGCTAGCACAAACCGTGTTTGATTTAGAGTTCCAAATACAGGTATCCATATAGGCGAAAACAGAGTGAAAACTAAAATTAAAATTGTTACTGCCAACGAACGGTTTAACCTAGAAGAAAGAAATTTGGTGATCCAAGTGGGATTGGGGTAGTGATCATTACCTGAAAGTGTCATCCAGATTGGGTGAAAAAATATGTGCTGAGATTTCAGGAAACTCGTAGTTTTTTGGAAGCTTGGCAACCCCTTTCCATGAAAGTGATTTGTGCCAGTCTCTGCTTAGGGCTACATCAATAGGAAACAAACCGTAGAGATAGAACTTGGAACTACTTTATTGTGTCAGGTTTCAAAGAGCTAGCACAAACCGTGTTTGATTTAGAGTTCCAACTACATGTATCCATATAGGTGAAAACAGAATGAAACCTAAAAATTAAAACTGTTACTGCCAACGAACGGTTTAACCTAGAAATATGAAATTTGGTGAGACAAGTGGGATTGGGGTACTGATCATTACCTGAAAGTGTCTTGAAGATTGGATGAAAAAATGTGTGCTGAGATTTCAGGAAACACGTAGATTTTTGGAAGCTTGGCAACCCCTTTCCATGAAAGTGATTTGCGCCAGTCTCTGCTTAGGGCTACATCAATAGGAAACAAACCATAGAGATAGAACATGGAACTACTTTATTGTTTCAAGTTTCAAAGAGCTAGTACAAACCGTGTTGGATTTAGAGTTCCAACTACATGTATCCATATAGGCGAAAACAGAGTGAAACCTAAAAATTCAACTGTTACTGCCAACGAATGGTTTAACCTAGAAGAACGAAATTTGGTGAGCCAAGTGGGATTGGAGTATTGATTATTACCTGAAATTTTCATCACGATTGGGTGAAAAACTATGTGCTGAGATTTCAGGAAACTCGTAGTTTTTTGGAAGCTTGGCAACCCCTTTCCATGAAAGTGATTTGCGCCAGTAGCTGCTTAGGGCTACATCAATAGGAAACAAAACATAGAGATAGAACTTGGAACTACGTTATTGTGTCAAGTTTCAAAGAGCTAGCACAAACCGTCTTTGATTTAGAGTTCCAACTACATGTATACATATAGGAGAAAACAGAGTGAAACCTAAAAATTAAAACTGTTACTGCCAATGAACGGTTTAACCTAGAAGAATGAAATTTGGTGAGCCAAGTGGGATTGGGGTACTGATCATTACCTGAAAGTGTCATCAAGATTGGGTGAAAAAATGTGTGCTGAGATTTCAGGAAACTCGTAGTTTTTTGGAAGCTTGGCACCCCTTTCCATGAAAGTGATTTGCCCAAGTCTCTGCTTAGGGCTACATCAATAGGAAAAAATCCATAGAGATAGAACTTGGAACTACTTTATTCTGTCATGTTTCAAAGAGCTAGCACAAACCGTGTTGGATTTAGAGTTCCAACTACATGTATCCATATAGGGGAAAACAGAGTGAAACCTAAAAATTAAAACTGTTACTGCCAACGAACGGTTTAACCTAGAAGAACGAAATTTGGTGAGCCAAGTGGGATTTGGGTACTGATCATTACCTGAAAGTGTCATCAAGATTGGGTGAAAAAATGTCTGCTGAGATTTCAGGAAACTCGTAGTTTTTTGGAAGCTTGGCAACCCCTTTCCATGAAAGTGATTTGCGCCAGTCTCTGCTTAGGGCTACATCAATAGGAAACAAACCATAGAGATAGAACTTCGAACTACTTTACTGTGTCAAGTTTCAAAGAGCTAGCACGAACCGTGTTTGATTTAGAGTTCCAACTACATATATCCATATAGGGGAAAACAGAGTGAAACCTAAAAATTAAAACCGTTACTGCCAACGAACGGTTTAACCAAGAAGAACGAAATTTGGTGAGCCAAGTGGGATTGGGGTTCTGATCATTACCTGAAAGTGCATTAAAATTGAGTGAAAAAATGTGTGCTGAGATTTCAGGAAACTCGTATTTTTTTGGAATCTTGGCAACCCTTTCCATGAAAGTGTTTTGCGCCAGTCTGCTTAGGGCTACATCAATAGGAAAAAAACCATAGAGATAGAACTTGGAACTACTTTATTGTGTCAAGTTTCAAAGAGCTAGCACAAACCGTGTTTGATTTAGAGTTCCAACTACATGTATCCATATAGGCGAAAACAGAGTGAAACCTAAAAATTAAAACTGTTACTGCCAATGAACGGTTTAACCTAGAAGAACGAAATTTGGTGAGCCAACTGGGATTGGGGTACTGATCATTACCTGAAATTTTCATCAAGATTGGGTGAAAAAATGTGTGGTGAGATTTCAGGAAACTCGTATTTTTTTGGAATCTTGGCAACCCTTTCCATGAAAGTGTTTTGCGCCAGTCTGCTTAGGGCTACATCAATAGGAAACAAACCATAGAGATAGAACTTGGAACTACTTTATTGTGTCAAGTTTCAAAGAGCTAGCACAAACCGTGTTTGATTTAGAGTTCCAACTACATGTATCCATATAGGCGAAAACAGAGTGAAACCTAAAAATTAAAACTGTTACTGCCAATGAACGGTTTAACCTAGAAGAACGAAATTTGGTGAGCCAACTGGGATTGGGGTACTGATCATTACCTGAAATTTTCATCAAGATTGGGTGAAAAAATGTGTGGTGAGATTTCAGGAAACTCGTAGTTTTTTGGAAGCTTGGCAACCTCTTTCCATGAAAGTGATTTGCGCCAGTCTCTCCTTAGGTCTATATCAATAGGAAACAAACCAAAGAGATAGAACTTGGATCTACTTCATTGTGTCAAGTTTCAAAGAGCTAGCACAAACCGTGTTTGATTTAGAGTTCCAAATACATGTATCCATATAGGCGAAAACAGAGTGAAACCTAAAATTTAAAACTGTTACTGCCAACGAACGGTTTAACCTAGAAGAACGAAATTTGGTGAGCCAAGTGGGATTGGGGGACTGATCATTACCTGAAATTGTCATCAAGATTGGGTGTAAAAATGTGTGCTGAGATTTCAGGAAACTCGTAGTTTTTTGGAAGCTTGGCAACCCCTTTCAATGAAAGTGATATGCGCAGGTCTCTGCTTAGGGCTACATCAATAGAAAACAAACCATAGAGATGGAAATTGCAACTACTTTATTGTGTCAAGTTTCAAAGAGCTAGCACAAACGGTGTTGGATTTAGAGTTCCAACTACATGTATCCATAAACGGGAAAACAAAGTGAAACCTAAAAATTAAAACTGTTACTGCCAATGAATGGTTTAACCTAGAAGAACGAAATTTGGTGAGCCAAGTGGGATTGGGGTACTGATAATTACCTGAAATTATCATCAAGATTGGGTGAAAAAATGTGTGCTGAGATTTCAGGAAACTCGTAGTTTTTTGAAGCTTGGCAACCCCTTTCCAGGAAAGTGATTTGTGCCAGTCTCTCCTTAGGGCTATATCAATAGAAAACAAACCAAATAGATAGAACTTGGAACTACTTCATTGTATCAAGTTTCAAAGAGCTAGCAAAAAACGTGTTTGATTTAGAGTTCCAACTACATGTATCCATATAGGAAAAACACAGTGAAACCTAAAAATTAAAACTGTTACTGCCAACGAACGGTTTAACCTAGAAGAACGAAATTTGTTGAGCCAAGTTGGATTAGGGTACTGACCAATACCTGAAAGTGTCATCAAGATTGGGTGAAAAAATGTGTGCTGAAATTTCAGGAAACTCGTAGTTTTTTGGAAGCTTGCCAACCCCTTTCCATGAAATTGATTTGCGCAGGTCTCTGCTTAGGGCTACATCAATAGAAAACAAACCATAGAGACAGTACTTGGAACTAATTTATTGTGTCATTTCAAAGAGCTAGCAAAAACCGTGTTTGATTTAGAGTTCCAACTACATGTATCCATATAGGACAAAAAAGAGTGAAACCTAAAAATTAAAACTGTTACTGCCAACGAATGGTTTAACCCAGAAGAACGAAATTTGGTGAACCAAGTGGTATTGGGGAACTGATCATTACCTGACAGTGTCATCAAGATTCGGTGAAAAAATGTGTGCTGTGATTCCAGGGAACTCGTAGTTTTTTGGAAGCTTGGTAACCCTATTCCATGGAAGTGATTTGCGCCAGTTTCTGCTTAGGGCTTCATCAATAGGAAACAAACCATAGAGATAGAACTTGGAACTACTTTATTGTGTCAAGTTTCAAAGAGCTAGCACAAACCGTGTTTTATTTAGAGTTCCAACTACATGTATCCATATAGGTGAAAAGAGAATGAAACCTAAAAATTAAAACTGTTACTGCCAACGAACGGTTTAACCTAGAAGAACGAAATTTGGTGAGCCAAGTGGGATTGCGGTACTGATCATTACCTGAAAGTGTTATGAAGATTGGGTGAAAAAATGTGTGCTGATATTTCAGGAAACTCGTAGTTTTTTGGAAGCTTGGCAACCTCTTTCCATGAAAGTGATTTGCGCCAGTCTCTGCTTAGGGCTACATCAATAGGAAACAAACCATAGAGATAGAACTTGGAACTACTTTATTGTGTCAACTTTCAAAGAGCTAGCCCAACCGTGTTTGAATTAGAGTTCCAATTACATGCATCCATATAGGAGAAAACAATGTGAAACCTAAAAATAAACCTGTTACTGTCAACGCACGGGTTAAATAGAAGAACGAAATTTGGTAAGCCAAGTGGGATTGGGGGACTGATCATTACCTGAAATTTTCATCAAGATTGGGTGAAAAAATGTGTGCTGAGATTTCAGGAAACTCGTAGTTTTTTGGAAGCTTGGGAACCGCTTTCAATGAAAGTGATTTGCGCCAGTCTCTGCTTAGGGCTATATCAATAGGAAACAAACCATAGAGATAAAACTTGGAACTAATTTATTGTGTCAAGTTTCAAAAGCTAGCACAAACCGTGTTTGATTTAGAGTTCCAACTACATGTATCCATATAGGAGAAACAGAGTGAAACCTAAAAATTAAAACTGTTCCTGCCAACGAACGGTTTAACCTAGAAGAACGAAATTTGGTGAGCCTAGTGGGATTGGGGTACTGATCATTACCTGAATGTGTCATGAAGATTGGGTGAAAAAATGTGTGCTGAGATTTCAGGAAACTCGTAGTTTTTTGGAAGCTTGGCAACCACTTTCCATGCAAGTGATTTGCGCCAGTCTCTGCTTAGGGCTACATCAATAGGAAACAAACCAATACATGTATCCATACAGGCAAAAACAGAGTGAAACCTAAAAATTAAAACTGTTACTGCCAACGAACGGTTTAACCTAGAAGAACGAAATTTGGTGAGCCAAGTGGGATTGGGGTACTGATCATTACCTGAAATTTTCATCAAGTTTGGGTGAAAAAGTGTGTGTTGAGATTTCAGGAAACTCGTAGTTTTTTGGAAGCTTGGCCACCCCTTTCCATGAAAGTGATTTGCGCAAGTCTCTCCTTAGGGCTATATCAAAAGGAAACAAACCAAGGAGATAGAACTTGGATCTACTTCATTGTGTCAAGTTTCAAAGAGCTAGCACAAACCGTGTTTGATTTAGAGTTCCAACTACATGTATCCATATAGGCGAAAACAGAGTGAAACCTAAAATTTAAAACTGTTACTGCCAACGAACTGTTTAACCTAGAAGAACGAAATTTGGTGAGCCATGTTGGATTGGGGTACTGATCATTACCTGAAATTTTCATCAAGTTTGGTTGAAAAAATGTGTGGTGAGATTTCAGGAAACTCGTAGTTTTTTGGAAGCTTGGCAACCCGTTTCCATGAAAGTGATTTGCACAAGTCTCTCCTTAGGGCTATATCAATAGGAAACAAACCAAGGAGATAGTACTTGGATCTACTTCATTGTGTCAAGTTTCAAAGAGCTAGCAAAAACCGTGTTTGATTTAGAGTTCCAACTACATGTATCCTTATAGGCGAAAACAGAGTGAAACTTAAAAATTGAAACTGTTACTGCCAACGAACGGTTTAACCTAGAAGAACGAAAATTGGTGAGCCAAGTGGGATTGGGGTCCTGATCAATACCTGAAATTGTCATCAAGATTGGGTGTAAAAATGTGTGCTGAGATTTCAGGAAACTCGTGGTTTTTTGGAAGCTTGGCAACCCCTTTCCATGAAAGTGATATGTGCAGGTCACTGCTTAGGGCTACATCAATAGAAAACAAACCATAGAGATAGAAATTGCAACTACTTTATTGTGTCAAGTTTCAAAGAGCTAGCACAAACCATGTTGGATTTAGAGTTCCATCTACAAGTATCCATATAGGTGAAAACACAGTGAAACCTAAAAATTAAAACTGTTACTGCCAACGAACGGTTTAACCTAGAAGAATGAAATTTGGTGAGCCAAGTGGGAATGGGGTACTGATCATTACCTGAAAGTGTCATAAAGATTGGGTGAAAAAATGTGTGCTGAGATTTCAGGAAACTCGTAGTTTTTTGAAAGCTTGGCAACCCCTTTCCATGAAAGTGATTTGCACCAGTCTCTGCTTAGGGCTACATCAATAAGAAACAAAACATAGAGATAGAACTTGGAACTACGTTATTTTGTCAAGTTTCAAAGAGCTAGCAAAAACCGTCTTTGATTTAGAGTTCCAACTACATGTATCCATATAGGAGAAAACAGAGTGAAACCTAAAAATTAAAACTGTGACTGCCAACGAACGGTTTAACCTAGAAGAACGAAATTTGGTGAGCCAAGTGGGATTCGGGTACTGATCATTACCTGAAATTTGCATCAAGATTGGGTGAAAAAATGTGTGCTGAGATTTCAGGAAACTCGTAGTTTTTTGGAAGCTTGGCAACCCCTTTCCATGAAAGTGATTTGCGCCAGTTTCTGCTTAGGGCTACATCAATAGGAAACAAACCATAGAGATAGAACTTGGAACTACTTTATTGTGTCAAGTTTCAAAGAGCTAGCACAAACCGTCTTTGATTTCGAGTTCCAACTACATGTATCCATATAGGCGAAAACAGAGTGAAACCTAAAAATTAAAACTGTTACTGCCAACGAACGGTTTAACCTAGAAGAACGAAATTTGGTGAGCCAAGTGGGATTGGGGTACTGATCATTACCTGAAATTGTCATCAAGATTGGGAGTAAAAATGTGTGCTGAGATTTCAGGAAACTCGTAGTTTTTTGGAAGCTTGGCAACCCCTTTCCATGAAAGTGATATGCGCAGGTCTCTGCTTAGGGCTACATCAATAGAAAACAAACCATAGAGATAGAAATTGCAACTACTTTATTGTGTCAAGTTTCAAAGAGCTAGCGCAAACGGTGTTGGATTTAGAGTTCCAACTACATGTATCCATATAGGCGAAAACAGAGTGACCTAAAAATTAAAACTGTTACTGCCAACGAACGGTTTAAACTAGAAGAACGAAATTTGGTGATCCAAGTTGGATTGGGGTACTGATCATTACCTGAATGTGTGATCCAGATTGGGTGAAAAAATGTGTGCTGAGATTTCAGGAAACTCGTAGTTTTTTGGAAGCTTGGCAACCCCTTTTCATGAAAGTGATTTGCGCCAGTCTCTGCTTAGCGCTACATCAATAGGAAACAAACCATAGAGATAGAACTTGGAACTACGTTATTGTGTGAAGTTTCAAAGAGCTAGCACAAACCAATTTGATTTAGAGTTCCAACTACATGTATCCATATAGGGGAAAACAGAGTGAAACCTAAAAATTAAAACTGTTACTGCCAACGAACGGTTTAACATAGAAGAATGAAATTTGGTGAGCCAAGTGGGATTGGGGTACTGATCATTACCTGAAAGTGTCATCATGATTGGGTGAAAAAAGGGGTGCTGAGATTTCAGGAAACTCGTAGTTTTTTGGAACCTTGGTAACCCCTTTCCATTAAAGTGATTTGCGCCAGTCTCTGCTTAGGGCTACATCAATAGGAAACAAACCATAGAGATAGAACTTGGAACTACGTTATTGTGTGAAGTTTCAAAGAGCTAGCACAAACCGTCTTTGATTTAGAGTTCCAACTACATGTATCCATATAGGCGAAAACAGAGTGAAACCTAAAAATTTAAACTGTTACTGCCAACGAACGGTTTAACCTAGAAGAACGAAATTTGGTGAGCCAAGTGGGAATGGGGTACTGATCATTACCTGAAAGTGTCATCAAGATTGGGTGAAAAAATGTGTGCTGAGATTTCAGGAAACTCGTAGTTTTTTGGAAGCTTGGCAACCCCTTTCCATGAAAGTGATTTGCGCCAGTCTCTGCTTAGGGCTACATCAATAAGAAACAAAACATAGAGATAGAACTTGGAACTACGTTATTGTGTCAAGTTTCAAAGAGCTAGCAAAAACCGTCTTTGATTTAGAGTTCCAACTACATGTATCCATATAGGAGAAAACAGAGTGAAACCTAAAAATTAAAACTGTTACTGCCAACGAAGGGTTTAACCTAGAAGAACGAAATTTAGTGAGCCAAGTGGGATTCAGGTACTGATCATTACCTGAAATTTTCATCAAGATTAGGTGAAAAAATGTGTGCTGAGATTTCAGGAAACTCGTAGTTTTTTGGAAGCTTGGCAACCCCTTTCAATGAAAGTGATTTGCGCCAGTTTCTGCTTAGGGCTACATCAATAGGAAACAAACCATAGAGATAGAACTTGGAACTACTTTATTGTGTCAAGTTTCAAAGAGCTAGCACAAACCGTCTTTGATTTAGAGTTCCAACTACATGTATCCATATAGGCGAAAACAGAGTGAAACCTAAAAATTAAAACTGTTACTGCCAACGAACGGTTTAACCTAGAAGAACGAAATTTGGTGAGCCAAGTGGGATTGGGGTACTGATCATTACCTGAAATTGTCATCAAGATTGGGTGTAAAAATGTGTGCTGAGATTTCAGGAAACTCGTAGTTTTTTGGAAGCTTGTCAACCCCTTTCCATGAAAGTGATATGCCCAGGTCTCTGCTTAGGGCTACATCAATAGAAAATAAACCATAGAGATAGAAATTGCAACTACTTTATTGTGTCAAGTTTCAAAGAGCTAGCACAAACCGTGTTTGATTTAGAGTTCCAACTACATGTATCCATATAGGTGAAAACTGAATGAAACCTAAAAATTAAAACTGATACTGCCAACGAACGGTTTAACCTAGAAGAACAAAATTTGGTGAGCCAAGTTGGATTGGGGTACTGACCAATATCTGAAAGTGTCATCAAGATTGGGTGAAAAAATGTGTGCTGATATTTCAGGAAACTCGTAGTTTTTTGGAAGCTTGGCAACCCCTTTCCATGAAAGTGATTTGGGCAGGTCTCTGCTTAGGGCTACATCAATAGAAAACAAACCATAGAGACAGAACATGGAACTAATTTATTGTGTCATTTCAAAGAGCTAGCACAAACCGTGTTTGATTTAGAGTTCCAACTGCATGTATCCATATAGGAGAAAACAGAGTGAAATCTAAAAATTAAAACTGTTACTGCCAACGAATGGTTTAACCCAGAAGAACGAAATTTGGTGAACCAAGTGGGATTGGGGAACTGATCATTACCTGACAGTGTCATCAAGATTGGGTGAAAAAATGTGTGCTGTGATTCCAGGGAACTCGTAGTTTTTTGGATGCTTGGTAACCCCTTTCCATGAAAGTGATTTGAGCTACTTTCTGCTTAGGGCTACATCAATAGAAAACAAACCATAGAGATAGAACTAGGAACTACTTTATTGTGTCAAGTTTCAAAGAGCTAGCACAAACCGTGTTTTATTTAGAGTTCCAACTACATGTATCCATATAGGGGAAAACAGAGTGAAACCTAAAAATTAAAACTGTTACTGCCAACGAACGGTTTAACCTAGAAGAACGAAATTTGGTGAGCCAAGTGGGATTCGGGTACTGATCATTACCTGAAATTTTCATCAAGATTGGGTGAAAAAATGTGTGCTGAGATTTCAGGAAACTCGTAGTTTTTTGGAAGCTTGGCAACCCCTTTCCATGAAAGTGATTTGCGCCAGTTTCTGCTTAGACCTACATCAATAGGAAACAAACCATAGAGATAGGACTTTGAACTACTTTATTGTGTCAAGTTTCAAAGAGCTAGCACAAACTGTCTTTGATTTCGAGTTCCAAATACATGTATCCATATAGGCGAAAACGGAGTGAAACCTAAAAATTGAAACTGTTACTGCCAACGAACGGTTTAACCTAGAAGAACGAAATTTTGTGAGCCAAGTGGGATTGGGGTACTGATCATTACCTGAAAGTGTGATTCAGATTGGGTGAAAAAATGTGTGCTGAGATTTCAGGAAACTCGTAGTTTTTTGGAAGCTTGGCAACCCCTTTCCATGAAAGTGATTTGCGCTAGTTGCTGCTTAGACCTACATCAATAGGAAACAAACCATAGAGATAGGACTTTGAACTACTTTATTGTGTCAAGTTTCAAAGAGCTAGCACAACCCGTCTTTGATTTCGAGTTCCAACTACATGTATCCATATAGGCGAAAACAGAGTGAAACCTAAAAATTGAAACTGTTACTGCCAACGAACGGTTTAACCTCGAAGAACGAAATTTGGTGAGCCAAGTGGGATTGGGGTACTGATCATTACCTGAAAGTGTCATCATGATTGGGTGAAAAAATGTGTGCTGAGATTTCAGGAAACTCGTAGTTTTTTGGAACCTTGGCAACCCCTTTCCATTAAAGTGATTTGCGCCAGTCTCTGCTTAGGGCTACATCAATAGGAAACAAACCATAGAGATAGAACTTGGAACTACGTTATTGTGTCAAGTTTCAAAGAGCTAGCACAAACCGTCTTTGATTTCGAGTTCCAACTACATGTATCCATATAGGCGAAAACGAAGTGAAACCTAAAAATTGAAACTGTTACTGCCAATGAACGGTTTAACCTAGAAGAACGAAATTTTGTGAGCCAAGTGGGATTGGGGTCCTGATCATTACCTGAAATTGTCATCAAGATTGGGTGTAAAAATGTGTGCTGAGATTTCAGGAAACTCGTAGTTTTTTGGAAGCTTGGCAACCCCTTTCCATGAAAGTGATATGCGCAGGTCTCTGCTTAGGGCTACATCAATAGAAAACCAACCATAGAGATAGAAATTGCAACTACTTTATTGTGTCAAGTTTCAAAGAGCTAGCACAAACCGTGTTTGATTTAGAGTTCCAACTACATATATCCATATAGTTGAAAACAGAATGAAACCTAAAAATTAAAACCATTACTGCCAACGAACGGTTTAACCTAGAAGAACGAAATTTGTTGAGCCAAGTTGGATTGGGGTACTGACCAATATCTGAAAATGTCATCAAGATTGGGTGAAAAAATGTGTGCTGATATTTCAGGAAACTCGTAGTTTTTTGGAAGCTTGGCAACCCCTTTCCATGAAAGTGATTTGGGCAGGTCTCTGCTTAGGGCTACATCAATAGAAAACAAACCATAGAGACAGAACATGGAACTAATTTATTGTGTCATTTCAAAGAGCTAGCAAAAACCGTGTTTGATTTAGAGTTCCAACTACATGTATCCATATAGGAGAAAACAGAGTGAAACCTAAAAATTAAAACTGTTACTGCCAACGAATGGTTTAACCCAGAAGAACGAAATTTGGTGAACCAAGTGGGATTGGGGAACTGATCATTACCTGACAGTGTCATCAAGATTGGGTGAAAAAATGTGTGCTGTGATTCCAGGGAACTCGTTGTTTTTTGGAAGCTTGGCAACCCCTTTCCATGAAAGTGATTTGAGCTACTTTCTGCTTAGGGCTACATCAATAGAAAACAAACCATAGAGATAGAACTTGGAACTACTTTATTGTGTCAAGTTTCAAAGAGCTAGCACAAACCGTGTTGGATTTAGAGTTCCAACTACATGTATCCATATAGGAGAAAACAGAGTGAAAACTAAAAATTAAAACTGTTACTGCCAACGAACGGTTTAACCTAGAAGAACGAAATTTGGTGAGCCAAGTGGGATTGGGGTACTGATCATTACCTGAAAGTCTCATCAAGATTGGGTGAAAAAATGTGTGCTGAGATTTCAGGAAACTCGTAGTTTTTTGGAAGCTTGGCAACCCCTTTCCATGAAAGTGATTTGCGCCAGTCTCTGCTTAGGGCTACATCAATAGGAAACAAACCATAGAGATAGAACTTCGAACTAGTTTATTGTGTCAAGTTTCAAAGAGCTAGCACAAACCGTGTTTGATTTAGAGTTCCAACTACATGTATCCATATAGGGGAAAACAGAGTGAAACCTAAAAATTAAAACTGTTACTGCCAACGAACGGTTTAACCTAGAAGAACGAAATTTGGTGAGCCAAGTGCGATTTGGGTTCTGATCATTACCTGAAATTTTCATCAAGATTGGGTGAAAAAATGTGTGCTGAGATTTCAGGAAACTCGTAGTTTTTTGGAAGCTTGGCAACCCCTTTTCATGAAAGTGATTTGCGCTAGTTGCTGCTTAGACCTACATCAATAGGAAACAAACCATAGATATAGGACTTTGAACTACTTTATTGTGTCAAGTTTCAAAGAGCTAGCACAAACCGTCTTTGATTTCGAGTTCCAACTACATGTATCCATATAGGCGAAAACAGAGTGAAACCTAAAAATTGAAACTGTTACTGCCAACGAACAGTTTAAACTCGAAGAACGAAATTTGGTGAGCCAAGTGGGATTGGGGTACTGATCATTACCTGAAAGTGTGATTCAGATTGGGTGAAAAAATGTGTGCTGAGATTTCAGGAAACTCGTTGTTTTTGGAACCTTGGCAACCCCTTTCCATGAAAGTGATTTGCGCCAGTCTCTGCTTAGGGCTACATCAATAGGAAACAAACCATAGAGATAGAACTTGGAACTAGTTTATTGTGTCAAGTTTCAAAGAGCTAGCACAAACCGTCTTTGATTTCGAGTTCCAACTACATGTATCCATATAGGCGAAAACGAAGTGAAACCTAAAAATTGAAACTGTTACTGCCAATGAACGGTTTAACCTAGAAGAACGAAATTTTGTGAGCCAAGTGGGATTGGGGTCCTGATCATTACCTGAAATTGTCATCAAGATTGGGTGTAAAAATGTGTGCTGAGATTTCAGGAAACTCGTAGTTTTTTGGAAGCTTGGCAACCCCTTTCCATGAAAGTGATATGCGCAGGTCTCTGCTTAGGGCTACATCAATAGAAAACAAACCATAGAGATAGAAATTGGAACTACTTTATTGTGTCAAGTTTCAAAGAGCTAGCACAAACCGTGTTTGATTTAGAGTTCCAACTACATGTATCCATATAGGTGAAAAGAGAATGAAACCTAAAAATTAAAACTGATACTGCCAACGAACGGTTTAACCTAGAAGAACGAAATTTGGTGAGCCAAGTGGGATTGGGGTACTGATCATTACCTGAAAGTGTCATCAAGATTGGGTGAAAAAATGTGTGCTGATATTTCAGGAAACTCGTAGTTTTTTGGAAGCTTGGCAACCGCTTTCCATGAAAGTGATTTGGGCAGGTCTCTGCTTAGGGCTACATCAATAGAAAACAAACCATAGAGACAGAACATGGAACTAATTTATTGTGTCATTTCAAAGAGCTAGCACAAACCGTGTTTGATTTAGAGTTCCAACTGCTTGTATCCATATAGGAGAAAACAGAGTGAAACCTAAAAATTAAAACTGTTACTGCCAACGAATGGTTTAACCCAGAAGAACGAAATTTGGTGAACCAAGTGGGATTGGGGAACTGATCATTACCTGACAGTGTCATCAAGATTGGGTGAAAAAATGTGTGCTGTGATTCCAGGGAACTCGTAGTTTTTTGGAAGCTTGGTAACCCCTTTCCATGAAAGTGATTTGAGCTACTTTCTGCTTAGGGCTACATCAATAGAAAACAAACCATAGAGATAGAACTTGGAACTACTTTATTGTGTCAAGTTTCAAAGAGCTACCACAAACCGTGTTGGATTAGGGTTCCAACTACATGTATCCATATAGGAGAAAACAGAGTGAAAACTAAAAATTAAAACTGTTACTGCCAACGAACGGTTTAACCTAGAAGAACGAAATATGTTGAGCCAAGTGGGATTGGGGTACTGATCATTACCTGAAAGTGTCATCAAGATTGGGTGAAAAAATGTGTGCTGAGATTTCAGGAAACTCGTAGTTTTTTGGAAGCTTGGCAACCCCTTTCCATGAAAGTGATTTGCGCCAGTCTCTGCTTGGGGCTACATCAATAGGAAACAAAACATAGAGATAGAACTTGGAACTACGTTATTGTGTCATGTTTCGAAGAGCTAGCACAAACTGTGTTTGATTTAGAGTTCCAACTACATGTATCCATATATGCGAAAACAGAGTGAAACCTAAAAATTAAAACTGTTACCGCCAATGAACGGTTTAACCTAGAAGAATGAAACTTGGTGAGCCAAGTGGGATTGGGGTACTGATCATTACCTGAAAGTGTCACCAAGATTGGGTGAAAAAATGTGTGCTGAGATTTCAGGAAACTCGTAGTTTTTTGGAAGCTTGGCAATCCCTTTCCATGAAAGTGATTTGCGCCAGTCTCTGCTTAGGGCTACATCAATAGGAAACAAACCATAGAGATAGAACTTGGAACTAGTTTATTGTGTCAAGTTTCAAAGAGCTAGCACAAACCGTGTTTGATTTAGAGTTCCAACTACATGTATCCATATAGGGGAAAACAGAGTGAAACCTAAAAATTAAAACTGTTACTGCCAACGAATGGTTTAACCTAGAAGAACGAAATTTGGTGAGCCAAGTGGGATTCGGGTACTGATCATTACCTGAAATTTTCATCAAGATTGGGTGAAAAAATGTGTGCTGAGATTTCAGGAAACTCGTAGTTTTTTGGAAGCTTGGCAACCCCTTTCCATGAAAGTGATTTGCGCCAGTTTCTGCTTAGACGTACATCAATAGGAAACAAACCATAGAGATAGGACTTTGAACTACTTTATTGTGTCAAGTTTCAAAGAGCTAGCACAAACCGTCTTTGATTTCGAGTTCCAAATACATGTATCCATATAGGCGAAAACGGAGTGAAACCTAAAAATTGAAACTGTTACTGCCAACGAACGGTTTAACCTAGAAGAACGAAATTTTGTGAGCCAAGTGGGATTGGGGTCCTGATCATTACCTGAAATTGTCATCAAGATTGGGTGTAAAAATGTGTGCTGAGACTTCAGGAAACTCGTAGTTTTTTGGAAGCTTGGCAACCCCTTTCCATGAAAGTGATATGCGCAGGTCTCTGCTTAGGGCTACATCAATAGAAAACAAACCATAGAGATAGAAATTGCAACTACTTTATTGTGTCAAGTTTCAAAGAGCTAGCACAAACCGTGTTTGATTTAGAGTGCCAACTACATGTATCCATATAGGTGAAAACAGAATGAAACCTAAAAATTAAAACTGTTACTGCCAACGAACGGTTTAACCTAGAAGAACGAAATTTGGTGAGCCAAGTGGGATTGGGGTACTGATCATTACTTGAAAGTGTCATGAAAATTGGGTGAAAAAATGTGTGCTGAGACTTCAGGAAACTCGTAGTTTTTTGGAAGCTTGGCAACCCCTTTCCATGAAAGTGATTTGCGCCAGTCTCTGCTTAGGGCTACATCAATAGGAAACAAACCATAGAGATAGAACTTGGAACTACTTTATTGTGTCAAGTTTCAAAGAGCTAGCACAAACCGTCTTTGATTTAGAGTTCCAACTACATGTATCCATATAGGCGAAAACAAAGTGAAAACTAAAATTAAAACTGTTACTGCCAACGAACGGTTTAACCTAGAAGAACAAAATTTGTTGAGCAAAGTGGGATTGGGGTACTGAACATTACCTGAAAGTGTCATCAAGATTGGGGGAAAAAATTTGTGCTGAGATTTCAGGAAATTCGTAGTTTTTTGGAAGCTTGGCAACCCCTTTCCAGGAAAGTGATTTGCGCCAGTCTCTCCTTAGGGCTATATCAATAGGAAATAAACCAAATAGATAGAACTTGGAACTACTTCATTGTATCAAGTTTCAAAGAGCTACCAAAAAATGTGTTTGATTTAGAGTTCCAACTACATGTATCCATACAGGAGAAAACAGAGTGAAACCTAAAAATTAAAACTGTTACTGCCAACGAAAGGTTTAACCTAGAAGAACGAAATTTGGTGAGCCAAGTTGGATTGGGGTACTGACCAATACCTGAAAGTGTCATCAAGATTGGGTGAAAAAATGTGTGCTGATATTTCTGGAAACTCGTAGTTTTTTGGAAGCTTGGCAACCCCTTTCCATGAAAGTGATTTGCGCAGGTCTCTGCTTAGGGCTACATCAATAGAAAACAAACCATAGAGACAGAACATGGAACTAATTTATTGTGTCATTTCAAAGAGCTAGCACAAACCTTGTTTAATTTAGAGTTCCAACTATATGTATCCATATAGGAGAAAACAGAGTGAAACCTAAAAATTAAAACTGTTACTGCCAACGAATGGTTTAACCCAGAAGAACGAAATTTGGTGAACCAAGTGGGATTGGGGAACTGATCATTACTTTCAGTGTCATCAAGATTGGGTGAAAAAATGTGTGCTGAGATTCCAGGGAAGTCGTAGTTTTTTGGAAGGTTGGTAACCCCTTTCCATGAAAGTGATTTGAGCTACTTTCTGCTTAGGGCTACATCAATAGAAAACAAACCATAGAGATAGAACTTGGAACTACTTTATTGTGTCAAGGTTCAAAGAGCTAGCACAAACCGTGTTGGATTTAGAGTTCCAACTACATGTATCCATATAGGAGAAAACAGAGTGAAAACTAAAAATTAAAACTGTTACTGCCAACGAACGGTTTAACCTAGAAGAACGAAATTTGGTGAGCCAAGTGAGATTGGGGTACTGATCATTACCTGAAAGTGTCATCAAGATTGGGTGAAAAAATGTGTGCTGAGATTTCAGGAAACTCGTAGTTTTTTGGAAGCTTGGCAACCCCTTTCCATGAAAGTGATTTGCGCCAGTCTCTGCTTAGGGCTACATCAATAGGAAACAAACCATAGAGATAGAACTTGGAACTAGTTTATTGTGTCAAGTTTCAAAGAGCTAGCACAAACCGTGTTTGATTTAGAGTTCCAACTACATATATCCATATAGGGGAAAACAGAGTGAAACCTAAAAATTAAAACTGTTACTGCCAACGAACGGTTTAACCTAGAAGAACGAAATTTGGTGAGCCAAGTGGGATTCGGGTACTGATCATTACCTGAAATTTTCATCAAGATTGGGTGAGAAAATATGTGCTGAGATTTCAGGAAACTCGTAGTTTTTTGGAAGCTTGGCAACCCCTTTCCATGAAAGTGATTTGGGCCAGTCTCTGCTTAGGGCTACATCAATAGAAAACAAACCATAGAGATAGATATTGCAACTACTTTATTGTGTCAAGTTTCAAAGAGCTAGCACAAACCGTCTTTGATTTAGAGTTCCAACTACATGTATCCATATAGGCGAAAACAGAGTGAAACCTAAAAATTAAAACTGTTACTGCCAACGAACGGTTTAACCTAGAAGAACGAAATTTGGTGAGCCAAGTGGGATTGGGGTACTGATCATTACATGAAAGCATCATCAAAATTGTGAGAAAAAATGTGTGCTGAGATTTCAGGAAACTCGTAGTTTTTTGGAAGCTTGGCAACCCCTTTCCATGAAAGTGATTTGCGCCAGTCTCTGCTTAGGGCTACATCAATAGGAAACAAACCATAGAGATAGAACTTGGAACTACTTTATTGTGTCATGTTTTAAAGAGCTAGCACAAACCGTGTTTGATTGAGAGTTCCAACTACATGTATCCATAAGGCGAAAACAGAGTGAAACCTAAAAATTAAAACTGTTACTGCCAACGAACGGTTTAACCAAGAAGAACGAAATTTGGTGAGCCAACTGGGATTGGGGTTCTGATCATTACCTGAAAGTGCATTAAAATTGGGTGAAAAATGTGTGCTGAGATTTCAGGAAACTCGTATTTTTTTGGAATCTTGGCAACCCTTTCCATGAAAGTGATTTGCGCCAATCTGCTTAGGGCTACATCAATAGGAAACAAACCATAGAGATAGAAATTGGAACTACTTTATTGTGTCACGTTTCAAAGAGCTAGCACAAACCGTGTTTGATTTAGAGTTCCAACTACATGTATCCATGTAGGCGAAAACAGAGTGTAACATAAAAATTGAAACTGTTACTGCCAACGAACGGTTTAACCTAGAAGAACGAAATTTGGTGAGCCAAGTGGGATTGGGGTCCTGATCATTACCTGAAATTGTCATCAAGATTGGGTGTAAAAATGTGTGCTGAGATTTCAGGAAACTCATAGTTTTTTGGAAGCTTGGCAACCCCTTTCCATGAAAGTGATATGCGCAGGTCTCTGCTTAGGGCTACATCAGTAGAAAACAATCCATAGAGATAGAAATTGCAACTACTTTATTGTGTCAAGTTTCAAAGAGCTTGCACAAACGATGTTGGATTTAGAGTTCCAACTACACGTATCCATATAGGCGAAAACAGAGTGAAACCTAAAAATTAAAACTGTTACTGCCAACGAACGGTTTAAACTAGAAGAAAGAAATTTGGTGAGCCAAGTGGGATTGGGGTACTGATCATTACCTGAAAGTGTGATCCAGATTGGGTGAAAAAATGTGTGCTGAGATTTCAGGAAACTCGTAGTTTTTTGGAAAATTGGCAACCACTTTCCATGAAAGTGATTTTCGCCAGTCTCTGCTTAGGGCTACATCAATAGGAAACAAACCATAGAGATAGAACTTGGAACTACGTTATTGTGTGAAGTTTCAAAGAGCTAGCACAAACAGTCTTTGATTTAGAGTTCCAACTACATGTATCCATATAGGCGAAAACAGAGTGAAACCTAAAAATTAAAACTGTTACTGCCAACGAACGGTTTAACCTAGAAGAACGAAATTTGGTGAGCCCAGTGGGATTGGGGTACTGATCATTACCTGAAATTTTCATCAAGATTGGGTGAAAAAATGTGTGCTGAGATTTCAGGAAACTCGTAGTTTTTGGGAAGCTTGGCAACCCCTTTCCATAAAAGTGATTTGCGCCAGTCTCTGCTTAGCGCTATATCAATAGGAAAGAAACCATAGAGATAGAACTTGGAACTACTTTATTCTGTCAAGTTTCAAAGAGCTAGCACTAACCGTGTTGGATTTAGAGTTCCAACTACATGTATCCATATAGGCGAAAACAGAGTGAAACTTAAAAATTAAAACTGTTACTGCCAACGAACGGTTTAACCTAGAAGAACGAAATTTGGTGAATCAAGTGGGATTGGGGTCCTGATCATTACCTGAAAGTGTCATCAAGATTGGGTGAAAAAATGTGTGCTGAGATTTCAGGAAACTCGTAGTTTTTTGGAAGCTTGGCAACTTCTTTCCATGTAAGTGATTGCGCCAGTCTCTGCTTAGGACTACATCAATAGGAAACAAACCATAGAGATAGAACTTGGAACTACTTTATTGTGTCAAGTTTCAGAGAGTTAGCACAAACCGTGTTTGATTTAGAGTTCCAACTACATGTATCCATAAGGCGAAAACAGAGTGAAACCTAAAAATTAAAACTGTTACTGCCAACGAACGGTTTAACCTAGAAGAACGAAATTTGGTGAGCCAAGTGGGATTGGGGTACTGATCATTACCTGAAAGTGTTATGAAAATTGGTTGAAAAAATGTGTGCTGAGATTTCAGGAAACTCGTAGTTTTTTGGAAGCTTGGCAACCCCTTTCCATGAAAGTGATTTGCGCCAGTCTCTGCTTAGGGCTACATCAATAGGAAACAAACCATAGAGATAGAACTTGGAACTACTTTATTGTGTCAAGTTTCAAAGAGCTAGCCCAAACCTTCTTTGATTTAGAGTTCCAACTACATGCATCCATATAGGCGAAAACAGAGTGAAACCTAAAAATTAAAACTGTTACTGCCAACGAACGGTTTAACCTAGAAGAACGAAATTTGTTGAGCCAAGTGGGATTGGGGTACTGAACATTACCTGAAAGTGTCATCAAGATTGGGGGAAAAAATTTGTGCTGATATTTCAGGAAACTCGTAGTTTTTTGGAAGCTTGGCAACCCCTTTCCATGAAAGTGATTTGTGCCAGTCTCTGCTTAGGGCTAAATCATTAGGAAACAAACCATAGAGATAGAACTTGGAACTACTTTATTGGGTCAAGTTTCAAAGAGCTAGCAAAACCGTGTTTGATTTAGAGTTCCAATTACATGTATCCATATAGGAGAAAACAGAGTGAAACCTAAAATTTAAAACTGTTATTATCAACGAACGGTTTAACCTAGAAGAACGAAATTTGGTGAGCCAAGTGGGATTGGGGTACTGATCATTACCTGAAAGTGTCATCAAGATTGGGTGAAAAAACGTGTGCTGAGATTTCAGGAAACTCGTAGTTTTTTAGAAGCTTGGCAACCCCTTTCCATGAAAGTGATTTGCGCCTGTGTCTCTTAGGGCTACATCAATAGGAAACAAACCATCGAGATAGAACTTGGAACTACTTTATTGTGTCAAGTTTCAAAGAGCTAGCGCAAACCGTGTTTGATTTAGAGTTCCAAATACATGTATCCATACAGGAGAAAACAGAGTGAAACCTAAAAATTAAAACTGTTACTGCCAACGAACGGTTTAAATAGAGGAACGATTTTGGTGAGTCAATTGGGATTGGGGAACTGATCATTACCTGATAGTGTCATCAAGATTGGGTGAAAAAATGTATGCTGTGATTTCAGGAAACTCATAGTTTTTTGGAAGCTTGGCAACCCCTTTCCATGAAAGTGATTTGCGCCACTCTCTGCTTAATGCTACATCAATAAGAAACAAACCGTTGAGATAGAACTTGAAACTACTTTATTGTGTCAAGTTTCCTAGAGCTAGCACAAACCGTGTTTGATTTAGAGTTCCAACTACATGTATCCATATAGGTGAAAACAGAATGAAACCTAAAAATTAAAACTGTTACTGCCAACGAACGGTTTAACCTAGAAGAACGAAATTTGGTGAGCCAAGTGGGATTCGAGTACTGATCATTACCTGAAAATGTCATGAATTTTGGGTGAAAAAATGTGTGGTGAGATTTCAGGAAACTCGTAGTTTTTTGGAAGCTTGGCAACCCCTTTCCATGAAAGTGATTTGCGAAAGTCTCTCCTTAGGGCTATATCAATAGGAAACAATCCAAGGAGATAGAACTTGGATCTACTTCATTGTGTCAAGTTTCAAAGAGCTAGCACAAACCGTGTTTGATTTAGAGTTCCAACTACATGTATCCATATAGGCGAAAACAGAGTGTAACATAAAAATTGAAACTGTTACTGCCAACGAACGGTTTAACCTAGAAGAACGAAATTTGGTGAGCCAAGTGGGATTGGGGTCCTGATCATTACCTGAAATTGTCATCAAGATTGGGTGTAAAAATGTGTGCTGAGATTTCAGGAAACTCGTAGTTTTTTGGAAGCTTGGCAACCCCTTTCCATGAAAGTGATATGCGCAGGTCTCTGCTTAGGGCTACATCAATAGAAAACAAACCATAGAGATAGAAATTGCAACTACTTTATTGTGTCAAGTTTCAAAGAGCTTGCACAAACGGTGTTGGATTTAGAGTTCCAACTACACGTATCCATATAGGCGAAAACAGAGTGAAACCTAAAAATTAAAACTGTTACTGCCAACGAACGGTTTAAACTAGAAGAAAGAAATTTGGTGAGCCAAGTGGGATTGGGGTACTGATCATTACCTGAAAGTGTGATCCAGATTGGGTGAAAAAATGTGTGCTGAGATTTCAGGAAACTCGTAGTTTTTTGGAAGCTTGGCAACCACTTTCCATGAAAGTGATTGGCGCCACTCTCTGCTTAGGGCTACATCAATAGGAAACAAACCATAGAGATAGAACTTGGAACTACGTTATTGTGTGAAGTTTCAAAGAGCTAGCACAAACAGTCTTTGATTTAGAGTTCCAACTACATGTATCCATATAGGCGAAAACAGAGTGAAACCTAAAAATTAAAACTGTTACTGCCAACGAACGGTTTAACCTAGAAGAACGAAATTTGGTGAGCCCAGTGGGATTGGGGTACTGATCATTACCTGAAATTTTCATCAAGATTGGGTGAAAAAATGTGTGCTGAGATTTCAGGAAACTCGTAGTTTTTTGGAAGCTTGGCAACCCATTTCCATAAAAGTGATTTGCGCCAGTCTCTGCTTAGCGCTACATCAATAGGAAAGAAACCATAGAGATAGAACTTGGAACTACTTTATTGTGTCAACTTTCAAAGAGGTAGCACAAACGGTGTTGGATTTAGAGTTCCAACTACAGGTATCCATATAGGCGAAAACAGAGTGAAACCTAAAAATTAAAACTGATACTGCCAACGAACGGTTTAAACTAGAAGAACGAAATTTGGTGAGCCAAGTTGGATTGGGGTTCTGATCATTACCTGAAAGTGTGATCCAGATTGGGTGAAAACATGTGTGCTGAGATTTCAGGAAACTCGTAGTTTTTTGGAAGCTTGGCAACCACTTTTCATGAAAGTGATTTGCGCCAGTCTCTGCTTAGGGCTACATCAATAGGAAACAAACCACAGAGATAGAACTTGAAACTATGTTATTGTGTGAAGTTTCAAAGAGCTAGCACAAACCGTCTTTGATTTAGAGTTCCAACTACATGTATCCATATAGGCGAAAACAGAGTGAAACCTAAAAATTAAAACTGTTACTGCCAACGAACGGTTTAACCTAGAAGAATGAAATTGGCTGAGCCAAGTGGGATTGGGGTACTGATCATTTCCTGAAAGTGTCATGAAGATTGGGTGAAAAAATGTGTGCTGAGATTTCAGGAAACTCGTAGTTTTTTGGAAGCTTGGCAACCCCTTTCCATGAAAGTGATTGGCGCCAGTCTCTGCTTGGGGCTACATCAATAGGAAACAAACCATAGAGATAGAACTTGGAACTACTTTATTGTGTCAAGTTTCAAAGAGCTAGCACAAACCGTGTTGGATTTAGAGTTCCAACTACATGTATCCATATAGGCGAAAACAGAGTGAAACCTAAAAATTAAAACAGTTACTGGCAACGAACGGTTTAACCTAGAAGAACGAAATTTGGTGAGCCAAGTGGGATAGGCGTACTGATCATTACCTGAAAGTGTCATCAAGGTTGGGTGAAAAAACTGTGTGCTGAGATTTCAGGAAACTCGTAGTTTTTTGGAAGCTTGGCAACCCCTTTCCATGAAAGTGATTCGCGCCAGTCTCTGCTTAGGGCTACATCAATAGGAAACAAACCATAGAGATAGAACTTGGAACTACTTTATTGTGTCATGTTTCAAAGAGCTAGCACAAACCGTGTTTGATTGAGAGTTCCAAATACATGTATCCATACAGGCGAAAACAGAGTGAAACCTAAAAATTAAAACTGTTACTGCCAACGAACGGTTTAACCAAGAAGAACGAAATTTGGTGAGCCAACTGGGATTGGGGTTCTGATCATTACCTGAAAGTGCATTAAACTTGGGTGAAAAAATGTGTGCTGAGATTTCAGGAAACTCGTATTTTTTTGGGAGCTTGGCAACCCCTTACCATGTAAGTGATTTGCGCCAGTCTCTGCTTAGGGCTACATCATTAGGAAACAAACCATAGAGATAGAAATTGCAACTACTTTATTGTGTCAAGTTTCAAAGAGCTAGCACAAACGGTGTTGGATTTAGAGTTCCAACTACATGTATCCATATAGGCGAAAACAGAGTGAAACCTAAAAATTAAAACTGTTACTGCCAATGAACGGTTTAACCTAGAAGAACGAAATTTGGTGAGCCCAGTGGGATTGGGGTACTGATCATTACCTGAAATTTTCATCAAGATTGGGTGAAAAAATATGTGCTGAGATTTCAGGAAACTCGTAGTTTTTTGGAAGCTTGGCAACCCCTTTCCATGAAAGTGATTTGCGCCAGTCTCTGCTTAGGGCTATATCAATAGGAAACAAACCATAGAGATAGAACTTGGAACTACTTTATTGTGTCAAGTTTCAAAGAGCTAGCACAAACCGTGTTTGATTTAGAGTTCCAAATACAGGTATCCATATAGGCGAAAACAGAGTGAAAACTAAAATTTAAACTGTTACTGACAACGAACGGTTTAACCTAGAAGAACGAAATTTGTTGAGTCAAGTGGGATTGGGGTACTGATCATTACCTGAAAGTGTCATCAAGATTGGGTGAAAAAATGTGTGGTGAGATTTCAGGAAACTCATAGTTTTTTGGAAGCTTGGCAACCCCTTTCCATGAAAGTGATTTGCGCCAGTCTCTGCTTAGGGCTACATCAATAGGAAACAAACCATAGTGATAGAACTTGGAACTACTTTATTGTGTCAAGTTTCAAAGAGCTAGCACAAACCGTGTTTGATTTAGAGTTCCAACTACATCTATCCATATAGGCGAAATCAGAGTGAAACCTAAAAATTAAAACTGTTACTGCCAACAAACGGTTTAACCTAGAAGAACGAAACTTGGTGAGCCAAGTGGGATTGGGGTACTGATCATTACCTGAAAGTGTCATCAAGATTGGGTGAAAAAATGTGTGCTGAGATTTCAGGAAACTCGTAGTTTTTTGGAAGCTTGGCAACCCCTTTCCATGAAAGTGATTTGCGCCAGTCTCTGCTTAGGGCTACATCAATAGGAAACAAACCATAGAGATAGAAATTGGAACTACTTTATTGTGTCAAGTTTCAAAGAGCTAGCACAAACCGTCTTTGATTTAGAGTTCCAACTACATGTATCCATATAGGAGAAAACAGAGTGAAACCTAAAAATTTAAACTGTTACTGCCAACGAACGGTTTAACCTAGAAGAACGAAATTTGGTGAGCCCAGTGGGATTGGGGTACTGATCATTACCTGAAATTTTCATCAAGATTGGGTGAAAAAATGTGTGCTGAGATTTCAGGAAACTCGTAGTTTTTTGTAAGCTTGGCAACCCCTTTCCATGAAACTAATTTGCTCCAGTCTCTGCTTAGGGCTACATCAATAGGAAACAAACCATAGAGATAGAACTTGGAACTACTTTATTCTGTCAAGTTTCAAAGAGCTAGCACAAACCGTGTTTGATTGAGAGTTCCAACTACATGTATCCATACAGGCGAAAACAGAGTGAAACCTTAAAATTAAAACTGTTACTGCCAACGAACGGTTTAACCAAGAAGAACGAAATTTGCTGAGCCAACTGGGATTGGGGTTCTGATCATTACCTGAAAGTGCATTAAAATTGGGTGAAAAAATGTGTGCTGAGATTTCAGGAAACTCGTATATTTTGGAATTTTGGCAACCCTTTCCATGAAAGTGATTTGCGCCAGTCTGCTTAGGGCTACATCAATAGGAAACAAACCATAGAGATTTAACTTGGAACTACTTTATTGTGTCAAGTTTCAAAGAGCTAGCACAAACCGTGTTTAATTTAGAGTTCCAACTACATGTATCCATATAGGCGAAAACAGAGTGAAACCTAAAATTTAAAACTGTTACTGCCAACGAACGGTTTAACCTAGAAGAATGAAATTTGTTGAGCCAAGTGGGATTGGGGTACTGATCATTACCTGAAATTTTCATCAAGTTTGGGTGAAAAAATGTGTGGTGAGATTTCAGGAAACTCGTAGTTTTTTGGAAGCTTGGCAACCCCTTTCCATGAAAGTGATTTGCGCAAGTCTCTCCTTAGGGCTATATCAATAGGAAACAAACCAAGGAGATAGAACTTGGATCTACTTCATTGTGTCAAGTTTCAAAGAGCTAGCACAAACCGTGTTTGATTTAGAGTTCCAACTACATGTATCCATATAGGCGAAAACAGAGTGAAACCTAAAAATTGAAACTGTTACTGCCAACGAACGGTTTAACCTAGAAGAACGAAATTTGGTGAGCCAAGTGGGATTGGGGTCCTGATCATTACCTGAAATTGTCATCAAGATTGGGTGTAAAAATGTGTGCTGAGATTTCAGGAAACTCGTAGTTTTTTGGAAGCTTGGCAACCCATTTCCATGAAAGTGATATGCGCAGGTCTCTGCTTAGGGCTACATCAATAGAAAACAAACCATAGAGATAGAAATTGCAACTACTTTATTGTGTCAAGTTTCAAAGAGCTAGCACAAACGGTGTTGGATTTAGAGTTCCAACTACATGTATCCATATAGGCGAAAACAGAGTGAAACCTAAAAATTTAAACTGTTACTGCCAACGAACGGTTTAAACTAGAAGAACGAAATTTGGTGAGCCAAGTGGGATTGGGGTACTGATCATTACCTGAAAGTGTGATCCAGATTGGGTGAAAAAATGTGTGCTGAGATTTCAGGAAACTCGTAGTTTTTTGGAAGCTTGGCAACCACTTTCCATGAAAGTGATTTGCGCCAGTCTCTGCTTAGGGCTACATCAATAGGAAACAAACCCTAGAGATAGAACTTGGAACTACGTTATTGTGTGAAGTTTCAAAGAGCTAGCACAAACAGTCTTTGATTTAGAGTTCCAACTACATGTATCCATATAGGCGAAAACAGAGTGAAACCTAAAAATTAAAACTGTTACTGCCAATGAACGGTTTAACCTAGAAGAACGAAATTTGGTGTGCCCAGTGGGATTGGGGTACTGATCATTACCTGAAATTTTCGTCAAGATTGGGTGAAAAAATGTGTGCTGAGATTTCAGGAAACTCGTAGTTTTTTGGAAGCTTGGCAACCCCTTTCCATGAAAGTAATTTGCGCCAGTCTCTGCTTAGGGCTACATCAATAGGAAACAAACCATAGAGATAGAACTTGGAACTACTTTATTGTGTCAAGTTTCAAAGAGCTAGCACAAACCGTCTTTGATTTAGAGTTCCAACTACATGTATCCATATAGGAGAAAACAGAGTGAAACCTAAAAATTAAAACTGTTACTGCCAACGAACGGTTGAACCTAGAAGAACGAAATTTGGTGAGCCAAGTGGGATTGGGGTACTGATCATTACCTGAAAGTGTGATCCAGATTGGGTGAAAAAATGTGTGGTGAGATTTCAGGAAACTCATAGTTTTTTGGAAGCTTGGCAACCCCTTTCCATAAAAGTGATTTGTGCCAGTCTCTGCTTAGCGCTACATCAATAGGAAAGAAACCATAGAGATAGAACTTGGAACTACTTTATTGTGTCAAGTTTCAGAGAGCTAGCACGAACCGTGTTGGATTTAGAGTTCCAACTACATGTATCCATATAGGCGAAAACAGAGTGAAACCTAAAAATTAAAACTGTTACTGCCAACGAACGGTTTAACCTAGAAGAACGAAATTTGGTGAGCCAAGTGGGATTGGGGTACTGATCATTACCTGAAAGTGTCATCAAGTTTGGGTGAAAAAATGTGTGCTGAGATTACAGGAAACTCGTAGTTTTTTGGAAGCTTGGCAACTCCTTTACATGTAAGTGATTGCGCCAGTCTCTGCTTAGGGCTACATCAATAGAAAACAAACCATAGAGATAGAACTTGGAACTACTTTATTGTGTCAAGTTTCAGAGAGTTAGCACAAACCGTGTTTGATTTAGAGTTCCAACTACATGTATCCATAAGGCGAAAACAGAGTGCAACCTAAAAATTAAAACTGTTACTATCAACGAACGGTTTAACCTAGAAGAACGAAATTTGGTGAGCCAAGTGGGATTGGGGTACTGATCATTACCTGAAAGTGTCATCAAGACTGGGTGAAAAAACGTGTGCTGAGATTTCAGGAAACTCGTAGTTTTTTAGTAGCTTGGTAACCCCTTTCCATGAAAGTGATTTGCGCCTGTTTCTGCTTAGGGCTACATCAATAGGAAACAAACCATCGAGATAGAACTTGGAACTACTTTATTGTGTCAAGTTTCAAAGAGCTAGCAAAAACCGTGTTTGATTTAGAGTTCCAAATACATGTATCCATACAGGAGAAAACAGAGTGAAACCTAAAAATTAAAACTGTTACTGCCAACGAACGGTTTAACATAGAAAACGAAATTTGGTGAGCCAAGTGGGATTGGGGTACTGATCATTACCTGATAGTGTCATCAAGATTGGGTGAAAAAATGTGTGCTGTGATTTCAGGAAACTCATAGTTTTTTGGAAGCTTGGCAACCCCTTTCCATGAAAGTGATTTGCGCCACTCTCTGCCAAATGCTACATCAATAGGAAACAAACCGTAGAGATAGAACTTGGAACTACTTTATTGTGTCAAGTTTCAAAGAGCTAGCACAAACCGTGTTTGATTTAGAGTTCCAACTACATGTATCCATATAGGCGAAAACAGAGTGAAAACTAAAAATTAAAACTGTTACTGCCAACGAACGGTTTAACCTAGAAGAACGAAATTTGGTGAGCCAAGTGGGATTGGGGTACTGATCATTACCTGAAAGTGTCATCAAGTTTGGGTGAAAAAATGTGTGGTGAGATTTCAGGAAACTCGTAGTTTTTTGGAAGCTTGGCAACTCCTTTCCATGTAAGTGATTGCGCCAGTCTCTGCTTAGGGCTACATCAATAGAAAACAAACCATAGAGATAGAACTTGGAACTACTTTATTGTGTCAAGTTTCAGAGAGTTAGCACAAACCGTGTTTGATTTAGAGTTCCAACTACATGTATCCATATAGGTGAAAACAGAATGAAACCTAAAAATTAAAACTGTTACTGCCAACGAATGGTTTAACCTAGAAGAACGAAATTTGGTGAGCCAAGTGGGATTCGGGTACTGATCATTACCTGAAAATGTCATGAAGATTGGGTAAAAAAATGTGTGCTGAGATATCAGGAAATTCGTATTTTTTTGGAAGATTGGCAACCCCTTTCCATGAAAGTGATTTGCGCCAGTCTCTGCTTAGGGCTACATCAATAGGAAACAAACCATAGAGATAGAACTTGGAACTACTTTATTGTGTCAAGTTTCAAAGAGCTAGCACAAACCGTGTGTGATTTAGAGATCCAACTACATGTATCCATATAGGAGAAAACAGAGTGAAACCTAAAAATTAAAACTGTTACTGCCAGCAAACGGTTTAACCTAGAAGAACGAAATTTGGTTAGCCAAGTTGGATTGGGGTACTGATCATTACCTGAAAGTGTCATCAAGATTGGGTGAAAAAATGTGTGCTGAGATTTCAGGAAACTCGTAGTTTTTTGGAAGCTTGGCAACCCCTTTCCATGAAAGTGATTTGCGCCAGTCACTGCTTAGGGCTATATCAATAAGAAACAATCCAAAGGGATAGAACTTGGATCTACTTCATTGTGTCAAGTTTCAAAGATCTAGCAAAAACCGTGTTTGATTTAGAGTTCCAACTACATGTATCCATATAGGAAAAAACAGAGTGAAACCTAAAAATTAAAACTGATACTGCCAACGAACGTTTTAACCTAGAAGAACGAAATTTGGTGAGACAAGTGGGATTGGGGTACTGATCATTACCCGAAAGTGTCATGAAGTTTGGGTGAAAAATGTTTGCTGAGATTTCAGGAAACTCGTAGTTTTTGGAAGCTTGGCAACCCCTTTCCATGAAAGTGATTTGCGCCCGTCTCTGCTTAGGGCTACATCAATAGGAAACAAACCATAGAGATTGAACTTGGAACTACTTTATTGTGTCAAGTTTCAAAGAGCGAGCACAAACCGTGTTTGATTTAGATTTCCAACTACATGTATCCATATAGGCGAAAACAGAGTGAAACCTAAAAATTAAAACTGTTACTGCCAACGAACGGTTTAACCTAGAAGAACGAAATTTGGTGAGCCAAGTGGGTTTGGGGTACTGATCATTACCTAAAATTTTCATCAAGATTGGGTGAAAAAATGTGTGCTTAGATTTCAGGAAACTCGTAGTTTTTTGGAAGATTGGCAACCCTTTCCATGAACGTGATTTGCGCCAGTCTCTCCTTAGGGCTACATCAATAGGAAACAAACCATAGAGATAGAACTTGGAACTACTTTATTGTGTCACGTTTCACAGAGCTAGCACAAACCGTGTTTGATTTAGAGTTCCAACTACATGTATCCATATAGGCGAAAACAGAGTGAAACCTAAAAATTAAAACTGTTACTGCCAATGAACGGTTTAACCTAGAAGAACGAAATTTGGTGAGACAAGTAGGAATGGGGTACTGATCATTACCTGAAATTTTCATCAAGATTGGTTGAAAAAATGTGTGCTGAGATTTCAGGAAACTCGTAGTTTTTTGGAAGCTTGGCAACCCCTTTCCATGAAAGTGATTTGCGCCAGTCTCTGCTTAGGGCTACATCAATAGGAACCAAACCATAGAGATAGAACTTGGAACTACTTTATTGTGTCAAGTTTCAAAGAGGTAGCACAAACCGTCTTTGATTTAGAGTTCCAACTACATGTAGCCATATACGAGAAAACAGAGTGAAACCTAGAAATTAAAATTGTTACTGCCAACAAACGGTTTATCCTTGAAGAACTAAATTTGGTGCACCAAGTGGTTTTGGGGTACTGATCATTACCTGAAAGTGTCATCAAGATTGGGTGAAAAAATATGCTCTGAGATTTCAGGAAACTCGTAGTTTTTGGAAGCTTGGCAACCCTTTCCATGAAAGTGATTTGCGCCAGTCTTTGCTTAGGGCTACATCAATAGGAAACAAAACATAGAGATAGAACTTGGAACTACTTTATTGTGTCAAGTTTCAAAGAGCTAGCACAAACCGTCTTTGATTTAGAGTTCCAAATACATGTAGCCATATACGAGAAAACAGAGTGAAACCTAGAAATTTAAACAGTTACTGCCAACAAACGGTTTATCCTTGAAGAACTAAATTTGGTGCACCAAGTGGTTTTGGAGTACTGATCATTACCTGAAAGTGTCATCAAGATTGGGTGAAAAAATATGCTCTGAGATTTCAGGAAACTCGTACTTTTTTGGAAGCTTGGCAACCCCTTTCCATGAAAGTGATTTGCGCCGGTCTCTGCTTAGGGCTACATCAATAGGAAACAAACCATAGAGATAGAACTTGGAACTACTTTATTGTGTCATTTCAAAGAGCTAGCACAAACCGTGTTTGATTTAGAGTTCCAACTACATGTATCCATATAGGCGAAAACAGAGTGAAACCTAAAAATTAAAACTGTTACTGCCAACGAACGGTTTAACCTAGAAGAATGAAATTTGGTGAGCCAAGTGGGATTGGGGTATTGATCATTACCTGAAATTTTCATCAAGATTGGGTGAAAAAATGTGTGCTGAGATTTCAGGAAACTCGTAGTTTTTTGGAAGCTTTGCAACCCCTTTCCATGAAAGTGATTTGCGCCAGTCTCTGCTTAGGGCTACATCAATAAAAAACAAACCATAGATATAGAAGTTGGAACTACTTTATTGTGTCAAGTTTCAAAGAGCTAGCACAAACCGTCTTTGCTTTAGAGTTCCAAATATATGTATCCATATAGGAGAAAACAGAGTGAAAACTAAAATTTAAAATTGTTACTGCCAACCAACGTTTTAACCTAGAAGAACAAAATTTGGTGAGCCAAGTGGGATTGGGGTACTGATCATTACCTGAAAGTGTCATCCAGATTGGGTGAAAAAATGTGTGCTGAGATTTCAGGAAACTCGTAGTTTTTTGGAAGCTTGGCAACCCTTTCCATGAAAGTGATTTGCGCCAGAGTTTGCTTAGGGCTACATCAATAGGAAACAAAACATAGAGATAGAACTTGGAACTACTTTATTGTGTCAAGTTTCAAAGAGCTAGCACAAACCGTGTTTGATTTAGAGTTCCAACTACATGTATCCATATAGGCGAAAACAGAGTGAAACCTAAAAATTAAAACTGTTACTGCCAACGAACGGTTTAACCTAGAAGAACGAAATTTGGTGAGCCAAGTGGGTTTGGGGTACTGATCATTACCTGAAATTTTCATCAAGATTGGGTGAAAAAATGTGTGCTTAGATTTCAGGAAACTCGTAGTTTTTTGGAAGCTTGGCAACCACTTTCCATGAAAGTGATTTGCGCCAGTCTCTGCTTAGGGCTACATCAATAGGAAACAAAACATAGAGATAGAACTTGGAACTACGTTATTTTGTCAAGTTTCAAAGAGCTAGCACAAACCGTCTTTGATTTAGAGTTCCAACTACATGTATCCATATAGGAGAAAACAGAGTGAAACCTAAAAATTAAAACTGTTACTGCCAACGAACGGTTTAACCTAGAAGAACAAAATTTGGTGAACCAAGTGGGATTGGGGTTCTGATCATTACCTGAAAGTGTCATCCAGATTGGGTGAAAAAATGTGTGCTGAGATTTCAGGAAACTCGTAGTTTTTTGGAAGATTGGCAACCCTTTCCATGAAAGTGATTTGCGCCAGTCTCTGCTTAGGGCTACATCAATAGGAAACAAACCATAGAGATAGAACTTGGAACTACTTTATTGTGTCAAGTTTCAAAGAGCGAGCACAAACCGTGTTTGATTTGGATTTCCAACTACATGTATCCATATAGGCGAAAACAGAGTGAAACCTAAAAATTAAAACTGTTACTGCCAACGAACGGTTTAACCTAGAAGAACGAAATTTGGTGAGCCAAGTGGGATTGGGGTACTGATCATTACATGAAAGCATCATCAAAATTGTGAGAAAAAATGTGTGCTGAAATTTCAGGAAACTCGTAGTTTTTTGGAAGCTTGGCAACCCCTTTCCATGAAAGTGATTTGCGCCAGTCTCTGCTTAGGGCTACATCAACAGGAAACAAACCATAGAGATAGAAGTTGGAACTACTTTATTGTGTCAAGTTTCAAAGAGCTAGCACAAACCGTCTTTGATTTAGAGTTCCAAATACATGTAGCCATATACGAGAAAACAGAGTGAAACCTAGAAATTAAAACTGTTACTGCCAACAAACGGTTTATCCTTGAAGAACTAAATTTGGTGCACCAAGTGGTTTTGGGGTACTGATCATTACCTGAAAGTGTCATCAAGATTGGGTGAAAAAATATGCTCTGAGATTTCAGGAAACTCGTACTTTTTTGGAAGCTTGGCAACCCCTTTCCATGAAAGTGATTTGCGCCGGTCTCTGCTTAGGGCTACATCAATAGGAAACAAACCATAGAGATAGAACTTGGAACTACTTTATTGTGTCATTTCAAAGAGCTAGCCCAAACCGTGTTTGATTTAGAGTTCCAACTACATGTATCCATATAGGTGAAAACAGAGTGAAACCTAAAAATTAAAACTGTTACTGCCAACGAAGTGTTTAACCTAGAAGAACGAAATTTGGTGAGCCAAGTGGGATTGGGGAACTGATCATTATTTGAAATTTTCATCAAGATTGGGTGAAAAAATGTGTGCTTAGATTTCAGGAAACTCGTAGTTTTTTGGAAGCTTGGCAAACAATTTCCATGAAAGTGATTTGTGCCAGTCTCTGCTTAGGGCTACATCAATAGGAAACAAAACATAGAGATAGAACTTGGAACTTCGTGATTGTGTCAAGTTTCAAAGAGCTAGCACAAACCGTCTTTGATTTAGAGTTCCAAATATATGTATCCATATAGGAGAAAACAGAGTGAAAACTAAAAATTAAAACTGTTACTGCCAACCAACGTTTTAACCTAGAAGAACAAAATTTGTTGAGCCAAGTGGGATTGGGGTACTGATCTTTACCTGAAAGTGTCATCCAGATTGGGTGAAAAAATGTGTGCTGAGATTTCAGGAAACTCGTAGTTTTTTGGAAGCTTGGCAACCCTTTCCATGAAAGTGATTTGCGCCAGTCTTTGCTTAGGGCTACATCAATAGGAAACAATCCATAGAGATAGAAGTTGGAACTACTTTATTGTGTCAAGTTTCAAAGAGCTAGCACAAACCGTGTTTGATTTAGAGTTCCAACTACATGTATCCATACAGGAGAAAACAGTGTGAAAGCTAAAAATTAAAACTGTTACTGCCAACGAACGGTTTAACCTAGAAGAACGAAATTTGGTGAGACAAGTGGCATTGGGGTTCTGATCATTACCTGAAAGTGTCATGAAAATTGGGTGAAAAAATGTGTGCTGAGATTCCAGGAAACTCGTAGTTTTTTGTAAGCTTGGCAAACCCTTTCCATGAAAGTGATTTGCGCCAGTCTCTGCTTAGGGCTACATCAATAGGAAACAAACCATAGAGTTAGAACTTGGAACTACTTTATTGTGTCAAGTTTCAAAGAGCTAGCACAAACCGTCTTTGATTTAGAGTTCCAAATACATGTAGCCATATACGAGAAAACAGAGTGAAACCTAGAAATTAAAACTGTTACTGCCAACAAACGGTTTATTTTTGAAGAACTAAATTTGGTGCACCAAGTGGTTTTGGGGTACTGATCATTACCTGAAAGTGTCATCAAGATTGGGTGAAAAAATATGCTCTGAGATTTCAGGAAACTCGTACTTTTTTGGAAGCTTGGCAACCCCTTTCCATGAAAGTGATTTGCGCCCTTCTCTGCTTAGGGCTACATCAATAGGAAACAAACCATAGAGATAGAACTTGGAACTACTTTATTGTGTCATTTCAAAGAGCTAGCACAAATCGTGTTTGATTTAGAGTTCCAACTACATGTATCCATATAGGTGAAAACAGAGTGAAACCTAAAAATTAAAACTGTTACTGCCAACGAACGGTTTAACCTAGAAGAACAAAATTTGGTGAACCAAGTGGGATTGGGGTTCTGATCATTACCTGAAAGTGTCATCCAGATTGGGTGAAAAAATGTGTGCTGAGATTTCAGGAAACTCGTAGTTTTTTGGAAGATTGGCAACCCTTTCCATGAAAGTGATTTGCGCCAGTCTCTGCTTAGGGCTACATCAATAGGAAACAAACCATAGAGATAGAACTTGGAACTACTTTATTGTGTCAAGTTTTAAAGAGCGAGCACAAACCGTGTTTGATTTGGATTTCCAACTACATGTATCCATATAGGCGAAAACAGAGTGAAACCTAAAAATTAAAATTGTTACTGCCAACGAACGGTTTAACCTAGAAGAACGAAATTTGGTGAGCCAAGTGGGATTGGGGTATTGATCATTACCTGAAATTTTCATCAAGATTGGGTGAAAAAATGTGTGCTTAGATTTCAGGAAACTCGTAGTTTTTTGGAAGCTTGGCAACCACTTTCCATGAAAGTGATTTGCGCCAGTCTCTGCTTAGGGCTACATCAATAGGAAACAAAACATAGAGATAGAACTTGGAACTACGTTATTGTGTCAAGTTTCAAAGAGCTAGCACAAACCGTCTTTGATTTAGAGTTCCAACTACATGTATCCATATAGGAGAAAACAGAGTGAAACCTAAAAATTAAAACTGTTACTGCCAACGAACGGTTTCACCTAGAAGAACAAAATTTGGTGAACCAAGTGGGATTGGGGTTCTGATCATTACCTGAAAGTGTCATCCAGATTGGGTGAAAAAATGTGTGCTGAGATTTCAGGAAACTCGTAGTTTTTTGGAAGATTGGCAACCCTTTCCATGAACGTGATTTGCGCCAGTCTCTGCTTAGGGCTACATCAATAGGAAACAAACCATAGAGATAGAACTTGGAACTACTTTATTGTGTCAAGTTTCAAAGAGCGAGCACAAACCGTGTTTGATTTGGATTTCCAACTACATGTATCCATATAGGCGAAAACAGAGTGAAACCTAAAAATTAAAACTCTTACTGCCAACGAATGGTTTAACCTAGAAGAACGAAATTTGGTGAGACAAGTGGCATTGGGGTTCTGATCATTACCTGAAAGTGTCATGAAAATTGGGTGAAAAAATGTGTGCTGAGATTCCAGGAAACTCGTAGTTTTTTGGAAGCTTGGCAACCCCTTTCCATGAAAGTGATTTGCGCCAGTCTCTGCTTAGGGCTACATCAATAGGAAACCAACCATAGATATAGAACTTGGAACTACTTAATTGTGTCAAGTTTCAAAGAGCTAGCACAAACCGTCTTTGATTTAGAGTTCCAAATATATGTATCCATATAGGAGAAAACAGAGTGAAACCTAAAAATTAAAACTGTTACTGCCAACGAACGTTTTAACCTAGAAGAACAAAATTTGGTGAGCCAAGTGGCATTGGGGTACTGATCATTACCTGAAAGTGTCATCCAGATTGGTTGAAAAAAGGTGTGCTGAGATTTCAGGAAACTCGTAGTTTTTTGGAAGCTTGGCAACCCTTTCCATGAAAGTGATTTGCGCCAGTCTTTGCTTAGGGCTACATCAATAGGAAACAAAACATAGAGATAGAACTTGGAACTACTTTATTGTGTCATGTTTCAAAGAGCTAGCACAAACCGTGTTTGATTTAGAGTTCCAACTACATGTATCCATATAGGCGACAACAGAGTGAAACCTAAAAATTAAAACTGTTACTGCCAACGAACGGTTTAACCTAGAAGAACGAAATTTGGTGAGCCAAGTGGGTTTGGGGTACTGATCATTACCTGAAATTTTCATCAAGATTGGGTGAAAAAATGTGTGCTTAGATTTCAGGAAACTCGTAGTTTTTTGGAAGCTTGGCAACCCCTTTCCATGAAAGTGATTTGCGCGAGTCTCTGCTTAGGGCTACATCAATAGGAAACAAACCATAGAGATAGAACTTGGAACTACTTTATTGTGTCAAGATTCAAAGAGCTAGTACAAACCGTCTTTGATTTAGAGTTCCAAATACATGTAGCCATATACGAGAAAACAGAGTGAAACCTAGAAATTAAAACTGTTACTGCCAACAAACGGTTTATCCTTGAAGAACTAAATTTGGTGCGCCAAGTGGTTTTGGGGTACTGATCATTACCTGAAAGTGTCATCAAGATTGGGTGAAAAAATATGCTCTGAGATTTCAGGAAACTCGTAGTTTTTTGGAAGCTTGGCAACCTCTTTCCATGAAAGTGATTTGCGCCGGTTCTTGCTTAGGGCTACATCAATAGGAAACAAACCATAGATATAGAACTTGGAACTACTTTATTGTGTCAAGTTTCAAAGAGCTAGCACAAACCGTGTTTGATTTAGAGTTCCAACTACATGTATCCATATAGGCGAAAACAGAGTGAAACCTAAAAATTAAAACTGTTACTGCCAACGAACGGTTTAACCTAGAAGAACGAAATTTGGTGAGCCAAGTGGGATTGGGGTACTGATCATTACCTGAAAGTGTCATCAAGATTGGGTGAAAAAATGTGTGCTGAGACTTCAGGAAACTTGTAGTTTTTTGGAAGCTTGGCAACACCTTTCCATGAAAGTGATTTGCGCCAGTCTCTGCTTGGGGCTACATCAATAAGAAACAAAACATAGAGATAGAACTTGGAACTACGTTATTGTGTCAAGTTTCAAAGAGCTAGCACAAACCGTCTTTGATTTAGAGTTCCAACTACATGTATCCATATA
Organism: Spermophilus citellus; assembly: GCF_964194105.1. Taxonomy (NCBI): domain Eukaryota; kingdom Metazoa; phylum Chordata; class Mammalia; order Rodentia; family Sciuridae; genus Spermophilus; species Spermophilus citellus. The sequence goes on along the minus strand of NC_138196.1, from coordinate 23,002,443 downwards.
GGAGAAAACAGAGTGAAACCTAAAAATTAAAACTGTTACTGCCAATGAACGGTTTAACCTAGAAGAACGAAATTTGGTGAGCCAAGTGGGATTGGGGTACTGATCATTACCTGAAAGTGTCATCAAGAATGGGTGAAAAAATGTGTGCTGAGATTTCAGGAAACTCGTAGTGTATTGGAAGCTTGGCAACCCGTTTCCATGAAAGTGATTTGCGCTAGTCTCTGCTTAGGGCTACATCAATAGAAAACAAACCATAGAGATAGAACTTGGAACTACAATATTGTGTCAAGTTTCAAAGAGCTAGCACAAACCGTGTTTGATTTAGAGTAACAAATACATGTATCCATATAGGAGAAAACAGAGTGAAACCTAAAAATTAAAACTGTTACACCCAACGAACGGTTTATCCTAGAAGAATGAAATTAGGTGTGCCAAGTGGGATTGGGGTACTGATCATTACCTGAAAGTGTCATCCAGATTGGGTGAAAAAATGTGTGCTGAGATTTCAGGAAACTCGTAGTTTTTTGGAAGCTTTGCAACCCCTTTCCATGAAACTGATTTGCGCCAGTCTCTGCTTAGTGCTACATCAATAGGAAACAAACCATATAGACAGAACTTGGAACTACTTTATTGTGTCAAGTTTCAAAGAGCTAGCACAAACCGTCTTTGATTTAGAGTTCCAAATACATGTACCCATATAGGAGAAAACAGAGTGAAACCTAAAAATTTAAACTGTTACTGCCAACGAACGGTTTAACCTAGAAGAACGAAATTTGGTGAGCCAAGTGGGATTGGGTCCTGATTATTACCTGAAAGTGTCATCCAGATTGGGTGAAAAAATGTGTGCTGAGATTTCAGTAAACTCCTAGTTTTTTGGAAGCTTAGCAACCACTTTCCTTGAAAGTGATTTGCGCCAGTCTCTGCTTAGGGCTACATCAGTAGCAAACAAACCATAGAGATAGAACTTGGAAGTACTTTATTGTGTCCTGTTTCAAAGAGCTAGCACTAACCATCTTTGATTTAGAGTTCCAATTACATGTACCCATATAGGAGAAAACAGAGTGAAACCTAAAAATTAAAACTGTTACTGCCAACGAACGGTTTAACCTAGAAGAACGAAATTTGGTGAGACAAATGGGATTGGGGTACTGATCATTACCTGAAAGTGTCATCCCGATTGGGTGATAAAATGTGTGCTGAGATTTCAGTAAACTCGTAGTTTTTTGGAAGCTTGGCAACACCTTTCCATGAAAGTGATTTGCACCAGTCTGTGCTTAGGACTACATCAATAGGAAACAACCATAGAGATAGAACTTTGAACTACTTTATTGTGTCAAGGTTCAAAGCGCTACCACAAAGCGTGTTTGATTTAGAGTTCCAAATACATGTATCCATATAGGAGAAAACAGAGTGAAAACTAAAAATTTAAACTGTTACTGCCAACGAAGTGTTTGATCTAGAAGAACGAAATTTGGTTAGCCAAGTGGGATTGGGGTACTGATCATCACCTGAAAGTGTCATGAAGATTGGGTGAAATAATGTGTGCTGAGATTTCAGGAAACTCGTAGTTTTTGGAAGCTTGGCAACCCCTTTCAATGAAAGTGATTTGCGCCGGACTCTGCTTAGGGCTACATCAATAGGAAACAAACCATAGAGATAGAACTTGGAACTACTTTATTGTGTCAAGTTTCAAAGAGCTAGCACAAACCGTGTTTGTTTTAGAGTTCCAAATACATGTATCCATATAGGAGAAAACAGAGTGAAACCTAAAAATTAAAACTGTTACTCCCAACGAACGGTTTATCCTAGAAGAATGAAATTTGGTGTGCCAAGTAGGATTGGGGTACTGATCATTACCTGAAAGTGTCATCCAGATTGGTTGAAAAAATGTGTGCTGAGATTTCAGTAAACTCGTAGTTTTTTGGAAGCTTGGCAACCACTTTCCTTGAAAGTGATTTGCGCCAGTCTCTGCTTAGGGCTACATCAATAGGAAACAAACCATAGAGATAGAACTTGGAACTACTTTATTGTGTCAAGTTTCAAAGAGCTAGCGCAAACCGTGTTTGATTTAGAGTTCCAACTACATGTATCCATATAGGCGAAAACAGAGTGAAAACTAAAAATTAAAACTGTTAGTGCCAACGAACGGTTTAAACTAGAAGAACGAAATTTGGTGAGCCAAGTGGGATTGGGATACTGATCATTATTTGAAATTTTCATCAAGATTGGGTGAAAAAAAGTGTGCTTAGATTTCAGGAAACTCGTAGTTTTTTGGAAGCTTGGCAACCAATTTCCATGAAAGGGATTTGCGCCAGTCTCTGCTTAGGGCTACATCAATAGGAAACAAAACATAGAGATAGAACTTGGAACTTCGTGATTGTGTCAAGTTTCAAAGAGCTAGCACAAACCGTCTTTGATTTAGAGTTCCAAATATATGTATCCATATAGGAGAAAACAGAGTGAAAACTAAAAATTAAAACTGTTACTGCCAACCAACGTTTTAACCTAGAAGAACAAAATTTGGTGAGCCAAGTGGGATTGGGGTACTGATCATTACCTGAAAGTGTCATCCAGATTGGTTGAAAAAAGGTGTGCTGAGATTTCAGGAAACTCGTAGTTTTTTGGAAGCTTGGCAACCCTTTCCATGAAAGTGATTTGCGCCAGTCTTTGCTTAGGGCTACATCAATAGGAAACAAAACATAGAGATAGAACTTGGAACTACTTTATTGTGTCATGTTTCAAAGAGCTAGCACAAACCGTGTTTGATTTAGAGTTCCAACTACATGTATCCATATAGGCGAAAACAGAGTGAAACCTAAAAATTAAAACTGTTACTGCCAACGAACGGTTTAACCTAGAAGAACGAAATTTGGTGAGCCAAGTGGGTTTGGGGTACTGATCATTACCTGAAATTTTCATCAAGATTGGGTGAAAAAATGTGTGCTTAGATTTCAGGAAACTCGTAGTTTTTTGGAAGCTTGGCAACCCCTTTCCATGAAAGTGATTTGCGCGAGTCTCTGCTTAGGGCTACATCAATAGGAAACAAACCATAGAGATAGAACTTGGAACTACTTTATTGTGTCAAGATTCAAAGAGCTAGTACAAACCGTCTTTGATTTAGAGTTCCAAATACATGTAGCCATATACGAGAAAACAGAGTGAAACCTAGAAATTAAAACTGTTACTGCCAACAAACGGTTTATCCTTGAAGAACTAAATTTGGTGCGCCAAGTGGTTTTCGGGTACTGATCATTACCTGAAAGTGTCATCAAGATTGGGTGAAAAAATATGCTCTGAGATTTCAGGAAACTCGTAGTTTTTTGGAAGCTTGGCAACCTCTTTCCATGAAAGTGATTTGCGCCGGTTCTTGCTTAGGGCTACATCAATAGGAAACAAACCATAGATATAGAACTTGGAACTACTTTATTGTGTCAAGTTTCAAAGAGCTAGCACAAACCGTGTTTGATTTAGAGTTCCAACTACATGTATCCATATAGGCGAAAACAGAGTGAAACCTAAAAATTAAAACTGTTACTGCCAACGAACGGTTTAACCTAGAAGAACGAAATTTGGTGAGCCAAGTGGGATTGGGGTACTGATCATTACCTGAAAGTGTCATCAAGATTGGGTGAAAAAATGTGTGCTGAGATTTCAGGAAACTCGTAGTTTTTTGGAAGATTGGCAACCCTTTCCATGAAAGTGATTTGCGCCAGTCTCTCCTTAGGGCTACATCAATAGGAAACAAACCATAGAGATAGAACTTGGAACTACTTTATTGTGTCACGTTTCGAAGAGCTAGCAGAAACCGTGTTTGATTTAGAGTTCCAACTACATGTATCCATATACGCGAAAACAGAGTGAAACCTAAAAATTAAAACTGTTACTGCCAATGAACGGTTTAACCTAGAAGAACGAAATTTGGTGAGACAAGTGGGATTGGGGTACTGATCATTACCTGAAAGTGTCATCAAGATTGGGTGAAAAAATGTGTGCTGAGACTTCAGGAAACTTGTAGTTTTTTGGAAGCTTGGCAACACCTTTCCATGAAAGTGATTTGCGCCAGTCTCTGCTTGGGGCTACATCAATAAGAAACAAAACATAGAGATAGAACTTGGAACTACATTATTGTGTCAAGTTTCAAAGAGCTAGCACAAACCATCTTTGATTTAGAGTTCCAACTACATGTATCCATATAGGAGAAAACAGAGTGAAACCTAAAAATTAAAACTGTTACTGCCAATGAACGGTTTAACCTAGAAGAACGAAATTTGGTGAGCCAAGTGGGATTGGGGTACTGATCATTACCTGAAAGTGTCATCAAGAATGGGTGAAAAAATGTGTGCTGAGATTTCAGGAAACTCGTAGTGTATTGGAAGCTTGGCAACCCGTTTCCATGAAAGTGATTTGCGCTAGTCTCTGCTTAGGGCTACATCAATAGAAAACAAACAATAGAGATAGAACTTGGAACTACAATATTGTGTCAAGTTTCAAAGAGCTAGCACAAACCGTGTTTGATTTAGAGTTCCAAATACATGTATCCATATAGGAGAAAACAGAGTGAAACCTAAAAATTAAAACTGTTACACCCAACGAACGGTTTATCCTAGAAGAATGAAATTAGGTGTGCCAAGTGGGATTGGGGTACTGATCATTACCTGAAAGTGTCATCCAGATTGGGTGAAAAAATGTGTGCTGAGATTTCAGGAAACTCGTAGTTTTTTGGAAGCTTTGCAACCCCTTTCCATGAAACTGATTTGCGCCAGTCTCTGCTTAGTGCTACATCAATAGGAAACAAACCATATAGACAGAACTTGGAACTACTTTATTGTGTCAAGTTTCAAAGAGCTAGCACAAACCGTCTTTGATTTAGAGTTCCAAATACATGTACCCATATAGGAGAAAACAGAGTGAAACCTAAAAATTTAAACTGTTACTGCCAACGAACGGTTTAACCTAGAAGAACGAAATTTGGTGAGCCAAGTGGGATTGGGTCCTGATTATTACCTGAAAGTGTCATCCAGATTGGGTGAAAAAATGTGTGCTGAGATTTCAGTAAACTCCTAGTTTTTTGGAAGCTTAGCAACCACTTTCCTTGAAAGTGATTTGCGCCAGTCTCTGCTTAGGGCTACATCAGTAGCAAACAAACCATAGAGATAGAACTTGGAAGTACTTTATTGTGTCCTGTTTCAAAGCGCTACCACAAAGCGTGTTTGATTTAGAGTTCCAAATACATGTATCCATATAGGAGAAAACAGAGTGAAAACTAAAAATTTAAACTGTTACTGCCAACGAAGTGTTTGATCTAGAAGAACGAAATTTGGTGAGCCAAGTGGGATTGGGGTACTGATCATCACCTGAAAGTGTCATGAAGATTGGGTGAAAAAATGTGTGCTGAGATTTCAGGAAACTCGTAGTTTTTGGAAGCTTGGCAACCCCTTTCAATGAAAGTGATTTGCGCCGGACTCTGCTTAGGGCTACATCAATAGGAAACAAACCATAGAGATAGAACTTGGAACTACTTTATTGTGTCAAGTTTCAAAGAGCTAGCACAAACCGTGTTTGATTTAGAGTTCCAAATACATGTATCCATATAGGAGAAAACAGAGTGAAACATAAAAATTAAAACTGTTACTCCCAACGAACGGTTTATCCTAGAAGAATGAAATTTGGTGTGCCAAGTAGGATTGGGGTACTGATCATTACCTGAAAGTGTCATCCAGATTGGTTGAAAAAATGTGTGCTGTGATTTCAGGAAACACATAGTTTTTGGAAGCTTGGCAACCCCTTTCCATGAAAGTGATTTGCGCCCATCTCGGCTTAGGGCTACATCAATAGGAAACAAACCATAGAGATAGAACTTGGAACTACTTTATTGTGTCAAGTTTCAAAGAGCTAGCACAAACCGTGTTTGATTTAGAGTTCCAAATACATGTATCCATATAGGAGAAAACAGAGTGAAACCTAAAAATTAAAACTGTTACTCCCAACGAACGGTTTATCCTAGAAGAATGAAATTTGGTGTGCCAAGTAGGATTGGGGTACTGATCATTACCTGAAAGTGTCATCCAGATTGGTTGAAAAAATGTGTGCTGAGATTTCAGTAAACTCGTAGTTTTTTGGAAGCTTGGCAACCACTTTCCTTGAAAGTGATTTGCGCCAGTCTCTGCTTAGGGCTACATCAATAGGAAACAAACCATAGAGATAGAACTTGGAACTACTTTATTGTGTCAAGTTTCAAAGAGCTAGCACAAACCGTGTTTGATTTAGAGTTCCAACTACATGTATCCATATAGGAGAAAACAGAGCAAAACCTAAAAATTAAAACTGTTACTGCCAACGAACGGTTTAACCTAGAAGAACTAAATTTGGTGAGCCAAGTGGGATTGGGGTACTCATCATTACCTGAAAGTGTCATCAAGTTTTGGTGAAAAAATGTGTGCTGAGATTTCAGGAAACTCATAGTTTTTGGAAGCTTGGCAACCCCTTTCCATGAAAGTGATTTGCGCCCATCTCGGATTAGGGCTACATCAATAGGAAACAAACCATAGAGATAGAACTTGGAACTACTTTATTGTGTCAAGTTTCAAAGAGATAGAGAAACCGTGTTTGATTTAGAGTTCCACTACATGTATCCATATAGGAGAAAACAGAGTGAAACCTAAAAATTTAAACTGTTACTGCCAACGAACGGTTTAACCTAGAATCATGAAATTTGGTGAGCCAAGTCGGATTGGAGTACTGATCATTACCTGAAAGTGTCATCAAGATTGGGTGAAAAAATGTGTGCTGAGATGTCAGGAAACACGTATTTTTTTGAAGCTTGGCAACCACTTTCCATGAAAGTGATTTGCGCCAGTCTCTGCTTAGGGCTACATCAATAGGAAACAAAACATAGAGATAGAACGTGGAACTACGTTATTGTGTCAATTTTCAAAGAGCTAGCACAAACCGTGATGGATTTAGAGTTCCAATACATTTTTCCATATAGGAGAAAACAGAGTGAAACCTAAATATTGAAACTGTTACTGCCAACGAACGGTTTAACCCTTGAATCATGAAATTTGGTGAGCCAAGTCGGATTGGGGTACTGATCGTTACCTGAAAGTGTCATCAATTTTGTGTGTAAAAATGTGTGCTGAGATTTCAGGAAACTCGTAGTTTTTTGGAAGCTTGGCAACCCCTTTCCATGAAAGTGATTTGCGCCAGTCTGTGCTTAGGGATACATCAATAGGAAAAAAACCATAGAGATAGAACTTGGAACTACTTTATTGTGTCAAGTTTCAAAAAGCTAGTACAAACCGTGTTTGATTTAGAGTTCCTAATACATATATCCATATAGGAGAAAACAGAGTGAAACCTAAAAATTAAAACTGTAACTGCCAACGAACAGTTCAAACTAGAAGAAGGAAATTTGGTGAGCCAAGTGGGATTGGGGTACTGATCATTACCTGAAAGTGTCATCCAGATTGCGTGAAAAAATGTGTGCTGAGATTTCAGGAAACTCGTAGTTTTTGGAAGCTTGGCAACCCCTATCCATGAAAGTGATTTGCGCCAGTCTCTGCTGAGGGCTACATCAATAGGAAACAAACCATAGAGACAGAATGTGGAACTACTTTATTGTGTCAAGTTTCAAAGAGCTAGCACAAACGGTGTTTGATTTAGAGTTCCACTACATGTATCCCTATAGGAGAAAAGAGAGTGAAAACTAAAAATTTAAACTGTTACTGCCAACGAACGGTTTAACCTAGAAGAACGAAATTTGGTGAGCCAAGTGGGATTGGGGTACTCATCATTACCTGAAAGTGTCATCAAGATTGGGTGAAAAAATGTGTGCTGAGATTTCAGGAAACTCGTAGTTTTTTGGAAGCTTGGCCACCCCTTTCAATGAAAGTTATTTGCACCAGTCTGTGCTTAGGACTACATCAATAGGAAACAAACCATAGAGATAGAACATGGAACTACTTTATTGTGTCAGGTTTCAAAGAGCTAGCACAAACCGTGTTTGATTTAGAGTTCCAACTACATGTATCCATATATGCGAAAACAGAGTGAAACCTAAAAATTAAAACTGTTACTGCCAATGAACGGTTTAACCTAGAAGAACGAAATTTGGTGAGACAAGTGGGATTGGGGTACTGATCATTACTTGAAATTTTCATCAAGATTGGGTGAAAAAATGTGTGCTGAGATTTCAGGAAACTCGTAGTTTTTTGGAAGCTTGGCAACCCCTTTCCATGAAAGTGATTTGTGCCAGTCTCTGCTTAGGGCTACATCAATAGGAAACAAACCATAGAGATAGAACTTGGAAGTACTTTATTGTGTCAAGTTTCAAAGAGCTAGCACAAACCGTGTTGGATTTAGAGTTCCACTACATTTATCCATATAGGAGAAAACAGAGTGAAACCTAAATATTGAAACTGTTACTGCCAACGAACGGTTAAACCTAGAATCATGAAATTTGGTGAGCCAAGTCGGATTGGGGTACTGATCATTACCTGAAAGTGTCATCCAGATTGGGTGAAAAAATGTGTGCTGAGATTTCAGGAAACTCGTAGTTTTTTGGAAGCTTGGCAACCCCTTTCCATGAAACTGATTTGCGCCAGTCTCTGCTTAGTGCTACATAAATAGGAAACAAACCATATAGACAGAACTTGGAACTACTTTATTGTGTCAAGTTTCAAAGAGCTAGCACAAACCGTCTTTGATTTAGAGTTCCAAATACATGTATCCATATAGAGAAAACAGAGCAAAACCTAAAAATTAAAACTGTTATTGCCAATGAACGGTTTAACCTAGAAGAACGAAATTTGGTGAGACAAGTGGGATTCGGGTACTGATCATTACCTGAAATTTTCATCAAGATTGGGTGAAAAAATGTGTGCTGAGATTTCAGGAAACTCGTAGTTTTTTGGAAGCTTGGCAACCCCTTTCCATGAAAGTGATTTGCGCCAGTCTCTGCTTAAGGCTACATCAATAGGAAAAAAACCATAGAGATACAACTTGGAACTACTTTATTGTGTCAAGTTTCAAAGAGGTAGCACAAACCATCTTTGATTTAGAGTTCCAACTACATGTATCCATATAGGGGAAAACAGTGTGAAACCTAAAAATTAAAACTGTTACTGCCAACGAACGGTTTAACATAGAAGAACGAAATTTGGTGAGCCAAGTGGGATTGGGGTACTGATCATTACCTGAATGTGTCATGAAGATTGGGTGAAAAAATGTGTGCTGAGATTTCAGGAAATTCGTTGTTTTTTGGAAGCTTGGCAACCCTTTTCCAGGAAAGTGATTTGCGCCAGTCGCTCCTTAGGGCTATATCAATAGGAAACAAACCAAATAGATAGAACTGGGAACTACTTCATTGTATCAAGTTTCAAACAGCTAGCAAAAACCGTGTTTGATTTAGAGTTCCAACTACATGTATCTATATAGGAAAAACACAGTGAAACCTAAAAATTAAATGTGTTACTGCCAACGAATGGTTTAACCTAGAAGAACGAAATTTGTTGAGCCAAGTGGAATTGGGGTACTGATCATTACCTGAAAGTGTCATCAAGATTGGGTGAAAAAATGTGTGCTGTAATTACAGGAAACTCGTAGTTTTTTGGAAGCTTGGCAACCCCTTTCCATGAAAGTGATTTGCGCCACTCTCTGCTTAGGGCTACATCAATAGGAAACAAACCGTAGAGATAGAACTTGGAACTACTTTATTGTGTCAAGTTTCAAAGAGCTAGCACAAACCGTGTTTGATTTAGAGTTCCAACTACATGTATCCATATAGGTGAAAACTGAATGAAACCTAAAAATTAAAACTGTTACTGCCAACGAACGGTTTAACTAGAAGAACGAAATTTGGTGAGCCAAGTGGGATTGGGGTACAGATCATTACCTGAAAGTGTCATCCAGATTGGGAGAAAAAAATGTGTGCTGAGATTTCAGGAAACTCGTAGTTTTATTGAAGTTTGGCAACCCCTTTCCATGAAAGTGATTTGCTCCGGTCTCTGATTCGGGCTACATCAATAGGAAACAAATCATAGAGATAGAACTTGGAACTATTTTATTGTGTCAAGTTTCAAAGAGCTAGCACAAACAGTTTTTGGTTTAGAGTTCCAACTACATGTATCCTTATAGGAGAAAACAGAGTGAAACCTAAAAATTAAAACTGTTACAGCCAATGAACGGTTTAACCTAGAAGAACGAAATTTCGTGAGCATAGTGGGATTGGGGTACTGATCATTACCTGAAAGTGTCATCAAGATTGGGTGAAAAAATGTGTGCTGAGATTTCAGGAAACCCGTAGTTTTTTAAAGCTTGACAACCACTTTCCATGAAAGTGATTTTTGCCAGTCTCTGCTTAGGGCTACATGAATAGGAAACAAACCATAGAGATAGAACTTGGAACTACTTTATTGTGTCAAGTTTCAAAGAGCTATGACAAACCGTGTTTGATTTAGAGTTCCAACTACATGTATCCATATAGGAGAAAACAGAGCAAAACCTAAAAATTAAAACTGTTACTGCCAACGAACGGTTTAACCTAGAAGAATTAAATTTGGTGAGCCAAGTGGGATTGGGGTACTCATCATTACCTGAATGTGTCATCAAGTTTTGGTGAAAAAATGTGTGCTGTGATTTCAGGAAACACATAGTTTTTGGAAGCTTGGCAACCCCTTTCCATGAAAGTGATTTGCGCCCATCTCGGCTTAGGGCTACATCAATAGGAAACAAACCATAGAGATAGAACTTGGAACTACTTTATTGTGTCAAGTTTCAAAGAGCTAGCACAAACCGTGTTTGATTTAGAGTTCCAAATACATGTATCCATATAGGAGAAAACAGAGTGAAACCTAAAAATTAAAACTGTTACTCCCAACGAACGGTTTATCCTAGAAGAATGAAATTTGGTGTGCCAAGTAGGATTGGGGTACTGATCATTACCTGAAAGTGTCATCCAGATTGGTTGAAAAAATGTGTGCTGAGATTTCAGTAAACTCGTAGTTTTTTGGAAGCTTGGCAACCACTTTCCTTGAAAGTGATTTGCGCCAGTCTCTGCTTAGGGCTACATCAATAGGAAACAAACCATAGAGATAGAACTTGGAACTACTTTATTGTGTCAAGTTTCAAAGAGCTAGCACAAACCGTGTTTGATTTAGAGTTCCAACTACATGTATCCATATAGGAGAAAACAGAGCAAAACCTAAAAATTAAAACTGTTACTGCCAACGAACGGTTTAACCTAGAAGAACTAAATTTGGTGAGCCAAGTGGGATTGGGGTACTCATCATTACCTGAAAGTGTCATCAAGTTTTGGTGAAAAAATGTGTGCTGAGATTTCAGGAAACTCATAGTTTTTGGAAGCTTGGCAACCCCTTTCCATGAAAGTGATTTGCGCCCATCTCGGATTAGGGCTACATCAATAGGAAACAAACCATAGAGATAGAACTTGGAACTACTTTATTGTGTCAAGTTTCAAAGAGATAGAGAAACCGTGTTTGATTTAGAGTTCCACTACATGTATCCATATAGGAGAAAACAGAGTGAAACCTAAAAATTTAAACTGTTACTGCCAACGAACGGTTTAACCTAGAATCATGAAATTTGGTGAGCCAAGTCGGATTGGAGTACTGATCATTACCTGAAAGTGTCATCAAGATTGGGTGAAAAAATGTGTGCTGAGATGTCAGGAAACACGTATTTTTTTGAAGCTTGGCAACCACTTTCCATGAAAGTGATTTGCGCCAGTCTCTGCTTAGGGCTACATCAATAGGAAACAAAACATAGAGATAGAACGTGGAACTACGTTATTGTGTCAATTTTCAAAGAGCTAGCACAAACCGTGATGGATTTAGAGTTCCAATACATTTTTCCATATAGGAGAAAACAGAGTGAAACCTAAATATTGAAACTGTTACTGCCAACGAACGGTTTAACCCTTGAATCATGAAATTTGGTGAGCCAAGTCGGATTGGGGTACTGATCGTTACCTGAAAGTGTCATCAATTTTGTGTGTAAAAATGTGTGCTGAGATTTCAGGAAACTCGTAGTTTTTTGGAAGCTTGGCAACCCCTTTCCATGAAAGTGATTTGCGCCAGTCTGTGCTTAGGGATACATCAATAGGAAAAAAACCATAGAGATAGAACTTGGAACTACTTTATTGTGTCAAGTTTCAAAAAGCTAGTACAAACCGTGTTTGATTTAGAGTTCCTAATACATATATCCATATAGGAGAAAACAGAGTGAAACCTAAAAATTAAAACTGTAACTGCCAACGAACAGTTCAAACTAGAAGAAGGAAATTTGGTGAGCCAAGTGGGATTGGGGTACTGATCATTACCTGAAAGTGTCATCCAGATTGCGTGAAAAAATGTGTGCTGAGATTTCAGGAAACTCGTAGTTTTTGGAAGCTTGGCAACCCCTATCCATGAAAGTGATTTGCGCCAGTCTCTGCTGAGGGCTACATCAATAGGAAACAAACCATAGAGACAGAATGTGGAACTACTTTATTGTGTCAAGTTTCAAAGAGCTAGCACAAACGGTGTTTGATTTAGAGTTCCACTACATGTATCCCTATAGGAGAAAAGAGAGTGAAAACTAAAAATTTAAACTGTTACTGCCAACGAACGGTTTAACCTAGAAGAACGAAATTTGGTGAGCCAAGTGGGATTGGGGTACTCATCATTACCTGAAAGTGTCATCAAGATTGGGTGAAAAAATGTGTGCTGAGATTTCAGGAAACTCGTAGTTTTTTGGAAGCTTGGCCACCCCTTTCAATGAAAGTTATTTGCACCAGTCTGTGCTTAGGACTACATCAATAGGAAACAAACCATAGAGATAGAACATGGAACTACTTTATTGTGTCAGGTTTCAAAGAGCTAGCACAAACCGTGTTTGATTTAGAGTTCCAACTACATGTATCCATATATGCGAAAACAGAGTGAAACCTAAAAATTAAAACTGTTACTGCCAATGAACGGTTTAACCTAGAAGAACGAAATTTGGTGAGACAAGTGGGATTGGGGTACTGATCATTACTTGAAATTTTCATCAAGATTGGGTGAAAAAATGTGTGCTGAGATTTCAGGAAACTCGTAGTTTTTTGGAAGCTTGGCAACCCCTTTCCATGAAAGTGATTTGTGCCAGTCTCTGCTTAGGGCTACATCAATAGGAAACAAACCATAGAGATAGAACTTGGAAGTACTTTATTGTGTCAAGTTTCAAAGAGCTAGCACAAACCGTGTTGGATTTAGAGTTCCACTACATTTATCCATATAGGAGAAAACAGAGTGAAACCTAAATATTGAAACTGTTACTGCCAACGAACGGTTAAACCTAGAATCATGAAATTTGGTGAGCCAAGTCGGATTGGGGTACTGATCATTACCTGAAAGTGTCATCCAGATTGGGTGAAAAAATGTGTGCTGAGATTTCAGGAAACTCGTAGTTTTTTGGAAGCTTGGCAACCCCTTTCCATGAAACTGATTTGCGCCAGTCTCTGCTTAGTGCTACATCAATAGGAAACAAACCATATAGACAGAACTTGGAACTACTTTATTGTGTCAAGTTTCAAAGAGCTAGCACAAACCGTCTTTGATTTAGAGTTCCAAATACATGTATCCATATAGAGAAAACAGAGCAAAACCTAAAAATTAAAACTGTTATTGCCAATGAACGGTTTAACCTAGAAGAACGAAATTTGGTGAGACAAGTGGGATTCGGGTACTGATCATTACCTGAAATTTTCATCAAGATTGGGTGAAAAAATGTGTGCTGAGATTTCAGGAAACTCGTAGTTTTTTGGAAGCTTGGCAACCCCTTTCCATGAAAGTGATTTGCGCCAGTCTCTGCTTAAGGCTACATCAATAGGAAACAAACCATAGAGATACAACTTGGAACTACTTTATTGTGTCAAGTTTCAAAGAGGTAGCACAAACCATCTTTGATTTAGAGTTCCAACTACTTGTATCCATATAGGGGAAAACAGTGTGAAACCTAAAAATTAAAACTGTTACTGCCAACGAACGGTTTAACATAGAAGAACGAAATTTGGTGAGCCAAGTGGGATTGGGGTACTGATCATTACCTGAATGTGTCATGAAGATTGGGTGAAAAAATGTGTGCTGAGATTTCAGGAAATTCGTTGTTTTTTGGAAGCTTGGCAACCCTTTTCCAGGAAAGTGATTTGCGCCAGTCGCTCCTTAGGGCTATATCAATAGGAAACAAACCAAATAGATAGAACTGGGAACTACTTCATTGTATCAAGTTTCAAACAGCTAGCAAAAACCGTGTTTGATTTAGAGTTCCAACTACATGTATCTATATAGGAAAAACACAGTGAAACCTAAAAATTAAATGTGTTACTGCCAACGAATGGTTTAACCTAGAAGAACGAAATTTGTTGAGCCAAGTGGAATTGGGGTACTGATCATTACCTGAAAGTGTCATCAAGATTGGGTGAAAAAATGTGTGCTGTAATTACAGGAAACTCGTAGTTTTTTGGAAGCTTGGCAACCCCTTTCCATGAAAGTGATTTGCGCCACTCTCTGCTTAGGGCTACATCAATAGGAAACAAACCGTAGAGATAGAACTTGGAACTACTTTATTGTGTCAAGTTTCAAAGAGCTAGCACAAACCGTGTTTGATTTAGAGTTCCAACTACATGTATCCATATAGGTGAAAACTGAATGAAACCTAAAAATTAAAACTGTTACTGCCAACGAACGGTTTAACCTAGAAGAACAAAATTTGGTGAGCCAAGTGGGATTGGGGTACTGATCATTACCTGAAAGTGTCATCAAGATTGGGTGAAAAAATGTGTGCTGAGATTTCAGGAAACTCGTAGTTTTTTGGAAGCTTGGCAACCCCTTTCCATGAAACTGATTTGCGCCAGTCTCTGCTTAGTGCTACATCAATAGGAAACAAACCATATAGACAGAACTTGGAACTACTTTATTGTGTCAAGTTTCAAAGAGCTAGCACAAACCGTCTTTGATTTAGTGTTCCAAATACATGTACCCATATAGGAGAAAACAGAGTGAAACCTAAAAATTTAAACTGTTACTGCCAACGAACGGTTTAACCTAGAAGAACGAAATTTGGTGAGCCAAGTGGGATTGGGTCCTGATCATTACCTGAAAGTGTCATCCAGATTGGGTGAAAAAATGTGTGCTGAGATTTCAGTAAACTCCTAGTTTTTTGGAAGCTTGGCAACCACTTTCCTTGAAAGTGATTTGCGCCAGTCTCTGCTTAGGGCTACATCAATAGGAAACAAACCATAGAGATAGAACTTGGAACTACTTTATTGTGTCAAGTTTCAAAGATCTAGCACAAACCGTGTTTGATTTAGAGTTCCAAATACATGTATCCATACAGTAGAAAACAGAGTGAAAACTAGAAATTAAAACTGTTACTGCCAACGAACGGTTTAATGTAGAAGAACGAAATTTGGTGAGCCAAGTGGGATTGGGGTACTGATCATTACCTGAAAGTGTCATCAATATTGGATGAAAAAATATGTGCTGAGATTTCAGGAAACTCGTAGTTTTTTTTAAGTTTGGCAACCCCGTTCCATGAAAGTGATTTGCACCAGTCTCTGCTTGGGGCTACATCAATAGGAAACAAACCACAGAGATAGAACTTGGAAATACTTTATTGTGTCAAGTTTCAAAGAGCTAGCACAAACCGTGTTTGATTTAAGGTTCCATGTACATGTATCCATAGAGGAGAGAACAGAGTGAAACCTAAAAATTAAAACTGTTACTGCCAACGAACGGTTTAACTAGAAGAACGAAATTTGGTGAGCCAAGTGGGATTGGGGTACAGATCATTACCTGAAAGTGTCATCCAGATTGGGAGAAAAAAATGTGTGCTGAGATTTCAGGAAACTCGTAGTTTTATTGAAGTTTGGCAACCCCTTTCCATGAAAGTGATTTGCTCCGGTCTCTGATTCGGGCTACATCAATAGGAAACAAATCATAGAGATAGAACTTGGAACTATTTTATTGTGTCAAGTTTCAAAGAGCTAGCACAAACAGTTTTTGGTTTAGAGTTCCAACTACATGTATCCTTATAGGAGAAAACAGAGTGAAACCTAAAAATTAAAACTGTTACAGCCAATGAACGGTTTAACCTAGAAGAACGAAATTTCGTGAGCATAGTGGGATTGGGGTACTGATCATTACCTGAAAGTGTCATCAAGATTGGGTGAAAAAATGTGTGCTGAGATTTCAGGAAACCCGTAGTTTTTTAAAGCTTGACAACCACTTTCCATGAAAGTGATTTTTGCCAGTCTCTGCTTAGGGCTACATGAATAGGAAACAAACCATAGAGATAGAACTTGGAACTACTTTATTGTGTCAAGTTTCAAAGAGCTATGACAAACCGTGTTTGATTTAGAGTTCCAACTACATGTATCCATATAGGAGAAAACAGAGCAAAACCTAAAAATTAAAACTGTTACTGCCAACGAACGGTTTAACCTAGAAGAATTAAATTTGGTGAGCCAAGTGGGATTGGGGTACTCATCATTACCTGAATGTGTCATCAAGTTTTGGTGAAAAAATGTGTGCTGTGATTTCAGGAAACACATAGTTTTTGGAAGCTTGGCAACCCCTTTCCATGAAAGTGATTTGCGCCCATCTCGGCTTAGGGCTACATCAATAGGAAACAAACCATAGAGATAGAACTTGGAACTACTTTATTGTGTCAAGTTTCAAAGAGCTAGCACAAACCGTGTTTGATTTAGAGTTCCAAATACATGTATCCATATAGGAGAAAACAGAGTGAAACCTAAAAATTAAAACTGTAACTGCCAACGAACAGTTTAACCTAGAAGAACAAAATTTGGTGAGCCAAGTGGGATTGGGGTACTGATCATTACCTGAAAGTGTCATCCAGATTGCGTGAAAAAATGTGTGCTGTGATTTCAGGAAACTCGTAGTTGTTGGAAGCTTGGCAACCCCTTTCCATGAAAGTGATTTGCGCCAGTCTCTGCTTAGGGCTACATCAATAGGAAAAAAACCATAGAGATAGAACTTGGAACTACGTTATTGTGTCAAGTTTCAAAGAGCTAGCACAAACCGTGTTGGATTTAGAGTTCCACTACATTTATCCATATAGGAGAAAACAGAGTGAAACCTAAATATTGAAACTGTTACTGCCAACGAACGGTTTAACCTAGAATCATGAAATTTGGTGAGCCAAGTCGGATTGGGGTACTGATCGTTACCTGAAAGTGTCATCAATTTTGTGTGTAAAAATGTGTGCTGAGATTTCAGGAAACTCGTAGTTTTTTGGAAGCTTGGCAACCCCTTTCCATGAAAGTGATTTGCGCCAGTCTCTGCTTAGGGCTACATCAATAGGAAAAAAACCATAGAGATAGAACTTGGAACTGCTTTATTGTGTCAAGTTTCAAAGAGCTAGTAGAAACCGTGTTTGATTTAGAGTTCCTAATACATGTATCCATATAGGAGAAAACAGAGTGAAACCTAAAAATTAAAACTGTAACTGCCAACGAACAGTTTAAACTAGAAGAAGGAAATTTGGTGAGCCAAGTGGGATTGGGGTACTGATCATTACCTGAAAGTGTCATCCAGATTGCGTGAAAAAAATGTGTGCTGAGATTTCAGGAAACTCGTAGTTTTTGGAAGCTTTGCAACCCCTATCCATGAAAGTGATTTGCGCCAGTCTCTGCTGAGGGCTACATCAATAGGAAACAAACCATAGAGACAGAATGTGGAACTACTGTATTGTGTCAAGTTTCAAAGAGCTAGCACAGACGGTGTTTGATTTAGAGTTCCACTACATGTATCCATATAGGAGAAAAGAGAGTGAAAACTAAAAATTAAAACTGTTACTGCCAACGAACGGTTTA
Source organism: Spermophilus citellus (assembly GCF_964194105.1). NCBI lineage: Eukaryota > Metazoa > Chordata > Mammalia > Rodentia > Sciuridae > Spermophilus > Spermophilus citellus. The sequence continues at coordinate 22,984,571 of NC_138196.1, read as the reverse complement.
ACCTAGAAGAACGAAATTTGGTGAGCCAAGTGGGATTGGGGTACTCATCATTACCTGAAAGTGTCATCAAGTTTTGGTGAAAAAATGTGTGCTGAGATTTCAGGAAACTCATTGTTTTGGAAGCTTGGCAACCCCTTTCCATGAAAGTGATTTGCGCCAGTCTCGGCTTAGGGCTACATCAATAGGAAAAAAAAAACATAGAGATAGAACTTGGAACTACTTTACTGTGTCAAGTTTCAAAGAGCTAGCACAAACCGTGTTGGATTTAGAGTTCCACTACATGTATCCATATAGGAGAAAACAGAGTGAAACCTAAAAATTTAAACTGTTACTGCCAACGAACGGTTTAACCTAGAATCATGAAATTTGGTGAGCCAAGTCGGATTGGAGTACTGATCATTACCTGAAAGTGTCATCAAGATTGGGTGAAAAAAATGTGTGCTGAGATGTCAGGAAACTCGTAGTTTTTTGGAAGCTTGGCAACCCCTTTCCATGAAAGTTATTTCCACCAGTCTGTGCTTAGGACTACATCAATAGGAAACAAACCATAGAGATAGAACTTGGAACTACTTTATTGTGTCAGGTTTCAAAGAGCTAGCACAAACCGTGTTTGATTTAGAGTTCCAACTACATGTATCCATATAGGAGAAAACAGAGTGAAACCTAAAAATTAAAACTGTTACTGCCAACGAACGGGTTAACCTAGAAGAACGAAATTTGGTGAGCCAAGTGGGATTGGGATACTGATCATTACCTGAAAGTGTCATCCAGATTGCGTGAAAAAATTTGTGCTGAGATTTCAGGAAACTCGTAGTTTTTGGAAGCTTGGCAACCCATTTCCATGAAAGTGATTTGCGCCAGTCTCTGCTTAGGGCTACATCAATAGGAAACAAACCATAGAGACAGAAAGTGGAACTACTTTATTGTGTCAAGTTTCAAAGAGCTATCACAAAATGTGTTTGATTTAGAGTTCCACTACATGTATCCATATAGGAGAAAAGAGAGTGAAACCTAAAAATTAAAACTGTTACTGCCAACGAACGGTTTAATCTAGAAGAACGAAATTTGCTGAGAAAAGTGGGATTGGGGTACTGATCATATCCTGAAAGTGTCATCAAGATTGGGTGAAAAAAATTGTGCTGAGATTTCAGGAAACTCGTAGTTTTTTGGAAGCTTGGCAACCCCTTTCCATGAAAGTGATTTGCACCAGTCTCTGCTTAGGGCTACATCAATTGGAAACAAACAATAGAGATAGAACTTGGAACTACTTTATTGTGTCAAGTTTCAAAGAGCTAGCACAAACCTTCTTTGATTTAGAGTTCCAACTACATGTATCCATATAGAGAAAACAGAGCAAAACCTAAAAATTCAAACTGTTACTGCCAACGAACGGTTTAACCTAGAAGAACGAAATTTGGTGAGCCAAGTGGGATTGGGGTACTCATCATTACCTGAAAATGTCATCAAGTTTTGTTGAAAAAATGGGTGCTGAGATTTCAGGAAACTCATATTTTTAGGAAGCTTGGCAACCCCTTTCCATGAAAGTGATTTGCGCCAGTCTCTGCTTAGGGCTACATCAATAGGAAACAAACAATAGAGAGAACTTGTAACTACTTTATTGTGTCAAGTTTCAAAGAGCTAGCACAAACCGTGTTTGATTTAGAGTTCCAAATACATGTACCCATATAGGAGAAAACAGAGTGAAACCTAAAAATTAAAACTGTAACTGCCAATGAACAGTTTAACCTAGAGGAACAAAATTTGGTGAGCCAAGTGGGATTGGGGTACTGATTATTACGTGAAAGGGTCATCCAGATTGGGTGAAAATATATGTGCTGAGATTTCAGGAAACTCGTAGTTTTTTGGAAGCTTGGCAACCCCTTTCCATGAAATTGATTTGTGCCAGTCTCTGCTTAGGTCTACATCAATAGGAAACAAACCATAGAGATAGAACTTGGAACTACTTTATTGTGTCACGTTTCGAAGAGCTAGCACAAACTGTGTTTGATTTAGAGTTCCAACTACATGTATCCATATTTGTGAAAACACAGTGAAACCTAAAAATTAAAACTGTTACTGCCAATGAACGGTTTAACCTAGAAGAACGAAATTTGATGAGCCAAGTGGGATTGGGGTACTGATCATTACCTGAAATTTTCATCAAGATTGGGTGAAAACATGTGTGCTGAGATTTCAGGAAACTCGTAGTTTTTTGGAAGCTTGGCAACCCCTTTCCATGAAAGTGATTTGCGCCAGTCTCTGCTTAGGGCTACATCAATAGGAAACAAACCATAGAGATAGAACTTGGAACTACTTTATTGTGTCAAGTTTCAAAGAGGTAGCACAAACCGTCTTTGATTTAGAGTACCAATTACATGTATCCATATAGGGGAAAACAGAGTGAAACCTAAAAATTAAAACTGTTACTGCCAACGAACGGTTTAACATAGAAGAACGAAATTTGGTGAGCCAAGTGGGATTGGGGTACTGATCATTACGTGAATGTGTCATGAAGATTGGGTGAAAAAATGTGTGCTGAGATTTCAGGAAATTCGTTGTTTTTTGGAAGCTTGGCAACCCCTTTCCAGGAAAGTGATTTGTGCCAGTCTCTCCTTAGGGCTATATCAATAGGAAACAAACCAAATAGATAGAACTTGGAACTACTTCATTGTATCAATTTTCAAAGAGCTAGCAAAAACCGTGTTTGATTTAGAGTTCCAACTACATGTATCTATATAGGAAAAACACAGTTAAACCTAAAAATTAAAAGTGTTACTGCCAACGAACGGTTTAACCTAGAAGAACGAAATTTGTTGAGCCAAGTGGAATTGGGGTACTGATCATTACCTGAGAGTGTCATCAAGATTGGGAGAAAAAATGTGTGCTGAGATTTCAGGAAACTCGTAGTTTTTTGGAAGCTTGGCAACCCCTTTCCATGAAAGTGATTTGCGCCACTCTCTGCTTAGGGCTACATCAATAGGAAACAAACCGTAGAGATAGAACTTGGAACTACTTTATTGTGTCAAGTTTCAAAGAGCTAGCACAAACCGTGTTGGATTTAGAGTTCCAAGTACATGTAACCATATAGGAGAAAACAGAGTGAAAACTAAAAATTAAAACTGTTACTGCCAACGAACGGTTTAACCTAGAAGAACGAAATTTGGTGAGCCAAGTGGGATTGGGGTACTGATCACTACCTGAAAGTGTCATCAAGATTGGGTGAAAAAATGTGTGCTAAGACTTCAGGAAACTTGTAGTTTTCTGGAAGCTTGGCAACCCCTTTCCATGAAAGTGATTTGCGCCAGTCTCTGCTTGGGGCTACATCAATAGGAAACAAAACATAGAGATAGAACTTGGAACTACGTTATTGTGTCAAGTTTCAAAGAGCTAGCACAAACCGTCTTTGATTTAGAGTTCCAACTACATGTAACCATATAGGAGAAAACAGAGTGAAACCTAAAAATTAAAACTGTTACTGCCAATGAACGGTTTAACCTAGAAGAATGAAATTTGGTGAGCCAAGTGGGATTGGGGTACTGATCATTACCTGAAAGTGTCACCAAGATTGGGTGAAAAAATGTGTGCTGAGATTTCAGGAAACTCGTAGATTTTTGGAAGCTTGGCAACCCATTTCCATAAAAGTGATTTGCGCCAGTCTCTGCTTAGGGCTACATCAATAGGAAACAAACCATAGAGATAGAACTTGGAAGTACTTTATTGTGTCAAGTTTCAAAGAGCTAGCACAAACCGTGTTGGATTTAGATTTCCAACTATATGTATCCATATAGGCGAAAACAGAGTGAAACCTAAAAATTAAAACTGTTACTGCCAACGAACGGTTTAACCTAGAAGAACGAAATTTGGTGAGCCAAGTGGGATTGGGGTACTGATCATTACCTGAAATTTTCATTAAGATTGGGTGAAAAAATGTGTGGTGAGATTTCCGGAAACTCGTAGATTTTTGGAAGCTTGGCAACCCCTTTCCATGAAAGTGATTTGCGCAAGTCTCTCCTTAGGGCTATATCAATAGGAAACAAACCAAGGAGATAGAACTTGGATCTACTTCATTTTGTCAAGTTTCAAAGAGCTAGCACAAACCGTGTTTGATTTAGAGTTCCAACTACATGTATCCATACAGGAGAAAACAGAGTGAAACTTAAAATTGAAACTGTTACTGCCAACAAATGGTTTAACCTAGAAGAACGAAATTTTGTGAGCCAAGTGGGATTAGGGTCCTGATCATTACCTGAAATTGTCATCAAGATTGGGTGTGAAAATGTGTGCTGAGATTTCAGGAAACTCGTAGTTTTATGGAAGCTTGGCAACCCCTTTCCATGAAAGTGTTATGCGCAGGTCTCTGCTTAGGGCTACATCAATAGAAAACAAACCATAGAGACAGAACTTGGAACTACTTTATTGTGTCAAGTTTCAAAGAGCTAGCACAAACCGTCTTTGATTTAGAGTTCCAACTACATGTATCCATATAGGAGAAAACAGAGTGAAAACTAAAATTAAAACTGTTACTGCCAACGAACGGTTTAACCTAGAAGAACGAAATTTGTTGAGCCAAGTGGGATTGGAGTACTGAACATTACCTGAAAGTGTCATCAAGATTGGGTGAAAAAATGTGTGCTCAGATTTCAGGAAACTCATAGTTTTTTGGAAGCTTGGCAACCCCTTTCCATGAAAGTGATTTGCGCCAGTCTCTGCTTAGGGCTACATTAATAGGAAACAAACCATAGAGATAGAACTTGGAACTGCTTTATTGTGTCAAGTTTCAGAGAGTTAGCACAAACCGTGTTTGATTCAGAGTTCCAACTACATGTATCCATAAGGCGAAAACAAAGTGAAACCTAAAAATTAAAACTGTTACTGCCAACGAACGGTTTAACCTAGAAGAACGAAATTTGGTGAGCCAAGTGGGATTGGGGAACTGATCATTATCTGAAAGTGTCATGAAAATTGGGTGAAAAAATGTGTGCTGATATTTCAGGAAACTCGTATTTTTTTGGAAGCTTGGCAACCCCTTTCCATGTAAGTGATTTGCGCCAGTCTCTGCTTAGGGCTACATCATTAGGAAACAAACCATAGAGATAGAACTTGGAACTACTTTACTGTGTCAAGTTTCAAAGAGCTAGCACAAACCGTGTTGGATTTAGAGTTCCAACTACATGTATCCATATAGGCGAAAACAGAGTGAAACCTAAAATTTAAAACTGTTACTGCCAACGAACGTTTTAACCTAGAAGAACGAAATTTGGTGAGCCAAGTGGGATTGGGGTACTGATCATTACCTGAAATTGTCATCAAGATTGGGTGAAAAAATGTGTGGTGAGATTTCAGGAAACTCGTAGTTTTTTGAAAGCTTGGCAACCCCTTTCCATGAAAGTGATTTGCGCAAGTCTCTCCTTAGGGCTATATCAATAGGAAACAAACCAAGGAGATAGAACTTGGATCTACTTCATTGTGTCAAGTTTCAAAGAGCTAGCACAAACCGTGTTTGATTTAGAGTTCCAACTACATGTATCCATATAGGCGAAAACAGAGTGAAACCTAAAAATTGAAACTGTTACTGCCAAAGAACGGTTTAACCTAGAAGAACGAAATTTTGTGAGCCAAGTGGGATTGGGGTCCTGATCATTACCTGAAATTGTCATCAAGATTGGGTGTAAATGTGTGCTGAGATTTCAGGAAACTCGTAGTTTTTTGGAAGCTTGGCAACCCCTTTCCATGAAAGTGATTTGCACGAGTCTCTGCTTAGGGCTACGTCAATAGGAAACAAACCATAGAGATAGCACTTGGAACTACTTTATTGTGTCAAGTTTCAAAGAGCTAGCACAAACCGTGTTTGATTTAGAGTTCAAACTACATGTATCCATATAGGCGAAAACAGAGTGAAACCTAAATATTAAAACTGTTACGGCCAACGAACGGTTAAACCTAGAAGAACGAAATTTGGTGAGCCAAGTGGGATAGGGGTACTGATCATTACCTGAAAGTGTCATCAAGTTTGAGTGAAAAAATGTGTGCTCAGATTTCAGGAAACTCGTAGTTTTTTGGAAGCTTGGAAACCACTTTCCATGAAAGTGATTTGCGCCAGTCTCTGCTTAGGGCTACATCAATAGGAAAGAAACCATAGAGATAGAACTTGGAACTAATTTATCGTGTCAAGTTTCAAAGAGCTAGCACAAACCGTGTTTGATTTAGAGTTCCAAATACTTGTATCCATATAGGAGAAAACAGAGTGAAACCTAAAAATTAAAACTGTTACTGCCAATGAACGGTTTAACCTAGAAGAACGAAATTTGGTGAGCCAAGTAGGATTGGCGTAATGATCATTACCTGAAAGTGTCATCAAGATTGGGTGAAAAAATGTGTGCTGAGATTTCAGGAAACTCGTAGTGTTTTGGAAGCTTGGCAACCCCTTTCCATGAAAGTGATTTGCACCGGTCTCTGCTTAGGGCTACATCAATAGGAAACAAACCACAGAGATAGAACTTGGAAATACTTTATTGTGTCAAGTTTCAAAGAGCTAGCACAAACCGTTTGGATTTACGGTTCCAACTACATGTATCCATATAGGAGAAAACAGAGTGAAACCTAAAAATTAAAACTGTTACTGCCAACGAACGGTTTAACCTAGAAGAACGAAATTTGGTGAGCCAAGTGGGATTGGGGTACTGATCGTTACCTGAAAGTGTCATCAAGATTGGGTGAAAAAATGTGTGCTGAGATTTCAGGAAACTCGTAGTTTTTTGGAAGCTTGGCAACTCCTTTCCATGTAACTGATTGTGCCAGTCTCCGCTTAGGGCTACATCAATAGGAAACAAACCATAGAGATAGAACTTGGAACTGCTTTATTGTGTCAAGTTTCAGAGAGTTAGCACAAACCGTGTTTGATTCAGAGTTCCAACTACATGTATCCATAAGGCGAAAACAAAGTGAAACCTAAAAATTAAAACTGTTACTGCCAACGAACGGTTTAACCTAGAAGAACGAAATTTGGTGAGCCAAGTGGGATTGGGGAACTGATCATTATCTGAAAGTGTCATGAAAATTGGGTGAAAAAATGTGTGCTGATATTTCAGGAAACTCGTATTTTTTTGGAAGCTTGGCAACCCCTTTCCATGTAAGTGATTTGCGCCAGTCTCTGCTTAGGGCTACATCATTAGGAAACAAACCATAGAGATAGAACTTGGAACTACTTTATTGTGTCAAGTTTCAAAGAGCTAGCACAAACCGTGTTGGATTTAGAGTTCCAACTACATGTATCCATATAGGCGAAAACAGAGTGAAACCTAAAATTTAAAACTGTTACTGCCAACGAACGTTTTAACCTAGAAGAACGAAATTTGGTGAGCCAAGTGGGATTGGGGTACTGATCATTACCTGAAATTGTCATCAAGATTGGGTGAAAAAATGTGTGGTGAGATTTCAGGAAACTCGTAGTTTTTTGGAAGCTTGGCAACCCCTTTCCATGAAAGTGATTTGCGCAAGTCTCTCCTTAGGGCTATATCAATAGGAAACAAACCAAGGAGATAGAACTTGGATCTACTTCATTGTGTCAAGTTTCAAAGAGCTAGCACAAACCGTGTTTGATTTAGAGTTCCAACTACATGTATCCATATAGGCGAAAACAGAGTGAAACCTAAAAATTGAAACTGTTACTGCCAAAGAACGGTTTAACCTAGAAGAACGAAATTTTGTGAGCCAAGTGGGATTGGGGTCCTGATCATTACCTGAAATTGTCATCAAGATTGGGTGTAAATGTGTGCTGAGATTTCAGGAAACTCGTAGTTTTTTGGAAGCTTGGCAAACCCTTTCCATGAAAGTGATTTGCACGAGTCTCTGCTTAGGGCTACGTCAATAGGAAACAAACCATAGAGATAGCACTTGGAACTACTTTATTGTGTCAAGTTTCAAAGAGCTAGCACAAACCGTGTTTGATTTAGAGTTCAAACTACATGTATCCATATAGGCGAAAACAGAGTGAAACCTAAATATTAAAACTGTTACGGCCAACGAACGGTTAAACCTAGAAGAACGAAATTTGGTGAGCCAAGTGGGATAGGGGTACTGATCATTACCTGAAAGTGTCATCAAGTTTGAGTGAAAAAATGTGTGCTCAGATTTCAGGAAACTCGTAGTTTTTTGGAAGCTTGGAAACCACTTTCCATGAAAGTGATTTGCGCCAGTCTCTGCTTAGGGCTACATCAATAGGAAAGAAACCATAGAGATAGAACTTGGAACTAATTTATCGTGTCAAGTTTCAAAGAGCTAGCACAAACCGTGTTTGATTTAGAGTTCCAAATACTTGTATCCATATAGGAGAAAACAGAGTGAAACCTAAAAATTAAAACTGTTACTGCCAATGAACGGTTTAACCTAGAAGAACGAAATTTGGTGAGCCAAGTAGGATTGGCGTAATGATCATTACCTGAAAGTGTCATCAAGATTGGGTGAAAAAATGTGTGCTGAGATTTCAGGAAACTCGTAGTGTTTTGGAAGCTTGGCAACCCCTTTCCATGAAAGTGATTTGCACCGGTCTCTGCTTAGGGCTACATCAATAGGAAACAAACCACAGAGATAGAACTTGGAAATACTTTATTGTGTCAAGTTTCAAAGAGCTAGCACAAACCGTTTGGATTTACGGTTCCAACTACATGTATCCATATAGGAGAAAACAGAGTGAAACCTAAAAATTAAAACTGTTACTGCCAACGAACGGTTTAACCTAGAAGAACGAAATTTGGTGAGCCAAGTGGGATTGGGGTACTGATCGTTACCTGAAAGTGTCATCAAGATTGGGTGAAAAAATGTGTGCTGAGATTTCAGGAAACTCGTAGTTTTTTGGAAGCTTGGCAACTCCTTTCCATGTAACTGATTGTGCCAGTCTCCGCTTAGGGCTACATCAATAGGAAACAAACCATAGAGATAGAACTTGGAACTACTTAATTGTGTCAAGTTTCAGAGAGTTAGCACAAACCGTGTTTGATTTAGAGTTCCAACTACATGTATCCATAAGGCGAAAACAGAGTGAAACCTAAAAATTAAAAGTGTTACTGCCAACGAACGGTTTAACCTAGAAGAACGAAATTTGTTGAGCCAAGTGGGATTGGGGTACTGATCATTATCTGAAAGTGTCATGAAAATTGGGTGAAAAAATGTGTGCTGAGATTTCAGGAAACTCGTATTTTTTTGGGAGCTTGGCAACCCCTTACCATGTAAGTGATTTGCGCCAGTCTCTGCTTAGGGCTACATAATTAGGAAACAAACCATAGAGATAGATCTTGGAACTACTTTATTGTGTCAAGTTTCAAAGAGCTAGCACAACCGTGTTGGATTTAGAGTTCCAACTACATGTATCCATATAGGCGAAAACAGAGTGAAACCTAAAAATTAAAACTGTTACTGCCAACGAACGGTTTAACCTAGAAGAACGAAATTTGGTGAGCCAAGTGGGATTGGCGTACTGATCATTACCTGAAATTTTCATCAAGATTGGGTGAAAAAATGTGTGGTGAGATTTCCGGAAACTCGTAGTTTTTTGGAAGCTTGGCAACCCCTTTCCATGAAAGTGATTTGTGCAAGTCTCCCCTTAGGGCTATATCAATAGGAAACAAACCAAGGAGATAGAACTTGGATCTACTTCATTTTGTCAAGTTTCAAAGAGCTAGCACAAACCGTGTTTGATTTAGAGTTCCAACTACATGTATCCATACAGGAGAAAACAGAGTGAAACTTAATATTGAAACTGTTACTGCCAACAAATGGTTTAACCTAGAAGAACGAAATTTTGTGAGCCAAGTGGGATTGGGGTCCTGATCATTACCTGAAATTGTCATCAAGATTGGGTGTAAAAATGTGTGCTGAGATTTCAGGAAACTCGTAGTTTTTTGGAAGCTTGGCAACCCCTTTCCATGAAAGTGTTATGCGCAGGTCTCTGCTTAGGGCTACATCAATAGAAAACAAACCATAGAGATAGAACTTGGAACTACTTTATTGTGTCAAGTTTCAAAGAGCTAGCACAATCCGTCTTTGATTTAGAGTTCCAACTACATGTATCCATATAGGAGAAAACAAAGTGAAACCTAAAAATTAAAACTGTTACTGCCAACGAACGGTTTAACCTAGAAGAACGAAATTTGTTGAGCCAAGTGGGATTGGGGTACTCATCATTACCTGAAAGTGTCATCAAGATTGGGTGAAAAAATGTGTGCTGAGATTTCAGGAAAATCGTAGTTTTTTGGAAGCTTGGCAACCCCTTTCCATGAAAGTGATTTGCGCCAGTCTCTGCTTAGGGCTACATCAATAGGAAACAAACCATAGAGATAGAACTTGGAACTGCTTTTTTGTGTCAAGTTTCAGAGAGTTAGCACAAACCGTGTTTGATTCAGAGTTCCAACTACATGTATCCATAAGGCGAAAACAACGTGAAACCTAAAAATTAAAACTGTTACTGCCAACGAACGGTTTAACCTAGAAGAACGAAATTTGGTGAGCCAAGTGGGATTGGGGAACTGATCATTATCTGAAAGTGTCATGAAAATTGGGTGTAAAAATGTGTGCTGATATTTCAGGAAACTCAAAGTTTTTGGAAGCTTGGCAAACCCTTTCCATGAAAGTGATTTGCGCAAGTGTCTCCTTAGGGCTATATCAATAGGAAACAAACCAAGGAGATAGAACTTGGATCTACTTCATTGTGTCAAGTTTCAAAGAGCTAGCACAAACCGTGTTTGCTTTAGAGTTCCAACTACATGTATCCATATAGGCGAAAACAGAGTGAAACCTAAAAATTGAAACTGTTACTGCCAAAGAACGGTTTAACCTAGAAGAACGAAATTTTGTGAGCCAAGTGGGATTGGGGTCCTGATCATTACCTGAAATTGTCATCAAGATTGGGTGTAAATATGTGTGCTGAGATTTAAGGAAACTCGTAGTTTTTTGGAAGCTTGGCAACCCCTTTCCATGAAAGTGATTTGCACGAGTCTCTGCTTAGGGCTACGTCAATAGGAAACAAACCATAGAGATAGCACTTGGAACTACTTTATTGTGTCAAGTTTCAAAGAGCTAGCACAAACCGTGTTTGATTTAGAGTTCCAACTACATGTATCCATATAGGCGAAAACAGAGTGAAACCTAAAAATTAAAACTGTTACGGCCAACGAACGGTTAAACCTAGAAGAATGAAATTTGGTGAGCCAAGTGGGATTGGGGTACTGATCATTACCTGAAAGTGTCATCAAGTTTGGGTGAAAAAATGTGTGCTCAGATTTCAGGAAACTCGTAGTTTTTTGGAAGCTTGGAAACCACTTTCCATGAAAGTGATTTGCGCCAGTCTCTGCTTAGGGCTACATCAATAGGAAACAAACCATAGAGATAGAAGTTGGAACTAATTTATCGTGTCAAGTTTCAAAGAGCTAGCTCAAACCGTGTTTGATTTAGAGTTCCAAGTACTTGTATCCATATAGGAGAAAACAGAGTGAAACCTAAAAATTAAAACTGTTACTGCCAACGAACGGTTTAACCTAGAAGAACGAAATTTGGTGAGCCAAGTAGGATTGGCGTACTGATCATTACCTGAAAGTGTCATCAAGATTGGGTGAAAAAATGTGTGCTGAGATTTCAGGAAACTCATAGTGTTTTGGAAGCTTGGCAACACCTTTCCATGAAAGTGATTTGCACCGGTCTCTGCTTAGGGCTACATCAATAGGAAACAAACCACAGAGATAGAACTTGGAAATACTTTATTGTGTCAAGTTTCAAAGAGCTAGCACAAACCGTTTGCATTTACGGTTCCAACTACATGTATCCATACAGGAGAAAACAGAGTGAAACCTAAAAATTAAAACTATTACTGCCAACGAACGGTTTAACCTAGAAGAACGAAATTTGGCGAGCCAAGTGGGATTGGGGTACTGATCATTACCTAAAAGTGTCATCCAGATTGGGTCAAAAAATGTGTGCTGAGATTTCAGTAAACTCGTAGTTTTTTGGAAGCTTGGCAACCCCTTTCCATGAAAGTGATTTGTGCCAGTCTCTGTTTAGGGCTACATCAATAGGAAACAAACCATAGAGATAGAACTTGGAACTACTTTATTGTGTCAAGGATCAAAGAGCTAGCACAAACCGTTTTTGATTTAAAGTTCCAAATACATGTATCCATATAGGAGAAAACAGAGTGAAAACTAAAAATTAAAACTGTTACTGCCAACAAAAGGTTTAACATAGAGGAATGAAATTTGGTGAGCCAAGTGGGATTGGGGAACTGATCATTACCTGAAAGTGTCATCAAGATTGGGTGAAAAAATGTGTGCTGAGATTTCAGGAAACTCGTAGTTTTTTGGAAGCTTGGCAACCCCTTTCCATGAAAGTGATTTGCATTAGTCTGTGCTTAGGGCTACATCAATAGAAAACAAACCATAGAGATAGAACTTGGAACTACATTATTGTGTCAAGTTTCAAAGAGCTAGCACAAACCGTGTTTGATTTAGAGTTCCAAATACATGTATCCATATAGGAGAAAACAGAGTGAAACCTAAAAATTAAAACTGTTACACCCAACGAACGGTTTATCCTAGAAGAATGAAATTTGGTGTGCCAAGTGGGATTGGGGTACTGATCATTACCTGAAAGTGTCATCCAGATTGGTTGAAAAAATGTGTGCTGAGATTTCAGGAAACTCGTAGTTTTTTGGAAGCTTGGCAACCCCTTTCCATGAAAGTGATTTGCGCCAGTCTCTGCTTAGTGCTACATCAATAGGAAACAAACCATATAGACAGAACTTGGAACTACTTTATTGTGTCAAGTTTCAAAAAGCTAGCACAAACCGTCTTTGATTTAGAGTTCCAAATACATGTACCCATATAGGAGAAAACAGAGTGAAACCTAAAAATTTAAACTGTTACTGCCAATGAATTGTTTAACCTAGAAGAACGAAATTTGGTGAGCCAAGTGGGATTGGGTCCTGATCATTACCTGAAAGTGTCATCCAGATTGGATGAAAAAATGTGTGCTGAGATTTCAGTAAACTCCTTGTTTTTTGGAAGCTTGGCAACCACTTTCCTCGAAAGTGATTTGCGCCAGTCTCTGCTTAGGGCTACATCAATAGGAAACAAACCATAGAGATAGAACTTGGAACTACTTTATTGTGCCAAGTTTCAAAGAGCTATGACAAACCGTGTTTGATTTAGAGTTCCAACTACATGTATCCATATAGGAGAAAACAGAGCAAAACCTAAAAATTAAAACTGTTACTGCCAACGAACGGTTTAACCTAGAAGAATTAAATTTGGTGAGCCAAGTGGGATTGGGGTACTCATCATTACCTGAAAGTGTCATCAAGTTTTGGTGAAAAAATGTGTGCTGTGATTTCAGGAAACACATAGTTTTTGGAAGCTTGGCAACCCCTTTCCATGAAAGTGATTTGCGCCCATCTCGGCTTAGGGCTACATCAATAGGAAACAAACCATAGAGATAGAACTTGGAACTACTTTATTGTGTCAAGTTTCAAAGAGCTAGCACAAACCGTGTTTGATTTAGAGTTCCAACTACATGTATCCATATAGGCGAAAACAGAGTGAAACCTAAAAATTGAAACTGTTACTGCCAAAGAACGGTTTAACCTAGAAGAACGAAATTTTGTGAGCCAAGTGGGATTGGGGTCCTGATCATTACCTGAAATTGTCATCAAGATTGGGTGTAAATATGTGTGCTGAGATTTCAGGAAACTCGTAGTTTTTTGGAAGCTTGGCAACCCCTTTCCATGAAAGTGATTTGCACGAGTCTCTGCTTAGGGCTACGTCAATAGGAAACAAACCATAGAGATAGCACTTGGAACTACTTTATTGTGTCAAGTTTCAAAGAGCTAGCACAAACCGTGTTTGATTTAGAGTTCCAACTACATGTATCCATATAGGCGAAAACAGAGTGAAACCTAAAAATTAAAACTGTTACGGCCAACGAACGGTTAAACCTAGAAGAATGAAATTTGGTGAGCCAAGTGGGATTGGGGTACTGATCATTACCTGAAAGTGTCATCAAGTTTGGGTGAAAAAATGTGTGCTGAGATTTCAGGAAACTCGTAGTTTTTTGGAAGCTTGGAAACCACTTTCCATGAAAGTGATTTGCGCCAGTCTCTGCTTAGGGCTACATCAATAGGAAACAAACCATAGAGATAGAAGTTGGAACTAATTTATCGTGTCAAGTTTCAAAGAGCTAGCTCAAACCGTGTTTGATTTAGAGTTCCAAGTACTTGTATCCATATAGGAGAAAACAGAGTGAAACCTAAAAATTAAAACTGTTACTGCCAACGAACGGTTTAACCTAGAAGAACGAAATTTGGTGAGCCAAGTAGGATTGGCGTACTGATCATTACCTGAAAGTGTCATCAAGATTGGGTGAAAAAATGTGTGCTGTGATTTCAGGAAACTCGTAGTTGTTGGAAGCTTGGCAACCCCTTTCCATTAAAGTGATTTGCGCCAGTCTCTGCTTAGGGCTACATCAATAGGAAAAGAACCATAGAGATAGAACTTGGAACTACGTTATTGTGTCAAGTTTCAAAGAGCTAGCACAAACCGTGTTGGATTTAGAGTTCCACTACATTTATCCATATAGGAGAAAACAGAGTTAAACCTAAATATTGAAACTGTTACTGCCAACGAACGGTTTAACCTAGAATCATGAAATTTGGTGAGCCAAGTCGGATTGGGGTACTGATCGTTACCTGAAAGTGTCATCAATTTTGTGTGTAAAAATGTGTGCTGAGATTTCAGGAAACTCGTAGTTTTTTGGAAGCTTGGCAACCCCTTTCCATGAAAGTGATTTGCGCCAGTCTCTGCTTAGGGCTACATCAATAGGAAAAAAACCATAGAGATAGAACTTGGAACTACTTTATTGTGTCAAGTTTCAAAGAGCTAGTACAAACCGTGTTTGATTTAGAGTTCCTAATACATGTATCCATATAGGAGAAAACAGAGTGAAACCTAAAAATTAAAACTGTAACTGCCAACGAACAGTTTAAACTAGAAGAAGGAAATTTGGTGAGCCAAGTGGGATTGGGGTACTGATCATTACCTGAAAGTGTCATCCAGATTGCGTGAAAAAATGTGTGCTGAGATTTCAGGAAACTCGTAGTTTTTAGAAGCTTGGCAACCCCTATCCATGAAAGTGATTTGCGCCAGTCTCGGCTTAGGGCTACATCAATAGGAAAAAAAAAACATAGAGATAGAACTTGGAACTACTTTACTGTGTCAAGTTTCAAAGAGCTAGCACAAACCGTGTTTGATTTAGAGTTCCAACTACATGTATCCATATAGGAGAAAACAGAGTGAAACCTAAAAATTAAAACTGTTACTGCCAACGAACGGGTTAACCTAGAAGAACGAAATTTGGTGAGCCAAGTGGGACTGGGGTACTGATCATTGCCTGAAAGTGTCATCCAGATTGGGTGAAAAAATGTGTGCTGAGATTTCAGGGAACTCGTAGTTTTTTGGAAGCTTGGCAAGCACTTTACATGAAAGTGATTAGCGCCAGTCTCTGCTTAGGGCTACATCAATAGGAAACAAACAATAGAGATAGAACTTGGAACTACTTTATTGTTTCAAGTTTCAAAGAGCTAGTACAAACCGTGTTTGATTTAGAGTTCCTAATACATGTATCCATATAGGAGAAAACAGAGTGAAACCTAAAAATTAAAACTGTAACTGCCAACGAACAGTTTAAACTAGAAGAACGAAATTTGGTGAGCCAAGTGGGATTGGGATACTGATCATTACCTGAAAGTGTCATCCAGATTGCGTGAAAAAATTTGTGCTGAGATTTCAGGAAACTCGTAGTTTTTGGAAGCTTGGCAACCCCTTTCCATGAAAGTGATTTGCGCCAGTCTCTGCTTAGGGCTACATCAATAGGAAACAAACCATAGAGACAGAAAGTGGAAATACTTTATTGTGTCAAGTTTCAAAGAGCTAGCACAAAATGTGTTTGATTTAGAGTTCCACTACATGTATCCATATAGGAGAAAAGAGAGTGAAACCTAAAAATTAAAACTGTTACTGCCAACGAACGGTTTAATCTAGAAGAACGAAATTTGCTGAGAAAAGTGGGATTGGGGTACTGATCATATCCTGAAAGTGTCATCAAGATTGGGTGAAAAAAATTGTGCTGAGATTTCAGGAAACTCGTAGTTTTTTGGAAGCTTGGCAACCCCTTTCCATGAAAGTGATTTGCACCAGTCTCTGCTTAGGGCTACATCAATTGGAAACAAACAATAGAGATAGAACTTGGAACTACTTTATTGTGTCAAGTTTCAAAGAGCTAGCACAAACCTTCTTTGATTTAGAGTTCCAACTACATGTATCCATATAGAGAAAACAGAGCAAAACCTAAAAATTCAAACTGTTACTGCCAACGAACGGTTTAACCTAGAAGAACGAAATTTGGTGAGTCAAGTGGGATTGGGGTACTGATCATTACCTGAATGTGTCATGAAGATTGGGTGAAAAAATGTGTGCTGAGATTTCAGGAAATTCGTTGTTTTTTGGAAGCTTGGCAACCCCTTTCCAGGAAAGTGATTTGCGCCAGTCTCTCCTTAGGGCTATATCAATAGGAAACAAACCAAAGAGATAGAACTTGGAACTACTTTATTGTGTCAAGTTTCAAAGAGCTAGCACAAACCGTGTTTGATTTAGACTTCCAACTACATGTATCCATATAGGAGAAAACAGAGTGAAACCTAAAAATTAAAACTGTTATTGCCAACGAACGGTTTAACCTAGAAGAACGAAATTTGGTGAGCCAAGTGGGATTGGGGTACTGATCATTACCTGAAAGTGTCATCAAGATTGGGTGAAAAAATGTGTGCTGTGATTTCGGGAAACTCATAGTTTTTTGGAAGCTTGGCAACGCCTTTCCATTAAAGTGATTTGTGCCGATCTCTGCTTAGCGCTACATTAATAGGAAACAAACCAGAGAAATAGAACTTGGAACTACTTTATTGGGTCAAGTTTCAAAGAGCTAGCACAAACCGTGTTTGATTTAGTGTTCCAACTACATGTATCCATATAGGCGAAAACAGAGTGAAACCTAAAAATTAAAACTGTTACTGCCAATGAACGGTTTAATCTAGAAGAACGAAATTTGGTGAGCCAAGTGGGATTGGGGTACTGATCATTACCTGAAAGTGTCATCAAGATTGGGTGAAAAAATGTGTGCTGAGATTTCAGGAAACTCGTAGTTTTTTGGAAGCTTGGCAACCACTTTCCATGAAAATGATTTGCGCCAGTCTCTGCTTAGGGCTATATCAATGGGAAACAAACCATAGAGATAGAACTTGGAACTACTTTATTGTGTCAAGTTTCAAAGAGCTAGCACAAACCGTGTTTGATTTAGAGTTCCAACTACATGTATCCATATAGGAGAAAACAGAGTGAAACCTAAATATTTAAACTGTTACTGCCAACGAACGGTTTAACCTAGAAGAACGAAATTTGGTGAGCCAAGTGGGATTGGGGTACTGATCATTACCTGAAAGTGTCATCCAGATTGGGTGAAAAAATGTGTGCTGAGATTTCAGGAAACTCGTAGTTTTTTGGAAGCTTGGCAACCCCTTTCCATGAAAGTGATTTGCACGAGTCTCTGCTTAGGGATACGTCAATAGGAAAAAAACCATAGAGATAGAACTTGGAACTACTTTATTGGGTCAAGTTTCAAAGAGCTAGCACAAACCTTGTTTGATTTAGAGTTCCAACTATATGTATCCATATAGGAGAAAACAGAGTGAAACCTAAAAATTAAAACTGTTACTGCCAACGAACGGTTTAACCTAGAAGAACGAAATTTGGTGAGCCAAGTGGGATTGGGGTACTGATCATTACCTGAAAGTGTCATCCATATTGGGTGAAAAAATGTGTGCTGAGATTTCAGGAAACTCCTAGTTTTTTGGAAGCTTGGCAACCCCTTTCCATGAAAGTGATTGGCACCAGTCTGTTCTTAGGGCTACATCAATAGGAAACAAACCATAGACATAGGACTTGGAAGTACTTTATTGTGTCAAGTTTCAAAAAGCTAGCACAAACCATGTTTCATTTAGAGTTCCAACTACATGTATCCATATAGGAGAAAGCACAGTGAAACCTAAAAATTAAAACTGTTACTGCCAATGAACGGTTTAACCTAGAAGAACGAAATTGGTTGAGCCAAGTGGGATTGGGGTACTGATCATTAGCTGAAAGTGTCATCCAGATTGGGTGAAAAAATGTGTGCTGAGATTTCAGGAAACTCGTAGTGTTTTGGAAGCTTGGCAACCCCTTTCAATGAAAGTGATTTGCGCCAGTCTCTGCTTAGGGCTACATCAATAGGAAACAAACCATAGAGATAGAACTTGGAACTACTTTATTGTGTCAAGTTTCAAAGAGCTAGCACAAACCGTGTTTGATTTAGAGTTCCAAATACATGTACCCATATAGGAGAAAACAGAGTGAAACCTAAAAATTAAAACTGTAACTGCCAATGAACAGTTTAACCTAGAAGAACGAAATTTGGTGAGCCAAGTGGGATTGGGGTACTGATCATTACGTGAAAGTGTCATCCAGATTGGGTGAAAATATATGTGCTGAGATTTCAGGAAACTCGTAGTTTTTTGGAAGCTTGGCAACCTTTTTCCATGAAATTGATTTGCGCCAGTCTCTGCTTAGGTCTAAATCAATAGGAAAGAAACCATAGAGATAGAACTTGGAACTACTTTATTGTGTCAAGTTTCAAAGAGCTAGCACTAACCATGTTTGATTTAGAGTTCCAACTACATGTATCCATATAGGAGAAAACAGAGTGAAACCTAAAAATTAAAACTGTTACTGCCAACGAACGGTTTAACCTAGAAGAACGAAATTTGGTGAGCCAAGTGGGATTGGGGTACTGATCATTACCTGAAAGTGTCATCAAGATTGGGTGAAAAAATGTGTGCTGTGATTACAGGAAACTCATAGTTTTTGGAAGCTTGGCAACGCCTTTCCATTAAAGTGATTTGCGCCAGTCTCTGCTTAGGGCTACATCAATAGGAAACAAACCGTAGAGATAGAACTTGGAACTACTTTATTGTGTCAAGTTTCAAAGAGCTAGCACAAACCGTGTTTGATTTAGAGTTCCAACTACATGTATCCATATAGGAGAAACCAGAGTGAAACCTAAAAATTAAAACTTTTACTGCCAACGAACGGTTTAACCTAGAAGAACGAAATTTGGTGAGCCAAGTGGGATTGGGGTACTGATTATTACCTGAAAGTGTAATCAAGATTGGGTGAAAAAAAATGTGCTGAGATTTCAGGAAACTCGTAGTTTTTTGGAAACTTGACAACACCTTTCCATGAAAGTGATTTGCGCCAGTCTCTGCTTAGGGCTACATCAATAGGAAACAAACCGTAGAGATAGAACTTGGAACTACTTTATTGTGTCAAGTTTCAAAGAGCTAGCACAAACCGTGTTTGATTTAGAGTTCCAACTACATGTATCCATATAGGAGAAAACAGAGTGAAACCTAAAAATTAAAACTTTTACTGCCAACGAACGGTTTAACCTAGAAGAACGAAATTTGGTGAGCCAAGTGGGATTGGGGTACTGATCATTACCTGAAAGTGTAATCAAGATTGGGTGAAAAAAAATGTGCTGAGATTTCAGGAAACTCGTAGTTTTTTGGAAACTTGACAACCCCTTTCCATGAAAGTGATTTGCGCCAGTCTCTGCTTAGGTCTACATCAATGGAAACAAACCATAGAGATAGAACTTGGAACTACTTTATTGTGTCAAGTTTCAAAGAGCTAGCACAAACCGTCTTTGATTTAGTGTTCCAACTACATGTATCCATATAGGCAAAAACAGAGTGAAACCTAAAAATTAAAACAGTTACTGGCAACGAACGGTTTAACCTAGAAGAACGAAATTTGGTGAGCCAAGTGGGATAGGCGTACTGATCATTACCTGAAAGTGTCATCAAGATTGGGTGAAAAAATGTGTGCTGAGATTTCAGGAAACACGTAGTGTTTTGGAAGCTTGGAAAACCCTTTCCATGAAAGTGATTTGTGCCGATCTCTGCTTAGGGCTACATCAATAGGAAACAAACCATAGACATAGAACTTGGAACTACTTTATTGTGTCAAGTTTCAAAGAGGTAGCACAAACCGTGTTTATTTAGAGTTCCAACTACATGTATCCATATAGGAGAAAACAGAGTGAAACCTAAATATTTAAACTGTTACTGCCAACAAACGGTTTAACCTAGAAGATCGAAATTTGGTCAGCCAAGTCGGATTGGGGTACTGATCATTACCTCAAAGTGTCATCAAGATTGGGTTAAAAAATGTGTGCTGAGATTTCAGGAAACTCGTAGTTTTTTGGAAACTTGACAACCCCTTTCCATGAAAGTGATTTGCGCCAGTCTCTGCTTAGGGCTACATCAATAGGAAACAAACCATAGAGATAGAACTTGGAACTACTTTATTGTGTCAAGTTTCAAAGAGCTAGCACAAACCGTGTTTGATTTAGAGTTCCAACTACATGTATCCATATAGGAGAAAACAGAGTGAAACCTAAATATTTAAACTGTTACTGCCAACGAACGGTTTAACCTAGAAGAACGAAATTTGGTGAGCCAAGTGGGATTGGGGTACTGATTATTACCTGACAGTGTCATCAAGATTGGGTGAAAAAATGTGTGCTGTGATTTCGGGGAACTCGTAGTTTTTTGGAAGCTTGGCAACGCCTTTCCATGAAAGTGATTTGTGCCGGTCTCTGCTTAGGGCTACATCAATAGGAAACAAACCAGAGAAATAGAACTTGGAACTTCTTTATTGGGTCAAGTTTCAAAGAGCTAGCACAAACCGTGTTTGATTTAGAGTTCCAACTACATGTATCCATATAGGAGAAAACAGAGTGAAACCTAAAAATTAAAACTATTACTACCAACGAACGGTTTAACTTAGAAGAACGAAATTTGGTGAGCCAAGTGGGATTGGGGTACTGATCATTACCTGACATGTCATTAAGATTGGGTGAAAAAATGTGTGCTGATATTTCAGGAAACTCATAGTTTTTTGGAAGCTTGGCAACCCCTTTCCATAAAAGTGATTTGCAGGAGTCTCTGCTTAGGGCTACGTCAATAGGAAACAAACCATAGAGATAGCACTTGGAACTACTTTATTGTGTCAAGTTTCAAAGAGCTAGCACTAACCGTGTTTGATTTAGAGTTCCAACTACATGTATCCATATAGGCGAAAACAGAGTGAAACCTAAAAATTTAAACTGTTACTGCCAACGAACGGTTAAACCTAGAAGAATGAAATTTGGTGAGCCAAGTGGGATTGGGGTACTGATCATTACCTGAATGTGTCATCAAGATTGGGTGAAAAAATGTGTGCTGAGATTTCAGGAAACTCGTAGTTTTTTGGAAGCTTGGCAACCACTTTCCATGAAAGTGATTTGCGCCAGTCTCTGCTTAGGGCTACATCAATAGGAAACAAACCATAGAGATAGAACTTGGAACTACTTTATTGTGTCAAGTTTCAAAGAGCTAGCACAAACCGTCTTTGATTTAGAGTTCCAACTACATGTATCCATATAGGAGAAAACAGAGTGAAACCTAAAAATTAAAACTGTTACTGCCAACGAACGGTTTAACCTAGAAGAAAGAAATTTGGTGAGCCAAGTGGGATTGGGGTACTGATCATTACCTAAAAGTGTCATCAAGATTGGGTGAAAAAATGTGTGCTGAGATTTCAGGAAGCTCGTAGTGTTTTGGAAGCTTGGCAACCCCTTTCCATGAAAGTGATTTGTGCCAGTCTCTGCTTAGGGCTACATCAATAGGAAACAAACCATAGAGGTAGAACTTTGAACTAATTTATCGTGTCAAGTTTCAAAGAGCAAGCACAAACCGTGTTTGATTTAGAGTTCCAACTACTTGTATCCATATAGGAGAAAACAGAGTGAAACCTAAATATTTAAACTGTTACTTCCAATGAACGGTTTAACCTAGAAGAACAAAATTTGGTGAGCCAAGTGGGATTGGGGTACTGATCATTACCTGGAATTGTCATCAAGATTGGGTGAAAAAATGTGTGCTGGGATTTCGGGAAACTCGTAGTTTTTTGGAAGCTTGGCAACGCCTTTCCATGAAAGTGATTTGTGCGGGTCTCTGCTTAGGGCTACATCAATAGGAAACAAGCATAGAAATAGAACTTGGAAGTACTTTATTGTGTCAAGTTTCAAAGAGCTAGCACAAACCGTGTTTGATTTAGAGTTCCAACTACATGTATCCATACAGGAGAAAACAGAGTGAAACCTAAAAATTAAAACTGTTACTGCCAACGAACGGTTTAATCTAGAAGAACGAAATTTGGTGAGCCAAGTGAGATTGGGGTACTGATCATTCCCTGAAAGTGTCATCAAGATTGGGTGAAAAAATGTGTGCTGAGATTTCAGGAAACTCGTTGTTTTTTGGAAGCTTGGTAACCCCTTTCCATGAAAGTGATTGGCGCGAGTCTGTTCTTAGGGCTACATCAATAGGAAACAAACCATAGAGATAGAACTTGGAAGTACTTTATTGTGTCAAGTTTCAAAGAGCTAGCACAAACCGTGTTTGATTTAGCGTTCCACTACATTTACCATATAGGAGAAAACAGAGTGAAACCTAAAAATTAAAACTGTTACTGCCAACGAACGGTTTAACCTAGAAGAACTAAATTTGGTGAGAAAAGTGGGATTGGGGTACTGATCATATCCTGAAAGTGTCATCAAGATTGGGTGAAAAAATTTGTGCTGAGATTTCAGGAAACTCGTAGTTTTTTGTAAGCTTGGCAACCCCTTTCCATGAAAGTGATTTGCGCCAGTCTCTGCTTAGGGCTACATCAATAGGAAACAAACAATAGAGATAGAACTTGGAACTACTTTATTGTGTCAGGTTTCAAAGAGCTAGCACCAACCTTCTTTGATTTAGAGTTCCAACAACATGTATCCATATAGAGAAAACAGAGAAAAACCTAAAAATTAAACTGTTACTGCCAACGAACGGTTTATCCTAGAAGAACGAAATTTGGTGAGCCAAGTGGGATTGGGGTACTCATCATTACCTGAAAATGTCATCAAGTTTTGGTGAAAAAATGTCTGCTGAGATTTCAGGAAACTCATAGTTTTTGGAAGCTTGGCTACCCCTTTCCAGGAAAGTGATTTGCGACAGTCTCTGCTTAGGGCTACATCAATAGGAAACAAACCATAGAGATAGAACTTGGAACTACTTTATTATGTCAAGTTTCAAAGAGCTAGCACAAACCGTGTTTGATTTAGAGTTCCAAATACATGTACCCATATACAAGAAAACAGAGTGAAACCTAAAAATTAAAACTGTAACTGCCAACGAACAGTTTAACCTAGAAGAACGAAATTTGGTGAGCCAAGTGGGATTGGGGTACTGATCATTTCCTGAAAGTGTCATCCAGATTGGGTGAAAAAATGTGTGCTGATATTTCAGGGAACTCGTAGTTTTTTGGAAGCTTGGCAACCCCTTTCCATGAAAGTGATATGCGCAGGTCTCTGCTTAGTTCTACATCAATAGGAAACAAACCATAGAGATAGAACTTTGAACTACTTTATTGGGTCCAGTTTCAAAGAGCTAGCACAAACCGTCTTTGATTTAGAGTTCCAACTACATGTATCCATATAGGCGAAAACAGAGTGAAACCTAAAAATTAAAACAGTTACTGGCAACGAACGGTTTAACCTAGAAGAACGAAATTTGGTGAGCCAAGTGGGATAGGCGTACTGATCATTACCTGAAAGTGTCATCAAGATGGGGTGAAAAAATGTGTGCTGAGATTTCAGGAAACACGTAGTGTTTTGGAAGCTTGGAAAACCCTTTCCATGAAAGTGATTTGTGCCGATCTCTGCTTAGGGATACATCAATAGGAAACAAACCATAGACATAGAACTTGGAACTACTATATTGTGTCAAGTTTCAAAGAGGTAGCACAAACCGTGTTTATTTAGAGTTCCAACTACATGTATCCATATAGGAGAAAACAGAGTGAAACCTAAATATTTAAACTGTTACTGCCAACAAACGGTTTAACCTAGAAGATCGAAATTTGGTGAGCCAAGTGGGATTGGGGTACTGATCATTACCTCAAAGTGTCATCAAGATTGGGTTAAAAAATGTGTGCTGAGATTTCAGGAAACTCGTAGTTTTTTGGAAACTTGACAACCCCTTTCCATGAAAGTGATTTGCGCCAGTCTCTGCTTAGGGCTACATCAATAGGAAACAAACCATAGAGATAGAACTTGGAACTACTTTATTGTGTCAAGTTTCAAAGAGCTAGCACA
The DNA here is from genome assembly GCF_964194105.1 of Spermophilus citellus. Taxonomy (NCBI): domain Eukaryota; kingdom Metazoa; phylum Chordata; class Mammalia; order Rodentia; family Sciuridae; genus Spermophilus; species Spermophilus citellus. The sequence goes on along the minus strand of NC_138196.1, from coordinate 22,960,211 downwards.
AACCGTGTTTGATTTAGAGTTCCAACTACATGTATCCATATAGGAGAAAACAGAGTGAAACCTAAATATTTAAACTGTTACTGCCAAAGAACGGTTTAACCTAGAAGAACGAAATTTGGTGAGCCAAGTGGGATTGGGGTACTGATTATTACCTGACAGTGTCATCAAGATTGGGTGAAAAAATGTGTGCTGTGATTTCGGGGAACTCGTAGTTTTTTGGAAGCTTGGCAACGCCTTTCCATGAAAGTGATTTGTGCCGGTCTCTGCTTAGGGCTACATCAATAGGAAACAAACCAGAGAAATAGAACTTGGAACTTCTTTATTGGGTCAAGTTTCAAAGAGCTAGCACAAACCGTGTTTGATTTAGAGTTCCAACTACATGTATCCATATAGGAGAAAACAGAGTGAAACCTAAAAATTAAAACTATTACTACCAACGAACGGTTTAACCTAGAAGAACGAAATTTGGTGAGCCAAGTGGGATTGGGGTACTGATCATTACCTGACATGTCATTAAGATTGGGTGAAAAAATGTGTGCTGATATTTCAGGAAACTCATAGTTTTTTGGAAGCTTGGCAACCCCTTTCCATAAAAGTGATTTGCAGGAGTCTCTGCTTAGGGCTACGTCAATAGGAAACAAACCATAGAGATAGCACTTGGAACTACTTTATTGTGTCAAGTTTCAAAGAGCTAGCACTAACCGTGTTTGATTTAGAGTTCCAACTACATGTATCCATATAGGCGAAAACAGAGTGAAACCTAAAAATTTAAACTGTTACTGCCAACGAACGGTTAAACCTAGAAGAATGAAATTTGGTGAGCCAAGTGGGATTGGGGTACTGATCATTACCTGAATGTGTCATCAAGATTGGGTGAAAAAATGTGTGCTGAGATTTCAGGAAACTCGTAGTTTTTTGGAAGCTTGGCAACCACTTTCCATGAAAGTGATTTGCGCCAGTCTCTGCTTAGGGCTACATCAATAGGAAACAAACCATAGAGATAGAACTTGGAACTACTTTATTGTGTCAAGTTTCAAAGAGCTAGCACAAACCGTGTTTGATTTAGAGTTCCAACTACATGTATCCATATAGGAGAAAACAGAGTGAAACCTAAATATTTAAACTGTTACTGCCAACGAACGGTTTAACCTAGAAGAACGAAATTTGGTGAGCCAAGTGGGATTGGGGTACTGATTATTACCTGACAGTGTCATCAAGATTGGGTGAAAAAATGTGTGCTGTGATTTCGGGGAACTCGTAGTTTTTTGGAAGCTTGGCAACGCCTTTCCATGAAAGTGATTTGTGCCGGTCTCTGCTTAGGGCTACATCAATAGGAAACAAACCAGAGAAATAGAACTTGGAACTTCTTTATTGGGTCAAGTTTCAAAGAGCTAGCACAAACCGTGTTTGATTTAGAGTTCCAACTACATGTATCCATATAGGAGAAAACAGAGTGAAACCTAAAAATTAAAACTATTACTACCAACGAACGGTTTAACCTAGAAGAACGAAATTTGGTGAGCCAAGTGGGATTGGGGTACTGATCATTACCTGACATGTCATTAAGATTGGGTGAAAAAATGTGTGCTGATATTTCAGGAAACTCATAGTTTTTTGGAAGCTTGGCAACCCCTTTCCATAAAAGTGATTTGCAGGAGTCTCTGCTTAGGGCTACGTCAATAGGAAACAAACCATAGAGATAGCACTTGGAACTACTTTATTGTGTCAAGTTTCAAAGAGCTAGCACTAACCGTGTTTGATTTAGAGTTCCAACTACATGTATCCATATAGGCGAAAACAGAGTGAAACCTAAAAATTTAAACTGTTACTGCCAACGAACGGTTAAACCTAGAAGAATGAAATTTGGTGAGCCAAGTGGGATTGGGGTACTGATCATTACCTGAATGTGTCATCAAGATTGGGTGAAAAAATGTGTGCTGAGATTTCAGGAAACTCGTAGTTTTTTGGAAGCTTGGCAACCACTTTCCATGAAAATGATTTGCGCCAGTCTCTGCTTAGGGCTACATCAATAGGAAACAAACCATAGAGATAGAACTTGGAACTACTTTATTGTGTCAAGTTTCAAAGAGCTAGCACAAACCGTCTTTGATTTAGAGTTCCAACTACATGTATCCATATAGGAGAAAACAGAGTGAAACCTAAAAATTAAAACTGTTACTGCCAACGAACGGTTTAACCTAGAAGAAAGAAATTTGGTGAGCCAAGTGGGATTGGGGTACTGATCATTACCTAAAAGTGTCATCAAGATTGGGTGAAAAAATGTGTGCTGAGATTTCAGGAAGCTCGTAGTGTTTTGGAAGCTTGGCAACCCCTTTCCATGAAAGTGATTTGTGCCAGTCTCTGCTTAGGGCTACATCAATAGGAAACAAACCATAGAGGTAGAACTTTGAACTAATTTATCGTGTCAAGTTTCAAAGAGCAAGCACAAACCGTGTTTGATTTAGAGTTCCAACTACTTGTATCCATATAGGAGAAAACAGAGTGAAACCTAAATATTTAAACTGTTACTTCCAATGAACGGTTTAACCTAGAAGAACAAAATTTGGTGAGCCAAGTGGGATTGGGGTACTGATCATTACCTGGAATTGTCATCAAGATTGGGTGAAAAAATGTGTGCTGGGATTTCGGGAAACTCGTAGTTTTTTGGAAGCTTGGCAACGCCTTTCCATGAAAGTGATTTGTGCGGGTCTCTGCTTAGGGCTACATCAATAGGAAACAAGCATAAAAATAGAACTTGGAAGTACTTTATTGTGTCAAGATTCAAAGAGCTAGCACAAACCATGTTTGATTTAGAGTTCCAACTACATGTATCCATATAGGAGAAAACAGAGTGAAACCTAAAAATTAAAACTGTTACTGCCAACGAACGGTTTAATCTAGAAGAACGAAATTTGGTGAGCCAAGTGAGATTGGGGTACTGATTATTCCCTGAAAGTGTCATCAAGATTGGGTGAAAAAATGTGTGCTGAGATTTCAGGAAACTCGTTGTTTTTTGGAAGCTTGGCAACCCCTTTCCATGAAAGTGATTGGCGCGAGTCTGTTCTTAGGGCTACATCAATAGGAAACAAACCATAGAGATAGAACTTGTAAGTACTTTATTGTGTCAAGTTTCAAAGAGCTAGCACAAACCGTGTTTGATTTAGCGTTCCACTACATTTACCATATAGGAGAAAACAGAGTGAAACCTAAAAATTAAAACTGTTACTGCAAACGAACGGTTTAACCTAGAAGAACGAAATTTGGTGAGCCAAGTGGGATTGGGGTACTGATCATATCCTGAAAGTGTCATCCAGATTGGGTGAAAAAATTTGTGCTGAGATTTCAGGAAACTCGTAGTTTTTGGTAAGCTTGGCAACCCCTTTCCATGAAAGTGATTTGCGCCAGTCTCTGCTTAGGGCTACATCAATAGGAAACAAACAATAGAGATAGAACTTGGAACTACTTTATTGTGTCAGGTTTCAAAGAGCTAGCACCAACCTTCTTTGATTTAGAGTTCCAACAACATGTATCCATATAGAGAAAACAGAGCAAAACCTAAAAATTAAACTGTTACTGCCAACGAACGGTTTATCCTAGAAGAACGAAATTTGGTGAGCCAAGTGGGATTGGGGTACTCATCATTACCTGAAAATGTCATCAAGTTTTGGTGAAAAAATGTCTGCTGAGATTTCAGGAAACTCATAGTTTTTGGAAGCTTGGCTACCCCTTTCCAGGAAAGTGATTTGCGACAGTCTCTGCTTAGGGCTACATCAATAGGAAACAAACCATAGAGATAGAACTTGGAACTACTTTATTATGTCAAGTTTCAAAGAGCTAGCACAAACCGTGTTTGATTTAGAGTTCCAAATACATGTACCCATATACGAGAAAACAGAGTGAAACCTAAAAATTAAAACTGTAACTGCCAACGAACAGTTTAACCTAGAACAACGAAATTTGGTGAGCCAAGTGGGATTGGGGTACTGATCATTTCCTGAAAGTGTCATCCAGATTGGGTGAAAAAATGTGTGCTGAGATTTCAGGGAACTCGTAGTTTTTTGGAAGCTTGGCAACCCCTTTCCATGAAAGTGATTTCCGCCAGTCTCTGCTTATGCCTACATCAATAGGAAACAAAACATAGAGATAGAACTTGGAACTACTTTATTGTGTCAAGTTTCAAAGAGCTAGCACAAACAGTTTTTGATTTAGAGTCCCAACTACATGTATCCATATAGGAGAAAACAGAGTGAAACCTAAAAATTAAAACTCTTACTGCCAACGAACGGTTTAACCTAGAAGAACGAAATTTGGTGTGCCAAGTGGGATTGGGGTAGTGATCATTACCTGAAAGTGTCATCCAGATTGGGTGAAAAAATATGTGCTGAGATTTCAGGGAACTCTTAGTTTTTTGGAAGCTTGGCAACCCCTTTCCATGAAAGTGATTTGCGCCAGTCTCTGCTTAGGGCTACATCAATAGGAAACAAACCGTAGAGATAGAACTTGGAACTACTTTATTGTGTCAAGTTTCAAAGAGCTAGCACTAACCGTGTTTGATTTAGAGTTCCAAATACATATATCCATATAGGAGAAAACAGAGTGAAACCTAAAAATTAAAACTGTTACTGCCAACGAACTGTTTAACCTAAAATAACTAAATTTAGTGAGCCAAGTGTGATTGGGGTACTTGTCATTGCCTGAAAGTGTCATCCAGATTGGGTGAAAAAATCTTTGCTGAGATTTCAGGGAACTCTTAGTTTTTTGGAAGCTTGGCAACCCCTTTCCATGAAAGTGATTTGCGCCAGTCTCTGCTTATGGCTACAACAATAGGAAACAAACCATAGAGATAGAACTTGGATCTACTTTATTGTGTCAGGTTTCAAAGAGCTAGCACAAACCGTTTTTGATTTAGAGTCCCAACTACATTTATCCATATAGGAGAAAACAGAGTGAAACCTAAAAATTAAAACTGTTCCTGCCAACGAACGGTTTACACTAGAAGAACGAAATTTGGTGATCCAAGTGGGATTGGGGTAGTGATCATTACCTGAAAGTGTCATCCAGATTGGGTGAAAAAATATGTGCTGAGATTTCAGGAAACTCGTAGTTTTTTGGAAGCTTGGCAACCCCTTTCCATGAAAGTGATTTGCGCCAGTCTCTGCTTAGGGCTACATCAATAGGAAACAAACCATAGAGATAGAACTTGGAACTACTTTATTGTGTCAAGTTTCAAAGAGGTAGCACAAACCGTCTTTGATTTAGAGTTCCAACTACATGTATCCATATAGGGGAAAACAGAGTGAAACCTAAAAATTAAAACTGTTACTGCCAACGAACGGTTTAACATAGAAGAACGAAATTTGGTGAGCCAAGTGGGATTGGGGTACTGATCATTACGTGAATGTGTCATGAAGATTGGGTGAAAAAAATGTGTGCTGAGATTTCAGGAAATTCGTTGTTTTTTGGAAGCTTGGCAACCCCTTTCCAGGAAAGTGATTTGCGCCAGTCTCTCCTTAGGGCTATATCAATAGGAAACAAACCAAATAGATAGAACTTGGAACTACTTCATTGTATCAATTTTCAAAGAGCTAGCAAAAACCGTGTTTGATTTAGAGTTCCAACTACATGTATCTATATAGGAAAAACACAGTTAAACCTAAAAATTAAAAGTGTTACTGCCAACGAACGGTTTAACCTAGAAGAACGAAATTTGTTGAGCCAAGTGGAATTGGGGTACTGATCATTACCTGAGAGTGTCATCAAGATTGGGAGAAAAAATGTGTGCTGAGATTTCAGGAAACTCGTAGTTTTTTGGAAGCTTGGCAACCCCTTTCCATGAAAGTGATTTGCGCCACTCTCTGCTTAGGGCTACATCAATAGGAAACAAACCGTAGAGATAGAACTTGGAACTACTTTATTGTGTCAAGTTTCAATGAGCTAGCACAAACCGTGTTGGATTTAGAGTTCCAAGTACATGTATCCATATAGGAGAAAACAGAGTGAAAACTAAAAATTAAAACTGTTACTGCCAACGAACGGTTTAACCTAGAAGAACGAAATTTGGTGAGCCAAGTGGGATTGGGGTACTGATCACTACCTGAAAGTGTCATCAAGATTGGGTGAAAAAATGTGTGCTGAGACTTCAGGAAACTTGTAGTTTTCTGGAAGCTTGGCAACCCCTTTCCATGAAAGTGATTTGCGCCAGTCTCTGCTTGGGGCTACATCAATAGGAAACAAAACATAGAGATAGAACTTGGAACTACGTTATTGTGTCAAGTTTCAAAGAGCTAGCACAAACCGTCTTTGATTTAGAGTTCCAACTACATGTAACCATATAGGAGAAAACAGAGTGAAACCTAAAAATTAAAACTGTTACTGCCAATGAACGGTTTAACCTAGAAGAATGAAATTTGGTGAGCCAAGTGGGATTGGGGTACTGATCATTACCTGAAAGTGTCACCAAGATTGGGTGAAAAAATGTGTGCTGAGATTTCAGGAAACTCGTAGATTTTTGGAAGCTTGGCAACCCATTTCCATAAAAGTGATTTGCGCCAGTCTCTGCTTAGGGCTACATCAATAGGAAACAAACCATAGAGATAGAACTTGGAACTACTTAATTGTGTCAAGTTTCAAAGAGCTAGCACAAACCGTGTTGGATTTCGAGTTCCAACTATATGTATCCATATAGGCGAAAACAGAGTGAAACCTAAAAATTAAAACTGTTACTGCCAACGAACGGTTTAACCTAGAAGAACGAAATTTGGTGAGCCAAGTGGGATTGGGGTACTGATCATTACCTGAAAGTGTCATCAAGATTGGGTGAAAAAATGTGTGCTTAGATTTCAGGAAACTCGTAGTTTTTTGGAAGCTTGGCAACCCCTTTCCATGAAAGTGATTTGCGCCAGTCTCTGCTTAGGGCTACATCAATAGGAAACAAACCATAGAGATAGAACTTGGAACTACTTTATTGTGTCATGTTTCAAAGTGTTAGCACAAACCGTGTTTGATTTAGAGTTCCAACTACATGTATCCATATAGGCGAAATCAGAGTGAAACCTAAAAATTTAAACTGTTACTGCCAACGAACGGTTTAACCTAGAAGAACGAAATTTGGTGAGCCAAGTGGGATTGGGGTACTGATCATTACCTGAAATTATCATCAAGATTTGGTGAAAAAATGTGTGCTGAGATTTCAGGAAACTAGTAGTTACTTGGAAGCTTGGCAACCTCTTTCCATGAAAGTGATTTGCGCCAGTCTCTGCTTAGGGCTACATCAATAGGAAACAAACCATAGAGATAGAACTTGGAACTACTTTATTGTGTCAAGTTTCAAAGAGCTAGCACAAACCGTCTTTGATTTAGAGTTCCAACTACATGTATCCATATAGGCGAAAACAGAGTGAAACCTAAAAATTAAAACTGTTACTTCCAACGAACGGTTTAACCTAGAAGAATGAAATTTGGTGAGCCAAGTGGGATTGGTGTACTGATCATTACCTGAAAGTGTAATCAAGAATTGGTGAAAAAATATGTGCTGAGATTTCAGGAAACTCGTAGTTTTTTGGAAGCTTGGCAAACCCTTTCCATAAAAGTGATTTGCGCCAGTCTCTGCTTAGCGCTACATCAATAGGAAACAAACCATAGAGATAGAACTTGGAACTACTTTATTGTGTCAAGTTTCAAAGAGCTAGCACTAACCGTGTTGGATTTAGTGTTCCAACTACATGTATCCATATAGGCGAAAACAGAGTGAAACCTAAAAATTAAAACTGTTACTGCCAACGAACGGTTTAACCTAGAAGAACGAAATTTGGTGAGCCAAGTGGGATTGGGGTACTGATCATTACCTGAAAGTGTCATCAAGATTGGGTGAAAAAATGTGTGCTGAGAGTTCAGGAAACTCGTAGTTTTTTGGATGCTTGTCAACTCATTTCCATGTAACTGATTGCGCCAGTCTCTGCTTAGGGCTACATCAATAGGAAACAAACCATAGCGATAGAACTTGGAACTACTTTATTGTGTCAAGTTTCAGAGAGTTAGCACAAACCGTGTTTGATTCAGAGTTCCAACTACATGTATCCATAATGCGAAAACAAAGTGAAACCTAAAAATTAAACTGTTACTGCCAACGAACGGTTTAACCTAGAAGAACGAAATTTGGTGAGCCAAGTGGGATTGGGGAACTGATCATTATCTGAAAGTGTCATGAAAATTGGGTGAAAAAATGTTTGCTGATATTTCAGGAAACCCGTATTTTTTTGGAAGCTTGGCAACCCCTTTCCATGTAAGTGATTTGCGCCAGTCTCTGCTTAGGGCTACATCATTAGGAAACAAACCATAGAGATAGAACTTGGAACTACTTTATTGTGTCAAGTTTCAAAGAGCTAGCACAAACCGTGTTGGATTTAGAGTTCCAACTATATGTATCCATATAGGCGAAAACAGAGTGAAACCTAAATATTAAAACTGTTACTGCCAACGAACGGTTTAATCTAGAAGAACGAAATTTGGTGAGCCAAGTGAGATTGGGGTACTGATCATTCCCTGAAAGTGTCATCAAGATTGGGTGAAAAAATGTGTGCTGAGATTTCAGGAAACTCGTTGTTTTTTGGAAGCTTGGCAACCCCTTTCCATGAAAGTGATTGGCGCGAGTCTGTTCTTAGGGCTACATCAATAGGAAACAAACCATAGAGATAGAACTTGGAAGTACTTTATTGTGTCAAGTTTCAAAGAGCTAGCACAAACCGTGTTTGATTTAGCGTTCCACTACATTTACCATATAGGAGAAAACAGAGTGAAACCTAAAAATTAAAACTGTTACTGCCAACGAACGGTTTAACCTAGAAGAACGAAATTTGGTGAGCCAAGTGGGATTGGGGTACTGATCATATCCTGAAAGTGTCATCCAGATTGGGTGAAAAAATTTGTGCTGAGATTTCAGGAAACTCGTAGTTTTTTGTAAGCTTGGCAACCCCTTTCCATGAAAGTGATTTGCGCCAGTCTCTGCTTAGGGCTACATCAATAGGAAACAAACAATAGAGATAGAACTTGGAACTACTTTATTGTGTCAGGTTTCAAAGAGCTAGCACCAACCTTCTTTGATTTAGAGTTCCAACAACATGTATCCATATAGAGAAAACAGAGCAAAACCTAAAAATTAAACTGTTACTGCCAACGAACGGTTTATCCTAGAAGAACGAAATTTGGTGAGCCAAGTGGGATTGGGGTACTCATCATTACCTGAAAATGTCATCAAGTTTTGGTGAAAAAATGTCTGCTGAGATTTCAGGAAACTCATAGTTTTTGGAAGCTTGGCTACCCCTTTCCAGGAAAGTGATTTGCGACAGTCTCTGCTTAGGGCTACATCAATAGGAAACAAACCATAGAGATAGAACTTGGAACTACTTTATTATGTCAAGTTTCAAAGAGCTAGCACAAACCGTGTTTGATTTAGAGTTCCAAATACATGTACCCATATACGAGAAAACAGAGTGAAACCTAAAAATTAAAACTGTAACTGCCAACGAACAGTATAACCTAGAAGAACGAAATTTGGTGAGCCAAGTGGCATTGGGGTACTGATCATTTCCTGAAAGTGTCATCCAGATTGGGTGAAAAAATGTGTGCTGAGATTTCAGGGAACTCGTAGTTTTTTGGAAGCTTGGCAACCCCTTTCCATGAAAGTGATTTCCGCCAGTCTCTGCTTATGCCTACATCAATAGGAAACAAAACATAGAGATAGAACTTGGAACTACTTTATTGTGTCAAGTTTCAAAGAGCTAGCACAAACAGTTTTTGATTTAGAGTCCCAACTACATGTATCCATATAGGAGAAAACAGAGTGAAACCTAAAAATTAAAACTCTTACTGCCAACGAATGGTTTAACCTAGAAGAACGAAATTTGGTGTGCCAAGTGGGATTGGGGTAGTGATCATTACCTGAAAGTGTCATCCAGATTGGGTGAAAAAATATGTGCTGAGATTTCAGGGAACTCTTAGTTTTTTGGAAGCTTGGCAACCCCTTTCCATGAAAGTGATTTGCGCCAGTCTCTGCTTAGGGCTACATCAATAGGAAACAAACCGTAGAGATAGAACTTGGAACTACTTTATTGTGTCAAGTTTCAAAGAGCTAGCACTAACCGTGTTTGATTTAGAGTTCCAAATACATATATCCATATAGGAGAAAACAGAGTGAAACCTAAAAATTAAAACTGTTACTGCCAACGAACTGTTTAACCTAAAATAACTAAATTTAGTGAGCCAAGTGTGATTGGGGTACTTGTCATTGCCTGAAAGTGTCATCCAGATTGGGTGAAAAAATCTTTGCTGAGATTTCAGGGAACTCTTAGTTTTTTGGAAGCTTTCAACCCCTTTCCATGAAAGTGATTTGCGCCAGTCTCTGCTTATGGCTACAACAATAGGAAACAAACCATAGAGATAGAACTTGGATCTACTTTATTGTGTCAGGTTTCAAAGAGCTAGCACAAACCGTTTTTGATTTAGAGTCCCAACTACATTTATCCATATAGGAGAAAACAGAGTGAAACCTAAAAATTAAAACTGTTCCTGCCAACGAACGGTTTACACTAGAAGAACGAAATTTGGTGATCCAAGTGGGATTGGGGTAGTGATCATTACCTGAAAGTGTCATCCAGATTGGGTGAAAAAATATGTGCTGAGATTTCAGGAAACTCGTAGTTTTTTGGAAGCTTGGCAACCCCTTTCCATGAAAGTGATTTGCGCCAGTCTCTGCTTAGGGCTACATCAATAGGAAACAAACCATAGAGATAGAACTTGGAACTACTTTATTGTGTCAAGTTTCAAAGAGGTAGCACAAACCGTCTTTGATTTAGAGTTCCAACTACATGTATCCATATAGGGGAAAACAGAGTGAAACCTAAAAATTAAAACTGTTACTGCCAACGAACGGTTTAACATAGAAGAACGAAATTTGGTGAGCCAAGTGGGATTGGGGTACTGATCATTACGTGAATGTGTCATGAAGATTGGGTGAAAAAATGTGTGCTGAGATTTCAGGAAATTCGTTGTTTTTTGGAAGCTTGGCAACCCCTTTCCAGGAAAGTGATTTGCGCCAGTCTCTCCTTAGGGCTATATCAATAGGAAACAAACCAAATAGATAGAACTTGGAACTACTTCATTGTATCAATTTTCAAAGAGCTAGCAAAAACCGTGTTTGATTTAGAGTTCCAACTACATGTATCTATATAGGAAAAACACAGTTAAACCTAAAAATTAAAAGTGTTACTGCCAACGAACGGTTTAACCTAGAAGAACGAAATTTGTTGAGCCAAGTGGAATTGGGGTACTGATCATTACCTGAGAGTGTCATCAAGATTGGGAGAAAAAATGTGTGCTGAGATTTCAGGAAACTCGTAGTTTTTTGGAAGCTTGGCAACCCCTTTCCATGAAAGTGATTTGCGCCACTCTCTGCTTAGGGCTACATCAATAGGAAACAAACCGTAGAGATAGAACTTGGAACTACTTTATTGTGTCAAGTTTCAAAGAGCTAGCACAAACCGTGTTGGATTTAGAGTTCCAAGTACATGTATCCATATAGGAGAAAACAGAGTGAAAACTAAAAATTAAAACTGTTACTGCCAACGAACGGTTTAACCTAGAAGAACGAAATTTGGTGAGCCAAGTGGGATTGGGGTACTGATCACTACCTGAAAGTGTCATCAAGATTGGGTGAAAAAATGTGTGCTGAGACTTCAGGAAACTTGTAGTTTTCTGGAAGCTTGGCAACCCCTTTCCATGAAAGTGATTTGCGCCAGTCTCTGCTTGGGGCTACATCAATAGGAAACAAAACATAGAGATAGAACTTGGAACTACGTTATTGTGTCAAGTTTCAAAGAGCTAGCACAAACCGTCTTTGATTTAGAGTTCCAACTACATGTAACCATATAGGAGAAAACAGAGTGAAACCTAAAAATTAAAACTGTTACTGCCAATGAACGGTTTAACCTAGAAGAATGAAATTTGGTGAGCCAAGTGGGATTGGGGTACTGATCATTACCTGAAAGTGTCACCAAGATTGGGTGAAAAAATGTGTGCTGAGATTTCAGGAAACTCGTAGATTTTTGGAAGCTTGGCAACCCATTTCCATAAAAGTGATTTGCGCCAGTCTCTGCTTAGGGCTACATCAATAGGAAACAAACCATAGAGATAGAACTTGGAACTACTTTATTGTGTCAAGTTTCAAAGAGCTAGCACAAACCGTGTTGGATTTAGAGTTCCAACTATATGTATCCATATAGGCGAAAACAGAGTGAAACCTAAAAATTAAAACTGTTACTGCCAACGAACGGTTTAACCTAGAAGAACGAAATTTGGTGAGCCAAGTGGGATTGGGGTACTGATCATTACCTGAAAGTGTCATCAAGATTGGGTGAAAAAATGTGTGCTTAGATTTCAGGAAACTCGTAGTTTTTTGGAAGCTTGGCAACCCCTTTCCATGAAAGTGATTTGCGCCAGTCTCTGCTTAGGGCTACATCAATAGGAAACAAACCATAGAGATAGAACTTGGAACTACTTTATTGGGTCATGTTTCAAAGAGTTAGCACAAACCGTGTTTGATTTAGAGTTCCAACTACATGTATCCATATAGGCGAAATCAGAGTGAAACCTAAAAATTTAAACTGTTACTGCCAACGAACGGTTTAACCTAGAAGAACGAAATTTGGTGAGCCAAGTGGGATTGGGGTACTGATCATTACCTGAAATTATCATCAAGATTTGGTGAAAAAATGTGTGCTGAGATTTCAGGAAACTAGTAGTTACTTGGAACCTTGGCAACCTCTTTCCATGAAAGTGATTTGCGCCAGTCTCTGCTTAGGGCTACATCAATAGGAAACAAACCATAGAGATAGAACTTGGAACTACTTTATTGTGTCAAGTTTCAAAGAGCTAGCACAAACCGTCTTTGATTTAGAGTTCCAACTACATGTATCCATATAGGCGAAAACAGAGTGAAACCTAAAAATTAAAACTGTTACTTCCAACGAACGGTTTAACCTAGAAGAATGAAATTTGGTGAGCCAAGTGGGATTGGTGTACTGATCATTACCTGAAAGTGTAATCAAGAATTGGTGAAAAAATATGTGCTGAGATTTCAGGAAACTCGTAGTTTTTTGGAAGCTTGGCAAACCCTTTCCATAAAAGTGATTTGCGCCAGTCTATGCTTAGCGCTACATCAATAGGAAACAAACCATAGAGATAGAACTTGGAACTACTTTATTGTGTCAAGTTTCAAAGAGCTAGCACTAACCGTGTTGGATTTAGAGTTCCAACTACATGTATCCATATAGGCGAAAACAGAGTGAAACCTAAAAATTAAAACTGTTACTGCCAACGAACGGTTTAACCTAGAAGAACGAAATTTGGTGAGCCAAGTGGGATTGGGGTACTGATCATTACCTGAAAGTGTCATCAAGATTGGGTGAAAAAATGTGTGCTGAGAGTTCAGGAAACTCGTAGTTTTTTGCATGCTTGTCAACTCATTTCCATGTAACTGATTGCGCCAGTCTCTGCTTAGGGCTACATCAATAGGAAACAAACCATAGCGATAGAACTTGGAACTACTTTATTGTGTCAAGTTTCAGAGAGTTAGCACAAACCGTGTTTGATTCAGAGTTCCAACTACATGTATCCATAATGCGAAAACAAAGTGAAACCTAAAAATTAAACTGTTACTGCCAACGAACGGTTTAACCTAGAAGAACGAAATTTGGTGAGCCAAGTGGGATTGGGGAACTGATCATTATCTGAAAGTGTCATGAAAATTGGGTGAAAAAATGTTTGCTGATATTTCAGGAAACCCGTATTTTTTTGGAAGCTTGGCAACCCCTTTCCATGTAAGTGATTTGCGCCAGTCTCTGCTTAGGGCTACATCATTAGGAAACAAACCATAGAGATAGAACTTGGAACTACTTTATTGTGTCAAGTTTCAAAGAGCTAGCACAAACCGTGTTGGATTTAGAGTTCCAACTACATGTATCCATATAGGCGAAAACAGAGTGAAACCTAAAAATTTAAACTGTTACTGCCAACGAACGGTTTAACCTAGAAGAACGAAATTTGGTGAGCCAAGTGGGATTGGGGTACTGATCATTACCTGAAAGTGTCATCAAGATTGGGTCAAAAAATGTGTGCTGAGATTTCAGGAAACTCGTAGTTTTTTGGAAGCTTGGCAACCCCTTTCCATGAAAGTGATTTGCGCAAGTCTCTCCTTAGGGCTATATCAATAGGAAACAAACCAAGGAGATAGAACTTGGATCTACTTCATTTTGTCAAGTTTCAAAGAGCTAGCACAAACCGTGTTTGATTTAGAGTTCCAACTACATGTATCCATACAGGAGAAAACAGAGTGAAACTTAAAATTGAAACTGTTACTGCCAACAAATGGTTTAACCTAGAAAAACGAAATTTTGTGAGCCAAGTGGGATTAGGGTCCTGATCATTACCTGAAATTGTCATCAAGATTGGGTGTAAAAATGTGTGCTGAGATTTCAGGAAACTCGTAGTTTTATGGAAGCTTGGCAACCCCTTTCCATGAAAGTGTTATGCGCAGGTCTCTGCTTAGGGCTACATCAATAGAAAACAAACCATAGAGACAGAACTTGGAACTACTTTATTGTGTCAAGTTTCAAAGAGCTAGCACAAACCGTCTTTGATTTAGAGTTCCAACTACATGTATCCATATAGGAGAAAACAGAGTGAAAACTAAAATTAAAACTGTTACTGCCAACGAACGGTTTAACCTAGAAGAACGAAATTTGTTGAGCCAAGTGGGATTGGAGTACTGAACATTACCTGAAAGTGTCATCAAGATTGGGTGAAAAAATGTGTGCTCAGATTTCAGGAAACTCATAGTTTTTTGGAAGCTTGGCAACCCCTTTCCATGAAAGTGATTTGCGCCAGTCTCTGCTTAGGGCTACATTAATAGGAAACAAACCATAGAGATAGAACTTGGAACTGCTTTATTGTGTCAAGTTTCAGAGAGTTAGCACAAACCGTGTTTGATTCAGAGTTCCAACTACATGTATCCATAAGGCGAAAACAAAGTGAAACCTAAAAATTAAAACTGTTACTGCCAACGAACGGTTTAACCTAGAAGAACGAAATTTGGTGAGCCAAGTGGGATTGGGGAACTGATCATTATCTGAAAGTGTCATGAAAATTGGGTGAAAAAATGTGTGCTGATATTTCAGGAAACTCGTATTTTTTTGGAAGCTTGGCAACCCCTTTCCATGTAAGTGATTTGCGCCAGTCTCTGCTTAGGGCTACATCATTAGGAAACAAACCATAGAGATAGAACTTGGAACTACTTTATTGTGTCAAGTTTCAAAGAGCTAGCACAAACCGTGTTGGATTTAGAGTTCCAACTACATGTATCCATATAGGCGAAAACAGAGTGAAACCTAAAAATTGAAACTGTTACTGCCAAAGAACGGTTTAACCTAGAAGAACGAAATTTTGTGAGCCAAGTGGGATTGGGGTCCTGATCATTACCTGAAATTGTCATCAAGATTGGGTGTAAATGTGTGCTGAGATTTCAGGAAACTCGTAGTTTTTTGGAAGCTTGGCAACCCCTTTCCATGAAAGTGATTTGCACGAGTCTCTGCTTAGGGCTACGTCAATAGGAAACAAACCATAGAGATAGCACTTGGAACTACTTTATTGTGTCAAGTTTCAAAGAACTAGCACAAACCGTGTTTGATTTAGAGTTCCAACTACATGTATCCATATAGGCGAAAACAGAGTGAAACCTAAATATTAAAACTGTTACGGCCAACGAACGGTTAAACCTAGAAGAACGAAATTTGGTGAGCCAAGTGGGATAGGGGTACTGATCATTACCTGAAAGTGTCATCAAGTTTGAGTAAAAAAATGTGTGCTCAGATTTCAGGAAACTCGTAGTTTTTTGGAAGCTTGGAAACCACTTTCCATGAAAGTGATTTGCGCCAGTCTCTGCTTAGGGCTACATCAATAGGAAAGAAACCATAGAGATAGAACTTGGAACTAATTTATCGTGTCAAGTTTCAAAGAGCTAGCACAAACCGTGTTTGATTTAGAGTTCCAAATACTTGTATCCATATAGGAGAAAACAGAGTGAAACCTAAAAATTAAAACTGTTACTGTCAATGAACGGTTTAACCTAGAAGAACGAAATTTGGTGAGCCAAGTAGGATTGCCGTAATGATCATTACCTGAAAGTGTCATCAAGATTGGGTGAAAAAATGTGTGCTGAGATTTCAGGAAACTCGTAGTGTTTTGGAAGCTTGGCAACCCCTTTCCATGAAAGTGATTTGCACCGGTCTCTGCTTAGGGCTACATCAATAGGAAACAAACCACAGAGATAGAACTTGGAAATACTTTATTGTGTCAAGTTTCAAAGAGCTAGCACAAACCGTTTGGATTTACGGTTCCAACTACATGTATCCATATAGGAGAAAACAGAGTGAAACCTAAAAATTAAAACTGTTACTGCCAACGAACGGTTTAACCTAGAAGAACGAAATTTGGTGAGCCAAGTGGGATTGGGGTACTGATCGTTACCTGAAAGTGTCATCAAGATTGGGTGAAAAAATGTGTGCTGAGATTTCAGGAAACTCGTAGTTTTTTGGAAGCTTGGCAACTCCTTTCCATGTAACTGATTGTGCCAGTCTCCGCTTAGGGCTACATCAATAGGAAACAAACCATAGAGATAGAACTTGGAACTACTTAATTGTGTCAAGTTTCAGAGAGTTAGCACAAACCGTGTTTGATTTAGAGTTCCAACTACATGTATCCATAAGGCGAAAACAGAGTGAAACCTAAAAATTAAAAGTGTTACTGCCAACGAACGGTTTAACCTAGAAGAACGAAATTTGTTGAGCCAAGTGGGATTGGGGTACTGATCATTATCTGAAAGTGTCATGAAAATTGGGTGAAAAAATGTGTGCTGAGATTTCAGGAAACTCGTATTTTTTTGGGAGCTTGGCAACCCCTTACCATGTAAGTGATTTGCGCCAGTCTCTGCTTAGGGCTACATAATTAGGAAACAAACCATAGAGATAGATCTTGGAACTACTTTATTGTGTCAAGTTTCAAAGAGCTAGCACAACCGTGTTGGATTTAGAGTTCCAACTACATGTATCCATATAGGCGAAAACAGAGTGAAACCTAAAAATTAAAACTGTTACTGCCAACGAACGGTTTAACCTAGAAGAACGAAATTTGGTGAGCCAAGTGGGATTGGGGTACTGATCATTACCTGAAATTTTCATCAAGATTGGGTGAAAAAATGTGTGGTGAGATTTCCGGAAACTCGTAGTTTTTTGGAAGCTTGGCAACCCCTTTCCATGAAAGTGATTTGTGCAAGTCTCCCCTTAGGGCTATATCAATAGGAAACAAACCAAGGAGATAGAACTTGGATCTACTTCATTTTGTCAAGTTTCAAAGAGCTAGCACAAACCGTGTTTGATTTAGAGTTCCAACTACATGTATCCATACAGGAGAAAACAGAGTGAAACTTAAAATTGAAACTGTTACTGCCAACAAATGGTTTAACCTAGAAGAACGAAATTTTGTGAGCCAAGTGGGATTGGGGTCCTGATCATTACCTGAAATTGTCATCAAGATTGGGTGTAAAAATGTGTGCTGAGATTTCAGGAAACTCGTAGTTTTTTGGAAGCTTGGCAACCCCTTTCCATGAAAGTGATTTGCACGAGTCTCTGCTTAGGGCTACGTCAATAGGAAACAAACCATAGAGATAGCACTTGGAACTACTTTATTGTGTCAAGTTTCAAAGAGCTAGCACAAACCTTCTTTGATTTAGAGTTCCAACTACATGTATCCATATAGGCGAAAACAGAGTGAAACCTAAAAATTAAAACTGTTACGGCCAACGAACGGTTAAACCTAGAAGAATGAAATTTGGTGAGCCAAGTGGGATTGGGGTACTGATCATTACCTGAAAGTGTCATCAAGTTTGGGTGAAAAAATGTGTGCTCAGATTTCAGGAAACTCGTAGTTTTTTGGAAGCTTGGAAACCACTTTCCATGAAAGTGATTTGCACCGGTCTCTGCTTAGGGCTACATCAATAGGAAACAAACCACAGAGATAGAACTTGGAAATACTTTATTGTGTCAAGTTTCAAAGAGCTAGCACAAACCGTTTGCATTTACGGTTCCAACTACATGTATCCATACAGGAGAAAACAGAGTGAAACCTAAAAATTAAAACTATTACTGCCAACGAACGGTTTAACCTAGAAGAACGAAATTTGGCGAGCCAAGTGGGATTGGGGTACTGATCATTACCTAAAAGTGTCATCCAGATTGGGTCAAAAAATGTGTGCTGAGATTTCAGTAAACTCGTAGTTTTTTGGAAGCTTGGCAACCCCTTTCCATGAAAGTGATTTGCGCCAGTATCTGCTTAGGGCTACATCAATAGGAAACAAACCATAGAGATAGAACTTGGAACTACTTTATTGTGTCAAGGTTCAAAGAGCTAGCACAAACCGTTTTTGATTTAGAGTTCCAAATACATGTATCCATATAGGAGAAAACAGAGTGAAAACTAAAAATTAAAACTGTTACTGCCAACAAAAGGTTTAACATAGAGGAATGAAATTTGGTGAGCCAAGTGGGATTGGGGAACTGATCATTACCTGAAAGTGTCATCAAGATTGGCTGAAAAAATGTGTGCTGAGATTTCAGGAAACTCGTAGTGTTTTGGAAGCTTGGCAACCCCTTTCCATGAAAGTGATTTGCATTAGTCTGTGCTTAGGGCTACATCAATAGAAAACAAACCATAGAGATAGAACTTGGAACTACATTATTGTGTCAAGTTTCAAAGAGCTAGCACAAACCGTGTTTGATTTAGAGTTCCAAATACATGTATCCATATAGGAGAAAACAGAGTGAAACCTAAAAATTAAAACTGTTACACCCAACGAACGGTTTATCCTAGAAGAATGAAATTTGGTGTGCCAAGTGGGATTGGGGTACTGATCATTACCTGAAAGTGTCATCCAGATTGGTTGAAAAAATGTGTGCTGAGATTTCAGGAAACTCGTAGTTTTTTGGAAGCTTAGCAACCCCTTTCCATGAAAGTGATTTGCGCCAGTCTCTGCTTAGTGCTACATCAATAGGAAACAAACCATATAGACAGAACTTGGAACTACTTTATTGTGTCAAGTTTCAAAAAGCTAGCACAAACCGTCTTTGATTTACACTTCCAAATACATGTACCCATATAGGAGAAAACAGAGTGAAACCTAAAAATTTAAACTGTTACTGCCAATGAATGGTTTAACCTAGAAGAACGAAATTTGGTGAGCCAAGTGGGATTGGGTCCTGATCATTACCTGAAAGTGTCATCCAGATTGGATGAAAAAATGTGTGCTGAGATTTCAGTAAACTCCTTGTTTTTTGGAAGCTTGGCAACCACTTTCCTCGAAAGTGATTTGCGCCAGTCTCTGCTTAGGGCTACATCAATAGGAAACAAACCATAGAGATAGAACTTGGAACTACTTTATTGTGCCAAGTTTCAAAGAGCTATGACAAACCGTGTTTGATTTAGAGTTCCAACTACATGTATCCATATAGGAGAAAACAGAGCAAAACCTAAAAATTAAAACTGTTACTGCCAACGAACGGTTTAACCTAGAAGAATTAAATTTGGTGAGCCAAGTGGGATTGGGGTACTCATCATTACCTGAAAGTGTCATCAAGTTTTGGTGAAAAAATGTGTGCTGTGATTTCAGGAAACACATAGTTTTTGGAAGCTTGGCAACCCCTTTCCATGAAAGTGATTTGCGCCCATCTCGGCTTAGGGCTACATCTATAGGAAACAAACCATAGAGATAGAACTTGGAACTACTTTATTGTGTCAAGTTTCAAAGAGCTAGCACAAACCGTGTTTGATTTAGAGTTCCACTACATGTATCCATATAGGAGAAAACAGAGTGAAACCTAAAAATTAAAACTGTAACTGCCAACGAACAGTTTAACCTAGAAGAACAAAATTTGGTGAGCCAAGTGGGATTGGGGTACTGATCATTACCTGAAAGTGTCATCCAGATTGCGTGAAAAAATGTGTGCTGTGATTTCAGGAAACTCGTAGTTGTTGGAAGCTTGGCAACCCCTTTCCATTAAAGTGATTTGCGCCAGTCTCTGCTTAGGGCTACATCAATAGGAAAAGAACCATAGAGATAGAACTTGGAACTACGTTATTGTGTCAAGATTCAAAGAGCTAGCACAAACCGTGTTGGATTTAGAGTTCCACTACATTTATCCATATAGGAGAAAACAGAGTGAAACCTAAATATTGAAACTGTTACTGCCAACGAACGGTTTAACCTAGAATCATGAAATTTGGTGAGCCAAGTCGGATTGGGGTACTGATCGTTACCTGAAAGTGTCATCAATTTTGTGTGTAAAAATGTGTGCTGAGATTTCAGGAAACTCGTAGTTTTTTGGAAGCTTGGCAACCCCTTTCCATGAAAGTGATTTGCGCCAGTCTCTGCTTAGGGCTACATCAATAGGAAAAAAACCATAGAGATAGAACTTGGAACTACTTTATTGTGTCAAGTTTCAAAGAGCTAGTACAAACCGTGTTTGATTTAGAGTTCCTAATACATGTATCCATATAGGAGAAAACAGAGTGAAACCTAAAAATTAAAACTGTAACTGCCAACGAACAGTTTAAACTAGAAGAAGGAAACTTGGTGAGCCAAGTGGGATTGGGTTACTGATCATTACCTGAAAGTGTCATCCAGATTGCGTGAAAAAATGTGTGCTGAGATTTCAGGAAACTCGTAGTTTTTAGAAGCTTGGCAACCCCTATCCATGAAAGTGATTTGCGCCAGTCTCTGCTGAGGGCTACATCAATAGGAAACAAACCATAGAGACAGAATGTGGAACTACTGTATTGTGTCAAGTTTCAAAGAGCTAGCACAGACGGTGTTTGATTTAGAGTTCCACTACATGTATCCATATAGGAGAAAAGAGAGTGAAAACTAAAAATTAAAACTGTTACTGCCAAGGAACGGTTTAACCTAGAAGAACGAAATTTGGTGAGCCAAGTGGGATTGGGGTACTCATCATTACCTGAAAGTGTCATCAAGTTTTGGTGAAAAAATGTGTGCTGAGATTTCAGGAAACTCATTGTTTTGGAAGCTTGGCAACCCCTTTCCATGAAAGTGATTTGCGCCAGTCTCGTCTTAGGGCTACATCAATAGGAAAAAAAAACATAGAGATAGAACTTGGAACTACTTTACTGTGTCAAGTTTCAAAGAGCTAGCACAAACCGTGTTTGATTTAGAGTTCCAACTACATGTATCCATATAGGAGAAAACAGAGTGAAACCTAAAAATTAAAACTGTTACTGCCAACGAACGGGTTAACCTAGAAGAACGAAATTTGGTGAGCCAAGAGGGACTGGGGTACTGATCATTGCCTGAAAGTGTCATCCAGATTGGGTGAAAAAATGTGTG
This sequence comes from Spermophilus citellus, assembly GCF_964194105.1. Classification (NCBI taxonomy): domain Eukaryota; kingdom Metazoa; phylum Chordata; class Mammalia; order Rodentia; family Sciuridae; genus Spermophilus; species Spermophilus citellus. The sequence goes on along the minus strand of NC_138196.1, from coordinate 22,938,712 downwards.
CTGAGATTTCAGGGAACTCGTAGTTTTTTGGAAGCTTGGCAAGCACTTTACATGAAAGTGATTAGCGCCAGTCTCTGCTTAGGGCTACATCAATAGGAAACAAACAATAGAGATAGAACTTGGAACTACTTTATTGTTTCAAGTTTCAAAGAGCTAGTACAAACCGTGTTTGATTTAGAGTTCCTAATACATGTATCCATATAGGAGAAAACAGAGTGAAACCTAAAAATTAAAACTGTAACTGCCAACGAACAGTTTAAACTAGAAGAACGAAATTTGGTGAGCCAAGTGGGATTGGGATACTGATCATTACCTGAAAGTGTCATCCAGATTGCGTGAAAAAATTTGTGCTGAGATTTCAGGAAACTCGTAGTTTTTGGAAGTTTGGCAACCCCTTTCCATGAAAGTGATTTGCGCCAGTCTCTGCTTAGGGCTACATCAATAGGAAACAAACCATAGAGACAGAAAGTGGAACTACTTTATTGTGTCAAGTTTCAAAGAGCTAGCACAAAATGTGTTTGATTTAGAGTTCCACTACATGTATCCATATAGGAGAAAAGAGAGTGAAACCTAAAAATTAAAACTGTTACTGCCAACGAACGGTTTAATCTAGAAGAACGAAATTTGCTGAGAAAAGTGGGATTGGGGTACTGATCATATCCTGAAAGTGTCATCAAGATTGGGTGAAAAAAATTGTGCTGAGATTTCAGGAAACTCGTAGTTTTTTGGAAGCTTGGCAACCCCTTTCCATGAAAGTGATTTGCACCAGTCTCTGCTTAGGGCTACATCAATTGGAAACAAACAATAGAGATAGAACTTGGAACTACTTTATTGTGTCAAGTTTCAAAGAGCTAGCACAAACCTTCTTTGATTTAGAGTTCCAACTACATGTATCCATATAGAGAAAACAGAGCAAAACCTAAAAATTCAAACTGTTACTGCCAACGAACGGTTTAACCTAGAAGAACGAAATTTGGTGAGCCAAGTGGGATTGGGGTACTCATCATTACCTGAAAATGTCATCAAGTTTTGGTGAAAAAATGGGTGCTGAGATTTCAGGAAACTCATAGTTTTAGGAAGCTTGGCAACCCCTTTCCATGAAAGTGATTTGCGCCAGTCTCTGCTTAGGGCTACATCAATAGGAAACAAACAATAGAGAGAACTTGTAACTACTTTATTGTGTCAAGTTTCAAAGAGCTAGCACAAACCGTGTTTGATTTAGAGTTAAAAATACATGTACCCATATAGGAGAAAACAGAGTGAAACCTAAAAATTAAAACTGTAACTGCCAATGAACAGTTTAACCTAGAGGAACGAAATTTGGTGAGCCAAGTGGGATTGGGGTACTGATTATTACGTGAAAGTGTCATCCAGATTGGGTGAAAATATATGTGCTGAGATTTCAGGAAACTCGTAGTTTTTTGGAAGCTTGGCAACCCCTTTCCATGAAATTGATTTGTGCCAGTCTCTGCTTAGGTCTACATCAATAGGAAACAAACCATAGAGATAGAACTTGGAACTACTTTATTGTGTCAGGTTTCAAAGAGCTAGCACAAACCGTGTTTGATTTAGAGTTCCAACTACATGTATCCATATAGGAGAAAACAGAGTGAAACCTAAATATTAAAACTGTTACTGCCAACGAACGGTTTAACCTAGAAGAACGAAATTTGGTGAGCCAAGTGGGATTGGGGTACTGATCATTACCTGAAATTGTCATCAAGATTGGGTGAAAAAATGTGTGCTGAGATTTCAGGAAACTCGTAGTTTTTTGGAAGATTGGCAACCCTTTCCATGAAAATGATATGCGCCAGTCTCTCCTTAGGGCTACATCAATAGGAAACAAACCATAGAGATAGAACTTGGAACTACTTTATTGTGTCACGTTTCGAAGAGCTAGCACAAACCGTGTTTGATTTAGAGTTCCAACTACATGTATCCATATATGTGAAAACACAGTGAAACCTAAAAATTAAAACTGTTACTGCCAATGAACGTTTTAACATAGAAGAACGAAATTTGATGAGCCAAGTGGGATTGGCGTATTGATCATTACCTGAAAGTGTCATCAAGATTGGGTGAAAAAATGTGTGCTGTGATTTCGGGAAACTCATAGTTTTTTGGAAGCTTGGCAACGCCTTTCCATTAAAGTGATTTGTGCCGATCTCTGCTTAGCGCTACATTAATAGGAAACAAACCAGAGAAATAGAACTTGGAACTACTTTATTGGGTCAAGTTTCAAAGAGCTAGCACAAACCGTGTTTGATTTAGTGTTCCAACTACATGTATCCATATAGGCGAAAACAGAGTGAAACCTAAAAATTAAAACTGTTACTGCCAACGAACGGTTTAACGTAGAAGAACGAAATTTGGTGAGCCAAGTGGGATTGGGGTACTCATCATTACCTGAAAGTGTCATCAAGTTTTGGTGAAAAAATGTGTGTTGAGATTTCAGGAAACTCATTGTTTTGGAAGCTTGGCAACCCCTTTCCATGAAAGTGATTTGCGCCAGTCTCGGCTTAGGGCTACATCAATAGGAAAAAAACCATAGAGATAGAACTTGGAACTACTTTACTGTGTCAAGTTTCAAAGAGCTAGCAGAAACCGTGTTGGATTTAGAGTTCCACTACATGTATCCATATAGGAGAAAACAGAGTGAAAACTAAAAATTTAAACTGTTACTGCCAACGAACAGTTTAACCTAGAATCATGAAATTTGGTGAGCCAAGTCGGATTGGAGTACTGATCATTACCTGAAAGTGTCATCAAGATTGGGTGAAAAAAATGTGTGCTGAGATGTCAGGAAACTCGTAGTTTTTGGGAAGCTTGGCAAACCCTTTCCATGAAAGTTATTTGCACCACTCTGTGCTTAGGACTACATCAATAGGAAACAAACCATAGAGACAGAACTTGGAACTACTTTATTGTGTCAAGTTTCAAAGAGCTAGCACTAACCGTGTTTGATTTAGAGTTCCAACTACATGTATCAATATAGGAGAAAACAGAGTGAAACCTAAAAATTAAAACTCTTACTGCCAACGAACGGTTTAACCTAGAAGAACGAAATTTGGTGAGCCAAGTGGGATTGGGGTACTGATCATTACCTGAAAGTGTCATCAAGATTGGGTGAAAAATTGTGTGCTGAGATTTCAGGAAACTCGTTGTTTTTTGGAAGCTTGGCAACCCCTTTTCATGAAAGTGATTGGCGCCAGTCTGTTCTTAGGGCTACATCAATAGGAAACAAACCATAGAAACAACACTTGGAACTACTTTATTGTGTCAAGTTTCAAAGAGCTAGCACAAACCTGTTTGATTTAGAGTTCCAACTACATGTATCCATATAGGAGAAAACAGAGTGAAACCTATAATTTGAAACTGTTACTGCCAACGAACGGTGTAACCTAGAAGAACGAAATTTGATGAGCCAAGTGGGATTGGGGTACTCATCATTACCTGAAAATGTCATCAAGTTTTGGTGAAAAAATGTGTGCTGAGATTTCAGGAAACTCATAGTTTTAGGAAGCTTGGCAACCCCTTTCCATGAAAGTGATTTGCGCCAGTCTCTGCTTAGGGCTACATCAATAGGAAACAAACCATAGAGATAGAACTTGGAACTACTTTATTGTGTCAAGTTTCAAAGAGCTAGCACAAACCGTGTTTGGTTTAGAGTTCCAAATACATGTACCCATATAGGAGAAAACAGAGTGAAACCTAAAAATTAAAACTGTAACTGCCAACGAACAGTTTAACCTAGAAGAACGAAATTTGGTGAGCCAAGTGGGATTGGGGTACTGATCATTTCCTGAAAGTGTCATCCAGATTGGGTGAAAAAATGTGTGCTGAGATTGCAGGGAACTCGTAGTTTTTTGGAAGCTTGGCAACCCCTTTCCATGAAAGTGATTTCCGCCAGTCTCTGCTTATGCCTACATCAATAGGAAACAAAACATAGAGATAGAACTTGGAACTACTTTATTGTGTCAAGTTTCAAAGAGCTAGCACAAACAGTTTTTGATTTAGAGTCCCAACTACATGTATCCATATAGGAGAAAACAGAGTGAAACCTAAAAATTAAAACTGTTATTGCCAACGAACGGTTTAACCTAGAAGAACGAAATTTGGTGAGCCAAGTGGGATTGGGGTACTGATCATTACGTGAAAGTGTCATCCAGATTGGTTGAAAATATATGTGCTGAGATTTCAGGAAACTTGTAGTTTTTTGGAAACTTGACAACCCCTTTCCATGAAAGTGATTTGCGCCAGTCTCTGCTTAGGGCTACATCAATAGGAAACAAACCAAAGAGATAGAACTTGGAACTACTTTATTGTGTCAAGTTTCAAAGAGCTAGCACAAACCGTGTTTGATTTAGACTTCCAACTACATGTATCCATATAGGAGAAAACAGAGTGAAACCTAAAAATTAAAACTGTTATTGCCAACGAACGGTTTAACCTAGAAGAACGAAATTTGGTGAGCCAAGTGGGATTGGGGTACTGATCATTACCTGAAAGTGTCATCAAGATTGGGTGAAAAAATGTGTGCTGTGATTTCGGGAAACTCATAGTTTTTTGGAAGCTTGGCAACGCCTTTCCATTAAAGTGATTTGTGCCGATCTCTGCTTAGCGCTACATTAATAGGAAACAAACCAGAGAAATAGAACTTGGAACTACTTTATTGGGTCAAGTTTCAAAGAGCTAGCACAAACCGTGTTTGATTTAGTGTTCCAACTACATGTATCCATATAGGCGAAAACAGAGTGAAACCTAAAAATTAAAACTGTTACTGCCAACGAACGGTTTAATCTAGAAGAACGAAATTTGGTGAGCCAAGTGGGATTGGGGTACTGATCATTACCTGAAAGTGTCATCAAGATTGGGTGAAAAAATGTGTACTGAGATTTCAGGAAACTCGTAGTTTTTGGAAGCTTGGCAACCACTTTCCATGAAAATGATTTGCGCCAATCTCTGCTTAGGGCTACATCAATGGGAAACAAACCATAGAGATAGAACTTGGAACTACTTTATTGTGTCAAGTTTCAAAGAGCTAGCACAAACCGTGTTTGATTTAGAGTTCCAACTACATGTATCCATATAGGAGAAAACAGAGTGAAACCTAAATATTTAAACTGTTACTGCCAACGAACGGTTTAACCTAGAAGAACGAAATTTGGTGAGCCAAGTGGGATTGGGGTACTGATCATTACCTGAAAGTGTCATCCAGATTGGGTGAAAAAATGTGTGCTGAGATTTCAGGAAACTCGTAGTTTTTTGGAAGCTTGGCAACCCCTTTCCATGAAAGTGATTTGCACGAGTCTCTGCTTAGGGATACGTCAATAGGAAAAAAACCATAGAGATAGAACTTGGAACTACTTTATTGGGTCAAGTTTCAAAGAGCTAGCACAAACCTTGTTTGATTTAGAGTTCCAACTATATGTATCCATATAGGAGAAAACAGAGTGAAACCTAAAAATTAAAACTGTTACTGCCAACGAACGGTTTAACCTAGAAGAACGAAATTTGGTGAGCCAAGTGGGATTGGGGTACTGATCATGACCTGAAAGTGTCATCCATATTGGGTGAAAAAATGTGTGCTGAGATTTCAGGAAACTCCTAGTTTTTTGGAAGCTTGGCAACCCCTTTCCATGAAAGTGATTGGCGCCAGTCTGTTCTTAGGGCTACATCAATAGGAAAAAAACCATAGACATAGGACTTGGAAGTACTTTATTGTGTCAAGTTTCAAAAAGCTAGCACAAACCATGTTTCATTTAGAGTTCCAACTACATGTATCCATATAGGAGAAAGCACAGTGAAACCTAAAAATTAAAACTGTTACTGCCAACGAACGGTTTAACCTAGAAGAACGAAATTTGGTGAGCCAAGTGGGATTGGGGTACTGATCATTAGCTGAAAGTGTCATCCAGATTGGGTGAAAAAATGTGTGCTGAGATTTCAGGAAACTCGTAGTGTTTTGGAAGCTTGGCAACCCCTTTCAATGAAAGTGATTTGCGCCAGTCTCTGCTTAGGGCTACATCAATAGGAAACAAACCATAGAGATAGAACTTGGAACTACTTTATTGTGTCAAGTTTCAAAGAGCTAGCACAAACCGTGTTTGATTTAGAGTTCCAAATACATGTACCCATATAGGAGAAAACAGAGTGAAACCTAAAAATTAAAACTGTAACTGCCAATGAACAGTTTAACCTAGAAGAACGAAATTTGGTGAGCCAAGTGGGATTGGGGTACTGATCATTACGTGAAAGTGTCATCCAGATTGGGTGAAAATATATGTGCTGAGATTTCAGGAAACTCGTAGTTTTTTGGAAGCTTGGCAACGCCTTTCCATTAAAGTGATTTGCGCCAGTCTCTGCTTAGGGCTACATCAATAGGAAACAAACCGTAGAGATAGAACTTGGAACTACTTTATTGTGTCAAGTTTCAAAGAGCTAGCACAAACCGTGTTTGATTTAGAGTTCCAACTACATGTATCCATATAGGAGAAAACAGAGTGAAACCTAAAAATTAAAACTTTTACTGCCAACGAACGGTTTAACCTAGAAGAACGAAATTTGGTGAGCCAAGTGGGATTGGGGTACTGATCATTACCTGAAAGTGTAATCAAGATTGGGTGAAAAAAAATGTGCTGAGATTTCAGGAAACTCGTAGTTTTTTGGAAACTTGACAACCCCTTTCCATGAAAGTGATTTGCACCAGTCTCTGCTTAGGTCTACATCAATGGAAACAAACCATAGAGATAGAACTTGGAACTACTTTATTGTGTCAAGTTTCAAAGAGCTAGCACAAACCGTCTTTGATTTAGAGTTCCAACTACATGTATCCATATAGGCGAAAACAGAGTGAAACCTAAAAATTAAAACAGTTACTGGCAACGAACGGTTTAACCTAGAAGAACGAAATTTGGTGAGCCAAGTGGGATAGGCGTACTGATCATTACCTGAAAGTGTCATCAAGATTGGGTGAAAAAATGTGTGCTGAGATTTCAGGAAACACGTAGTGTTTTGGAAGCTTGGAAAACCCTTTCCATGAAAGTGATTTGTGCCGATCTCTGCTTAGGGCTACATCAATAGGAAACAAACCATAGACATAGAACTTGGAACTACTTTATTGTGTCAAGTTTCAAAGAGGTAGCACAAACCGTGTTTATTTAGAGTTCCAACTACATGTATCCATATAGGAGAAAACAGAGTGAAACCTAAATATTTAAACTGTTACTGCCAACAAACGGTTTAACCTAGAAGATCGAAATTTGGTCAGCCAAGTCGGATTGGGGTACTGATCATTACCTCAAAGTGTCATCAAGATTGGGTTAAAAAATGTGTGCTGAGATTTCAGGAAACTCGTAGTTTTTTGGAAACTTGACAACCCCTTTCCATGAAAGTGATTTGCGCCAGTCTCTGCTTAGGGCTACATCAATAGGAAACAAACCATAGAGATAGAACTTGGAACTACTTTATTGTGTCAAGTTTCAAAGAGCTAGCACAAACCGTGTTTGATTTAGAGTTCCAACTACATGTATCCATATAGGAGAAAACAGAGTGAAACCTAAATATTTAAACTGTTACTGCCAACGAACGGTTTAACCTAGAAGAACGAAATTTGGTGAGCCAAGTGGGATTGGGGTACTGATTATTACCTGACAGTGTCATCAAGATTGGGTGAAAAAATGTGTGCTGTGATTTCGGGGAACTCGTAGTTTTTTGGAAGCTTGGCAACGCCTTTCCATGAAAGTGATTTGTGCCGGTCTCTGCTTAGGGCTACATCAATAGGAAACAAACCAGAGAAATAGAACTTGGAACTTCTTTATTGGGTCAAGTTTCAAAGAGCTAGCACAAACCGAGTTTGATTTAGAGTTCTAACTACATGTATCCATATAGGAGAAAACAGAGTGAAACCTAAAAATTAAAACTATTACTACCAACGAACGGTTTAACTTAGAAGAACGAAATTTGGTGAGCCAAGTGGGATTGGGGTACTGATCATTACCTGACATGTCATTAAGATTGGGTGAAAAAATGTGTGCTGATATTTCAGGAAACTCATAGTTTTTTGGAAGCTTGGCAACCCCTTTCCATAAAAGTGATTTGCAGGAGTCTCTGCTTAGGGCTACGTCAATAGGAAACAAACCATAGAGATAGCACTTGGAACTACTTTATTGTGTCAAGTTTCAAAGAGCTAGCACTAACCGTGTTTGATTTAGAGTTCCAACTACATGTATCCATATAGGCGAAAACAGAGTGAAACCTAAAAATTTAAACTGTTACTGCCAACGAACGGTTAAACCTAGAAGAATGAAATTTGGTGAGCCAAGTGGGATTGGGGTACTGATCATTACCTGAATGTGTCATCAAGATTGGGTGAAAAAATGTGTGCTGAGATTTCAGGAAACTCGTAGTTTTTTGGAAGCTTGGCAACCACTTTCCATGAAAGTGATTTGCGCCAGTCTCTGCTTAGGGCTACATCAATAGGAAACAAACCATAGAGATAGAACTTGGAACTACTTTATTGTGTCAAGTTTCAAAGAGCTAGCACAAACCGTCTTTGATTTAGAGTTCCAACTACATGTATCCATATAGGAGAAAACAGAGTGAAACCTAAAAATTAAAACTGTTACTGCCAACGAACGGTTTAACCTAGAAGAAAGAAATTTGGTGAGCCAAGTGGGATTGGGGTACTGATCATTACCTAAAAGTGTCATCAAGATTGGGTGAAAAAATGTGTGCTGAGATTTCAGGAAGCTCGTAGTGTTTTGGAAGCTTGGCAACCCCTTTCCATGAAAGTGATTTGTGCCAGTCTCTGCTTAGGGCTACATCAATAGGAAACAAACCATAGAGGTAGAACTTTGAACTAATTTATCGTGTCAAGTTTCAAAGAGCAAGCACAAACCGTGTTTGATTTAAAGTTCCAACTACTTGTATCCATATAGGAGAAAACAGAGTGAAACCTAAATATTTAAACTGTTACTTCCAATGAACGGTTTAAACTAGAAGAACAAAATTTGGTGAGCCAAGTGGGATTGGGGTACTGATCATTACCTGGAATTGTCATCAAGATTGGGTGAAAAAATGTGTGCTGGGATTTCGGGAAACTCGTAGTTTTTTGGAAGCTTGGCAACGCCTTTCCATGAAAGTGATTTGTGCGGGTCTCTGCTTAGGGCTACATCAATAGGAAACAAGCATAGAAATAGAACTTGGAAGTACTTTATTGTGTCAAGTTTCAAAGAGCTAGCACAAACCGTGTTTGATTTAGAGTTCCAACTACATGTATTAATATAGGAGAAAACAGAGTGAAACCTAAAAATTAAAACTGTTACTGCCAACGAACGGTTTAATCTAGAAGAACGAAATTTGGTGAGCCAAGTGAGATTGGGGTACTGATCATTCCCTGAAAGTGTCATCAAGATTGGGTGAAAAAATGTGTGCTGAGATTTCAGGAAACTCGTTGTTTTTTGGAAGCTTGGCAACCCCTTTCCATGAAAGTGATTGGCGCGAGTCTGTTCTTAGGGCTACATCAATAGGAAACAAACCATAGAGATAGAACTTGGAAGTACTTTATTGTGTCAAGTTTCAAAGAGCTAGCACAAACCGTGTTTGATTTAGCGTTCCACTACATTTACCATATAGGAGAAAACAGAGTGAAACCTAAAAATTAAAACTGTTACTGCCAACGAACGGTTTAACCTAGAAGAACTAAATTTGGTGAGAAAAGTGGGATTGGGGTACTGATCATATCCTGAAAGTGTCATCCAGATTGGGTGAAAAAATTTGTGCTGAGATTTCAGGAAACTCGTAGTTTTTTGTAAGCTTGGCAACCCCTTTCCATGAAAGTGATTTGCGCCAGTCTCTGCTTAGGGCTACATCAATAGGAAACAAACAATAGAGATAGAACTTGGAACTACTTTATTGTGTCAGGTTTCAAAGAGCTAGCACCAACCTTCTTTGATTTAGAGTTCCAACAACATGTATCCATATAGAGAAAACAGAGCAAAACCTAAAAATTAAACTGTTACTGCCAACGAACGGTTTATCCTAGAAGAACGAAATTTGGTGAGCCAAGTGGGATTGGGGTACTCATCATTACCTGAAAATGTCATCAAGTTTTGGTGAAAAAATGTCTGCTGAGATTTCAGGAAACTCATAGTTTTTGGAAGCTTGGCTACCCCTTTCCAGGAAAGTGATTTGCGACAGTCTCTGCTTAGGGCTACATCAATAGGAAACAAACCATAGAGATAGAACTTGGAACTACTTTATTGTGTCAAGTTTCAAAGAGCTAGCACAAACCGTGTTTGATTTAGAGTTCCAAATACATGTACCCATATACGAGAAAACAGAGTGAAACCTAAAAATTAAAACTGTAACTGCCAACGAACAGTTTAACCTAGAAGAACGAAATTTGGTGAGCCAAGTGGGATTGGGGTACTGATCATTTCCTGAAAGTGTCATCCAGATTGGGTGAAAAAATGTGTGCTGAGATTGCAGGGAACTCGTAGTTTTTTGGAAGCTTGGCAACCCCTTTCCATGAAAGTGATTTCCGCCGGTCTCTGCTTATGCCTACATCAATAGGAAACAAAACATAGAGATAGAACTTGGAACTACTTTATTGTGTCAAGTTTCAAAGAGCTAGCACAAACAGTTTTTGATTTAGAGTCCCAACTACATGTATCCATATAGGAGAAAACAGAGTGAAACCTAAAAATTAAAACTCTTACTGCCAACGAACGGTTTAACCTAGAAGAACGAAATTTGGTGTGCCAAGTGGGATTGGGGTAGTGATCATTACCTGAAAGTGTCATCCAGATTGGGTGAAAAAATATGTGCTGAGATTTCAGGGAACTCTTAGTTTTTTGGAAGCTTGGCAACCCCTTTCCATGAAAGTGATTTGCGCCAGTCTCTGCTTAGGGCTACATCAATAGGAAACAAACCGTAGAGATAGAACTTGGAACTACTTTATTGTGTCAAGTTTCAAAGAGCTAGCACTAACCGTGTTTGATTTAGAGTTCCAAATACATATATCCATATAGGAGAAAACAGAGTGAAACCTAAAAATTAAAAGTGTTACTGCCAACGAACTGTTTAACCTAAAATAACTAAATTTAGTGAGCCAAGTGTGATTGGGTTACATGTCATTGCCTGAAAGTGTCATCCAGATTGGGTGAAAAAATCTTTGCTGAGATTTCAGGGAACTCTTAGTTTTTTGGAAGCTTGGCAACCCCTTTCCATGAAAGTGATTTGCGCCAGTCTCTGCTTATGGCTACAACAATAGGAAACAAACCATAGAGATAGAACTTGGATCTACTTTATTGTGTCAGGTTTCAAAGAGCTAGCACAAACCGTTTTTGATTTAGAGTCCCAACTACATTTATCCATATAGGAGAAAACAGAGTGAAACCTAAAAATTAAAACTGTTCCTGCCAACGAACGGTTTACACTAGAAGAACGAAATTTGGTGATCCAAGTGGGATTGGGGTAGTGATCATTACCTGAAAGTGTCATCCAGATTGGGTGAAAAAATATGTGCTGAGATTTCAGGAAACTCGTAGTTTTTTGGAAGCTTGGCAACCCCTTTCCATGAAAGTGATTTGCACCAGTCTCTGCTTAGGGCTACATCAATAAGAAACAAACCATAGAGATAGAACTTGGAACTACTTTATTGTGTCAAGTTTCAAAGAGCTAGCACAAACCGTGTTTGATTTGGAGTTCCAACTACCTGTATCCATATAGGAGAAAACAGAGTGAAACCTAAAAATTTAAACTGTTACTGCCAACGAACGGTTTAACCTAGAAGAACGAAATTTGGTGAGCCAAGTGGGATTGGGGTACTGATCATTACCTGAAAGTGTCATCAAGATTGGGTGAAAAAATGTGTGCAGTGATTTCGGGGAACTCGTAGTTTTTTGGAAGCTTGGCAACCCCTTTCCATGAAAGTGATTTGTGCCGGTCTCTGCTTAGGGCTACATCAATAGGAAACAAACCAGAGAAATAGAACTTGGAACTTCTTTATTGGGTCAAGTTTCAAAGAGCTAGCACAAACCGTGTTTGATTTAGAGTTCCAAATACATGTATCCATATAGGAGAAAACAGAGTGAAACCTAAAAATTAAAACTATTACTGCCAACGAACGGTTTAACCTAGAAGAACGAAATTTGGTGAGCCAAGTGGGATTGGGGTACTGATCATTACCTGAAAGTGTCATCAAGATTGGGTGAAAAAATGTGTGCTGAGATTTCAGGAAACTCGTAGTTTTTTGGAAGCTTGGCAACCCCTTTCCATGAAAGTGATTTGCAGAAGTCTCTGCTTAGGGCTACGTCAATAGGAAACAAACCATAGAGATAGCACTTGGAACTACTTTATTGTGTCAAGTTTCAAAGAGCTAGCACAAACCGTGTTTGATTTAGATTTCCAACTACATGTATCCATATAGGCGAAAACAGAGTGAAACCTAAAAATTTAAACTGTTACTGCCAACGAACGGTTAAACCTAGAAGAACGAAATTTGGTGAGCCAAGTGGGATTGGTGTACTGATCATTACCTGAAAGTGTCATCAAGATTGGGTGAAAAAATGTGTGCTGAGACTTCAGGAAACTCGTAGTTTTTTGGAACCTTGGCAACCACTTTCCATGAAAGTGATTTGCGCCAGTCTCTGCTTAGGGCTACATCAATAGGAAACAAACCATAGAGTTATAACTTGGAACTACTTTATTGTGTCAAGTTTCAAAGAGCTAGCACAAACCCTGTTGGATTTAGAGTTCCAACCACATGTATCCATATAGGAGAAAACAGAGTGAAACCTAAAAATTAAAACTGTTACTGCCAACGAACGGTTTAACCTAGAAGAACGAAATTTGGTGAGCCAAGTGGGATTGGGGTACTGATCATTACCTAAAAGTGTCATCAAGATTGGGTGAAAAAATGTGTGCTGAGATTTCAGGAAGCTCGTAGTGTTTTGGAAGCTTGGCAACCCCTTTCCATGAAAGTGATTTGTGCCGGTCTCTGCTTAGGGCTACATCAATAGGAAACAAACCATAGAGGTAGAACTTTGAACTAAGTTATTGTGTCAAGTTTCAAAGAGCTAGCACAAACCGTGTTTGATTTAGAGTTCCAACTACATGTATCCATATAGGAGAAAACAGAGTGAAACCTAAAAATTTAAACTATTACTGCCAACGAACGGTTTAACCTAGAAGAACGAAATTTGGTGAGCCAAGTGGGATTGGGGTACTGATCATTACCTGACAGTGTCATCAAGATTGGGTGAAAAAATGTGTGCTGAGATTTCAGGAAACTCGTAATTTTTTGGAAGCTTGGCAACCCCTTTCCATGAAAGTGATTTGCAGGAGTCTCTGCTTAGGGCTACGTCAATAGGAAACAAACCATAGATATAGCACTTGGAACTACTTTATTGTGTCAAGTTTCATAGAGCTAGCACAAACCGTGTTTGATTTAGAGTTCCAACTACATGTATCCATATAGGCGAAAACAGAGTGAAACCTAAAAATTAAAACTGTTACTGCCAACGAACGGTTAAACCTAGAAGAACGAAATTTGGTGAGCCCAGTGGGATTGGGGTACTGATCATTACCTGACAGTGTCATCAAGATTGGGTGAAAAAATGTGTGCTGAGATTTCAGGAAACTCGTAATTTTTTGGAAGCTTGGCAACCCCTTTCCATGAAAGTGATTTGCAGGAGTCTCAGCTTAGGGCTACGTCAATAGGAAACAAACCATAGATATAGCACTTGGAACTACTTTATTGTGTCAAGTTTCATAGAGCTAGCACAAACCGTGTTTGATTTAGAGTTCCAACTACATGTATCCATATAGAGAAAACAGAGTGAAACCTAAAAATTAAAACTGTTACTGCCAACGAACGGTTTAACCTAGAAGAACGAAATTTGGTGAGCCAAGTGGGATTGAGGTACTGATCATTACCTAAAAGTGTCATCCAGATTGGGTGAAAAAATGTGTGCTGAGATTTCAGTAAACTCGTAGTTTTTTGAAGCTTGGGAACCCCTTTCCATGAAAGTGATTTGCGCGAGTCTCTGCTTAGGTCTACATCAATAGGAAAAAATCCATAGAGATAGAACTTGGAACTACTTTATTGTGTCAAGTTTCAAAGAGCTAGCACAAACCTTCTTTGATTTAGAGTTCCAACTACATGTATCCATATAGAGAAAACAGAGTGAAACCTAAAAATTAAAACTGTTACTGCCAACGAACGGTTTAACCTAGAAGAACGAAATTTGGAGACCCAAGTGGGATTGGGGTACTGATCATATCCTGAAAGTGTCATCAAGATTGGGTGAAAAAATTTGCGCTGAGATTTCAGGAAACTCGTAGTTTTTTGTAAGCTTGGCAACCCCTTTACATGAAAGTGATTTGCGCCAGTCTCTGCTTAGGGCTACATCAATAGGAAACAAACCATAGAGATAGCACTTGGAACTACTTTATTGTGTCAAGTTTCAAAGAGGTAGCACAAACCGTGTTTATTTAGAGTTCCAACTACATGTATCCATATAGGAGAAAACAGAGTGAAACCTAAATATTTAAACTGTTACTGCCAACAAACGGTTTAACCTAGAAGATCGAAATTTGGTCAGCCAAGTCGGATTGCGGTACTGATCATTACCTCAAAGTGTCATCAAGATTGGGTTAAAAAATGTGTGCTGAGATTTCAGGAAACTCGTAGTTTTTTGGAAACTTGACAACCCCTTTCCATGAAAGTGATTTGCGCCAGTCTCTGCTTAGGGCTACATCAATAGGAAACAAACCATAGAGATAGCACTTGGAACTACTTTATTGTGTCAAGTTTCAAAGAGCTAGCACTAACCGTGTTTGATTTAGAGTTCCAACTACATGTATCCATATAGGCGAAAACAGAGTGAAACCTAAAAATTTAAACTGTTACTGCCAACGAACGGTTAAACCTAGAAGAATGAAATTTGGTGAGCCTAGTGGGATTGGGGTACTGACCATTACCTGAATGTGTCATCAAGATTGGGTGAAAAAATGTGTGCTGAGATTTCAGGAAACTCGTAGTTTTTTGGAAGCTTGGCAACCACTTTCCATGAAAGTGATTTGCGCCAGTCTCTGCTTAGGGCTACATCAATAGGAAACAAACCATAGAGATAGAACTTGGAACTACTTTATTGTGTCAAGTTTCAAAGAGCTAGCACAAACCGTCTTTGATTTAGAGTTCCAACTACATGTATCCATATAGGAGAAAACAGAGTGAAACCTAAAAATTAAAACTGTTACTGCCAACGAACGGTTTAACCTAGAAGAAAGAAATTTGGTGAGCCAAGTGGGATTGGGGTACTGATCATTACCTAAAAGTGTCATCAAGATTGGGTGAAAAAATGTGTGCTGAGATTTCAGGAAGCTCGTAGTGTTCTGAAGCTTGGCAACCCCTTTCCATGAAAGTGATTTGTGCCAGTCTCTGCTTAGAGCTACATCAATAGGAAACAAACCATAGAGGTAGAACTTTGAACTAATTTATCGTGTCAAGTTTCAAAGAGCAAGCACAAACCTTTTTTGATTTAGAGTTCCAACTACTTGTATCCATATAGGAGAAAACAGAGTGAAACCTAAATATTTAAACTGTTACTTCCAATGAACGGTTTAACCTAGAAGAACAAAATTTGGTGAGCGAAGTGGGATTGGGGTACTGATCATAACCTGGAATTGTCATCAAGATTGTGTGAAAAAATGTGTGCTGGGATTTCGGGAAACTCGTAGTTTTTTGGAAGCTTGGCAACGCCTTTCCATGAAAGTGATTTGTGCGGGTCTCTGCTTAGGGCTACATCAATAGGAAACAAAGCATAGAAATAGAACTTGGAAGTACTTTATTGTGTCAAGTTTCAAAGAGCTAGCACAAACCGTGTTTGATTTAGAGTTCCAACTACATGAATCCATATAGGAGAAAACAGAGTGAAACCTAAAAATTAAAACTGTTACTGCCAACGAACGGTTTAATCTAGAAGAACGAAATTTGGTGAGCCAAGTGAGATTGGGGTACTGATCATTCCCTGAAAGTGTCATCAAGATTGGGTGAAAAAATGTGTGCTGAGATTTCAGGAAACTCGTTGTTTTTTGGAAGCTTGGCAACCCCTTTCCATGAAAGTGATTGGCGCGAGTCTGTTCTTAGGGCTACATCAATAGGAAACAAACCATAGAGATAGAACTTGGAAGTACTTTATTGTGTCAAGTTTCAAAGAGCTAGCACAAACCGTGTTTGATTTAGCGTTCCACTACATTTACCATATAGGAGAAAACAGAGTGAAACCTAAAAAATTAAAACTGTTACTGCCAACGAACGGTTAAACCTAGAAGAACGAAATTTGGTGAGCCCAGTGGGATTGGGGTACTGATCATTACCTGACAGTGTCATCAAGATTGGGTGAAAAAATGTGTGCTGAGATTTCAGGAAACTCGTAATTTTTTGGAAGCTTGGCAACCCCTTTCCATGAAAGTGATTTGCAGGAGTCTCAGCTTAGGGCTACGTCAATAGGAAACAAACCATAGATATAGCACTTGGAACTACTTTATTGTGTCAAGTTTCATAGAGCTAGCACAAACCGTGTTTGATTTAGAGTTCCAACTACATGTATCCATATAGAGAAAACAGAGTGAAACCTAAAAATTAAAACTGTTACTGCCAACGAACGGTTTAACCTAGAAGAACGAAATTTGGTGAGCCAAGTGGGATTGGGGTACTGATCATTACCTAAAAGTGTCATCCAGATTGGGTGAAAAAATGTGTGCTGAGATTTCAGTAAACTCGTAGTTTTTTGAAGCTTGGGAACCCCTTTCCATGAAAGTGATTTGCGCGAGTCTCTGCTTAGGTCTACATCAATAGGAAAAAATCCATAGAGATAGAACTTGGAACTACTTTATTGTGTCAAGTTTCAAAGAGCTAGCACAAACCTTCTTTGATTTAGAGTTCCAACTACATGTATCCATATAGAGAAAACAGAGTGAAACCTAAAAATTAAAACTGTTACTGCCAACGAACGGTTTAACCTAGAAGAACGAAATTTGGAGACCCAAGTGGGATTGGGGTACTGATCATATCCTGAAAGTGTCATCAAGATTGGGTGAAAAAATTTGCGCTGAGATTTCAGGAAACTCGTAGTTTTTTGTAAGCTTGGCAACCCCTTTACATGAAAGTGATTTGCGCCAGTCTCTGCTTAGGGCTACATCAATAGGAAACAAACCATAGAGATAGCACTTGGAACTACTTTATTGTGTCAAGTTTCAAAGAGGTAGCACAAACCGTGTTTATTTAGAGTTCCAACTACATGTATCCATATAGGAGAAAACAGAGTGAAACCTAAATATTTAAACTGTTACTGCCAACAAACGGTTTAACCTAGAAGATCGAAATTTGGTCAGCCAAGTCGGATTGCGGTACTGATCATTACCTCAAAGTGTCATCAAGATTGGGTTAAAAAATGTGTGCTGAGATTTCAGGAAACTCGTAGTTTTTTGGAAACTTGACAACCCCTTTCCATGAAAGTGATTTGCGCCAGTCTCTGCTTAGGGCTACATCAATAGGAAACAAACCATAGAGATAGCACTTGGAACTACTTTATTGTGTCAAGTTTCAAAGAGCTAGCACTAACCGTGTTTGATTTAGAGTTCCAACTACATGTATCCATATAGGCGAAAACAGAGTGAAACCTAAAAATTTAAACTGTTACTGCCAACGAACGGTTAAACCTAGAAGAATGAAATTTGGTGAGCCTAGTGGGATTGGGGTACTGACCATTACCTGAATGTGTCATCAAGATTGGGTGAAAAAATGTGTGCTGAGATTTCAGGAAACTCGTAGTTTTTTGGAAGCTTGGCAACCACTTTCCATGAAAGTGATTTGCGCCAGTCTCTGCTTAGGGCTACATCAATAGGAAACAAACCATAGAGATAGAACTTGGAACTACTTTATTGTGTCAAGTTTCAAAGAGCTAGCACAAACCGTCTTTGATTTAGAGTTCCAACTACATGTATCCATATAGGAGAAAACAGAGTGAAACCTAAAAATTAAAACTGTTACTGCCAACGAACGGTTTAACCTAGAAGAAAGAAATTTGGTGAGCCAAGTGGGATTGGGGTACTGATCATTACCTAAAAGTGTCATCAAGATTGGGTGAAAAAATGTGTGCTGAGATTTCAGGAAGCTCGTAGTGTTCTGAAGCTTGGCAACCCCTTTCCATGAAAGTGATTTGTGCCAGTCTCTGCTTAGAGCTACATCAATAGGAAACAAACCATAGAGGTAGAACTTTGAACTAATTTATCGTGTCAAGTTTCAAAGAGCAAGCACAAACCTTTTTTGATTTAGAGTTCCAACTACTTGTATCCATATAGGAGAAAACAGAGTGAAACCTAAATATTTAAACTGTTACTTCCAATGAACGGTTTAACCTAGAAGAACAAAATTTGGTGAGCGAAGTGGGATTGGGGTACTGATCATAACCTGGAATTGTCATCAAGATTGTGTGAAAAAATGTGTGCTGGGATTTCGGGAAACTCGTAGTTTTTTGGAAGCTTGGCAACGCCTTTCCATGAAAGTGATTTGTGCGGGTCTCTGCTTAGGGCTACATCAATAGGAAACAAAGCATAGAAATAGAACTTGGAAGTACTTTATTGTGTCAAGTTTCAAAGAGCTAGCACAAACCGTGTTTGATTTAGAGTTCCAACTACATGAATCCATATAGGAGAAAACAGAGTGAAACCTAAAAATTAAAACTGTTACTGCCAACGAACGGTTTAATCTAGAAGAACGAAATTTGGTGAGCCAAGTGAGATTGGGGTACTGATCATTCCCTGAAAGTGTCATCAAGATTGGGTGAAAAAATGTGTGCTGAGATTTCAGGAAACTCGTTGTTTTTTGGAAGCTTGGCAACCCCTTTCCATGAAAGTGATTGGCGCGAGTCTGTTCTTAGGGCTACATCAATAGGAAACAAACCATAGAGATAGAACTTGGAAGTACTTTATTGTGTCAAGTTTCAAAGAGCTAGCACAAACCGTGTTTGATTTAGCGTTCCACTACATTTACCATATAGGAGAAAACAGAGTGAAACCTAAAAAATTAAAACTGTTACTGCCAACGAACGGTTTAACCTAGAAGAACTAAATTTGGTGAGAAAAGTGGGATTGGGGTACTGATCATATCCTGAAAGTGTCATCAAGATTGGGTGAAAAAATTTGTGCTGAGATTTCAGGAAACTCGTAGTTTTTTGTAAGCTTGGCAACCCCTTTCCATGAAAGTGATTTGCGCCAGTCTCTGCTTAGGGCTACATCAATAGGAAACAAACCATAGAGATAGAACTTGGAACTACTTTATTATGTCAACTTTCAAAGAGCTAGCACAAACCGTGTTTGATTTAGAGTTCCAAATACATGTACCCATATACGAGAAAACAGAGTGAAACCTAAAAATTAAAACTGTAACTGCCAACGAACAGTTTAACCTAGAAGAACGAAATTTGGTGAGCCAAGTGGGATTGGGGTACTGATCATTTCCTGGAAGTGTCATCCAGATTGGGTGAAAAAATGTGTGCTGAGATTGCAGGGAACTCGTAGTTTTTTGGAAGCTTGGCAACCCCTTTCCATGAAAGTGATTTCCGCCAGTCTCTGCTTATGGCAACAACAATAGGAAACAAACCATAGAGATAGAACTTGGATCTACTTTATTGTGTCAGGTTTCAAAGAGCTAGCACAAACCGTTTTTGATTTAGAGTCCCAACTACATGTATCCATATAGGAGAAAACAGAGTGAAACCTAAATTTAAAACTCTTACTGCCAACGAACGGTTTAACCTAGAAGAACGAAATTTGGTGTGCCAAGTGGGATTGGGGTAGTGATCATTACCTGAAAGTGTCATCCAGATTGGGTGAAAAAATATGTGCTGAGATTTCAGGGAACTCTTAGTTTTTTGGAAGCTTGGCTACCCCTTTCCAGGAAAGTGATTTGCGCCAGTCTCTGCTTAGGGCTACATCAATAGGAAACAAACCGTAGAGATAGAACTTGGAACTAGTTTATTGTGTCAAGTTTCAAAGAGCTAGCACTAACCGTGTTTGATTTAGGGTTCCAAATACATATATCCATATAGGAGAAAACAGAGTGAAACCTAAAAATTAAAACTGTTACTGCCAACGAACTGTTTAACCTAGAATAACTAAATTTAGTGAGCCAAGTGTGATTGGGGTACTTGTCATTGCCTGTAAGTGTCATCCAGATTGGGTGAAAAAATCTTTGCTGAGATTTCAGGGAACTCTTAGTTTTTTGGAAGCTTGGCAACCCCTTTCCATGAAAGTGATTTGCGCCAGTCTCTGCTTATGGCTACAACAATAGGAAACAAACCATAGAGATAGAACTTGGATCTACTTTATTGTGTCAGGTTTCAAAGAGCTAGCACAAACCGTTTTTGATTTGGAATCCCAACTACATTTATCCATATAGGAGAAAACAGAGTGAAACCTAAAAATTAAAACTGTTCCTGCCAACGAACGGTTTACACTAGAAGAACGAAATTTGGTGATCCAAGTGGGATTTGGGTAGTGATCATTACCTGAAAGTGTCATCCAGATTGGGTGAAAAAATATGTGCTGAGATTTCAGGAAACTCGTAGTTTTTTTAAAGCTTGGCAACCCCTTTCCATGAAAGTGATTTGCACCAGTCTCTGCTTAGGTCTACATCAATAAGAAACAAACCATAGAGATAGAACTTGGAACTACTTTATTGTGTCAAGTTTCAAAGAGCTAGCACAAACCGTGTTTGATTTGGAGTTCCAACTACCTGTATCCATATAGGAGAAAACAGAGTGAAACCTAAAAATTTAAACTGTTACTGCCAACGAACGGTTTAACCTAGAAGAACGAAATTTGGTGAGCCAAGTGGGATTGGGTTACTGATCATTATCTGAAATTTTCATCAAGATTGGGTGAAAAAATGTGTGCTTAGATTTCAGGAAACTCGTAGTTTTTTGGAAGCTTGACAACCAATTTCCATGAAAGTGATTTGCGCCAGTCTCTGCTTAGGGCTACATCAATAGGAAACAAAACATAGAGATAGAACTTGGAACTACGTGATTGTGTCAAGTTTCAAAAGGCTAGCACAAACCGTCTTTGATTTAGAGTTCCAACTACATGTATCCATATAGGAGAAAACAGAGTGAAAACTAAAAATTAAAACTGTTACTGCCAACGAACGGTTTAACCTAGAAGAACGAAATTTGGTGAGCCAAGTGCGATTGGGGTACTGATCATTACCTGAAAGTGTCATCCAGATTGGGTGAAAAAATGTGTGCTGAGATGAGGAAACTCGTAGTTTTTTGGAAGCTTGGCAACCCTTTCCATGAAAGTGATTTGCGCCAGTCTCTGCTTAGGGCTACATCAATAGGAAACAAAACACAGAGATAGAACTTGGAACTACTTTATTGTGTCAAGTTTCAAAGAGCTAGCATAAACCGTGTTTGATTTAGAGTTCCAAATACATGTATCCATATAGGCGAAAACAGAGTGAAACCTAAAAATTAAAACTGTTACTGCCAACGAATGGTTTAACCTAGAAGAACGAAATTTGCTGAGCCAAGTGGGATTGGGGTACTGATCATTACCTGAAATTTTCATCAAGATTGGGTGAAAAAATGTGTGCTTAGATTTCAGGAAACTCATAGTTTTTTGGAAGCTTGGCAAACACTTTCCATTAAAGTGATTTGCGCCATCTCTGCTTAGGGCTACATCAATAGGAACCAAAACATAGAGATAGAACTTGGAACCACGTGATTGTGTCAAGTTTAAAACAGCTAGCACAAACCGTCTTTGATTTAGAGTTCCAACTACATGTATCCATATAGGCGAAAAGAGAGTGAAACCTAAAAATTAAAACTGTTACTGCCAACGAACGGTTTAACCTAGAAGAACGAAATTTGGTGAGCCAAGTGGGATTGGGGTACTGATCATTACCTGAAAGTGTCATGAAAATTGGGTGAAAAAATGTGCGCTGAGATATCAGGAAACTCGTATTTTTTTGAAAGCTTGGCAACCCCTTTCCGTGAAAGTGATTTGCGCCAGACTCTGCTTAGGGCTACATCAATAGGAAACAAACCATAGAGATAGAACTTGGAACTACTTTATTGTGTCAAGTTTCAAAGAGCTAGCACAAACCGTGTTTGATTTAGAGTTCCAACTACATGTATCCATATAGGAGAAAACAGAGTGAAATCTAAAAATTAAACTGTTACTGCCAACGAACGGTTTAACCTAGAAGAACGAAATTTGGTGAGCCTCGTGGGATTGGGGTACTGATCATTACCTGAATGTGTCATGAAGATTGGGTGAAAAAATGTGTGCTGAGATTGCAGGAAACTCTTAGTTTTTTGGAAGCTTGGCAACCCCTTTCCAGGAAAGTGATTTGCGCCAGTCTCTCCTTAGGGCTTATCAATAGCAAACAAACCAAATAGATAGAAATTGAAACTACTTCATTGTATCAAGTTTCAAAGAGCTAGCACAAACCGTGTTTGATTTAGAGTTCCAACTACATGTATCCATATAGGAAAAACACAGTGAAACCTAAAAATTTAAATTCTTATTGC
Organism: Spermophilus citellus; assembly: GCF_964194105.1. Taxonomy (NCBI): domain Eukaryota; kingdom Metazoa; phylum Chordata; class Mammalia; order Rodentia; family Sciuridae; genus Spermophilus; species Spermophilus citellus. The sequence goes on along the minus strand of NC_138196.1, from coordinate 22,916,108 downwards.
CAACGAACGGTTTAACCTAGAAGAATGAAATTTGTTGAGCAAAGTGGGATTGGGGTACTTATCATTACCTGAAAGTGTCATCAAGATTGGGTGAAAAAATGTGTGCTGTGATTTCAGGAAACTCATAGTTTTTTGGAAGCTTGGCAAACCCTTTCCATGAAAGTGATTTGCGCCACTCTCTGCTTCGGGCTACATCAATAGGAAACAAACCGTAGAGATAGAACTTGGAACTACTTTTTGTGTCAAGTTTCAAAGAGCTAGCAAAAACCATGTTTGATTTAGAGTTCGAACTACATGTATCCATATAGGCGAAAACAGAGTGAAACCTAAAAATTAAAACTGTTACTGCCAACGAACGGTTTAACCTAGAAGAATGAAATTTGGTGAGCCAAGTGGGATTGGGGTACTGATCATTACCTGAAAGTGTCATCAAGATTGGGTGAAAAAAATGTGTGCTGAGATTTCAGGAAACTCGTAGTTTTTTGGAAGCTTGGGAACCCCTTTCCATGAAAGTGATTTGCGCCAGTCTCTGCTTAGGTCTACATCAATAGGAATCAAAACATAGAGATAGAACTTGGAACTACGTTATTGTGTCAAGTTTCAAAGAGCTAGCACAAACTGTCTTTGATTTAGAGTTCCAACTACATGTATCCATATAGGCGAAAAGAGAGTGAAACCTAAAAATTAAAACTGTTACTGCCAATGAACGGTTTAACCTAGAAGAACGAAATTTGGTGAGCCAAGTGGGATTGGGGTACTGATCATTACCTGAAAGTGTCATCAAGATTGGGTGAAAAAATGTGTGCTGAGATTTCAGGAAACTCGTAGTTTTTTGGAAGCTTGGCAACCCCTTTCCATGAAGTGATTTGCGCCAGTCTCTGCGCAGGGCTACATCAATAGGAAACAAATCATAGAGATAGAACTTCAAACTACTTTATTGTGTCAAGTTTCAAAGAGCTAGCACAAACCGTGTTTGATTTAGAGTTCCAACTACATGAATCCATATAGGAGAAAACAGAGTGAAACCTAAAAATTAAAACTGTTACTGCCAACGAACGGTTTAATCTAGAAGAACGAAATTTGGTGAGCCAAGTGAGATTGGGGTACTGATCATTCCCTGAAAGTGTCATCAAGATTGGGTGAAAAAATGTGTGCTGAGATTTCAGGAAACTCGTTGTTTTTTGGAAGCTTGGCAACCCCTTTCCATGAAAGTGATTGGCGCGAGTCTGTTCTTAGGGCTACATCAATAGGAAACAAACCATAGAGATAGAACTTGGAAGTACTTTATTGTGTCAAGTTTCAAAGAGCTAGCACAAACCGTGTTTGATTTAGCGTTCCACTACATTTACCATATAGGAGAAAACAGAGTGAAACCTAAAAAATTAAAACTGTTACTGCCAACGAACGGTTTAACCTAGAAGAACTAAATTTGGTGAGAAAAGTGGGATTGGGGTACTGATCATATCCTGAAAGTGTCATCAAGATTGGGTGAAAAAATTTGTGCTGAGATTTCAGGAAACTCGTAGTTTTTTGTAAGCTTGGCAACCCCTTTCCATGAAAGTGATTTGCGCCAGTCTCTGCTTAGGGCTACATCAATAGGAAACAAACCATAGAGATAGAACTTGGAACTACTTTATTATGTCAACTTTCAAAGAGCTAGCACAAACCGTGTTTGATTTAGAGTTCCAAATACATGTACCCATATACGAGAAAACAGAGTGAAACCTAAAAATTAAAACTGTAACTGCCAACGAACAGTTTAACCTAGAAGAACGAAATTTGGTGAGCCCACTGGGATTGGGGTACTGATCATTACCTGAAAGTGTCATCAAGATTGGGTGAAAAAATGTGTGCTGAGATTTCAGGAAACTCGTAGTTTTTTGGAAGCTTGGCAACCCCTTTCCCTGAAAGTGATTTGTGCCAGTCTCTGCTTAGGGTTACATCAATAGGAAACAAACCATAGAGAAAGAACTTGGAACTACTTTATTGTGTCAAGTTTCAAAGAGCTAGCACAAACCGTGTTTGATTTAGAGTTCCAACTACATGTATCCATATAGGAGAAAACAGAGTGAAACCTAAAAATTAAAAGTGTTACTGCCAACGAATGGTTTAACCCAGAAGAACGAAATTTGGTGAACCAAGTGGTATTGGGGAACTGATCATTACCTGACAGTGTCATCAAGATTGGGTGAAAATATGTGTGCTTAGATTCCAGGGAACTCGTAGTTTTTTGGAAGCTTGGTAACCCCTTTCCATGAAAGTGATTTGCGCCAGTCTCTGCTTATGGCTACATCAATAGGAAACAAACCATAGAGATAGAACTTGGAACTACTTTATTGTGTCAAGTTTCAAAGAGCTAGAAGTAACCGTGTTTGATTTAGAATTCCAAATACATGTATCCATATAGGAGAAAACAGAGTGAAACCTAAAAATTAAAACTGTTACTGCCAACGAACGGTTTAACCTAGAATAACTAAATTTGGTGAGCCAAGTGGGATTGGGGTACTTGTCATTGCCTGAAAGTGTCATCCAGATTGGGTGAAAAAATGTGTGCTGAGATTTCAGGGAACTCTTAGTTTTTTCGAAGCTTGGCAACCTTTTTCCATGAAAGTGATTTGCGCCAGTCTCTGCTTATGGCTACAACAATAGGAAACAACAATAGAGATAGAACTTGGAACTACTTCATTGTGTCAAGTTTCAAAGAGCTAGCACAAACCGTCTTTGATTTAGAGTTCCAACTACATGTATCCATATAGGCGAAAACAGAGTGAAACCTAAAAATTAAAACTGTTACTGCCAACGAACGGTTTAACCTAGAAGAATGAAATTTGGTGAGCCAAGTGGGATTGGGGTACTGATCATTACCTGAAAGTGTCATCAAGATTGGGTGAAAAAAATGTGTGCTGAGATTTCAGGAAACTCGTAGTTTTTTGGAAGCTTGGGAACCCCTTTCCATGAAAGTGATTTGCGCCAGTCTCTGCTTAGGTCTACATCAATAGGAATCAAAACATAGAGATAGAACTTGGAACTACGTTATTGTGTCAAGTTTCAAAGAGCTAGCAAAACCGTCTTTGATTTAGAGTTCCAACTACATGTATCCATATAGGCGAAAAGAGAGTGAAACTTAAAATTAAAACTGTTACTGCCAATGAACGGTTTATCCTAGAAGAACGAAATTTGGTGAGCCAAGTGGGATTGGGGTACTGATCATTACCTGAAAGTGTCATCAAGATTGGGTGAAAAAATGTGTGCTGAGATTTCAGGAAACTCGTAGTATTTTGGAAGCTTGGCAACCCCTTTCCATGAAAGTGATTTGCGCCAGTCTCTGCGCAGGGCTACATCAATAGGAAACAAATCATAGAGATAGAACTTCAAACTACTTTATTGTGTCAAGTTTCAAAGAGCTAGCACAAACCGGGTTTGATTTAGAGTTCCATATACATGTATCCATACAGGCGAAAACAGAGTGAAACCTAAAAATTAAAACTGTTACTGCCAACGAACGGTTTAACGAAGAAGAACGAAATTTGGTGAGCCAAGTGGGATTGGGGTTCTGATCATTACCTGAAAGTGCATTAAAATTGGGTGAAAAAATGTGTGCTGAGATTTCAGGAAACTCGTATTTTATTGGAATCTTGGCAACCCTTTCCATGAAAGTGATTTGCGCCAGTATGCTTAGGGCTACATCAATAGGAAACAAACCATAGAAATAGAACTTGGAACTACTTTATTGTGTCAAGTTTCAAAGAGCTAGCACAAACCGTGTTTGATTTAGAGTTCCAACTACATGTATCCATATAGGCGAAAACAGAGTGAAACCTAAAAATTAAAACTGTTACTGCCAACGAATGGTTTAACCTAGAAGAACGAAATTTGGTGAGCCAAGTGGGATTGGGGTACTGATAATTACCTGAAATTTTCATCAAGATTGGGTGTAAAAATGTGTGCTGTGATTTCAGGAAACTCGTAGTTTTTTGGAAGCTTGGCAACCCCTTTCCATGAAAGTGATTTGCGCCAGTCTCTGCTTAGGGCTACATCAATAGGAAACAAACCATAGAGTTAGAACTTGGAACTACGTTATTGTGTGAAGTTTCAAAGAGCTAGCACAAACCGTCTTTGATTTAGAGTTCCAACTACATGTATCCATATAGGCGAAAACAGAGTGAAACCTAAAAATTAAAACTGTTACTGCCAACGAACGGTTTAACCTAGAAGAACGAAATTTGGTGAGCCAAGTGGGAATGGGGTACTGATCATTACCTGAAAGTGTCATCAAGTTTGGGTGAAAAAATGTGTGCTGAGATTTCAGGAAACTCGTAGGTTTTTGGAAGCTTGGCAACCCCTTTCCATGAAAGTGTTTTGTGCCAGTCTCTGCTTAGGGTTACATCAATAGGAAACAAACCATAGAGAAAGAACTTGGAACTACTTTATTGTGTCAAGTTTCAAAGAGCTAGCACAAACCGTGTTTGATTTAGAGTTCCAACTACATGTATCCATAGAGGAAAAACACAGTGAAACCTAAAAATTAAAACTGTTACTGCCAACGAACCGTTTAACCTAGAAGAACGAAATTTGTTGAGCCAAGTTGGATTGGGGTACTGACCAATACCTGAAAGTTTCATCAAGATTGGGTGAAAAATTGTGTGCTGAGATTTCAGGAAACTCGTAGTTTTTTGGAAGCTTGGCAACCCCTTTCCATGAAAGTGATTTGCGCAGCTCTCTGCTTAGGGCTACATCAATAGAAATCAAACCATAGAGACAGAACTTGGAACTTATTTATTGTGTCATTTCAAAGAGCTAGCACAAACCGTGTTTGATTTAGAGTTCCAACTACATGTATCCATATAGGAGAAAACAGAGTGAAACCTAAAAATTAAAACTGTTACTGCCAACGAATGGTTTAACCCAGAAGAACGAAATTTGGTGAACCAAGTGGTGTTGGGGAACTGATCATTACCTGACAGTGTCATCAAGATTGGGTGAAAATATGTGTGCTTAGATTCCAGGGAACTCGTAGTTTTTTGGAAGCTTGGTAACCCCTTTCCATGAAAGTGATTTGCGCCAGTCTCTGCTTATGGCTACATCAATAGGAAACAAACCATAGAGATAGAACTTGGAACTACTTTATTATGTCAAGTTTCAAAGAGCTAGCACAAACCGTGTTTGATTTGGAGTTTCAACAACACGTATCCATATTGGAGAAAACAGAGTGAAACCTAAAAATTAAAACTGTTACTGCCAACGAACGGTTTAACCTAGAAGAACGAAATTTGGTGAGCCAAGTGGGATTCGGGTACTGATCATTACAAGAAATTTTCATCAAGATTGGGTGAAAAAATGTGTGCTGAGATTTCAGGAAACTCGTAGTTTTTTGGAAGCTTGGCAACCCCTTACCATGAAAGTGATTTGCGCCAGTTTCTGCTTAGGGCTACATCAATAGGAAACAAACCATATAGATAGAACTTGGAACTACTTTTTGTGTCAAGTTTCAAAGAGCTAGCACAAACCATGTTTGATTTAGAGTTCCAACTACATGTATCCATATAGGCGAAAACAGAGTGAAACCTAAAAATTAAAACTGTTACTGCCAACGAACGGTTTAACCTAGAAGAACGAAATTTGGTGAGCCAAGTGGGATTGGGGTACTGATAATTACCTGAAAGTGTCATCAAGATTGGGTGAAAAAAATGTGTGCTGAGATTTCAGGAAACTCGTAGTTCTTTGGAAGCTTGGCAACCCCTTTCCATGAAAGTGATTTGCGCAAGTCTCTATTTAGGGCTATATCAATAGGAAACAAACCAAGGAGATAGAACTTGGATCTACTTCATTGTGTCAAGTTTCAAAGAGCTAGCACAAACCGTGTTTGATTTAGAGTTCCAACTACATGTATCCATATACGCGAAAACAGAGTGAAACCTAAAAATTGAAACTGTTACTGCCAACGAACGGTTTAACCTAGAAGAACGAAATTTGGTGAGCCAAGTGGGATTGGGGTCCTGATCATTACCTGAAATTGTCATCAAGATTGGGTGTAAAAATGTGTGCTGAGATTTCAGGAAACTCGTAGTTTTTTGGAAGCTTGGCAACCCCTTTCCATGAAAGTGATATGCGCAGGTCTCTGCTTAGGGCTACATCAATAGAAAACAAACCATAGAGATAGAAATTGCAACTACGTTATTGTGTCAAGTTTCAAAGAGCTAGCACAAACGGTGTTGGATTTAGAGTTCCAACTACATGTATCCATATAGGCGAAAACAGAGTGAAACCTAAAAATTAAAACTGTTACTGCCAACGAACGGTTTAACCTGGAAGAACGAAATTTGTTGAGCCAAGTGGGATTGGGGTACTGATCATTACCTGAAAGTGTGATCCAGATTGGGTGAAAAAATGTGTGCTGAGATTTCAGGAAACTCGTAGATTTGGAAGCTTGGCAACCACTTTCCATGAAAGTGATTTGCGCCAGTCTCTGCTTAGGGCTACATCAATAGGAAACAAACCATAGAGATAGAACTTGGAACTACGTTATTGTGTGAAGTTTCAAAGAGCTAGCACAAACCGTCTTTGATTTCGAGTTCCAACTACATGTATCCATATAGGAGAAAACAGAGTGAAACCTAAAAATTAAAACTGTTACTGCCAAAGAACGGTTTAACCTAGAAGAACGAAATTTGGTGAGCCAAGTGGGAATGGGGTACTGATCATTACGTGAAAGTGTCATCAAGATTGGGTGAAAAAATGTGTGCTGAGATTTCAGGAAACTCGTAGTTTTTTGGAAGCTTGGCAACCCCTTTCCATGAAAGTGATTTGCGCCAGTCTCTGCTTAGAGCTACATCAATAGGAAACAAAACATAGAGAGAGAACTTAAAACTACGTTATTGTGTCAAGTTTCAAAGAGCTAGCACAAACCATCTTTGATTTAGAGTTCCAACTACATGTATCCATATAGGAGAAAACAGAGTGAAACCTAAAAATTAAAACTGTTACTGCCAACGAACGGTTTAACCTAGAAGAACGAAATTTGGTGAGCCAAGTGGGATTCGGGTACTGATCATTACCTGAAATTTTCATCAAGATTGGGTGAAAAAATGTGTGCTGATATTTCAGGAAACTCGTAGTTTTTTGGAAGCTTGGCAACCCCTTTCCATGAAAGTGATTTGCGCCAGTTTCTGCTTAGGGCTACATCAATAGGAAACAAACCATAGAGATAGAACTTGGAACTACTTTATTATGTCAAGTTTCAAAGAGCTAGCACAAACCGTGTTTGATTTGGAGTTTCAACAACACGTATCCATATTGGAGAAAACAGAGTGAAACCTAAAAATTAAAACTGTTACTGCCAACGAACGGTTTAACCTAGAAGAACGAAATTTGGTGAGCCAAGTGGGATTCGGGTACTGATCATTACCTGAAATTTTCATCAAGATTGGGTGAAAAAATGTGTGCTGAGATTTCAGGAAACTCGTAGTTTTTTGGAAGCTTGGCAACCCCTTACCATGAAAGTGATTTGCGCCAGTTTCTGCTTAGGGCTACATCAATAGGAAACAAACCATATAGATAGAACTTGGAACTACTTTTTGTGTCAAGTTTCAAAGAGCTAGCACAAACCATGTTTGATTTAGAGTTCCAACTACATGTATCCATATAGGCGAAAACAGAGTGAAACCTAAAAATTAAAACTGTTACTGCCAACGAACGGTTTAACCTAGAAGAACGAAATTTGGTGAGCCAAGTGGGATTGGGGTACTGATCATTACCTGAAAGTGTCATCAAGATTGGGTGAAAAAAATGTGTGCTGAGATTTCAGGAAACTCGTAGTTCTTTGGAAGCTTGGTAACCCCTTTCCATGAAAGTGATTTGCGCAAGTCTCTATTTAGGGCTATATCAATAGGAAACAAACCAAGGAGATAGAACTTGGATCTACTTCATTGTGTCAAGTTTCAAAGAGCTAGCACAAACCGTGTTTGATTTAGAGTTCCAACTACATGTATCCATATACGCGAAAACAGAGTGAAACCTAAAAATTGAAACTGTTACTGCCAACGAACGGTTTAACCTAGAAGAACGAAATTTGGTGAGCCAAGTGGGATTGGGGTCCTGATCATTACCTGAAATTGTCATCAAGATTGGGTGTAAAAATGTGTGCTGAGATTTCAGGAAACTCGTAGTTTTTTGGAAGCTTGGCAACCCCTTTCCATGAAAGTGATATGCGCAGGTCTCTGCTTAGGGCTACATCAATAGAAAACAAACCATAGAGATAGAAATTGCAACTACTTTATTGTGTCAAATTTCAAAGAGCTAGCACAAACGGTGTTGGATTTAGAGTTCCAACTACATGTATCCATATAGGCGAAAACAGAGTGAAACCTAAAAATTAAAACTGTTACTGCCAACGAACGGTTTAACCTGGAAGAACGAAATTTGTTGAGCCAAGTGGGATTGGGGTACTGATCATTACCTGAAAGTGTGATCCAGATTGGGTGAAAAAATGTGTGCTGAGATTTCAGGAAACTCGTAGATTTGGAAGCTTGGCAACCACTTTCCATGAAAGTGATTTGCGCCAGTCTCTGCTTAGGGCTACATCAATAGGAAACAAACCATAGAGATAGAACTTGGAACTACGTTATTGTGTGAAGTTTCAAAGAGCTAGCACAAACCGTCTTTGATTTCGAGTTCCAACTACATGTATCCATATAGGAGAAAACAGAGTGAAACCTAAAAATTAAAACTGTTACTGCCAAAGAACGGTTTAACCTAGAAGAACGAAATTTGGTGAGCCAAGTGGGAATGGGGTACTGATCATTACGTGAAAGTGTCATCAAGATTGGGTGAAAAAATGTGTGCTGAGATTTCAGGAAACTCGTAGTTTTTTGGAAGCTTGGCAACCCCTTTCCATGAAAGTGATTTGCGCCAGTCTCTGCTTAGAGCTACATCAATAGGAAACAAAACATAGAGAGAGAACTTAAAACTACGTTATTGTGTCAAGTTTCAAAGAGCTAGCACAAACCATCTTTGATTTAGAGTTCCAACTACATGTATCCATATAGGAGAAAACAGAGTGAAACCTAAAAATTAAAACTGTTACTGCCAACGAACGGTTTAACCTAGAAGAACGAAATTTGGTGAGCCAAGTGGGATTTGGGTACTGATCATTACCTGAAATTTTCATCAAGATTGGGTGAAAAAATGTGTGCTGATATTTCAGGAAACTCGTAGTTTTTTGGAAGCTTGGCAACCCCTTTCCATGAAAGTGATTTGCGCCAGTTTCTGCTTAGGGCTACATCAATAGGAAACAAACCATAGAGATAGAACTTGGAACTACTTTATTGTGTCAAGTTTCAAAGAGCTAGCACAAACCGTCTTTGATTTCGAGTTCCAACTACATGTATCCATATAGGCGAAAACAGAGTGAAACCTAAAAATTAAAACTGTTACTGCCAACGAACGGTTTAACCTAGAAGAACGAAATTTGGTGAGCCAAGTGGGATTGGGGTACTGATCATTACCTGAAATAGTCATCAAGATTGGGTGTAAAAATGTGTGCTGAGATTTCAGGAAACTCGTAGTTTTTTGGAAGCATGGCAACCCCTTTCCATGAATGTGATATGCGCAGGTCTCTGCTTAGGGCTACATCAATAGAAAACAAACCATAGAGATAGAAATTGCAACTACTTTATTGTGTCAACTTTCAAAGAGCTAGCACAAACGGTGTTGGTTTTAGAGTTCCAACTACATATATCCATATACGGGAAAACAGAGTGAAACCTAAAAATTAAAACTGTTACTGCCAACGAACGGTTTAAACTAGAAGAACGAAATTTGGTGAGCCAAGTTGGATTGGGGTACTGATCATTACCTGAAAGTGTGATCCAGATTGGGTGAAAAAATGTGTGCTGAGATTTCAGGAAACTCGTAGTTTTTTGGAAGCTTGGCAACCCCTTTTCATAAAAGTGATTTGCGCCAGTCTCTGCTTAGGGCTACATCAATAGGAAACAAACCATAGAGATAGAAGTTGGAACTACGTTATTGTGTGAAGTTTCAAAGAGCTAGAACAAACCGTCTTTGATTTAGAGTTCCAACTACATGTATCCATATAGGCGAAAACAGAATGAAACCTAAAAATTAAAACTGTTACTGCCAACGAACGGTTTTACCTAGAAGAATGAAATTTGGTGAGCCAAGTGGGATTGGGGTACTGATCATTACCTGAAAGTGTCATCAAGATTGGGTGAAAAAATGTGTGCTGAGATTTCAGGAAACTCGTAGTTTTTTGGAAGCTTGACAAACCCTTTCCATGAAAGTGATTTGCGCCAGTTTCTGCTTAGGGCTACATCAATAGGAAACAAAACATAGAGATAGAACTTGGAACTACTTTATTTTGTCCAGTTTCAAAGAGCTACCACAAACCGTCTTTGAATTCGAGTTCCAACTACATGTATCCATATAGGCGAAAACAGAGTGAAACCTAAAAATTAAAACTGTTACTGCCAACGAACGGTTTAACCTAGAAGAACGAAATTTGGTGAGCCAAGTGGGATTGGGGTACTGATCATTACCTGAAAGTGTCATGAAGATTGGGTGAAAAATGTGTGCTGATATTTCAGGAAACTCGTAGTTTTTTGGAAGCTTGGCAACCCCTTTCCATGAAAGTGATTTGTGCCAGTCTCTGCTTAGGGCTACATCAATAGGAAACAAACCATATAGATAGAACTTGGAACTACTCTTTGTGTCAAGTTTCAAAGAGCTAGCACAAACCATGTTTGATTTAGAGTTCCAACTACATGTATCCATATAGGCGAAAACAGAGTGAAACCTAAAAATTAAAACTGTTACTGCCAACGAACGGTTTAACCTAGAAGAACGAAATTGGTGAGCCAAGTGGGATTGGGGTACTGATCATTACCTGAAAGTGTCATCAAGATTGGGTGAAAAAAATGTGTGCTGAGATTTCAGGAAACTCGTAGTTTTTTTGAAGCTTGGGAACCCCTTTCCATGAAAGTGATTTGCGCCAGTCTCTGCTTAGGTATACATCAATAGGAAACAAAACATAGAGATAGAACTTGGAACTACGTTAGTGTGTCAAGTTTCAAAGAGCTAGCACAAACCGTCTTTGATTTAGAGTTCCAACTACATGTATCCATATAGGCGAAAACAGAGTGAAACCTAAAAATTAAAACTGTTACTGCCAATGAACGGTTTAACCTAGAATAACGAAATTTGGTGAGCCAAGTGGGATTGGTGTACTGATCATTACCTGAAAGTGTCATCAAGATTGGATGAAAAAATGTGTGCTGAGATTTCAGGAAACTCGTAGTTTTTTGGAAGCTTGGCAAGCCCTTTCCATGAAAGTGATTTGCGCAATTCTCTCCTTTTGGCTATATCAATAGGAAACAAACCAAGGAGATAGAACTTGGATCTACTTCATTGTGTCAAGTTTCAAAGAGCTAGCCCAAACCGTGTTTGATTTAGAGTTCCAACTACATGTATCCATATACGGGAAAACAGAGTGAAACCTAAAAATTAAAACTGTTACTGCCAACAAACGGTTTATCCTAGAAGAATGAAATTTGGTGAGCCAAGTGGGAATGGGGTACTGATCATTACCTGAAAGTGTCATCAAGATTGGGTGAAAAAATGTGTGCTGAGATTTCAGGAAACTCGTAGTTTTTTGGAAGCTTGGCAACCCCTTTCCATGAAAGTGATTTGCGCCAGTCTCTGCTTCAGGGCTACATCAATAGGAAACAAAACATAGAGATAGAACTTAAAACTACGTTATTGTGTCAAGTTTCAAAGAGCTAGCACAAACCGTCTTTGATTTAGAGTTCCAACTACATGTATCCATATAGGAGAAAACAGAGTGAAACCTAAAAATTAAAACTGTTACTGCCAACGAATGGTTTAACCCAGAAGAACGAAATTTGGTGAACCAAGTGGTGTTGGGGAACTGATCATTACCTGACAGTGTCATCAAGATTGGGTGAAAATATGTGTGCTTAGATTCCAGGGAACTCGTAGTTTTTTGGAAGCTTGGTAACCCCTTTCCATGAAAGTGATTTGCGCCAGTCTCTGCTTATGGCTACATCAATAGGAAACAAACCATAGAGATAGAACTTGGAACTACTTTATTATGTCAAGTTTCAAAGAGCTAGCACAAACCGTGTTTGATTTGGAGTTTCAACAACACGTATCCATATTGGAGAAAACAGAGTGAAACCTAAAAATTAAAACTGTTACTGCCAACGAACGGTTTAACCTAGAAGAACGAAATTTGGTGAGCCAAGTGGGATTCGGGTACTGATCATTACCTGAAATTTTCATCAAGATTGGGTGAAAAAATGTGTGCTGAGATTTCAGGAAACTCGTAGTTTTTTGGAAGCTTGGCAACCCCTTACCATGAAAGTGATTTGCGCCAGTTTCTGCTTAGGGCTACATCAATAGGAAACAAACCATATAGATAGAACTTGGAACTACTTTTTGTGTCAAGTTTCAAAGAGCTAGCACAAACCATGTTTGATTTAGAGTTCCAACTACATGTATCCATATAGGCGAAAACAGAGTGAAACCTAAAAATTAAAACTGTTACTGCCAACGAACGGTTTAACCTAGAAGAACGAAATTTGGTGAGCCAAGTGGGATTGGGGTACTGATCATTACCTGAAAGTGTCATCAAGATTGGGTGAAAAAAATGTGTGCTGAGATTTCAGGAAACTCGTAGTTCTTTGGAAGCTTGGCAACCCCTTTCCATGAAAGTGATTTGCGCAAGTCTCTTTTTAGGGCTATATCAATAGGAAACAAACCAAGGAGATAGAACTTGGATCTACTTCATTGTGTCAAGTTTCAAAGAGCTAGCACAAACCGTGTTTGATTTAGAGTTCCAACTACATGTATCCATATACGCGAAAACAGAGTGAAACCTAAAAATTGAAACTGTTACTGCCAACGAACGGTTTAACCTAGAAGAACGAAATTTGGTGAGCCAAGTGGGATTGGGGTCCTGATCATTACCTGAAATTGTCATCAAGATTGGGTGTAAAAATGTGTGCTGAGATTTCAGGAAACTCGTAGTTTTTTGGAAGCTTGGCAACCCCTTTCCATGAAAGTGATATGCGCAGGTCTCTGCTTAGGGCTACATCAATAGAAAACAAACCATAGAGATAGAAATTGCAACTACTTTATTGTGTCAAGTTTCAAAGAGCTAGCACAAACGGTGTTGGATTTAGAGTTCCAACTACATGTATCCATATAGGCGAAAACAGAGTGAAACCTAAAAATTAAAACTGTTACTGCCAACGAACGGTTTAACCTGGAAGAACGAAATTTGTTGAGCCAAGTGGGATTGGGGTACTGATCATTACCTGAAAGTGTGATCCAGATTGGGTGAAAAAATGTGTGCTGAGATTTCAGGAAACTCGTAGATTTGGAAGCTTGGCAACCACTTTCCATGAAAGTGATTTGCGCCAGTCTCTGCTTAGGGCTACATCAATAGGAAACAAACCATAGAGATAGAACTTGGAACTACGTTATTGTGTGAAGTTTCAAAGAGCTAGCACAAACCGTCTTTGATTTCGAGTTCCAACTACATGTATCCATATAGGAGAAAACAGAGTGAAACCTAAAAATTAAAACTGTTACTGCCAAAGAACGGTTTAACCTAGAAGAACGAAATTTGGTGAGCCAAGTGGGAATGGGGTACTGATCATTACGTGAAAGTGTCATCAAGATTGGGTGAAAAAATGTGTGCTGAGATTTCAGGAAACTCGTAGTTTTTTGGAAGCTTGGCAACCCCTTTCCATGAAAGTGATTTGCGCCAGTCTCTGCTTAGAGCTACATCAATAGGAAACAAAACATAGAGAGAGAACTTAAAACTACGTTATTGTGTCAAGTTTCAAAGAGCTAGCACAAACCATCTTTGATTTAGAGTTCCAACTACATGTATCCATATAGGAGAAAACAGAGTGAAACCTAAAAATTAAAACTGTTACTGCCAACGAACGGTTTAACCTAGAAGAACGAAATTTGGTGAGCCAAGTGGGATTCGGGTACTGATCATTACCTGAAATTTTCATCAAGATTGGGTGAAAAAATGTGTGCTGATATTTCAGGAAACTCGTAGTTTTTTGGAAGCTTGGCAACCCCTTTCCATGAAAGTGATTTGCGCCAGTTTCTGCTTAGGGCTACATCAATAGGAAACAAACCATAGAGATAGAACTTGGAACTACTTTATTGTGTCAAGTTTCAAAGAGCTAGCACAAACCGTCTTTGATTTCGAGTTCCAACTACATGTATCCATATAGGCGAAAACAGAGTGAAACCTAAAAATTAAAACTGTTACTGCCAACGAACGGTTTAACCTAGAAGAACGAAATTTGGTGAGCCAAGTGGGATTGGGGTACTGATCATTACCTGAAATAGTCATCAAGATTGGGTGTAAAAATGTGTGCTGAGATTTCAGGAAACTCGTAGTTTTTTGGAAGCATGGCAACCCCTTTCCATGAATGTGATATGCGCAGGTCTCTGCTTAGGGCTACATCAATAGAAAACAAACCATAGAGATAGAAATTGCAACTACTTTATTGTGTCAACTTTCAAAGAGCTAGCACAAACGGTGTTGGTTTTAGAGTTCCAACTACATATATCCATATACGGGAAAACAGAGTGAAACCTAAAAATTAAAACTGTTACTGCCAACGAACGGTTTAAACTAGAAGAACGAAATTTGGTGAGCCAAGTTGGATTGGGGTACTGATCATTACCTGAAAGTGTGATCCAGATTGGGTGAAAAAATGTGTGCTGAGATTTCAGGAAACTCGTAGTTTTTTGGAAGCTTGGCAACCCCTTTTCATAAAAGTGATTTGCGCCAGTCTCTGCTTAGGGCTACATCAATAGGAAACAAACCATAGAGATAGAACTTGGAACTACGTTATTGTGTGAAGTTTCAAAGAACTAGAACAAACCGTCTTTGATTTAGAGTTCCAACTACATGTATCCATATAGGCGAAAACAGAGTGAAACCTAAAAATTAAAACTGTTACTGCCAACGAACGGTTTTACCTAGAAGAATGAAATTTGGTTAGCCAAGTGGGATTGGGGTACTGATCATTACCTGAAAGTGTCATCAAGATTGGGTGAAAAAATGTGTGCTGAGATTTCAGGAAACTCGTAGTTTTTTGGAAGCTTGACAAACCCTTTCCATGAAAGTGATTTGCGCCAGTTTCTGCTTAGGGCTACATCAATAGGAAACAAAAAATAGAGATAGAACTTGGAACTACTTTATTTTGTCCAGTTTCAAAGAGCTAGCACAAACCGTCTTTGAATTCGAGTTCCAACTACATGTATCCATATAGGCGAAAACAGAGTGAAACCTAAAAATTAAAACTGTTACTGCCAACGAACGGTTTAACCTAGAAGAACGAAATTTGGTGAGCCAAGTGGGATTGGGGTACTGATCATTACCTGAAAGTGTCATGAAGATTGGGTGAAAAATGTGTGCTGATATTTCAGGAAACTCGTAGTTTTTTGGAAGCTTGGCAACCCCTTTCCATGAAAGTGATTTGTGCCAGTCTCTGCTTAGGGCTACATCAATAGGAAACAAACCATATAGATAGAACTTGGAACTACTCTTTGTGTCAAGTTTCAAAGAGCTAGCACAAACCATGTTTGATTTAGAGTTCCAACTACATGTATCCATATAGGCGAAAACAGAGTGAAACCTAAAAATTAAAACTGTTACTGCCAACGAACGGTTTAACCTAGAAGAACGAAATTGGTGAGCCAAGTGGGATTGGGGTACTGATCATTACCTGAAAGTGTCATCAAGATTGGGTGAAAAAAATGTGTGCTGAGATTTCAGGAAACTCGTAGTTTTTTTGAAGCTTGGGAACCCCTTTCCATGAAAGTGATTTGCGCCAGTCTCTGCTTAGGTATACATCAATAGGAAACAAAACATAGAGATAGAACTTGGAACTACGTTAGTGTGTCAAGTTTCAAAGAGCTAGCACAAACCGTCGTTGATTTAGAGTTCCAACTACATGTATCCATATAGGCGAAAACAGAGTGAAACCTAAAAATTAAAACTGTTACTGCCAATGAACGGTTTAACCTAGAATAACGAAATTTGGTGAGCCAAGTGGGATTGGTGTACTGATCATTACCTGAAAGTGTCATCAAGATTGGATGAAAAAATGTGTGCTGAGATTTCAGGAAACTCGTAGTTTTTTGGAAGCTTGGCAAGCCCTTTCCATGAAAGTGATTTGCGCAATTCTCTCCTTAGGGCTATATCAATAGGAAACAAACCAAGGAGATAGAACTTGGATCTACTTCATTGTGTCAAGTTTCAAAGAGCTAGCCCAAACCGTGTTTGATTTAGAGTTCCAACTACATGTATCCATATACGGGAAAACAGAGTGAAACCTAAAAATTAAAACTGTTACTGCCAACAAACGGTTTATCCTAGAAGAATGAAATTTGGTGAGCCAAGTGGGAATGGGGTACTGATCATTACCTGAAAGTGTCATCAAGATTGGGTGAAAAAATGTGTGCTGAGATTTCAGGAAACTCGTAGTTTTTTGGAAGCTTGGCAACCCCTTTCCATGAAAGTGATTTGCGCCAGTCTCTGCTTCAGGGCTACATCAATAGGAAACAAAACATAGAGATAGAACTTAAAACTACGTTATTGTGTCAAGTTTCAAAGAGCTAGCACAAACCGTCTTTGATTTAGAGTTCCAACTACATGTATCCATATAGGAGAAAACAGAGTGAAACCTAAAAATTAAAACTGTTACTGCCAACGAACGGTTTAACCTAGAAGAACGAAATTTGGTGAGCCAAGTGGGATTCGGATACTGATCATTACCTGAAATTTTCATCAAGATTGGGTGAAAAAATGTGTGCTGAGATTTCAGGAAACTCGTAGTTTTTTGGAAGCTTGGCAACCCCTTTCCATGAAAGTGATTTGCGCCAGTTTCTGCTTAGGGCTACATCAATAGGAAACAAACCATAGAGATAGAACTTGGAACTACTTTATTGTGTCAAGTTTCAAAGAGCTAGCACAAACCGTCTTTGATTTCGAGTTCCAACTACATGTATCCATATAGGAGAAAACAGAGTGAAACCTAAAAATTAAAACTGTTACTGCCAACGAACGGTTTAACCTAGAAGAACGAAATTTGGTGAGCCAAGTGGGATTGGGGTACTGATCATTACCTGAAATTGTCATCAAGATTGGGTGGAAAAATGTGTGCTGAGATTTCAGGAAACTCGTAGTTTTTTGGAAGCTTGGCAACCCCTTTCCATGAATGTGATATGCGCAGGTCTCTGCTTAGGGCTACATCAATAGAAAACAAACCATAGAGATAGAAATTGCAACTACTTTATTGTGTCAAGTTTCAAAGAGCTAGCACAAACGGTGTTGGATTTAGAGTTCCAACTACATGTGTCCATATAGGCGAAAACAGAGTGAAAAGTAAAAATTTAAACTGTTACTGCCAACGAATGGTTTAAACTAGAAGAACGAAATTTGGTGAGCCAAGTTGGATTGGGGTACTGATCATTACCTGAAAGTGTGACCCAGATTGGGTGAAAAAATGTGTGCTGAGATTTCAGGAAACTCGTAGTTTTTTGGAAGCTTGGCAACCCCTTTTCATGAAAGTGATTTGCGCCAGTCTCTGCTTAGGGCTACATCAATAGGAAACAAACCATAGAGATAGAACTTGGAACTACGTTATTGTGTGAAGTTTCAAAGAGCTAGCACAAACCGTCTTTGATTTAGAGTTCCCACTACATGTATCCATATAGGCGAAAACAGAGTGAAACCTAAAAATTAAAACTGTTACTGCCAACGTACGGTTTTACCTAAAAGAATGAAATTTGGTGAGCCAAGTGGGATTGGGGTACTGATCATTACCTGAAAGTGTCATCAAGATTGGGTGAATAAATATGTGCTGAGATTTCAGGAAACTCTTTGTTTTTTGGAAGCTTGGCAACCCTTTTCCATGAAAGTGATTTGCTCCAGTCTCTGCTTATGCCTACATCAATAGGAAACAAACCATAGAGATAGAACTTGGAACTACTTTATTGTGTCAAGTTTCAAAGAAGTAGCACAAACCGTGTTGGATTTAGAGTTCCAACTACATGTATCCATATAGGGGAAAACAGAGTTAAACCTAAAAATTAAAACTGTTACTGCCAACGAACGGTTTAACCTAGAAAAAAAAATTTGGTGAGCCAAGTGGGATTGGGGTACTGATCATTACCTGAAATTTTCATCAAGATTGGGTGTAAAAATGTGTGCTGAGATTTCAGGAAACTCGTAGTTTTTTGGAAGCTTGGCAATCCCTTTCCATGAAAGTGATTTGCGCAAGTCTCTCCATAGGGCTATATCAATAGGAAACAAACCAAGGAGATAGAACTTGGATCTACTTCATTGTGTCAAGTTTCAAAGAGCTAGCACAAACCGTGTTTGATTTAGAGTTCCAACTACATGTATCCATATACAGGAAAACAGAGTGAAACCTAAAAATTGAAACTGTTACTGCCAACGAACGGTTTAACCTAGAAGAACGAAATTTGGTGAGCCAAGTGGGATTGGGGTCCTGATCATTACCTGAAATTGTCATCAAGATTGGGTGTAAAAATGTGTGCTGAGATTTCAGGAAACTCGTAGTTTTTTGGAAGCTTGGCAACCCCTTTCCATGAAAGTGATATGCGCAGGTCTCTGCTTAGGGCTACATCAATAGAAAACAAACCATAGAGATAGAAATTGCAACTACTTTATTGTGTCAATTTTCAAAGAGCTAGCACAAACGGTGTTGGATTTAGAGTTCCAACTACATGTATCCATATAGGCGAAAACAGAGTGAAACCTAAAAATTAAAACTGTTACTGCCAACGAACGGTTTAACCTAGAAGAACGAAATTTGGTGAGCCAAGTGGGATTGGGGTAGTGATCATTACCTGAAAGTGTGATCCAGATTGAGTGAAAAAATGTGTGCTGAGATTTCAGGAAACTCGTAGTTTTTTGGAAGCTTGGCAACCACTTTCCATGAAAGTGATTTGCGCCAGTCTCTGCTTAGGGCTACATCAATAGGAAACAAACCATAGAGATAGAACTTGGAACTACGTTATTGTGTGAAGTTTCAAAGAGCTAGCACAAACCGTCTTTGATTTCGAGTTCCAAATTCATGTATCCATATAGGAGAAAACAGAGTGAAACCTAAAAATTAAAACTGTTACTGCCAACGAACGGTTTAACCTAGAAGAACGAAATTTGGTGAGCCAAGTGGGAATGGGGTACTGATCATTACCTGAAAGTGTCATCAAGATTGGGTGAAAAAATGTGTGCTGAGATTTCAGGAAACTCGTAGTTTTTTGGAAGCTTGGCAACCCTTTTCCATGAAAGTGATTTGCGCCAGTCTCTGCTTAGGGCTACATCAATAGGAAACAAAACATAGAGATAGAACTTAAAACTACGTTATTGTGTCAAGTTTCAAAGAGCTAGCACAAACCGTCTTTGATTTAGAGTTCCAACTACATGTATCCATATAGGAGAAAACAGAGTGAAACCTAAAAATTAAAACTGTTACTGCCAACGAACGGTTTAACCTAGAAGAACGAAATTTGGTGAGCCAAATGGGATTCGGGTAGTGTTCATTACCTGAAATTTTCATCAAGATTGGGTGAAAAAATGTGTGCTGAGATTTCAGGAAACTCGTAGTTTTTTGGAAGCTTGGCCACCCCTTTCCATGAAAGTGATTTGAGCCAGTTTCTGCTTAGGGCTACATCAATAGGAAACAAACCATAGAGATAGAACTTGGAACTACTTTATTGTGTCAAGTTTCAAAGAGCTAGCAAAAACCGTCTTTGATTTCGAGTTCCAACTACATGTATCCATATAGGCGAAAACAGAGTGAAACCTAAAAATTAAAACTGTTACTGCCAACGAACGGTTTAACCTAGAAGAACGAAATTTGGTGAGCCAAGTGGGATTGGGGTACTGATCATTACCTGAAATTGTCATCAAGATTGGGTGTAAAAATGTGTGCTGAGATTTCAGGAAACTCGTAGTTTTTTGGAAGCTTGGCAACCCCTTTCCATGAATGTGATATGCGCAGGTCTCTGCTTAGGGCTACATCAATAGAAAACAAACCATAGAGATAGAACTTGGAACTACTTTATTGTGTCAAGTTTCAAAGAGCTAGCACAAACAGTGTTGGATTTAGACTTCCAACTACATGTATCCATATAGGCGAAAACAGAGTGAAACCTAAAAATTAAAACTGTTACTGCCAACGAACGGTTTAAACTAGAAGAACGAAATTTGGTGAGCCAAGTTGGATTGGGGTACTGATCATTACCTGAAAGTGTGATCCAGATTGGGTGAAAAAATGTGTGCTGAGATTTCAGGAAACTCGTAGTTTTTTGGAAGCTTGGCAACCCCTTTTCATGAAAGTGATTTGCGCCAGTCTCTGCTTAGGGCTACATCAATAGAAAACAAACCATAGAGATAGAAATTGCAACTACTTTATTGTGTCAAGTTTCAAAGAGCTAGCACAAACGGTGTTGGATTTAGAGTTCCAACTACATGTGTCCATATAGGCGAAAACAGAGTGAAAAGTAAAAATTAAAACTGTTACTGCCAACGAATGGTTTAAACTAGAAGAACGAAATTTGGTGAGCCAAGTTGGATTGGGGTACTGATCATTACCTGAAAGTGTGACCCAGATTGGGTGAAAAAATGTGTGCTGAGATTTCAGGAAACTCGTAGTTTTTTGGAAGCTTGGCAACCCTTTTTCATGAAAGTGATTTGCGACAGTCTCTGCTTAGGGCTACATCAATAGGAAACAAACCATAGAGATAGAACTTGGAACTACGTTATTGTGTGAAGTTTCAAAGAGCTAGCACAAACCGTCTTTGATTTAGAGTTCCCACTACATGTATCCATATAGGCGAAAACAGAGTGAAACCTAAAAATTAAAACTGTTACTGCCAACGTACGGTTTTACCTAAAAGAATGAAATTTGGTGAGCCAAGTGGGATTGGGGTACTGATCATTACCTGAAAGTGTCATCAAGATTGGGTGAATAAATATGTGCTGAGATTTCAGGAAACTCTTTGTTTTTTGGAAGCTTGGCAACCCTTTTCCATGAAAGTGATTTGCTCCAGTCTCTGCTTATGCCTACATCAATAGGAAACAAACCATAGAGATAGAACTTGGAACTACTTTATTGTGTCAAGTTTCAAAGAAGTAGCACAAACCGTGTTGGATTTAGAGTTCCAACTACATGTATCCATATAGGGGAAAACAGAGTTAAACCTAAAAATTAAAACTGTTACTGCCAACGAACGGTTTAACCTAGAAAAAAAAATTTGGTGAGCCAAGTGGGATTGGGGTACTGATCATTACCTGAAATTTTCATCAAGATTGGGTGTAAAAATGTGTGCTGAGATTTCAGGAAACTCGTAGTTTTTTGGAAGCTTGGCAATCCCTTTCCATGAAAGTGATTTGCGCAAGTCTCTCCATAGGGCTATATCAATAGGAAACAAACCAAGGAGATAGAACTTGGATCTACTTCATTGTGTCAAGTTTCAAAGAGCTAGCACAAACCGTGTTTGATTTAGAGTTCCAACTACATGTATCCATATACAGGAAAACAGAGTGAAACCTAAAAATTGAAACTGTTACTGCCAACGAACGGTTTAACCTAGAAGAACGAAATTTGGTGAGCCAAGTGGGATTGGGGTCCTGATCATTACCTGAAATTGTCATCAAGATTGGGTGTAAAAATGTGTGCTGAGATTTCAGGAAACTCGTAGTTTTTTGGAAGCTTGGCAACCCCTTTCCATGAAAGTGATATGCGCAGGTCTCTGCTTAGGGCTACATCAATAGAAAACAAACCATAGAGATAGAAATTGCAACTACTTTATTGTGTCAATTTTCAAAGAGCTAGCACAAACGGTGTTGGATTTAGAGTTCCAACTACATGTATCCATATAGGCGAAAACAGAGTGAAACCTAAAAATTAAAACTGTTACTGCCAACGAACGGTTTAACCTAGAAGAACGAAATTTGGTGAGCCAAGTGGGATTGGGGTAGTGATCATTACCTGAAAGTGTGATCCAGATTGAGTGAAAAAATGTGTGCTGAGATTTCAGGAAACTCGTAGTTTTTTGGAAGCTTGGCAACCACTTTCCATGAAAGTGATTTGCGCCAGTCTCTGCTTAGGGCTACATCAATAGGAAACAAACCATAGAGATAGAACTTGGAACTACGTTATTGTGTGAAGTTTCAAAGAGCTAGCACAAACCGTCTTTGATTTCGAGTTCCAAATTCATGTATCCATATAGGAGAAAACAGAGTGAAACCTAAAAATTAAAACTGTTACTGCCAACGAACGGTTTAACCTAGAAGAACGAAATTTGGTGAGCCAAGTGGGAATGGGGTACTGATCATTACCTGAAAGTGTCATCAAGATTGGGTGAAAAAATGTGTGCTGAGATTTCAGGAAACTCGTAGTTTTTTGGAAGCTTGGCAACCCTTTTCCATGAAAGTGATTTGCGCCAGTCTCTGCTTAGGGCTACATCAATAGGAAACAAAACATAGAGATAGAACTTAAAACTACGTTATTGTGTCAAGTTTCAAAGAGCTAGCACAAACCGTCTTTGATTTAGAGTTCCAACTACATGTATCCATATAGGAGAAAACAGAGTGAAACCTAAAAATTAAAACTGTTACTGCCAACGAACGGTTTAACCTAGAAGAACGAAATTTGGTGAGCCAAATGGGATTCGGGTAGTGTTCATTACCTGAAATTTTCATCAAGATTGGGTGAAAAAATGTGTGCTGAGATTTCAGGAAACTCGTAGTTTTTTGGAAGCTTGGCCACCCCTTTCCATGAAAGTGATTTGAGCCAGTTTCTGCTTAGGGCTACATCAATAGGAAACAAACCATAGAGATAGAACTTGGAACTACTTTATTGTGTCAAGTTTCAAAGAGCTAGCAAAAACCGTCTTTGATTTCGAGTTCCAACTACATGTATCCATATAGGCGAAAACAGAGTGAAACCTAAAAATTAAAACTGTTACTGCCAACGAACGGTTTAACCTAGAAGAACGAAATTTGGTGAGCCAAGTGGGATTGGGGTACTGATCATTACCTGAAATTGTCATCAAGATTGGGTGTAAAAATGTGTGCTGAGATTTCAGGAAACTCGTAGTTTTTTGGAAGCTTGGCAACCCCTTTCCATGAATGTGATATGCGCAGGTCTCTGCTTAGGGCTACATCAATAGAAAACAAACCATAGAGATAGAACTTGGAACTACTTTATTGTGTCAAGTTTCAAAGAGCTAGCACAAACAGTGTTGGATTTAGACTTCCAACTACATGTATCCATATAGGCGAAAACAGAGTGAAACCTAAAAATTAAAACTGTTACTGCCAACGAACGGTTTAAACTAGAAGAACGAAATTTGGTGAGCCAAGTTGGATTGGGGTACTGATCATTACCTGAAAGTGTGATCCAGATTGGGTGAAAAAATGTGTGCTGAGATTTCAGGAAACTCGTAGTTTTTTGGAAGCTTGGCAACCCCTTTTCATGAAAGTGATTTGCGCAAGTCTCTCCTTAGGGCTATATCAATAGGAAACAAACCAAGGAGATAGAACTTGGATCTACTTCATTGTGTCAAGTTTCAAAGAGCTAGCACAAACCGTGTTTGATTTAGAGTTCCAACTACATGTATCCATATACGGGAAAACAGAGTGAAACCTAAAAATTAAAACTGTTACTGCCAACGAACGGTTTAACCTAGAAGAACGAAATTTGGTGAGCCAAGTGGGATTGGGGTCCTGATCATTACCTGAAATTTTCATCAAGATTGGGTGAAAAAATGTGTGCTGAGATTTCAGGAAACTCGTAGTTTTTTGGAAGCTTGGCAACCCCTTTCCATGAAAGTGATATGCGCAGGTCTCTGCTTATGCCTACATCAATAGGAAACAAACCATAGAGATAGAAATTGCAACTACTTTATTGTGTCAAGTTTCAAAGAGCTAGCACAAACGGTGTTGGATTTAGAGTTCCAACTACATGTATCCATATAGGCGAAAACAGAGTGAAACCTAAAAATTAAAACTGTTACTGCCAACGAACGGTTAAACCTAGAAGAATGAAATTTGGTGAGCCAAGTGGGATTGGGGTACTGATCATTACCTGAAAGTGTGATCCAGATTGGGTGAAAAAATGTGTGCTGAGATTTCAGGAAACTCGTAGTTTTTTGGAAGCTTGGCAACCACTTTCCATGAAAGTGATTTGCGCCAGTCTCTGCTTAGGGCTACATCAATAGGAAACAAACCATAGAGATAGAACTTGGAACTACGTTATTGTGTGAAGTTTCAAAGAGCTAGCACAAACCGTCTTTGATTTCGAGTTCCAACTTCATGTATCCATATAGGAGAAAACAGAGTGAAACCTAAAAATTAAAACTGTTACTGCCAACGAACGGTTTAACCTAGAAGAACGAAATTTGGTGAGCCAAGTGGATATGGGGTACTGATCATTACCTGAAAGTGTCATCAAGATTGGGTGAAAAAATGTGTGCTGAGATTTCAGGAAACTCGTAGTTTTTTGGAAGCTTGGCAACCCCTTTCCATGAAAGTGATTTGCGCCAGTCTCTGCTTAGGGCTACATCAATAGGAAACAAAACATAGAGATAGAACTTAAAACTACGTTATTGTGTCAAGTTTCAAAGAGCTAGCACAAACCGTCTTTGATTTAGAGTTCCAACTACATGTATCCATATAGGAGAAAACAGAGTGAAACCTAAAAATTAAAACTGTTACTGCCAACGAACGGTTTAAACTAGAAGAACGAAATTTGGTGAGCCAAGTGGGATTCGGGTACTGTTCATTACCTGAAATTTTCATCAAGATTGGGTGAAAAAATGTGTGCTGAGATTTCAGGAAACTCGTAGTTTTTTGGAAGCTTGGCAACCCCTTTCCATGAAAGTGATTTGCGCCAGTTTCTGCTTAGGGCTACATCAATAGGAAACAAACCATAGAGATAGAACTTGGAACTACTTCATTGTGTCAAGTTTCAAAGAGCTAGCACAAACCGTGTTTGATTTAGAGTTCCAACTACATGTATTAATATAGGAGAAAACAGAGTGAAACCTAAAAATTAAAACTGTTACTGCCAACGAACGGTTTAATCTAGAAGAACGAAATTTGGTGAGCCAAGTGAGATTGGGGTACTGATCATTCCCTGAAAGTGTCATCAAGATTGGGTGAAAAAATGTGTGCTGAGATTTCAGGAAACTCGTTGTTTTTTGGAAGCTTGGCAACCCCTTTCCATGAAAGTGATTGGCGCGAGTCTGTTCTTAGGGCTACATCAATAGGAAACAAACCATAGAGATAGAACTTGGAAGTACTTTATTGTGTCAAGTTTCAAAGAGCTAGCACAAACCGTGTTTGATTTAGCGTTCCACTACATTTACCATATAGGAGAAAACAGAGTGAAACCTAAAAATTAAAACTGTTACTGCCAACGAACGGTTTAACCTAGAAGAACTAAATTTGGTGAGAAAAGTGGGATTGGGGTACTGATCATATCCTGAAAGTGTCATCCAGATTGGGTGAAAAAATTTGTGCTGAGATTTCAGGAAACTCGTAGTTTTTTGTAAGCTTGGCAACCCCTTTCCATGAAAGTGATTTGCGCCAGTCTCTGCTTAGGGCTACATCAATAGGAAACAAACAATAGAGATAGAACTTGGAACTACTTTATTGTGTCAGGTTTCAAAGAGCTAGCACCAACCTTCTTTGATTTAGAGTTCCAACAACATGTATCCATATAGAGAAAACAGAGCAAAACCTAAAAATTAAACTGTTACTGCCAACGAACGGTTTATCCTAGAAGAACGAAATTTGGTGAGCCAAGTGGGATTGGGGTACTCATCATTACCTGAAAATGTCATCAAGTTTTGGTGAAAAAATGTCTGCTGAGATTTCAGGAAACTCATAGTTTTTGGAAGCTTGGCTACCCCTTTCCAGGAAAGTGATTTGCGACAGTCTCTGCTTAGGGCTACATCAATAGGAAACAAACCATAGAGATAGAACTTGGAACTACTTTATTGTGTCAAGTTTCAAAGAGCTAGCACAAACCGTGTTTGATTTAGAGTTCCAAATACATGTACCCATATACGAGAAAACAGAGTGAAACCTAAAAATTAAAACTGTAACTGCCAACGAACAGTTTAACCTAGAAGAACGAAATTTGGTGAGCCAAGTGGGATTGGGGTACTGATCATTTCCTGAAAGTGTCATCCAGATTGGGTGAAAAAATGTGTGCTGAGATTGCAGGGAACTCGTAGTTTTTTGGAAGCTTGGCAACCCCTTTCCATGAAAGTGATTTCTGCCGGTCTCTGCTTATGCCTACATCAATAGGAAACAAAACATAGAGATAGAACTTGGAACTACTTTATTGTGTCAAGTTTCAAAGAGCTAGCACAAACAGTTTTTGATTTAGAGTCCCAACTACATGTATCCATATAGGAGAAAACAGAGTGAAACCTAAAAATTAAAACTCTTACTGCCAACGAACGGTTTAACCTAGAAGAACGAAATTTGGTGTGCCAAGTGGGATTGGGGTAGTGATCATTACCTGAAAGTGTCATCCAGATTGGGTGAAAAAATATGTGCTGAGATTTCAGGGAACTCTTAGTTTTTTGGAAGCTTGGCAACCCCTTTCCATGAAAGTGATTTGCGCCAGTCTCTCCTTAGGGCTACATCAATAGGAAACAAACCGTAGAGATAGAACTTGGAACTACTTTATTGTGTCAAGTTTCAAAGAGCTAGCACTAACCGTGTTTGATTTAGAGTTCCAAATACATATATCCATATAGGAGAAAACAGAGTGAAACCTAAAAATTAAAAGTGTTACTGCCAACGAACTGTTTAACCTAAAATAACTAAATTTAGTGAGCCAAGTGTGATTGGGTTACTTGTCATTGCCTGAAAGTGTCATCCAGATTGGGTGAAAAAATCTTTGCTGAGATTTCAGGGAACTCTTAGTTTTTTGGAAGCTTGGCAACCCCTTTCCATGAAAGTGATTTGCGCCAGTCTCTGCTTATGGCTACAACAATAGGAAACAAACCATAGAGATAGAACTTGGATCTACTTTATTGTGTCAGGTTTCAAAGAGCTAGCACAAACCGTTTTTGATTTAGAGTCCCAACTACATTTATCCATATAGGAGAAAACAGAGTGAAACCTAAAAATTAAAACTGTTCCTGCCAACGAACGGTTTACACTAGAAGAACGAAATTTGGTGATCCAAGTGGGATTGGGGTAGTGATCATTACCTGAAAGTGTCATCCAGATTGGGTGAAAAAATATGTGCTGAGATTTCAGGAAACTCGTAGTTTTTTGGAAGCTTGGCAACCCCTTTCCATGAAAGTGATTTGCACCAGTCTCTGCTTAGGGCTACATCAATAAGAAACAAACCATAGAGATAGAACTTGGAACTACTTTATTGTGTCAAGTTTCAAAGAGCTAGCACAAACTGTGTTTGATTTGGAGTTCCAACTACCTGTATCCATATAGGAGAAAACAGAGTGAAACCTAAAAATTTAAACTGTTACTGCCAACGAACGGTTTAACCTAGAAGAACGAAATTTGGTGAGCCAAGTGGGATTGGGGTACTGATCATTACCTGAAAGTGTCATCAAGATTGGGTGAAAAAATGTGTGCTGTGATTTCGGGGAACTCGTAGTTTTTTGGAAGCTTGGCAACCCCTTTCCATGAAAGTGATTTGTGCCGGTCTCTGCTTAGGGCTACATCAATAGGAAACAAACCAGAGAAATAGAACTTGGAACTTCTTTATTGGGTCAAGTTTCAAAGAGCTAGCACAAACCGTGTTTGATTTAGAGTTCCAAATACATGTATCCATATAAGAGAAAACAGAGTGAAACCTAAAAATTAAAACTATTACTGCCAACGAACGGTTTAACCTAGAAGAACGAAATTTGGTGAGCCAAGTGGGATTGGGGTACTGATCATTACCTGAAAGTGTCATCAAGATTGGGTGAAAAAATGTGTGCTGAGATTTCAGGAAACTCGTAGTTTTTTGGAAGCTTGGCAACCCCTTTCCATGAAAGTGATTTGCAGAAGTCTCTGCTTAGGGCTACGTCAATAGGAAACAAACCATAGAGATAGCACTTGGAACTACTTTATTGTGTCAAGTTTCAAAGAGCTAGCACAAACCGTGTTTGATTTAGATTTCCAACTACATGTATCCATATAGGCGAAAACAGAGTGAAACCTAAAAATTTAAACTGTTACTGCCAACGAACGGTTAAACCTAGAAGAACGAAATTTGGTGAGCCAAGTGGGATTGGTGTACTGATCATTACCTGAAAGTGTCATCAAGATTGGGTGAAAAAATGTGTGCTGAGACTTCAGGAAACTCGTAGTTTTTTGGAACCTTGGCAACCACTTTCCATGAAAGTGATTTGCGCCAGTCTCTGCTTAGGGCTACATCAATAGGAAACAAACCATAGAGTTATAACTTGGAACTACTTTATTGTGTCAAGTTTCAAAGAGCTAGCACAAACCGTGTTGGATTTAGAGTTCCAACCACATGTATCCATATAGGAGAAAACAGAGTGAAACCTAAAAATTAAAACTGTTACTGCCAACGAACGGTTTAACCTAGAAGAACGAAATTTGGTGAGCCAAGTGGGATTGGGGTACTGATCATTACCTAAAAGTGTCATCAAGATTGGGTGAAAAAATGTGTGCTGAGATTTCAGGAAGCTCGTAGTGTTTTGGAAGCTTGGCAACCCCTTTCCATGAAAGTGATTTGTGCCGGTCTCTGCTTAGGGCTACATCAATAGGAAACAAACCATAGAGGTAGAACTTTGAACTAAGTTATTGTGTCAAGTTTCAAAGAGCTAGCACAAACCGTGTTTGATTTAGAGTTCCAACTACATGTATCCATATAGGAGAAAACAGAGTGAAACCTAAAAATTTAAACTATTACTGCCAACGAACGGTTTAACCTAGAAGAACGAAATTTGGTGAGCCAAGTGGGATTGGGGTACTGATCATTACCTGACAGTGTCATCAAGATTGGGTGAAAAAATGTGTGCTGAGATTTCAGGAAACTCGTAATTTTTTGGAAGCTTGGCAACCCCTTTCCATGAAAGTGATTTGCAGGAGTCTCTGCTTAGGGCTACGTCAATAGGAAACAAACCATAGATATAGCACTTGGAACTACTTTATTGTGTCAAGTTTCATAGAGCTAGCACAAACCGTGTTTGATTTAGAGTTCCAACTACATGTATCCATATAGGCGAAAACAGAGTGAAACCTAAAAATTAAAACTGTTACTGCCAACGAACGGTTAAACCTAGAAGAACGAAATTTGGTGAGCCCAGTGGGATTGGGGTACTGATCATTACCTGACAGTGTCATCAAGATTGGGTGAAAAAATGTGTGCTGAGATTTCAGGAAACTCGTAATTTTTTGGAAGCTTGGCAACCCCTTTCCATGAAAGTGATTTGCAGGAGTCTCAGCTTAGGGCTACGTCAATAGGAAACAAACCATAGATATAGCACTTGGAACTACTTTATTGTGTCAAGTTTCATAGAGCTAGCACAAACCGTGTTTGATTTAGAGTTCCAACTACATGTATCCATATAGAGAAAACAGAGTGAAACCTAAAAATTAAAACTGTTACTGCCAACGAACGGTTTAACCTAGAAGAACGAAATTTGGTGAGCCAAGTGGGATTGGGGTACTGATCATTACCTAAAAGTGTCATCCAGATTGGGTGAAAAAATGTGTGCTGAGATTTCAGTAAACTCGTAGTTTTTTGAAGCTTGGGAACCCCTTTCCATGAAAGTGATTTGCGCGAGTCTCTGCTTAGGTCTACATCAATAGGAAAAAATCCATAGAGATAGAACTTGGAACTACTTTATTGTGTCAAGTTTCAAAGAGCTAGCACAAACCTTCTTTGATTTAGAGTTCCAACTACATGTATCCATATAGAGAAAACAGAGTGAAACCTAAAAATTAAAACTGTTACTGCCAACGAACGGTTTAACCTAGAAGAACGAAATTTGGAGACCCAAGTGGGATTGGGGTACTGATCATATCCTGAAAGTGTCATCAAGATTGGGTGAAAAAATTTGCGCTGAGATTTCAGGAAACTCGTAGTTTTTTGTAAGCTTGGCAACCCCTTTACATGAAAGTGATTTGCGCCAGTCTCTGCTTAGGGCTACATCAATAGGAAACAAACCATAGAGATAGCACTTGGAACTACTTTATTGTGTCAAGTTTCAAAGAGGTAGCACAAACCGTGTTTATTTAGAGTTCCAACTACATGTATCCATATAGGAGAAAACAGAGTGAAACCTAAATATTTAAACTGTTACTGCCAACAAACGGTTTAACCTAGAAGATCGAAATTTGGTCAGCCAAGTCGGATTGCGGTACTGATCATTACCTCAAAGTGTCATCAAGATTGGGTTAAAAAATGTGTGCTGAGATTTCAGGAAACTCGTAGTTTTTTGGAAACTTGACAACCCCTTTCCATGAAAGTGATTTGCGCCAGTCTCTGCTTAGGGCTACATCAATAGGAAACAAACCATAGAGATAGCACTTGGAACTACTTTATTGTGTCAAGTTTCAAAGAGCTAGCACTAACCGTGTTTGATTTAGAGTTCCAACTACATGTATCCATATAGGCGAAAACAGAGTGAAACCTAAAAATTTAAACTGTTACTGCCAACGAACGGTTAAACCTAGAAGAATGAAATTTGGTGAGCCTAGTGGGATTGGGGTACTGACCATTACCTGAATGTGTCATCAAGATTGGGTGAAAAAATGTGTGCTGAGATTTCAGGAAACTCGTAGTTTTTTGGAAGCTTGGCAACCACTTTCCATGAAAGTGATTTGCGCCAGTCTCTGCTTAGGGCTACATCAATAGGAAACAAACCATAGAGATAGAACTTGGAACTACTTTATTGTGTCAAGTTTCAAAGAGCTAGCACAAACCGTCTTTGATTTAGAGTTCCAACTACATGTATCCATATAGGAGAAAACAGAGTGAAACCTAAAAATTAAAACTGTTACTGCCAACGAACGGTTTAACCTAGAAGAAAGAAATTTGGTGAGCCAAGTGGGATTGGGGTACTGATCATTACCTAAAAGTGTCATCAAGATTGGGTGAAAAAATGTGTGCTGAGATTTCAGGAAGCTCGTAGTGTTCTGAAGCTTGGCAACCCCTTTCCATGAAAGTGATTTGTGCCAGTCTCTGCTTAGAGCTACATCAATAGGAAACAAACCATAGAGGTAGAACTTTGAACTAATTTATCGTGTCAAGTTTCAAAGAGCAAGCACAAACCTTTTTTGATTTAGAGTTCCAACTACTTGTATCCATATAGGAGAAAACAGAGTGAAACCTAAATATTTAAACTGTTACTTCCAATGAACGGTTTAACCTAGAAGAACAAAATTTGGTGAGCGAAGTGGGATTGGGGTACTGATCATAACCTGGAATTGTCATCAAGATTGTGTGAAAAAATGTGTGCTGGGATTTCGGGAAACTCGTAGTTTTTTGGAAGCTTGGCAACGCCTTTCCATGAAAGTGATTTGTGCGGGTCTCTGCTTAGGGCTACATCAATAGGAAACAAAGCATAGAAATAGAACTTGGAAGTACTTTATTGTGTCAAGTTTCAAAGAGCTAGCACAAACCGTGTTTGATTTAGAGTTCCAACTACATGAATCCATATAGGAGAAAACAGAGTGAAACCTAAAAATTAAAACTGTTACTGCCAACGAACGGTTTAATCTAGAAGAACGAAATTTGGTGAGCCAAGTGAGATTGGGGTACTGATCATTCCCTGAAAGTGTCATCAAGATTGGGTGAAAAAATGTGTGCTGAGATTTCAGGAAACTCGTTGTTTTTTGGAAGCTTGGCAACCCCTTTCCATGAAAGTGATTGGCGCGAGTCTGTTCTTAGGGCTACATCAATAGGAAACAAACCATAGAGATAGAACTTGGAAGTACTTTATTGTGTCAAGTTTCAAAGAGCTAGCACAAACCGTGTTTGATTTAGCGTTCCACTACATTTACCATATAGGAGAAAACAGAGTGAAACCTAAAAAATTAAAACTGTTACTGCCAACGAACGGTTAAACCTAGAAGAACGAAATTTGGTGAGCCCAGTGGGATTGGGGTACTGATCATTACCTGACAGTGTCATCAAGATTGGGTGAAAAAATGTGTGCTGAGATTTCAGGAAACTCGTAATTTTTTGGAAGCTTGGCAACCCCTTTCCATGAAAGTGATTTGCAGGAGTCTCAGCTTAGGGCTACGTCAATAGGAAACAAACCATAGATATAGCACTTGGAACTACTTTATTGTGTCAAGTTTCATAGAGCTAGCACAAACCGTGTTTGATTTAGAGTTCCAACTACATGTATCCATATAGAGAAAACAGAGTGAAACCTAAAAATTAAAACTGTTACTGCCAACGAACGGTTTAACCTAGAAGAACGAAATTTGGTGAGCCAAGTGGGATTGGGGTACTGATCATTACCTAAAAGTGTCATCCAGATTGGGTGAAAAAATGTGTGCTGAGATTTCAGTAAACTCGTAGTTTTTTGAAGCTTGGGAACCCCTTTCCATGAAAGTGATTTGCGCGAGTCTCTGCTTAGGTCTACATCAATAGGAAAAAATCCATAGAGATAGAACTTGGAACTACTTTATTGTGTCAAGTTTCAAAGAGCTAGCACAAACCTTCTTTGATTTAGAGTTCCAACTACATGTATCCATATAGAGAAAACAGAGTGAAACCTAAAAATTAAAACTGTTACTGCCAACGAACGGTTTAACCTAGAAGAACGAAATTTGGAGACCCAAGTGGGATTGGGGTACTGATCATATCCTGAAAGTGTCATCAAGATTGGGTGAAAAAATTTGCGCTGAGATTTCAGGAAACTCGTAGTTTTTTGTAAGCTTGGCAACCCCTTTACATGAAAGTGATTTGCGCCAGTCTCTGCTTAGGGCTACATCAATAGGAAACAAACCATAGAGATAGCACTTGGAACTACTTTATTGTGTCAAGTTTCAAAGAGGTAGCACAAACCGTGTTTATTTAGAGTTCCAACTACATGTATCCATATAGGAGAAAACAGAGTGAAACCTAAATATTTAAACTGTTACTGCCAACAAACGGTTTAACCTAGAAGATCGAAATTTGGTCAGCCAAGTCGGATTGCGGTACTGATCATTACCTCAAAGTGTCATCAAGATTGGGTTAAAAAATGTGTGCTGAGATTTCAGGAAACTCGTAGTTTTTTGGAAACTTGACAACCCCTTTCCATGAAAGTGATTTGCGCCAGTCTCTGCTTAGGGCTACATCAATAGGAAACAAACCATAGAGATAGCACTTGGAACTACTTTATTGTGTCAAGTTTCAAAGAGCTAGCACTAACCGTGTTTGATTTAGAGTTCCAACTACATGTATCCATATAGGCGAAAACAGAGTGAAACCTAAAAATTTAAACTGTTACTGCCAACGAACGGTTAAACCTAGAAGAATGAAATTTGGTGAGCCTAGTGGGATTGGGGTACTGACCATTACCTGAATGTGTCATCAAGATTGGGTGAAAAAATGTGTGCTGAGATTTCAGGAAACTCGTAGTTTTTTGGAAGCTTGGCAACCACTTTCCATGAAAGTGATTTGCGCCAGTCTCTGCTTAGGGCTACATCAATAGGAAACAAACCATAGAGATAGAACTTGGAACTACTTTATTGTGTCAAGTTTCAAAGAGCTAGCACAAACCGTCTTTGATTTAGAGTTCCAACTACATGTATCCATATAGGAGAAAACAGAGTGAAACCTAAAAATTAAAACTGTTACTGCCAACGAACGGTTTAACCTAGAAGAAAGAAATTTGGTGAGCCAAGTGGGATTGGGGTACTGATCATTACCTAAAAGTGTCATCAAGATTGGGTGAAAAAATGTGTGCTGAGATTTCAGGAAGCTCGTAGTGTTCTGAAGCTTGGCAACCCCTTTCCATGAAAGTGATTTGTGCCAGTCTCTGCTTAGAGCTACATCAATAGGAAACAAACCATAGAGGTAGAACTTTGAACTAATTTATCGTGTCAAGTTTCAAAGAGCAAGCACAAACCTTTTTTGATTTAGAGTTCCAACTACTTGTATCCATATAGGAGAAAACAGAGTGAAACCTAAATATTTAAACTGTTACTTCCAATGAACGGTTTAACCTAGAAGAACAAAATTTGGTGAGCGAAGTGGGATTGGGGTACTGATCATAACCTGGAATTGTCATCAAGATTGTGTGAAAAAATGTGTGCTGGGATTTCGGGAAACTCGTAGTTTTTTGGAAGCTTGGCAACGCCTTTCCATGAAAGTGATTTGTGCGGGTCTCTGCTTAGGGCTACATCAATAGGAAACAAAGCATAGAAATAGAACTTGGAAGTACTTTATTGTGTCAAGTTTCAAAGAGCTAGCACAAACCGTGTTTGATTTAGAGTTCCAACTACATGAATCCATATAGGAGAAAACAGAGTGAAACCTAAAAATTAAAACTGTTACTGCCAACGAACGGTTTAATCTAGAAGAACGAAATTTGGTGAGCCAAGTGAGATTGGGGTACTGATCATTCCCTGAAAGTGTCATCAAGATTGGGTGAAAAAATGTGTGCTGAGATTTCAGGAAACTCGTTGTTTTTTGGAAGCTTGGCAACCCCTTTCCATGAAAGTGATTGGCGCGAGTCTGTTCTTAGGGCTACATCAATAGGAAACAAACCATAGAGATAGAACTTGGAAGTACTTTATTGTGTCAAGTTTCAAAGAGCTAGCACAAACCGTGTTTGATTTAGCGTTCCACTACATTTACCATATAGGAGAAAACAGAGTGAAACCTAAAAAATTAAAACTGTTACTGCCAACGAACGGTTTAACCTAGAAGAACTAAATTTGGTGAGAAAAGTGGGATTGGGGTACTGATCATATCCTGAAAGTGTCATCAAGATTGGGTGAAAAAATTTGTGCTGAGATTTCAGGAAACTCGTAGTTTTTTGTAAGCTTGGCAACCCCTTTCCATGAAAGTGATTTGCGCCAGTCTCTGCTTAGGGCTACATCAATAGGAAACAAACCATAGAGATAGAACTTGGAACTACTTTATTATGTCAACTTTCAAAGAGCTAGCACAAACCGTGTTTGATTTAGAGTTCCAAATACATGTACCCATATACGAGAAAACAGAGTGAAACCTAAAAATTAAAACTGTAACTGCCAACGAACAGTTTAACCTAGAAGAACGAAATTTGGTGAGCCAAGTGGGATTGGGGTACTGATCATTTCCTGGAAGTGTCATCCAGATTGGGTGAAAAAATGTGTGCTGAGATTGCAGGGAACTCGTAGTTTTTTGGAAGCTTGGCAACCCCTTTCCATGAAAGTGATTTCCGCCAGTCTCTGCTTATGGCAACAACAATAGGAAACAAACCATAGAGATAGAACTTGGATCTACTTTATTGTGTCAGGTTTCAAAGAGCTAGCACAAACCGTTTTTGATTTAGAGTCCCAACTACATGTATCCATATAGGAGAAAACAGAGTGAAACCTAAATTTAAAACTCTTACTGCCAACGAACGGTTTAACCTAGAAGAACGAAATTTGGTGTGCCAAGTGGGATTGGGGTAGTGATCATTACCTGAAAGTGTCATCCAGATTGGGTGAAAAAATATGTGCTGAGATTTCAGGGAACTCTTAGTTTTTTGGAAGCTTGGCTACCCCTTTCCAGGAAAGTGATTTGCGCCAGTCTCTGCTTAGGGCTACATCAATAGGAAACAAACCGTAGAGATAGAACTTGGAACTAGTTTATTGTGTCAAGTTTCAAAGAGCTAGCACTAACCGTGTTTGATTTAGGGTTCCAAATACATATATCCATATAGGAGAAAACAGAGTGAAACCTAAAAATTAAAACTGTTACTGCCAACGAACTGTTTAACCTAGAATAACTAAATTTAGTGAGCCAAGTGTGATTGGGGTACTTGTCATTGCCTGTAAGTGTCATCCAGATTGGGTGAAAAAATCTTTGCTGAGATTTCAGGGAACTCTTAGTTTTTTGGAAGCTTGGCAACCCCTTTCCATGAAAGTGATTTGCGCCAGTCTCTGCTTATGGCTACAACAATAGGAAACAAACCATAGAGATAGAACTTGGATCTACTTTATTGTGTCAGGTTTCAAAGAGCTAGCACAAACCGTTTTTGATTTGGAATCCCAACTACATTTATCCATATAGGAGAAAACAGAGTGAAACCTAAAAATTAAAACTGTTCCTGCCAACGAACGGTTTACACTAGAAGAACGAAATTTGGTGATCCAAGTGGGATTTGGGTAGTGATCATTACCTGAAAGTGTCATCCAGATTGGGTGAAAAAATATGTGCTGAGATTTCAGGAAACTCGTAGTTTTTTTAAAGCTTGGCAACCCCTTTCCATGAAAGTGATTTGCACCAGTCTCTGCTTAGGTCTACATCAATAAGAAACAAACCATAGAGATAGAACTTGGAACTACTTTATTGTGTCAAGTTTCAAAGAGCTAGCACAAACCGTGTTTGATTTGGAGTTCCAACTACCTGTATCCATATAGGAGAAAACAGAGTGAAACCTAAAAATTTAAACTGTTACTGCCAACGAACGGTTTAACCTAGAAGAACGAAATTTGGTGAGCCAAGTGGGATTGGGTTACTGATCATTATCTGAAATTTTCATCAAGATTGGGTGAAAAAATGTGTGCTTAGATTTCAGGAAACTCGTAGTTTTTTGGAAGCTTGACAACCAATTTCCATGAAAGTGATTTGCGCCAGTCTCTGCTTAGGGCTACATCAATAGGAAACAAAACATAGAGATAGAACTTGGAACTACGTGATTGTGTCAAGTTTCAAAAGGCTAGCACAAACCGTCTTTGATTTAGAGTTCCAACTACATGTATCCATATAGGAGAAAACAGAGTGAAAACTAAAAATTAAAACTGTTACTGCCAACGAACGGTTTAACCTAGAAGAACGAAATTTGGTGAGCCAAGTGCGATTGGGGTACTGATCATTACCTGAAAGTGTCATCCAGATTGGGTGAAAAAATGTGTGCTGAGATGAGGAAACGTAGTTTTTTGGAAGCTTGGCAACCCTTTCCATGAAAGTGATTTGCGCCAGTCTCTGCTTAGGGCTACATCAATAGGAAACAAAACACAGAGATAGAACTTGGAACTACTTTATTGTGTCAAGTTTCAAAGAGCTAGCATAAACCGTGTTTGATTTAGAGTTCCAAATACATGTATCCATATAGGCGAAAACAGAGTGAAACCTAAAAATTAAAACTGTTACTGCCAACGAATGGTTTAACCTAGAAGAACGAAATTTGCTGAGCCAAGTGGGATTGGGGTACTGATCATTACCTGAAATTTTCATCAAGATTGGGTGAAAAAATGTGTGCTTAGATTTCAGGAAACTCATAGTTTTTTGGAAGCTTGGCAAACACTTTCCATTAAAGTGATTTGCGCCATCTCTGCTTAGGGCTACATCAATAGGAACCAAAACATAGAGATAGAACTTGGAACCACGTGATTGTGTCAAGTTTAAAACAGCTAGCACAAACCGTCTTTGATTTAGAGTTCCAACTACATGTATCCATATAGGCGAAAAGAGAGTGAAACCTAAAAATTAAAACTGTTACTGCCAACGAACGGTTTAACCTAGAAGAACGAAATTTGGTGAGCCAAGTGGGATTGGGGTACTGATCATTACCTGAAAGTGTCATGAAAATTGGGTGAAAAAATGTGCGCTGAGATATCAGGAAACTCGTATTTTTTTGAAAGCTTGGCAACCCCTTTCCGTGAAAGTGATTTGCGCCAGACTCTGCTTAGGGCTACATCAATAGGAAACAAACCATAGAGATAGAACTTGGAACTACTTTATTGTGTCAAGTTTCAAAGAGCTAGCACAAACCGTGTTTGATTTAGAGTTCCAACTACATGTATCCATATAGGAGAAAACAGAGTGAAATCTAAAAATTAAACTGTTACTGCCAACGAACGGTTTAACCTAGAAGAACGAAATTTGGTGAGCCTCGTGGGATTGGGGTACTGATCATTACCTGAATGTGTCATGAAGATTGGGTGAAAAAATGTGTGCTGAGATTGCAGGAAACTCTTAGTTTTTTGGAAGCTTGGCAACCCCTTTCCAGGAAAGTGATTTGCGCCAGTCTCTCCTTAGGGCTTATCAATAGCAAACAAACCAAATAGATAGAAATTGAAACTACTTCATTGTATCAAGTTTCAAAGAGCTAGCACAAACCGTGTTTGATTTAGAGTTCCAACTACATGTATCCATATAGGAAAAACACAGTGAAACCTAAAAATTTAAATTCTTATTGCCAACGAACGGTTTAACCTAGAAGAATGAAATTTGTTGAGCAAAGTGGGATTGGGGTACTTATCATTACCTGAAAGTGTCATCAAGATTGGGTGAAAAAATGTGTGCTGTGATTTCAGGAAACTCATAGTTTTTTGGAAGCTTGGCAAACCCTTTCCATGAAAGTGATTTGCGCCACTCTCTGCTTCGGGCTACATCAATAGGAAACAAACCGTAGAGATAGAACTTGGAACTACTTTTTGTGTCAAGTTTCAAAGAGCTAGCAAAAACCATGTTTGATTTAGAGTTCGAACTACATGTATCCATATAGGCGAAAACAGAGTGAAACCTAAAAATTAAAACTGTTACTGCCAACGAACGGTTTAACCTAGAAGAATGAAATTTGGTGAGCCAAGTGGGATTGGGGTACTGATCATTACCTGAAAGTGTCATCAAGATTGGGTGAAAAAAATGTGTGCTGAGATTTCAGGAAACTCGTAGTTTTTTGGAAACTTGGGAACCCCTTTCCATGAAAGTGATTTGCGCCAGTCTCTGCTTAGGTCTACATCAATAGGAATCAAAACATAGAGATAGAACTTGGAACTACGTTATTGTGTCAAGTTTCAAAGAGCTAGCACAAACTGTCTTTGATTTAGAGTTCCAACTACATGTATCCATATAGGCGAAAAGAGAGTGAAACCTAAAAATTAAAACTGTTACTGCCAATGAACGGTTTAACCTAGAAGAACGAAATTTGGTGAGCCAAGTGGGATTGGGGTACTGATCATTACCTGAAAGTGTCATCAAGATTGGGTGAAAAAATGTGTGCTGAGATTTCAGGAAACTCGTAGTTTTTTGGAAGCTTGGCAACCCCTTTCCATGAAGTGATTTGCGCCAGTCTCTGCGCAGGGCTACATCAATAGGAAACAAATCATAGAGATAGAACTTCAAACTACTTTATTGTGTCAAGTTTCAAAGAGCTAGCACAAACCGTGTTTGATTTAGAGTTCCAACTACATGAATCCATATAGGAGAAAACAGAGTGAAACCTAAAAATTAAAACTGTTACTGCCAACGAACGGTTTAATCTAGAAGAACGAAATTTGGTGAGCCAAGTGAGATTGGGGTACTGATCATTCCCTGAAAGTGTCATCAAGATTGGGTGAAAAAATGTGTGCTGAGATTTCAGGAAACTCGTTGTTTTTTGGAAGCTTGGCAACCCCTTTCCATGAAAGTGATTGGCGCGAGTCTGTTCTTAGGGCTACATCAATAGGAAACAAACCATAGAGATAGAACTTGGAAGTACTTTATTGTGTCAAGTTTCAAAGAGCTAGCACAAACCGTGTTTGATTTAGCGTTCCACTACATTTACCATATAGGAGAAAACAGAGTGAAACCTAAAAAATTAAAACTGTTACTGCCAACGAACGGTTTAACCTAGAAGAACTAAATTTGGTGAGAAAAGTGGGATTGGGGTACTGATCATATCCTGAAAGTGTCATCAAGATTGGGTGAAAAAATTTGTGCTGAGATTTCAGGAAACTCGTAGTTTTTTGTAAGCTTGGCAACCCCTTTCCATGAAAGTGATTTGCGCCAGTCTCTGCTTAGGGCTACATCAATAGGAAACAAACCATAGAGATAGAACTTGGAACTACTTTATTATGTCAACTTTCAAAGAGCTAGCACAAACCGTGTTTGATTTAGAGTTCCAAATACATGTACCCATATACGAGAAAACAGAGTGAAACCTAAAAATTAAAACTGTAACTGCCAACGAACAGTTTAACCTAGAAGAACGAAATTTGGTGAGCCCACTGGGATTGGGGTACTGATCATTACCTGAAAGTGTCATCAAGATTGGGTGAAAAAATGTGTGCTGAGATTTCAGGAAACTCGTAGTTTTTTGGAAGCTTGGCAACCCCTTTCCCTGAAAGTGATTTGTGCCAGTCTCTGCTTAGGGTTACATCAATAGGAAACAAACCATAGAGAAAGAACTTGGAACTACTTTATTGTGTCAAGTTTCAAAGAGCTAGCACAAACCGTGTTTGATTTAGAGTTCCAACTACATGTATCCATATAGGAGAAAACAGAGTGAAACCTAAAAATTAAAAGTGTTACTGCCAACGAATGGTTTAACCCAGAAGAACGAAATTTGG
Organism: Spermophilus citellus; assembly: GCF_964194105.1. Classification (NCBI taxonomy): domain Eukaryota; kingdom Metazoa; phylum Chordata; class Mammalia; order Rodentia; family Sciuridae; genus Spermophilus; species Spermophilus citellus. The sequence goes on along the minus strand of NC_138196.1, from coordinate 22,875,523 downwards.
TGAACCAAGTGGTATTGGGGAACTGATCATTACCTGACAGTGTCATCAAGATTGGGTGAAAATATGTGTGCTTAGATTCCAGGGAACTCGTAGTTTTTTGGAAGCTTGGTAACCCCTTTCCATGAAAGTGATTTGCGCCAGTCTCTGCTTATGGCTACATCAATAGGAAACAAACCATAGAGATAGAACTTGGAACTACTTTATTGTGTCAAGTTTCAAAGAGCTAGAAGTAACCGTGTTTGATTTAGAATTCCAAATACATGTATCCATATAGGAGAAAACAGAGTGAAACCTAAAAATTAAAACTGTTACTGCCAACGAACGGTTTAACCTAGAATAACTAAATTTGGTGAGCCAAGTGGGATTGGGGTACTTGTCATTGCCTGAAAGTGTCATCCAGATTGGGTGAAAAAATGTGTGCTGAGATTTCAGGGAACTCTTAGTTTTTTCGAAGCTTGGCAACCTTTTTCCATGAAAGTGATTTGCGCCAGTCTCTGCTTATGGCTACAACAATAGGAAACAACAATAGAGATAGAACTTGGAACTACTTCATTGTGTCAAGTTTCAAAGAGCTAGCACAAACCGTCTTTGATTTAGAGTTCCAACTACATGTATCCATATAGGCGAAAACAGAGTGAAACCTAAAAATTAAAACTGTTACTGCCAACGAACGGTTTAACCTAGAAGAATGAAATTTGGTGAGCCAAGTGGGATTGGGGTACTGATCATTACCTGAAAGTGTCATCAAGATTGGGTGAAAAAAATGTGTGCTGAGATTTCAGGAAACTCGTAGTTTTTTGGAAGCTTGGGAACCCCTTTCCATGAAAGTGATTTGCGCCAGTCTCTGCTTAGGTCTACATCAATAGGAATCAAAACATAGAGATAGAACTTGGAACTACGTTATTGTGTCAAGTTTCAAAGAGCTAGCAAAACCGTCTTTGATTTAGAGTTCCAACTACATGTATCCATATAGGCGAAAAGAGAGTGAAACTTAAAATTAAAACTGTTACTGCCAATGAACGGTTTATCCTAGAAGAACGAAATTTGGTGAGCCAAGTGGGATTGGGGTACTGATCATTACCTGAAAGTGTCATCAAGATTGGGTGAAAAAATGTGTGCTGAGATTTCAGGAAACTCGTAGTATTTTGGAAGCTTGGCAACCCCTTTCCATGAAAGTGATTTGCGCCAGTCTCTGCGCAGGGCTACATCAATAGGAAACAAATCATAGAGATAGAACTTCAAACTACTTTATTGTGTCAAGTTTCAAAGAGCTAGCACAAACCGGGTTTGATTTAGAGTTCCATATACATGTATCCATACAGGCGAAAACAGAGTGAAACCTAAAAATTAAAACTGTTACTGCCAACGAACGGTTTAACGAAGAAGAACGAAATTTGGTGAGCCAAGTGGGATTGGGGTTCTGATCATTACCTGAAAGTGCATTAAAATTGGGTGAAAAAATGTGTGCTGAGATTTCAGGAAACTCGTATTTTATTGGAATCTTGGCAACCCTTTCCATGAAAGTGATTTGCGCCAGTATGCTTAGGGCTACATCAATAGGAAACAAACCATAGAAATAGAACTTGGAACTACTTTATTGTGTCAAGTTTCAAAGAGCTAGCACAAACCGTGTTTGATTTAGAGTTCCAACTACATGTATCCATATAGGCGAAAACAGAGTGAAACCTAAAAATTAAAACTGTTACTGCCAACGAATGGTTTAACCTAGAAGAACGAAATTTGGTGAGCCAAGTGGGATTGGGGTACTGATAATTACCTGAAATTTTCATCAAGATTGGGTGTAAAAATGTGTGCTGTGATTTCAGGAAACTCGTAGTTTTTTGGAAGCTTGGCAACCCCTTTCCATGAAAGTGATTTGCGCCAGTCTCTGCTTAGGGCTACATCAATAGGAAACAAACCATAGAGTTAGAACTTGGAACTACGTTATTGTGTGAAGTTTCAAAGAGCTAGCACAAACCGTCTTTGATTTAGAGTTCCAACTACATGTATCCATATAGGCGAAAACAGAGTGAAACCTAAAAATTAAAACTGTTACTGCCAACGAACGGTTTAACCTAGAAGAACGAAATTTGGTGAGCCAAGTGGGAATGGGGTACTGATCATTACCTGAAAGTGTCATCAAGTTTGGGTGAAAAAATGTGTGCTGAGATTTCAGGAAACTCGTAGGTTTTTGGAAGCTTGGCAACCCCTTTCCATGAAAGTGTTTTGTGCCAGTCTCTGCTTAGGGTTACATCAATAGGAAACAAACCATAGAGAAAGAACTTGGAACTACTTTATTGTGTCAAGTTTCAAAGAGCTAGCACAAACCGTGTTTGATTTAGAGTTCCAACTACATGTATCCATAGAGGAAAAACACAGTGAAACCTAAAAATTAAAACTGTTACTGCCAACGAACCGTTTAACCTAGAAGAACGAAATTTGTTGAGCCAAGTTGGATTGGGGTACTGACCAATACCTGAAAGTTTCATCAAGATTGGGTGAAAAATTGTGTGCTGAGATTTCAGGAAACTCGTAGTTTTTTGGAAGCTTGGCAACCCCTTTCCATGAAAGTGATTTGCGCAGCTCTCTGCTTAGGGCTACATCAATAGAAATCAAACCATAGAGACAGAACTTGGAACTAATTTATTGTGTCATTTCAAAGAGCTAGCACAAACCGTGTTTGATTTAGAGTTCCAACTACATGTATCCATATAGGAGAAAACAGAGTGAAACCTAAAAATTAAAACTGTTACTGCCAACGAATGGTTTAACCCAGAAGAACGAAATTTGGTGAACCAAGTGGTGTTGGGGAACTGATCATTACCTGACAGTGTCATCAAGATTGGGTGAAAATATGTGTGCTTAGATTCCAAGGAACTCGTAGTTTTTTGGAAGCTTGGTAACCCCTTTCCATGAAAGTGATTTGCGCCAGTCTCTGCTTATGGCTACATCAATAGGAAACAAACCATAGAGATAGAACTTGGAACTACTTTATTATGTCAAGTTTCAAAGAGCTAGCACAAACCGTGTTTGATTTGGAGTTTCAACAACACGTATCCATATTGGAGAAAACAGAGTGAAACCTAAAAATTAAAACTGTTACTGCCAACGAACGGTTTAACCTAGAAGAACGAAATTTGGTGAGCCAAGTGGGATTCGGGTACTGATCATTACCTGAAATTTTCATCAAGATTGGGTGAAAAAATGTGTGCTGAGATTTCAGGAAACTCGTAGTTTTTTGGAAGCTTGGCAACCCCTTACCATGAAAGTGATTTGCGCCAGTTTCTGCTTAGGGCTACATCAATAGGAAACAAACCATATAGATAGAACTTGGAACTACTTTTTGTGTCAAGTTTCAAAGAGCTAGCACAAACCATGTTTGATTTAGAGTTCCAACTACATGTATCCATATAGGCGAAAACAGAGTGAAACCTAAAAATTAAAACTGTTACTGCCAACGAACGGTTTAACCTAGAAGAACGAAATTTGGTGAGCCAAGTGGGATTGGGGTACTGATAATTACCTGAAAGTGTCATCAAGATTGGGTGAAAAAAATGTGTGCTGAGATTTCAGGAAACTCGTAGTTCTTTGGAAGCTTGGCAACCCCTTTCCATGAAAGTGATTTGCGCAAGTCTCTATTTAGGGCTATATCAATAGGAAACAAACCAAGGAGATAGAACTTGGATCTACTTCATTGTGTCAAGTTTCAAAGAGCTAGCACAAACCGTGTTTGATTTAGAGTTCCAACTACATGTATCCATATACGCGAAAACAGAGTGAAACCTAAAAATTGAAACTGTTACTGCCAACGAACGGTTTAACCTAGAAGAACGAAATTTGGTGAGCCAAGTGGGATTGGGGTCCTGATCATTACCTGAAATTGTCATCAAGATTGGGTGTAAAAATGTGTGCTGAGATTTCAGGAAACTCGTAGTTTTTTGGAAGCTTGGCAACCCCTTTCCATGAAAGTGATATGCGCAGGTCTCTGCTTAGGGCTACATCAATAGAAAACAAACCATAGAGATAGAAATTGCAACTACGTTATTGTGTCAAGTTTCAAAGAGCTAGCACAAACGGTGTTGGATTTAGAGTTCCAACTACATGTATCCATATAGGCGAAAACAGAGTGAAACCTAAAAATTAAAACTGTTACTGCCAACGAACGGTTTAACCTGGAAGAACGAAATTTGTTGAGCCAAGTGGGATTGGGGTACTGATCATTACCTGAAAGTGTGATCCAGATTGGGTGAAAAAATGTGTGCTGAGATTTCAGGAAACTCGTAGATTTGGAAGCTTGGCAACCACTTTCCATGAAAGTGATTTGCGCCAGTCTCTGCTTAGGGCTACATCAATAGGAAACAAACCATAGAGATAGAACTTGGAACTACGTTATTGTGTGAAGTTTCAAAGAGCTAGCACAAACCGTCTTTGATTTCGAGTTCCAACTACATGTATCCATATAGGAGAAAACAGAGTGAAACCTAAAAATTAAAACTGTTACTGCCAAAGAACGGTTTAACCTAGAAGAACGAAATTTGGTGAGCCAAGTGGGAATGGGGTACTGATCATTACGTGAAAGTGTCATCAAGATTGGGTGAAAAAATGTGTGCTGAGATTTCAGGAAACTCGTAGTTTTTTGGAAGCTTGGCAACCCCTTTCCATGAAAGTGATTTGCGCCAGTCTCTGCTTAGAGCTACATCAATAGGAAACAAAACATAGAGAGAGAACTTAAAACTACGTTATTGTGTCAAGTTTCAAAGAGCTAGCACAAACCATCTTTGATTTAGAGTTCCAACTACATGTATCCATATAGGAGAAAACAGAGTGAAACCTAAAAATTAAAACTGTTACTGCCAACGAACGGTTTAACCTAGAAGAACGAAATTTGGTGAGCCAAGTGGGATTCGGGTACTGATCATTACCTGAAATTTTCATCAAGATTGGGTGAAAAAATGTGTGCTGATATTTCAGGAAACTCGTAGTTTTTTGGAAGCTTGGCAACCCCTTTCCATGAAAGTGATTTGCGCCAGTTTCTGCTTAGGGCTACATCAATAGGAAACAAACCATAGAGATAGAACTTGGAACTACTTTATTATGTCAAGTTTCAAAGAGCTAGCACAAACCGTGTTTGATTTGGAGTTTCAACAACACGTATCCATATTGGAGAAAACAGAGTGAAACCTAAAAATTAAAACTGTTACTGCCAACGAACGGTTTAACCTAGAAGAACGAAATTTGGTGAGCCAAGTGGGATTCGGGTACTGATCATTACCTGAAATTTTCATCAAGATTGGGTGAAAAAATGTGTGCTGAGATTTCAGGAAACTCGTAGTTTTTTGGAAGCTTGGCAACCCCTTACCATGAAAGTGATTTGCGCCAGTTTCTGCTTAGGGCTACATCAATAGGAAACAAACCATATAGATAGAACTTGGAACTACTTTTTGTGTCAAGTTTCAAAGAGCTAGCACAAACCATGTTTGATTTAGAGTTCCAACTACATGTATCCATATAGGCGAAAACAGAGTGAAACCTAAAAATTAAAACTGTTACTGCCAACGAACGGTTTAACCTAGAAGAACGAAATTTGGTGAGCCAAGTGGGATTGGGGTACTGATCATTACCTGAAAGTGTCATCAAGATTGGGTGAAAAAAATGTGTGCTGAGATTTCAGGAAACTCGTAGTTCTTTGGAAGCTTGGTAACCCCTTTCCATGAAAGTGATTTGCGCAAGTCTCTATTTAGGGCTATATCAATAGGAAACAAACCAAGGAGATAGAACTTGGATCTACTTCATTGTGTCAAGTTTCAAAGAGCTAGCACAAACCGTGTTTGATTTAGAGTTCCAACTACATGTATCCATATACGCGAAAACAGAGTGAAACCTAAAAATTGAAACTGTTACTGCCAACGAACGGTTTAACCTAGAAGAACGAAATTTGGTGAGCCAAGTGGGATTGGGGTCCTGATCATTACCTGAAATTGTCATCAAGATTGGGTGTAAAAATGTGTGCTGAGATTTCAGGAAACTCGTAGTTTTTTGGAAGCTTGGCAACCCCTTTCCATGAAAGTGATATGCGCAGGTCTCTGCTTAGGGCTACATCAATAGAAAACAAACCATAGAGATAGAAATTGCAACTACTTTATTGTGTCAAATTTCAAAGAGCTAGCACAAACGGTGTTGGATTTAGAGTTCCAACTACATGTATCCATATAGGCGAAAACAGAGTGAAACCTAAAAATTAAAACTGTTACTGCCAACGAACGGTTTAACCTGGAAGAACGAAATTTGTTGAGCCAAGTGGGATTGGGGTACTGATCATTACCTGAAAGTGTGATCCAGATTGGGTGAAAAAATGTGTGCTGAGATTTCAGGAAACTCGTAGATTTGGAAGCTTGGCAACCACTTTCCATGAAAGTGATTTGCGCCAGTCTCTGCTTAGGGCTACATCAATAGGAAACAAACCATAGAGATAGAACTTGGAACTACGTTATTGTGTGAAGTTTCAAAGAGCTAGCACAAACCGTCTTTGATTTCGAGTTCCAACTACATGTATCCATATAGGAGAAAACAGAGTGAAACCTAAAAATTAAAACTGTTACTGCCAAAGAACGGTTTAACCTAGAAGAACGAAATTTGGTGAGCCAAGTGGGAATGGGGTACTGATCATTACGTGAAAGTGTCATCAAGATTGGGTGAAAAAATGTGTGCTGAGATTTCAGGAAACTCGTAGTTTTTTGGAAGCTTGGCAACCCCTTTCCATGAAAGTGATTTGCGCCAGTCTCTGCTTAGAGCTACATCAATAGGAAACAAAACATAGAGAGAGAACTTAAAACTACGTTATTGTGTCAAGTTTCAAAGAGCTAGCACAAACCATCTTTGATTTAGAGTTCCAACTACATGTATCCATATAGGAGAAAACAGAGTGAAACCTAAAAATTAAAACTGTTACTGCCAACGAACGGTTTAACCTAGAAGAACGAAATTTGGTGAGCCAAGTGGGATTTGGGTACTGATCATTACCTGAAATTTTCATCAAGATTGGGTGAAAAAATGTGTGCTGATATTTCAGGAAACTCGTAGTTTTTTGGAAGCTTGGCAACCCCTTTCCATGAAAGTGATTTGCGCCAGTTTCTGCTTAGGGCTACATCAATAGGAAACAAACCATAGAGATAGAACTTGGAACTACTTTATTGTGTCAAGTTTCAAAGAGCTAGCACAAACCGTCTTTGATTTCGAGTTCCAACTACATGTATCCATATAGGCGAAAACAGAGTGAAACCTAAAAATTAAAACTGTTACTGCCAACGAACGGTTTAACCTAGAAGAACGAAATTTGGTGAGCCAAGTGGGATTGGGGTACTGATCATTACCTGAAATAGTCATCAAGATTGGGTGTAAAAATGTGTGCTGAGATTTCAGGAAACTCGTAGTTTTTTGGAAGCATGGCAACCCCTTTCCATGAATGTGATATGCGCAGGTCTCTGCTTAGGGCTACATCAATAGAAAACAAACCATAGAGATAGAAATTGCAACTACTTTATTGTGTCAACTTTCAAAGAGCTAGCACAAACGGTGTTGGTTTTAGAGTTCCAACTACATATATACATATACGGGAAAACAGAGTGAAACCTAAAAATTAAAACTGTTACTGCCAACGAACGGTTTAAACTAGAAGAACGAAATTTGGTGAGCCAAGTTGGATTGGGGTACTGATCATTACCTGAAAGTGTGATCCAGATTGGGTGAAAAAATGTGTGCTGAGATTTCAGGAAACTCGTAGTTTTTTGGAAGCTTGGCAACCCCTTTTCATAAAAGTGATTTGCGCCAGTCTCTGCTTAGGGCTACATCAATAGGAAACAAACCATAGAGATAGAACTTGGAACTACGTTATTGTGTGAAGTTTCAAAGAGCTAGAACAAACCGTCTTTGATTTAGAGTTCCAACTACATGTATCCATATAGGCGAAAACAGAATGAAACCTAAAAATTAAAACTGTTACTGCCAACGAACGGTTTTACCTAGAAGAATGAAATTTGGTGAGCCAAGTGGGATTGGGGTACTGATCATTACCTGAAAGTGTCATCAAGATTGGGTGAAAAAATGTGTGCTGAGATTTCAGGAAACTCGTAGTTTTTTGGAAGCTTGACAAACCCTTTCCATGAAAGTGATTTGCGCCAGTTTCTGCTTAGGGCTACATCAATAGGAAACAAAACATAGAGATAGAACTTGGAACTACTTTATTTTGTCCAGTTTCAAAGAGCTACCACAAACCGTCTTTGAATTCGAGTTCCAACTACATGTATCCATATAGGCGAAAACAGAGTGAAACCTAAAAATTAAAACTGTTACTGCCAACGAACGGTTTAACCTAGAAGAACGAAATTTGGTGAGCCAAGTGGGATTGGGGTACTGATCATTACCTGAAAGTGTCATGAAGATTGGGTGAAAAATGTGTGCTGATATTTCAGGAAACTCGTAGTTTTTTGGAAGCTTGGCAACCCCTTTCCATGAAAGTGATTTGTGCCAGTCTCTGCTTAGGGCTACATCAATAGGAAACAAACCATATAGATAGAACTTGGAACTACTCTTTGTGTCAAGTTTCAAAGAGCTAGCACAAACCATGTTTGATTTAGAGTTCCAACTACATGTATCCATATAGGCGAAAACAGAGTGAAACCTAAAAATTAAAACTGTTACTGCCAACGAACGGTTTAACCTAGAAGAACAAAATTGGTGAGCCAAGTGGGATTGGGGTACTGATCATTACCTGAAAGTGTCATCAAGATTGGGTGAAAAAAATGTGTGCTGAGATTTCAGGAAACTCGTAGTTTTTTTGAAGCTTGGGAACCCCTTTCCATGAAAGTGATTTGCGCCAGTCTCTGCTTAGGTATACATCAATAGGAAACAAAACATAGAGATAGAACTTGGAACTACGTTAGTGTGTCAAGTTTCAAAGAGCTAGCACAAACCGTCTTTGATTTCGAGTTCCAACTACATGTATCCATATAGGCGAAAACAGAGTGAAACCTAAAAATTAAAACTGTTACTGCCAATGAACGGTTTAACCTAGAATAACGAAATTTGGTGAGCCAAGTGGGATTGGTGTACTGATCATTACCTGAAAGTGTCATCAAGATTGGATGAAAAAATGTTTGCTGAGATTTCAGGAAACTCGTAGTTTTTTGGAAGCTTGGCAAGCCCTTTCCATGAAAGTGATTTGCGCAATTCTCTCCTTTTGGCTATATCAATAGGAAACAAACCAAGGAGATAGAACTTGGATCTACTTCATTGTGTCAAGTTTCAAAGAGCTAGCCCAAACCGTGTTTGATTTAGAGTTCCAACTACATGTATCCATATACGGGAAAACAGAGTGAAACCTAAAAATTAAAACTGTTACTGCCAACAAACGGTTTATCCTAGAAGAATGAAATTTGGTGAGCCAAGTGGGAATGGGGTACTGATCATTACCTGAAAGTGTCATCAAGATTGGGTGAAAAAATGTGTGCTGAGATTTCAGGAAACTCGTAGTTTTTTGGAAGCTTGGCAACCCCTTTCCATGAAAGTGATTTGCGCCAGTCTCTGCTTCAGGGCTACATCAATAGGAAACAAAACATAGAGATAGAACTTAAAACTACGTTATTGTGTCAAGTTTCAAAGAGCTAGCACAAACCGTCTTTGATTTAGAGTTCCAACTACATGTATCCATATAGGAGAAAACAGAGTGAAACCTAAAAATTAAAACTGTTACTGCCAACGAATGGTTTAACCCAGAAGAACGAAATTTGGTGAACCAAGTGGTGTTGGGGAACTGATCATTACCTGACAGTGTCATCAAGATTGGGTGAAAATATGTGTGCTTAGATTCCAGGGAACTCGTAGTTTTTTGGAAGCTTGGTAACCCCTTTCCATGAAAGTGATTTGCGCCAGTCTCTGCTTATGGCTACATCAATAGGAAACAAACCATAGAGATAGAACTTGGAACTACTTTATTATGTCAAGTTTCAAAGAGCTAGCACAAACCGTGTTTGATTTGGAGTTTCAACAACACGTATCCATATTGGAGAAAACAGAGTGAAACCTAAAAATTAAAACTGTTACTGCCAACGAACGGTTTAACCTAGAAGAACGAAATTTGGTGAGCCAAGTGGGATTCGGGTACTGATCATTACCTGAAATTTTCATCAAGATTGGGTGAAAAAATGTGTGCTGAGATTTCAGGAAACTCGTAGTTTTTTGGAAGCTTGGCAACCCCTTACCATGAAAGTGATTTGCGCCAGTTTCTGCTTAGGGCTACATCAATAGGAAACAAACCATATAGATAGAACTTGGAACTACTTTTTGTGTCAAGTTTCAAAGAGCTAGCACAAACCATGTTTGATTTAGAGTTCCAACTACATGTATCCATATAGGCGAAAACAGAGTGAAACCTAAAAATTAAAACTGTTACTGCCAACGAACGGTTTAACCTAGAAGAACGAAATTTGGTGAGCCAAGTGGGATTGGGGTACTGATCATTACCTGAAAGTGTCATCAAGATTGGGTGAAAAAAATGTGTGCTGAGATTTCAGGAAACTCGTAGTTCTTTGGAAGCTTGGCAACCCCTTTCCATGAAAGTGATTTGCGCAAGTCTCTTTTTAGGGCTATATCAATAGGAAACAAACCAAGGAGATAGAACTTGGATCTACTTCATTGTGTCAAGTTTCAAAGAGCTAGCACAAACCGTGTTTGATTTAGAGTTCCAACTACATGTATCCATATACGCGAAAACAGAGTGAAACCTAAAAATTGAAACTGTTACTGCCAACGAACGGTTTAACCTAGAAGAACGAAATTTGGTGAGCCAAGTGGGATTGGGGTCCTGATCATTACCTGAAATTGTCATCAAGATTGGGTGTAAAAATGTGTGCTGAGATTTCAGGAAACTCGTAGTTTTTTGGAAGCTTGGCAACCCCTTTCCATGAAAGTGATATGCGCAGGTCTCTGCTTAGGGCTACATCAATAGAAAACAAACCATAGAGATAGAAATTGCAACTACTTTATTGTGTCAAGTTTCAAAGAGCTAGCACAAACGGTGTTGGATTTAGAGTTCCAACTACATGTATCCATATAGGCGAAAACAGAGTGAAACCTAAAAATTAAAACTGTTACTGCCAACGAACGGTTTAACCTGGAAGAACGAAATTTGTTGAGCCAAGTGGGATTGGGGTACTGATCATTACCTGAAAGTGTGATCCAGATTGGGTGAAAAAATGTGTGCTGAGATTTCAGGAAACTCGTAGATTTGGAAGCTTGGCAACCACTTTCCATGAAAGTGATTTGCGCCAGTCTCTGCTTAGGGCTACATCAATAGGAAACAAACCATAGAGATAGAACTTGGAACTACGTTATTGTGTGAAGTTTCAAAGAGCTAGCACAAACCGTCTTTGATTTCGAGTTCCAACTACATGTATCCATATAGGAGAAAACAGAGTGAAACCTAAAAATTAAAACTGTTACTGCCAAAGAACGGTTTAACCTAGAAGAACGAAATTTGGTGAGCCAAGTGGGAATGGGGTACTGATCATTACGTGAAAGTGTCATCAAGATTGGGTGAAAAAATGTGTGCTGAGATTTCAGGAAACTCGTAGTTTTTTGGAAGCTTGGCAACCCCTTTCCATGAAAGTGATTTGCGCCAGTCTCTGCTTAGAGCTACATCAATAGGAAACAAAACATAGAGAGAGAACTTAAAACTACGTTATTGTGTCAAGTTTCAAAGAGCTAGCACAAACCATCTTTGATTTAGAGTTCCAACTACATGTATCCATATAGGAGAAAACAGAGTGAAACCTAAAAATTAAAACTGTTACTGCCAACGAACGGTTTAACCTAGAAGAACGAAATTTGGTGAGCCAAGTGGGATTCGGGTACTGATCATTACCTGAAATTTTCATCAAGATTGGGTGAAAAAATGTGTGCTGATATTTCAGGAAACTCGTAGTTTTTTGGAAGCTTGGCAACCCCTTTCCATGAAAGTGATTTGCGCCAGTTTCTGCTTAGGGCTACATCAATAGGAAACAAACCATAGAGATAGAACTTGGAACTACTTTATTGTGTCAAGTTTCAAAGAGCTAGCACAAACCGTCTTTGATTTCGAGTTCCAACTACATGTATCCATATAGGCGAAAACAGAGTGAAACCTAAAAATTAAAACTGTTACTGCCAACGAACGGTTTAACCTAGAAGAACGAAATTTGGTGAGCCAAGTGGGATTGGGGTACTGATCATTACCTGAAATAGTCATCAAGATTGGGTGTAAAAATGTGTGCTGAGATTTCAGGAAACTCGTAGTTTTTTGGAAGCATGGCAACCCCTTTCCATGAATGTGATATGCGCAGGTCTCTGCTTAGGGCTACATCAATAGAAAACAAACCATAGAGATAGAAATTGCAACTACTTTATTGTGTCAACTTTCAAAGAGCTAGCACAAACGGTGTTGGTTTTAGAGTTCCAACTACATATATCCATATACGGGAAAACAGAGTGAAACCTAAAAATTAAAACTGTTACTGCCAACGAACGGTTTAAACTAGAAGAACGAAATTTGGTGAGCCAAGTTGGATTGGGGTACTGATCATTACCTGAAAGTGTGATCCAGATTGGGTGAAAAAATGTGTGCTGAGATTTCAGGAAACTCGTAGTTTTTTGGAAGCTTGGCAACCCCTTTTCATAAAAGTGATTTGCGCCAGTCTCTGCTTAGGGCTACATCAATAGGAAACAAACCATAGAGATAGAACTTGGAACTACGTTATTGTGTGAAGTTTCAAAGAGCTAGAACAAACCGTCTTTGATTTAGAGTTCCAACTACATGTATCCATATAGGCGAAAACAGAGTGAAACCTAAAAATTAAAACTGTTACTGCCAACGAACGGTTTTACCTAGAAGAATGAAATTTGGTTAGCCAAGTGGGATTGGGGTACTGATCATTACCTGAAAGTGTCATCAAGATTGGGTGAAAAAATGTGTGCTGAGATTTCAGGAAACTCGTAGTTTTTTGGAAGCTTGACAAACCCTTTCCATGAAAGTGATTTGCGCCAGTTTCTGCTTAGGGCTACATCAATAGGAAACAAAAAATAGAGATAGAACTTGGAACTACTTTATTTTGTCCAGTTTCAAAGAGCTAGCACAAACCGTCTTTGAATTCGAGTTCCAACTACATGTATCCATATAGGCGAAAACAGAGTGAAACCTAAAAATTAAAACTGTTACTGCCAACGAACGGTTTAACCTAGAAGAACGAAATTTGGTGAGCCAAGTGGGATTGGGGTACTGATCATTACCTGAAAGTGTCATGAAGATTGGGTGAAAAATGTGTGCTGATATTTCAGGAAACTCGTAGTTTTTTGGAAGCTTGGCAACCCCTTTCCATGAAAGTGATTTGTGCCAGTCTCTGCTTAGGGCTACATCAATAGGAAACAAACCATATAGATAGAACTTGGAACTACTCTTTGTGTCAAGTTTCAAAGAGCTAGCACAAACCATGTTTGATTTAGAGTTCCAACTACATGTATCCATATAGGCGAAAACAGAGTGAAACCTAAAAATTAAAACTGTTACTGCCAACGAACGGTTTAACCTAGAAGAACGAAATTGGTGAGCCAAGTGGGATTGGGGTACTGATCATTACCTGAAAGTGTCATCAAGATTGGGTGAAAAAAATGTGTGCTGAGATTTCAGGAAACTCGTAGTTTTTTTGAAGCTTGGGAACCCCTTTCCATGAAAGTGATTTGCGCCAGTCTCTGCTTAGGTATACATCAATAGGAAACAAAACATAGAGATAGAACTTGGAACTACGTTAGTGTGTCAAGTTTCAAAGAGCTAGCACAAACCGTCGTTGATTTAGAGTTCCAACTACATGTATCCATATAGGCGAAAACAGAGTGAAACCTAAAAATTAAAACTGTTACTGCCAATGAACGGTTTAACCTAGAATAACGAAATTTGGTGAGCCAAGTGGGATTGGTGTACTGATCATTACCTGAAAGTGTCATCAAGATTGGATGAAAAAATGTGTGCTGAGATTTCAGGAAACTCGTAGTTTTTTGGAAGCTTGGCAAGCCCTTTCCATGAAAGTGATTTGCGCAATTCTCTCCTTAGGGCTATATCAATAGGAAACAAACCAAGGAGATAGAACTTGGATCTACTTCATTGTGTCAAGTTTCAAAGAGCTAGCCCAAACCGTGTTTGATTTAGAGTTCCAACTACATGTATCCATATACGGGAAAACAGAGTGAAACCTAAAAATTAAAACTGTTACTGCCAACAAACGGTTTATCCTAGAAGAATGAAATTTGGTGAGCCAAGTGGGAATGGGGTACTGATCATTACCTGAAAGTGTCATCAAGATTGGGTGAAAAAATGTGTGCTGAGATTTCAGGAAACTCGTAGTTTTTTGGAAGCTTGGCAACCCCTTTCCATGAAAGTGATTTGCGCCAGTCTCTGCTTCAGGGCTACATCAATAGGAAACAAAACATAGAGATAGAACTTAAAACTACGTTATTGTGTCAAGTTTCAAAGAGCTAGCACAAACCGTCTTTGATTTAGAGTTCCAACTACATGTATCCATATAGGAGAAAACAGAGTGAAACCTAAAAATTAAAACTGTTACTGCCAACGAACGGTTTAACCTAGAAGAACGAAATTTGGTGAGCCAAGTGGGATTCGGATACTGATCATTACCTGAAATTTTCATCAAGATTGGGTGAAAAAATGTGTGCTGAGATTTCAGGAAACTCGTAGTTTTTTGGAAGCTTGGCAACCCCTTTCCATGAAAGTGATTTGCGCCAGTTTCTGCTTAGGGCTACATCAATAGGAAACAAACCATAGAGATAGAACTTGGAACTACTTTATTGTGTCAAGTTTCAAAGAGCTAGCACAAACCGTCTTTGATTTCGAGTTCCAACTACATGTATCCATATAGGAGAAAACAGAGTGAAACCTAAAAATTAAAACTGTTACTGCCAACGAACGGTTTAACCTAGAAGAACGAAATTTGGTGAGCCAAGTGGGATTGGGGTACTGATCATTACCTGAAATTGTCATCAAGATTGGGTGGAAAAATGTGTGCTGAGATTTCAGGAAACTCGTAGTTTTTTGGAAGCTTGGCAACCCCTTTCCATGAATGTGATATGCGCAGGTCTCTGCTTAGGGCTACATCAATAGAAAACAAACCATAGAGATAGAAATTGCAACTACTTTATTGTGTCAAGTTTCAAAGAGCTAGCACAAACGGTGTTGGATTTAGAGTTCCAACTACATGTGTCCATATAGGCGAAAACAGAGTGAAAAGTAAAAATTTAAACTGTTACTGCCAACGAATGGTTTAAACTAGAAGAACGAAATTTGGTGAGCCAAGTTGGATTGGGGTACTGATCATTACCTGAAAGTGTGACCCAGATTGGGTGAAAAAATGTGTGCTGAGATTTCAGGAAACTCGTAGTTTTTTGGAAGCTTGGCAACCCCTTTTCATGAAAGTGATTTGCGCCAGTCTCTGCTTAGGGCTACATCAATAGGAAACAAACCATAGAGATAGAACTTGGAACTACGTTATTGTGTGAAGTTTCAAAGAGCTAGCACAAACCGTCTTTGATTTAGAGTTCCCACTACATGTATCCATATAGGCGAAAACAGAGTGAAACCTAAAAATTAAAACTGTTACTGCCAACGTACGGTTTTACCTAAAAGAATGAAATTTGGTGAGCCAAGTGGGATTGGGGTACTGATCATTACCTGAAAGTGTCATCAAGATTGGGTGAATAAATATGTGCTGAGATTTCAGGAAACTCTTTGTTTTTTGGAAGCTTGGCAACCCTTTTCCATGAAAGTGATTTGCTCCAGTCTCTGCTTATGCCTACATCAATAGGAAACAAACCATAGAGATAGAACTTGGAACTACTTTATTGTGTCAAGTTTCAAAGAAGTAGCACAAACCGTGTTGGATTTAGAGTTCCAACTACATGTATCCATATAGGGGAAAACAGAGTTAAACCTAAAAATTAAAACTGTTACTGCCAACGAACGGTTTAACCTAGAAAAAAAAATTTGGTGAGCCAAGTGGGATTGGGGTACTGATCATTACCTGAAATTTTCATCAAGATTGGGTGTAAAAATGTGTGCTGAGATTTCAGGAAACTCGTAGTTTTTTGGA
Organism: Spermophilus citellus; assembly: GCF_964194105.1. Classification (NCBI taxonomy): domain Eukaryota; kingdom Metazoa; phylum Chordata; class Mammalia; order Rodentia; family Sciuridae; genus Spermophilus; species Spermophilus citellus. The sequence continues at coordinate 22,859,339 of NC_138196.1, read as the reverse complement.
AGCTTGGCAATCCCTTTCCATGAAAGTGATTTGCGCAAGTCTCTCCATAGGGCTATATCAATAGGAAACAAACCAAGGAGATAGAACTTGGATCTACTTCATTGTGTCAAGTTTCAAAGAGCTAGCACAAACCGTGTTTGATTTAGAGTTCCAACTACATGTATCCATATACAGGAAAACAGAGTGAAACCTAAAAATTGAAACTGTTACTGCCAACGAACGGTTTAACCTAGAAGAACGAAATTTGGTGAGCCAAGTGGGATTGGGGTCCTGATCATTACCTGAAATTGTCATCAAGATTGGGTGTAAAAATGTGTGCTGAGATTTCAGGAAACTCGTAGTTTTTTGGAAGCTTGGCAACCCCTTTCCATGAAAGTGATATGCGCAGGTCTCTGCTTAGGGCTACATCAATAGAAAACAAACCATAGAGATAGAAATTGCAACTACTTTATTGTGTCAATTTTCAAAGAGCTAGCACAAACGGTGTTGGATTTAGAGTTCCAACTACATGTATCCATATAGGCGAAAACAGAGTGAAACCTAAAAATTAAAACTGTTACTGCCAACGAACGGTTTAACCTAGAAGAACGAAATTTGGTGAGCCAAGTGGGATTGGGGTAGTGATCATTACCTGAAAGTGTGATCCAGATTGAGTGAAAAAATGTGTGCTGAGATTTCAGGAAACTCGTAGTTTTTTGGAAGCTTGGCAACCACTTTCCATGAAAGTGATTTGCGCCAGTCTCTGCTTAGGGCTACATCAATAGGAAACAAACCATAGAGATAGAACTTGGAACTACGTTATTGTGTGAAGTTTCAAAGAGCTAGCACAAACCGTCTTTGATTTGGAGTTCCAAATTCATGTATCCATATAGGAGAAAACAGAGTGAAACCTAAAAATTAAAACTGTTACTGCCAACGAACGGTTTAACCTAGAAGAACGAAATTTGGTGAGCCAAGTGGGAATGGGGTACTGATCATTACCTGAAAGTGTCATCAAGATTGGGTGAAAAAATGTGTGCTGAGATTTCAGGAAACTCGTAGTTTTTTGGAAGCTTGGCAACCCTTTTCCATGAAAGTGATTTGCGCCAGTCTCTGCTTAGGGCTACATCAATAGGAAACAAAACATAGAGATAGAACTTAAAACTACGTTATTGTGTCAAGTTTCAAAGAGCTAGCACAAACCGTCTTTGATTTAGAGTTCCAACTACATGTATCCATATAGGAGAAAACAGAGTGAAACCTAAAAATTAAAACTGTTACTGCCAACGAACGGTTTAACCTAGAAGAACGAAATTTGGTGAGCCAAATGGGATTCGGGTAGTGTTCATTACCTGAAATTTTCATCAAGATTGGGTGAAAAAATGTGTGCTGAGATTTCAGGAAACTCGTAGTTTTTTGGAAGCTTGGCCACCCCTTTCCATGAAAGTGATTTGAGCCAGTTTCTGCTTAGGGCTACATCAATAGGAAACAAACCATAGAGATAGAACTTGGAACTACTTTATTGTGTCAAGTTTCAAAGAGCTAGCAAAAACCGTCTTTGATTTCGAGTTCCAACTACATGTATCCATATAGGCGAAAACAGAGTGAAACCTAAAAATTAAAACTGTTACTGCCAACGAACGGTTTAACCTAGAAGAACGAAATTTGGTGAGCCAAGTGGGATTGGGGTACTGATCATTACCTGAAATTGTCATCAAGATTGGGTGTAAAAATGTGTGCTGAGATTTCAGGAAACTCGTAGTTTTTTGGAAGCTTGGCAACCCCTTTCCATGAATGTGATATGCGCAGGTCTCTGCTTAGGGCTACATCAATAGAAAACAAACCATAGAGATAGAACTTGGAACTACTTTATTGTGTCAAGTTTCAAAGAGCTAGCACAAACAGTGTTGGATTTAGACTTCCAACTACATGTATCCATATAGGCGAAAACAGAGTGAAACCTAAAAATTAAAACTGTTACTGCCAACGAACGGTTTAAACTAGAAGAACGAAATTTGGTGAGCCAAGTTGGATTGGGGTACTGATCATTACCTGAAAGTGTGATCCAGATTGGGTGAAAAAATGTGTGCTGAGATTTCAGGAAACTCGTAGTTTTTTGGAAGCTTGGCAACCCCTTTTCATGAAAGTGATTTGCGCCAGTCTCTGCTTAGGGCTACATCAATAGGAAACAAACCATAGAGATAGAACTTGGAACTACTTTATTATGTCAAGTTTCAAAGAGCTAGCACAAACCGTGTTTGATTTGGAGTTTCAACAACACGTATCCATATTGGAGAAAACAGAGTGAAACCTAAAAATTAAAACTGTTACTGCCAACGAACGGTTTAACCTAGAAGAACGAAATTTGGTGAGCCAAGTGGGATTGGGGTACTGATCATTACCTGAAATTGTCATCAAGATTGGGTGGAAAAATGTGTGCTGAGATTTCAGGAAACTCGTAGTTTTTTGGAAGCTTGGCAACCCCTTTCCATGAATGTGATATGCGCAGGTCTCTGCTTAGGGCTACATCAATAGAAAACAAACCATAGAGATAGAAATTGCAACTACTTTATTGTGTCAAGTTTCAAAGAGCTAGCACAAACGGTGTTGGATTTAGAGTTCCAACTACATGTGTCCATATAGGCGAAAACAGAGTGAAAAGTAAAAATTAAAACTGTTACTGCCAACGAATGGTTTAAACTAGAAGAACGAAATTTGGTGAGCCAAGTTGGATTGGGGTACTGATCATTACCTGAAAGTGTGACCCAGATTGGGTGAAAAAATGTGTGCTGAGATTTCAGGAAACTCGTAGTTTTTTGGAAGCTTGGCAACCCCTTTTCATGAAAGTGATTTGCGACAGTCTCTGCTTAGGGCTACATCAATAGGAAACAAACCATAGAGATAGAACTTGGAACTACGTTATTGTGTGAAGTTTCAAAGAGCTAGCACAAACCGTCTTTGATTTAGAGTTCCCACTACATGTATCCATATAGGCGAAAACAGAGTGAAACCTAAAAATTAAAACTGTTACTGCCAACGTACGGTTTTACCTAAAAGAATGAAATTTGGTGAGCCAAGTGGGATTGGGGTACTGATCATTACCTGAAAGTGTCATCAAGATTGGGTGAATAAATATGTGCTGAGATTTCAGGAAACTCTTTGTTTTTTGGAAGCTTGGCAACCCTTTTCCATGAAAGTGATTTGCTCCAGTCTCTGCTTATGCCTACATCAATAGGAAACAAACCATAGAGATAGAACTTGGAACTACTTTATTGTGTCAAGTTTCAAAGAAGTAGCACAAACCGTGTTGGATTTAGAGTTCCAACTACATGTATCCATATAGGGGAAAACAGAGTTAAACCTAAAAATTAAAACTGTTACTGCCAACGAACGGTTTAACCTAGAAAAAAAAATTTGGTGAGCCAAGTGGGATTGGGGTACTGATCATTACCTGAAATTTTCATCAAGATTGGGTGTAAAAATGTGTGCTGAGATTTCAGGAAACTCGTAGTTTTTTGGAAGCTTGGCAATCCCTTTCCATGAAAGTGATTTGCGCAAGTCTCTCCATAGGGCTATATCAATAGGAAACAAACCAAGGAGATAGAACTTGGATCTACTTCATTGTGTCAAGTTTCAAAGAGCTAGCACAAACCGTGTTTGATTTAGAGTTCCAACTACATGTATCCATATACAGGAAAACAGAGTGAAACCTAAAAATTGAAACTGTTACTGCCAACGAACGGTTTAACCTAGAAGAACGAAATTTGGTGAGCCAAGTGGGATTGGGGTCCTGATCATTACCTGAAATTGTCATCAAGATTGGGTGTAAAAATGTGTGCTGAGATTTCAGGAAACTCGTAGTTTTTTGGAAGCTTGGCAACCCCTTTCCATGAAAGTGATATGCGCAGGTCTCTGCTTAGGGCTACATCAATAGAAAACAAACCATAGAGATAGAAATTGCAACTACTTTATTGTGTCAATTTTCAAAGAGCTAGCACAAACGGTGTTGGATTTAGAGTTCCAACTACATGTATCCATATAGGCGAAAACAGAGTGAAACCTAAAAATTAAAACTGTTACTGCCAACGAACGGTTTAACCTAGAAGAACGAAATTTGGTGAGCCAAGTGGGATTGGGGTAGTGATCATTACCTGAAAGTGTGATCCAGATTGAGTGAAAAAATGTGTGCTGAGATTTCAGGAAACTCGTAGTTTTTTGGAAGCTTGGCAACCACTTTCCATGAAAGTGATTTGCGCCAGTCTCTGCTTAGGGCTACATCAATAGGAAACAAACCATAGAGATAGAACTTGGAACTACGTTATTGTGTGAAGTTTCAAAGAGCTAGCACAAACCGTCTTTGATTTCGAGTTCCAAATTCATGTATCCATATAGGAGAAAACAGAGTGAAACCTAAAAATTAAAACTGTTACTGCCAACGAACGGTTTAACCTAGAAGAACGAAATTTGGTGAGCCAAGTGGGAATGGGGTACTGATCATTACCTGAAAGTGTCATCAAGATTGGGTGAAAAAATGTGTGCTGAGATTTCAGGAAACTCGTAGTTTTTTGGAAGCTTGGCAACCCTTTTCCATGAAAGTGATTTGCGCCAGTCTCTGCTTAGGGCTACATCAATAGGAAACAAAACATAGAGATAGAACTTAAAACTACGTTATTGTGTCAAGTTTCAAAGAGCTAGCACAAACCGTCTTTGATTTAGAGTTCCAACTACATGTATCCATATAGGAGAAAACAGAGTGAAACCTAAAAATTAAAACTGTTACTGCCAACGAACGGTTTAACCTAGAAGAACGAAATTTGGTGAGCCAAATGGGATTCGGGTAGTGTTCATTACCTGAAATTTTCATCAAGATTGGGTGAAAAAATGTGTGCTGAGATTTCAGGAAACTCGTAGTTTTTTGGAAGCTTGGCCACCCCTTTCCATGAAAGTGATTTGCGCCAGTTTCTGCTTAGGGCTACATCAATAGGAAACAAACCATAGAGATAGAACTTGGAACTACTTTATTGTGTCAAGTTTCAAAGAGCTAGCAAAAACCGTCTTTGATTTCGAGTTCCAACTACATGTATCCATATAGGCGAAAACAGAGTGAAACCTAAAAATTAAAACTGTTACTGCCAACGAACGGTTTAACCTAGAAGAACGAAATTTGGTGAGCCAAGTGGGATTGGGGTACTGATCATTACCTGAAATTGTCATCAAGATTGGGTGTAAAAATGTGTGCTGAGATTTCAGGAAACTCGTAGTTTTTTGGAAGCTTGGCAACCCCTTTCCATGAATGTGATATGCGCAGGTCTCTGCTTAGGGCTACATCAATAGAAAACAAACCATAGAGATAGAACTTGGAACTACTTTATTGTGTCAAGTTTCAAAGAGCTAGCACAAACAGTGTTGGATTTAGACTTCCAACTACATGTATCCATATAGGCGAAAACAGAGTGAAACCTAAAAATTAAAACTGTTACTGCCAACGAACGGTTTAAACTAGAAGAACGAAATTTGGTGAGCCAAGTTGGATTGGGGTACTGATCATTACCTGAAAGTGTGATCCAGATTGGGTGAAAAAATGTGTGCTGAGATTTCAGGAAACTCGTAGTTTTTTGGAAGCTTGGCAACCCCTTTTCATGAAAGTGATTTGCGCCAGTCTCTGCTTAGGGCTACATCAATAGGAAACAAACCATAGAGATAGAACTGGGAACTACTTTATTATGTCAAGTTTCAAAGAGCTAGCACAAACCGTGTTTGATTTGGAGTTTCAACAACACGTATCCATATTGGAGAAAACAGAGTGAAACCTAAAAATTAAAACTGTTACTGCCAACGAACGGTTTAACCTAGAAGAACGAAATTTGGTGAGCCAAGTGGGATTGGGGTACTGATCATTACCTGAAATTGTCATCAAGATTGGGTGGAAAAATGTGTGCTGAGATTTCAGGAAACTCGTAGTTTTTTGGAAGCTTGGCAACCCCTTTCCATGAATGTGATATGCGCAGGTCTCTGCTTAGGGCTACATCAATAGAAAACAAACCATAGAGATAGAAATTGCAACTACTTTATTGTGTCAAGTTTCAAAGAGCTAGCACAAACGGTGTTGGATTTAGAGTTCCAACTACATGTGTCCATATAGGCGAAAACAGAGTGAAAAGTAAAAATTAAAACTGTTACTGCCAACGAATGGTTTAAACTAGAAGAACGAAATTTGGTGAGCCAAGTTGGATTGGGGTACTGATCATTACCTGAAAGTGTGACCCAGATTGGGTGAAAAAATGTGTGCTGAGATTTCAGGAAACTCGTAGTTTTTTGGAAGCTTGGCAACCCCTTTTCATGAAAGTGATTTGCGACAGTCTCTGCTTAGGGCTACATCAATAGGAAACAAACCATAGAGATAGAACTTGGAACTACGTTATTGTGTGAAGTTTCAAAGAGCTAGCACAAACCGTCTTTGATTTAGAGTTCCCACTACATGTATCCATATAGGCGAAAACAGAGTGAAACCTAAAAATTAAAACTGTTACTGCCAACGTACGGTTTTACCTAAAAGAATGAAATTTGGTGAGCCAAGTGGGATTGGGGTACTGATCATTACCTGAAAGTGTCATCAAGATTGGGTGAATAAATATGTGCTGAGATTTCAGGAAACTCTTTGTTTTTTGGAAGCTTGGCAACCCTTTTCCATGAAAGTGATTTGCTCCAGTCTCTGCTTATGCCTACATCAATAGGAAACAAACCATAGAGATAGAACTTGGAACTACTTTATTGTGTCAAGTTTCAAAGAAGTAGCACAAACCGTGTTGGATTTAGAGTTCCAACTACATGTATCCATATAGGGGAAAACAGAGTTAAACCTAAAAATTAAAACTGTTACTGCCAACGAACGGTTTAACCTAGAAAAAAAAATTTGGTGAGCCAAGTGGGATTGGGGTACTGATCATTACCTGAAATTTTCATCAAGATTGGGTGTAAAAATGTGTGCTGAGATTTCAGGAAACTCGTAGTTTTTTGGAAGCTTGGCAATCCCTTTCCATGAAAGTGATTTGCGCAAGTCTCTCCATAGGGCTATATCAATAGGAAACAAACCAAGGAGATAGAACTTGGATCTACTTCATTGTGTCAAGTTTCAAAGAGCTAGCACAAACCGTGTTTGATTTAGAGTTCCAACTACATGTATCCATATACAGGAAAACAGAGTGAAACCTAAAAATTGAAACTGTTACTGCCAACGAACGGTTTAACCTAGAAGAACGAAATTTGGTGAGCCAAGTGGGATTGGGGTCCTGATCATTACCTGAAATTGTCATCAAGATTGGGTGTAAAAATGTGTGCTGAGATTTCAGGAAACTCGTAGTTTTTTGGAAGCTTGGCAACCCCTTTCCATGAAAGTGATATGCGCAGGTCTCTGCTTAGGGCTACATCAATAGAAAACAAACCATAGAGATAGAAATTGCAACTACTTTATTGTGTCAATTTTCAAAGAGCTAGCACAAACGGTGTTGGATTTAGAGTTCCAACTACATGTATCCATATAGGCGAAAACAGAGTGAAACCTAAAAATTAAAACTGTTACTGCCAACGAACGGTTTAACCTAGAAGAACGAAATTTGGTGAGCCAAGTGGGATTGGGGTAGTGATCATTACCTGAAAGTGTGATCCAGATTGAGTGAAAAAATGTGTGCTGAGATTTCAGGAAACTCGTAGTTTTTTGGAAGCTTGGCAACCACTTTCCATGAAAGTGATTTGCGCCAGTCTCTGCTTAGGGCTACATCAATAGGAAACAAACCATAGAGATAGAACTTGGAACTACGTTATTGTGTGAAGTTTCAAAGAGCTAGCACAAACCGTCTTTGATTTCGAGTTCCAAATTCATGTATCCATATAGGAGAAAACAGAGTGAAACCTAAAAATTAAAACTGTTACTGCCAACGAACGGTTTAACCTAGAAGAACGAAATTTGGTGAGCCAAGTGGGAATGGGGTACTGATCATTACCTGAAAGTGTCATCAAGATTGGGTGAAAAAATGTGTGCTGAGATTTCAGGAAACTCGTAGTTTTTTGGAAGCTTGGCAACCCTTTTCCATGAAAGTGATTTGCGCCAGTCTCTGCTTAGGGCTACATCAATAGGAAACAAAACATAGAGATAGAACTTAAAACTACGTTATTGTGTCAAGTTTCAAAGAGCTAGCACAAACCGTCTTTGATTTAGAGTTCCAACTACATGTATCCATATAGGAGAAAACAGAGTGAAACCTAAAAATTAAAACTGTTACTGCCAACGAACGGTTTAACCTAGAAGAACGAAATTTGGTGAGCCAAATGGGATTCGGGTAGTGTTCATTACCTGAAATTTTCATCAAGATTGGGTGAAAAAATGTGTGCTGAGATTTCAGGAAACTCGTAGTTTTTTGGAAGCTTGGCCACCCCTTTCCATGAAAGTGATTTGAGCCAGTTTCTGCTTAGGGCTACATCAATAGGAAACAAACCATAGAGATAGAACTTGGAACTACTTTATTGTGTCAAGTTTCAAAGAGCTAGCAAAAACCGTCTTTGATTTCGAGTTCCAACTACATGTATCCATATAGGCGAAAACAGAGTGAAACCTAAAAATTAAAACTGTTACTGCCAACGAACGGTTTAACCTAGAAGAACGAAATTTGGTGAGCCAAGTGGGATTGGGGTACTGATCATTACCTGAAATTGTCATCAAGATTGGGTGTAAAAATGTGTGCTGAGATTTCAGGAAACTCGTAGTTTTTTGGAAGCTTGGCAACCCCTTTCCATGAATGTGATATGCGCAGGTCTCTGCTTAGGGCTACATCAATAGAAAACAAACCATAGAGATAGAACTTGGAACTACTTTATTGTGTCAAGTTTCAAAGAGCTAGCACAAACAGTGTTGGATTTAGACTTCCAACTACATGTATCCATATAGGCGAAAACAGAGTGAAACCTAAAAATTAAAACTGTTACTGCCAACGAACGGTTTAAACTAGAAGAACGAAATTTGGTGAGCCAAGTTGGATTGGGGTACTGATCATTACCTGAAAGTGTGATCCAGATTGGGTGAAAAAATGTGTGCTGAGATTTCAGGAAACTCGTAGTTTTTTGGAAGCTTGGCAACCCCTTTTCATGAAAGTGATTTGCGCAAGTCTCTCCTTAGGGCTATATCAATAGGAAACAAACCAAGGAGATAGAACTTGGATCTACTTCATTGTGTCAAGTTTCAAAGAGCTAGCACAAACTGTGTTTGATTTAGAGTTCCAACTACATGTATCCATATACGGGAAAACAGAGTGAAACCTAAAAATTAAAACTGTTACTGCCAACGAACGGTTTAACCTAGAAGAACGAAATTTGGTGAGCCAAGTGGGATTGGGGTCCTGATCATTACCTGAAATTTTCATCAAGATTGGGTGAAAAAATGTGTGCTGAGATTTCAGGAAACTCGTAGTTTTTTGGAAGCTTGGCAACCCCTTTCCATGAAAGTGATATGCGCAGGTCTCTGCTTATGCCTACATCAATAGGAAACAAACCATAGAGATAGAAATTGCAACTACTTTATTGTGTCAAGTTTCAAAGAGCTAGCACAAACGGTGTTGGATTTAGAGTTCCAACTACATGTATCCATATAGGCGAAAACAGAGTGAAACCTAAAAATTAAAACTGTTACTGCCAACGAACGGTTAAACCTAGAAGAATGAAATTTGGTGAGCCAAGTGGGATTGGGGTACTGATCATTACCTGAAAGTGTGATCCAGATTGGGTGAAAAAATGTGTGCTGAGATTTCAGGAAACTCGTAGTTTTTTGGAAGCTTGGCAACCACTTTCCATGAAAGTGATTTGCGCCAGTCTCTGCTTAGGGCTACATCAATAGGAAACAAACCATAGAGATAGAACTTGGAACTACGTTATTGTGTGAAGTTTCAAAGAGCTAGCACAAACCGTCTTTGATTTCGAGTTCCAACTTCATGTATCCATATAGGAGAAAACAGAGTGAAACCTAAAAATTAAAACTGTTACTGCCAACGAACGGTTTAACCTAGAAGAACGAAATTTGGTGAGCCAAGTGGATATGGGGTACTGATCATTACCTGAAAGTGTCATCAAGATTGGGTGAAAAAATGTGTGCTGAGATTTCAGGAAACTCGTAGTTTTTTGGAAGCTTGGCAACCCCTTTCCATGAAAGTGATTTGCGCCAGTCTCTGCTTAGGGCTACATCAATAGGAAACAAAACATAGAGATAGAACTTAAAACTACGTTATTGTGTCAAGTTTCAAAGAGCTAGCACAAACCGTCTTTGATTTAGAGTTCCAACTACATGTATCCATATAGGAGAAAACAGAGTGAAACCTAAAAATTAAAACTGTTACTGCCAACGAACGGTTTAAACTAGAAGAACGAAATTTGGTGAGCCAAGTGGGATTCGGGTACTGTTCATTACCTGAAATTTTCATCAAGATTGGGTGAAAAAATGTGTGCTGAGATTTCAGGAAACTCGTAGTTTTTTGGAAGCTTGGCAACCCCTTTCCATGAAAGTGATTTGCGCCAGTTTCTGCTTAGGGCTACATCAATAGGAAACAAACCATAGAGATAGAACTTGGAACTACTTTATTGTGTCAAGTTTCAAAGAGCTAGCACAAACCTTCTTTGATTTCGAGTTCCAACTACATGTATCCATATAGGCGAAAACAGAGTGAAACCTAAAAATTAAAACTGTTACTGCCAACGAACGGTTTAACCTAGAAGAACGAAATTTGGTGAGCCAAGTGGGATTGGGGTACTGATCATTACCTGAAATTGTCATCAAGATTGGGTGTAAAAATGTGTGCTGAGATTTCAGGAAACTCGTAGTTTTTTGGAAGCTTGGCAACCCCTTTCCATGAATGTGATATGCGCAGGTCTCTGCTTAGGGCTACATCAATAGAAAACAAACCATAGAGATAGAAATTGCAACTACTTTATTGTGTCAAGTTTCAAAGAGCTAGCACAAACGGTGTTGGATTTAGACTTCCAACTACATGTATCCATATAGGCGAAAACAGAGTGAAACCTAAAAATTAAAACTGTTACTGCCAACGAACGGTTTAAACTAGAAGAACGAAATTTGGTGAGCCAAGTTGGATTGGGGTACTGATCATTACCTGAAAGTGTGATCCAGATTGGGTGAAAAAATGTGTGCTGAGATTTCAGGAAACTCGTAGTTTTTTGGAAGCTTGGCAACCCCTTTTCATGAAAGTGATTTGCGCCAGTCTCTGCTTAGGGCTACATCAATAGGAAACAAACCATAGACATAGAACTTGGAACTACGTTATTGTGTGAAGTTTCAAAGAGCTAGCACAAACCGTCTTTGATTTAGAGTTCCAACTACATGTATCCATATAGGCGAAAACAGAGTGAAACCTAAAAATTAAAACTGTTACTGCCAACGAACGGTTTTACCTAGAAGAATGAAATTTGGTGAGCCAAGTGGGATTGGGGTACTGATCATTACCTGAAAGTGTCATCAAGATTGGGTGAAAAAATGTGTGCTGAGATTTCAGGAAACTCGTAGTATTTTGGAAGCTTGGCAACCTTTTTCCATGAAAGTGATTTGCGCCAGTCTCTGCTTATGCCTACATCAATAGGAAACAAACCATAGAGATAGAACTTGGAACTACTTTATTGTGTCAAGTTTCAAAGAGCTAGCACAAACCGTGTTGGATTTAGAGTTCCAACTACATGTATCCATATAGGGGAAAACAGAGTTAAACCTAAAAATTAAAACTGTTACTGCCAACGAACGGTTTAACCTAGAAAAAAGAAATTTGGTGAGCCAAGTGGGATTGGGGTACTGATCATTACCTGAAATTTTCATCAAGATTGGGTGAAAAAATGTGTGCTGAGATTTCAGGAAACTCGTAGTTTTTTGGAACCTTGGCAACCCCTTTCCATGAAAGTGATTTGCACCAGTTTCTGCTTAGGGCTACATCAATAGGAAACAAACCATAGAGTTAGAACTTGGAACTACTTTATTGTGTCCAGTTTCAAAGAGCTAGCACAAACCGTCTTTGATTTCGAGTTCCAACTACATGTATCCATATAGGCGAAAAGAGAGTGAAACCTAAAAATTAAAACTGTTATTGCCAACGAACGGTTTAACCTAGAAGAACGAAATTTGGTGAGCCAAGTGGGATTGGGGTACTGATCATTACCTGAAATTGTCATCAAGATTGGGTGTAAAAATGTGTGCTGAGATTTCAGGAAACTCGTAGTTTTTTGGAAGCTTGGCAACCCCTTTCCATGAATGTGATATGCGCAGGTCTCTGCTTAGGGCTACATCAATAGAAAACAAACCATAGAGATAGAAATTGCAACTACTTTATTGTGTCAAGTTTCAAAGAGCTAGCACAAACGGTGTTGGATTTAGAGTTCCAACTACATGTATCCATATAGGCGAAAACAGAGTGAAACCTAAAAATTAAAACTGTTACTGCCAACGAACGGTTTAAACTAGAAGAACAAAATTTGGTGAGCCAAGTTGGATTGGGGTACTGATCATTACCTGAAAGTGTGATCCAGATTGGGTGAAAAAATGTGTGCTGAGATTTCAGGAAACTCGTAGTTTTTTGGAAGCTTGGCAACCCCTTTTCATGAAAGTGATTTGCGCCAGTCTCTGCTTAGGGCTACATCAATAGGAAACAAACCATAGAGATAGAACTTGGAACTACGCTATTGTGTGAAGTTTCAAAGAGCTAGCACAAACCGTCTTTGATTTAGAGTTCCAACTACATGTATCCATATAGGCGAAAACAGAGTGAAACCTAAAAATTAAAACTGTTACTGCCAACGAACGGTTTTACCTAGAAGAATGAAATTTGGAGAGCCAAGTGGGATTGGGGTACTGATCATTACCTGAAAGTGTCATCAAGATTGGGTGAAAAAATGTGTGCTGAGATTTCAGGAAACTCGTAGTTTTTTGGAAGCTTGGCAACCCTTTTCCATGAAAGTGATTTGCGCCAGTCTCTGCTTATGCCTACATCAATAGGAAACAAACCATAGAGATAGAACTTGGAACTACTTTATTGTGTCAAGTTTCAAAGAGCTAGCACAAACCGTGTTGGATTTAGAGTTCCAACTACATGTATCCATATAGGGGAAAACAGAGTTAAACCTAAAAATTAAAACTGTTACTGCCAACGAACGGTTTAACCTAGAAAAAAGAAATTTGGTGAGCCAAGTGGGATTGGGGTACTGATCATTACCTGAAATTTTCATCAAGATTGGGTGAAAAAATGTGTGCTGAGATTTCAGGAAACTCGTAGTTTTTTGGAAGCTTGGCAACCCCTTTCCATGAAAGTGATTTGCGCCAGTTTCTGCTTAGGGCTACATCAATAGGAAACAAACCATAGAGATAGAACTTGGAACTACTTTATTGTGTCCAGTTTCAAAGAGCTAGCACAAACCGTCTTTGATTTCGAGTTCCAACTACATGTATCCATATAGGCGAAAACAGAGTGAAACCTAAAAATTAAAACTGTTACTGCCAACGAACGGTTTAACCTAGAAGAACGAAATTTGGTGATCGAAGTGGGTTTGGGGTACTGATCATTACCTGAAAGTGTCATGAAGATTGGGTGAAAAAATGTATGCTGATATTTCAGGAAACTCGTAGTTTTTTGGAAGCTTGGCAACCCCTTTCCATGAAAGTGATTTGCGCCAGTCTCTGCTTAGGGCTACATCAATAGGAAACAAACCTTATAGATACAACTCGGAACTACTTTTTGTGTCAAGTTTCAAAGAGCTAGCACAAACCATGTTTGATTTAGAGTTCCAACTACATGTATCCATATAGGCGAAAACAGAGTGAAACCTAAAAATTAAAACTGTTACTGTCAACCAACGGTTTAAACTAGAAGAACGAAATTTGTTGAGCCAAGTGGGATTTGGGTACTGATCATTATCTGAAATTTTCATCAAGATTGGGTGAAAAAATGTGTGCTTAGATTTCAGGAAACTCGTAGTTTTTTGGAAGCTTGACAACCAATTTCCATGAAAGTGATTTGCGCCAGTCTCTGCTTAGGGCTACATAAATAGGAAACAAAACATAGAGATAGAACTTGGAACTACTTTATTGTGTAGAGTTTCAAAGAGCTAGCACAAACCGTCTTTGATTTAGAGTTCCAACTACATGTATCCATATACGCGAAAACAGAGTGAAACCTAAAAATTGAAACTGTTACTGCCAAAGAAGGGTTTAACCTAGAAGAACGAAATTTGGTGAGCCACGTGGGATTGGGGTCCTGATCATTACCTGAAATTGTCATCAAGATTGGGTGTAAAAATGTGTGCTGAGATTTCAGGAATCTCGTAGTTTTTTGGAAGCTTGGCAACCCCTTTCCATGAAAGTGATATGCGCAGGTCTCTGCTTAGGGCTACATCAATAGGAAACAAACCATATAGATAGAACTTGGAACTACGTTATTGTGTGAAGTTTCAAAGAGCTAGCACAAACCGTCTTTGATTTAGAGTTCCAACTACATGTATCCATATAGGCGAAAACAGAGTGAAACCTAAAAATTAAAACTGTTACTGCCAACGAACGGTTTTACATAGAAGAATGAAATTTGGTGAGCCAAGTGGGATTGGGGTACTGATCATTACCTGAAAGTGTCATCAAGATTGGGTGAAAAAATGTGTGCTGAGATTTCAGGAAACTCGTAGTTTTTTGGAAGCTTGGCAACCCTTTTCCATGAAAGTGATTTGCGCCAGTCTCTTCTTATGCCTACATCAATAGGAAACAAACCATAGAGATAGAACTTGGAACTACTTTATTGTGTCAAGTTTCAAAGAGCTAGCACAAACCGTGTTGGATTTAGAGTTCCAACTACATGTATCCATATAGGGGAAAACAGAGTTAAACCTAAAAATTAAAACTGTTACTGCCAACGAACGGTTTAACCTAGAAAAAAGAAATTTGGTGAGCCAAGTGGGATTGGGGTACTGATCATTACCTGAAATTTTCATCAAGATTGGGTGAAAAAATGTGTGCTGAGATTTCAGGAAACTCGTAGTTTTTTGGAAGCTTGGCAACCCCTTTCCATGAAAGTGATTTGCACCAGTTTCTGCTTAGGGCTACATCAATAGGAAACAAAACATAGAGATAGAACTTAAAACTACGTTATTGTGTGAAGTTTCAAAGAGCTAGCACAAACCGTCTTTGATTTAGAGTTCCAACTACATGTATCCATATAGGCGAAAACAGAGTGAAACCTAAAAATTAAAACTGTTACTGCCAACGAACGGTTTTACCTAGAAGAATGAAATTTGGAGAGCCAAGTGGGATTGGGGTACTGATCATTACCTGAAAGTGTCATCAAGATTGGGTGAAAAAATGTGTGCTGAGATTTCAGGAAACTCGTAGTTTTTTGGAAGCTTGGCAACCCTTTTCCATGAAAGTGATTTGCGCCAGTCTCTGCTTATGCCTACATCAATAGGAAACAAACCATAGAGATAGAACTTGGAACTACTTTATTGTGTCAAGTTTCAAAGAGCTAGCACAAACCGTGTTGGATTTAGAGTTCCAACTACATGTATCCATATAGGGGAAAACAGAGTTAAACCTAAAAATTTAAACTGTTACTGCCAACGAACGGTTTAACCTAGAAAAAAGAAATTTGGTGAGCCAAGTGGGATTGGGGTACTGATCATTACCTGAAATTTTCATCAAGATTGGGTGAAAAAATGTGTGCTGAGATTTCAGGAAACTCGTAGTTTTTTGGAAGCTTGGCAACCCCTTTCCATGAAAGTGATTTGCGCCAGTTTCTGCTTAGGGCTACATCAATAGGAAACAAACCATAGAGATAGAACTTGGAACTACTTTATTGTGTCCAGTTTCAAAGAGCTAGCACAAACCGTCTTTGATTTCGAGTTCCAACTACATGTATCCATATAGGCGAAAACAGAGTGAAACCTAAAAATTAAAACTGTTACTGCCAACGAACGGTTTAACCTAGAAGAACGAAATTTGGTGATCGAAGTGGGTTTGGGGTACTGATCATTACCTGAAAGTGTCATGAAGATTGGGTGAAAAAATGTATGCTGATATTTCAGGAAACTCGTAGTTTTTTGGAAGCTTGGCAACCCCTTTCCATGAAAGTGATTTGCGCCAGTCTCTGCTTAGGGCTACATCAATAGGAAACAAACCTTATAGATACAACTCGGAACTACTTTTTGTGTCAAGTTTCAAAGAGCTAGCACAAACCATGTTTGATTTAGAGTTCCAACTACATGTATCCATATAGGCGAAAACAGAGTGAAACCTAAAAATTAAAACTGTTACTGTCAACCAACGGTTTAAACTAGAAGAACGATATTTGTTGAGCCAAGTGGGATTTGGGTACTGATCATTATCTGAAATTTTCATCAAGATTGGGTGAAAAAATGTGTGCTTAGATTTCAGGAAACTCGTAGTTTTTTGGAAGCTTGACAACCAATTTCCATGAAAGTGATTTGCGCCAGTCTCTGCTTAGGGCTACATAAATAGGAAACAAAACATAGAGATAGAACTTGGAACTACTTTATTGTGTAGAGTTTCAAAGAGCTAGCACAAACCGTCTTTGATTTAGAGTTCCAACTACATGTATCCATATACGCGAAAACAGAGTGAAACCTAAAAATTGAAACTGTTACTGCCAAAGAAGGGTTTAACCTAGAAGAACGAAATTTGGTGAGCCACGTGGGATTGGGGTCCTGATCATTACCTGAAATTGTCATCAAGATTGGGTGTAAAAATGTGTGCTGAGATTTCAGGAAACTCGTAGTTTTTTGGAAGCTTGGCAACCCCTTTCCATGAAAGTGATATGCGCAGGTCTCTGCTTAGGGCTACATCAATAGGAAACAAACCATATAGATAGAACTTGGAACTACGTTATTGTGTGAAGTTTCAAAGAGCTAGCACAAACCGTCTTTGATTTAGAGTTCCAACTACATGTATCCATATAGGCGAAAACAGAGTGAAACCTAAAAATTAAAACTGTTACTGCCAACGAACGGTTTTACATAGAAGAATGAAATTTGGTGAGCCAAGTGGGATTGGGGTACTGATCATTACCTGAAAGTGTCATCAAGATTGGGTGAAAAAATGTGTGCTGAGATTTCAGGAAACTCGTAGTTTTTTGGAAGCTTGGCAACCCTTTTCCATGAAAGTGATTTGCGCCAGTCTCTTCTTATGCCTACATCAATAGGAAACAAACCATAGAGATAGAACTTGGAACTACTTTATTGTGTCAAGTTTCAAAGAGCTAGCACAAACCGTGTTGGATTTAGAGTTCCAACTACATGTATCCATATAGGGGAAAACAGAGTTAAACCTAAAAATTAAAACTGTTACTGCCAACGAACGGTTTAACCTAGAAGAACGAAATTTGGTGAGCCAAGTGGGATTGGGGTACTGATCATTACCTGAAATTTTCATCAAGATTGGGTGAAAAAATGTGTGCTGAGATTTCAGGAAACTCGTAGTTTTTTGGAAGCTTGGCAACCCCTTTCCATGAAAGTGATTTGCACCAGTTTCTGCTTAGGGCTACATCAATAGGAAACAAAACATAGAGATAGAACTTAAAACTACGTTATTGTGTGAAGTTTCAAAGAGCTAGCACAAACCGTCTTTGATTTAGAGTTCCAACTACATGTATCCATATAGGCGAAAACAGAGTGAAACCTAAAAATTAAAACTGTTACTGCCAACGAACGGTTTTACCTAGAAGAATGAAATTTGGTGAGCCAAGTGGGATTGGGGTACTGATCATTACCTGAAAGTGTCATCAAGATTGGGTGAAAAAATGTGTGCTGAGATTTCAGGAAACTCGTAGTTTTTTGGAAGCTTGGCAACCCTTTTCCATGAAAGTGATTTGCGCCAGTCTCTTCTTATGCCTACATCAATAGGAAACAAACCATAGAGATAGAACTTGGAACTACTTTATTGTGTCAAGTTTCAAAGAGCTAGCACAAACCGTGTTGGATTTAGAGTTCCAACTACATGTATCCATATAGGGGAAAACAGAGTTAAACCTAAAAATTAAAACTGTTACTGCCAACGAACGGTTTAACCTAGAAAAAAGAAATTTGGTGAGCCAAGTGGGATTGGGGTACTGATCATTACCTGAAATTTTCATCAAGATTGGGTGAAAAAATGTGTGCTGAGATTTCAGGAAACTCGTAGTTTTTTGGAAGCTTGGCAACCCCTTTCCATGAAAGTGATTTGCACCAGTTTCTGCTTAGGGCTACATCAATAGGAAACAAACCATAGAGATAGAACTTGGAACTACTTTATTGTGTCCAGTTTCAAAGAGCTAGCACAAACCGTCTTTGATTTCGAGTTCCAACTACATGTATCCATATAGGCGAAAACAGAGTGAAACCTAAAAATTAAAACTGTTACTGCCAACGAACGGTTTAACCTAGAAGAACGAAATTTGGTGAGCCAAGTGGGATTGGGGTACTGATCATTACCTGAAAGTGTCATGAAGATTGGGTGAAAAAATGTGTGCTGATATTTCAGGAAACTCGTAGTTTTTTGGAAGCTTGGCAACCCCTTTCCATGAAAGTGATTTGCGCCAGTCTCTGCTTAGGGCTACATCAATAGGAAACGAAACATAGAGATAGAACTTGGAACTACTTTATTGTGTCAAGTTTCAAAGAGCTAGCACAAACCGTCTTTGATTTAGAGTTCCAACTACATGTATCCATATACGCGAAAACACAGTGAAACCTAAAAATTGAAACTGTTACTGCCAACGAACGGTTTAACCTAGAAGAACGAAATTTGGTGAGCCAAGTGGGATTGGGGTCCTGATCATTACCTGAAATTGTCATCAAGATTGGGTGTAAAAATGTGTGCTGACATTTCAGGAAACTCGTAGTTTTTGGAAGCTTGGCAAACAATTTCCATGAAAGTGATATGCGCAGGTCCCTGCTTAGGGCTACATCAATAGAAAACAAACCATAGAGACAGAAATTGCAACTACTTTATTGTGTCAAGTTTCAAAGAGCTAGCACAAACGGTGTTGGATTTAGAGTTCCAACTACATGTATCCATATAGGCGAAAACAGAGTGAAACCTAAAAATTAAAACTGTTACTGCCAACGAACGGTTTAACCTAGAAGAACGAAATTTGTTGAGCCAAGTGGGATTGGGGTACTGATCATTACCTGAAAGTGTGATCCAGATTGGGTGAAAAAATGTGTGCTGAGATTTCAGGAAACTCGTAGTTTTTTGGAAGCTTGGCAACCACTTTCCATGAAAGTGATTTGCGCCAGTCTCTGCTTAGGGCTACATCAATAGGAAACAAACAATAGAGATAGAACTTGGAACTACTTTATTGTGTCAAGTTTCAAAGAGCTAGCACAAACCGTCTTTGATTTAGAGTTCCAACTACATGTATCCATATAGGCGAAAACAGAGTGAAACCTAAAAATTAAAACTGTTACTGCCAACGAACGGTTTTACCTAGAAGAATGAAATTTGGAGAGCCAAGTGGGATTGGGGTACTGATCATTACCTGAAAGTGTCATCAAGATTGGGTGAAAAAATGTGTGCTGAGATTTCAGGAAACTCGTAGTTTTTTGGAAGCTTGGCAACCCTTTTCCATGAAAGTGATTTGCGCCAGTCTCTGCTTATGCCTACATCAATAGGAAACAAACCATAGAGATAGAACTTGGAACTACTTTATTGTGTCAAGTTTCAAAGAGCTAGCACAAACCGTGTTGGATTTAGAGTTCCAACTACATGTATCCATATAGGGGAAAACAGAGTTAAACCTAAAAATTAAAACTGTTACTGCCAACGAACGGTTTAACCTAGAAAAAAGAAATTTGGTGAGCCAAGTGGGATTGGGGTACTGATCATTACCTGAAATTTTCATCAAGATTGGGTGAAAAAATGTGTGCTGAGATTTCAGGAAACTCGTAGTTTTTTGGAAGCTTGGCAACCCCTTTCCATGAAAGTGATTTGCGCCAGTTTCTGCTTAGGGCTACATCAATAGGAAACAAACCATAGAGATAGAACTTGGAACTACTTTATTGTGTCCAGTTTCAAAGAGCTAGCACAAACCGTCTTTGATTTCGAGTTCCAACTACATGTATCCATATAGGCGAAAACAGAGTGAAACCTAAAAATTAAAACTGTTACTGCCAACGAACGGTTTAACCTAGAAGAACGAAATTTGGTGATCGAAGTGGGTTTGGGGTACTGATCATTACCTGAAAGTGTCATGAAGATTGGGTGAAAAAATGTATGCTGATATTTCAGGAAACTCGTAGTTTTTTGGAAGCTTGGCAACCCCTTTCCATGAAAGTGATTTGCGCCAGTCTCTGCTTAGGGCTACATCAATAGGAAACAAACCTTATAGATACAACTTGGAACTACTTTTTGTGTCAAGTTTCAAAGAGCTAGCACAAACCATGTTTGATTTAGAGTTCCAACTACATGTATCCATATAGGCGAAAACAGAGTGAAACCTAAAAATTAAAACTGTTACTGTCAACCAACGGTTTAAACTAGAAGAACGAAATTTGTTGAGCCAAGTGGGATTTGGGTACTGATCATTATCTGAAATTTTCATCAAGATTGGGTGAAAAAATGTGTGCTTAGATTTCAGGAAACTCGTAGTTTTTTGGAAGCTTGACAACCAATTTCCATGAAAGTGATTTGCGCCAGTCTCTGCTTAGGGCTACATAAATAGGAAACAAAACATAGAGATAGAACTTGGAACTACTTTATTGTGTAGAGTTTCAAAGAGCTAGCACAAACCGTCTTTGATTTAGAGTTCCAACTACATGTATCCATATACGCGAAAACAGAGTGAAACCTAAAAATTGAAACTGTTACTGCCAAAGAAGGGTTTAACCTAGAAGAACGAAATTTGGTGAGCCACGTGGGATTGGGGTCCTGATCATTACCTGAAATTGTCATCAAGATTGGGTGTAAAAATGTGTGCTGAGATTTCAGGAAACTCGTAGTTTTTTGGAAGCTTGGCAACCCCTTTCCATGAAAGTGATATGCGCAGGTCTCTGCTTAGGGCTACATCAATAGGAAACAAACCATATAGATAGAACTTGGAACTACGTTATTGTGTGAAGTTTCAAAGAGCTAGCACAAACCGTCTTTGATTTAGAGTTCCAACTACATGTATCCATATAGGCGAAAACAGAGTGAAACCTAAAAATTAAAACTGTTACTGCCAACGAACGGTTTTACATAGAAGAATGAAATTTGGTGAGCCAAGTGGGATTGGGGTACTGATCATTACCTGAAAGTGTCATCAAGATTGGGTGAAAAAATGTGTGCTGAGATTTCAGGAAACTCGTAGTTTTTTGGAAGCTTGGCAACCCTTTTCCATGAAAGTGATTTGCGCCAGTCTCTTCTTATGCCTACATCAATAGGAAACAAACCATAGAGATAGAACTTGGAACTACTTTATTGTGTCAAGTTTCAAAGAGCTAGCACAAACCGTGTTGGATTTAGAGTTCCAACTACATGTATCCATATAGGGGAAAACAGAGTTAAACCTAAAAATTAAAACTGTTACTGCCAACGAACGGTTTAACCTAGAAAAAAGAAATTTGGTGAGCCAAGTGGGATTGGGGTACTGATCATTACCTGAAATTTTCATCAAGATTGGGTGAAAAAATGTGTGCTGAGATTTCAGGAAACTCGTAGTTTTTTGGAAGCTTGGCAACCCCTTTCCATGAAAGTGATTTGCACCAGTTTCTGCTTAGGGCTACATCAATAGGAAACAAAACATAGAGATAGAACTTAAAACTACGTTATTGTGTGAAGTTTCAAAGAGCTAGCACAAACCGTCTTTGATTTAGAGTTCCAACTACATGTATCCATATAGGCGAAAACAGAGTGAAACCTAAAAATTAAAACTGTTACTGCCAACGAACGGTTTTACCTAGAAGAATGAAATTTGGTGAGCCAAGTGGGATTGGGGTACTGATCATTACCTGAAAGTGTCATCAAGATTGGGTGAAAAAATGTGTGCTGAGATTTCAGGAAACTCGTAGTTTTTTGGAAGCTTGGCAACCCTTTTCCATGAAAGTGATTTGCGCCAGTCTCTTCTTATGCCTACATCAATAGGAAACAAACCATAGAGATAGAACTTGGAACTACTTTATTGTGTCAAGTTTCAAAGAGCTAGCACAAACCGTGTTGGATTTAGAGTTCCAACTACATGTATCCATATAGGCGAAAACAGAGTTAAACCTAAAAATTAAAACTGTTACTGCCAACGAACGGTTTAACCTAGAAAAAAGAAATTTGGTGAGCCAAGTGGGATTGGGGTACTGATCATTACCTGAAATTTTCATCAAGATTGGGTGAAAAAATGTGTGCTGAGATTTCAGGAAACTCGTAGTTTTTTGGAAGCTTGGCAACCCCTTTCCATGAAAGTGATTTGCACCAGTTTCTGCTTAGGGCTACATCAATAGGAAACAAACCATAGAGATAGAACTTGGAACTACTTTATTGTGTCCAGTTTCAAAGAGCTAGCACAAACCGTCTTTGATTTCGAGTTCCAACTACATGTATCCATATAGGCGAAAACAGAGTGAAACCTAAAAATTAAAACTGTTACTGCCAACGAACGGGTTAACCTAGAAGAACGAAATTTGGTGAGCCAAGTGGGATTGGGGTACTGATCATTACCTGAAAGTGTCATGAAGATTGGGTGAAAAAATGTGTGCTCATATTTCAGGAAACTCGTAGTTTTTTGGAAGCTTGGCAACCCCTTTCCATGAAAGTGATTCCGCCAGTCTCTGCTTAGGGCTACATCAATAGGAAACGAAACATAGAGATAGAACTTGGAACTACTTTATTGTGTCAAGTTTCAAAGAGCTAGCACAAACCGTCTTTGATTTAGAGTTCCAACTACATGTATCCATATAGGCGAAAACAGAGTGAAACCTAAAAATTAAAACTGTTACTGCCAACGAACGGTTTTACATAGAAGAATGAAATTTGGTGAGCCAAGTGGGATTGGGGTACTGATCATTACCTGAAAGTGTCATCAAGATTGGGTGAAAAAATGTGTGCTGAGATTTCAGGAAACTCGTAGTTTTTTGGAAGCTTGGCAACCCTTTTCCATGAAAGTGATTTGCGCCAGTCTCTTCTTATGCCTACATCAATAGGAAACAAACCATAGAGATAGAACTTGGAACTACTTTATTGTGTCAAGTTTCAAAGAGCTAGCACAAACCGTGTTGGATTTAGAGTTCCAACTACATGTATCCATATAGGGGAAAACAGAGTTAAACCTAAAAATTAAAACTGTTACTGCCAACGAACGGTTTAACCTAGAAAAAAGAAATTTGGTGAGCCAAGTGGGATTGGGGTACTGATCATTACCTGAAATTTTCATCAAGATTGGGTGAAAAAATGTGTGCTGAGATTTCAGGAAACTCGTAGTTTTTTGGAAGCTTGGCAACCCCTTTCCATGAAAGTGATTTGCACCAGTTTCTGCTTAGGGCTACATCAATAGGAAACAAAACATAGAGATAGAACTTAAAACTACGTTATTGTGTGAAGTTTCAAAGAGCTAGCACAAACCGTCTTTGATTTAGAGTTCCAACTACATGTATCCATATAGGCGAAAACAGAGTGAAACCTAAAAATTAAAACTGTTACTGCCAACGAACGGTTTTACCTAGAAGAATGAAATTTGGTGAGCCAAGTGGGATTGGGGTACTGATCATTACCTGAAAGTGTCATCAAGATTGGGTGAAAAAATGTGTGCTGAGATTTCAGGAAACTCGTAGTTTTTTGGAAGCTTGGCAACCCTTTTCCATGAAAGTGATTTGCGCCAGTCTCTTCTTATGCCTACATCAATAGGAAACAAACCATAGAGATAGAACTTGGAACTACTTTATTGTGTCAAGTTTCAAAGAGCTAGCACAAACCGTGTTGGATTTAGAGTTCCAACTACATGTATCCATATAGGGGAAAACAGAGTTAAACCTAAAAATTAAAACTGTTACTGCCAACGAACGGTTTAACCTAGAAAAAAGAAATTTGGTGAGCCAAGTGGGATTGGGGTACTGATCATTACCTGAAATTTTCATCAAGATTGGGTGAAAAAATGTGTGCTGAGATTTCAGGAAACTCGTAGTTTTTTGGAAGCTTGGCAACCCCTTTCCATGAAAGTGATTTGCACCAGTTTCTGCTTAGGGCTACATCAATAGGAAACAAACCATAGAGATAGAACTTGGAACTACTTTATTGTGTCCAGTTTCAAAGAGCTAGCACAAACCGTCTTTGATTTCGAGTTCCAACTACATGTATCCATATAGGCGAAAACAGAGTGAAACCTAAAAATTAAAACTGTTACTGCCAACGAACGGGTTAACCTAGAAGAACGAAATTTGGTGAGCCAAGTGGGATTGGGGTACTGATCATTACCTGAAAGTGTCATGAAGATTGGGTGAAAAAATGTGTGCTCATATTTCAGGAAACTCGTAGTTTTTTGGAAGCTTGGCAACCCCTTTCCATGAAAGTGATTCCGCCAGTCTCTGCTTAGGGCTACATCAATAGGAAACGAAACATAGAGATAGAACTTGGAACTACTTTATTGTGTCAAGTTTCAAAGAGCTAGCACAAACCGTCTTTGATTTAGAGTTCCAACTACATGTATCCATATAGGCGAAAACAGAGTGAAACCTAAAAATTAAAACTGTTACTGCCAACGAACGGTTTTACCTAGAAGAATGAAATTTGGTGAGCCATGTGGGATTGGGGTACTGATCATTACCTGAAAGTGTCATCAAGATTGGGTGAAAAAATGTGTGCTGAGATTTCAGGAAACTCGTAGTATTTTGGAAGCTTGGCAACCCTTTTCCATGAAAGTGATTTGCGCCAGTCTCTGCTTATGCCTACATCAATAGAAAACAAACCATAGAGATAGAACTTGGAACTACTTTATTGTGTCAAGTTTCAAAGAGCTAGCACAAACCGTGTTGGATTTAGAGTTCCAACTACATGTATCCATATAGGGAAAAACAGAGTTAAACCTAAAAATTAAAACTGTTACTGCCAACGAACGGTTTAACCTAGAAAAAAGAAATTTGGTGAGCCAAGTGGGATTGGGGTACTGATCATTACCTGAAAGTGTCATCAAGATTGGGTGAAAAAATGTGTGCTGAGATTTCAGGAAACTCGTAGTTTTTTGGAAGCTTGGCAACCCCTTTCCATGAAAGTGATTTGCACCAGTTTCTGCTTAGGGCTACATGAATAGGAAACAAACCATAGAGTTAGAACTTGGAACTACTTTATTGTGTCCAGTTTCAAAGAGCTAGCACAAACCGTCTTTGATTTCGAGTTCCAACTACATGTATCCATATAGGCGAAAAGAGAGTGAAACCTAAAAATTAAAACTGTTATTGCCAAGGAACGGTTTAACCTAGAAGAACGAAATTTGGTGAGCCAAGTGGGATTGGGGTACTGATCATTACCTGAAATTGTCATCAAGATTGGGTGTAAAAATGTGTGCTGAGATTTCAGGAAACTCGTAGTTTTTTGGAAGCTTGGCAACCCCTTTCCATGAATATGATATGCGCAGGTCTCTGCTTAGGGCTACATCAATAGAAAACAAACCATAGAGATAGAAATTGCAACTACTTTATTGTGTCAAGTTTCAAAGAGCTAGCACAAACGGTGTTGGATTTAGAATTCCAACTACATGTATCCATATAGGCGAAAACAGAGTGAAACCTAAAAATTAAAACTGTTACTGCCAACGAACGGTTTAAACTAGAAGAACGAAATTTGGTGAGCCAAGTTGGATTGGGGTACTGATCATTACCTGAAAGTGTGATCCAGATTGGGTGAAAAAATGTGTGCTGAGATTTCAGGAAACTCGTAGTTTTTTGGAAGCTTGGCAACCGCTTTTCATGAAAGTGATTTGCGCCAGTCTCTGCTTAGGGCTACATCAATAGGAAACAAACCATAGAGATAGAACTTGGAACTACGTTATTGTGTGAAGTTTCAAAGAGCTAGCACAAACCGTCTTTGATTTAGAGTTCCAACTACATGTATCCATATAGGCGAAAACAGAGTGAAACCTAAAAATTAAAATTGTTACTGCCAACGAACGGTTTTACCTAGAAGAATGAAATTTGGTGAGCCAAGGGGGATTGGGGTACTGATCATTACCTGAAAGTGTCATCAAGATTGGGTGAAAAAATGTGTGCTGAGATTTCAGGAAACTCATAGTTTTTTGGAAGCTTGGCAACCCTTTTCCATGAAAGAGATTTGCGCCAGTCTCTTCTTATGCCTACATCAATAGGAAAAAAACCATAGAGATAGAACTTGGAACTACTTTATTGTGTCAAGTTTCAAAGAGCTAGCACAAACCGTGTTGGATTTAGAGTTCCAACTACATGTATCCATATAGGGGAAAACAGAGTGAAACCTAAAAATTAAAACTGTTACTGCCAACGAACGGTTTAACCTAGAAAAAAGAAATTTGGTGAGCCAAGTGGGATTGGGGTACTGATCATTACCTGAAATTTTCATCAAGATTGGGTGAAAAAATGTGTGCTGAGATTTCAGGAAACTCGTAGTTTTTTGGAAGCTTGGCAACCCCTTTCCATGAAAGTGATTTGCGCCAGTTTCTGCTTAGGGCTACATCAATAGGAAACAAACCATAGAGATAGAACTTGGAACTACTTTATTGTGTCCAGTTTCAAAGAGCTAGCACAAACCGTCTTTGATTTCGAGTTCCAACTACATGTATCCATATAGGCGAAAACAGAGTGAAACCTAAAAATTAAAACTGTTACTGCCAACGAACGGTTTAACCTAGAAGAACGAAATTTGGTGAGCGAAGTGGGATTGGGGTACTGATCATTACCTGAAAGTGTCATGAAGATTGGGTGAAAAAATGTGTGCTGATATTTCAGGAAACTCGTAGTTTTTTGGAAGCTTGGCAACCCCTTTCCATGAAAGTGATTTGCGCCAGTCTCTGCTTAGGGCTACATCAATAGGAAACAAACCTTATAGATACAACTTGGAACTACTTTATTGTGTCAAGTTTCAAAGAGCTAGCACAAACCATGTTTGATTTAGAGTTCCAACTACATGTATCCATATAGGCGAAAACAGAGTGAAACCTAAAAATTAAAACTGTTACTGTCAACGAACGGTTTAAACTAGAAGAACGAAATTTGGTGAGCCAAGTGGGATTGGGGTACTGATCATTATCTGAAATTTTCATCAAGATTGGGTGAAAAAATGTGTGCTTAGATTTCAGGAAACTCGTAGTTTTTTGGAAGCTTGGCAACCCCTTATCATGAAAGTGATTTGCGCCAGTCTCTGCTTAGGGCTACATCAATAGGAAACAAACCATAGACATAGAACTTGGAACTACGTTATTGTGTGAAGTTTCAAAGAGCTAGCACAAACCGTCTTTGATTTAGAGTTCGAACTACATGTATCCATATACGCGAAAACAGAGTGAAACCTAAAAATTAAAACTGTTACTGCCAACGAACGGTTTTACCTAGAAGAATGAAATTTGGTGAGCCAAGTGGGATTGGGGTACTGATCATTACCTGAAAGTGTCATCAAGATTGGGTGTAAAAATGTGTGCTGAGATTTCAGGAAACTCGTAGTTTTTTGGAAGCTTGGCAACCCCTTTCCATGAAAGTGATATGCGCAGGTCTCTGCTTAGGGCTACATCAATAGAAAACAAACCATAGAGATAGAAATTGCAACTACTTTATTGTGTCAAGTTTCAAAGAGCTAGCACAAACGGTGTTGGATTTAGAGTTCCAACTACATGTATCCATATAGGCGAAAACAGAGTGAAACCTAAAAATTAAAACTGTTACTGCCAACGAACGGTTTAAACTAGAAGAACGAAATTTGGTGAGCCAAGTTGGATTGGGGTACTGATCATTACCTGAAAGTGTGATCCAGATTGGGTGAAAAAATGTGTGCTGAGATTTCAGGAAACTCATAGTTTTTTGGAAGCTTGGCAACCCCTTTTTATGAAAGTGATTTGCGCTAGTCTCTGCTTAGGGCTACATCAATAGGAAACAAACCATATAGATAGAACTTGGAACTACGTTATTGTGTGAAGTTTCAAAGAGCTAGCACTAACCGTCTTTGATTTAGAGTTCCAACTACATGTATCCATATAGGCGAAAACAGAGTGAAACCTAAAAATTAAAACTGTTACTGCCAACGAACGGTTTTACCTAGAAGAATGAAATTTGGTGAGCCAAGTGGGATTGGGGTACTGATCATTACCTGAAAGTGTCATCAAGATTGGGTGAAAAAATGTGTGCTGAGATTTCAGGAAACTCGTAGTTTTTTGGAAGCTTGGCAACCCTTTTCCATGAAAGTGAGTTGCGCCAGTCTCTTCTTATGCCTACATCAATAGGAAACAAACCATAGAGATAGAACTTGGAACTACTTTATTGTGTCAAGTTTCAAAGAGCTAGCACAAACCGTGTTGGATTTAGAGTTCCAACTACATGTATCCATATAGGCAAAACAGAGTTAAACCTAAAAATTAAAACTGTTACTGCCAACGAACGGTTTAACCTAGAAAAAAGAAATTTGGTGAGCCAAGTGGGATTGGGGTACTGATCATTACCTGAAATTTTCATCAAGATTGGGTGAAAAAATGTGTGCTGAGATTTCAGGAAACTCGTAGTTTTTTGGAAGCTTGGCAACCCCTTTCCATGAAAGTGATTTGCGCCAGTCTCTGCTTAGGGCTACATCAATAGGAAACAAAACATAGAGATAGAACTTAAAACTACGTTATTGTGTCAAGTTTCAAAGAGCTAGCACAAACCGTCTTTGATTTAGAGTTCCAACTACATGTATCCATATAGGAGAAAACAGAGTGAAACCTAAAAATTAAAACTGTTACTTCCAACGAACGGTTTAACCTAGAAGAACGAAAATTGGTGAGCCAAGTGGGATTTGGGTACTGATCATTACCTGAAATTTTCATCAAGATTGGGTGAAAAAAATGTGTGCTGAGATTTCAGGAAACTCGTAGTTTTTTGGAAGCTTGGCAACCCCTTTCCATGAAAGTGATTTGCGCCAGTTTCTGCTTAAGGCTACATCAATAGGAAACAAACCATAGAGATAGAACTTGGAACTACTTTATTGTGTCAAGTTTCAAAGAGCTAGCACAAACCGTCTTTGATTTCGAGTTCCAACTACATGTATCCATATAGGCGAAAACAGAGTGAAACCTAAAAATTAAAACTGTTACTGCCAACGAACGGTTTAAACTAGAAGAACGAAATTTGGTGAGCCAAGTGGGATTGGGGTACTGATCATTACCTGAAATTGTCATCAAGTTTGGGTGTAAAAATGTGTGCTGAAATTTCAGGAAACTCGTAGTTTTTTGGAAGCTTGGCCACCCCTTTCCATGAATGTGATATGCGCAGGTCTCTGCTTAGGGCTACATCAATAGAAAACAAACCATAGAGATAGAAATTGCAACTACTTTATTGTGTCAAGTTTCAAAGAGCTAGCACAAACGGTGTTGGATTTAGAGTTCCAACTACATGTATCCATATAGGCGAAAACAGAGTGAAACCTAAAAATTAAAACTGTTACTGCCAACGAACGGTTTAAACTAGAAGAACGAAATTTGGTGAGCCAAGTGGGATTGGGGTACTGATCATTACCTGAAAGTGTGATCCAGATTGGGTGAAAAAATGTGTGCTGAGATTTCAGGAAACTCTTAGTTTTTTGGAAGCTTGGCAACCCCTTTTCATGAAAGTGATTTGCGCCAGTCTCTGCTTAGGGCTACATCAATAGGAAACAAACCATAGACATAGAACTTGGAACTACGTTATTGTGTGAAGTTTCAAAGAGCTAGCACAAACCGTCTTTGATTTAGAGTTCGAACTACATGTATCCATATACGCGAAAACAGAGTGAAACCTAAAAATTAAAACTGTTACTGCCAACGAACGGTTTTACCTAGAAGAATGAAATTTGGTGAGCCAAGTGGGATTGGGGTACTGATCATTACCTGAAAGTGTCATCAAGATTGGGTGTAAAAATGTGTGCTGAGATTTCAGGAAACTCGTAGTTTTTTGGAAGCTTGGCAACCCCTTTCCATGAAAGTGATATGCGCAGGTCTCTGCTTAGGGCTACATCAATAGAAAACAAACCATAGAGATAGAAATTGCAACTAATTTATTGTGTCAAGTTTCAAAGAGCTAGCACAAACGGTGTTGGATTTAGAGTTCCAACTACATGTATCCATATAGGCGAAAACAGAGTGAAACCTAAAAATTAAAACTGTTACTGCCAACGAACGGTTTAAACTAGAAGAACGAAATTTGGTGAGCCAAGTTGGATTGGGGTACTGATCATTACCTGAAAGTGTGATCCAGATTGGGTGAAAAAATGTGTGCTGAGATTTCAGGAAACTCGTAGTTTTTTGGAAGCTTGGCAACCCCTTTTTATGAAAGTGATTTGCGCTAGTCTCTGCTTAGGGCTACATCAATAGGAAACAAACCATATAGATAGAACTTGGAACTACGTTATTGTGTGAAGTTTCAAAGAGCTAGCACTAACCGTCTTTGATTTAGAGTTCCAACTACATGTATCCATATAGGCGAAAACAGAGTGAAACCTAAAAATTAAAACTGTTACTGCCAACGAACGGTTTTACCTAGAAGAATGAAATTTGGTGAGCCAAGTGGGATTGGGGTACTGATCATTACCTGAAAGTGTCATCAAGATTGGGTGAAAAAATGTGTGCTGAGATTTCAGGAAACTCGTAGTTTTTTGGAAGCTTGGCAACCCTTTTCCATGAAAGTGAGTTGCGCCAGTCTCTTCTTATGCCTACATCAATAGGAAACAAACCATAGAGATAGAACTTGGAACTACTTTATTGTGTCAAGTTTCAAAGAGCTAGCACAAACCGTGTTGGATTTAGAGTTCCAACTACATGTATCCATATAGGCAAAACAGAGTTAAACCTAAAAATTAAAACTGTTACTGCCAACGAACGGTTTAACCTAGAAAAAAGAAATTTGGTGAGCCAAGTGGGATTGGGGTACTGATCATTACCTGAAATTTTCATCAAGATTGGGTGAAAAAATGTGTGCTGAGATTTCAGGAAACTCGTAGTTTTTTGGAAGCTTGGCAACCCCTTTCCATGAAAGTGATTTGGGCCAGTCTCTGCTTAGGGCTACATCAATAGGAAACAAAACATAGAGATAGAACTTAAAACTACGTTATTGTGTCAAGTTTCAAAGAGCTAGCACAAACCGTCTTTGATTTAGAGTTCCAACTACATGTATCCATATAGGAGAAAACAGAGTGAAACCTAAAAATTAAAACTGTTACTTCCAACGAACGGTTTAACCTAGAAGAACGAAAATTGGTGAGCCAAGTGGGATTCGGGTACTGATCATTACCTGAAATTTTCATCAAGATTGGGTGAAAAAAATGTGTGCTGAGATTTCAGGACACTCGTAGTTTTTTGGAAGCTTGGCAACCCCTTTCCATGAAAGTGATTTGCGCCAGTTTCTGCTTAAGGCTACATCAATAGGAAACAAACCATAGAGATAGAACTTGGAACTACTTTATTGTGTCAAGTTTCAAAGAGCTAGCACAAACCGTCTTTGATTTCGAGTTCCAACTACATGTATCCATATAGGCGAAAACAGAGTGAAACCTAAAAATTTAAACTGTTACTGCCAACGAACGGTTTAACCTAGAAGAACGAAATTTGGTGAGCCAAGTGGGATTGGGGTACTGATCATTACCTGAAATTGTCATCAAGTTTGGGTGTAAAAATGTGTGCTGAAATTTCAGGAAACTCGTAGTTTTTTGGAAGCTTGGCCACCCCTTTCCATGAATGTGATATGCGCAGGTCTCTGCTTAGGGCTACATCAATAGAAAACAAACCATAGAGATAGAAATTGCAACTACTTTATTGTGTCAAGTTTCAAAGAGCTAGCACAAACGGTGTTGGATTTAGAGTTCCAACTACATGTATCCATATAGGCGAAAACAGAGTGAAACCTAAAAATTAAAACTGTTACTGCCAACGAACGGTTTAAACTAGAAGAACGAAATTTGGTGAGCCAAGTTGGATTGGGGTACTGATCATTACCTGAAAGTGTGATCCAGATTGGGTGAAAAAATGTGTGCTGAGATTTCAGGAAACTCTTAGTTTTTTGGAAGCTTGGCAACCCCTTTTCATGAAAGTGATTTGCGCCAGTCTCTGCTTAGGGCTACATCAATAGGAAACAAACCATAGACATAGAACTTGGAACTACGTTATTGTGTGAAGTTTCAAAATGCTAGCACAAACCGTCTTTGATTTAGAGTTCCAACTACATGTATCCATATAGGCGAAAACAGAGTGAAACCTAAAAATTAAAACTGTTACTGCCAACGAACGGTTTTACCTAGAAGAATGAAATTTGGTGAGCCAAGTGGGATTGGGGTACTGATCATTACCTGAAAGTGTCATCAAGATTGGGTGTAAAAATGTGTGCTGAGATTTCAGGAAACTCGTAGTTTTTTGGAAGCTTGGCAACCCCTTTCCATGAAAGTGATATGCGCAGGTCTCTGCTTAGGGCTACATCAATAGAAAACAAACCATAGAGATAGAAATTGCAACTACTTTATTGTGTCAAGTTTCAAAGAGCTAGCACAAACGGTGTTGGATTTAGACTTCCAACTACATGTATCCATATAGGCGAAAACAGAGTGAAACCTAAAAATTAAAACTGTTACTGCCAACGAACGGTTTAAACTAGAAGAACGAAATTTGGTGAGCCAAGTTGGATTGGGGTACTGATCATTACCTGAAAGTGTGATCCAGATTGGGTGAAAAAATGTGTGCTGAGATTTCAGGAAACTCTTAGTTTTTTGGAAGCTTGGCAACCCCTTTTCATGAAAGTGATTTGCGCCAGTCTCTGCTTAGGGCTACATCAATAGGAAACAAACCATAGACATAGAACTTGGAACTACGTTATTGTGTGAAGTTTCAAAGAGCTAGCACAAACCGTCTTTGATTTAGAGTTCCAACTACATGTATCCATATAGGCGAAAACAGAGTGAAACCTAAAAATTAAAACTGTTACTGCCAACGAACGGTTTTACCTAGAAGAATGAAATTTGGTGAGCCAAGTGGGATTGGGGTACTGATCATTACCTGAAAGTGTCATCAAGATTGGGTGTAAAAATGTGTGCTGAGATTTCAGGAAACTCGTAGTTTTTTGGAAGCTTGGCAACCCCTTTCCATGAAAGTGATATGCGCAGGTCTCTGCTTAGGGCTACATCAATAGAAAACAAACCATAGAGATAGAAATTGCAACTACTTTATTGTGTCAAGTTTCAAAGAGCTAGCACAAACGGTGTTGGATTTAGACTTCCAACTACATGTATCCATATAGGCGAAAACAGAGTGAAACCTAAAAATTAAAACTGTTACTGCCAACGAACGGTTTAAACTAGAAGAACGAAATTTGGTGAGCCAAGTTGGATTGGGGTACTGATCATTACCTGAAAGTGTGATCCAGATTGGGTGAAAAAATGTGTGCTGAGATTTCAGGAAACTCGTAGTTTTTTGGAAGCTTGGCAACCCCTTTTTATGAAAGTGATTTGCGCTAGTCTCTGCTTAGGGCTACATCAATAGGAAACAAACCATATAGATAGAACTTGGAACTACGTTATTGTGTGAAGTTTCAAAGAGCTAGCACTAACCGTCTTTGATTTAGAGTTCCAACTACATGTATCCATATAGGCGAAAACAGAGTGAAACCTAAAAATTAAAACTGTTACTGCCAACGAACGGTTTTACCTAGAAGAATGAAATTTGGTGAGCCAAGTGGGATTGGGGTACTGATCATTACCTGAAAGTGTCATCAAGATTGGGTGAAAAAATGTGTGCTGAGATTTCAGGAAACTCGTAGTTTTTTGGAAGCTTGGCAACCCTTTTCCATGAAAGTGAGTTGCGCCAGTCTCTTCTTATGCCTACATCAATAGGAAACAAACCATAGAGATAGAACTTGGAACTACTTTATTGTGTCAAGTTTCAAAGAGCTAGCACAAACCGTGTTGGATTTAGAGTTCCAACTACATGTATCCATATAGGCAAAACAGAGTTAAACCTAAAAATTAAAACTGTTACTGCCAACGAACGGTTTAACCTAGAAAAAAGAAATTTGGTGAGCCAAGTGGGATTGGGGTACTGATCATTACCTGAAATTTTCATCAAGATTGGGTGAAAAAATGTGTGCTGAGATTTCAGGAAACTCGTAGTTTTTTGGAAGCTTGGCAACCCCTTTCCATGAAAGTGATTTGCGCCAGTCTCTGCTTAGGGCTACATCAATAGGAAACAAAACATAGAGATAGAACTTAAAACTACGTTATTGTGTCAAGTTTCAAAGAGCTAGCACAAACCGTCTTTGATTTCGAGTTCCAACTACATGTATCCATATAGGCGAAAACAGAGTGAAACCTAAAAATTAAAACTGTTACTGCCAACGAACGGTTTAACCTAGAAGAACGAAATTTGGTGAGCCAAGTGGGATTGGGGTACTGATCATTACCTGAAATTGTCATCAAGTTTGGGTGTAAAAATGTGTGCTGAAATTTCAGGAAACTCGTAGTTTTTTGGAAGCTTGGCCACCCCTTTCCATGAATGTGATATGCGCAGGTCTCTGCTTAGGGCTACATCAATAGAAAACAAACCATAGAGATAGAAATTGCAACTACTTTATTGTGTCAAGTTTCAAAGAGCTAGCACAAACGGTGTTGGATTTAGAGTTCCAACTACATGTATCCATATAGGCGAAAACAGAGTGAAACCTAAAAATTAAAACTGTTACTGCCAACGAACGGTTTAAACTAGAAGAACGAAATTTGGTGAGCCAAGTTGGATTGGGGTACTGATCATTACCTGAAAGTGTGATCCAGATTGGGTGAAAAAATGTGTGCTGAGATTTCAGGAAACTCTTAGTTTTTTGGAAGCTTGGCAACCCCTTTTCATGAAAGTGATTTGCGCCAGTCTCTGCTTAGGGCTACATCAATAGGAAACAAACCATAGATATAGAACTTGGAACTACGTTATTGTGTGAAGTTTCAAAGAGCTAGCACAAACCGTCTTTGATTTAGAGTTCCAACTACATGTATCCAAATAGGCGAAAATAGAGTGAAACCTAAAAATTAAAACTGTTACTGCCAACGAACGGTTTTACCTAGAAGAATGAAATTTGGTGAGCCAAGTGGGATGGGGGTACTGATCATTACCTGAAAGTGTCATCAATATTGGGTGAAAAAATGTGTGCTGAGATTTCAGGAAACTCGTAGTTTTTTGGAAGCTTGGCAACCCTTTTCCATGAAAGTGATTTGCGCCAGTCTCTTCTTATGCCTACATCAATAGGAAACAAACCATAGAGATAGAACTTGGAACTACTTTATTGTGTCAAGTTTCAAAGAGCTAGCACAAACCGTGTTGGATTTAGAGTTCCAACTACATGTATCCATATAGGGGAAAACAGAGTTAAACCTAAAAATTAAAACTGTTACTGCCAACGAACGGTTTAACCTAGAAAAAAGAAATTTGGTGAACCAAGTGGGATTGGGGTACTGATCATTACCTGAAATTTTCATCAAGATTGGGTGAAAAAATGTGTGCTGAGATTTCAGGAAACTCGTAGTTTTTTGGAAGCTTGGCAACCCCTTTCCATGAAAGTGATTTGCGCCAGTTTCTGCTTAGGGCTACATCAATAGGAAACAAACCATAGAGATAGAACTTGGAACTACTTTATTGTGTCCAGTTTCAAAGAGCTAGCACAAACCGTCTTTGATTTCGAGTTCCAACTACATGTATCCATATAGGCGAAAACAGAGTGAAACCTAAAAATTAAAACTGTTACTGCCAACGAACGGTTTTACCTAGAAGAATGAAATTTGGTGAGCCAAGTGGGATTGGGGTACTGATCATTACCTGAAATTTTCATCAAGATTGGGTGAAAAAAATGTGTGCTGAGATTTCAGGAAACTCGTAGTTTTTTGGAAGCTTGGCAACCCCTTTCCATGAAAGTGATTTGCGCCAGTTTCTGCTTAAGGCTACATCAATAGGAAACAAACCATAGAGATAGAACTTGGAACTACTTTATTGTGTCAAGTTTCAAAGAGCTAGCACAAACCGTCTTTGATTTCGAGTTCCAACTACATGTATCCATATAGGCGAAAACAGAGTGAAACCTAAAAATTAAAACTGTTACTGCCAACGAACGGTTTAACCTAGAAGAACGAAATTTGGTGAGCCAAGTGGGATTGGGGTACTGATCATTACCTGAAATTGTCATCAAGTTTGGGTGTAAAAATGTGTGCTGAAATTTCAGGAAACTCGTAGTTTTTTGGAAGCTTGGCCACCCCTTTCCATGAATGTGATATGCGCAGGTCTCTGCTTAGGGCTACATCAATAGAAAACAAACCATAGAGATAGAAATTGCAACTACTTTATTGTGTCAAGTTTCAAAGAGCTAGCACAAACGGTGTTGGATTTAGAGTTCCAACTACATGTATCCATATAGGCGAAAACAGAGTGAAACCTAAAAATTAAAACTGTTACTGCCAACGAACGGTTTAAACTAGAAGAACGAAATTTGGTGAGCCAAGTTGGATTGGGGTACTGATCATTACCTGAAAGTGTGATCCAGATTGGGTGAAAAAATGTGTGCTGAGATTTCAGGAAACTCTTAGTTTTTTGGAAGCTTGGCAACCCCTTTTCATGAAAGTGATTTGCGCCAGTCTCTGCTTAGGGCTACATCAATAGGAAACAAACCATAGACATAGAACTTGGAACTACGTTATTGTGTGAAGTTTCAAAGAGCTAGCACAAACCGTCTTTGATTTAGAGTTCAAACTACATGTATCCATATACGCGAAAACAGAGTGAAACCTAAAAATTAAAACTGTTACTGCCAACGAACGGTTTTACCTAGAAGAATGAAATTTGGTGAGCCAAGTGGGATTGGGGTACTGATCATTACCTGAAAGTGTCATCAAGATTGGGTGAAAAAATGTGTGCTGAGATTTCAGGAAACTCGTAGTTTTTTGGAAGCTTGGCAACCCTTTTCCATGAAAGTGAGTTGCGCCAGTCTCTTCTTATGCCTACATCAATAGGAAACAAACCATAGAGATAGAACTTGGAACTACTTTATTGTGTCAAGTTTCAAAGAGCTAGCACAAACCGTGTTGGATTTAGAGTTCCAACTACATGTATCCATATAGGCAAAACAGAGTTAAACCTAAAAATTAAAACTGTTACTGCCAACGAACGGTTTAACCTAGAAAAAAGAAATTTGGTGAGCCAAGTGGGATTGGGGTACTGATCATTACCTGAAATTTTCATCAAGAGTGGGTGAAAAAATGTGTGCTGAGATTTCAGGAAACTCGTAGTTTTTTGGAAGCTTGGCAACCCCTTTCCATGAAAGTGATTTGCGCCAGTCTCTGCTTAGGGCTACATCAATAGGAAACAAAACATAGAGATAGAACTTAAAACTACGTTATTGTGTCAAGTTTCAAAGAGCTAGCACAAACCGTCTTTGATTTAGAGTTCCAACTACATGTATCCATATAGGAGAAAACAGAGTGAAACCTAAAAATTAAAACTGTTACTTCCAACGAACGGTTTAACCTAGAAGAACGAAAATTGGTGAGCCAAGTGGGATTCGGGTACTGATCATTACCTGAAATTTTCATCAAGATTGGGTGAAAAAAATGTGTGCTGAGATTTCAGGAAACTCGTAGTTTTTTGGAAGCTTGGCAACCCCTTTCCATGAAAGTGATTTGCGCCAGTTTCTGCTTAAGGCTACATCAATAGGAAACAAACCATAGAGATAGAACTTGGAACTACTTTATTGTGTCAAGTTTCAAAGAGCTAGCACAAACCGTCTTTGATTTCGAGTTCCAACTACATGTATCCATATAGGCGAAAACAGAGTGAAACCTAAAAATTAAAACTGTTACTGCCAACGAACGGTTTAACCTAGAAGAACGAAATTTGGTGAGCCAAGTGGGATTGGGGTACTGATCATTACCTGAAATTGTCATCAAGTTTGGGTGTAAAAATGTGTGCTGAAATTTCAGGAAACTCGTAGTTTTTTGGAAGCTTGGCCACCCCTTTCCATGAATGTGATATGCGCAGGTCTCTGCTTAGGGCTACATCAATAGAAAACAAACCATAGAGATAGAAATTGCAACTACTTTATTGTGTCAAGTTTCAAAGAGCTAGCACAAACGGTGTTGGATTTAGAGTTCCAACTACATGTATCCATATAGGCGAAAACAGAGTGAAACCTAAAAATTAAAACTGTTACTGCCAACGAACGGTTTAAACTAGAAGAACGAAATTTGGTGAGCCAAGTTGGATTGGGGTACTGATCATTACCTGAAAGTGTGATCCAGATTGGGTGAAAAAATGTGTGCTGAGATTTCAGGAAACTCTTAGTTTTTTGGAAGCTTGGCAACCCCTTTTCATGAAAGTGATTTGCGCCAGTCTCTGCTTAGGGCTACATCAATAGGAAACAAACCATAGATATAGAACTTGGAACTACGTTATTGTGTGAAGTTTCAAAGAGCTAGCACAAACCGTCTTTGATTTAGAGTTCCAACTACATGTATCCAAATAGGCGAAAACAGAGTGAAACCTAAAAATTAAAACTGTTACTGCCAACGAACGGTTTTACCTAGAAGAATGAAATTTGGTGAGCCAAGTGGGATGGGGGTACTGATCATTACCTGAAAGTGTCATCAATATTGGGTGAAAAAATGTGTGCTGAGATTTCAGGAAACTCGTAGTTTTTTGGAAGCTTGGCAACCCTTTTCCATGAAAGTGATTTGCGCCAGTCTCTTCTTATGCCTACATCAATAGGAAACAAACCATAGAGATAGAACTTGGAACTACTTTATTGTGTCAAGTTTCAAAGAGCTAGCACAAACCGTGTTGGATTTAGAGTTCCAACTACATGTATCCATATAGGGGAAAACAGAGTTAAACCTAAAAATTAAAACTGTTACTGCCAACGAACGGTTTAACCTAGAAAAAAGAAATTTGGTGAACCAAGTGGGATTGGGGTACTGATCATTACCTGAAATTTTCATCAAGATTGGGTGAAAAAATGTGTGCTGAGATTTCAGGAAACTCGTAGTTTTTTGGAAGCTTGGCAACCCCTTTCCATGAAAGTGATTTGCGCCAGTTTCTGCTTAGGGCTACATCAATAGGAAACAAACCATAGAGATAGAACTTGGAACTACTTTATTGTGTCCAGTTTCAAAGAGCTAGCACAAACCGTCTTTGATTTCGAGTTCCAACTACATGTATCCATATAGGCGAAAACAGAGTGAAACCTAAAAATTAAAACTGTTACTGCCAACGAACGGTTTTACCTAGAAGAATGAAATTTGGTGAGCCAAGTGGGATTGGGGTACTGATCATTACCTGAAATTTTCATCAAGATTGGGTGAAAAAAATGTGTGCTGAGATTTCAGGAAACTCGTAGTTTTTTGGAAGCTTGGCAACCCCTTTCCATGAAAGTGATTTGCGCCAGTTTCTGCTTAAGGCTACATCAATAGGAAACAAACCATAGAGATAGAACTTGGAACTACTTTATTGTGTCAAGTTTCAAAGAGCTAGCACAAACCGTCTTTGATTTCGAGTTCCAACTACATGTATCCATATAGGCGAAAACAGAGTGAAACCTAAAAATTAAAACTGTTACTGCCAACGAACGGTTTAACCTAGAAGAACGAAATTTGGTGAGCCAAGTGGGATTGGGGTACTGATCATTACCTGAAATTGTCATCAAGTTTGGGTGTAAAAATGTGTGCTGAAATTTCAGGAAACTCGTAGTTTTTTGGAAGCTTGGCCACCCCTTTCCATGAATGTGATATGCGCAGGTCTCTGCTTAGGGCTACATCAATAGAAAACACACCATAGAGATAGAAATTGCAACTACTTTATTGTGTCAAGTTTCAAAGAGCTAGCACAAACGGTGTTGGATTTAGAGTTCCAACTACATGTATCCATATAGGCGAAAACAGAGTGAAACCTAAAAATTAAAACTGTTACTGCCAACGAACGGTTTAAACTAGAAGAACGAAATTTGGTGAGCCAAGTTGGATTGGGGTACTGATCATTACCTGAAAGTGTGATCCAGATTGGGTGAAAAAATGTGTGCTGAGATTTCAGGAAACTCTTAGTTTTTTGGAAGCTTGGCAACCCCTTTTCATGAAAGTGATTTGCGCCAGTCTCTGCTTAGGGCTACATCAATAGGAAACAAACCATAGACATAGAACTTGGAACTACGTTATTGTGTGAAGTTTCAAAGAGCTAGCACAAACCGTCTTTGATTTAGAGTTCAAACTACATGTATCCATATACGCGAAAACAGAGTGAAACCTAAAAATTAAAACTGTTACTGCCAACGAACGGTTTTACCTAGAAGAATGAAATTTGGTGAGCCAAGTGGGATTGGGGTACTGATCATTACCTGAAAGTGTCATCAAGATTGGGTGTAAAAATGTGTGCTGAGATTTCAGGAAACTCGTAGTTTTTTGGAAGCTTGGCAACCCCTTTCCATGAAAGTGATATGCGCAGGTCTCTGCTTAGGGCTACATCAATAGAAAACAAACCATAGAGATAGAAATTGCAACTACTTTATTGTGTCAAGTTTCAAAGAGCTAGCACAAACGGTGTTGGATTTAGAGTTCCAACTACATGTATCCATATAGGCGAAAACAGAGTGAAACCTAAAAATTAAAACTGTTACTGCCAACGAACGGTTTAAACTAGAAGAACGAAATTTGGTGAGCCAAGTTGGATTGGGGTACTGATCATTACCTGAAAGTGTGATCCAGATTGGGTGAAAAAATGTGTGCTGAGATTTCAGGAAACTCGTAGTTTTTTGGAAGCTTGGCAACCCCTTTTTATGAAAGTGATTTGCGCTAGTCTCTGCTTAGGGCTACATCAATAGGAAACAAACCATATAGATAGAACTTGGAACTACGTTATTGTGTGAAGTTTCAAAGAGCTAGCACTAACCGTCTTTGATTTAGAGTTCCAACTACATGTATCCATATAGGTGAAAACAGAGTGAAACCTAAAAATTAAAACTGTTACTGCCAACGAACGGTTTTACCTAGAAGAATGAAATTTGGTGAGCCAAGTGGGATTGGGGTACTGATCATTACCTGAAAGTGTCATCAAGATTGGGTGAAAAAATGTGTGCTGAGATTTCAGGAAACTCGTAGTTTTTTGGAAGCTTGGCAACCCTTTTCCATGAAAGTGAGTTGCGCCAGTCTCTTCTTATGCCTACATCAATAGGAAACAAACCATAGAGATAGAACTTGGAACTACTTTATTGTGTCAAGTTTCAAAGAGCTAGCACAAACCGTGTTGGATTTAGAGTTCCAACTACATGTATCCATATAGGCAAAACAGAGTTAAACCTAAAAATTAAAACTGTTACTGCCAACGAACGGTTTAACCTAGAAAAAAGAAATTTGGTGAGCCAAGTGGGATTGGGGTACTGATCATTACCTGAAATTTTCATCAAGATTGGGTGAAAAAATGTGTGCTGAGATTTCAGGAAACTCGTAGTTTTTTGGAAGCTTGGCAACCCCTTTCCATGAAAGTGATTTGCGCCAGTCTCTGCTTAGGGCTACATCAATAGGAAACAAAACATAGAGATAGAACTTAAAACTACGTTATTGTGTCAAGTTTCAAAGAGCTAGCACAAACCGTCTTTGATTTAGAGTTCCAACTACATGTATCCATATAGGAGAAAACAGAGTGAAACCTAAAAATTAAAACTGTTACTTCCAACGAACGGTTTAACCTAGAAGAACGAAAATTGGTGAGCCAAGTGGGATTCGGGTACTGATCATTACCTGAAATTTTCATCAAGATTGGGTGAAAAAAATGTGTGCTGAGATTTCAGGAAACTCGTAGTTTTTTGGAAGCTTGGC
Source organism: Spermophilus citellus (assembly GCF_964194105.1). Lineage (NCBI taxonomy): Eukaryota > Metazoa > Chordata > Mammalia > Rodentia > Sciuridae > Spermophilus > Spermophilus citellus. The sequence goes on along the minus strand of NC_138196.1, from coordinate 22,817,338 downwards.
AACCCCTTTCCATGAAAGTGATTTGCGCCAGTTTCTGCTTAAGGCTACATCAATAGGAAACAAACCATAGAGATAGAACTTGGAACTACTTTATTGTGTCAAGTTTCAAAGAGCTAGCACAAACCGTCTTTGATTTCGAGTTCCAACTACATGTATCCATATAGGCGAAAACAGAGTGAAACCTAAAAATTAAAACTGTTACTGCCAACGAACGGTTTAACCTAGAAGAACGAAATTTGTTGAGCCAAGTGGGATTGGGTTACTGATCATTACCTGAAAGTGTGATCCAGATTGGGTGAAAAAATGTGTGCTGAGATTTCAGGAAACTCGTAGTTTTTTGGAAGCTTGGCAACCACTTTCCATGTAAGTGATTTGCAGCAGTCTCTGCTTAGGGCTACATCAATAGGAAACAAAACATAGAGATAGAACTTAAAACTACGTTATTGTGTCAAGTTTCAAAGAGCTAGCACAAACCGTCTTTGATTTAGAGTTCCAACTACATGTATCCATATAGGAGAAAACAGAGTGAAACCTAAAAATTAAAACTGTTACTGCCAACGAACGGTTTAACCTAGAAGAACGAAATTTGGTGAGCCAAGTGGGACTCGGGTACTGATCATTACCTGAAATTTTCATCAAGATTGGGTGAAAAAATGTGTGCTGAGATTTCAGGAAACTCGTAGTTTTTTGGAAGCTTGGCAACCCCTTTCCATGAAAGTGATTTGCGCCAGTTTCTGCTTAGGGCTACATCAATAGGAAAAAAACCATAGAGATAGAACTTGGAACTACTTTATTGTGTCAAGTTTCAAAGAGCTAGCACAAACCGTCTTTGATTTCGAGTTCCAACTACATGTATCCATATAGGCGAAAACAGAGTTAAACCTAAAAATTAAAACTGTTACTGCCAACGAACGGTTTAACCTAGAAAAAAGAAATTTGGTGAGCCAAGTGGGATTGGGGTACTGATCATTACCTGAAATTTTCATCAAGATTGGGTGAAAAAATGTGTGCTGAGATTTCAGGAAACTCGTAGTTTTTTGGAAGCTTGACAAACCCTTTCCATGAAAGTGATTTGCGCCAGTTTCTGCTTAGGGCTACATCAATAGGAAACAAAACATAGAGATAGAACTTGGACCTACTTTATTGTGTCCAGTTTCAAAGAGCTAGCACAAACCGTCTTTGATTTCGAGTTCCAACTACATGTATCCATATAGGCGAAAACAGAGTGAAACCTAAAAATTAAAACTGTTACTGCCAACGAACGGTTTAACCTAGAAGAACGAAATTTGGTGAGCCAAGTGGGATTGGGGTACTGATCATTACCTGAAAGTGTCATGAAGATTGGGTGAAAAAATGTGTTCTGATATTTCAGGAAACTCGTAGTTTTTTGGAAGCTTGGCAACCCCTTTCCATGAAAGTGATTTGCGCCAGTCTCTGCTTAGGGCTACATCAATAGGAAACAAACCATATAGATAGAACTTGGAACTACTTTTTGTGTCAAGTTTCAAAGACCTAGCACAAACCATGTTTGATTTAGAGTTCCAACTACATGTATCCATATACGGGAAAACAGAGTGAAACCTAAAAATTGAAACTGTTACTGCCAACGAACGGTTTAACCTAGAAGAACGAAATTTGGTGAGCCAAATGGGATTGGGGTCCTGATCATTACCTGAAATTGTCATCAAGATTGTGTGTAAAAATGTGTGCTGAGATTTCAGGAAACTCGTAGTTTTTTGGAAGCTTGGCAACCCCTTTCCATGAAAGTGATATGCGCAGGTCTCTGCTTAGGGCTACATCAATAGGAAACAAACCATAGAGAGAGAACTTGGAACAACTTTATTGTGTCAAGTTTCAAAGAGCTAGCACAAACCGTGTTTGATTTAGAGTTCCAACTACATGTATCCATATAGGTGAAAACAGAATGAAACCTAAAAATTAAAACTGTTACTGCCAACCAACGGTTTAACCTAGAAGAACGATATTTGGTGAGCCAAGTGGGATTCGGGTACTGATCATTACCTGAAAATGTCATGAAGGTTGGGTGAAAAAATGTGTGCTGAGATTTCAGGAAACTCGTATTTTTTTGGAAGCTTGGCAACCCCTTTCCATGAAAGTGATTTGCGCTACTCTCTGCTTAGGGCTACATCAATAGGAAACAAACCATAGAGATAGAACTTGGAACTACTTTATTGTGTCAAGTTTCAAAGGGCTAGCAAAAACCGTGTTTGATTTAGAGTTCCAACTACATGTATCCATATAGGAGAAAACAGAGTGAAACCTAAAAATTAAAACTGTTACTGCCATCTAACGGTTTAACCTAGAAGAACGAAATTTGGTGAGCCAAGGTGGATTCGGGTACTGATCATTACCGGAAAGTGTCATCAAGATTCCGTGAAAAAATTTGTGCTGATATTTCAGGAAACCCGTAGTTTTTGGAAGCTTGGCAACCCCTTTCCATGAAAATGATTTGCGCCAGTCTCTGCTTAGGGCTATATGAATAGGAAACAAACCAAAGAGATAGAAATTGGAACTACTTCATTGTGTCAAGTTTCAAAGAGTAGCAAAAACCGTGTTTGATTTAGAGTTCCAACTACATGTATCCATATAGGAGAAAACAGAGTGAAACCTAAATTAAAACTGTTACTGCCAACGAACGGTTAACCTAGAAGAACGAAATTTGGTGAGCCAAGTGGGATTGGGGTACTGATCATTACCTGACAGTGTCATCAAGATTGGGTGAAAAAATGTGTGCTGAGATTTCAGGGAACTCGTAGTGTTTTGGAAGCTTGGCAACCCCTTTCCATGAAGGTGATTTGCGCCACTGTCTGCTTAGGGCTACATCAATAGGAAAGAAACAGCAGAGATAGAACTTGAAACTACTTTATTGTGTCAAGTTTCAAAGAGCTAGCACAAACCGTGTTTGATTTAGAGTTCCAACTACATGTATCCATATAGGCGAAAACAGAGTGAAACCTAAAAATTAAAACTGTTACTGCCAACGAACGGTTTACCCTAGAAGAACGAAATTTGGTGAGCCAAGTGGGATTGGGGTACTGATCATTACCTGAAAGTGTCATGAAGATTGGGTGAAAAAATGTGTGCTGATATTTCAGGAAACTCGTAGTTTTTTGGAAGCTTGGCAACCCCTTTCCATGAAAGTGATTTGCGCCAGTCTCTGCTTAGGGCTACATCAATAGGAAACAAACCATAGAGATAGAACTTGGAACTACTTTATTGTGTCAAGTTTCAAAGAGCTAGCACAAACCTTCTTTGATTTCGAGTTCCAACTACATGTATCCATATAGGCGAAAACAGAGTGAAACCTAAAAATTAAAACTGTTACTGCCAACAAACGGTTTAACCTAGAAGAACGAAATTTGGTGAGCCAAGTGGGATTGGGGTACTGATCATTACCTGAAATTGTCATCAAGATTGGGTGAAAAAATGTGTGCTGAGATTTCAGGAAACTCGTAGTTTTTTGGAAGCTTGGCAACCCCTTTCCATGAATGTGATATGCGCAGGTCTCTGCTTAGGGCTACATCAATAGAAAACAAACCATAGAGATAGAAATTGCAACTACTTTATTGTGTCAAGTTTCAAAGAGATAGCACAAACGGTGTTGGATTTAGACTTCCAACTACATGTATCCATATAGGCGAAAACAGAGTGAAACCTAAAAATTAAAACTGTTACTGCCAACGAACGGTTTAACCTAGAAGAACGAAATTTGGTGAGCCAAGTGGGAATGGGGTACTGATCATTACCTGAAAGTGTCATCAAGATTGGGTGAAAAAATGTGTGCTGAGATTTCAGGAAACTGTAGTTTTTTGGAAGCTTGGCAACCCCTTTCCATGTAAGTGATTTGCGCCAGTCTCTGCTTAGGGCTACATCAATAGGAAACAAAACATAGAGATAGAACTTAAAACTACGTTATTGTGTCAAGTTTCAAAGAGCTAGCACAAACCGTCTTTGATTTAGAGTTCCAACTACATGTATCCATATAGGAGAAAACAGAGTGAAACCTAAAAATTAAAACAGTTACTGCCAACGAAAGGTTTAACCTAGAAGAACGAAATTTGGTGAGCCAAGTGGGATAGGCGTACTGATCATTACCTGAAATTTTCATCAAGTAGGGTGAAAAAATGTGTGCTGAGATTTCAGGAAACTCGTAGTTTTTTGGAAGCTTGGCAACCCCTTTTCATGAAAGTGATTTGCGCCAGTCTCTGCTTAGGGCTACATCAATAGGAAACAAACCATAGAGATAGAACTTGGAACTACGTTATTGTGTGAAGTTTCAAAGAGCTAGCACAAACCGTCTTTGATTTAGAGTTCCAACTACATGTATCCATATAGGCGAAAACAGAGTGAAACCTAAAAATTAAAACTGTTACTGCCAACGAACGGTTTAACCTAGAAAAAAGAAATTTCGTGAGCCAAGTGGGATTGGGGTACTGATCATTACCTGAAATTTTCATCAAGATTGGGTGAAAAAATGTGTGCTGAGATTTCAGGAAACTCGTAGTTTTTTGGAAGCTTGGCAACCCCTTTCCATGAAAGTGATTTCCACCAGTTTCTGCTTAGGGCTACATCAATAGGAAACAAACCATATAGATAGAACTTGGAACTACTTTATTGTCTCCAGTTTCAAAGAGCTAGCGCAAACCGTCTTTGATTTCGAGTTCCAACTACATGTGTCCACATAGGCGAAAACAAAGTGAAACCTAAAAAGTAAAACTGTTACTGCCAACGAACGTTTTAACCTAGAAGAACGAAATTTGGTGAGCCAAGTGGCATTGGGGTACTGATCATTACCTGAAAGTGTCATGAAGATTGGGTGAAAAAATGTGTGCTGATATTTCAGGAAACTCGTAGTTTTTTGGAAGCTTGGCAACCCCTTTCCATGAAAGTGATTTGCGCCAGTCTCTGCTTAGGGCTCCATCAATAGGAAACAAACCATAGAGATAGAACTTGGAACTACTTTATTGTGTCAACTTTCAAAGAGCTAGCACAAACCGTGTTGGATTTAGAGTTCCAACTACATGTATCCATATAGGCGAAAACAGAGTGAAACCTAAAAATTAAAACTGTTACTGCCAACGAACGGTTTAACCTAGAAGAACGAAATTTGGTGAGCCAAGTGGGATTGGGGTACTGATCATTACCTGAAAGTGTCATCAAGACTGGGTGAAAAAACGTGTGCTGAGATTTCAGGAAACACGTAGTTTTTTAGAAGCTTGGCAACCCCTTTCCATGAAAGTGATTTGCGCCTGTGTCTGCTTAGGGCTACATCAATAGGAAACAAACCATCGAGATAGAACTTGGAACTACTTTATTGTGTCAAGTTTCAAAGAGCTAGCACAAACCGTGTTTGATTTAGAGTTCCAAATACATGTATCCATACAGGAGAAAACAGAGTGAAACCTAAAAATTAAAACTGTTACTGCCAACCAACGGTTTAACCTAGAAGAACGATATTTGGTGAGCCAAGTGGGATTCGGGTACTGATCATTACCTGAAAATGTCATGAAGATTGGGTGAAAAAATGTGTGCTGAGATTTCAGGAAACTCGTATTTTTTTGGAAGCTTGGCAACCCCTTTCCATGAAAGTGATTTGCGCTACTCTCTGCTTAGGGCTACATCAATAGGAAACAAACCATAGAGATAGAACTTGGAACTACTTTATTGTGTCAAGTTTCAAAGGGCTAGCAAAAACCGTGTTTGATTTAGAGTTCCAACTACATGTATCCATATAGGAGAAAACAGAGTGAAACCTAAAAATTAAAACTGTTACTGCCATCTAACGGTTTAACCTAGAAGAACGAAATTTGGTGAGCCAAGGTGGATTCGGGTACTGATCATTACCGGAAAGTGTCATCAAGATTCCGTGAAAAAATTTGTGCTGAGATTTCAGGAAACCCGTAGTTTTTGGAAGCTTGGCAACCCCTTTCCATGAAAATGATTTGCGCCAGTCTCTGCTTAGGGCTATATGAATAGGAAACAAACCAAAGAGATAGAAATTGGAACTACTTCATTGTGTCAAGTTTCAAAGAGTAGCAAAAACCGTGTTTGATTTAGAGTTCCAACTACATGTATCCATATAGGAGAAAACAGAGTGAAACCTAAATTAAAACTGTTACTGCCAACGAACGGTTAACCTAGAAGAACGAAATTTGGTGAGCCAAGTGGGATTGGGGTACTGATCATTACCTGACAGTGTCATCAAGATTGGGTGAAAAAATGTGTGCTGAGATTTCAGGGAACTCGTAGTGTTTTGGAAGCTTGGCAACCCCTTTCCATGAAGGTGATTTGCGCCACTCTCTGCTTAGGGCTACATCAATAGGAAAGAAACAGCAGAGATAGAACTTGGAACTACTTTATTGTGTCAAGTTTCAAAGAGCTAGCACAAACCGTGTTTGATTTAGAGTTCCAACTACATGTATCCATATAGGCGAAAACAGAGTGAAACCTAAAAATTAAAACTGTTACTGCCATCGAACGGTTTAACCTAGAAGAATGAAATTTGTTGAGCCAAGTGGGATTGGGGTACTGATCATTACCTGAAAGTGTGATCCAGATTGGGTGAAAAAATGTGTGCTGAGATTTCAGGAAACTCATAGTTTTTGGAAGCTTGGCAACCACTTTCCATGAAAGTGATTTGCGCCAGCCTCTGCTTAGGGCTACATCAATAGGAAACAAACCATATAGATAGAACTTCGAACTACGTTATTGTGTGAAGTTTCAAAGAGCTAGCACAAACCGTCTTTGATTTAGAGTTCCAACTACATGTATCCATATAGGCGAAAACAGAGTGAAACCTAAAAATTAAAACTGTTACTGCCAACGAACGGTTTAACCTAGAAGAACGAAATTTGGTGAGCCAAGTGGGATTGGGGTACTGATCATTACCTGAAAGTGTCATGAAGATTGGGTGAAAAAATGTGTGCTGATATTTCAGGAAACTAGTAGTTTTTTGGAAGCTTGGCAACCCCTTTCCATGAAAGTGATTTGCGCCAGTCTCTGCTTAGGGCTACATCAATAGGAAACAAACCATAGAGATAGAACTTGGAACTACTTTATTGTGTCAAGTTTCAAAGAGCTAGCACAAACCTTCTTTGATTTCGAGTTCCAACTACATGTATCCATATAGGCGAAAACAGAGTGAAACCTAAAAATTAAAACTGTTACTGCCAACGAACGGTTTAACCTAGAAGAACGAAATTTGGTGAGCCAAGTGGGATTGGGGTACTGATCATTACCTGAAATTGTCATCAAGATTGGGTGTAAAAATGTGTGCTGAGATTTCAGGAAGCTCGTAGTTTTTTGGAAGCTTGGCAACCCCTTTCCATGAATGTGATATGCGCAGGTCTCTGCTTAGGGCTACATCAATAGAAAACAAACCATAGAGATAGAAATTGCAACTACTTTATTGTGTCAAGTTTCAAAGAGCTAGCACAAACGGTGTTGGATTTAGACTTCCAACTACATGTATCCATATAGGCGAAAACAGAGTGAAACCTAAAAATTAAAACTGTTACTGCCAACGAACGGTTTAAACTAGAAGAACGAAATTTGGTGAGCCAAGTTGGATTGGGGTACTGATCATTACCTGAAAGTGTGATCCAGATTGGGTGAAAAAATGTGTGCTGAGATTTCAGGAAACTCGTAGTTTTTTGGAAGCTTGGCAACCCTTTTCTATGAAAGTGATTTGCGCCAGTCTCTGCTTATGCCTACATCAATAGGAAACAAACCATAGAGATAGAACTTGGAACTACTTTATTGTGTCAAGTTTCAAAGAGCTAGCACAAACCGTGTTGGATTTAGAGTTCCAACTACATGTATCCATATAGGCGAAAACAGAGTGAAACCTAAAAATTAAAACTGTTACTGCCAACGAACGGTTTAAACTAGAAGAACGAAATTTGGTGAGCCAAGTGGGAATGGGGTACTGATCATTACCTGAAAGTTTCATCAAGATTGGGTGAAAAAATGTGTGCTGAGATTTCAGGAAACTGTAGTTTTTTGGAAGCTTGGCAACCCCTTTCCATGTAAGTGATTTGCGCCAGTCTCTGCTTAGGGCTACATCAATAGGAAACAAAACATAGAGATAGAACTTAAAACTACGTTATTGTGTCAAGTTTCAAAGAGCTAGCACAAACCGTCTTTGATTTAGAGTTCCAACTACATGTATCCATATAGGAGAAAACAGAGTGAAACCTAAAAATTAAAACAGTTACTGCCAACGAAAGGTTTAACCTAGAAGAATGAAATTTGGTGAGCCAAGTGGGATAGGCGTACTGATCATTACCTGAAATTTTCATCAAGTAGGGTGAAAAAATGTGTGCTGAGATTTCAGGAAACTCGTAGTTTTTTGGAAGCTTGGCAACCCCTTTTCATGAAAGTGATTTGCGCCAGTCTCTGCTTAGGGCTACATCAATAGGAAACAAACCATAGAGATAGAACTTGGAACTACGTTATTGTGTGAAGTTTCAAAGAGCTAGCACAAACCGTCTTTGATTTAGAGTTCCAACTACATGTATCCATATAGGCGAAAACAGAGTGAAACCTAAAAATTAAAACTGTTACTGCCAACGAACGGTTTTACCTAGAAGAATGAAATTTGGTGAGCCAAGTGGGATTGGGGTACTGATCATTACCTGAAAGTGTCATCAAGATTGGGTGAAAAAATGTGTGCTGAGATTTCAGGAAACTCGTAGTTTTTTGGAAGCTTGGCAACCCTTTTCCATGAAAGTGATTTGCGCCAGTCTCTGCTTATGCCTACATCAATAGGAAACAAACCATAGAGATAGAACTTGGAATTACTTTATTGTGTCAAGTTTCAAAGAGCTAGCACAAACCGTGTTGGATTTAGAGTTCCAACTACATGTATCCATATAGGGGAAAACAGAGTTAAACCTAAAAATTAAAACTGTTACTGCCAACGAACGGTTTAACCTAGAAAAAAGAAATTTCGTGAGCCAAGTGGGATTGGGGTACTGATCATTACCTGAAATTTTCATCAAGATTGGGTGAAAAAATGTGTGCTGAGATTTCAGGAAACTCGTAGTTTTTTGGAAGCTTGGCAACCCCTTTCCATGAAAGTGATTTCCACCAGTTTCTGCTTAGGGCTACATCAATAGGAAACAAACCATATAGATAGAACTTGGAACTACTTTATGGTCTCCAGTTTCAAAGAGCTAGCACAAACCGTCTTTGATTTCGAGTTCCAACTACATGTATCCATATAGGCGAAAACAAAGTGAAACCTAAAAAGTAAAACTGTTACTGCCAACGAACGTTTTAACCTAGAAGAACGAAATTTGGTGAGCCAAGTGGCATTGGGGTACTGATCATTACCTGAAAGTGTCATGAAGATTGGGTGAAAAAATGTGTGCTGATATTTCAGGAAACTCGTAGTTTTTTGGAAGCTTGGCAACCCCTTTCCATGAAAGTGATTTGCGCCAGTCTCTGCTTAGGGCTCCATCAATAGGAAACAAACCATAGAGATAGAACTTGGAACTACTTTATTGTGTCAACTTTCAAAGAGCTAGCACAAACCGTGTTGGATTTAGAGTTCCAACTACATGTATCCATATAGGCGAAAACAGAGTGAAACCTAAAAATTAAAACTGTTACTGCCAACGAACGGTTTAACCTAGAAGAACGAAATTTGGTGAGCCAAGTGGGATTGGGGTACTGATCATTACCTGAAAGTGTCATCAAGACTGGGTGAAAAAACGTGTGCTGAGATTTCAGGAAACACGTAGTTTTTTAGAAGCTTGGCAACCCCTTTCCATGAAAGTGATTTGCGCCTGTGTCTGCTTAGGGCTACATCAATAGGAAACAAACCATCGAGATAGAACTTGGAACTACTTTATTGTGTCAAGTTTCAAAGAGCTAGCACAAACCGTGTTTGATTTAGAGTTCCAACTACATGTATCCATATAGGAGAAAACAGAGTGAAACCTAAAAATTAAAACTGTTACTGCCAACGAACGGTTTAACCTAGAAGAACGAAATTTGGTGAGCCAAGTGGGATTGGGGTACTGATCATTACCTGATAGTGTCATCAAGATTGGGTGAAAAAATGTGTGCTGTGATTTCAGGAAACTCATAGTTTTTTGGAAGCTTGGCAACCCCTTTCCATGAAAGTGATTTGCGCCACTCTCTGCTTAATGCTACATCAATAGGAAACAAACCATAGAGAGAGAACTTGGAACTACTTTATTGTGTCAAGTTTCAAAGAGCTAGCACAAACCGTGTTTGATTTAGAGTTCCAACTACATGTATCCATATAGGTGAAAACAGAATGAAACCTAAAAATTAAAACTGTTACTGCCAACCAACGGTTTAACCTAGAAGAACGATATTTGGTGAGCCAAGTGGGATTTGGGTACTGATCATTACCTGAAAATGTCATGAAGATTGGGTGAAAAAATGTGTGCTGAGATTTCAGGAAACTCGTATTTTTTTGGAAGCTTGGCAACCCCTTTCCATGAAAGTGATTTGCGCTACTCTCTGCTTAGGGCTACATCAATAGGAAACAAACCATAGAGATAGAACTTGGAACTACTTTATTGTGTCAAGTTTCAAAGGGCTAGCAAAAACCGTGTTTGATTTAGAGTTCCAACTACATGTATCCATATAGGAGAAAACAGAGTGAAACCTAAAAATTAAAACTGTTACTGCCATCTAACGGTTTAACCTAGAAGAACGAAATTTGGTGAGCCAAGGTGGATTCGGGTACTGATCATTACCGGAAAGTGTCATCAAGATTCCGTGAAAAAATTTGTGCTGAGATTTCAGGAAACCCGTAGTTTTTGGAAGCTTGGCAACCCCTTTCCATGAAAATGATTTGCGCCAGTCTCTGCTTAGGGCTATATGAATAGGAAACAAACCAAAGAGATAGAAATTGGAACTACTTCATTGTGTCAAGTTTCAAAGAGTAGCAAAAACCGTGTTTGATTTAGAGTTCCAACTACATGTATCCATATAGGAGAAAACAGAGTGAAACCTAAATTAAAACTGTTACTGCCAACGAACGGTTAACCTAGAAGAACGAAATTTGGTGAGCCAAGTGGGATTGGGGTACTGATCATTACCTGACAGTGTCATCAAGATTGGGTGAAAAAATGTGTGCTGAGATTTCAGGGAACTCGTAGTGTTTTGGAAGCTTGGCAACCCCTTTCCATGAAGGTGATTTGCGCCACTCTCTGCTTAGGGCTACATCAATAGGAAACAAACAGCAGAGATAGAACTTGGAACTACTTTATTGTGTCAAGTTTCAAAGAGCTAGCACAAACCGTGTTTGATTTAGAGTTCCAACTACATGTATCCATATAGGCGAAAACAGAGTGAAACCTAAAAATTAAAACTGTTACTGCCATCGAACGGTTTAACCTAGAAGAACGAAATTTGTTGAGCCAAGTGGGATTGGGGTACTGATCATTACCTGAAAGTGTGATCCAGATTGGGTGAAAAAATGTGTGCTGAGATTTCAGGAAACTCATAGTTTTTGGAAGCTTGGCAACCACTTTCCATGAAAGTGATTTGCGCCAGCCTCTGCTTAGGGCTACATCAATAGGAAACAAACCATATAGATAGAACTTCGAACTACGTTATTGTGTGAAGTTTCAAAGAGCTAGCACAAACCGTCTTTGATTTAGAGTTCCAACTACATGTATCCATATAGGCGAAAACAGAGTGAAACCTAAAAATTAAAACTGTTACTGCCAACGAACGGTTTAACCTAGAAGAACGAAATTTGGTGAGCCAAGTGGGATTGGGGTACTGATCATTACCTGAAAGTGTCATGAAGATTGGGTGAAAAAATGTGTGCTGATATTTCAGGAAACTAGTAGTTTTTTGGAAGCTTGGCAACCCCTTTCCATGAAAGTGATTTGCGCCAGTCTCTGCTTAGGGCTACATCAATAGGAAACAAACCATAGAGATAGAACTTGGAACTACTTTATTGTGTCAAGTTTCAAAGAGCTAGCACAAACCTTCTTTGATTTCGAGTTCCAACTACATGTATCCATATAGGCGAAAACAGAGTGAAACCTAAAAATTAAAACTGTTACTGCCAACGAACGGTTTAACCTAGAAGAACGAAATTTGGTGAGCCAAGTGGGATTGGGGTACTGATCATTACCTGAAATTGTCATCAAGATTGGGTGTAAAAATGTGTGCTGAGATTTCAGGAAACTCGTAGTTTTTTGGAAGCTTGGCAACCCCTTTCCATGAATGTGATATGCGCAGGTCTCTGCTTAGGGCTACATCAATAGAAAACAAACCATAGAGATAGAAATTGCAACTACTTTATTGTGTCAAGTTTCAAAGAGCTAGCACAAACGGTGTTGGATTTAGACTTCCAACTACATGTATCCATATAGGCGAAAACAGAGTGAAACCTAAAAATTAAAACTGTTACTGCCAACGAACGGTTTAAACTAGAAGAACGAAATTTGGTGAGCCATGTTGGATTGGGGTACTGATCATTACCTGAAAGTGTGATCCAGATTGGGTGAAAAAATGTGTGCTGAGATTTCAGGAAACTCGTAGTTTTTTGGAAGCTTGGCAACCCCTTTTCATGAAAGTGATTTGCGCCAGTCTCTGCTTAGGGCTACATCAATAGGAAACAAACCATAGACATAGAACTTGGAACTACGTTATTGTGTGAAGTTTCAAAGAGCTAGCACAAACCGTCTTTGATTTAGAGTTCCAACTACATGTATCCATATAGGCGAAAACAGAGTGAAACCTAAAAATTAAAACTGTTACTGCCAACGAACGGTTTTACCTAGAAGAATGAAATTTGGTGAGCCAAGTGGGATTGGGGTACTGATCATTACCTGAAAGTGTCATCAAGATTGGGTGAAAAAATGTGTGCTGAGATTTCAGGAAACTCGTAGTATTTTGGAAGCTTGGCAACCCTTTTCCATGAAAGTGATTTGCGCCAGTCTCTGCTTATGCCTACATCAATAGGAAACAAACCATAGAGATAGAACTTGGAACTACTTTATTGTGTCAAGTTTCAAAGAGCTAGCACAAACCGTGTTGGATTTAGAGTTCCAACTACATGTATCCATATAGGGGAAAACAGAGTTAAACCTAAAAATTAAAACTGTTACTGCCAACGAACGGTTTAACCTAGAAAAAAGAAATTTGGTGAGCCAAGTGGGATTGGGGTACTGATCATTACCTGAAATTTTCATCAAGATTGGGTGAAAAAATGTGTGCTGAGATTTCAGGAAACTCGTAGTTTTTTGGAACCTTGGCAACCCCTTTCCATGAAAGTGATTTGCACCAGTTTCTGCTTAGGGCTACATCAATAGGAAACAAAACATAGAGATAGAACTTAAAACTACGTTATTGTGTGAAGTTTCAAAGAGCTAGCACAAACCGTCTTTGATTTCGAGTTCCAACTACATGTATCCATATAGGCGAAAACAGAGTGAAACCTCAAAATTAAAACTGTTACTGCCAACGAACGGTTTTACCTAGAAGAATGAAATTTGGTGAGCCAAGTGGGATTGGGGTACTGATCATTACCTGAAAGTGTCATCAAGATTGGGTGAAAAAATGTGTGCTGAGATTTCAGGAAACTCGTAGTTTTTGGGAAGCTTGGCAACCCTTTTCCATGAAAGTGATTTGCGCCAGTCTCTTCTTATGCCTACATCAATAGGAAACAAACCATAGAGATAGAACTTGGAACTACTTTATTGTGTCAAGTTTCAAAGAGCTAGCACAAACCGTGTTGGATTTAGAGTTCCAACTACATGTATCCATATAGGGGAAAACAGAGTTAAACCTAAAAATTAAAACTGTTACTGCCAACGAACGGTTTAACCTAGAAAAAAGAAATTTGGTGAGCCAAGTGGGATAGGGGTACTGATCATTACCTGAAATTTTCATCAAGATTGGGTGAAAAAATGTGTGCTGAGATTTCAGGAAACTCGTAGTTTTTTGGAAGCTTGGCAACCCCTTTCCATGAAAGTGATTTGCACCAGTTTCTGCTTAGGGCTACATCAATAGGAAACAAACCATAGAGATAGAACTTGGAACTACTTTATTGTGTCCAGTTTCTAAGAGCTAGCACAAACCGTCTTTGATTTCGAGTTCCAACTACATGTATCCATATAGGCGAAAACAGAGTGAAACCTAAAAATTAAAACTGTTACTGCCAACGAACGGTTTAACCTAGAAGAACGAAATTTGGTGAGCCAAGTGGGATTGGGGTACTGATCATTACCTGAAAGTGTCATGAAGATTGGGTGAAAAAATGTGTGCTGATATTTCAGGAAACTCGTAGTTTTTTGGAAGCTTGGCAACCCCTTTCCATGAAAGAGATTTGCGCCAGTCTCTGCTTAGGGCTACATCAATAGGAAACAAACGATATAGATAGAACTTGGAACTACTTTTTGTGTCAAGTTTCAAAGAGCTAGCACAAACCATGTTTGATTTAGAGTTCCAACTACATGTATCCATATATGCGAAAACAGAGTGAAACCTAAAAATTAAAACTGTTACTGCCAGCGAACGATTTAACCTAGAAGAACGAAATTTGGTGAGCCAAGTGGGATTGGGGTACTGATCATTATCTGAAATTTTCATCAAGATTGGGTGAAAAAATGTGTGCTTAGATTTCAGGAAACTCGTAGTATTTGGAAGCTTGACAACCAATTTCCATGAAAGTGATTTGCGCCAGTCTCTGCTTAGGGCTACATCAATAGGAAACGAAACATAGAGATAGAACTTAAAACTACGTTATTGTGTCAAGTTTCAAAGAGCTAGCACAAACCGTCTTTGATTTAGAGTTCCAACTACATGTATCCATATAGGAGAAAACAGAGTGAAACCTAAAAATTAAAACTGTTACTGCCAACGAACGGTTTAACCTAGAAGAACGAAATTTGGTGAGCCAAGTGGGATTCAGGTACTGATCATTACCTGAAATTTTCATCAAGATTGGGTGAAAAAATGTGTGCTGAGATTTCAGGAAACTCGTAGTTTTTTGGAAGTTTGGCAACCCCTTTCCATGAAAGTGATTTGCGCCAGTTTCTGCTTAGGGCTACATCAATAGGAAACAAACCATAGAGATAGAACTTGGAACTACTTTATTGTGTCAAGTTTCAAAGAGCTAGCACAAACCGTCTTTGATTTAGAGTTCCAACTACATGTATCCATATAGGCGAAAACAGAGTGAAACCTAAAAAGTAAAACTGTTACTGCCAACGAACGGTTTAACCTAGAAGAACGAAATTTGGTGAGCCAAGTGGGATTGGGGTACTGATCATTACCTGAAATTGTCATCAAGATTGGGTGTAAAAATGTGTGCTGAGATTTCAGGAAACTCGTAGTTTTTTGGAAGCTTGGCAACCCCTTTCCATGAATGTGATATGCGCAGGTCTCTGCTTAGGGCTACATCAATAGAAAACAAACCATAGAGATAGAAATTGCAACTACTTTATTGTGTCAAGTTTCAAAGAGCTAGCACAAACAGTGTTGGATTTAGAGTTCCAACTACATGTATCCATATAGGCGAAAACAGAGTGAAACCTAAAAATTAAAACTGTTACTGCCAACGAACGGTTTAAACTAGAAGAACGAAATTTGGTGAGCCAAGTTGGATTGGGGTACTGATCATTACCTGAAAGTGTGATCCAGATTGGGTGAAAAAATGTGTGCTGAGATTTCAGGAAACTCGTAGTTTTTTGGAAGCTTGGAAACCCTTTTTCATGAAAGTGATTTGCGCCAGTCTCTGCTTAGGGCTACATCAATAGGAAACAAACCATAGAGATAGAACTTGGAACTACGTTATTGTGTGAAGTTTCAAAGAGCTAGCACAAACCGTCTTTGATTTAGAGTTCCCACTACATGTATCCATATAGGCGAAAACAGAGTGAAACCTAAAAATTAAAACTGTTACTGCCAACGAACGGTTTTACCTAGAAGAATGAAATTTGGTGAGCCAAGTGGGATTGGGGTACTGATCATTACCTGAAAGTTCATCAAGATTGGGTGAAAAAATGTGTGCTGAGATTTCAGGAAACTCGTAGTTTTTTGGAAGCTTGGCAACCCTTTTCCATGAAAGTGATTTGCGCCAGTCTCTGCTTATGCCTACATCAATAGGAAACAAACCATAGAGATAGAACTTGGATCTACTTCATTGTGTCAAGTTTCAAAGAGCTAGCACAAACCGTGTTGGATTTAGAGTTCCAACTACATGTATCCATATACGGGAAAACAGAGTGAAACCTAAAAATTGAAACTGTTACTGCCAACGAACGGTTTAACCTAGAAGAACGAAATTTGGTAAGCCAAGTGGGATTGGGGTCCTGATCATTACCTGAAATTGTCATCAAGATTGGGTGTAAAAATGTGTGCTGAGATTTCAGGAAACTCGTAGTTTTTTGGAAGCTTGGCAAGCCCTTTCCATGAAAGTGATTTGCGCAAGTCTCTCCTTAGGGCTATATCAATAGGAAACAAACCAAGGAGATAGAACTTGGATCTACTTCATTGTGTCAAGTTTCAAAGAGCTAGCACAAACCGTGTTTGATTTAGAGTTCCAACTACATGTATCCATATACGGGAAAACAGAGTGAAACCTAAAAATTGAAACTGTTACTGCCAACGAACGGTTTAACCTAGAAGAACGAAATTTGGTGAGCCAAGTGGGATTGGGGTCCTGATCATTACCTGAAATTGTCATCAAGATTGGGTGTAAAAATGTGTGCTGAGATTTCAGGAAACTCGTAGTTTTTTGGAAGCTTGGCAACCCCTTTCCATGAAAGTGATATGCGCAGGTCTCTGCTTAGGGCTACATCAATAGAAAACAAACCATAGAGATAGAAATTGCAACTACTTTATTGTGTCAAGTTTCAAAGAGCTAGCACAAACGGTGTTGGATTTAGACTTCCAACTACATGTATCCATATAGGCGAAAACAGAGTGAAACTTAAAAATTAAAACTGTTACTGCCAACGAACGGTTTAAACTAGAAGAACGTAATTTGGTGAGCCAAGTTGGATTGGGATACTGATCATTACCTGAAAGTGTGATCCAGATTGGGTGAAAAAATGTGTGCTGAGATTTCAGGAAACTCGTAGTTTTTTGGAAGCTTGGCAACCCCTTTTCATGAAAGTGATTTGCGCCAGTCTCTGCTTAGGGCTACATCAATAGGAAACAAACCATAGACATAGAACTTGGAACTACGTTATTGTGTGAAGTTTCAAAGAGCTAGCACAAACCGTCTTTGATTTAGAGTTCCAACTACATGTATCCATATAGGCGAAAACAGAGTGAAACCTAAAAATTAAAACTGTTACTGCCAACGAACGGTTTAACCTAGAAGAACGAAATTTGGTGAGCCAAGTGGGATTGGGGTACTGATCATTACCTGATAGTGTCATCAAGATTGGGTGAAAAAATGTGTGCTGTGATTTCAGGAAACTCATAGTTTTTTGGAAGCTTGGCAACCCCTTTCCATGAAAGTGATTTGCGCCACTCTCTGCTTAATGCTACATCAATAGGAAACAAACCATAGAGAGAGAACTTGGAACTACTTTATTGTGTCAAGTTTCAAAGAGCTAGCACAAACCGTGTTTGATTTAGAGTTCCAACTACATGTATCCATATAGGTGAAAACAGAATGAAACCTAAAAATTAAAACTGTTACTGCCAACCAACGGTTTAACCTAGAAGAACGATATTTGGTGAGCCAAGTGGGATTTGGGTACTGATCATTACCTGAAAATGTCATGAAGATTGGGTGAAAAAATGTGTGCTGAGTTTTCAGGAAACTCGTATTTTTTTGGAAGCTTGGCAACCCCTTTCCATGAAAGTGATTTGCGCTACTCTCTGCTTAGGGCTACATCAATAGGAAACAAACCATAGAGATAGAACTTGGAACTACTTTATTGTGTCAAGTTTCAAAGGGCTAGCAAAAACCGTGTTTGATTTAGAGTTCCAACTACATGTATCCATATAGGAGAAAACAGAGTGAAACCTAAAAATTAAAACTGTTACTGCCATCTAACGGTTTAACCTAGAAGAACGAAATTTGGTGAGCCAAGGTGGATTCGGGTACTGATCATTACCGGAAAGTGTCATCAAGATTCCGTGAAAAAATTTGTGCTGAGATTTCAGGAAACCCGTAGTTTTTGGAAGCTTGGCAACCCCTTTCCATGAAAATGATTTGCGCCAGTCTTTGCTTAGGGCTATATGAATAGGAAACAAACCAAAGAGATAGAAATTGGAACTACTTCATTGTGTCAAGTTTCAAAGAGTAGCAAAAACCGTGTTTGATTTAGAGTTCCAACTACATGTATCCATATAGGAGAAAACAGAGTGAAACCTAAATTAAAACTGTTACTGCCAACGAACGGTTAACCTAGAAGAACGAAATTTGGTGAGCCAAGTGGGATTGGGGTACTGATCATTACCTGACAGTGTCATCAAGATTGGGTGAAAAAATGTGTGCTGAGATTTCAGGGAACTCGTAGTGTTTTGGAAGCTTGGCAACCCCTTTCCATGAAGGTGATTTGCGCCACTCTCTGCTTAGGGCTACATCAATAGGAAACAAACAGCAGAGATAGAACTTGGAACTACTTTATTGTGTCAAGTTTCAAAGAGCTAGCACAAACCGTGTTTGATTTAGAGTTCCAACTACATGTATCCATATAGGCGAAAACAGAGTGAAACCTAAAAATTAAAACTGTTACTGCCATCGAACGGTTTAACCTAGAAGAACGAAATTTGTTGAGCCAAGTGGGATTGGGGTACTGATCATTACCTGAAAGTGTGATCCAGATTGGGTGAAAAAATGTGTGCTGAGATTTCAGGAAACTCATAGTTTTTGGAAGCTTGGCAACCACTTTCCATGAAAGTGATTTGCGCCAGCCTCTGCTTAGGGCTACATCAATAGGAAACAAACCATATAGATAGAACTTCGAACTACGTTATTGTGTGAAGTTTCAAAGAGCTAGCACAAACCGTCTTTGATTTAGAGTTCCAACTACATGTATCCATATAGGCGAAAACAGAGTGAAACCTAAAAATTAAAACTGTTACTGCCAACGAACGGTTTAACCTAGAAGAACGAAATTTGGTGAGCCAAGTGGGATTGGGGTACTGATCATTACCTGAAAGTGTCATGAAGATTGGGTGAAAAAATGTGTGCTGATATTTCAGGAAACTAGTAGTTTTTTGGAAGCTTGGCAACCCATTTCCATGAAAGTGATTTGCGCCAGTCTCTGCTTAGGGCTACATCAATAGGAAACAAACCATAGAGATAGAACTTGGAACTACTTTATTGTGTCAAGTTTCAAAGAGCTAGCACAAACCTTCTTTGATTTCGAGTTCCAACTACATGTATCCATATAGGCGAAAACAGAGTGAAACCTAAAAATTAAAACTGTTACTGCCAACGAACGGTTTAACCTAGAAGAACGAAATTTGGTGAGCCAAGTGGGATTGGGGTACTGATCATTACCTGAAATTGTCATCAAGATTGGGTGTAAAAATGTGTGCTGAGATTTCAGGAAACTCGTAGTTTTTTGGAAGCTTGGCAACCCCTTTCCATGAATGTGATATGCGCAGGTCTCTGCTTAGGGCTACATCAATAGAAAACAAACCATAGAGATAGAAATTGCAACTACTTTATTGTGTCAAGTTTCAAAGAGCTAGCACAAACGGTGTTGGATTTAGACTTCCAACTACATGTATCCATATAGGCGAAAACAGAGTGAAACCTAAAAATTAAAACTGTTACTGCCAACGAACGGTTTAAACTAGAAGAACGAAATTTGGTGATCCAAGTTGGATTGGGGTACTGATCATTACCTGAAAGTGTGATCCAGATTGGGTGAAAAAATGTGTTCTGAGATTTCAGGAAACTCGTAGTTTTTTGGAAGCTTGGCAACCCCTTTTCATGAAAGTGATTTGCGCCAGTCTCTGCTTAGGGCTACATCAATAGGAAACAAACCATAGACATAGAACTTGGAACTACGTTATTGTGTGAAGTTTCAAAGAGCTAGCACAAACCGTCTTTGATTTAGAGTTCCAACTACATGTATCCATATAGGCGAAAACAGAGTGAAACCTAAAAATTAAAACTGTTACTGCCAACGAACGGTTTTACCTAGAAGAATGAAATTTGGTGAGCCAAGTGGGATTGGGGTACTGATCATTACCTGAAAGTGTCATCAAGATTGGGTGAAAAAATGTGTGCTGAGATTTCAGGAAACTCGTAGTATTTTGGAAGCTTGGCAACCCTTTTCCATGAAAGTGATTTGCGCCAGTCTCTGCTTATGCCTACATCAATAGGAAACAAACCATAGAGATAGAACTTGGAACTACTTTATTGTGTCAAGTTTCAAAGAGCTAGCACAAACCGTGTTGGATTTAGAGTTCCAACTACATGTATCCATATAGGGGAAAACAGAGTTAAACCTAAAAATTAAAACTGTTACTGCCAACGAACGGTTTAACCTAGAAAAAAGAAATTTGGTGAGCCAAGTGGGATTGGGGTACTGATCATTACCTGAAATTTTCATCAAGATTGGGTGAAAAAATGTGTGCTGAGATTTCAGGAAACTCGTAGTTTTTTGGAACCTTGGCAACCCCTTTCCATGAAAGTGATTTGCACCAGTTTCTGCTTAGGGCTACATCAATAGGAAACAAAACATAGAGATAGAACTTAAAACTACGTTATTGTGTGAAGTTTCAAAGAGCTAGCACAAACCGTCTTTGATTTCGAGTTCCAACTACATGTATCCATATAGGCGAAAACAGAGTGAAACCTCAAAATTAAAACTGTTACTGCCAACGAACGGTTTTACCTAGAAGAATGAAATTTGGTGAGCCAAGTGGGATTGGGGTACTGATCATTACCTGAAAGTGTCATCAAGATTGGGTGAAAAAATGTGTGCTGAGATTTCAGGAAACTCGTAGTTTTTGGGAAGCTTGGCAACCCTTTTCCATGAAAGTGATTTGCGCCAGTCTCTTCTTATGCCTACATCAATAGGAAACAAACCATAGAGATAGAACTTGGAACTACTTTATTGTGTCAAGTTTCAAAGAGCTAGCACAAACCGTGTTGGATTTAGAGTTCCAACTACATGTATCCATATAGGGGAAAACAGAGTTAAACCTAAAAATTAAAACTGTTACTGCCAACGAACGGTTTAACCTAGAAAAAAGAAATTTGGTGAGCCAAGTGGGATAGGGGTACTGATCATTACCTGAAATTTTCATCAAGATTGGGTGAAAAAATGTGTGCTGAGATTTCAGGAAACTCGTAGTTTTTTGGAAGCTTGGCAACCCCTTTCCATGAAAGTGATTTGCACCAGTTTCTGCTTAGGGCTACATCAATAGGAAACAAACCATAGAGATAGAACTTGGAACTACTTTATTGTGTCCAGTTTCTAAGAGCTAGCACAAACCGTCTTTGATTTCGAGTTCCAACTACATGTATCCATATAGGCTAAAACAGAGTGAAACCTAAAAATTAAAACTGTTACTGCCAACGAACGGTTTAACCTAGAAGAACGAAATTTGGTGAGCCAAGTGGGATTGGGGTACTGATCATTACCTGAAAGTGTCATGAAGATTGGGTGAAAAAATGTGTGCTGATATTTCAGGAAACTCGTAGTTTTTTGGAAGCTTGGCAACCCCTTTCCATGAAAGAGATTTGCGCCAGTCTCTGCTTAGGGCTACATCAATAGGAAACAAACGATATAGATAGAACTTGGAACTACTTTTTGTGTCAAGTTTCAAAGAGCTAGCACAAACCATGTTTGATTTAGAGTTCCAACTACATGTATCCATATATGCGAAAACAGAGTGAAACCTAAAAATTAAAACTGTTACTGCCAGCGAACGATTTAACCTAGAAGAACGAAATTTGGTGAGCCAAGTGGGATTGGGGTACTGATCATTATCTGAAATTTTCATCAAGATTGGGTGAAAAAATGTGTGCTTAGATTTCAGGAAACTCGTAGTATTTGGAAGCTTGACAACCAATTTCCATGAAAGTGATTTGCGCCAGTCTCTGCTTAGGGCTACATCAATAGGAAACGAAACATAGAGATAGAACTTAAAACTACGATATTGTGTCAAGTTTCAAAGAGCTAGCACAAACCGTCTTTGATTTAGAGTTCCAACTACATGTATCCATATAGGAGAAAACAGAGTGAAACCTAAAAATTAAAACTGTTACTGCCAACGAACGGTTTAACCTAGAAGAACGAAATTTGGTGAGCCAAGTGGGATTCAGGTACTGATCATTACCTGAAATTTTCATCAAGATTGGGTGAAAAAATGTGTGCTGAGATTTCAGGAAACTCGTAGTTTTTTGGAAGTTTGGCAACCCCTTTCCATGAAAGTGATTTGCGCCAGTTTCTGCTTAGGGCTACATCAATAGGAAACAAACCATAGAGATAGAACTTGGAACTACTTTATTGTGTCAAGTTTCAAAGAGCTAGCACAAACCGTCTTTGATTTAGAGTTCCAACTACATGTATCCATATAGGCGAAAACAGAGTGAAACCTAAAAAGTAAAACTGTTACTGCCAACGAACGGTTTAACCTAGAAGAACGAAATTTGGTGAGCCAAGTGGGATTGGGGTACTGATCATTACCTGAAATTGTCATCAAGATTGGGTGTAAAAATGTGTGCTGAGATTTCAGGAAACTCGTAGTTTTTTGGAAGCTTGGCAACCCCTTTCCATGAATGTGATATGCGCAGGTCTCTGCTTAGGGCTACATCAATAGAAAACAAACCATAGAGATAGAAATTGCAACTACTTTATTGTGTCAAGTTTCAAAGAGCTAGCACAAACAGTGTTGGATTTAGAGTTCCAACTACATGTATCCATATAGGCGAAAACAGAGTGAAACCTAAAAATTAAAACTGTTACTGCCAACGAACGGTTTAAACTAGAAGAACGAAATTTGGTGAGCCAAGTTGGATTGGGGTACTGATCATTACCTGAAAGTGTGATCCAGATTGGGTGAAAAAATGTGTGCTGAGATTTCAGGAAACTCGTAGTTTTTTGGAAGCTTGGAAACCCTTTTTCATGAAAGTGATTTGCGCCAGTCTCTGCTTAGGGCTACATCAATAGGAAACAAACCATAGAGATAGAACTTGGAACTACGTTATTGTGTGAAGTTTCAAAGAGCTAGCACAAACCGTCTTTGATTTAGAGTTCCCACTACATGTATCCATATAGGCGAAAACAGAGTGAAACCTAAAAATTAAAACTGTTACTGCCAACGAACGGTTTTACCTAGAAGAATGAAATTTGGTGAGCCAAGTGGGATTGGGGTACTGATCATTACCTGAAAGTTCATCAAGATTGGGTGAAAAAATGTGTGCTGAGATTTCAGGAAACTCGTAGTTTTTTGGAAGCTTGGCAACCCTTTTCCATGAAAGTGATTTGCGCCAGTCTCTGCTTATGCCTACATCAATAGGAAACAAACCATAGAGATAGAACTTGGATCTACTTCATTGTGTCAAGTTTCAAAGAGCTAGCACAAACCGTGTTGGATTTAGAGTTCCAACTACATGTATCCATATACGGGAAAACAGAGTGAAACCTAAAAATTGAAACTGTTACTGCCAACGAACGGTTTAACCTAGAAGAACGAAATTTGGTGAGCCAAGTGGGATTGGGGTCCTGATCATTACCTGAAATTGTCATCAAGATTGGGTGTAAAAATGTGTGCTGAGATTTCAGGAAACTCGTAGTTTTTTGGAAGCTTGGCAAGCCCTTTCCATGAAAGTGATTTGCGCAAGTCTCTCCTTAGGGCTATATCAATAGGAAACAAACCAAGGAGATAGAACTTGGATCTACTTCATTGTGTCAAGTTTCAAAGAGCTAGCACAAACCGTGTTTGATTTAGAGTTCCAACTACATGTATCCATATACGGGAAAACAGAGTGAAACCTAAAAATTGAAACTGTTACTGCCAACGAACGGTTTAACCTAGAAGAACGAAATTTGGTGAGCCAAGTGGGATTGGGGTCCTGATCATTACCTGAAATTGTCATCAAGATTGGGTGTAAAAATGTGTGCTGAGATTTCAGGAAACTCGTAGTTTTTTGGAAGCTTGGCAACCCCTTTCCATGAAAGTGATATGCGCAGGTCTCTGCTTAGGGCTACATCAATAGAAAACAAACCATAGAGATAGAAATTGCAACTACTTTATTGTGTCAAGTTTCAAAGAGCTAGCACAAACGGTGTTGGATTTAGACTTCCAACTACATGTATCCATATAGGCGAAAACAGAGTGAAACTTAAAAATTAAAACTGTTACTGCCAACGAACGGTTTAAACTAGAAGAACGTAATTTGGTGAGCCAAGTTGGATTGGGATACTGATCATTACCTGAAAGTGTGATCCAGATTGGGTGAAAAAATGTGTGCTGAGATTTCAGGAAACTCGTAGTTTTTTGGAAGCTTGGCAACCCCTTTTCATGAAAGTGATTTGCGCCAGTCTCTGCTTAGGGCTACATCAATAGGAAACAAACCATAGACATAGAACTTGGAACTACGTTATTGTGTGAAGTTTCAAAGAGCTAGCACAAACCGTCTTTGATTTAGAGTTCCAACTACATGTATCCATATAGGCGAAAACAGAGTGAAACCTAAAAATTAAAACTGTTACTGCCAACGAACGGTTTAACCTAGAAGAACGAAATTTGGTGAGCCAAGTGGGATTGGGGTACTGATCATTACCTGATAGTGTCATCAAGATTGGGTGAAAAAATGTGTGCTGTGATTTCAGGAAACTCATAGTTTTTTGGAAGCTTGGCAACCCCTTTCCATGAAAGTGATTTGCGCCACTCTCTGCTTAATGCTACATCAATAGGAAACAAACCATAGAGAGAGAACTTGGAACTACTTTATTGTGTCAAGTTTCAAAGAGCTAGCACAAACCGTGTTTGATTTAGAGTTCCAACTACATGTATCCATATAGGTGAAAACAGAATGAAACCTAAAAATTAAAACTGTTACTGCCAACCAACGGTTTAACCTAGAAGAACGATATTTGGTGAGCCAAGTGGGATTTGGGTACTGATCATTACCTGAAAATGTCATGAAGATTGGGTGAAAAAATGTGTGCTGAGATTTCAGGAAACTCGTATTTTTTTGGAAGCTTGGCAACCCCTTTCCATGAAAGTGATTTGCGCTACTCTCTGCTTAGGGCTACATCAATAGGAAACAAACCATAGAGATAGAACTTGGAACTACTTTATTGTGTCAAGTTTCAAAGGGCTAGCAAAAACCGTGTTTGATTTAGAGTTCCAACTACATGTATCCATATAGGAGAAAACAGAGTGAAACCTAAAAATTAAAACTGTTACTGCCATCTAACGGTTTAACCTAGAAGAACGAAATTTGGTGAGCCAAGGTGGATTCGGGTACTGATCATTACCGGAAAGTGTCATCAAGATTCCGTGAAAAAATTTGTGCTGAGATTTCAGGAAACCCGTAGTTTTTGGAAGCTTGGCAACCCCTTTCCATGAAAATGATTTGCGCCAGTCTTTGCTTAGGGCTATATGAATAGGAAACAAACCAAAGAGATAGAAATTGGAACTACTTCATTGTGTCAAGTTTCAAAGAGTAGCAAAAACCGTGTTTGATTTAGAGTTCCAACTACATGTATCCATATAGGAGAAAACAGAGTGAAACCTAAATTAAAACTGTTACTGCCAACGAACGGTTAACCTAGAAGAACGAAATTTGGTGAGCCAAGTGGGATTGGGGTACTGATCATTACCTGACAGTGTCATCAAGATTGGGTGAAAAAATGTGTGCTGAGATTTCAGGGAACTCGTAGTGTTTTGGAAGCTTGGCAACCCCTTTCCATGAAGGTGATTTGCGCCACTCTCTGCTTAGGGCTACATCAATAGGAAACAAACAGCAGAGATAGAACTTGGAACTACTTTATTGTGTCAAGTTTCAAAGAGCTAGCACAAACCGTGTTTGATTTAGAGTTCCAACTACATGTATCCATATAGGCGAAAACAGAGTGAAACCTAAAAATTAAAACTGTTACTGCCATCGAACGGTTTAACCTAGAAGAACGAAATTTGTTGAGCCAAGTGGGATTGGGGTACTGATCATTACCTGAAAGTGTGATCCAGATTGGGTGAAAAAATGTGTGCTGAGATTTCAGGAAACTCATAGTTTTTGGAAGCTTGGCAACCACTTTCCATGAAAGTGATTTGCGCCAGCCTCTGCTTAGGGCTACATCAATAGGAAACAAACCATATAGATAGAACTTCGAACTACGTTATTGTGTGAAGTTTCAAAGAGCTAGCACAAACCGTCTTTGATTTAGAGTTCCAACTACATGTATCCATATAGGCGAAAACAGAGTGAAACCTAAAAATTAAAACTGTTACTGCCAACGAACGGTTTAACCTAGAAGAACGAAATTTGGTGAGCCAAGTGGGATTGGGGTACTGATCATTACCTGAAAGTGTCATGAAGATTGGGTGAAAAAATGTGTGCTGATATTTCAGGAAACTAGTAGTTTTTTGGAAGCTTGGCAACCCCTTTCCATGAAAGTGATTTGCGCCAGTCTCTGCTTAGGGCTACATCAATAGGAAACAAACCATAGAGATAGAACTTGGAACTACTTTATTGTGTCAAGTTTCAAAGAGCTAGCACAAACCTTCTTTGATTTCGAGTTCCAACTACATGTATCCATATAGGCGAAAACAGAGTGAAACCTAAAAATTAAAACTGTTACTGCCAACGAACGGTTTAACCTAGAAGAACGAAATTTGGTGAGCCAAGTGGGATTGGGGTACTGATCATTACCTGAAATTGTCATCAAGATTGGGTGTAAAAATGTGTGCTGAGATTTCAGGAAACTCGTAGTTTTTTGGAAGCTTGGCAACCCCTTTCCATGAATGTGATATGCGCAGGTCTCTGCTTAGGGCTACATCAATAGAAAACAAACCATAGAGATAGAAATTGCAACTACTTTATTGTGTCAAGTTTCAAAGAGCTAGCACAAACGGTGTTGGATTTAGACTTCCAACTACATGTATCCATATAGGCGAAAACAGAGTGAAACCTAAAAATTAAACTGTTACTGCCAACGAACGGTTTAAACTAGAAGAACGAAATTTGGTGAGCCAAGTTGGATTGGGGTACTGATCATTACCTGAAAGTGTGATCCAGATTGGGTGAAAAAATGTGTGCTGAGATTTCAGGAAACTCGTAGTTTTTTGGAAGCTTGGCAACCCCTTTTCATGAAAGTGATTTGCGCCAGTCTCTGCGTAGGGCTACATCAATAGGAAACAAACCATAGACATAGAACTTGGAACTACGTTATTGTGTGAAGTTTCAAAGAGCTAGCACAAACCGTCTTTGATTTAGAGTTCCAACTACATGTATCCATATAGGCGAAAACAGAGTGAAACCTAAAAATTAAAACTGTTACTGCCAACGAACGGTTTTACCTAGAAGAATGAAATTTGGTGAGCCAAGTGGGATTGGGGTACTGATCATTACCTGAAAGTGTCATCAAGATTGGGTGAAAAAATGTGTGCTGAGATTTCAGGAAACTCGTAGTATTTTGGAAGCTTGGCAACCCTTTTCCATGAAAGTGATTTGCGCCAGTCTCTGCTTATGCCTACATCAATAGGAAACAAACCATAGAGATAGAACTTGGAACTACTTTATTGTGTCAAGTTTCAAAGAGCTAGCACAAACCGTGTTGGATTTAGAGTTCCAACTACATGTATCCATATAGGGGAAAACAGAGTTAAACCTAAAAATTAAAACTGTTACTGCCAACGAACGGTTTAACCTAGAAAAAAGAAATTTGGTGAGCCAAGTGGGATTGGGGTACTGATCATTACCTGAAATTTTCATCAAGATTGGGTGAAAAAATGTGTGCTGAGATTTCAGGAAACTCGTAGTTTTTTGGAACCTTGGCAACCCCTTTCCATGAAAGTGATTTGCACCAGTTTCTGCTTAGGGCTACATCAATAGGAAACAAAACATAGAGATAGAACTTAAAACTACGTTATTGTGTGAAGTTTCAAAGAGCTAGCACAAACCGTCTTTGATTTCGAGTTCCAACTACATGTATCCATATAGGCGAAAACAGAGTGAAACCTCAAAATTAAAACTGTTACTGCCAACGAACGGTTTTACCTAGAAGAATGAAATTTGGTGAGCCAAGTGGGATTGGGGTACTGATCATTACCTGAAAGTGTCATCAAGATTGGGTGAAAAAATGTGTGCTGAGATTTCAGGAAACTCGTAGTTTTTGGGAAGCTTGGCAACCCTTTTCCATGAAAGTGATTTGCGCCAGTCTCTTCTTATGCCTACATCAATAGGAAACAAACCATAGAGATAGAACTTGGAACTACTTTATTGTGTCAAGTTTCAAAGAGCTAGCACAAACCGTGTTGGATTTAGAGTTCCAACTACATGTATCCATATAGGGGAAAACAGAGTTAAACCTAAAAATTAAAACTGTTACTGCCAACGAACGGTTTAACCTAGAAAAAAGAAATTTGGTGAGCCAAGTGGGATAGGGGTACTGATCATTACCTGAAATTTTCATCAAGATTGGGTGAAAAAATGTGTGCTGAGATTTCAGGAAACTCGTAGTTTTTTGGAAGCTTGGCAACCCCTTTCCTTGAAAGTGATTTGCACCAGTTTCTGCTTAGGGCTACATCAATAGGAAACAAACCATAGAGATAGAACTTGGAACTACTTTATTGTGTCCAGTTTCTAAGAGCTAGCACAAACCGTCTTTGATTTCGAGTTCCAACTACATGTATCCATATAGGCGAAAACAGAGTGAAACCTAAAAATTAAAACTGTTACTGCCAACGAACGGTTTAACCTAGAAGAACGAAATTTGGTGAGCCAAGTGGGATTGGGGTACTGATCATTACCTGAAAGTGTCATGAAGATTGGGTGAAAAAATGTGTGCTGATATTTCAGGAAACTCGTAGTTTTTTGGAAGCTTGGCAACCCCTTTCCATGAAAGAGATTTGCGCCAGTCTCTGCTTAGGGCTACATCAATAGGAAACAAACGATATAGATAGAACTTGGAACTACTTTTTGTGTCAAGTTTCAAAGAGCTAGCACAAACCATGTTTGATTTAGAGTTCCAACTACATGTATCCATATATGCGAAAACAGAGTGAAACCTAAAAATTAAAACTGTTACTGCCAGCGAACGATTTAACCTAGAAGAACGAAATTTGGTGAGCCAAGTGGGATTGGGGTACTGATCATTATCTGAAATTTTCATCAAGATTGGGTGAAAAAATGTGTGCTTAGATTTCAGGAAACTCGTAGTATTTGGAAGCTTGACAACCAATTTCCATGAAAGTGATTTGCGCCAGTCTCTGCTTAGGGCTACATCAATAGGAAACGAAACATAGAGATAGAACTTAAAACTACGATATTGTGTCAAGTTTCAAAGAGCTAGCACAAACCGTCTTTGATTTAGAGTTCCAACTACATGTATCCATATAGGAGAAAACAGAGTGAAACCTAAAAATTAAAACTGTTACTGCCAACGAACGGTTTAACCTAGAAGAACGAAATTTGGTGAGCCAAGTGGGATTCAGGTACTGATCATTACCTGAAATTTTCATCAAGATTGGGTGAAAAAATGTGTGCTGAGATTTCAGGAAACTCGTAGTTTTTTGGAAGTTTGGCAACCCCTTTCCATGAAAGTGATTTGCGCCAGTTTCTGCTTAGGGCTACATCAATAGGAAACAAACCATAGAGATAGAACTTGGAACTACTTTATTGTGTCAAGTTTCAAAGAGCTAGCACAAACCGTCTTTGATTTAGAGTTCCAACTACATGTATCCATATAGGCGAAAACAGAGTGAAACCTAAAAAGTAAAACTGTTACTGCCAACGAACGGTTTAACCTAGAAGAACGAAATTTGGTGAGCCAAGTGGGATTGGGGTACTGATCATTACCTGAAATTGTCATCAAGATTGGGTGTAAAAATGTGTGCTGAGATTTCAGGAAACTCGTAGTTTTTTGGAAGCTTGGCAACCCCTTTCCATGAATGTGATATGCGCAGGTCTCTGCTTAGGGCTACATCAATAGAAAACAAACCATAGAGATAGAAATTGCAACTACTTTATTGTGTCAAGTTTCAAAGAGCTAGCACAAACAGTGTTGGATTTAGAGTTCCAACTACATGTATCCATATAGGCGAAAACAGAGTGAAACCTAAAAATTAAAACTGTTACTGCCAACGAACGGTTTAAACTAGAAGAACGAAATTTGGTGAGCCAAGTTGGATTGGGGTACTGATCATTACCTGAAAGTGTGATCCAGATTGGGTGAAAAAATGTGTGCTGAGATTTCAGGAAACTCGTAGTTTTTTGGAAGCTTGGAAACCCTTTTTCATGAAAGTGATTTGCGCCAGTCTCTGCTTAGGGCTACATCAATAGGAAACAAACCATAGAGATAGAACTTGGAACTACGTTATTGTGTGAAGTTTCAAAGAGCTAGCACAAACCGTCTCTGATTTAGAGTTCCCACTACATGTATCCATATAGGCGAAAACAGAGTGAAACCTAAAAATTAAAACTGTTACTGCCAACGAACGGTTTTACCTAGAAGAATGAAATTTGGTGAGCCAAGTGGGATTGGGGTACTGATAATTACCTGAAAGTTCATCAAGATTGGGTGAAAAAATGTGTGCTGAGATTTCAGGAAACTCGTAGTTTTTTGGAAGCTTGGCAACCCTTTTCCATGAAAGTGATTTGCGCCAGTCTCTGTTTATGCCTACATCAATAGGAAACAAACCATAGAGATAGAACTTGGATCTACTTCATTGTGTCAAGTTTCAAAGAGCTAGCACAAACCGTGTTGGATTTAGAGTTCCAACTACATGTATCCATATACGGGAAAACAGAGTGAAACCTAAAAATTGAAACTGTTACTGCCAACGAACGGTTTAACCTAGAAGAACGAAATTTGGTGAGCCAAGTGGGATTGGGGTCCTGATCATTACCTGAAATTGTCATCAAGATTGGGTGTAAAAATGTGTGCTGAGATTTCAGGAAACTCGTAGTTTTTTGGAAGCTTGGCAAGCCCTTTCCATGAAAGTGATTTGCGCAAGTCTCTCCTTAGGGCTATATCAATAGGAAACAAACCAAGGAGATAGAACTTGGATCTACTTCATTGTGTCAAGTTTCAAAGAGCTAGCACAAACCGTGTTTGATTTAGAGTTCCAACTACATGTATCCATATACGGGAAAACAGAGTGAAACCTAAAAATTGAAACTGTTACTGCCAACGAACGGTTTAACCTAGAAGAACGAAATTTGGTGAGCCAAGTGGGATTGGGGTCCTGATCATTACCTGAAATTGTCATCAAGATTGAGTGTAAAAATGTGTGCTGAGATTTCAGGAAACTCGTAGTTTTTTGGAAGCTTGGCAACCCCTTTCCATGAAAGTGATATGCGCAGGTCTCTGCTTAGGGCTACATCAATAGAAAACAAACCATAGAGATAGAAATTGCAACTACTTTATTGTGTCAAGTTTCAAAGAGCTAGCACAAACGGTGTTGGATTTAGACTTCCAACTACATGTATCCATATAGGCGAAAACAGAGTGAAACTTAAAAATTAAAACTGTTACTGCCAACGAACGGTTTAAACTAGAAGAACGTAATTTGGTGAGCCAAGTTGGATTGGGATACTGATCATTACCTGAAAGTGTGATCCAGATTGGGTGAAAAAATGTGTGCTGAGATTTCAGGAAACTCGTAGTTTTTTGGAAGCTTGGCAACCCCTTTTCATGAAAGTGATTTGCGCCAGTCTCTGCTTAGGGCTACATCAATAGGAAACAAACCATAGACATAGAACTTGGAACTACGTTATTGTGTGAAGTTTCAAAGAGCTAGCACAAACCGTCTTTGATTTAGAGTTCCAACTACATGTATCCATATAGGCGAAAACAGAGTGAAACCTAAAAATTAAAACTGTTACTGCCAACGAACGGTTTTACCTAGAAGAATGAAATTTGGTGAGCCAAGTGGGATTGGGGTACTGATCATTACCTGAAAGTGTCATCAAGATTGGGTGAAAAAATGTGTGCTGAGATTTCAGGAAACTCGTAGTTTTTTGGAAGCTTGGCAACCCTTTTCCATGAAAGTGATTTGCGCCAGTATCTGCTTATGCCTACATCAATAGGAAACAAACCATAGAGATAGAACTTGGAACTACTTTATTGTGTCAAGTTTCATAGAGCTAGCACAAACCGTGTTGGATTTAGAGTTCCAACTACATGTATCCATATAGGGGAAAACAGAGTTAAACCTAAAAATTAAAACTGTTACTGCCAACGAACGGTTTAACCTAGAAAAAAAAATTTGGTGAGCCAAGTGGGATTGGGGTACTGATCATTACCTGAAATTTTCATCAAGATTGGGTGTAAAAATGTGTGCTGAGATTTCAGGAAACTCGTAGTTTTTTGGAAGCTTGGCAAGCCCTTTCCATGAAAGTGATTTGCGCAAGTCTCTCCTTAGGGCTATATCAATAGGAAACAAACCAAGGAGATAGAACTTGGATCTACTTCATTGTGTCAAGTTTCAAAGAGCTAGCACAAACCGTGTTTGATTTAGAGTTCCAACTACATGTATCCATATACGGGAAAACAGAGTGAAACCTAAAAATTGAAACTGTTACTGCCAACGAACGGTTTAACCTAGAAGAACGAAATTTGGTGAGCCAAGTGGGATTGGGGACCTGATCATTACCAGAAATTGTCATCAAGATTGGGTGTAAAAATGTGTGCAGAGATTTCAGGAAACTCGTAGTTTTTTGGAAGCTTGGCAACCCCTTTCCATGAATGTGATATGCGCAGGTCTCTGCTTAGGGCTACATCAATAGAAAACAAACCATAGAGATAGAAATTGCAACTACTTTATTGTGTCAAGTTTCAAAGAGCTAGCACAAACGGTGTTGGATTTAGACTTCCAACTACATGTATCCATATAGGCGAAAACAGAGTGAAACCTAAAAATTAAAACTGTTACTGCCAACGAACGGTTTAAACTAGAAGAACGAAATTTGGTGAGCCAAGTTGGATTGGGGTACTGATCATTACCTGAAAGTGTGATCCAGATTGGGTGAAAAAATGTGTGCTGAGATTTCAGGAAACTCGTAGTTTTTTGGAAGCTTGGCAACCCCTTTTCATGAAAGTGATTTGCGCCAGTCTCTGCTTAGGGCTACATCAATAGGAAACAAACCATAGAGATAGAACTTGGAACTACGTTATTGTGTGAAGTTTCAAAGAGCTAGCACAAACCGTCTTTGATTTAGAGTTCCAACTACATGTATCCATATAGGCGAAAACAGAGTGAAACCTAAAAATTAAAACTGTTACTGCCAACGAACGGTTTTACCTAGAAGAATGAAATTTGGTGAGCCAAGTGGGATTGGGGTACTGATCATTACCTGAAAGTGTCATCAAGATTGGGTGAAAAAATGTGTGCTGAGATTTCAGGAAACTCGTAGTTTTTTGGAAGCTTGGCAACCCTTTTCCATGAAAGAGATTTGCGCCAGTCTGTTCTTATGCCTACATCAATAGGAAACAAACCATAGAGATAGAACTTGGAACTACTTTATTGTGTCAAGTTTCAAAGAGCTAGCACAAACCGTGTTGGATTTAGAGTTCCAACTACATGTATCCATATAGGGGAAAACAGAGTGAAACCTAAAAATTAAAACTGTTACTGCCAACGAACGGTTTAACCTAGAAAAAAGAAATTTGGTGAGCCAAGTGGGATTGGGGTACTGATCATTACCTGAAATTTTCATCAAGATTGGGTGAAAAAATGTGTGCTGAGATTTCAGGAAACTCGTAGTTTTTTGGAAGCTTGGCAACCCCTTTCCATGAAAGTGATTTGCGCCAGTTTCTGCTTAGGGCTACATCAATAGGAAACAAACCATAGAGATAGAACTTGGAACTACTTTATTGTGTCCAGTTTCAAAGAGCTAGCACAAACCGTCTTTGATTTCGAGTTCCAACTACATGTATCCATATAGGCGAAAACAGAGTGAAACCTAAAAATTAAAACTGTTACTGCCAACGAACGGTTTAACCTAGAAGAACGAAATTTGGTGAGCGAAGTGGGATTGGGGTACTGATCATTACCTGAAAGTGTCATGAAGATTGGGTGAAAAAATGTGTGCTGATATTTCAGGAAACTCGTAGTTTTTTGGAAGCTTGGCAACCCCTTTCCATGAATGTGATTTGCGCCAGTCTCTGCTTAGGGCTACATCAATAGGAAACAAACCTTATAGATACAACTTGGAACTACTTTTTGTGTCAAGTTTCAAAGAGCTAGCACAAACCATGTTTGATTTAGAGTTCCAACTACATGTATCCATATAGGCGAAAACAGAGTGAAACCTAAAAATTAAAACTGTTACTGTCAACGAACGGTTTAAACTAGAAGAACGAAATTTGGTGAGCCAAGTGGGATTGGGGTACTGATCATTATCTGAAATTTTCATCAAGATTGGGTGAAAAAATGTGTGCTTAGATTTCAGGAAACTCGTAGTTTTTTGGAAGCTTGGCAACCCCTTTTCATGAAAGTGATTTGCGCCAGTCTCTGCTTAGGGCTACATCAATAGGAAACAAACCATAGACATAGAACTTGGAACTACGTTATTGTGTGAAGTTTCAAAGAGCTAGCACAAACCGTCTTTGATTTAGAGTTCCAACTACATGTATCCATATAGGCGAAAACAGAGTGAAACCTAAAAATTAAAACTGTTACTGCCAACGAACGGTTTTACCTAGAAGAATGAAATTTGGTGAGCCAAGTGGGATTGGGGTACTGATCATTACCTGAAAGTGTCATCAAGATTGGGTGTAAAAATGTGTGCTGAGATTTCAGGAAACTCGTAGTTTTTTGGAAGCTTGGCAACCCCTTTCCATGAAAGTGATATGCGCAGGTCTCTGCTTAGGGCTACATCATTAGAAAACAAACCATAGAGATAGAAATTGCAACTACTTTATTGTGTCAAGTTTCAAAGAGCTAGCACAAACGGTGTTGGATTTAGAGTTCCAACTACATGTATCCATATAGGCGAAAACAGAGTGAAACCTAAAAATTAAAACTGTTACTGCCAACGAACGGTTTAAACTAGAAGAACGAAATTTGGTGAGCCAAGTTGGATTGGGGTACTGATCATTACCTGAAAGTGTGATCCAGATTGGGTGAAAAAATGTGTGCTGAGATTTCAGGAAACTCGTAGTTTTTTGGAAGCTTGGCAACCCCTTTTCATGAAAGTGATTTGCGCTAGTCTCTGCTTAGGGCTACATCAATAGGAAACAAACCATATAGATAGAACTTGGAACTACGTTATTGTGTGAAGTTTCAAAGAGCTAGCACTAACCGTCTTTGATTTAGAGTTCCAACTACATGTATCCATATAGGCGAAAACAGAGTGAAACCTAAAAATTAAAACTGTTACTGCCAACGAACGGTTTTACCTAGAAGAATGAAATTTGGTGAGCCAAGTGGGATTGGGGTACTGATCATTACCTGAAAGTGTCATCAAGATTGGGTGAAAAAATGTGTGCTGAGATTTCAGGAAACTCGTAGTTTTTTGGAAGCTTGGCAACCCTTTTCCATGAAAGTGAGTTGCGCCAGTCTCTTCTTATGCCTACATCAATAGGAAACAAACCATAGAGATAGAACTTGGAACTACTTTATTGTGTCAAGTTTCAAAGAGCTAGCACAAACCGTGTTGGATTTAGAGTTCCAACTACATGTATCCATATAGGCAAAACAGAGTTAAACCTAAAAATTAAAACTGTTACTGCCAACGAACGGTTTAACCTAGAAAAAAGAAATTTGGTGAGCCAAGTGGGATTGGGGTACTGATCATTACCTGAAATTTTCATCAAGATTGGGTGAAAAAATGTGTGCTGAGATTTCAGGAAACTCGTAGTTTTTTGGAAGCTTGGCAACCCCTTTCCATGAAAGTGATTTGCGCCAGTCTCTGCTTAGGGCTACATCAATAGGAAACAAAACATAGAGATAGAACTTAAAACTACGTTATTGTGTCAAGTTTCAAAGAGCTAGCACAAACCGTCTTTGATTTAGAGTTCCAACTACATGTATCCATATAGGAGAAAACAGAGTGAAACCTAAAAATTAAAACTGTTACTGCCAACGAACGGTTTAACCTAGAAGAACGAAATTTGGTGAGCCAAGTGGGATTCGGGTACTGATCATTACCTGAAATTTTCATCAAGATTGGGTGAAAAAAATGTGTGCTGAGATTTCAGGAAACTCGTAGTTTTTTGGAAGCTTGGCAACCCCTTTCCATGAAAGTGATTTGCGCCAGTTTCTGCTTAAGGCTACATCAATAGGAAACAAACCATAGAGATAGAACTTGGAACTACTTTATTGTGTCAATTTTCAAAGAGCTAGCACAAACCGTCTTTGATTTCGAGTTCCAACTACATGTATCCATATAGGCGAAAAGAGAGTGAAACCTAAAAATTAAAACTGTTATTGCCAACGAACGGTTTAACCTAGAAGAACGAAATTTGGTGAGCCAAGTGGGATTGGGGTACTGATCATTACCTGAAATTGTCATCAAGATTGGGTGTAAAAATGTGTGCTGAGATTTCAGGAAACTCGTAGTTTTTTGGAAGCTTGGCAACCCCTTTCCATGAATGTGATATGCGCAGGTCTCTGCTTAGGGCTACATCAATAGAAAACAAACCATAGAGATAGAAATTGCAACTACTTTATTGTGTCAAGTTTCAAAGAGCTAGCACAAACGGTGTTGGATTTAGACTTCCAACTACATGTATCCATATAGGCGAAAACAGAGTGAAACCTAAAAATTAAAACTGTTACTGCCAACGAACGGTTTAAACTAGAAGAACGAAATTTGGTGAGCCAAGTTGGATTGGGGTACTGATCATTACCTGAAAGTGTGATCCAGATTGGGTGAAAAAATGTGTGCTGAGATTTCAGGAAACTCGTAGTTTTTTGGAAGCTTGGCAACCCCTTTTCATGAAAGTGATTTGCGCCAGTCTCTGCTTAGGGCTACATCAATAGGAAACAAACCATAGAGATAGAACTTGGAACTACGTTATTGTGTGAAGTTTCAAAGAGCTAGCACAAACCGTCTTTGATTTAGAGTTCCAACTACATGTATCCATATAGGCGAAAACAGAGTGAAACCTAAAAATTAAAACTGTTACTGCCAACGAACGGTTTTACCTAGAAGAATGAAATTTGGTGAGCCAAGTGGGATTGGGGTACTGATCATTACCTGAAAGTGTCATGAAGATTGGGTGAAAAAATGTGTGCTGATATTTCAGGAAACTCGTAGTTTTTTGGAAGCTTGGCAACCCCTTTCCATGAAAGTGATTTGCGCCAGTCTCTGCTTAGGGCTACATCAATAGGAAACAAACCTTATAGATACAACTTGGAACTACTTTTTGTGTCAAGTTTCAAAGAGCTAGCACAAACCATGTTTGATTTAGAGTTCCAACTACATGTATCCATATAGGCGAAAACAGAGTGAAACCTAAAAATTAAAACTGTTACTGTCAACGAACGGTTTAAACTAGAAGAACGAAATTTGGTGAGCCAAGTGGGATTGGGGTACTGATCATTATCTGAAATTTTCATCAAGATTGGGTGAAAAAATGTGTGCTTAGATTTCAGGAAACTCGTAGTTTTTTGGAAGCTTGGCAACCCCTTTTCATGAAAGTGATTTGCGCCAGTCTCTGCTTAGGGCTACATCAATAGGAAACAAACCATAGACATAGAACTTGGAACTACGTTATTGTGTGAAGTTTCAAAGAGCTAGCACAAACCGTCTTTGATTTAGAGTTCCAACTACATGTATCCATATACGCGAAAACAGAGTGAAACCTAAAAATTAAAACTGTTACTGCCAACGAACGGTTTTACCTAGAAGAATGAAATTTGGTGAGCCAAGTGGGATTGGGGTACTGATCATTACCTGAAAGTGTCATCAAGATTGGGTGTAAAAATGTGTGCTGAGATTTCAGGAAACTCGTAGTTTTTTGGAAGCTTGGCAACCCCTTTCCATGAAAGTGATATGCGCAGGTCTCTGCTTAGGGCTACATCATTAGAAAACAAACCATAGAGATAGAAATTGCAACTACTTTATTGTGTCAAGTTTCAAAGAGCTAGCACAAACGGTGTTGGATTTAGAGTTTCAACTACATGTATCCATATAGGCGAAAACAGAGTGAAACCTAAAAATTAAAACTGTTACTGCCAACGAACGGTTTAAACTAGAAGAACGAAATTTGGTGAGTCAAGTTGGATTGGGGTACTGATCATTACCTGAAAGTGTGATCCAGATTGGGTGAAAAAATGTGTGCTGAGATTTCAGGAAACTCGTAGTTTTTTGGAAGCTTGGCAACCCCTTTTCATGCAAGTGATTTGCGCTAGTCTCTGCTTAGGGCTACATCAATAGGAAACAAACCATATAGATAGAACTTGGAACTACGTTATTGTGTGAAGTTTCAAAGAGCTAGCACTAACCGTCTTTGATTTAGAGTTCCAACTACATGTATCCATATAGGCGAAACCAGAGTGAAACCTAAAAATTAAAACTGTTACTGCCAACGAACGGTTTTACCTAGAAGAATGAAATTTGGTGAGCCAAGTGGGATTGGGGTACTGATCATTACCTGAAAGTGTCATCAAGATTGGGTGAAAAAATGTGTGCTGAGATTTCAGGAAACTCGTAGTTTTTTGGAAGCTTGGCAACCCTTTTCCATGAAAGTGAGTTGCGCCAGTCTCTTCTTATGCCTACATCAATAGGAAACAAACCATAGAGATAGAACTTGGAACTACTTTATTGTGTCAAGTTTCAAAGAGCTAGCACAAACCGTGTTGGATTTAGAGTTCCAACTACATGTATCCATATAGGCAAAACAGAGTTAAACCTAAAAATTAAAACTGTTACTGCCAACGAACGGTTTAACCTAGAAAAAAGAAATTTGGTGAGCCAAGTGGGATTGGGGTACTGATCATTACCTGAAATTTTCATCAAGATTGGGTGAAAAAATGTGTGCTGAGATTTCAGGAAACTCGTAGTTTTTTGGAAGCTTGGCAACCCCTTTCCATGAAAGTGATTTGCGCCAGTCTCTGCTTAGGGCTACATCAATAGGAAACAAAACATAGAGATAGAACTTAAAACTACGTTATTGTGTCAAGTTTCAAAGAGCTAGCACAAACCGTCTTTGATTTAGAGTTCCAACTACATGTATCCATATAGGAGAAAACAGAGTGAAACCTAAAAATTAAAACTGTTACTGCCAACGAACGGTTTAACCTAGAAGAACGAAATTTGGTGAGCCAAGTGGGATTCGGGTACTGATCATTACCTGAAATTTTCATCAAGATTGGGTGAAAAAAATGTGTGCTGAGATTTCAGGAAACTCGTAGTTTTTTGGAAGCTTGGCAACCACTTTCCATGAAAGTGATTTGCGCCAGTTTCTGCTTAAGGCTACATCAATAGGAAACAAACCATAGAGATAGAACTTGGAACTACTTTATTGTGTCAAGTTTCAAAGAGCTAGCACAAACCGTCTTTGATTTCGAGTTCCAACTACATGTATCCATATAGGCGAAAACAGAGTGAAACCTAAAAATTAAAACTGTTACTGCCAACGAACGGTTTAACCTAGAAGAACGAAATTTGGTGAGCCAAGTGGGATTGGGGTACTGATCATTACCTGAAATTGTCATCAAGTTTGGGTGTAAAAATGTGTGCTGAAATTTCAGGAAACTCGTAGTTTTTTGGAAGCTTGGCCACCCCTTTCCATGAATGTGATATGCGCAGGTCTCTGCTTAGGGCTACATCAATAGAAAACAAACCATAGAGATAGAAATTGCAACTACTTTATTGTGTCAAGTTTCAAAGAGCTAGCACAAACGGTGTTGGATTTAGACTTCCAACTACATGTATCCATATAGGCGAAAACAGAGTGAAACCTAAAAATTAAAACTGTTACTGCCAACGAACGGTTTAAACTAGAAGAACGAAATTTGGTGAGCCAAGTTGGATTGGGGTACTGATCATTACCTGAAAGTGTGATCCAGATTGGGTGAAAAAATGTGTGCTGAGATTTCAGGAAACTCTTAGTTTTTTGGAAGCTTGGCAACCCCTTTTCATGAAAGTGATTTGCGCCAGTCTCTGCTTAGGGCTACATCAATAGGAAACAAACCATAGATATAGAACTTGGAACTACGTTATTGTGTGAAGTTTCAAAGATCTAGCACAAACCGTCTTTGATTTAGAGTTCCAACTACATGTTTCCAAATAGGCGAAAACAGAGTGAAAACTAAAAATTAAAACTGTTACTGCCAACGAACGGTTTTACCTAGAAGAATGAAATTTGGTGAGCCAAGTGGGATGGGGGTACTGATCATTACCTGAAATTTTCATCAAGATTGGGTGAAAAAATGTGTGCTGAGATTTCAGGAAACTCGTAGTTTTTTGGAAGCTTGGCAACCCTTTTCCATGAAAGTGATTTGCGCCAGTCTCTTCTTATGCCTACATCAATAGGAAACAAACCATAGAGATAGAACTTGGAACTACTTTATTGTGTCAAGTTTCAAAGAGCTAGCACAAACCGTGTTGGATTTAGAGTTCCAACTACATGTATCCATATAGGGGAAAACAGAGTTAAACCTAAAAATTAAAACTGTTACTGCCAACGAACGGTTTAACCTAGAAAAAAGAAATTTGGTGAACCAAGTGGGATTGGGGTACTGATCATTACCTGAAATTTTCATCAAGATTGGGTGAAAAAATGTGTGCTGAGATTTCAGGAAACTCGTAGTTTTTTGGAAGCTTGGCAACCCCTTTCCATGAAAGTGATTTGCGCCAGTTTCTGCTTAGGGCTACATCAATAGGAAACAAACCATAGAGATAGAACTTGGAACTACTTTATTGTGTCCAGTTTCAAAGAGCTAGCACAAACCGTCTTTGATTTCGAGTTCCAACTACATGTATCCATATAGGCGAAAACAGAGTGAAACCTAAAAATTAAAACTGTTACTGCCAACGAACGGTTTAACCTAGAAGAACGAAATTTGGTGAGCCAAGTGGGATTGGGGTACTGATCATTACCTGAAAGTGTCATGAAGATTGGGTGAAAAAATGTGTGCTGATATTTCAGGAAACTCGTAGTTTTTTGGAAGCTTGGCAACCCCTTTCCATGAAAGTGATTTGCGCCAGTCTCTGCTTAGGGCTACATCAATAGGAAACAAACCATATAGATAGAACTTGGAACTACTTTTTGTGTCAAGTTTCAAAGAGCTAGCACAAACCATGTTTGATTTAGAGTTCCAAATACATGTATCCATATAGGCGAAAACAGAGTGAAACCTAAAAATTAAAACTGTTACTGCCAACGAACGGTTTAACCTAGAAGAACGAAATTTGGTGAGCCAAGTGGGATTGGGGTACTGATCATTATCTGAAATTTTCATCAAGATTGGGTGAAAAAATGTGTGCTTAGATTTCAGGAAACTCGTAGTTTTTTGGAAGCTGGACAACCAATTTCCATGAAAGTGATTTGCGCCAGTCTCTGCTTAGGGCTACATCAATAGGAAACAAAACATAGAGATAGAACTTGGAACTACTTTATTGTGTCCAGTTTCAAAGAGCTAGCACAAACCGTCTTTGATTTCAAGTTCCAACTACATGTATCCATATAGGCGAAAACAGAGTGAAACCTAAAAATTAAAACTGTTACTGCCAACGAACGGTTTAACCTAGAAGAACGAAATTTGGTGAGCCAAGTGGGATTGGGGTACTGATCATTACCTGAAAGTGTCATGAAGATTGGGTGAAAAAATGTGTGCTGATATTTCAGGAAACTCGTAGTTTTTTGGAAGCTTGGCAACCCCTTTCCATGAAAGTGATTTGCGCCAGTCTCTGCTTAGGGCTACATCAATAGGAAACAAACCATATAGATAGAACTTGGAACTACTTTTTGTGTCAAGTTTCAAAGAGCTAGCACAAACCATGTTTGATTTAGAGTTCCAACTACATGTATCC
The DNA here is from genome assembly GCF_964194105.1 of Spermophilus citellus. NCBI lineage: Eukaryota > Metazoa > Chordata > Mammalia > Rodentia > Sciuridae > Spermophilus > Spermophilus citellus. The sequence goes on along the minus strand of NC_138196.1, from coordinate 22,775,229 downwards.
ATATAGGCGAAAACAGAGTGAAACCTAAAAATTAAAACTGTTACTGCCAACGAACGGTTTAACCTAGAAGAACGAAATTTGGTGAGCCAAGTGGGATTGGGGTACTGATCATTATCTGAAATTTTCATCAAGATTGGGTGAAAAAATGTGTGCTTAGATTTCAGGAAACTCGTAGTTTTTTGGAAGCTGGACAACCAATTTCCATGAAAGTGATTTGCGCCAGTCTCTGCTTAGGGCTACATCAATAGGAAACAAAACATAGAGATAGAACTTGGAACTACTTTATTGTGTCAAGTTTCAAAGAGCTAGCACAAACCGTCTTTGATTTAGAGTTCCAACTACATGTATCCATATACGCGAAAACACAGTGAAACCTAAAAATTGAAACTGTTACTGCCAACGAACGGTTTAACCTAGAAGAACGAAATTTGGTGAGCCAAGTGGGATTGGGGTCCTGATCATTACCTGAAATTGTCATCAAGATTGGGTGTAAAAATGTGTGCTGAGATTTCAGGAAACTCGTAGTTTTTTGGAAGCTTGGCAACCCCTTTCCATGAAAGTGATATGCGCAGGTCCCTGCTTAGGGCTACATCAATAGAAAACAAACCATAGAGATAGAAATTGCAACTACTTTATTGTGTCAAGTTTCAAAGAGCTAGCACAAACGGTGTTGGATTTAGAGTTCCAACTACATGTATTCATATAGGCGAAAACAGAGTGAAACCTAAAAATTAAAACTGTTACTGCCAACGAACGGTTTAACCTAGAAGAACGAAATTTGTTGAGCCAAGTGGGATTGGGTTACTGATCATTACCTGAAAGTGTGATCCAGATTGGGTGAAAAAATGTGTGCTGAGATTTCAGGAAACTCGTAGTTTTTTGGAAGCTTGGCAACCACTTTCCATGTAAGTGATTTGCGGCAGTCTCTGCTTAGGGCTACATCAATAGGAAACAAAACATAGAGATAGAACTTAAAACTACGTTATTGTGTCAAGTTTCAAAGAGCTAGCACAAACCGTCTTTGATTTAGAGTTCCAACTACATGTATCCATATAGGAGAAAACAGAGTGAAACCTAAAAATTAAAACTGTTACTGCCAACGAACGGTTTAACCTAGAAGAACGAAATTTGGTGAGCCAAGTGGGATTCGGGTACTGATCATTACCTGAAATTTTCATCAAGATTGGGTGAAAAAATGTGTGCTGAGATTTCAGGAAACTCGTAGTTTTTTGGAAGCTTGGCAACCCCTTTCCATGAAAGTGATATGCGCAGGTCCCTGCTTAGGGCTACATCAATAGAAAACAAACCATAGAGATAGAAATTGCAACTACTTTATTGTGTCAAGTTTCAAAGAGCTAGCACAAACGGTGTTGGATTTAGAGTTCCAACTACATGTATTCATATAGGCGAAAACAGAGTGAAACCTAAAAATTAAAACTGTTACTGCCAACGAACGGTTTAACCTAGAAGAACGAAATTTGGTGAGCCAAGTGGGATTGGGGTACTGATCATTACCTGAAAGTGTCATGAAGATTGGGTGAAAAAATGTGTGCTGATATTTCAGGAAACTCGTAGTTTTTTGGAAGCTTGGCAACCCCTTTCCATGAAAGTGATTTGCGCCAGTCTCTGCTTAGGGCTACATCAATAGGAAACAAACCATATAGATAGAACTTGGAACTACTTTTTGTGTCAAGTTTCAAAGAGCTAGCACAAACCATGTTTGATTTAGAGTTCCAACTACATGTATCCATATAGGCGAAAACAGAGTGAAACCTAAAAATTAAAACTGTTACTGCCAACGAACGGTTTAACCTAGAAGAACGAAATTTGGTGAGCCAAGTGGGATTGGGGTACTGATCATTATCTGAAATTTTCATCAAGATTGGGTGAAAAAATGTGTGCTTAGATTTCAGGAAACTCGTAGTTTTTTGGAAGCTGGACAACCAATTTCCATGAAAGTGATTTGCGCCAGTCTCTGCTTAGGGCTACATCAATAGGAAACAAAACATAGAGATAGAACTTGGAACTACTTTATTGTGTCAAGTTTCAAAGAGCTAGCACAAACCGTCTTTGATTTAGAGTTCCAACTACATGTATCCATATACGCGAAAACACAGTGAAACCTAAAAATTGAAACTGTTACTGCCAACGAACGGTTTAACCTAGAAGAACGAAATTTGGTGAGCCAAGTGGGATTGGGGTCCTGATCATTACCTGAAATTGTCATCAAGATTGGGTGTAAAAATGTGTGCTGAGATTTCAGGAAACTCGTAGTTTTTTGGAAGCTTGGCAACCCCTTTCCATGAAAGTGATATGCGCAGGTCCCTGCTTAGGGCTACATCAATAGAAAACAAACCATAGAGATAGAAATTGCAACTACTTTATTGTGTCAAGTTTCAAAGAGCTAGCACAAACGGTGTTGGATTTAGAGTTCCAACTACATGTATTCATATAGGCGAAAACAGAGTGAAACCTAAAAATTAAAACTGTTACTGCCAACGAACGGTTTAACCTAGAAGAACGAAATTTGTTGAGCCAAGTGGGATTGGGTTACTGATCATTACCTGAAAGTGTGATCCAGATTGGGTGAAAAAATGTGTGCTGAGATTTCAGGAAACTCGTAGTTTTTTGGAAGCTTGGCAACCACTTTCCATGTAAGTGATTTGCGGCAGTCTCTGCTTAGGGCTACATCAATAGGAAACAAAACATAGAGATAGAACTTAAAACTACGTTATTGTGTCAAGTTTCAAAGAGCTAGCACAAACCGTCTTTGATTTAGAGTTCCAACTACATGTATCCATATAGGAGAAAACAGAGTGAAACCTAAAAATTAAAACTGTTACTGCCAACGAACGGTTTAACCTAGAAGAACGAAATTTGGTGAGCCAAGTGGGATTCGGGTACTGATCATTACCTGAAATTTTCATCAAGATTGGGTGAAAAAATGTGTGCTGAGATTTCAGGAAACTCGTAGTTTTTTGGAAGCTTGGCAACCCCTTTCCATGAAAGTGATATGCGCAGGTCCCTGCTTAGGGCTACATCAATAGAAAACAAACCATAGAGATAGAAATTGCAACTACTTTATTGTGTCAAGTTTCAAAGAGCTAGCACAAACGGTGTTGGATTTAGAGTTCCAACTACATGTATTCATATAGGCGAAAACAGAGTGAAACCTAAAAATTAAAACTGTTACTGCCAACGAACGGTTTAACCTAGAAGAACGAAATTTGTTGAGCCAAGTGGGATTGGGGTACTGATCGTTACCTGAAAGTGTGATCAACATTGGGTGAAAAAACGTGTGCTGAGATTTCAGGAAACTCGTAGTTTTTGGAAGCTTGGCAACCCCTTTCCATGAAAGTCATTTGCGAAAGTCTCTGCTTAGGGCTACATCAATAGGAAACAAACCATAGAGATAGAACTTGGAACTACTTTATTGTGTCAAGTTTCAAAGAGCTAGCACAAACCGTGTTTGATTTAGAGTACCAACTACATGTATCCATATAGGAGAAAACAGAGTGAAACCGAAAAATTAAAACTGTTACTGCCAACGAACGGTTTAACCTAGAAGAACGAAATTTGGGGAGCCAAGTGGGATTGGGGTACTGATCATTACCTGAAAGTGTCATCAAGATTGCTTGAAAAAACGTGTGCTGAGATTTCAGGTAACTCGTAGTATTTGGAACCTTGGCAACCCCTTTCCATGAAAGTGATTTGCGCCATTCTCTGCTTAGGGCTACATCAATAGGAAACAAACCATAGAGATAGTACTTAGAACAGCTTTATTGTGTCAAGTTTCAAAGAGTTAGCACAAACCTTGTTTGATTTAGAGTTCCAACTACATATACCCATATAGGCGAAAACAGAGTGAAACCTAAAAATTAAAACTGTTACTGCCAATGAACGGTTTAACCTAGAAGAACGAAATTTGGTGAGCCAACTGGGATTGGGGTACTGATCATTACCTGAAATTTTCATCATGATTGGGTGAAAAAATGTGTGGTGAGATTTCAGGAAACTCGTATTTTTTTGGAATCTTGGCAACCCTTTCCATGAAAGTGTTTTGCGCCAGTCTGCTTAGGGCTACATCAATAGGAAACAAACCATAGAGATAGAACTTGGAACTACTTTATTGTGTCAAGTTTCAAAGAGCTAGCACAAAGCGTGTTTGATTTAGAGTTCCAACTACATGTATCCATATAGGCGAAAACAGAGTGAAACCTAAAAATTAAAACTGTTACTGCCAATGAACGGTTTAACCAAGAAGAACGAAATTTGGTGAGCCAACTGGGATTGGGGTACTGATCATTACCTGAAATTTTCATCAAGATTGGGTGAAAAAATGTGTGGTGAGATTTCAGGAAACTCGTAGTTTTTTGGAAGCTTGGCAACCTCTTTCCATGAAAGTGATTTGCGCCAGTCTCTCCTTAGGTCTATATCAATAGGAAACAAACCAAAGAGATAGAACTTGGATCTACTTCATTGTGTCAAGTTTCAAAGAGCTAGCACAAACCGTGTTTGATTTAGAGTTCCAAATACATGTATCCATATAGGCGAAAACAGAGTGAAACCTAAAATTTAAAACTGTTACTGCCAACGAACGGTTTAACCTAGAAGAACGAAATTTGGTGAGCCAAGTGGGATTGGGGGACTGATCATTACCTGAAATTGTCATCAAGATTGGGTGTAAAAATGTGTGCTGAGATTTCAGGAAACTCGTAGTTTTTTGGAAGCTTGGCAACCCCTTTCAATGAAAGTGATATGCGCAGGTCTCTGCTTAGGGCTACATCAATAGAAAACAAACCATAGAGATGGAAATTGCAACTAATTTATTGTGTCAAGTTTCAAAGAGCTAGCACAAACGGTGTTGGATTTAGAGTTCCAACTACATGTATCCATAAAGGGGAAAACAAAGTGAAACCTAAAAATTAAAACTGTTACTGCCAATGAATGGTTTAACCTAGAAGAACGAAATTTGGTGAGCCAAGTGGGATTGGGGTACTGATAATTACCTGAAATTTTCATCAAGATTGGGTGAAAAAATGTGTGCTTAGATTTCAGGAAACTCGTAGTTTTTTGAAGCTTGGCAACCCCTTTCCAGGAAAGTGATTTGTGCCAGTCTCTCCTTAGGGCTATATCAATAGAAAACAAACCAAATAGATAGAACTTGGAACTACTTCATTGTATCAAGTTTCAAAGAGCTAGCAAAAACCGTGTTTGATTTAGAGTTCCAACTACATGTATCCATATAGGAAAAACACAGTGAAACCTAAAAATTAAAACTGTTACTGCCAACGAACGGTTTAACCTAGAAGAACGAAATTTGTTGAGCCAAGTTGGATTAGGGTACTGACCAATACCTGAAAGTGTCATCAAGATTGGGTGAAAAAATGTGTGCTGAAATTTCAGGAAACTCGTAGTTTTTTGGAAGCTTGCCAACCCCTTTCCATGAAAATGATTTGCGCAGGTCTCTGCTTAGGGCTACATCAATAGAAAACAAACCATAGAGACAGTACTTGGAACTAATTTATTGTGTCATTTCAAAGAGCTAGCAAAAACCGTGTTTGATTTAGAGTTCCAACTACATGTGTCCATATAGGAGAAAAAAAAGTGAAACCTAAAAATTAAAACTGTTACTGCCAACGAATGGTTTAACCCAGAAGAACGAAATTTGGTGAACCAAGTGGTATTGGGGAACTGATCATTACCTGACAGTGTCATCAAGATTCGGTGAAAAAATGTGTGCTGTGATTCCAGGGAACTCGTAGTTTTTTGGAAGCTTGGTAACCCTATTCCATGGAAGTGATTTGCGCCAGTTTCTGCTTAGGGCTTCATCAATAGGAAACAAACCATAGAGATAGAACTTGGAACTACTTTATTGTGTCAAGTTTCAAAGAGCTAGCACAAACCGTGTTTTATTTAGAGTTCCAACTACATGTATCCATATAGGGGAAAACAGAGTGAAACCTAAAAATTAAAACTGTTACTGCCAACGAACGGTTTAACCTAGAAGAACGAAATTTGGTGAGCCAAGTGGGATTGCGGTACTGATCATTACCTGAAAGTGTTATGAAGATTGGGTGAAAAAATGTGTGCTGATATTTCAGGAAACTCGTAGTTTTTTGGAAGCTTGGCAACCTCTTTCCATGAAAGTGATTTGCGCCAGTCTCTGCTTAGGGCTACATCAATAGGAAACAAACCATAGAGATAGAACTTGGAACTACTTTATTGTGTCAACTTTCAAAGAGCTAGCCCAACCGTGTTTGAATTAGAGTTCCAATTACATGCATCCATATAGGAGAAAACAATGTGAAACCTAAAAATAAACCTGTTACTGTCAACGCACGGGTTAAATAGAAGAACGAAATTTGGTAAGCCAAGTGGGATTGGGGGACTGATCATTACCTGAAATTTTCATCAAGATTGGGTGAAAAAATGTGTGCTGAGATTTCAGGAAACTCGTAGTTTTTTGGAAGCTTGGGAACCGCTTTCAATGAAAGTGATTTGCGCCAGTCTCTGCTTAGGGCTATATCAATAGGAAACAAACCATAGAGATAAAACTTGGAACTAATTTATTGTGTCAAGTTTCAAAAGCTAGCACAAACCGTGTTTGATTTAGAGTTCCAACTACATGTATCCATATAGGAGAAACAGAGTGAAACCTAAAAATTAAAACTGTTCCTGCCAACGAACGGTTTAACCTAGAAGAACGAAATTTGGTGAGCCTAGTGGGATTGGGGTACTGATCATTACCTAAATGTGTCATGAAGATTGGGTGAAAAAATGTGTGCTGAGATTTCAGGAAACTCGTAGTTTTTTGGAAGCTTGGCAACCCCTTTCCATGCAAGTGATTTGCGCCAGTCTCTGCTTAGGGCTACATCAATAGGAAACAAACCAATACATGTATCCATACAGGCAAAAACAGAGTGAAACCTAAAAATTAAAACTGTTACTGCCAACGAACGGTTTAACCTAGAAGAACGAAATTTGGTGAGCCAAGTGGGATTGGGGTACTGATCATTACCTGAAATTTTCATCAAGTTTGGGTGAAAAAGTGTGTGTTGAGATTTCAGGAAACTCGTAGTTTTTTGGAAGCTTGGCCACCCCTTTCCATGAAAGTGATTTGCGCAAGTCTCTCCTTAGGGCTATATCAAATGGAAACAAACCAAGGAGATAGAACTTGGATCTACTTCATTGTGTCAAGTTTCAAAGAGCTAGCACAAACCGTGTTTGATTTAGAGTTCCAACTACATGTATCCATATAGGCGAAAACAGAGTGAAACCTAAAATTTAAAACTGTTACTGCCAACGAACTGTTTAACCTAGAAGAACGAAATTTGGTGAGCCATGTTGGATTGGGGTACTGATCATTACCTGAAATTTTCATCAAGTTTGGGTGAAAAAATGTGTGTTGAGATTTCAGGAAACTCGTAGTTTTTTGGAAGCTTGGCAACCCGTTTCCATGAAAGTGATTTGCACAAGTCTCTCCTTAGGGCTATATCAATAGGAAACAAACCAAGGAGATAGTACTTGGATCTACTTCATTGTGTCAAGTTTCAAAGAGCTAGCAAAAACCGTGTTTGATTTAGAGTTCCAACTACATGTATCCTTATAGGCGAAAACAGAGTGAAACTTAAAAATTGAAACTGTTACTGCCAACGAACGGTTTAACCTAGAAGAACGAAAATTGGTGAGCCAAGTGGGATTGGGGTCCTGATCAATACCTGAAATTGTCATCAAGATTGGGTGTAAAAATGTGTGCTGAGATTTCAGGAAACTCGTGGTTTTTTGGAAGCTTGGCAACCCCTTTCCATGAAAGTGATATGTGCAGGTCACTGCTTAGGGCTACATCAATAGAAAACAAACCATAGAGATAGAAATTGCAACTACTTTATTGTGTCAAGTTTCAAAGAGCTAGCACAAACCATGTTGGATTTAGAGTTCCATCTACAAGTATCCATATAGGCGAAAACACAGTGAAACCTAAAAATTAAAACTGTTACTGCCAACGAACGGTTTAACCTAGAAGAATGAAATTTGGTGAGCCAAGTGGGAATGGGGTACTGATCATTACCTGAAAGTGTCATAAAGATTGGGTGAAAAAATGTGTGCTGAGATTTCAGGAAACTCGTAGTTTTTTGAAAGCTTGGCAACCCCTTTCCATGAAAGTGATTTGCACCAGTCTCTGCTTAGGGCTACATCAATAAGAAACAAAACATAGAGATAGAACTTGGAACTACGTTATTTTGTCAAGTTTCAAAGAGCTAGCAAAAACCGTCTTTGATTTAGAGTTCCAACTACATGTATCCATATAGGAGAAAACAGAGTGAAACCTAAAAATTAAAACTGTGACTGCCAACGAACGGTTTAACCTAGAAGAACGAAATTTGGTGAGCCAAGTGGGATTCGGGTACTGATCATTACCTGAAATTTTCATCAAGATTGGGTGAAAAAATGTGTGCTGAGATTTCAGGAAACTCGTAGTTTTTTGGAAGCTTGGCAACCCCTTTCCATGAAAGTGATTTGCGCCAGTTTCTGCTTAGGGCTACATCAATAGGAAACAAACCATAGAGATAGAACTTGGAACTACTTTATTGTGTCAAGTTTCAAAGAGCTAGCACAAACCGTCTTTGATTTCGAGTTCCAACTACATGTATCCATATAGGCGAAAACAGAGTGAAACTTAAAATTAAAACTGTTACTGCCAACGAACGGTTTAACCTAGAAGAACGAAATTTGGTGAGCCAAGTGGGATTGGGGTACTGATCATTACCTGAAATTGTCATCAAGATTGGGTGTAAAAATGTGTGCTGAGATTTCAGGAAACTCGTAGTTTTTTGGAAGCTTGGCAACCCCTTTCCATGAAAGTGATATGCGCAGGTCTCTGCTTAGGGCTACATCAATAGAAAACAAACCATAGAGATAGAAATTGCAACTACTTTATTGTGTCAAGTTTCAAAGAGCTAGCGCAAACGGTGTTGGATTTAGAGTTCCAACTACATGTATCCATATAGGCGAAAACAGAGTGACCTAAAAATTAAAACTGTTACTGCCAACGAACGGTTTAAACTAGAAGAACGAAATTTGGTGATCCAAGTTGGATTGGGGTACTGATCATTACCTGAATGTGTGATCCAGATTGGGTGAAAAAATGTGTGCTGAGATTTCAGGAAACTCGTAGTTTTTTGGAAGCTTGGCAACCCCTTTTCATGAAAGTGATTTGCGCCAGTCTCTGCTTAGCGCTACATCAATAGGAAACAAACCATAGAGATAGAACTTGGAACTACGTTATTGTGTGAAGTTTCAAAGAGCTAGCACAAACCGTCTTTGATTTAGAGTTCCAACTACATGTATCCATATAGGCGAAAACAGAGTGAAACCTAAAAATTTAAACTGTTACTGCCAAAGAACGGTTTAACCTAGAAGAATGAAATTTGGTGAGCCAAGTGGGAATGGGGTACTGATCATTACCTGAAAGTGTCATCAAGATTGGGTGAAAAAATGTGTGCTGAGATTTCAGGAAACTCGTAGTTTTTTGGAAGCTTGGCAACCCCTTTCCATGAAAGTGATTTGCGCCAGTCTCTGCTTAGGGCTACATCAATAAGAAACAAAACATAGAGATAGAACTTGGAACTACGTTATTGTGTCAAGTTTCAAAGAGCTAGCAAAAACCGTCTTTGATTTAGAGTTCCAACTACATGTATCCATATAGGAGAAAACAGAGTGAAACCTAAAAATTAAAACTGTTACTGCCAACGAAGGGTTTAACCTAGAAGAACGAAATTTAGTGAGCCAAGTGGGATTCAGGTACTGATCATTACCTGAAATTTTCATCAAGATTAGGTGAAAAAATGTGTGCTGAGATTTCAGGAAACTCGTAGTTTTTTGGAAGCTTGGCAACCCCTTTCAATGAAAGTGATTTGCGCCAGTTTCTGCTTAGGGCTACATCAATAGGAAACAAACCATAGAGATAGAACTTGGAACTACTTTATTGTGTCAAGTTTCAAAGAGCTAGCACAAACCGTCTTTGATTTAGAGTTCCAACTACATGTATCCATATAGGCGAAAACAGAGTGAAACCTAAAAATTAAAACTGTTACTGCCAACGAACGGTTTAACCTAGAAGAACGAAATTTGGTGAGCCAAGTGGGATTGGGGTACTGATCATTACCTGAAATTGTCATCAAGATTGGGTGTAAAAATGTGTGCTGAGATTTCAGGAAACTCGTAGTTTTTTGGAAGCTTGTCAACCCCTTTCCATGAAAGTGATATGCCCAGGTCTCTGCTTAGGGCTACATCAATAGAAAATAAACCATAGAGATAGAAATTGCAACTACTTTATTGTGTCAAGTTTCAAAGAGCTTGCACAAACCGTGTTTGATTTAGAGTTCCAACTACATGTATCCATATAGGTGAAAACAGAATGAAACCTAAAAATTAAAACTGATACTGCCAACGAACGGTTTAACCTAGAAGAACAAAATTTGGTGAGCCAAGTTGGATTGGGGTACTGACCAATATCTGAAAGTGTCATCAAGATTGGGTGAAAAAATGTGTGCTGATATTTCAGGAAACTCGTAGTTTTTTGGAAGCTTGGCAACCCCTTTCCATGAAAGTGATTTGGGCAGGTCTCTGCTTAGGGCTACATCAATAGAAAACAAACCATAGAGACAGAACATGGAACTAATTTATTGTGTCATTTCAAAGAGCTAGCACAAACCGTGTTTGATTTAGAGTTCCAACTGCATGTATCCATATAGGAGAAAACAGAGTGAAATCTAAAAATTAAAACTGTTACTGCCAACGAATGGTTTAACCCAGAAGAACGAAATTTGGTGAACCAAGTGGGATTGGGGAACTGATCATTACCTGACAGTGTCATCAAGATTGGGTGAAAAAATGTGTGCGGTGATTCCAGGGAACTCGTAGTTTTTTGGAAGCTTGGCAACCCCTTTCCATGAAAGTGATTTGAGCTACTTTCTGCTTAGGGCTACATCAATAGAAAACAAACCATAGAGATAGAACTAGGAACTACTTTATTGTGTCAAGTTTCAAAGAGCTAGCACAAACCGTGTTTTATTTAGAGTTCCAACTACATGTATCCATATAGGGGAAAACAGAGTGAAACCTAAAAATTAAAACTGTTACTGCCAACGAACGGTTTAACCTAGAAGAACGAAATTTGGTGAGCCAAGTGGGATTCGGGTACTGATCATTACCTGAAATTTTCATCAAGATTGGGTGAAAAAATGTGTGCTGAGATTTCAGGAAACTCGTAGTTTTTTGGAAGCTTGGCAACCCCTTTCCATGAAAGTGATTTGCGCCAGTTTCTGCTTAGACCTACATCAATAGGAAACAAACCATAGAGATAGGACTTTGAACTACTTTATTGTGTCAAGTTTCAAAGAGCTAGCACAAACTGTCTTTGATTTCGAGTTCCAAATACATGTATCCATATAGGCGAAAACGGAGTGAAACCTAAAAATTGAAACTGTTACTGCCAACGAACGGTTTAACCTAGAAGAACGAAATTTTGTGAGCCAAGTGGGATTGGGGTACTGATCATTACCTGAAAGTGTGATTCAGATTGGGTGAAAAAATGTGTGCTGAGATTTCAGGAAACTCGTAGTTTTTTGGAAGCTTGGCAACCCCTTTCCATGAAAGTGATTTGCGCTAGTTGCTGCTTAGACCTACATCAATAGGAAACAAACCATAGAGATAGGACTTTGAACTACTTTATTGTGTCAAGTTTCAAAGAGCTAGCACAAACCGTCTTTGATTTCGAGTTCCAACTACATGTATCCATATAGGCGAAAACAGAGTGAAACCTAAAAATTGAAACTGTTACTGCCAACGAACGGTTTAACCTCGAAGAACGAAATTTGGTGAGCCAAGTGGGATTGGGGTACTGATCATTACCTGAAAGTGTCATCATGATTGGGTGAAAAAATGTGTGCTGAGATTTCAGGAAACTCGTAGTTTTTTGGAACCTTGGCAACCCCTTTCCATTAAAGTGATTTGCGCCAGTCTCTGCTTAGGGCTACATCAATAGGAAACAAACCATAGAGATAGAACTTGGAACTACGTTATTGTGTCAAGTTTCAAAGAGCTAGCACAAACCGTCTTTGATTTCGAGTTCCAACTACATGTATCCATATAGGCGAAAACGAAGTGAAACCTAAAAATTGAAACTGTTACTGCCAATGAACGGTTTAACCTAGAAGAACGAAATTTTGTGAGCCAAGTGGGATTGGGGTCCTGATCATTACCTGAAATTGTCATCAAGATTGGGTGTAAAAATGTGTGCTGAGATTTCAGGAAACTCGTAGTTTTTTGGAAGCTTGGCAACCCCTTTCCATGAAAGTGATATGCGCAGGTCTCTGCTTAGGGCTACATCAATAGAAAACCAACCATAGAGATAGAAATTGCAACTACTTTATTGTGTCAAGTTTCAAAGAGCTAGCACAAACCGTGTTTGATTTAGAGTTCCAACTACATATATCCATATAGTTGAAAACAGAATGAAACCTAAAAATTAAAACCATTACTGCCAACGAACGGTTTAACCTAGAAGAACGAAATTTGTTGAGCCAAGTTGGATTGGGGTACTGACCAATATCTGAAAATGTCATCAAGATTGGGTGAAAAAATGTGTGCTGATATTTCAGGAAACTCGTAGTTTTTTGGAAGCTTGGCAACCCCTTTCCATGAAAGTGATTTGGGCAGGTCTCTGCTTAGGGCTACATCAATAGAAAACAAACCATAGAGACAGAACATGGAACTAATTTATTGTGTCATTTCAAAGAGCTAGCAAAAACCGTGTTTGATTTAGAGTTCCAACTACATGTATCCATATAGGAGAAAACAGAGTGAAACCTAAAAATTAAAACTGTTACTGCCAACGAATGGTTTAACCCAGAAGAACGAAATTTGGTGAACCAAGTGGGATTGGGGAACTGATAATTACCTGACAGTGTCATCAAGATTGGGTGAAAAAATGTGTGCTGTGATTCCAGGGAACTCGTTGTTTTTTGGAAGCTTGGTAACCCCTTTCCATGAAAGTGATTTGAGCTACTTTCTGCTTAGGGCTACATCAATAGAAAACAAACCATAGAGATAGAACTTGGAACTACTTTATTGTGTCAAGTTTCAAAGAGCTAGCACAAACCGTGTTGGATTTAGAGTTCCAACTACATGTATCCATATAGGAGAAAACAGAGTGAAAACTAAAAATTAAAACTGTTACTGCCAACGAACGGTTTAACCTAGAAGAACGAAATTTGGTGAGCCAAGTGGGATTGGGGTACTGATCATTACCTGAAAGTCTCATCAAGATTGGGTGAAAAAATGTGTGCTGAGATTTCAGGAAACTCGTAGTTTTTTGGAAGCTTGGCAACCCCTTTCCATGAAAGTGATTTGCGCCAGTCTCTGCTTAGGGCTACATCAATAGGAAACAAACCATAGAGATAGAACTTGGAACTAGTTTATTGTGTCAAGTTTCAAAGAGCTAGCACAAACCGTGTTTGATTTAGAGTTCCAACTACATGTATCCATATAGGGGAAAACAGAGTGAAACCTAAAAATTAAAACTGTTACTGCCAACGAACGGTTTAACCTAGAAGAACGAAATTTGGTGAGCCAAGTGCGATTTGGGTTCTGATCATTACCTGAAATTTTCATCAAGATTGGGTGAAAAAATGTGTGCTGAGATTTCAGGAAACTCGTAGTTTTTTGGAAGCTTGGCAACCCCTTTTCATGAAAGTGATTTGCGCTAGTTGCTGCTTAGACCTACATCAATAGGAAACAAACCATAGATATAGGACTTTGAACTACTTTATTGTGTCAAGTTTCAAAGAGCTAGCACAAACCGTCTTTGATTTCGAGTTCCAACTACATGTATCCATATAGGCGAAAACAGAGTGAAACCTAAAAATTGAAACTGTTACTGCCAACGAACAGTTTAAACTCGAAGAACGAAATTTGGTGAGCCAAGTGGGATTGGGGTACTGATCATTACCTGAAAGTGTGATTCAGATTGGGTGAAAAAATGTGTGCTGAGATTTCAGGAAACTCGTTGTTTTTGGAACCTTGGCAACCCCTTTCCATGAAAGTGATTTGCGCCAGTCTCTGCTTAGGGCTACATCAATAGGAAACAAACCATAGAGATAGAACTTGGAACTAGTTTATTGTGTCAAGTTTCAAAGAGCTAGCACAAACCGTCTTTGATTTCGAGTTCCAACTACATGTATCCATATAGGCGAAAACGAAGTGAAACCTAAAAATTGAAACTGTTACTGCCAATGAACGGTTTAACCTAGAAGAACGAAATTTTGTGAGCCAAGTGGGATTGGGGTCCTGATCATTACCTGAAATTGTCATCAAGATTGGGTGTAAAAATGTGTGCTGAGATTTCAGGAAACTCGTAGTTTTTTGGAAGCTTGGCAACCCCTTTCCATGAAAGTGATATGCGCAGGTCTCTGCATAGGGCTACATCAATAGAAAACAAACCATAGAGATAGAAATTGCAACTACTTTATTGTGTCAAGTTTCAAAGAGCTAGCACAAACCATGTTTGATTTAGAGTTCCAACTACATGTATCCATATAGGTGAAAACAGAATGAAACCTAAAAATTAAAACTGATACTGCCAACGAACGGTTTAACCTAGAAGAACGAAATTTGGTGAGCCAAGTGGGATTGGGGTACTGATCATTACCTGAAAGTGTCATCAAGATTGGGTGAAAAAATGTGTGCTGATATTTCAGGAAACTCGTAGTTTTTTGGAAGCTTGGCAACCCCTTTCCATGAAAGTGATTTGGGCAGGTCTCTGCTTAGGGCTACATCAATAGAAAACAAACCATAGAGACAGAACATGGAACTAATTTATTGTGTCATTTCAAAGAGCTAGCACAAACCGTGTTTGATTTAGAGTTCCAACTGCTTGTGTCCATATAGGAGAAAACAGAGTGAAACCTAAAAATTAAAACTGTTACTGCCAACGAATGGTTTAACCCAGAAGAACGAAATTTGGTGAACCAAGTGGGATTGGGGAACTGATCATTACCTGACAGTGTCATCAAGATTGGGTGAAAAAATGTGTGCTGTGATTCCAGGGAACTCGTAGTTTTTTGGAAGCTTGGTAACCCCTTTCCATGAAAGTGATTTGAGCTACTTTCTGCTTAGGGCTACATCAATAGAAAACAAACCATAGAGATAGAACTTGGAACTACTTTATTGTGTCAAGTTTCAAAGAGCTACCACAAACCGTGTTGGATTAGGGTTCCAACTACATGTATCCATATAGGAGAAAACAGAGTGAAAACTAAAAATTAAAACTGTTACTGCCAACGAACGGTTTAACCTAGAAGAACGAAATATGTTGAGCCAAGTGGGATTGGGGTACTGATCATTACCTGAAAGTGTCATCAAGATTGGGTGAAAAAATGTGTGCTGAGATTTCAGGAAACTCGTAGTTTTTTGGAAGCTTGGCAACCCCTTTCCATGAAAGTGATTTGCGCCAGTCTCTGCTTGGGGCTACATCAATAGGAAACAAAACATAGAGATAGAACTTGGAACTACGTTATTGTGTCATGTTTCGAAGAGCTAGCACAAACTGTGTTTGATTTAGAGTTCCAACTACATGTATCCATATATGCGAAAACAGAGTGAAACCTAAAAATTAAAACTGTTACCGCCAATGAACGGTTTAACCTAGAAGAATGAAACTTGGTGAGCCAAGTGGGATTGGGGTACTGATCATTACCTGAAAGTGTCACCAAGATTGGGTGAAAAAATGTGTGCTGAGATTTCAGGAAACTCGTAGTTTTTTGGAAGCTTGGCAATCCCTTTCCATGAAAGTGATTTGCGCCAGTCTCTGCTTAGGGCTACATCAATAGGAAACAAACCAGAGAGATAGAACTTGGAACTAGTTTATTGTGTCAAGTTTCAAAGAGCTAGCACAAACCGTGTTTGATTTAGAGTTCCAACTACATGTATCCATATAGGGGAAAACAGAGTGAAACCTAAAAATTAAAACTGTTACTGCCAACGAATGGTTTAACCTAGAAGAACGAAATTTGGTGAGCCAAGTGGGATTCGGGTACTGATCATTACCTGAAATTTTCATCAAGATTGGGTGAAAAAATATGTGCTGAGATTTCAGGAAACTCGTAGTTTTTTGGAAGCTTGGCAACCCCTTTCCATGAAAGTGATTTGCGCCAGTTTCTGCTTAGACGTACATCAATAGGAAACAAACCATAGAGATAGGACTTTGAACTACTTTATTGTGTCAAGTTTCAAAGAGCTAGCACAAACCGTCTTTGATTTCGAGTTCCAAATACATGTATCCATATAGGCGAAAACGGAGTGAAACCTAAAAATTGAAACTGTTACTGCCAACGAACGGTTTAACCTAGAAGAACGAAATTTTGTGAGCCAAGTGGGATTGGGGTCCTGATCATTACCTGAAATTGTCATCAAGATTGGGTGTAAAAATGTGTGCTGAGACTTCAGGAAACTCGTAGTTTTTTGGAAGCTTGGCAACCCCTTTCCATGAAAGTGATATTCGCAGGTCTCTGCTTAGGGCTACATCAATAGAAAACAAACCATAGAGATAGAAATTGCAACTACTTTATTGTGTCAAGTTTCAAAGAGCTAGCACAAACCGTGTTTGATTTAGAGTGCCAACTACATGTATCCATATAGGTGAAAACAGAATGAAACCTAAAAATTAAAACTGTTACTGCCAACGAACGGTTTAACCTAGAAGAACGAAATTTGGTGAGCCAAGTGGGATTGGGGTACTGATCATTACCTGAAAGTGTCATGAAAATTGGGTGAAAAAATGTGTGCTGAGACTTCAGGAAACTCGTAGTTTTTTGGAAGCTTGGCAACCCCTTTCCATGAAAGTGATTTGCGCCAGTCTCTGCTTAGGGCTACATCAATAGGAAACAAACCATAGAGATAGAACTTGGAACTACTTTATTGTGTCAAGTTTCAAAGAGCTAGCACAAACCGTCTTTGATTTAGAGTTCCAACTACATGTATCCATATAGGCGAAAACAAAGTGAAAACTAAAATTAAAACTGTTACTGCCAACGAACGGTTTAACCTAGAAGAACAAAATTTGTTGAGCAAAGTGGGATTGGGGTACTGAACATTACCTGAAAGTGTCATCAAGATTGGGGGAAAAAATTTGTGCTGAGATTTCAGGAAATTCGTAGTTTTTTGGAAGCTTGGCAACCCCTTTCCAGGAAAGTGATTTGCGCCAGTCTCTCCTTAGGGCTATATCAATAGGAAATAAACCAAATAGATAGAACTTGGAACTACTTCATTGTATCAAGTTTCAAAGAGCTACCAAAAACCGTGTTTGATTTAGAGTTCCAACTACATGTATCCATACAGGAGAAAACAGAGTGAAACCTAAAAATTAAAACTGTTACTGCCAACGAAAGGTTTAACCTAGAAGAACGAAATTTGGTGAGCCAAGTTGGATTGGGGTACTGACCAATACCTGAAAGTGTCATCAAGATTGGGTGAAAAAATGTGTGCTGATATTTCTGGAAACTCGTAGTTTTTTGGAAGCTTGGCAACCCCTTTCCATGAAAGTGATTTGCGCAGGTCTCTGCTTAGGGCTACATCAATAGAAAACAAACCATAGAGACAGAACATGGAACTAATTTATTGTGTCATTTCAAAGAGCTAGCACAAACCGTGTTGGATTTAGAGTTCCAACTACATGTATCCATATAGGAGAAAACAGAGTGAAAACTAAAAATTAAAACTGTTACTGCCAACGAACGGTTTAACCTAGAAGAACGAAATTTGGTGAGCCAAGTGGGATTGGGGTACTGATCATTACCTGAAAGTGTCATCAAGATTGGGTGAAAAAATGTGTGCTGAGATTTCAGGAAACTCGTAGTTTTTTGGAAGCTTGGCAACCCCTTTCCATGAAAGTGATTTGCGCCAGTCTCTGCTTAGGGCTACATCAATAGGAAACAAACCATAGAGATAGAACTTGGAACTAGTTTATTGTGTCAAGTTTCAAAGAGCTAGCACAAACCGTGTTTGATTTAGAGTTCCAACTACATATATCCATATAGGGGAAAACAGAGTGAAACCTAAAAATTAAAACTGTTACTGCCAACGAACGGTTTAACCTAGAAGAACGAAATTTGGTGAGCCAAGTGGGATTCGGGTACTGATCATTACCTGAAATTTTCATCAAGATTGGGTGAGAAAATATGTGCTGAGATTTCAGGAAACTCGTAGTTTTTTGGAAGCTTGGCAACCCCTTTCCATGAAAGTGATTTGGGCCAGTCTCTGCTTAGGGCTACATCAATAGAAAACAAACCATAGAGATAGATATTGCAACTACTTTATTGTGTCAAGTTTCAAAGAGCTAGCACAAACCGTCTTTGATTTAGAGTTCCAACTACATGTATCCATATAGGCGAAAACAGAGTGAAACCTAAAAATTAAAACTGTTACTGCCAACGAACGGTTTAACCTAGAAGAACGAAATTTGGTGAGCCAAGTGGGATTGGGGTACTGATCATTACATGAAAGCATCATCAAAATTGTGAGAAAAAATGTGTGCTGAGATTTCAGGAAACTCGTAGTTTTTTGGAAGCTTGGCAACCCCTTTCCATGAAAGTGATTTGCGCCAGTCTCTGCTTAGGGCTACATCAATAGGAAACAAACCATAGAGATAGAACTTGGAACTACTTTATTGTGTCATGTTTTAAAGAGCTAGCACAAACCGTGTTTGATTGAGAGTTCCAACTACATGTATCCATAAGGCGAAAACAGAGTGAAACCTAAAAATTAAAACTGTTACTGCCAACGAACGGTTTAACCAAGAAGAACGAAATTTGGTGAGCCAACTGGGATTGGGGTTCTGATCATTACCTGAAAGTGCATTAAAATTGGGTGAAAAATGTGTGCTGAGATTTCAGGAAACTCGTATTTTTTTGGAATCTTGGCAACCCTTTCCATGAAAGTGATTTGCGCCAATCTGCTTAGGGCTACATCAATAGGAAACAAACCATAGAGATAGAAATTGGAACTACTTTATTGTGTCACGTTTCAAAGAGCTAGCACAAACCGTGTTTGATTTAGAGTTCCAACTACATGTATCCATGTAGGCGAAAACAGAGTGTAACATAAAAATTGAAACTGTTACTGCCAACGAACGGTTTAACCTAGAAGAACGAAATTTGGTGAGCCAAGTGGGATTGGGGTCCTGATCATTACCTGAAATTGTCATCAAGATTGGGTGTAAAAATGTGTGCTGAGATTTCAGGAAACTCATAGTTTTTTGGAAGCTTGGCAACCCCTTTCCATGAAAGTGATATGCGCAGGTCTCTGCTTAGGGCTACATCAGTAGAAAACAAACCATAGAGATAGAAATTGCAACTACTTTATTGTGTCAAGTTTCAAAGAGCTTGCACAAACGATGTTGGATTTAGAGTTCCAACTACACGTATCCATATAGGCGAAAACAGAGTGAAACCTAAAAATTAAAACTGTTACTGCCAACGAACGGTTTAAACTAGAAGAAAGAAATTTGGTGAGCCAAGTGGGATTGGGGTACTGATCATTACCTGAAAGTGTGATCCAGATTGGGTGAAAAAATGTGTGCTGAGATTTCAGGAAACTCGTAGTTTTTTGGAAAATTGGCAACCACTTTCCATGAAAGTGATTTTCGCCAGTCTCTGCTTAGGGCTACATCAATAGGAAACAAACCATAGAGATAGAACTTGGAACTACGTTATTGTGTGAAGTTTCAAAGAGCTAGCACAAACAGTCTTTGATTTCGAGTTCCAACTACATGTATCCATATAGGCGAAAACAGAGTGAAACCTAAAAATTAAAACTGTTACTGCCAACGAACGGTTTAACCTAGAAGAACGAAATTTGGTGAGCCCAGTGGGATTGGGGTACTGATCATTACCTGAAATTTTCATCAAGATTGGGTGAAAAAATGTGTGCTGAGATTTCAGGAAACTCGTAGTTTTTGGGAAGCTTGGCAACCCCTTTCCATAAAAGTGATTTGCGCCAGTCTCTGCTTAGCGCTATATCAATAGGAAAGAAACCATAGAGATAGAACTTGGAACTACTTTATTCTGTCAAGTTTCAAAGAGCTAGCACTAACCGTGTTGGATTTAGAGTTCCAACTACATGTATCCATATAGGCGAAAACAGAGTGAAACTTAAAAATTAAAACTGTTACTGCCAACGAACGGTTTAACCTAGAAGAACGAAATTTGGTGAATCAAGTGGGATTGGGGTCCTGATCATTACCTGAAAGTGTCATCAAGATTGGGTGAAAAAATGTGTGCTGAGATTTCAGGAAACTCGTAGTTTTTTGGAAGCTTGGCAACTTCTTTCCATGTAAGTGATTGCGCCAGTCTCTGCTTAGGACTACATCAATAGGAAACAAACCATAGAGATAGAACTTGGAACTACTTTATTGTGTCAAGTTTCAGAGAGTTAGCACAAACCGTGTTTGATTTAGAGTTCCAACTACATGTATCCATAAGGCGAAAAAGGGTGAAACCTAAAAATTAAAACTGTTACTGCCAACGAACGGTTTAACCTAGAAGAACGAAATTTGTTGAGCCAAGTGGGATTGGGGTACTGAATATTACCTGAAAGTGTCATCAAGATTGGGGGAAAAAATTTGTGCTGATATTTCAGGAAACTCGTAGTTTTTTGGAAGCTTGGCAACCCCTTTCCATGAAAGTGATTTGTGCCAGTCTCTGCTTAGGGCTAAATCATTAGGAAACAAACCATAGAGATAGAACTTGGAACTACTTTATTGGGTCAAGTTTCAAAGAGCTAGCAAAACCGTGTTTGATTTAGAGTTCCAATTACATGTATCCATATAGGAGAAAACAGAGTGAAACCTAAAATTTAAAACTGTTATTATCAACGAATGGTTTAACCTAGAAGAACGAAATTTGGTGAGCCAAGTGGGATTGGGGTACTGATCATTACCTGAAAGTGTCATCAAGATTGGGTGAAAAAACGTGTGCTGAGATTTCAGGAAACTCGTAGTTTTTTAGAAGCTTGGCAACCCCTTTCCATGAAAGTGATTTGCGCCTGTGTCTCTTAGGGCTACATCAATAGGAAACAAACCATCGAGATAGAACTTGGAACTACTTTATTGTGTCAAGTTTCAAAGAGCTAGCGCAAACCGTGTTTGATTTAGAGTTCCAAATACATGTATCCATACAGGAGAAAACAGAGTGAAACCTAAAAATTAAAACTGTTACTGCCAACGAACGGTTTAACATAGAAGAACGATTTTGGTGAGTCAATTGGGATTGGGGAACTGATCATTACCTGATAGTGTCATCAAGATTGGGTGAAAAAATGTATGCTGTGATTTCAGGAAACTCATAGTTTTTTGGAAGCTTGGCAACCCCTTTCCATGAAAGTGATTTGCGCCACTCTCTGCTTAATGCTACATCAATAAGAAACAAACCGTTGAGATAGAACTTGAAACTACTTTATTGTGTCAAGTTTCCTAGAGCTAGCACAAACCGTGTTTGATTTAGAGTTCCAACTACATGTATCCATATAGGTGAAAACAGAATGAAACCTAAAAATTAAAACTGTTACTGCCAACGAACGGTTTAACCTAGAAGAACGAAATTTGGTGAGCCAAGTGGGATTCGAGTACTGATCATTACCTGAAAATGTCATGAATTTTGGGTGAAAA
Organism: Spermophilus citellus; assembly: GCF_964194105.1. NCBI lineage: Eukaryota > Metazoa > Chordata > Mammalia > Rodentia > Sciuridae > Spermophilus > Spermophilus citellus. The sequence goes on along the minus strand of NC_138196.1, from coordinate 22,753,505 downwards.
AATGTGTGGTGAGATTTCAGGAAACTCGTAGTTTTTTGGAAGCTTGGCAACCCCTTTCCATGAAAGTGATTTGCGAAAGTCTCTCCTTAGGGCTATATCAATAGGAAACAATCCAAGGAGATAGAACTTGGATCTACTTCATTGTGTCAAGTTTCAAAGAGCTAGCACAAACCGTGTTTGATTTAGAGTTCCAACTACATGTATCCATATAGGCGAAAACAGAGTGTAACATAAAAATTGAAACTGTTACTGCCAACGAACGGTTTAACCTAGAAGAACGAAATTTGGTGAGCCAAGTGGGATTGGGGTCCTGATCATTACCTGAAATTGTCATCAAGATTGGGTGTAAAAATGTGTGCTGAGATTTCAGGAAACTCGTAGTTTTTTGGAAGCTTGGCAACCCCTTTCCATGAAAGTGATATGCGCAGGTCTCTGCTTAGGGCTACATCAATAGAAAACAAACCATAGAGATAGAAATTGCAACTACTTTATTGTGTCAAGTTTCAAAGAGCTTGCACAAACGGTGTTGGATTTAGAGTTCCAACTACACGTATCCATATAGGCGAAAACAGAGTGAAACCTAAAAATTAAAACTGTTACTGCCAACGAACGGTTTAAACTAGAAGAACGAAATTTGGTGAGCCAAGTTGGATTGGGGTTCTGATCATTACCTGAAAGTGTGATCCAGATTGGGTGAAAACATGTGTGCTGAGATTTCAGGAAACTCGTAGTTTTTTGGAAGCTTGGCAACCACTTTTCATGAAAGTGATTTGCGCCAGTCTCTGCTTAGGGCTACATCAATAGGAAACAAACCACAGAGATAGAACTTGAAACTATGTTATTGTGTGAAGTTTCAAAGAGCTAGCACAAACCGTCTTTGATTTAGAGTTCCAACTACATGTATCCATATAGGCGAAAACAGAGTGAAACCTAAAAATTAAAACTGTTACTGCCAACGAACGGTTTAACCTAGAAGAACGAAATTGGCTGAGCCAAGTGGGATTGGGGTACTGATCATTTCCTGAAAGTGTCATGAAGATTGGGTGAAAAAATGTGTGCTGAGATTTCAGGAAACTCGTAGTTTTTTGGAAGCTTGGCAACCCCTTTCCATGAAAGTGATTGGCGCCAGTCTCTGCTTGGGGCTACATCAATAGGAAACAAACCATAGAGATAGAACTTGGAACTACTTTATTGTGTCAAGTTTCAAAGAGCTAGCACAAACCGTGTTGGATTTAGAGTTCCAACTACATGTATCCATATAGGCGAAAACAGAGTGAAACCTAAAAATTAAAACAGTTACTGGCAACGAACGGTTTAACCTAGAAGAACGAAATTTGGTGAGCCAAGTGGGATAGGCGTACTGATCATTACCTGAAAGTGTCATCAAGGTTGGGTGAAAAAACGTGTGCTGAGATTTCAGGAAACTCGTAGTTTTTTGGAAGCTTGGCAACCCCTTTCCATGAAAGTGATTTGCGCCAGTCTCTGCTTAGGGCTACATCAATAGGAAACAAACCATAGAGATAGAACTTGGAACTACTTTATTGTGTCATGTTTCAAAGAACTAGCACAAACCGTGTTTGATTGAGAGTTCCAAATACATGTATCCATACAGGCGAAAACAGAGTGAAACCTAAAAATTAAAACTGTTACTGCCAACGAACGGTTTAACCAAGAAGAACGAAATTTGGTGAGCCAACTGGGATTGGGGTTCTGATCATTACCTGAAAGTGCATTAAACTTGGGTGAAAAAATGTGTGCTGAGATTTCAGGAAACTCGTATTTTTTTGGGAGCTTGGCAACCCCTTACCATGTAAGTGATTTGCGCCAGTCTCTGCTTAGGGCTACATCATTAGGAAACAAACCATAGAGATAGAAATCGCAACTACTTTATTGTGTCAAGTTTCAAAGAGCTAGCACAAACGGTGTTGGATTTAGAGTTCCAACTACATGTATCCATATAGGCGAAAACAGAGTGAAACCTAAAAATTAAAACTGTTACTGCCAATGAACGGTTTAACCTAGAAGAACGAAATTTGGTGAGCCCAGTGGGATTGGGGTACTGATCATTACCTGAAATTTTCATCAAGATTGGGTGAAAAAATATGTGCTGAGATTTCAGGAAACTCGTAGTTTTTTGGAAGCTTGGCAACCCCTTTCCATGAAAGTGATTTGCGCCAGTCTCTGCTTAGGGCTATATCAATAGGAAACAAACCATAGAGATAGAACTTGGAACTACTTTATTGTGTCAAGTTTCAAAGAGCTAGCACAAACCGTGTTTGATTTAGAGTTCCAAATACAGGTATCCATATAGGCGAAAACAGAGTGAAAACTAAAATTTAAACTGTTACTGACAACGAACGGTTTAACCTAGAAGAACGAAATTTGTTGAGTCAAGTGGGATTGGGGTACTGATCATTACCTGAAAGTGTCATCAAGATTGGGTGAAAAAATGTGTGGTGAGATTTCAGGAAACTCATAGTTTTTTGGAAGCTTGGCAACCCCTTTCCATGAAAGTGATTTGCGCCAGTCTCTGCTTAGGGCTACATCAATAGGAAACAAACCATAGTGATAGAACTTGGAACTACTTTATTGTGTCAAGTTTCAAAGAGCTAGCACAAACCGTGTTTGATTTAGAGTTCCAACTACATCTATCCATATAGGCGAAATCAGAGTGAAACCTAAAAATTAAAACTGTTACTGCCAACAAACGGTTTAACCTAGAAGAACGAAACTTGGTGAGCCAAGTGGGATTGGGGTACTGATCATTACCTGAAAGTGTCATCAAGATTGGGTGAAAAAATGTGTGCTGAGATTTCAGGAAACTCGTAGTTTTTTGGAAGCTTGGCAACCCCTTTCCATGAAAGTGATTTGCGCCAGTCTCTGCTTAGGGCTACATCAATAGGAAACAAACCATAGAGATAGAACTTGAAACTACTTTATTGTGTCAAGTTTCAAAGAGCTAGCACAAACCGTCTTTGATTTAGAGTTCCAACTACATGTATCCATATAGGAGAAAACAGAGTGAAACCTAAAAATTTAAACTGTTACTGCCAACGAACGGTTTAACCTCGAAGAACGAAATTTGGTGAGCCAAGTGGGATTGGGGTACTGATCATTACCTGAAAGTGTGATCCAGATTGGTGAAAAAATGTGTGCTGAGATTTCAGGAAACTCATAGTTTTTTGGAAGCTTGGCAACCACTTTCCATGAAAGTGATTTGCGCCAGTCTCTGCTTAGGGCTACATCAATAGGAAACAAACCCTAGAGATAGAACTTGGAACTACGTTATTGTGTGAAGTTTCAAAGAGCTAGCACAAACAGTCTTTGATTTAGAGTTCCTACTACATGTATCCATATAGGCGAAAACAGAGTGAAACCTAAAAATTAAAACTGTTACTGCCAACGAACGGTTTAACCTAGAAGAACGAAATTTGGTGAGCCCAGTGGGATTGGGGTACTGATCATTACCTGAAATTTTCATCAAGATTGGGTGAAAAAATGTGTGCTGAGATTTCAGGAAACTCGTAGTTTTTTGTAAGCTTGGCAACCCCTTTCCATGAAACTAATTTGCTCCAGTCTCTGCTTAGGGCTACATCAATAGGAAACAAACCATAGAGATAGAACTTGGAACTACTTTATTCTGTCAAGTTTCAAAGAGCTAGCACAAACCGTGTTTGATTGAGAGTTCCAACTACATGTATCCATACAGGCGAAAACAGAGTGAAACCTTAAAATTAAAACTGTTACTGCCAACGAACGGTTTAACCAAGAAGAACGAAATTTGCTGAGCCAACTGGGATTGGGGTTCTGATCATTACCTGAAAGTGCATTAAAATTGGGTGAAAAAATGTGTGCTGAGATTTCAGGAAACTCGTATTTTTTTGGAATTTTGGCAACCCTTTCCATGAAAGTGATTTGCGCCAGTCTGCTTAGGGCTACATCAATAGGAAACAAACCATAGAGATTTAACTTGGAACTACTTTATTGTGTCAAGTTTCAAAGAGCTAGCACAAACCGTGTTTAATTTAGAGTTCCAACTACATGTATCCATATAGGCGAAAACAGAGTGAAACCTAAAATTTAAAACTGTTACTGCCAACGAACGGTTTAACCTAGAAGAATGAAATTTGTTGAGCCAAGTGGGATTGGGGTACTGATCATTACCTGAAATTTTCATCAAGTTTGGGTGAAAAAATGTGTGGTGAGATTTCAGGAAACTCGTAGTTTTTTGGAAGCTTGGCAACCCCTTTCCATGAAAGTGTTGCGCAAGTCTCTCCTTAGGGCTATATCAATAGGAAACAAACCAAGGAGATAGAACTTGGATCTACTTCATTGTGTCAAGTTTCAAAGAGCTAGCACAAACCGTGTTTGATTTAGAGTTCCAACTACATGTATCCATATAGGCGAAAACAGAGTGAAACCTAAAAATTGAAACTGTTACTGCCAACGAACGGTTTAACCTAGAAGAACGAAATTTGGTGAGCCAAGTGGGATTGGGGTCCTGATCATTACCTGAAATTGTCATCAAGATTGGGTGTAAAAATGTGTGCTGAGATTTCAGGAAACTCGTAGTTTTTTGGAAGCTTGGCAACCCATTTCCATGAAAGTGATATGCGCAGGTCTCTGCTTAGGGCTACATCAATAGAAAACAAACCATAGAGATAGAAATTGCAACTACTTTATTGTGTCAAGTTTCAAAGAGCTAGCACAAACGGTGTTGGATTTAGAGTTCCAACTACATGTATCCATATAGGCGAAAACAGAGTGAAACCTAAAAATTTAAACTGTTACTGCCAACGAACGGTTTAAACTAGAAGAACGAAATTTGGTGAGCCAAGTGGGATTGGGGTACTGATCATTACCTGAAAGTGTGATCCAGATTGGGTGAAAAAATGTGTGCTGAGATTTCAGGAAACTCGTAGTTTTTTGGAAGCTTGGCAACCACTTTCCATGAAAGTGATTTGCGCCAGTCTCTGCTTAGGGCTACATCAATAGGAAACAAACCCTAGAGATAGAACTTGGAACTACGTTATTGTGTGAAGTTTCAAAGAGCTAGCACAAACAGTCTTTGATTTAGAGTTCCAACTACATGTATCCATATAGGCGAAAACAGAGTGAAACCTAAAAATTAAAACTGTTACTGCCAATGAACGGTTTAACCTAGAAGAACGAAATTTGGTGTGCCCAGTGGGATTGGGGTACTGATCATTACCTGAAATTTTCGTCAAGATTGGGTGAAAAAATGTGTGCTGAGATTTCAGGAAACTCGTAGTTTTTTGGAAGCTTGGCAACCCCTTTCCATGAAAGTAATTTGCGCCAGTCTCTGCTTAGGGCTACATCAATAGGAAACAAACCATAGAGATAGAACTTGGAACTACTTTATTGTGTCAAGTTTCAAAGAGCTAGCACAAACCGTCTTTGATTTAGAGTTCCAACTACATGTATCCATATAGGAGAAAACAGAGTGAAACCTAAAAATTAAAACTGTTACTGCCAACGAACGGTTGAACCTAGAAGAACGAAATTTGGTGAGCCAAGTGGGATTGGGGTACTGATCATTACCTGAAAGTGTGATCCAGATTGGGTGAAAAAATGTGTGGTGAGATTTCAGGAAACTCATAGTTTTTTGGAAGCTTGGCAACCCCTTTCCATAAAAGTGATTTGTGCCAGTCTCTGCTTAGCGCTACATCAATAGGAAAGAAACCATAGAGATAGAACTTGGAACTACTTTATTGTGTCAAGTTTCAAAGAGCTAGCACGAACCGTGTTGGATTTAGAGTTCCAACTACATGTATCCATATAGGCGAAAACAGAGTGAAACCTAAAAATTAAAACTGTTACTGCCAACGAACGGTTTAACCTAGAAGAACGAAATTTGGTGAGCCAAGTGGGATTGGGGTACTGATCATTACCTGAAAGTGTCATCAAGTTTGGGTGAAAAAATGTGTGCTGAGATTACAGGAAACTCGTAGTTTTTTGGAAGCTTGGCAACTCCTTTACATGTAAGTGATTGCGCCAGTCTCTGCTTAGGGCTACATCAATAGAAAACAAACCATAGAGATAGAACTTGGAACTACTTTATTGTGTCAAGTTTCAGAGAGTTAGCACAAACCGTGTTTGATTTAGAGTTCCAACTACATGTATCCATAAGGCGAAAACAGAGTGCAACCTAAAAATTAAAACTGTTACTATCAACGAACGGTTTAACCTAGAAGAACGAAATTTGGTGAGCCAAGTGGGATTGGGGTACTGATCATTACCTGAAAGTGTCATCAAGACTGGGTGAAAAAACGTGTGCTGAGATTTCAGGAAACACGTAGTTTTTTAGTAGCTTGGTAACCCCTTTCCATGAAAGTGATTTGCGCCTGTTTCTGCTTAGGGCTACATCAATAGGAAACAAACCATCGAGATAGAACTTGGAACTACTTTATTGTGTCAAGTTTCAAAGAGCTAGCACAAACCGTGTTTGATTTAGAGTTCCAAATACATGTATCCATACAGGAGAAAACAGAGTGAAACCTAAAAATTAAAACTGTTACTGCCAACGAACGGTTTAACATAGAAAACGAAATTTGGTGAGCCAAGTGGGATTGGGGTACTGATCATTACCTGATAGTGTCATCAAGATTGGGTGAAAAAATGTGTGCTGTGATTTCAGGAAACTCATAGTTTTTTGGAAGCTTGGCAACTCCTTTCCATGAAAGTGATTTGCGCCACTCTCTGCCTAATGCTACATGAATAGGAAACAAACCGTAGAGATAGAACTTGGAACTACTTTATTGTGTCAAGTTTCAAAGAGCTAGCACAAACCGTGTTTGATTTAGAGTTCCAACTACATGTATCCATGTAGGCGAAAACAGAGTGAAAACTAAAAATTAAAACTGTTACTGCCAACGAACGGTTTAAACTAGAAGAACGAAATTTGGTGAGCCAAGTGGGATTGGGGTACTGATCATTACCTGAAAGTGTAATCAAGATTGGGTGAAAAAATATGTGCTGAGATTTCAGGAAACTCGTAGTTTTTTGGAAGCTTGGCAACCCCTTTCCATACAAGTGATTTGCTCCACTCTCTGCTTAGCGCTACATCAATAGGAAACAAACCATAGAGATAGAACTTGGAACTACGTTATTGTGTGAAGTTTCAAAGAGCTAGCACAAACAGTCTTTGATTTAGAGTTCCAACTACATGTATCCATATAGGCGAAAACAGAGTGAAACCTAAAAATTAAAACTGTTACTGCCAACGAACGGTTTAACCTAGAAGAACGAAATTTGGTGTGCCCAGTGGGATTGGGGTACTGATCATTACCTGAAATTTTCATCAAGATTGGGTGAAAAAATGTGTGCTGAGATTTCAGGAAACTCGTAGTTTTTTGGAAGCTTGGCAACCCCTTTCCATGAAAGTAATTTGTGCCAGTCTCTGCTTAGGGCTACATCAATAGGAAACAAACCATTGCGATAGAACTTGGAACTACTTTATTGTGTCAAGTTTCAAAGAGCTAGCACAAACCGTCTTTGATTTAGAGTTCCAACTACATGTATCCATATAGGAGAAAACAGAGTGAAACCTAAAAATTAAAACTGTTACTGCCAACGAACGGTTGAACCTAGAAGAACGAAATTTGGTGAGCCAAGTGGAATTGGGGTACTGATCATTACCTGAAAGTGTGATCCAGATTGGGTGAAAAAATGTGTGGTGAGATTTCAGGAAACTCATAGTTTTTTGGAAGCTTGGCAACCCCTTTCCATAAAAGTGATTTGTGCCAGTCTCTGATTAGCGCTACATCAATAGGAAAGAAACCATAGAGATAGAACTTGGAACTACTTTATTGTGTCAAGTTTCAAAGAGCTAGCACGAACCGTGTTGGATTTAGAGTTCCAACTACATGTATCCATATAGGCGAAAACAGAGTGAAACCTAAAAATTAAAACTGTTACTGCCAACGAACGGTTTAACCTAGAAGAACGAAATTTGGTGAGCCAAGTGGGATTGGGGTACTGATCATTACCTGAAAGTGTCATCAAGTTTGGGTGAAAAAATGTGTGCTGAGATTACAGGAAACTCGTAGTTTTTTGGAAGCTTGGCAACTCCTTTACATGTAAGTGATTGCGCCAGTCTCTGCTTAGGGCTACATCAATAGAAAACAAACCATAGAGATAGAACTTGGAACTACTTTATTGTGTCAAGTTTCAGAGAGTTAGCACAAACCGTGTTTGATTTAGAGTTCCAACTACATGTATCCATAAGGCGAAAACAGAGTGCAACCTAAAAATTAAAACTGTTACTATCAACGAACGGTTTAACCTAGAAGAACGAAATTTGGTGAGCCAAGTGGGATTGGGGTACTGATCATTACCTGAAAGTGTCATCAAGACTGGGTGAAAAAACATGTGCTGAGATTTCAGGAAACTCGTAGTTTTTTAGTAGCTTGGCAACCCCTTTCCATGAAAGTGATTTGCGCCTGTTTCTGCTTAGGGCTACATCAATAGGAAACAAACCATCGAGATAGAACTTCTAACTACTTTATTGTGTCAAGTTTCAAAGAGCTAGCACAAACCGTGTTTGATTTAGAGTTCCAAATACATGTATCCATACAGGAGAAAACAGAGTGAAACCTAAAAATTAAAACTGTTACTGCCAACGAACGGTTTAACATAGAAAACGAAATTTGGTGAGCCAAGTGGGATTGGGGTACTGATCATTACCTGATAGTGTCATCAAGATTGGGTGAAAAAATGTGTGCTGTGATTTCAGGAAACTCATAGTTTTTTGGAAGCTTGGCAACCCCTTTCCATGAAAGTGATTTGCGCCACTCTCTGCCTAATGCTACATCAATAGGAAACAAACCGTAGAGATAGAACTTGGAACTACTTTATTGTGTCAAGTTTCAAAGAGCTAGCACAAACCGTGTTTGATTTAGAGTTCCAACTACATGTATCCATATAGGCGAAAACAGAGTGAAAACTAAAAATTAAAACTGTTACTGCCAACGAACGGTTTAACCTAGAAGAACGAAATTTGGTGAGCCAAGTGGGATTGGGGTACTGATCATTACCTGAAAGTGTCATCAAGTTTGGGTGAAAAAATGTGTGGTGAGATTTCAGGAAACTCGTAGTTTTTTGGAAGCTTGGCAACTCCTTTCCATGTAAGTGATTGCGCCAGTCTCTGCTTAGGGCTACATCAATAGAAAACAAACCATAGAGATAGAACTTGGAACTACTTTATTGTGTCAAGTTTCAGAGAGTTAGCACAAACCGTGTTTGATTTAGAGTTCCAACTACATGTATCCATATAGGTGAAAACAGAATGAAACCTAAAAATTAAAACTGTTACTGCCAACGAATGGTTTAACCTAGAAGAACGAAATTTGGTGAGCCAAGTGGGATTCGGGTACTGATCATTACCTGAAAATGTCATGAAGATTGGGTAAAAAAATGTGTGCTGAGATATCAGGAAATTCGTATTTTTTTGGAAGATTGGCAACCCCTTTCCATGAAAGTGATTTGCGCCAGTCTCTGCTTAGGGCTACATCAATAGGAAACAAACCATAGAGATAGAACTTGGAACTACTTTATTGTGTCAAGTTTCAAAGAGCTAGCACAAACCGTGTTTGATTTAGAGTTCCAACTACATGTATCCATATAGGAGAAAACAGAGTGAAACCTAAAAATTAAAACTGTTACTGCCAGCAAACGGTTTAACCTAGAAGAACGAAATTTGGTTAGCCAAGTTGGATTGGGGTACTGATCATTACCTGAAAGTGTCATCAAGATTGGGTGAAAAAATGTGTACTGAGATTTCAGGAAACTCGTAGTTTTTTGGAAGCTTGGCAACCCCTTTCCATGAAAGTGATTTGCGCCAGTCACTGCTTAGGGCTATATCAATAAGAAACAATCCAAAGGGATAGAACTTGGATCTACTTCATTGTGTCAAGTTTCAAAGATCTAGCAAAAACCGTGTTTGATTTAGAGTTCCAACTACATGTATCCATATAGGAGAAAACAGAGTGAAACCTAAAAATTAAAACTGATACTGCCAACGAACGTTTTAACCTAGAAGAACGAAATTTGGTGAGACAAGTGGGATTGGGGTACTGATCATTACCCGAAAGTGTCATGAAGTTTGGGTGAAAAATGTTTGCTGAGATTTCAGGAAACTCGTAGTTTTTGGAAGCTTGGCAACCCCTTTCCATGAAAGTGATTTGCGCCCGTCTCTGCTTAGGGCTACATCAATAGGAAACAAACCATAGAGATTGAACTTGGAACTACTTTATTGTGTCAAGTTTCAAAGAGCGAGCACAAACCGTGTTTGATTTAGATTTCCAACTACATGTATCCATATAGGCGAAAACAGAGTGAAACATAAAAATTAAAACTGTTACTGCCAACGAACGGTTTAACCTAGAAGAACGAAATTTGGTGAGCCAAGTGGGTTTGGGGTACTGATCATTACCTAAAATTTTCATCAAGATTGGGTGAAAAAATGTGTGCTTAGATTTCAGGAAACTCGTAGTTTTTTGGAAGATTGGCAACCCTTTCCATGAAAGTGATTTGCGCCAGTCTCTCCTTAGGGCTACATCAATAGGAAACAAACCATAGAGATAGAACTTGGAACTACTTTATTGTGTCACGTTTCACAGAGCTAGCACAAACCGTGTTTGATTTAGAGTTCCAACTACATGTATCCATATAGGCGAAAACAGAGTGAAACCTAAAAATTAAAACTGTTACTGCCAATGAACGGTTTAACCTAGAAGAACGAAATTTGGTGAGACAAGTAGGAATGGGGTACTGATCATTACCTGAAATTTTCATCAAGATTGGTTGAAAAAATGTGTGCTGAGATTTCAGGAAACTCGTAGTTTTTTGGAAGCTTGGCAACCCCTTTCCATGAAAGTGATTTGCGCCAGTCTCTGCTTAGGGCTACATCAATAGGAACCAAACCATAGAGATAGAACTTGGAACTACTTTATTGTGTCAAGTTTCAAAGAGGTAGCACAAACCGTCTTTGATTTAGAGTTCCAACTACATGTAGCCATATACGAGAAAACAGAGTGAAACCTAGAAATTAAAATTGTTACTGCCAACAAACGGTTTATCCTTGAAGAACTAAATTTGGTGAGCCAAGTGGGATTGGGGTACTGATCATTACCTGAAAGTGTGATCCAGATTGGGTGAAAAAATGTGTGGTGAGATTTCAGGAAACTCATAGTTTTTTGGAAGCTTGGCAACCCCTTTCCATAAAAGTGATTTGTGCCAGTCTCTGCTTAGCGCTACATCAATAGGAAAGAAACCATAGAGATAGAACTTGGAACTACTTTATTGTGTCAAGTTTCAAAGAGCTAGCACGAACCGTGTTGGATTTAGAGTTCCAACTACATGTATCCATATAGGCGAAAACAGAGTGAAACCTAAAAATTAAAACTGTTACTGCCAACGAACGGTTTAACCTAGAAGAACGAAATTTGGTGAGCCAAGTGGGATTGGGGTACTGATCATTACCTGAAAGTGTCATCAAGTTTGGGTGAAAAAATGTGTGCTGAGATTACAGGAAACTCGTAGTTTTTTGGAAGCTTGGCAACTCCTTTACATGTAAGTGATTGCGCCAGTCTCTGCTTAGGGCTACATCAATAGAAAACAAACCATAGAGATAGAACTTGGAACTACTTTATTGTGTCAAGTTTCAGAGAGTTAGCACAAACCGTGTTTGATTTAGGGTTCCAACTACATGTATCCATAAGGCGAAAACAGAGTGCAACCTAAAAATTAAAACTGTTACTATCAACGAACGGTTTAACCTAGAAGAACGAAATTTGGTGAGCCAAGTGGGATTGGGGTACTGATCATTACCTGAAAGTGTCATCAAGACTGGGTGAAAAAACGTGTGCTGAGATTTCAGGAAACACGTAGTTTTTTAGTAGCTTGGTAACCCCTTTCCATGAAAGTGATTTGCGCCTGTTTCTGCTTAGGGCTACATCAATAGGAAACAAACCATCGAGATAGAACTTGGAACTACTTTATTGTGTCAAGTTTCAAAGAGCTAGCACAAACCGTGTTTGATTTAGAGTTCCAAATACATGTATCCATACAGGAGAAAACAGAGTGAAACCTAAAAATTAAAACTGTTACTGCCAACGAACGGTTTAACATAGAAAACGAAATTTGGTGAGCCAAGTGGGATTGGGGTACTGATCATTACCTGATAGTGTCATCAAGATTGGGTGAAAAAATGTGTGCTGTGATTTCAGGAAACTCATAGTTTTTTGGAAGCTTGGCAACTCCTTTCCATGAAAGTGATTTGCGCCACTCTCTGCCTAATGCTACATCAATAGGAAACAAACCGTAGAGATAGAACTTGGAACTACTTTATTGTGTCAAGTTTCAAAGAGCTAGCACAAACCGTGTTTGATTTAGAGTTCCAACTACATGTATCCATGTAGGCGAAAACAGAGTGAAAACTAAAAATTAAAACTGTTACTGCCAACGAACGGTTTAAACTAGAAGAACGAAATTTGGTGAGCCAAGTGGGATTGGGGTACTGATCATTACCTGAAAGTGTAATCAAGATTGGGTGAAAAAATATGTGCTGAGATTTCAGGAAACTCGTAGTTTTTTGGAAGCTTGGCAACCCCTTTCCATACAAGTGATTTGCTCCACTCTCTGCTTAGCGCTACATCAATAGGAAACAAACCATAGGGATAGAACTTGGAACTACGTTATTGTGTGAAGTTTCAAAGAGCTAGCACAAACAGTCTTTGATTTAGAGTTCCAACTACATGTATCCATATAGGCGAAAACAGAGTGAAACCTAAAAATTAAAACTGTTACTGCCAACGAACGGTTTAACCTAGAAGAACGAAATTTGGTGTGCCCAGTGGGATTGGGGTACTGATCATTACCTGAAATTTTCATCAAGATTGGGTGAAAAAATGTGTGCTGAGATTTCAGGAAACTCGTAGTTTTTTGGAAGCTTGGCAACCCCTTTCCATGAAAGTAATTTGTGCCAGTCTCTGCTTAGGGCTACATCAATAGGAAACAAACCATTGAGATAGAACTTGGAACTACTTTATTGTGTCAAGTTTCAAAGAGCTAGCACAAACCGTCTTTGATTTAGAGTTCCAACTACATGTATCCATATAGGAGAAAACAGAGTGAAACCTAAAAATTAAAACTGTTACTGCCAACGAACGGTTGAACCTAGAAGAACGAAATTTGGTGAGCCAAGTGGAATTGGGGTACTGATCATTACCTGAAAGTGTGATCCAGATTGGGTGAAAAAATGTGTGGTGAGATTTCAGGAAACTCATAGTTTTTTGGAAGCTTGGCAACCCCTTTCCATAAAAGTGATTTGTGCCAGTCTCTGATTAGCGCTACATCAATAGGAAAGAAACCATAGAGATAGAACTTGGAACTACTTTATTGTGTCAAGTTTCAAAGAGCTAGCACGAACCGTGTTGGATTTAGAGTTCCAACTACATGTATCCATATAGGCGAAAACAGAGTGAAACCTAAAAATTAAAACTGTTACTGCCAACGAACGGTTTAACCTAGAAGAACGAAATTTGGTGAGCCAAGTGGGATTGGGGTACTGATCATTACCTGAAAGTGTCATCAAGACTGGGTGAAAAAACATGTGCTGAGATTTCAGGAAACTCGTAGTTTTTTAGTAGCTTGGCAACCCCTTTCCATGAAAGTGATTTGCGCCTGTTTCTGCTTAGGGCTACATCAATAGGAAACAAACCATCGAGATAGAACTTCTAACTACTTTATTGTGTCAAGTTTCAAAGAGCTAGCACAAACCGTGTTTGATTTAGAGTTCCAAATACATGTATCCATACAGGAGAAAACAGAGTGAAACCTAAAAATTAAAACTGTTACTGCCAACGAACGGTTTAACATAGAAAACGAAATTTGGTGAGCCAAGTGGGATTGGGGTACTGATCATTACCTGATAGTGTCATCAAGATTGGGTGAAAAAATGTGTGCTGTGATTTCAGGAAACTCATAGTTTTTTGGAAGCTTGGCAACCCCTTTCCATGAAAGTGATTTGCGCCACTCTCTGCCTAATGCTACATCAATAGGAAACAAACCGTAGAGATAGAACTTGGAACTACTTTATTGTGTCAAGTTTCAAAGAGCTAGCACAAACCGTGTTTGATTTAGAGTTCCAACTACATGTATCCATATAGGCGAAAACAGAGTGAAAACTAAAAATTAAAACTGTTACTGCCAACGAACGGTTTAACCTAGAAGAACGAAATTTGGTGAGCCAAGTGGGATTGGGGTACTGATCATTACCTGAAAGTGTCATCAAGTTTGGGTGAAAAAATGTGTGGTGAGATTTCAGGAAACTCGTAGTTTTTTGGAAGCTTGGCAACTCCTTTCCATGTAAGTGATTGCGCCAGTCTCTGCTTAGGGCTACATCAATAGAAAACAAACCATAGAGATAGAACTTGGAACTACTTTATTGTGTCAAGTTTCAGAGAGTTAGCACAAACCGTGTTTGATTTAGAGTTCCAACTACATGTATCCATATAGGTGAAAACAGAATGAAACCTAAAAATTAAAACTGTTACTGCCAACGAATGGTTTAACCTAGAAGAACGAAATTTGGTGAGCCAAGTGGGATTCGGGTACTGATCATTACCTGAAAATGTCATGAAGATTGGGTAAAAAAATGTGTGCTGAGATATCAGGAAATTCGTATTTTTTTGGAAGATTGGCAACCCCTTTCCATGAAAGTGATTTGCGCCAGTCTCTGCTTAGGGCTACATCAATAGGAAACAAACCATAGAGATAGAACTTGGAACTACTTTATTGTGTCAAGTTTCAAAGAGCTAGCACAAACCGTGTTTGATTTAGAGTTCCAACTACATGTATCCATATAGGAGAAAACAGAGTGAAACCTAAAAATTAAAACTGTTACTGCCAGCAAACGGTTTAACCTAGAAGAACGAAATTTGGTTAGCCAAGTTGGATTGGGGTACTGATCATTACCTGAAAGTGTCATCACGATTGGGTGAAAAAATGTGTACTGAGATTTCAGGAAACTCGTAGTTTTTTGGAAGCTTGGCAACCCCTTTCCATGAAAGTGATTTGCGCCAGTCACTGCTTAGGGCTATATCAATAAGAAACAATCCAAAGGGATAGAACTTGGATCTACTTCATTGTGTCAAGTTTCAAAGATCTAGCAAAAACCGTGTTTGATTTAGAGTTCCAACTACATGTATCCATATAGGAGAAAACAGAGTGAAACCTAAAAATTAAAACTGATACTGCCAACGAACGTTTTAACCTAGAAGAACGAAATTTGGTGAGACAAGTGGGATTGGGGTACTGATCATTACCCGAAAGTGTCATGAAGTTTGGGTGAAAAATGTTTGCTGAGATTTCAGGAAACTCGTAGTTTTTGGAAGCTTGGCAACCCCTTTCCATGAAAGTGATTTGCGCCCGTCTCTGCTTAGGGCTACATCAATAGGAAACAAACCATAGAGATTGAACTTGGAACTACTTTATTGTGTCAAGTTTCAAAGAGCGAGCACAAACCGTGTTTGATTTAGATTTCCAACTACATGTATCCATATAGGCGAAAACAGAGTGAAACCTAAAAATTAAAACTGTTACTGCCAACGAACGGTTTAACCTAGAAGAACGAAATTTGGTGAGCCAAGTGGGATTGGGGTACTGATCATTACCTGAAATTGTCATCAAGTTTGGGTGAAAAAATGTGTGCTCAGATTTCAGGAAACTCGTAGTTTTTTGGAAGCTTGGAAACCACTTTCCATGAAAGTGATTTGCGCCATTCTCTGCTTAGGGCTACATCAATAGGATACAAACCATAGAGATAGAACTTGGAACTACTTTATTGTGTCAAGTTTCAAAGAGCTAGCACAAACCGTGTTTGATTTAGAGTTCCAACTACATGTATCCATATAGGCGAAAACAGAGTGAAAAATAAAATTAAAACTGTTACTGCCAATGAACGGTTTAACCTAGAAGAACGAAATTTGTTGAGCCAAGTGGGATTGGAGTACTGAACATTACCTGAAAGTGTCATCAAGATTGGGTGAAAAAATATGTGCTGAGATTTCAGGAAACTCGTAGTTTTTTGGAAGCTTGGCAACCCCTTTCCATGAAAGTGATTTGCGCCAGTCTCTGCTTAGGGCTACATCAATAGGAAACAAACCATAGAGATAGAACTTGGAACTACTTTATTGTGTAAAGTTTCAAAGAGCTAGCACAAACCGTGTTTGATTTAGAGTTCCAACTACATGTATCCATATAGGCGAAATCAGAGTGAAACCTAAAAATTAAAACTGTTACTGCCAACGAACGGTTTAACCTAGAAGAATGAAATTTGGTGAGCCAAGTGGGATTGGGGTACTGATCATTACCTGAAATTATCATCAAGATTTGGTGAAAAAATGTGTGCTGAGATTTCAGGAAACTAGTAGTTTTTGGAAGCTTGGCAACCCCTTTCCATGAAAGTGATTTGCGCCAGTCTCTGCTTAGGGCTACATCAATAGGAAACAAACCATAGAGATAGAACTTGGAACTACTTTATTGTGTCAAGTTTCAAAGAGCTCGCACAAACTGTCTTTGATTTAGAGTTCCAACTACATGTATCCATATAGGAGAAAACAGAGTGAAACCTAAAAATTAAAACTGTTACTTCCAACGAACGGTTTCACCTAGAAGAACAAAATTTGGTGAGCCAAGTGGGATTGGCGTACTGATCATTACCTGAAAGTTTAATCAAGATTGGGTGAAAAAATATGTGCTGAGATTTCAGGAAACTCGTAGTTTTTTGGAAGCTTGGCAACCCCTTTCCATAAAAGTGATTTGCGCCAGTCTCTGCTTAGCGCTACATCAATAGGAAACAAACCATAGAGATAGCACTTGGAACTACTTTATTGTGTCAAGTTTCAGAGAGTTAGCACAAACCGTGTTTGATTTAGAGTTCCAACTACATGTATGCATAAGGCGAAAACAGAGTGAAACCTAAAAATTAAAACTGTTACTGCCAACGAACGGTTTTACCTAGAAGAACGAAATTTGGTGAGCCAAGTGGGTTTGGGGTACTGATCATTACCTGAAATTTTCATCAAGATTGGGTGAAAAAATGTTGTGCTGAGATTTCAGGAAACTCGTAGTTTTTTGGAAGATTGGCAACCCTTTCCATGAAAGTGATTTGCGCCAGTCTCTCCTTAGGGCTACATCAATAGGAAACAAACCATAGAGATAGAACTTGGAACTACTTTATTGTGTCACGTTTCAAAGAGCTAGCACAAACCGTGTTTGATTTAGAGTTCCAACTACATGTATCCATATAGGCGAAAACAGAGTGAAACCTAAAAATTAAAACTGTTACTGCCAATGAACGGTTTAACCTAGAAGAACGAAATTTGGTGAGACAAGTGGGATTGGGGTACTGATCATTACCTGAAATTTTCATCAGGATTGGGTGAAAAAATGTGTGCTGATATTTCAGGAAACTCGTAGTTTTTTGGAAGCTTGGCAACCCCTTTCCATGAAAGTGATTTGCGCCAGTCTCTGCTTAGGGCTACATCAATAGGAAACAAACCATAGAGATAGAACTTGGAACTACTATATTGTGTCAAGTTTCAAAGAGGTAGCACAAACCGTCTTTGATTTAGAGTTCCAACTACATGTATCCATACAGGGGAAAACAGAGTGAAACCTAAAAATTAAAACTGTTACTGCCAACGAACCATTTAACCTAGAAGAACGAAATTTGGTGAGCCAAGTGGGATTGGGGTACTGATCATTACCTGAAAGTGTCATCAAGTTTAGGTGAAAAAATGTGTACTGAGATTTCAGAAAACTCGTAGTTTTTTGGAGGCTTGGCAACCCCTTTCCATGAAAGTGATTTGCGCCAGTCTCTGCTTAGGGCTATATCAATAGGAAACAATCCAAAGAGATAGAACTTGGATCTACTTCATTGTGTCAAGGTTCAAAGAGCTAGCAAAAACCGTGTATGATTTAGAGTTCCAAATACATGTATCCATATAGGAGAAAACAGAGTGAAACCTAAAAATTAAAACTGTTACTGCCAATGAACGGTTTAACCTAGAAGAACGAAATTTGGGGAGACAAGTGGGATTGGGGTACTGATCATTACCTGAAATTTTCATCAGGATTGGGTGAAAAAATGTGTGCTGAGATTTCAGGAAACTTGTAGTTTTTTGGAAGCTTGGCAACCCCTTTCCATTAAAGTGATTTGCGCCAGTCTCTGCTTAGGGCTACATCAATAGGAAACAAACCATAGAGATAGAACTTGGAACTACTTTATTGTGTCAAGTTTCAAAGAGGTAGCACAAACCGTCTTTGATTTAGAGTTCCAACTACATGTATCCATATAGGCGAAAACAGAGTGAAACCTAAAAATTAAAACTATTACTGCCAACGAACGGTTTAACCTAGAAGAACGAAATTTGGTGAGCCAAGTGGGATTGGGGAACTGATCATTACCTGAATGTGTCATGAAGATTGGGTGAAAAAATGTGTGCTGAGATTTCAGGAAATTCGTAGTTTTTTGGAAGCTTGGCAACCCCTTTCCAGGAAAGTGATTTGCGCCAGTCTCTCCTTAGGGCTATATCAATAGGAAACAAACCAAATAGATAGAACTTGGAACTACTTCATTGTATCAAGTTTCAAAGAGCTAGCAAAAACCGTGTTTGATTTAGAGTTCCAACTACATGTATCCATATAGGAAAAACACAGTGAAACCTAAAATTTAAAACTGTTACTGCCAACGAACGGTTTAACCTAGAAGAACGAAATTTGGTGAGCCAAGTGGAATTGGGGTACTGATCATTACCTGAAAGTGCCATCAAGATTGGGTGAAAAAATGTGTGCTGTGATTTCAGGAAACTCGTAGTTTTTTGGAAGCTTGGCAACCCCTTTCCATGAAAGTGATTTGCGCCACTCTCTGCTTAGGGCTACATCAATAGGAAACAAACCGTAGAGATAGAACTTGGAACTACGTTATTGTGTCAAGTTTCAAAGAGCTAGCACAAACCGTCTGTGATTTAGAGTTCCAACTACATGTATCCATATAGGAGAAAACAGATTGAAACCTAAAAATTAAAACTGTTACTGCCAATGAACGGTTTAACCTAGAAGAATGAAATTTGTGAGCCAAGTGGGATTGGGGTACTGATCATTACCTGAAAGTGTCACCAAGATTGGGTGAAAAAAATGTGTGCTGAGAATTCAGGAAACTCATAGTTTTTTGGAAGCTTGGCAACCCCTTTCAATGAAAGTGATTTGCGTCAGTCTCTGCTTAGGGCTACATCAATAGGAAACAAACCATAGAGATAGAACTTGGAACTACTTTATTGTGTCAAGTTTCAAAGAGCTAGCACAAACCGTGTTGGATTTAGAGTTCCAACTACATGTATCCATATATGCGAAAACAGAGTGAAACCTAAAAATTAAAACTGTTACTTCCAACGAACGGTTTAACCTAGAAGAACGAAATTTGGTGAGCCAAGTGGGATTGGGGTACAGATCATTACCTGAAATTTTCATCAAGATTGGGTGAAAAAATATGTGGTGAGATTTCAGGAAACTCGTAGTTTTTTGGAAGCTTGGCAACCCCTTTCCATAAAAGTGATTTGCGCCAGTCTCTGCTTAGCGCTACATCAATAGGAAAAAAACCATAGAGATAGAACTTGGAACTACTTTATTGTGTCAAGTTTCGGAGAGGTAGCACAAACCGTCTTTGATTTAGAGTTCCAACTACATGTATCCATATAGGGGAAAACAGAGTGAAACCTAAAAATTAAAACTGTTACTGCCAACGAACGGTTTAACCTAGAAGAACGAAATTTGGTGAGCCAAGTGGGATTGGGGTACTGATCATTACCTGAATGTGTCATGAAGATTGGGTGAAAAAATGTGTGCTGAGATTTCAGGAAATTCGTAGTTTTTTGGAAGCTTGGCAACCCCTTTCCAGGAAAGTGATTTGCGCCACTCTCTGCTTAGGGCTACATCAATAGGAAACAAACCGTAGAGATAGAACTTGGAACTACGTTATTGTGTCAAGTTTCAAAGAGCTAGCACAAACCGTCTGTGATTTAGAGTTCCAACTACATGTATCCATATAGGAGAAAACAGATTGAAACCTAAAAATTAAAACTGTTACTGCCAATGAACGGTTTAACCTAGAAGAATGAAATTTGGTGAGCCAAGTGGGATTGGGGTACTGATCATTACCTGAAAGTGTCACCAAGATTGGGTGAAAAAATGTGTGCTGAGATTTCAGGAAACTCGTAGATTTTTGGAAGCTTGGCAACCCCTTTCAATGAAAGTGATTTGCGTCAGTCTCTGCTTAGGGCTACATCAATAGGAAACAAACCATAGAGATAGAACTTGGAACTACTTTATTGTGTCAAGTTTCAAAGAGCTAGCACAAACCGTGTTGGATTTAGAGTTCCAACTACATGTATCCATATATGCGAAAACAGAGTGAAACCTAAAAATTAAAACTGTTACTGCCAACGAACGGTTTAACCTAGAAGAACGAAATTTGGTGAGCAAGTGGGATTGGGGTACTGATCATTACCTGAAAGTGTCATCAAGATTGGGTGAAAAAATGTGTGCTTAGATTTCAGGAAACTCGTAGTTTTTTGGAAGCTTGGCAACCCCTTTCCATGAAAGTGATTTGCGCCAGTCTCTGCTTAGGGCTATATCAATAGGAAACAAACCATAGAGACAGATCTTGGAACTACTTTATTGTTTCAAGTTTCAAAGAGCTAGCACAAACAGTCTTTAATTTAGAGTTCCAACTACATGTATCCATATAGGCGAAAACAGAATGAAACCTAAAAATTAAAACTGTTACTGCCAACGAACGGTTTAACCTAGAAGAACGAAATTTGGTGAGCCAAGTGGGATTGGCGTACTGATCATTACCTGAAAGTTTAATCAAGATTGGGTGAAAAAATGTGTGCTGAGATTTCATGAAATTCGTAGTTTTTTGGAAGCTTGGCAACCCCTTTCCTGGAAAGTGATTTGCGCCAGTCTCTCCTTAGGGCTATATCAATAGGAAACAAACAAAATAGATAGAACTTGGAACTACTTCATTGTATCAAGTTTCAAAGAGCTAGCAAAAACCGTGTTTGATTTAGAGTTCCAACTACATGTATCCATATAGGAAAAACACAGTGAAACCTAAAAATTAAAACTGTTACTGCCAACGAATAGTTTAACCCAGAAGAACGAAATTTGGTGAACCAAGTGGGATTGGGGAACTGATCATTACCTGACAGTGTCATCAATATTGGGTGAAAAAATGTGTGCTGTGATTCCAGGGAACTCGTAGTTTTTTGGAAGCTTGGTAACCCCTTTCCATGAAAGTGATTTGAGCTACTTTCTGCTTAGGGCTACATCAATAGAAAACAAACCATAGAGATAGAACTTGGAACTACTTTATTGTGTCAAGTTTCAAAGAGCTAGCACAAACCGTGTTGGATTTAGAGTTCCAACTACATGTATCCATATAGGTGAAAACAGAGTGAAAACTAAAAATTAAAACTGTTACTGCCAACGAACGGTTTAACCTAGAAGAACGAAATTTGATGAGCCAAGTGGGATTGGGCTACTGATCATTACCTGAAAGTGTCATCAAGATTGGGTGAAAAAATGTGTGCTGAGACTTCAGGAAACTTGTAGTTTTTTGGAAGCTTGGCAACCCCTTTCCATGAAAGTGATTTGCGCCAGTCTCTGCTTGGGGCTACATCAATAGGAAATAAAACATAGAGATAGAACTTGGAACTACTTTATTGTGTCAAGTTTGAAAGAGCTAGCACAAACCGTGTTGGATTTAGAGTTCCAACTACATGTATCCATATAGGCGAAAACAGAGTGAAACCTAAAAATTAAAACTGTTACTGCCAACGAACGGTTTAACCTAGAAGAACGAAATTTGGTGAGCCAAGTGGGATTGGGGTACAGATCATTACCTGAAATTTTCATCAAGATTGGGTGAAAAAATGTGTGGTGAGATTTCAGGAAACTCGTAGTTTTTTGGAAGCTTGGCAACCCCTTTCCATGAAAGTGATTTGCGCAAGTCTCTCCTCAGGGCTATATCAATAGGAAACAAACCAAGGAGATAGAACTTGGATCTACTTCATTGTGTCAAGTTTCAAAGAGCTAGCACAAACCGTGTTTGATTTAGAGTTCCAACTACATGTATCCATATAGGCGAAAACAGAGTGAAACCTAGAAATTAAAACTGTTACTGCCAACGAACGGTTTAACCTAGAAGAACGAAAATGGTGAGCCAAGTGGGATTGGGGTACTGATCATTACCTGGAAGTGTCATCAAGATTGGGTTAAAAAATATGTGCTGCTATTTCAGGAAACTCGTAGTTTTTTGGAAGCTTGGAAACCCATTTCCATGAAAGTGATTTGCGCCATTCTCTGCTTAGGGCTACATCAATAGGATACAAACCATAGAGATAGAAGTTGGAACTACTTTATTGTGTCAAGTTTCAAAGAGCTAGCACAAACCGTGTTTGATTTAGAGTTCCAACTACATGTATCCATATAGGCGAAAACAGAGTGAAAACTAAAATTAAAACTGTTACTGCCAACGAACGGTTTAACCTAGAAGAACGAAATTTGTTGAGCCAAGTGGGATTGGAGTACTGAACATTACCTGAAAGTGTCATCAAGATTGGGTGAAAAAATGTGTGCTGAGATTTCAGGAAACTCGTAGTTTTTTGGAAGCTTGGCAACCCCTTTCCATGAAAGTGATTTGCGCCAGTCTCTGCTTAGGGCTACATCAATAGGAAACAAACCATAGAGATAGAACTTGGAACTACTTTATTGTGTCAAGTTTCAAAGAGCTAGCACAAACCGTGTTTGATTTAGAGTTCCAACTACATGTATCCATATAGGCGAAATCAGAGTGAAACCTAAAAATTAAAACTGTTACTGCCAACGAACGGTTTAACCTAGAAGAACGAAATTTCGTGAACCAAGTGGGATTGGGGTACTGAATATTACCTGAAATTATCATCAAGATTGGGTGAAAAAATGTGTGCTGAGATTTCAGGAAACTAGTAGTTTTTGGAAGCTTGGCAACCCCTTTCCATGAAAGTGATTTGCGCCAGTCTCTGCTTAGGGCTACATCAATAGAAAACAAACCATAGAGATAGAACTTGGAACTACTTTATTGTGTCAAGTTTCAAAGAGCTCACACAAACCGTCTTTGATTTAGAGTTCCAACTACATGTATCCATATAGGAGAAAACAGAGTGAAACCTAAAAACTAAAACTGTTACTTCCAACGAACGGTTTAACCTAGAAGAACAAAATTTGGTGAGCCAAGTGGGATTGGGGTACTGATCATTACCTGAAAGTTTAATCAAGATTGGGTGAAAAAATATGTGCTGAGATTTCAGGAAACTCGTAGTTTTTTGGAAGCTTGGCAACCCCTTTCCATAAAAGTGATTTGCGCCAGTCTCTGCTTAGCGCTACATCAATAGGAAACAAACCATAGAGATAGAACTTGGAACTACTTTATTGTGTCAAGTTTCAAAGAGCTAGCACAACCGTGTTTGATTTAGAGTTCCAACTACATGTATCCATAAGGCGAAAACACAGTGAAACCTAAAAATTAAAACTGTTACTGCCAACGAACGGTTTAACCTAGAAGAACGAAATTTGGTGAGCCAAGTGGGATTGTGGTACTGATCATTATCTGAAAGTGTCATGAAAATTGGGTGAAAAAATGTGTGCTGAGATTTCAGGAAACTCGTAGTTTTTTGGAAGCTTGGCAACCCCTTTCCATGTAAGTGATTTGCGCCAGTCTCTGCTTATGGCTACATCATTAGGAAACAAACCATAGAGATAGAACTTGGAACTACTTTATTGTGTCAAGTTTGAAAGAGCTAGCACAAACCGTGTTGGATTTAGAGTTCCAACTACATGTATCCATATAGGCGAAAATAGAGTGAAACCTAAAATTAAAACTGTTACTGCCAACGAACGGTTTAACCTAGAAGAACAAAATTTGGTGAGCCAAGTGGGATTGGGGTACTGATCATTACCTGAAAGTGTCATCCAGATTGGGTGAAAAAATATGTGCTGAGATTTCAGGAAACTCGTAGTTTTTTGGAAGCTTGGCAACCCCTTTCCATAAAAGTGATTTGCGCCAGTCTCTGCTTAAGGCTACATCAATAGGAAACAAACCATAGAGATAGAACTTGGAACTACTTTATTGTGTCAAGTTTCAAAGAGCTAGCACAAATCGTGTTTGATTTAGAGTTCCAAATACATGTATCCAGATAGGCGAAAACAGAGTGAAACCTAAAAATTAAAACTGTTACTGCCAACGAACGGTTTAAACTAGAAGAACGAAATTTGGTGAGCCAAGTTGGATTGGGGTACTGATCATTACCTGAAAGTGTGATCCAGATTGGGTGAAAAAATGTGTGCTGAGATTTCAGGAAACTCGTAGTTTTTTGGAAGCTTGGCAACCCCTTTTCATGAAAGTGATTTGCGCCAGTCTCTGCTTAGGACTACATCAATAGGAAACAAACCATAGAAATAGAACTTGGAACTACTTTATTGTGTCAAGTTTCAAAGAGCTAGCACAAACCGAGTTTGATTTCGAGTTCCAACTACATGTATCATTATAGGAAAAACACAGTGAAACCTAAAAATTAAAACTGTTACTGCCAATGAACCGTTTAACCTAGAAGAACGAGATTTGTTGAGCCAAGTGGGATTGGGGTACTGATCATTACCTGAAAGTGTCATCAAGATTGGGTGAAAAAATGTGTGCTGTGATTTCAGGAAACTCGTAGTTTTTTGGAAGCTTGGCAACCCCTTTCCATGAAAGTGATTTGCGCCACTCTCTGCTTAGGGCTACATCAATATGAAACAAACCGTAGAGATAGAACTTCGAACTACTCTATTGTGTCAAGTTTCAAAGAGCTCGCACAAAACGTCTTTGATTTAGGGTTCCAACTACATGTATCCATATAGGAGAAAACAGAGTGAAACCTAAAAATTAAAACTGTTACTTCCAACGAACGGTTTAACCTAGAAGAACAAAATTTGGTGAGCCAAGTGGGATTGGGGTACTGATCATTACCTGAAAGTTTAATCAAGATTGGGTGAAAAAATATGTGCTGAGATTTCAGGAAACTCGTAGTTTTTTGGAAGCTTGGCAACCCCTTTCCATAAAGGTGATTTGCGCCAGTCTCTGCTTAGCGCTACATCAATAGGAAACAAACCATAGAGATAGAACTTGGAACTACTTTATTGTGTCAAGTTTCAAAGAGGTAGCACAAACCGTCTTTGATTTAGAGTTCCAACTACATGTATCCATATAGGGGAAAACAGAGTGAAACCTAAAAATTAAAACTGTTACTGCCAACGAACGGTTTAACCTAGAAGAACGAAATTTGGTGAGCCAAGTGGGATTGGGGTACTGATCATTACCTGAATGTGTCATGAAGATTGGGTGAAAAAATGTGTGCTGAGATTTCAGGAAATTCGTAGTTTTTTGGAAGCTTGGAAACCCCTTTCCAGGAAAGTGATTTGCGCCAGTCTCTCCTTAGGGCTATATCAATAAGAAACAAACCAAATAGATAGAACTTGGAACTACTTCATTGTATCAAGTTTCAAAGAGCTAGCAAAAACCGTGTTTGATTTAGAGTTCCAACTACATGTATCCATATAGGAAAAACACAGTGAAACCTAAAATTTAAAACTGTTACTGCCAACGAACGGTTTAACCTAGAAGAACGAAATTTGTTGAGCCAAGTGGAATTGGGGTACAGATCATTACCTGAAAGTGCCATCAAGATTGGGTGAAAAAATGTGTGCTGTGATTTCAGGAAACTCGTAGTTTTTTGGAAGCTTGGCAACCCCTTTCCATGAAAGTGATTTGCGCCACTCTCTGCTTAGGGCTACATCAATAGGAAACAAACCGTAGAGATAGAACTTGGAACTACGTTATTGTGTCAAGTTTCAAAGAGCTAGCACAAACCGTCTGTGATTTAGAGTTCCAACTACATGTATCCATATAGGAGAAAACAGATTGAAACCTAAAAATTAAAACTGTTACTGCCAATGAACTGTTTAACCTAGAAGAACGAAATTTGGTGAGCAAGTGGGATTGGGGTACTGATCATTACCTGAAAGTGTCATCAAGATTGGGTGAAAAAATGTGTGCTTAGATTTCCGGAAACTCGTAGTTTTTTGGAAGCTTGGCAACCTTTTTCCATGAAAGTGATTTGCGCCAGTCTCTGCTTAGGGCTATATCAATAGGAAACAAACCATAGAGACAGATCTTGGAACTACTTTATTGTTTCAAGTTTCAAAGAGCTAGCACAAACCGTCTTTAATTTAGAGTTCCAACTACATGTATCCATATAGGCGAAAACAGAATGAAACCTAAAAATTAAAACTGTTACTGCCAACGAACGGTTTAACCTAGAAGAACGAAATTTGGTGAGCCAAGTGGGATTGGGGTACTGATCATTACCTGAATGCGTCATGAAGATTGGGTGAAAAAATGTGTGCTGAGATTTCATGAAATTCGTAGTTTTTTGGAAGCTTGGCAACCCCTTTCCAGGAAAGTGATTTGCGCCAGTCTCTCCTTAGGGCTATATCAATAGGAAACAAACAAAATAGATAGAACTTGGAACTACTTCATTGTATCAAGTTTCAAAGAGCTAGCAAAAACTGTGTTTGATTTAGAGTTCCAACTACATGTATCCATATAGGAAAAACACAGTGAAACCTAAAAATTAAAACTGTTACTGCCAACGAATGGTTTAACCCAGAAGAACGAAATTTGGTGAACCAAGTGGGATTGGGGAACTGATCATTACCTGACAGTGTCATCAAGATTGGGTGAAAAAATCTGTGCTGTGATTCCAGGGAACTCGTAGTTTTTTGGAAGCTTGGTAACCCCTTTCCATGAAAGTGATTTGAGCTACTTTCTGCTTAGGGCTACATCAATAGAAAACAAACCATAGAGATAGAACTTGGAACTACTTTATTGTGTCAAGTTTCAAAGAGCTAGCACAAACCGTGTTGGATTTAGAGTTCCAACTACATGTATCCATATAGGAGAAAACAGAGTGAAAACTAAAAATTAAAACTGTTACTGCCAACGAACGGTTTAACCTAGAAGAACGAAATTTGATGAGCCAAGTGGGATTGGGCTACTGATCATTACCTGAAAGTGTCATCAAGATTGGGTGAAAAAATGTGAGCTGAGACTTCAGGAAACTTGTAGTTTTTTGGAAGCTTGGCAACCCCTTTCCATGAAAGTGATTTGCGCCAGTCTCTGCTTGGGGCTACATCACTAGGAAACAAAACATAGAGATAGAACTTGGAACTTCTTTATTGTGTCAAGTTTCAAAGAGCTAGCACAAACCGTGTTGGATTTAGAGTTCCAACTACATGTATCCATATAGGGGAAAACAGAGTGAAACCTAAAAATTAAAACTGTTACTGCCAACGAACGGTTTAACCTAGAAGAACGAAATTTGGTGAGCCAAGTGGGATTGGGGTACTGATCATTACCTGAAAGTTTAATCAAGATTGGGTGAAAAAATATGTGCTGAGATTTCAGGAAACTCGTAGTTTTTTGGAAGCTTGGCAACCCCTTTCCAAGAAAGTGATTTGCGCCAGTCTCTCCTTAGGGCTATATCAATAGGAAACAAACCAAATAGATAGAACTTGGAACTACTTCATTGTATCAAGTTTCAAAGAGCTAGCAAAAACCGTGTTTGATTTAGAGTTCCAACTACATGTATCCATAAGGCGAAAACAGAGTGAAACCTAAAAATTAAAACTGTTACTGCCAACGAACGGTTTAACCTAGAAGAACGAAATTTGGTGAGCCAAGTGGGATTGTGGTACTGATCATTATCTGAAAGTGTCATGAAAATTGGGTGAAAAAATTTGTGCTGAGATTTCAGGAAACTCGTAGTTTTTTGGAAGCTTGGCAACCCCTTTCCATGTAAGTGATTTGCGCCAGTCTCTGCTTAGGGCTACATCATTAGGAAACAAACCATAGAGATAGAACTTGGAACTACTCTATTGTGTCAAGTTTGAAAGAGCTAGCACAAACCGTGTTGGATTTAGAGTTCCAACTACATGTATCCATATAGGCGAAAATAGAGTGAAACCTAAAATTAAAACTGTTACTGCCAACGAACGGTTTAACCTAGAAGAACAAAATTTGGTGAGCCAAGTGGGACTGGGGTACTGATCATTACCTGAAAGTGTCATCCAGATTGGGTAAAAAAATGTGTGCTGAGATTTCAGGAAACTCGTAGTTTTTTGGAAGCTTGGCAACCCCTTTCCATGTAAGTGATTTGCGCCAGTCTCTGCTTAGGGCTACATCAATAGGAAACAAACCATAGAGATAGAACTTGGAACTACTTTATTGTGTCAAGTTTCAAAGAGCTAGCACAAATCGTGTTTGATTTAGAGTTCCAAATACATGTATCCAGATAGGCGAAAACAGAGTGAAACCTAAAAATTAAAACTGTTACTGCCAACGAACGGTTTAAACTAGAAGAACGAAATTTGGTGAGCCAAGTTGGATTGGGGTACTGATCATTACCTGAAAGTGTGATCCAGATTGGGTGAAAAAATGTGTGCTGAGATTTCAGGAAACTCGTAGTTTTTTGGAAGCTTGGCAACCCCTTTTCATGAAAGTGATTTGCGCCAGTCTCTGCTTAGGACTACATCAATAGGAAACAAACCATAGAAATAGAACTTGGAACTACTTTATTGTGTCAAGTTTCAAAGAGCTAGCACAAACCGTGTTTGATTTCGAGTTCCAACTACATGTATCATTATAGGAAAAACACAGTGAAACCTAAAAATTAAAACTGTTACTGCCAATGAACCGTTTAACCTAGAAGAACGAGATTTGTTGAGCCAAGAGGGATTGGGGTACTGATCATTACCTGAAAGTGTCATCAAGATTGGGTGAAAAAATGTGTGCTGTGATTTCAGGAAACTCGTAGTTTTTTGGAAGCTTGGCAACCCCTTTCCATGAAAGTGATTTGCGCCACTCTCTGCTTAGGGCTACATCAATACGAAACAAACCGTAGAGATAGAACTTGGAACTACTTTATTGTGTCAAGTTTCAAAGAGCTCGCACAAACCGTCTTTGATTTAGGGTTCCAACTACATGTATCCATATAGGAGAAAACAGAGTGAAACCTAAAAATTAAAACTGTTACTTCCAACGAACGGTTTAACCTAGAAGAACAAAATTTGGTGAGCCAAGTGGGATTGGGGTACTGATCATTACCTGAAAGTTTAATCAAGATTGGGTGAAAAAATATGTGCTGAGATTTCAGGAAACTCGTAGTTTTTTGGAAGCTTGGCAACCCCTTTCCATAAAAGTGATTTGCGCCAGTCTCTGCTTAGCGCTACATCAATAGGAAACAAACCATAGAGATAGAACTTGGAACTACTTTATTGTGTCAAGATTCAAAGAGGTAGCACAAATCGTCTTTGATTTAGAGTTCCAACTACATGTATCCATATAGGGGAAAACAGAGTGAAACCTAAAAATTTAAACAGTTACTGCCAATGAACGGTTTAACCTAGAAGAACGAAATTTGGTGAGCCAAGTGGGAATGGGGTACTGATCATTACCTGAAAGTGTCATCAAGATTGGGTGAAAAAATGTGTGCTGAGATTTCAGAAAACTCGTAGTTTTTTGGAAGCTTGGCAAACCCTTTCCATGAAAGTGATTTGCGCCAGTCTCTGCTTAGGGCTACATGAATAGGAAACAAACCATAGAGATAGAACTTGGAACTACTTTATTGTGTCAAGTTTCAAAGAGCTAGCACAAACCGTGTTTGATTGAGAGTTCCAACTACATGTATCCATACAGGCGAAAACAGAGTGAAACCTAAAAATTAAAACTGTTACTGCCAACGAACGGTTTAACCAAGAAGAACGAAATTTGGTGAGCCAACTGGGATAGGGGTTCTGATCATTACCTGAAAGTGCATTAAAATTGGGTGAAAAAATGTGTGCTGAGATTTCAGGAAACTCGTGTTTTTTTGGAATCTTGGCAACACTTCCCATGAAAGTGATTTGCGCCAGTCTGCTTAGGGTACATCAATAGGAAACAAACCATAGAGATAGAACTTGGAACTACTTTATTGTGTCAAGTTTCAAAGAGCTAGCACAAACCGTGTTTGATTTAGAGTTCCAACTACATGTATCCATATAGGCGAAAACAGAGTGAAACCTAAAAATTAAAACTGTTACTGGCAATGAACGGTTTAACCTAGAAGAACAAAATTTGGTGAGCCAAGTGGGATTATGGTACTGATCATTACCTGAAATTTTCATCAAGATTGCGTGTAAAAATATGTGGTGAGATTTCAGGAAACTCGTAGTTTTTTTGAAGCTTGGCAACCCCTTTCCATGAAAGTGATTTGCGCAAGTCTCTCCTTAGGGCTATATCAATAGGAAACAAACCAAGGAGATAGAACTTGGATCTACTTCATTGTGTCAAGTTTCAAAGAGCTAGCACAAACCGTGTTTGATTTAGAGTTCCAACTACATGTATCCATATAGGCGAAAACAGAGTGAAACCTAAAAATTAAAACTGTTACTGCCAACGAACGGTTTAACCTAGAAGAACGAAATTTGGTGAGCCAAGTGAGATTGGGGTACTGATCATTACCTGAAATTGTCATCAAGATTGGGTGTAAAAATGTGTGCTGAGATTTCAGGAAACTCGTATTTTTTGGAAGGTTGGCAACCCCTTTCCATGAAAGTGATTTGCGCCAGTCTCTGCTTAGGGCTACATCAATAGGAAACAAAACATAGAGATAGAACTTGGAACTACGTTATTGTGTCAAGTTTCAAAGAGCTAGCACAAACCGTCTTTGATTTCGAGTTCCAACTACATGTATCCATATAGGCGAAAACAGAGTGAAACCTAAAAATTAAAACTGTTACTGCCAACGAACGGTTTAACCTAGAAGAACGAAATTTGGTGAGCCAAGTGGGATTGGGGTACTGATCATTACCTGAAATTGTCATCAAGATTGGGTGAAAAAATGTGTGCTGAGATTTCAGGAAACTCGTAGTTTTTTGGAAGCTTGGCAACCCCTTTCCATGAAAGTGATTTGCGCCAGTCTCTGCTTAGGGCTACATCAATAGGAAACAAACCATAGAGATAGAACTTGGAACTACGTTATTGTGTGAAGTTTCAAAGAGCTAGCACAAACCGTCTTAGATTTAGAGTTCCAACTACATGTATCCATATAGGCGAAAACAGAGTGAAACCTAAAAATTTAAACTGTTACTGCCAACGAACGGTTTAACCTAGAAGAACGAAATTTGGTGAGCCAAGTGGGATTGGGGTACTGATCATTACCTGAAATTGTCATCAAGATTGGGTGTAAAAATGTGTGCTGAGATTTCAGGAAACTCGTATTTTTTGGAAGGTTGGCAACCCCTTTCCATGAAAGTGATTTGCTCCAGTCTCTTCTTAGGGCTACATCAATAGGAAACAAAACATAGAGATAGAACTTGGAACTACGTTATTGTGTCAAGTTTCAAAGAGCTAGCACAAACCGTCTTTGATTTCGAGTTCCAACTACATGTATCCATATAGGCGAAAACAGAGTGAAACCTAAAAATTAAAACTGTTACTGCCAACGAACGGTTTAACCTAGAAGAACGAAATTTGGTGAGCCAAGTGGGATTGGGGTACTGATCATTACCTGAAATTGTCATCAAGATTGGGTGAAAAAATGTGTGCTGAGATTTCAGGAAACTCGTAGTTTTTTGGAAGCTTGGCAACCCCTTTCCATGAAAGTGATATGCGCAGGTCTCTGCTTAGGGCTACATCAATAGAAAACAAACCATAGAAATAGAAATTGCAACTACTTTATTGTGTCAAGTTTCAAAGAGCTAGCACAAACGGTGTTGGATTTAGAGTTCCAACAACATGTATCCATATAGGCGAAAACAGAGTGAAACCTAAAAATTAAAACTGTTACTGCCAACGAACGGTTTAACCTAGAAGAACGAAATTTGTTGAGCCAAGTGGGATTGGGGTACTGATCATTACCTGAAAGTGTGATCCAGATTGGGTGAAAAAATGTGTGCTGAGATTTCAGGAAACTCGTTGTTTTTTGGAAGCTTGGCAACACCTTTCCATGAAAGTGATTTGCGCCAGTCTCCGCTTAGGGCTACATCAATAGGAAACAAACCATAGAGATAGAACTTGGAACTACGTTATTGTGTGAAGTTTCAAAAAGCTAGCACAAACCGTCTTTGATTTAGAGTTCCAACTACATGTATCCATATAGGCGAAAACAGAGTGAAACCTAAAAATTTAAACTGTTACTGCCAACGAACGGTTTAACCTAGAAGAACGAAATTTGGTGAGCCAAGTGGGATTGGGGTACTGATCATTACCTGAATGTGTCATCAAGATAGGGTGAAAAAATGTGTGCTGAGATTTCAGGAAACTCGTAGTTTTTTGGAAGCTTGGCAACCCCTTTCCATGAAAGTGATTTGCGCCAGTCTCTGCTTAGGGCTACATCAATAGGAAACAAACCATAGAGATAGAACTTGGAACTACTTTATTGTGTCAAGTTTCAAAGAGCTAGCACAAACCGTGTTGGATTTAGAGTTCCAACTACATGTATCCATATAGGGGAAAAGAGTGAAACCTAAAAATTAAAACTGTTACTGCCAACGAACGGTTAAACCTAGAAAAACGAAATTTGGTGAGCCAAGTGGGATTGGGGTACTGATCATTACCTGAAAGTGTCATCAAGATTGGGTGAAAAAATGTGTGCTGAGATTTCAGGAAACTCGTAGTTTTTTGGAAGCTTGGCAACCCCTTTCCATGAAAGTGATATGCGCCAGTCTCTGCTTAGGGCTACATCAATAGGAAACAAACCATAGAGATAGAAATTGCAACTACTTTATTGTGTCAAGTTTCAAAGAGCTAGCACAAACGGTGTTGGATTTAGTGTTCCAACTACATGTATCCATATAGGCGAAAACAGAGTGAAACCTAAAAATTAAAACTGTTACTGCCAACGAACGGTTTAAACTAGAAGAACGAAATTTGGTGAGCCAAGTTGGATTGGGGTACTGATCTTTACCTGAAAGTGTGATCCAGATTGGGTGAAAAAATGTGTGCTGAGATTTCAGGAAACTCGTAGTTTTTTGGAAGCTTGGCAACACCTTTCCATGAAAGTGAATTGCGCCAGTTTCTGCTTAGGGCTACATCAATAGGAAACAAACCATAGAGATAGAACTTGGAACTACTTTATTGTGTCAAGTTTCAAAGAGCTAGCACAAACCGTGTTTGATTTCGAGTTCCAACTACATGTATCATTATAGGAAAAACACAGTGAAACCTAAAAATTAAAACTGTTACTGCCAATGAACGGTTTAACCTAGAAGAACGAAATTTGTTGAGCCAAGTGGGATTGGGGTACTGATCATTACCTGAAAGTGTCATCAAGATTGGGTGAAAAAATGTGTGCTGTGATTTCAGGAAACTCGTAGTTTTTTGGAAGCTTGGCAACCCCTTTCCATGAAAGTGATTTTCGCCACTCTCTGCTTTGGGCTACATCAATAGGAAACAAACCGTAGAGATAGAACTTGGAACTACTTTATTGTGTCAAGTTTCAAACAGCTAGCACAAACCGTGTTTGATTTAGAGTTCCAACTACATGTATCCATATAGGTGAAAACAGAATGAAACCTAAAAATTAAAACTGTTACTGCCAACGAACGGTTTAACCTAGAAGAATGAAATTTGGTGAGCCAATTTGGATTGGGGTACTGACCAATACCTGAAAGTGTCATCAAGATTGGTTGAAAAAATGTGTGCTGAGATTTCAGGAAACTCGTAGTTTTTTGGAAGCTTGGCAACCCCTTTCCATGAAAGTGATTTGCGCAGGTCTCTGCTTAGGGCTACATCAATAGAAAACAAACCATAGAGACAGAACTTCGAACTAATTTATTGTGTCATTTCAAAGAGCTAACACAAACCGTGTTTGATTTAGAGTTCCAACTACATGTATCCATATAGGAGAAAATAGAGTGAAACCTAAAAATTTAAACTGTTACTGCCAACGAACGGTTTACCCTAGAAGAACAAAATTTGGTGAGCCAAGTGGGATTGGGGTACTTATCATTACCTGAAAGTGTCATCAAGATTGGGTGAAAAAATGTGTGCTAGGATTTCAGGAAACTCGTAGTTTTTTGGAAGCTTGGCAACCCCTTTCCATGAAAGTGATTTGCGCCAGTCTCTGCTTAGGGCTACATCAATAGGAAACAAACCATAGAGATAGAACTTGGAACTACTTTATTGTGTCAAGTTTCAAAGAGCTAGCACAAACCGTCTTTGATTTCGAGTTCCAACTACATGTATCCATATAGGCGAAAACAGAGTGAAACCTAAAAATTAAAACTGTTACTGCCAACGAACGGTTTAACCTAGAAGAACGAAATTTGGTGAGCCAAGTGGGATTGGGGTACTGATCATTACCTGAAATTGTCATCAAGATTGGGTGAAAAAATGTGTGCTGAGATTTCAGGAATCTCGTAGTTTTTTGGAAGCTTGGCAACCCCTTTCCATGAAAGTGATATGCGCAGGTCTCTGCTTAGGGCTACATCATTAGAAAACAAACCATAGAGATAGAAATTGCAACTACTTTATTGTGTCAAGTTTCAAAGAGCTAGCACAAACGGTGTTGGATTTAGAGTTCCAACAACATGTATCCATATAGGCGAAAACAGAGTGAAACCTAAAAATTAAAACTGTTACTGCCAACGAACGGTTTAACCTAGAAGAACGAAATTTGTTGAGCCAAGTGGGATTGGGCTACTGATCATTACCTGAAAGTGTGATCCAGATTGGGTGAAAAAATGTGTGCTGAGATTTCAGGAAACTCGTTGTTTTTTGGAAGCTTGGCAACACC
The DNA here is from genome assembly GCF_964194105.1 of Spermophilus citellus. Classification (NCBI taxonomy): domain Eukaryota; kingdom Metazoa; phylum Chordata; class Mammalia; order Rodentia; family Sciuridae; genus Spermophilus; species Spermophilus citellus. The sequence goes on along the minus strand of NC_138196.1, from coordinate 22,718,508 downwards.
TTTCCATGAAAGTGATTTGCGCCAGTCTCCGCTTAGGGCTACATCAATAGGAAACAAACCATAGAGATAGAACTTGGAACTACGTTATTGTGTGAAGTTTCAAAAACTAGCACAAACCGTCTTTGATTTAGAGTTCCAACTACATGTATCCATATAGGCGAAAACAGAGTGAAACCTAAAAATTTAAACTGTTACTGCCAATGAACGGTTTAACCTAGAAGAACGAAATTTGGTGAGCCAAGTGGGATTGGGGTACTGATCATTACCTGAATGTGTCATCAAGATAGGGTGAAAAAATGTGTGCTGAGATTTCAGGAAACTCGTAGTTTTTTGGAAGCTTGGCAACCCCTTTCCATGAAAGTGATTTGCGCCAGTCTCTGCTTAGGGCTACATCAATAGGAAACAAACCATAGAGATAGAACTTGGAACTACTTTATTGTGTCAAGTTTCAAAGAGCTAGCACAAACCGTGTTGGATTTAGAGTTCCAACTACATGTATCCATATAGGGGAAAAGAGTGAAACCTAAAAATTAAAACTGTTACTGCCAACGAACGGTTAAACCTAGAAAAACGAAATTTGGTGAGCCAAGTGGGATTGGGGTACTGATCATTACCTGAAAGTGTCATCAAGATTGGGTGAAAAAATGTGTGCTGAGATTTCAGGAAACTCGTAGTTTTTTGGAAGCTTGGCAACCCCTCTCCATGAAAGTGATATGCGCCAGTCTCTGCTTAGGGCTACATCAATAGGAAACAAACCATAGAGATAGAAATTGCAACTACTTTATTGTGTCAAGTTTCAAAGAGCTAGCACAAACGGTGTTGGATTTAGTGTTCCAACTACATGTATCCATATAGGCGAAAACAGAGTGAAACCTAAAAATTAAAACTGTTACTGCCAACGAACGGTTTAAACTAGAAGAATGAAATTTGGTGAGCCAAGTTGGATTGGGGTACTGATCTTTACCTGAAAGTGTGATCCAGATTGGGTGAAAAAATGTGTGCTGAGATTTCAGGAAACTCGTAGTTTTTTGGAAGCTTGGCAACACCTTTCCATGAAAGTGAATTGCGCCAGTTTCTGCTTAGGGCTACATCAATAGGAAACAAACCATAGAGATAGAACTTGGAACTACTTTATTGTGTCAAGTTTCAAAGAGCTAGCACAAACCGTGTTTGATTTCGAGTTCCAACTACATGTATCATTATAGGAAAAACACAGTGAAACCTAAAAATTAAAACTGTTACTGCCAATGAACGGTTTAACCTAGAAGAACGAAATTTGTTGAGCCAAGTGGGATTGGGGTACTGATCATTACCTGAAAGTGTCATCAAGATTGGGTGAAAAAATGTGTGCTGAGATTTCAGGAAACTCGTAGTTTTTTGGAAGCTTGGCAACCCCTTTCCATGAAAGTGATTTGCGCAGGTCTCTGCTTAGGGCTACATCAATAGAAAACAAACCATAGAGACAGAATTTCGAACTAATTTATTGTGTCATTTCAAAGAGCTAACACAAACCGTGTTTGATTTAGAGTTCCAACTACATGTATCCATATAGGAGAAAATAGAGTGAAAGCTAAAAATTTAAACTGTTACTGCCAACGAACGGTTTACCCTAGAAGAACAAAATTTGGTGAGAGAAGTGGGATTGGGTTACTTATCATTACCTGAAAGTGTCATCAAGATTGGCTGAAAAAATGTGTGCTAGGATTTCAGGAAACTCATAGTTTTTTGGAAGCTTGGCAACCCCTTTCCATGAAAGTGATTTGCGCCAGTCTCTGCTTAGGGCTACATCAATAGGAAACAAACCATAGAGATAGAACTTGGAACTACTTTATTGTGTCAAGTTTCAAAGAGCTAGCACAAACCGTCTTTGATTTCGAGTTCCAACTACATGTATCCATATAGGCGAAAACAGAGTGAAACCTAAAAATTAAAACTGTTACTGCCAACGAACGGTTTAACCTAGAAGAACGAAATTTGGTGAGCCAAGTGGGATTGGGGTACTGATCATTACCTGAAATTGTCATCAAGATTGGGTGAAAAAATGTGTGCTGAGATTTCAGGAATCTCGTAGTTTTTTGGAAGCTTGGCAACCCCTCTCCATGAAAGTGATATGCGCAGGTCTCTGCTTAGGGCTACATCAATAGAAAACAAACCATAGAGATAGAAATTGCAACTACTTTATTGTGTCAAGTTTCAAAGAGCTAGCACAAACGGTGTTGGATTTAGAGTTCCAACAACATGTATCCATATAGGCGAAAACAGAGTGAAACCTAAAAATTAAAACTGTTACTGCCAACGAACGGTTTAACCTAAAAGAACGAAATTTGTTGAGCCAAGTGGGATTGGGGTACTGATCATTACCTGAAAGTGTGATCCAGATTGGGTGAAAAAATGTGTGCTGAGATTTCAGGAAACTCGTTGTTTTTTGGAAGCTTGGCAACACCTTTCCATGAAAGTGATTTGCGCCAGTCTCCGCTTAGGGCTACATCAATAGGAAACAAACCATAGAGACAGAACTTGGAACTACGTTATTGTGTGAAGTTTCAAAGAGCTAGCACAAACCGTCTTTGATTTAGAGTTCCAACTACATGTATCCATATAGGCGAAAACAGAGTGAAACCTAAAAATTTAAACTGTTACTGCCAACGAACGGTTTAACCTAGAAGAACGAAATTTGGTGAGCCAAGTGGGATTGGGGTACTGATCATTACCTGAAAGTGTCATCAAGATAGGGTGAAAAAATGTGTGCTGAGATTTCAGGAAACTCGTAGTTTTTTGGAAGCTTGGCAACCCCTTTCCATGAAAGTGATTTGCGCCAGTCTCTGCTTAGGGCTACATCAATAGGAAACAAACCATAGAGATAGAACTTGGAACTACTTTATTGTGTCAAGTTTCAAAGAGCTAGCACAAACCGTGTTGGATTTAGAGTTCCAACTACATGTATCCATATAGGGGAAAAGAGTGAAACCTAAAAATTAAAACTGTTACTGCCAACGAACGGTTAAACCTAGAAAAACGAAATTTGGTGAGCCAAGTGGGATTGGGGTACTGATCATTACCTGAAAGTGTCATCAAGATTGGGTGAAAAAATGTGTGCTGAGATTTCAGGAAACTCGTAGTTTTTTGGAAGCTTGGCAACCCCTCTCCATGAAAGTGATATGCGCCAGTCTCTGCTTAGGGCTACATCAATAGGAAACAAACCATAGAGATAGAAATTGCAACTACTTTATTGTGTCAAGTTTCAAAGAGCTAGCACAAACGGTGTTGGATTTAGTGTTCCAACTACATGTATCCATATAGGCGAAAACAGAGTGAAACCTAAAAATTAAAACTGTTACTGCCAACGAACGGTTTAAACTAGAAGAATGAAATTTGGTGAGCCAAGTTGGATTGGGGTACTGATCTTTACCTGAAAGTGTGATCCAGATTGGGTGAAAAAATGTGTGCTGAGATTTCAGGAAACTCGTAGTTTTTTGGAAGCTTGGCAACACCTTTCCATGAAAGTGAATTGCGCCAGTTTCTGCTTAGGGCTACATCAATAGGAAACAAACCATAGAGATAGAACTTGGAACTACTTTATTGTGTCAAGTTTCAAAGAGCTAGCACAAACCGTGTTTGATTTCGAGTTCCAACTACATGTATCATTATAGGAAAAACACAGTGAAACCTAAAAATTAAAACTGTTACTGCCAATGAACGGTTTAACCTAGAAGAACGAAATTTGTTGAGCCAAGTGGGATTGGGGTACTGATCATTACCTGAAAGTGTCATCAAGATTGGGTGAAAAAATGTGTGCTGAGATTTCAGGAAACTCGTAGTTTTTTGGAAGCTTGGCAACCCCTTTCCATGAAAGTGATTTGCGCAGGTCTCTGCTTAGGGCTACATCAATAGAAAACAAACCATAGAGACAGAATTTCGAACTAATTTATTGTGTCATTTCAAAGAGCTAACACAAACCTTGTTTGATTTAGAGTTCCAACTACATGTATCCATATAGGAGAAAATAGAGTGAAAGCTAAAAATTTAAACTGTTACTGCCAACGAACGGTTTACCCTAGAAGAACAAAATTTGGTGAGAGAAGTGGGATTGGGTTACTTATCATTACCTGAAAGTGTCATCAAGATTGGCTGAAAAAATGTGTGCTAGGATTTCAGGAAACTCGTAGTTTTTTGGAAGCTTGGCAACCCCTTTCCATGAAAGTGATTTGCGCCAGTCTCTGCTTAGGGCTACATCAATAGGAAACAAACCATAGAGATAGAACTTGGAACTACTTTATTGTGTCAAGTTTCAAAGAGCTAGCACAAACCGTCTTTGATTTCGAGTTCCAACTACATGTATCCATATAGGCGAAAACAGAGTGAAACCTAAAAATTAAAACTGTTACTGCCAACGAACGGTTTAACCTAGAAGAATGAAATTTGGTGAGCCAAGTGGGATTGGGGTACTGATCATTACCTGAAATTGTCATCAAGATTGGGTGAAAAAATGTGTGCTGAGATTTCAGGAATCTCGTAGTTTTTTGGAAGCTTGGCAACCCCTTTCCATGAAAGTGATATGCGCAGGTCTCTGCTTAGGGCTACATCAATAGAAAACAAACCATAGAGATAGAAATTGCAACTACTTTATTGTGTCAAGTTTCAAAGAGCTAGCACAAACGGTGTTGGATTTAGAGTTCCAACAACATGTATCCATATAGGCGAAAACAGAGTGAAACCTAAAAATTAAAACTGTTACTGCCAACGAACGGTTTAACCTAAAAGAACGAAATTTGTTGAGCCAAGTGGGATTGGGGTACTGATCATTACCTGAAAGTGTGATCCAGATTGGGTGAAAAAATGTGTGCTGAGATTTCAGGAAACTCGTTGTTTTTTGGAAGCTTGGCAACACCTTTCCATGAAAGTGATTTGCGCCAGTCTCCGCTTAGGGCTACATCAATAGGAAACAAACCATAGAGACAGAACTTGGAACTACGTTATTGTGTGAAGTTTCAAAGAGCTAGCACAAACCGTCTTTGATTTAGAGTTCCAACTACATGTATCCATATAGGCGAAAACAGAGTGAAACCTAAAAATTTAAACTGTTACTGCCAACGAACGGTTTAACCTAGAAGAACGAAATTTGGTGAGCCAAGTGGGATTGGGGTACTGATCATTACCTGAAAGTGTCATCAAGATAGGGTGAAAAAATGTGTGCTGAGATTTCAGGAAACTCGTAGTTTTTTGGAAGCTTGGCAACCCCTTTCCATGAAAGTGATTTGCGCCAGTCTCTGCTTAGGGCTACATCAATAGGAAACAAACCATAGAGATAGAACTTTGAACTACTTTATTGTGTCAAGTTTCAAAGAGCTAGCACAAACCGTGTTGGATTTAGAGTTCCAACTACATGTATCCATATAGGGGAAAAGAGTGAAACCTAAAAATTAAAACTGTTACTGCCAACGAACGGTTAAACCTAGAAAAACGAAATTTGGTGAGCCAAGTGGGATTGGGGTACTGATCATTACCTGAAAGTGTCATCAAGATTGGGTGAAAAAATGTGTGCTGAGATTTCAGGAAACTCGTAGTTTTTTGGAAGCTTGGCAACCCCTTTCCATGAAAGTGATATGCGCCAGTCTCTGCTTAGGGCTACATCAATAGGAAACAAACCATAGAGATAGAAATTGCAACTACTTTATTGTGTCAAGTTTCAAAGAGCTAGCACAAACGGTGTTGGATTTAGTGTTCCAACTACATGTATCCATATAGGCGAAAACAGAGTGAAACCTAAAAATTAAAACTGTTACTGCCAACGAACGGTTTAAACTAGAAGAACGAAATTTGGTGAGCCAAGTTGGATTGGGGTACTGATCTTTACCTGAAAGTGTGATCCAGATTGGGTGAAAAAATGTGTGCTGAGATTTCAGGAAACTCGTAGTTTTTTGGAAGCTTGGCAACACCTTTCCATGAAAGTGATTTGCGCCAGTTTCTGCTTAGGGCTACATCAATAGGAAACAAACCATAGAGATAGAACTTGGAACTACGTTATTGTGTCAAGTTTCAAAGAGCTAGCACAAACCGTGTTTGATTTCGAGTTCCAACTACATGTATCATTATAGGAAAAACACAGTGAAACCTAAAAATTAAAACTGTTACTGCCAATGAACGGTTTAACCTAGAAGAATGAAATTTGTTGAGCCAAGTGGGATTGGGGTACTGATCATTACCTGAAAGTGTCATCAAGATTGGGTGAAAAAATGTGTGCTGTGATTTCAGGAAACTCGTAGTTTTTTGGAAGCTTGGCAACCCCTTTCCATGAAAGTGATTTTCGCCACTCTCTGCTTTGGGCTACATCAATAGGAAACAAACCGTAGAGATAGAACTTGGAACTACTTTATTGTGTCAAGTTTCAAACAGCTAGCACAAACCGTGTTTGATTTAGAGTTCCAACTACATGTATCCATATAGGTGAAAACAGAATGAAAACTAAAAATTAAAACTGTTACTGCCAACGAACGGTTTAACCTAGAAGAATGAAATTTGGTGAGCCAAGTTGGATTGGGGTACTGACCAATACCTTAAAGTGTCATCAAGATTGGTTGAAAAAATGTGTGCTGAGATTTCAGGAAACTCGTAGTTTTTTGGAAGCTTGGCAACCCCTTTCCATGAAAGTGATTTGCGCAGGTCTCTGCTTAGGGCTACATCAATAGAAAACAAACCATAGAGACAGAACTTCGAACTAATTTATTGTGTCATTTCAAAGAGCTAACACAAACCGTGTTTGATTTAGAGTTCCAACTACATGTATCCATATAGGAGAAAATAGAGTGAAACCTAAAAATTTAAACTGTTACTGCCAACGAACGGTTTAACCTAGAAGAACGAAATTTGGTGAGCCAAGTGGGATTGGGGTACTGATCATTACCTGAAAGTTTAATCAAGATTGGGTGAAAAAATATGTGCTGAGATTTCAGGAAACTCGTAGTTTTTTGGAAGCTTGGCAACCCCTTTCCAAGAAAGTGATTTGCGCCAGTCTCTCCTTAGGGCTATATCAATAGGAAACAAACCAAATAGATAGAACTTGGAACTACTTCATTGTATCAAGTTTCAAAGAGCTAGCAAAAACCGTGTTTGATTTAGAGTTCCAACTACATGTATCCATAAGGCGAAAACAGAGTGAAACCTAAAAATTAAAACTGTTACTGCCAACGAACGGTTTAACCTAGAAGAACGAAATTTGGTGAGCCAAGTGGGATTGTGGTACTGATCATTATCTGAAAGTGTCATGAAAATTGGGTGAAAAAATTTGTGCTGAGATTTCAGGAAACTCGTAGTTTTTTGGAAGCTTGGCAACCCCTTTTCATGAAAGTGATTTGCGCCAGTCTCTGCTTAGGACTACATCAATAGGAAACAAACCATAGAAATAGAACTTGGAACTACTTTATTGTGTCAAGTTTCAAAGAGCTAGCACAAACCGTGTTTGATTTCGAGTTCCAACTACATGTATCATTATAGGAAAAACACAGTGAAACCTAAAAATTAAAACTGTTACTGCCAATGAACCGTTTAACCTAGAAGAACGAGATTTGTTGAGCCAAGTGGGATTGGGGTACTGATCATTACCTGAAAGTGTCATCAAGATTGGGTGAAAAAATGTGTGCTGTGATTTCAGGAAACTCGTAGTTTTTTGGAAGCTTGGCAACCCCTTTCCATGAAAGTGATTTGCGCCACTCTCTGCTGAGGCTACATCAATACGAAACAAACCGTAGAGATAGAACTTGGAACTACTTTATTGTGTCAAGTTTCAAAGAGCTAGCACAAACCGTGTTGGATTTAGGGTTCCAACTACATGTTTCCATATAGGCGAAAACAGAGTGAAACCTAAAAATTTAAACAGTTACTGCCAATGAACGGTTTAACCTAGAAGAACGAAATTTGGTGAGCCAAGTGGGAATGGGGTACTGATCATTACCTGAAAGTGTCATCAAGATTGGGTGAAAAAATGTGTGCTGAGATTTCAGAAAACTCGTAGTTTTTTGGAAGCTTGGCAAACCCTTTCCATGAAAGTGATTTGCGCCAGTCTCTGCTTAGGGCTACATGAATAGGAAACAAACCATAGAGATAGAACTTGGAACTACTTTATTGTGTCAAGTTTCAAAGAGCTAGCACAAACCGTGTTTGATTGAGAGTTCCAACTACATGTATCCATACAGGCGAAAACAGAGTGAAACCTAAAAATTAAAACTGTTACTGCCAACGAACGGTTTAACCAAGAAGAACGAAATTTGGTGAGCCAACTGGGATAGGGGTTCTGATCATTACCTGAAAGTGCATTAAAATTGGGTGAAAAAATATGTGCTGAGATTTCAGGAAACTCGTGTTTTTTTGGAATCTTGGCAACACTTCCCATGAAAGTGATTTGCGCCAGTCTGCTTAGGGTACATCAATAGGAAACAAACCATAGAGATAGAACTTGGAACTACTTTATTGTGTCAAGTTTCAAAGAGCTAGCACAAACCGTGTTTGATTTAGAGTTCCAACTACATGTATCCATATAGGCGAAAACAGAGTGAAACCTAAAAATTAAAACTGTTACTGCCAATGAACGGTTTAACCTAGAAGAACAAAATTTGGTGAGCCAAGTGGGATTGGGGTACTGATCATTACCTGAAATTTTCATCAAGATTGCGTGTAAAAATATGTGGTGAGATTTCAGGAAACTCGTAGTTTTTTTGAAGCTTGGCAACCCCTTTCCATGAAAGTGATTTGCGCAAGTCTCTCCTTAGGGCTATATCAATAGGAAACAAACCAAGGAGATAGAACTTGGATCTACTTCATTGTGTCAAGTTTCAAAGAGCTAGCACAAACCGTGTTTGATTTAGAGTTCCAACTACATGTATCCATATAGGCGAAAACAGAGTGAAACCTAAAAATTAAAACTGTTACTGCCAACGAACGGTTTAACCTAGAAGAACGAAATTTGGTGAGCCAAGTGAGATTGGGGTACTGATCATTACCTGAAATTGTCATCAAGATTGGGTGTAAAAATGTGTGCTGAGATTTCAGGAAACTCGTATTTTTTGGAAGGTTGGCAACCCCTTTCCATGAAAGTGATTTGCGCCAGTCTCTGCTTAGGGCTACATCAATAGGAAACAAAACATAGAGATAGAACTTGGAACTACGTTATTGTGTCAAGTTTCAAAGAGCTAGCACAAACCGTCTTTGATTTCGAGTTCCAACTACATGTATCCATATAGGGGAAAAGAGTGAAACCTAAAAATTAAAACTGTTACTGCCAACGAACGGTTTAACCTAGAAGAACGAAATTTGGTGAGCCAAGTGGGATTGGGGTACTGATCATTACCTGAATGTGTCATCAAGATAGGGTGAAAAAATGTGTGCTGAGATTTCAGGAAACTCGTAGTTTTTTGGAAGCTTGGCAACCCCTTTCCATGAAAGTGATTTGCGCCAGTCTCTGCTTAGGGCTACATCAATAGGAAACAAACCATAGAGATAGAAATTGCAACTACTTTATTGTGTCAAGTTTCAAAGAGCTAGCACAAACGGTGTTGGATTTAGTGTTCCAACTACATGTATCCATATAGGCGAAAACAGAGTGAAACCTAAAAATTAAAACTGTTACTGCCAACGAACGGTTTAAACTAGAAGAACGAAATTTGGTGAGCCAAGTTGGATTGGGGTACTGATCTTTACCTGAAAGTGTGATCCAGATTGGGTGAAAAAATGTGTGCTGAGATTTCAGGAAACTCGTAGTTTTTTGGAAGCTTGGCAACACCTTTCCATGAAAGTGAATTGCGCCAGTTTCTGCTTAGGGCTACATCAATAGGAAACAAACCATAGAGATAGAACTTGGAACTACTTTATTGTGTCAAGTTTCAAAGAGCTAGCACAATCCGTGTTTGATTTCGAGTTCCAACTACATGTATCATTATAGGAAAAACACAGTGAAACCTAAAAATTAAAACTGTTACTGCCAATGAACGGTTTAACCTAGAAGAACGAAATTTGTTGAGCCAAGTGGGATTGGGGTACTGATCATTACCTGAAAGTTTCATCAAGATTGGGTGAAAAAATGTGTGCTGTGATTTCAGGAAACTCGTAGTTTTTTGGAAGCTTGGCAACCCCTTTCCATGAAAGTGATTTTCGCCACTCTCTGCTTTGGGCTACATCAAGGAAACAAACCGTAGAGATAGAACTTGGAACTACTTTATTGTGTCAAGTTTCAAACAGCTAGCACAAACCGTGTTTGATTTAGAGTTCCAACTACATGTATCCATATAGGTGAAAACAGAATGAAACCTAAAAATTAAAACTGTTACTGCCAACGAACGGTTTAACCTAGAAGAATGAAATTTGGTGAGCCAATTTGGATTGGGGTACTGACCAATACCTGAAAGTGTCATCAAGATTGGTTGAAAAAATGTGTGCTGAGATTTCAGGAAACTCGTAGTTTTTTGGAAGCTTGGCAACCCCTTTCCATGAAAGTGATTTGCGCAGGTCTCTGCTTAGGGCTACATCAATAGAAAACAAACCATAGAGACAGAACTTCGAACTAATTTATTGTGTCATTTCAAAGAGCTAACACAAACCGTGTTTGATTTAGAGTTCCAACTACATGTATCCATATAGGAGAAAATAGAGTGAAACCTAAAAATTTAAACTGTTACTGCCAACGAACGGTTTACCCTAGAAGAACGAAATTTGGTGAGCCAAGTGGGATTGGGGTACTTATCATTACCTGAAAGTGTCATCAAGATTGGGTGAAAAAATGTGTGCTAGGATTTCAGGAAACTCGTAGTTTTTTGGAAGCTTGGCAACCCCTTTCCATGAAAGTGATTTGCGCCAGTCTCTGCTTAGGGCTACATCAATAGGAAACAAACCATAGAGATAGAACTTGGAACTACTTTATTGTGTCAAGTTTCAAAGAGCTAGCACAAACCGTCTTTGATTTAGAGTTCCAACTACATGTATCCATATAGGCGAAAACAGAGTGAAACCTAAAAATTAAAACTGTTACTGCCAACGAACGGTTTAACCTAGAAGAACGAAATTTGGTGAGCCAAGTGGGATTGGGGTACTGATCATTACCTGAAATTGTCATCAAGATTGGGTGAAAAAATGTGTGCTGAGATTTCAGGAATCTCGTAGTTTTTTGGAAGCTTGGCAACCCCTTTCCATGAAAGTGATATGCGCAGGTCTCTGCTTAGGGCTACATCAATAGAAAACAAACCATAGAGATAGAAATTGCAACTACTTTATTGTGTCAAGTTTCAAACAGCTAGCACAAACGGTGTTGGATTTAGAGTTCCAACAACATGTATCAATATAGGCGAAAACAGAGTGAAACCTAAAAATTAAAACTGTTACTGCCAACGAACGGTTTAACCTAGAAGAACGAAATTTGTTGAGCCAAGTGGGATTGGGGTACTGATCATTACCTGAAAGTGTGATCCAGATTGGGTGAAAAAATGTGTGCTGAGATTTCAGGAAACTCGTTGTTTTTTGGAAGCTTGGCAACCCCTTTCCATGAAAGTGATTTGCGCCAGTCTCCGCTTAGGGCTACATCAATAGGAAACAAACCATAGAGATAGAACTTGGAACTACGTTATTGTGTGAAGTTTCAAAGAGCTAGCACAAACCGTCTTTGATTTAGAGTTCCAACTACATGTATCCATATAGGCGAAAACAGAGTGAAACCTAAAAATTAAAACTGTTACTGCCAACGAACGGTTTAAACTAGAAGAACGAAATTTGGTGAGCCAAGTTGGATTGGGGTACTGATCTTTACCTGAAAGTGTGATCCAGATTGGGTGAAAAAATGTGTGCTGAGATTTCAGGAAACTCGTAGTTTTTTGGAAGCTTGGCAACCCCTTTCCATGAAAGTGATTTGCGCCAGTCTCTGCTTAGGGCTACATCAATAGGAAACAAACCATAGAGATAGAACTTGGAACTACTTTATTGTGTCAAGTTTCAAAGAGCTAGCACAAACCGTGTTTGATTTCGAGTTCCAACTACATGTATCATTATAGGAAAAACACAGAGAAACCTAAAAATTAAAACAGTTACTGCCAATGAACGGTTTAACGTAGAAGAATGAGATTTGGTGAGCCAAGTGGGATTGGGGTACTGATCATTACCTGAAAGTGTCATCAAGATTGGGTGAAAAAATGTGTGCTGTGATTTCAGGAAACTCGTAGTTTTTTGGAAGCTTGGCAACCCCTTTCCATGAAAGTGATTTGCGCCACTCTCTGCTTAGGGCTACATCAATAGGAAACAAACCATAGAGATAGAACTTGGAACTACTTTATTGTGTCAAGTTTCAAAGAGCTAGCACAAACCGTGTTGGATTTAGAGTTCCAACTACATGTATCCATATAGGCGAAAACAGAGTGAAACCTAAAAATTTAAACTGTCACTGCCAACGAACGGTTTAACCTAGAAGAACGAAATTTGGTGAGCCAAGTGGGATTGGAGTACTGATCATTACCTGAAAGTGTCATCAAGATTGGGTGAAAAAATGTGTGCTGAGATTTCAGGAAACTCGTAGTTTTTTGGAAGGTTGGCAACCCCTTTCCATGAAAGTGATATGCGCCAGTCTCTGCTTAGGGCTACATCAATAGGAAACAAACCATAGAGATAGAAATTGCAACTACTTTATTGTGTCAAGTTTCAAAGAGCTAGCACAAACGGTGTTGGATTTAGAGTTCCAACTACATGTATCCATATAGGCGAAAACAGAGTGAAACCTAAAAATTAAAACTGTTACTGCCAACGAACGGTTTAAACTAGAAGAACGAAATTTGGTGAGCCAAGTTGGATTGGTGTACTGATCATTACCTGAAAGTGTGATCCAGATTGGGTGAAAAAATGTGTGCTGAGATTTCAGGAAACTCGTAGTTTTTTGGAAGCTTGGCAACCCCTTTCCATGAAAGTGATTTGCGCCAGTCCCTGCTTAGGGCTACATGAATAGGACACAAACCATAGAGAGATAACTTGGAACTACTTTATTGTGTCAAGTTTCAAAGAGCTAGCACAAACCGTGTTTGATTGAGAGTTCCAACTACATGTATCCATACAGGCGAAAACAGAGTGAAACCTAAAAATTAAAACTGTTACTGCCAACGAACGGTTTAACCAAGAAGAACGAAATTTGGTCAGCCAACTGGGATTGGGGTTCTGATCATTACCTGAAATTTTCATCAAGATTGCGTGTAAAAATGTGTGGTGAGATTTCAGGAAACTCGTAGTTTTTTTGAAGCTTGGCAACCCCTTTCCATGAAAGGGATTTGCGCAAGTCTCTCCTTAGGGCTATATCAATAGGAAACAAACCAAGGAGATAGAACTTCGATCTACTTCATTGTGTCAAGTTTCAAAGAGCTAGCACAAACCGTGTTTGATTTAGAGTTCCATCTACATGTATCCATATAGGCGAAAACAGAGTGAAACCTAAAAATTGAAACTGTTACTGCCAACGAACGGTTTAACCTAGAAGAACGAAATTTGGTGAGCCAAGTGGGATTGGGGTCCTGATCATTACCTGAAATTGTCATCAAGATTGGGTGTAAAAATGTGTGCTGAGATTTCAGGAAACTCGTACTTTTTTGGAAGCTTGGCAACCCCTTTCCATGAAAGTGATATGCGCAGGTCTCTGCTTAGGGCTACATCAATAGAAAACAAACCATAGAGATAGAAATTGCAACTACTTTATTGTGTCAAGTTTCAAAGAGCTAGCACAAACGGTGTTGGATTTAGAGTTCCAACTACATGTATCCATATAGGCGAAAACAGAGTGAAACCTAAAAATTAAAACTGTTACTGCCAACGAACGGTTTAACCTAGAAGAACGAAATTTGGTGAGCCAAGTGGGATTGGGGTACTGATCATTACCTGAAATTGTCATCAAGATTGGGTGTAAAAATGTGTGCTGAGATTTCAGGAAACTCGTAGTTTTTTGGAAGGTTGGCAACCCCTTTCCATGAAAGTGATTTGCGCTAATCTCTGCTTTGGGCTACATCAATAGGAAACAAAACATAGAGATAGAACTTGGAACTACGTTATTGTGTCAAGTTTCAAAGAGCTAGCACAAACCGTCTTTGATTTCGAGTTCCAACTACATGTATCCATATAGGCGAAAACAGAGTGAAACCTAAAAATTAAAACTGTTACTGCCAACGAACGGTTTAACCTAGAAGAACGAAATTTGGTGAGCCAAGTGGGATTGGGGTACTGATCATTACCTGAAATTTTCATCAAGATTGGGTGAAAAAATGTGTGCTGAGATTTCAGAAAACTCGTAGTTTTTTGGAAGCTTGGCAACCCCTTTCCATGAAAGTGATATGCGCAGGTCTCTGCTTAGGGCTACATCAATAGAAAACAAACCATAGAGATAGAAATTGCAACTACTTTATTGTGTCAAGTTTCAAAGAGCTAGCACAAACGGTGTTGGATTTAGAGTTCCAACTACATGTATCCATATAGGCGAAAACAGAGTGAAACCTAAAAATTAAAAGTGTTACTGCCAACGAACGGTTTAACCTAGAAGAACGAAATTTGGTGAGCCAAGTGGGATTGGGGTACTGATCATTACCTGAAAGTGTCATCAAGATTGGGTGAAAAAATGTGTGCTAGGATTTCAGGAAACTCGTAGTTTTTTGGAAGCTTGGCAACCCCTTTCCATGAAAGTGATTTGCGCCAGTCTCTGCTTAGGGCTACATCAATAGGAAACAAACCATAGAGATAGAACTTGGAACTACTTTATTGTGTCAAGTTTCAAAGAGCTAGCACAAACCGTCTTTGATTTCGAGTTCCAACTACATGTATCCATATAGGCGAAAACAGAGTGAAACCTAAAAATTAAAACTGTTACTGCCAACGAACGTTTTAACCTAGAAGAACGAAATTTGGTGAGCCAACTGGGATTGGGGTAGTGATCATTACCTCAAATTGTCATCAAGATTGGGTGTAAAAATGTGTGCTGAGATTTCAGGAAACTCGTAGGTTTTTGGAAGCTTGGCAACCCCTTTCCATGAAAGTGATATGCGCAGGTCTCTGCTTAGGGCTACATCAATAGAAAACAAACCATAGAAATAGAAATTGCAACTACTTTATTGTGTCAAGTTTCAAAGAGCTAGGACAAACGGTTTTGGATTTAGAGTTCCAACTACATGTATCCATATAGGCGAAAACAGAGTGAAACCTAAAAATTAAAACTGTTACTGCCAATGAACGGTTTAACCTAGAAGAACGAAATTTGGTGAGCCAAGTGGGATTGGGGTACTGATCATTACCTGAAAGTGTCATCAAGATTGGGTGAAAAAATGTGTGCTGAGATTTCAGGAAACTCGTAGTTTTTTGGAAGCTTGGCAACCCCTTTCCATGAAAGTGATTTGCGCCAGTCTCTGCTTAGGGCTACATCAATAGGAAACAAACCATAGAGATAGAACTTGGAACTACTTTATTGTGTCAAGTTTCAAAGAGCTAGCACAAACCGTGTTTGATTTCGAGTTCCAACTACATGTATCATTATAGGAAAAACACAGAGAAACCTAAAAATTAAAACTGTTACTGCCAATGAACGGTTTAACCTAGAAGAATGAGATTTGGTGAGCCAAGTGGGATTGGGGTACTGATCATTACCTGAAAGTGTCATCAAGATTGGGTGAAAAAATGTGTGCTGTGATTTCAGGAAACTCGTAGTTTTTTGGAAGCTTGGCAACCCCTTTCCATGAAAGTGATTTGCGCCACTCTCTGCTTAGGGCTACATCAATAGGAAACAAACCATAGAGATAGAACTTGGAACTACTTTATTGTGTCAAGTTTCAAAGAGCTAGCACAAACCGTGTTGGATTTAGAGTTCCAACTACATGTATCCATATAGGCGAAAACAGAGTGAAACCTAAAAATTTAAACTGTCACTGCCAACGAACGGTTTAACCTAGAAGAACGAAATTTGGTGAGCCAAGTGGGATTGGAGTACTGATCATTACCTGAAAGTGTCATCAAGATTGGGTGAAAAAATGTGTGCTGAGATTTCAGGAAACTCGTAGTTTTTTGGAAGGTTGGCAACCCCTTTCCATGAAAGTGATATGCGCCAGTCTCTGCTTAGGGCTACATCAATAGGAAACAAACCATAGAGATAGAAATTGCACCTACTTTATTGTGTCAAGTTTCAAAGAGCTAGCACAAACGGTGTTGGATTTAGAGTTCCAACTACATGTATCCATATAGGCGAAAACAGAGTGAAACCTAAAAATTAAAACTGTTACTGCCAACGAACGGTTTAAACTAGAAGAACGAAATTTGGTGAGCCAAGTTGGATTGGGGTACTGATCATTACCTGAAAGTGTGATCCAGATTGGGTGAAAAAATGTGTGCTGAGATTTCAGGAAACTCGTAGTTTTTTGGAAGCTTGGCAACCCCTTTCCATGCAAGTGATTTGCGCCAGTCCCTGCTTAGGGCTACATGAATAGGACACAAACCATAGAGAGATAACTTGGAACTACTTTATTGTGTCAAGTTTCAAAAAGCTAGCACAAACCGTGTTTGATTGAGAGTTCCAACTACATGTATCCATACAGGCGAAAACAGAGTGAAACCTAAAAATTAAAACTGTTACTGCCAACGAACGGTTTAACCAAGAAGAACGAAATTTGGTCAGCCAACTGGGATTGGGGTTCTGATCATTACCTGAAATTTTCATCAAGATTGCGTGTAAAAATGTGTGGTGAGATTTCAGGAAACTCGTAGTTTTTTTGAAGCTTGGCAACCCCTTTCCATGAAAGGGATTTGCGCAAGTCTCTCCTTAGGGCTATATCAATAGGAAACAAACCAAGGAGATGGAACTTGGATCTACTTCATTGTGTCAAGTTTCAAAGAGCTAGCACAAACCGTGTTTGATTTAGAGTTCCATCTACATGTATCCATATAGGCGAAAACAGAGTGAAACCTAAAAATTGAAACTGTTACTGCCAACGAACGGTTTAACCTAGAAGAACGAAATTTGGTGAGCCAAGTGGGATGGGGTCCTGATCATTACCTGAAATTGTCATCAAGATTGGGTGTAAAAATGTGTGCTGAGATTTCAGGAAACTCGTACTTTTTTGGAAGCTTGGCAACCCCTTTCCATGAAAGTGATATGCGCAGGTCTCTGCTTAGGGCTACATCAATAGAAAACAAACCATAGAGATAGAAATTGCAACTACTTTATTGTGTCAAGTTTCAAAGAGCTAGCACAAACGGTGTTGGATTTAGAGTTCCAACTACATGTATCCATATAGGCGAAAACAGAGTGAAACCTAAAAATTAAAACTGTTACTGCCAACGAACGGTTTAACCTAGAAGAACGAAATTTGTTGAGCCAAGTGGGATTGGGGTACTGATCATTACCTGAAAGTGTGATCCAGATTGGGTGAAAAAATGTGTGCTGAGATTTCAGGAAACTCGTAGTTTTGTGGAAGCTTGACAACACCTTTCCATGAAAGTGATTTGCGCCAGTCTCTGCTTAGGGCTACATCAATAGGAAACAAACCATAGAGATAGAACTTGGAACTACGTTATTGTGTGAAGTTTCAAAGAGCTAGTACAAACCGTCTTTAATTTAGAGTTCCAACTACATGTATCCATATAGGCGAAAACAGAGTGAAACCTAAAAATTTAAACTGTTACTGCCAACGAACGGTTTAACCTAGAAGAACGAAATTTGGTGAGCCAAGTGGGATTGGGGTACTGATCATTACCTGAAATTGTCATCAAGATTGGGTGTAAAAATGTGTGCTGAGATTTCAGGAAACTCGTAGTTTTTTGGAAGGTTGGCAACCCCTTTCCATGAAAGTGATTTGCGCTAATCTCTGCTTTGGGCTACATCAATAGGAAACAAAACATAGAGATAGAACTTGGAACTACGTTATTGTGTCAAGTTTCAAAGAGCTAGCACAAACCGTCTTTGATTTCGAGTTCCAACTACATGTATCCATATAGGCGAAAACAGAGTGAAACCTAAAAATTAAAACTGTTACTGCCAACGAACGGTTTAACCTAGAAGAACGAAATTTGGTGAGCCAAGTGGGATTGGGGTACTGATCATTACCTGAAATTTTCATCAAGATTGGGTGAAAAAATGTGTGCTGAGATTTCAGAAAACTCGTAGTTTTTTGGAAGCTTGGCAACCCCTTTCCATGAAAGTGATATGCGCAGGTCTCTGCTTAGGGCTACATCAATAGAAAACAAACCATAGAGATAGAAATTGCAACTACTTTATTGTGTCAAGTTTCAAAGAGCTAGCACAAACGGTGTTGGATTTAGAGTTCCAACTACATGTATCCATATAGGCGAAAACAGAGTGAAACCTAAAAATTAAAAGTGTTACTGCCAACGAACGGTTTAACCTAGAAGAACGAAATTTGGTGAGCCAAGTGGGATTGGGGTCCTGATCATTACCTGACATTGTCATCAATATTGGGTGTAAAAATGTGTGCTGAGATTTCAGGAAACACGTAGTTTTTTGGAAGCTTGGCAACCCCTTTCCATGAAAGTGATATGCGCAGGTCTCTGCTTAGGGCTACATCAATAGAAAACAAACCATAGAGTTAGAAATTGCAACTACTTTATTGTGTCAAGTTTCAAAGAGCTAGCACAAACGGTGTTGGATTTAGAGTTCCAACTACATGTATCCATATAGGCGAAAACAGAGTGAAACCTAAAAATTTAAACCGTTACTGCCAACGAACGGTTTAACCTAGAAGAACGAAATTTGTTGAGCCAAGTGGGATTCGGGTACAGATGATTACCTGAAAGTGTGATCCAGATTGGGTGAAAAAATGTGCGCTGAGATTTCAGGAAACTCGTTGTTTTTTGGAAGCTTGGCAACACCTTTCCATGAAAGTGATTTGCGCCAGTCTCTGCTTAGGGCTACATCAATAGGAAACAAACCATAGAGATAGAACTTGGAACTACGTTATTGTGTGAAGTTTCAAAGAGCTAGCACAAACCGTCTTTGATTTAGAGTTCCAACTACATGTATCCATATAGGCGAAAACAGAGTGAAACCTAAAAATTTAAACTGTTACTGCCAACGAACGGTTTAACCTAGAAGAACGAAATTTGGTGAGCCAAGTGGGAATGGGGTACTGATCATTACCTGAAAGTGTCATCAAGATTGGGTGAAAAAATGTGTGCTGAGATTTCAGGAAACTCGTAGTTTTTTGGAAGGTTGGCAACCCCTTTCCATGAAAGTGATTTGCGCCAGTCTCTGCTTAGGGCTACATCAATAGGAAACAAAACATAGAGATAGAACTTGGAACTACGTTATTGTGTCAAGTTTCAAAGAGCTAGCACAAACCGTCTTTGATTTAGAGTTCCAACTACATGTATCCATATAGGCGAAAATAGAGTGAAACCTAAAAATTTAAACAGTTACTGCCAACGAACGGTTTAACCTAGAAGAACGAAATTTGGTGAGCCAAGTAGGATTGGGGTACTGATCATTACCTGAAAGTGTCATCAAGATTGGGTGAAAAAATCTGTGCTGAGATTTCAGGAAACTCGTAGTTTTTTTGAAGCTTTGCAACCCCTTTCCATGAAAGTCATATGCGCCAGTCTCTGCTTAGGGCTACATCAATAGGAAACAAACCATAGAGATAGAAATTGCAACTACTTTATTGTGTCAAGTTTCAAAGAGCTAGCACAAACGGTGTTGGATTTAGAGTTCCAACTACATGTATCCATATAGGCGAAAACAGAGTGAAACCTAAAAATTAAAAGTGTTACTGCCAACGAACGGTTTAAACTAGAAGAACGAAATTTGGTGAGCCAAGTTGGATTGGGGTACTGATCATTACCTGAAAGTGTGATCCAGATTGGGTGAAAAAATGTGTGCTGAGATTTCAGGAAACTCGTAGTTTTTTGGAAGCTTGGCAACACCTTTCCATGAAAGTGATTTGCGCCAGTTTCTGCTTAGGGCTACATCAATAGGAAACAAACCATAGAGATAGAACTTGGAACTACTTTATTGTGTCAAGTTTCAAAGAGCTAGCACAAACCGTGTTTGATTTCGAGTTCCAACTACATGTATCATTATAGGAAAAACACAGTGAAACCTAAAAATTAAAACTGTTACTGCCAATGAACGGTTTAACCTAGAAGAACGAAATTTGTTGAGCCAAGTGGGATTGGGGTACTGATCATTACCTGAAAGTGTCATCAAGATTGGGTGAAAAAATGTGTGCTGTGATTTCAGGAAACTCGTAGTTTTTTGGAAGCTTGGCAACCCCTTTCCATGAAAGTGATTTTCGCCACTCTCTGCTTGGGCTACATCAATAGGAAACAAACCGTAGAGATAGAACTTGGAACTACTTTATTGTGTCAAGTTTCAAACAGCTAGCACAAACCGTGTTTGATTTAGAGTTCCAACTACATGTATCCATATAGGTGAAAACAGAATGAAACATAAAAATTAAAACTGTTACTGCCAACGAACAGTTTAACCTAGAAGAATGAAATTTGGTGAGCCAAGTTGGATTGGGGTACTGACCAATACCTGAAAGTGTCATCAAGATTGGTTGAAAAAATGTGTGCTGAGATTTCAGGAAACTCGTAGTTTTTTGGAAGCTTGGCAACCCCTTTCCATGAAAGTGATTTCCGCAGGTCTCTGCTTAGGGCTACATCAATAGAAAACAAACCATAGAGACAGAACTTCGAACTAATTTATTGTGTCATTTCAAAGAGCTAACACAAACCGTGTTTGATTTAGAGTTCCAACTACATGTATCCATATAGGAGAAAACAGAGTGAAACCTAAAAATTAAAACTGTTACTGCCAACGAATGGTTTAACCCAGAAGAACGAAATTTGGTGAACCAAGTGGTATTGGGGAACTGATCATTACCTGAAAGTGTCATCAAGATTGGGTGAAAAAAATGTGTGCTGAGATTTCAGGAAACTCGTAGTTTTTTGGAAGCTTGGGAACCCCTTTCCATGAAAGTGATTTGCGCCAGTCTCTGCTTAGGTCTACATCAATAGGAAACAAAACATAGAGATAGAACTTGGAACTACGTTATTGTGTCAAGTTTCAAAGAGCTAGCACAAACCGTCTTTGATTTAGAGTTCCAACTACATGTATCCATATAGGAGAAAACAGAGTGAAACCTAAAAATTAAAAATGTTACTGCCAATGAACGGTTTAACCTAGAAGAACGAAATTTGGTGAGCCAAGTGGGATTGGGGTACTGATCATTACCTGAAAGTGTCATCAAGATTGGGTGAAAAAATGTGTGCTGAGATTTCAGGAAACTCGTAGTTTTTTGGAAGCTTGGCAACCCCTTTCCATGAAAGTGATTTGCGCCAGTCTCTGCTTAGGGCTACATCAATAGGAAACAAACCATAGAGATAGAACTTGGAATTACTTTATTGTGTCAAGTTTCAAAGAGCTAGCACAAACCGTCTTGATTTTGAGTTCCAACTACATGTATCCATATAGGCGAAAACAGAGTGAAACCTAAAAATTAAAACTGTTATTGCCAACGAACATTTTAACCTAGAAGAACGAAATTTGGTGAGCCAAGTGGGATTGGGGTACTGATCATTACCTGAAATTGTCATCAAGATTGGGTGTAAAAATGTGTGCTGAGATTTCAGGAAACTCTTAGTTTTTTGGAAGCTTGGCAACCCCTTTCCATGAAAGTGATATGCGCAGGTCTCTGCTTAGGGCTACATCAATAGAAAACAAAGCATAGAGATAGAAATTGCAACTACTTTATTGTGTCAAGTTTCAAAGAGCTAACACAAACGGTGTTGGATTTAGAGTTCCAACTACATGTATCCATATAGGCGAAAACAGAATGAAACCTAAAAATTAAAACTGTTACTGCCAATGAACGGTTTAACCTAGAAGAACGAAATTTGGTGAGCCAAGTGGGATTGGGGTACTGATCATTACCTGAAAGTGTCATCAAGATTGGGTGAAAAAATGTGTGCTGAGATTTCAAGAAACTCGTAGTTATTTGGAAGCTTGGCAACCCCTTTCCATGAAAGTGATTTGCGCCAGTCTCTGCTAAGGGCTACATCAATAGGAAACAAACCATACCAATAGAACTTGGAACTACTTTATTGTGTCAAGTTTCAAAGAGCTAGCACAAACCGTGTTTGATTTCGAGTTCCAACTACATGTATCATTATAGGAAAAACACAGAGAAACCTAAAAATTAAAACTGTTACTGCCAATGAACGGTTTAAACTAGAAGAATGAGATTTGGTGAGCCAAGTGGGATTGGGGTACTGATCATTACCTGAAAGTGTCATCAAGATTGGGTGAAAAAATGTGTGCTGTGATTTCAGGAAACTCGTAGTTTTTTGGAAGCTTGGCAACCCCTTTCCATGAAAGTGATTTGCGCCACTCTCTGCTTAGGGCTACATCAATAGGAAACAAACCATAGTGATAGAACTTGGAACTACTTTATTGTGTCAAGTTTCAAAGAGCTAGCACAAACCGTGTTGGATTTAGAGTTCCAACTACATGTATCCATATAGGCGAAAACAGAGTGAAACCTAAAAATTTAAACTGTTACTGCCAACGAACGGTTTAACCTAGAAGAAGGAAATTTGGTGAGCCAAGTGGGATTGGGGTACTGATCATTACCTGAAAGTGTCATCAAGATTGGGTGAAAAAATGTGTGCTGAGATTTCAGGAAACTCGTAGTTTTTTGGAAGCTTGGCAACGAGCTTTCCATGTAAGTGATTTGCGCCAGCCTCTGCTTAGGGCTACATCAATAGGAAACAAACCATAGAGAGAGAACTTGGAACTACTTTATTGTGTCAAGTTTCAAAGAGCTAGCACAAACTGTGTTTGATTGAGAGTTCCAACTACATGTATCCATACAGGCGAAAACAGAGTGAAACCTAAAAATTAAAACTGTTACTGCCAACGAACGGTTTAACCAAGAAGAACGAAATTTGGTGAGCCAACTGGGATTGGGGTTCTGATCATTACCTGAAAGTGCATTAAAATTGGGTGAAAAAATGTGTGCTGAGATTTCAGGAAACTCGTATTTTTTTGGCATCTTGGCAACCCTTTCCATGAAAGTGATTTGCGCCAGTCTGCTTAGGGCTACATCAATAGGAAACAAACCATAGAGATAGAACTTGGAACTACTTTATTGTGTCAAGTTTCAAAGAGCTAGCACAAACCGTGTTTGATTTAGAGTTCCAAATACATGTATACATATAGGAGAAAACAGAGTGAAACCTAAAAATTAAAACTGTTACTGCCAACGAACGGTTTAACCTAGAAGAACGAAATTTGGTGAGCCAAGTGGGATTGGGGTACTGATCATTACCTGAAATTTTCATCAAGGTTGCGTGTAAAAATGTGTGGTGAGATTTCAGGAAACTCGTAGTTTTTTTGAAGCTTGGCAACCCCTTTCCATGAAAGTGATTTGTGCAAGTCTCTCCTTAGGGCTATATCAATAGGAAACAAACCAAGGTGATAGAACTTGGATCTACTTCATTGTGTCAAGTTTCAAAGAGCTAGCACAAACCGTGTTTGATTTAGAGTTCCAACTACATGTATCCATATAGGCGAAAACAGAGTGAAACCTAAAAATTGAAACTGTTACTGCCAACGAACGGTTTAACCTAGAAGAACGAAATTTGGTGAGCCAAGTGGGATTGGGGTCCTGATCATTACCTGAAATTGTCATCAAGATTGGGTTTAAAAATGTGTGCTGAGATTTCAGGAAACTCGTACTTTTTTGGAAGCTTGGCAACCCCTTTCCATGAAAGTGATATGCGCAGGTCTCTGCTTAGGGCTACATCAATAGAAAACAAACCATAGAGATAGAAATTGCAACTACTTTATTGTGTCAAGTTTCAAAGAGCTAGCACAAACGGTGTTGGATTTAGAGTTCCAACTACATGTATCCATATAGGCGAAAACAGAGTGAAACCTAAAAATTAAAACTGTTACTGCCAACGAACGATTTAACCTAGAAGAACGAAATTTGTTGAGCCAAGTGGGATTGGGGTACTGATCATTACCTGAAAGTGTGATCCAGATTGGGTGAAAAAATGTGTGCTGAGATTTCAGGAAACTCGTAGTTTTTTGGAAGCTTGGCAACACCTTTCCATGAAAGTGATTTGCGCCAGTCTCTGCTTAGGGCTGCATCAATAGGAAACAAACCATAGAGATAGAACTTGGAACTACGTTATTGTGTGAAGTTTCAAAGAGCTAGCACAAACCGTCTTTGATTTAGAGTTCCAACTACATGTATCCATATAGGCGAAAACAGAGTGAAACCTAAAAATTTAAACTGTTACTGCCAACGAACGGTTTAACCTAGAAGAACGAAATTTGGTGAGCCAAGTGGGATTGGGGTACTGATCATTACCGGAAAGTGTCATCAAGATTGGGTGAAAAAATGTGTGCTGAGATTTCAGGAAACTCGTAGTTTTTTGGAAGCTTGGCAACCCCCTTCCATGAAAGTGATTTGCGCCAGTCTCTGCTTAGGGCTACATGAATAGGGAACAAACCATAGAGAGAGAACTTGGAACTACTTTATTGTGTCAAGTTTCAAAGAGCTAGCACAAACCGTGTTTGATTGAGAGTTCCAACTACATGTATCCATACAGGCGAAAACAGAGTGAAACCTAAAAATTAAAACTGTTACTGCCAACGAACGGTTTAACCAAGAAGAACGAAATTTGGTGAGCCAACTGGGATTGGGGTTCTGATCATTACCTGAAAGTGCATTAAAATTGGGTGAAAAAATGTGTGCTGAGATTTCAGGAAACTCGTATTTTTTTGGCATCTTGGCAACCCTTTCCATGAAAGTGATTTGCGCCAGTCTGCTTAGGGCTACATCAATAGGAAACAAACCATAGAGATAGAACTTGGAACTACTTTATTGTGTCAAGTTTCAAAGAGCTAGCACAAACCGTGTTTGATTTAGAGTTCCAAATACATGTATCCATATAGGCGAAAACAGAGTGAAAGCTAAAAATTAAAACTGTTACTGCCAACGAACGGTTTAACCTAGAAGAACGAAATTTGGTGAGCCAAGTGGGATTGGGGTACTGATCATTACCTGAAATTTTCATCAAGATTGCGTGTAAAAATGTGTGGTGAGATTTCAGGAAACTCGTAGTTTTTTTGAAGCTTGGCAACCCCTTTCCATGAAAGTGATTTGCGCAAGTCTCTCCTTAGGGCTATATCAATAGGAAACAAACCAAGGGGATAGAACTTGGATCTACTTCATTGTGTCAAGTTTCAAAGAGCTAGCACAAACCGTGTTTGATTTAGAGTTCCAACTACATGTATCCATATAGGCGAAAACAGAGTGAAACCTAAAAATTGAAACTGTTACTGCCAACGAACGGTTTAACCTAGAAGAACGAAATTTGGTGAGCCAAGTGGGATTGGGGTCCTGATCATTACCTGAAATTGTCATCAAGATTGGGTGTAAAAATGTGTGCTGAGATTTCAGGAAACTCGTACTTTTTTGGAAGCTTGGCAACTCCTTTCCATGAAAGTGATATGCGCAGGTCTCTGCTTAGGGCTACATCAATAGAAAACAAACCATAGAGATAGAAATTGCAACTACTTTATTGTGTCAAGTTTCAAAGAGCTAGCACAAACGGTGTTGGATTTAGAGTTCCAACTACATGTATCCATATAGGCGAAAACAGAGTGAAACCTAAAAATTCAAACTGTTACTGCCAACGAACGGTTTAACCTAGAAGAACGAAATTTGGTGAGCCAAGTGGGAATGGGGTACTGATCATTACCTGAAAGTGTCATCAAGATTGGGTGAAAAAATGTGTGCTGAGATTTCAGGAAACTCGTAGTTTTTTGGAAGGTTGGCAACCCCTTTCCATGAAAGTGATTTGTGCCAGTCTCTGCTTAGGGCTACATCAATAGGAAACAAAACATAGAGATAGAACTTGGAACTACGTTATTGTGTCAAGTTTCAAAGAGCTAGCACAAACCGTCTTTGATTTCGAGTTCCAACTACATGTATCCATATAGGCGAAAACAGAGTGAAACCTAAAAATTTAAACTGTTACTGCCAACGAACGGTTTAACCTAGAAGAACGAAATTTGGTGAGCCAAGTGGGATTGGGGTACTGATCATTACCTGAAATTTTCATCAAGATTGGGTGAAAAAATGTGTGCTGAGATTTCAAGAAACTCGTAGTTATTTGGAAGCTTGGCAACCCCTTTCCATGAAAGTGATTTGCGCCAGTCTCTGCTTAGGGCTACATCAATAGGAAACAAACCATACCGATAGAACTTGGAACTACTTTATTGTGTCAAGTTTCAAAGAGCTAGCACAAACCGTGTTGGATTTAGAGTTCCAACTACATGTATCCATATAGGCGAAAACAGAGTGAAACCTAAAAATTTAAACTGTTACTGCCAACGAACGGTTTAACCTAGAAGAAGGAAATTTGGTGAGCCAAGTGGGATTGGGGTACTGATCATTACCTGAAAGTGTCATCAAGATTGGGTGAAAAAATGTGTGCTGAGATTTCAGGAAACTCGTAGTTTTTTTGGAAGCTTGGCAACCCCCTTCCATGAAAGTGATTTGCGCCAGTCTCTGCTTAGGGCTACATGAATAGGGAACAAACCATAGAGAGAGAACTTGGAACTACTTTATTGTGTCAAGTTTCAAAGAGCTAGCACAAACCGTGTTTGATTGAGAGTTCCAACTACATGTATCCATACAGGCGAAAACAGAGTGAAACCTAAAAATTAAAACTGTTACTGCCAACGAACGGTTTAACCAAGAAGAACGAAATTTGGTGAGCCAACTGGGATTGGGGTTCTGATCATTACCTGAAAGTGCATTACAATTGGGTGAAAAAATGTGTGCTGAGATTTCAGGAAACTCGTATTTTTTTGGCATCTTGGCAACCCTTTCCATGAAAGTGATTTGCGCCAGTCTGCTTAAGGCTACATCAATAGGAAACAAACCATAGAGATAGAACTTGGAACTACTTTATTGTGTCAAGTTTCAAAGAGCTAGCACAAACCGTGTTTGATTTAGAGTTCCAAATACATGTATCCATATAGGCGAAAACAGAGTGAAACCTAAAAATTAAAACTGTTACTGCCAACGAACGCTTTAACCTAGAAGAACGAAATTTGGTGAGCCAAGTGGGATTGGGGTACTGATCATTACCTGAAATTTTCATCAAGATTGTGTGTAAAAATGTGTGGTGAGATTTCAGGAAACTCGTAGTTTTTTT